>NC_083689.1:36072500-37322500 GCF_033118175.1 Dama dama
TTCTTTATTAAGCACCCCGTCAGTGTTTCTTTAGACATAAGAGTTTCCAATTCAAATACTTATGATGAGCCTCATTAAACTTATATTATCCTGAAGCTAATTTCTAGGAGTCAGAAAAGTGTTTGGAAGGGGAGAAGAAAGAGGAGAAGAGAAGGCAGAGAGGATTAATCAGGTGGAATTTTTTTTAACATTATTCTTGAAACCACTCCAACACAGCTTGATTCTCCAGATTACATTCCAAATGTTTAGAAAAAAATAATACTAAATTGAGAAAATTCCTAAAAACCCAGAGAGGTGCTACAATAATAGATGCCAACATCAGGCACAAGTGTTCCTGCCTTCTAAAATCAACCACTTCCTTCTGTACTCATGAGTCAGTGGGATCAGATCCTTGAGGATGCAGAGTGTTTCTCTGCATACACATCTATAACTGTGGGCCCTGTAGGATTTAATGTGACAATGCAGGTAATCCTAGAGTATGTGAGTCTCTGACACTCACATTTAATAAGCCTAAGAAGCAGTAAGAAAAGGCCAGAGGTGCTGTCATCCAACTTGAAAGTCTAGGCTTTGGGGGACTGCATGGCTGAGAAGCAAGAAACTGGTTGGTACACTTTCCAAAATTCCTGCCTGAGCTCCTCTTTAATGACCACATCACCATTTTCCTCCAGAGACCCTGCCCTTCTTGGGCCAAATGTTCACTGCCCACATCAACCCTATGAAGGGTGACTCACTGCTCTCCTTGTTCACTGGAAGTACTTCTCAAAGACAAGTGAGAGAGTTTCCTTTCAACATGTGAACACAGTACTTCATGGCAGGCAGGCAGTCACAAGGTAGTAGGAGAAAAAGATTTTAGGAATATCTCCACAATGTCTTAAGGAACTTAGCTTCATGGATAAGAAACACCTGGTAAAAATTTAAAGAGATTCATCTCTCTTGATTTGTCTCCACTAGGATATGATATGCCATGAGATCCTAAATTCCTGCTGCTTCGGATGTGTTGCCAATGACTTTTCCAACTTGAGAGGATGGAACATGGTTGGTTGTTAATGTCCAGCGGAATCAGCACCAAGGCCAGGGCTGAAAGAAGAAGGGTGTGGGCGAGGGGCCTCAGCCTCCTCTAGAAACCATTGTGTGGCCAACAGCTGGACTACTTTACAGTTTTTTCAAGGAAGTGGGAGTCCTACCTGTATGAAAATAAATGTCCTCAGTTCAGGAGATTATCTGAATCTCTCTGCCCTGAGTCCTCCCACCATACTTTAGGAATAGTGCCACTGGATTCCAGATTTCCCCTGCATTGACTCTGTATCTGTTATTATTTCTATTAGAGCATTCACACTATCAATAAACACATTTTTCCTACACCTAAAATGAGATTGCATAAAATTATGCCACTTCATAGAAATAATAAATGAATGAAATATGTATATTTTTAAAAACACTTTAAATTCTTATAATGTGCCTCATTTTAAGTAAATGTTTTTCTAAATTTGCATTTTCTCTCCTTTTCCCTCCTGTCATTAAACATGAAATACTTTAGTCTCTAGAGTCTGAAATGTTTTCTCAGATTTTTTATGACATTTACAAAAATTTTCAATACTTAATTTTATAATTTATTCTTAAACTTTCTTAGAATTGCTGGTGGAATTTGACGTTTTTAAGATTAACTGAATGTGCAATGATTAACTTTTTTTAACCTAGTGGCCCCCTACTATTTATGTGCTTCAACATAACATAGAAATGTGAACCAGCAAAATATTTTTTACATAAAAAGATAAGTTACAGGTTACTTGAGCTAAACATTTCACTAGTTAATATAGAAGGCTTTTAAATGGATAGAAAGGTTCCTCTGCCTCCTAAAAGGAGACTTTTTGCCTAAGAAGAAATCACTTTTTTTAGACAAAACTTCATTAACTCTACATTAAACTCATAGATCATTGGTGCTAGGAAAAAATCGGTTACTCATTTTATTAGGGTGAACCAGAAACAGCCAGTATGGAAGTGTTTGACCAACAAAAATGGCAATATCATATGCTTCAACTAATAAAAAGAAAACTGCCTCCCAGGGGGGTTAAGGGACTTGTCCAAGGTTAGTAACAAAGCTGGAATCCAAAGCAAAACCTCTGGTTTCCCACACCAGGTGGCCTTGAATTTTAAGCACACAGAGCCACTTAACATACCAGTTGTCTTTTTATTACAGTTGCTGTTTTCTACCACTTAAAACACTCCTGTCACACATACAAGGCAGAATTTCTGCCTGAGGAGTAACAAAGACAATACAAAGAATATAAGACTTGACTAGACACTGTATCGGGTTTAATGGGTTAACTATTACAATTTTAGTATCTGCTTTTGAAAACAGTATTTTGGATTTCTTTAAGAGTTAGGAAAGTGACACTTTCAGTTGTACAATGTACATAGATAAGAGCAGACATATGAAGAAAAATAAAGAACAAAGAGAACACATAAAAGAAAACTGATACATGTCTTTTGATGCATACTCTGTTATTTAAAATTTTCTGTGCTTCTCTATTTCCTTTTAAATAAGTCCATTGTTTGCTGGAAAAAAAAAGAGTTTGCATGACTTCTGATGAATATTGACAAAATGTCCTTCAGAAATATTGTTCCAATTTACACTCTCATTAGCTTTATTTTGAAAATATTTGACTCTCTCCTCCCCTGCACAGTGACTTTTTAAATGTACACCAGTCTTTAATTTCTTTTTCTTCTTTTGTGAACCACTGGATCACATTCTCTGATATTTTTTATTTGTATAGTTGCATTTATTTCTATAAAAGAAACCTAACCAACATATAGAAGTGTCAGCTTAATGTAAATGTCCCTTAAACTATAGAGAAGAATTGTTTATTAAATATATCCCCTTAAAATAGGGTTTAAAAATGTGGCAAATAACTTCCTTTTCATCACATCATCATAAATTAAACACTTTTAGAAGTTAATCTTTACTTATCAAGAGTCCACATTATATATGTATGCTTATATGTGTGTGCATATGTGTGTATTTTAGTATCTCCAAGCCCTCCTTTTTTTCTAGACAAAAGAAACATCTGGCACATAGTTAAACTTTTGATGGATATACTCTCCTATTTTCAGTTTCATCAGAGTAAATGTTTAAATCTATTTTCACTTAAAAGTTACTGATAGGATTCATTTGTAAAGTTCAATTAATTTACGTTACGTGATTAAGTTAAGTATGTCATTCACAAAGGCTAAACCCAATTCTAAACATTTCTTCACTTAATCTATGTTAATTAAATTAATTTATTCTAATTAAATTAATTAGAATTAATTTATTCTACACACTTCTACCTTCCTCAGACCTTTCACATTTACTATATATATTCAGGAAAACTATTCTGTATTATTTCAAGTTAACAACTTTAATGCGTCTATGAATAAATTTAAAAGCTTCTCTCCTGAATTCTCTGGGGGCAACTGCTCACTCTTTTCATCTTCCATTTCTAATGTAGTTCATATCCTAGTCGCTCACTTTGTTTTTTAAGCTTTCTTAGTTATTATGTAAGAAAATGTCATAAAATGAAAACAAGAAATTCTCATTCTAGCACTGAATTCTATTCAACTTACAAGGCAAACAAAGAAAAGAGTATAAAATTTATGCAGCTTAGCATGAACTCAAATAATTATGATTCTCTTCTCATGGACTGACTTTAATCAGCATGCTACAAGATCCATTCTTTTAAATAACAAAACATAACATTAAGGTATGTCCTTCAGTGAAATTCTCAATTTGAATTTAATGAGATTGACAGAAAGTATGCATTTTTTAAGAGGGAATCTGCTTTTCATGTGGTGCATGCTCAGTCCTGTCTGACTCTTTGCAACCCCATGGACTGCAGCCCATCCAGGCTCCTCTGGTCCATGGAATTTTCTAAGCAAGAATATTGGAGTGGGTGCCATTTCCTTCCATGGGATCTTCCCAATCCAGGGATCAAACCCAACTCCTGCTTGACAGGCAGATTCTTTACCACTGTGCCATGTGACAAGCCCCACTGCATGATAGGCACTGCTCTAAACTAAGAGAACAAAGTAATATAAGACATAAGAGTGTTTGCTCTCATGGAACATATACTCTGACTATAAGGAAGAAAATGCCCAGTGGGCAATATGCTCATTAAAGAAAAAAAAAGATGGCACTTTTCTTATTAGATAATTATATTTGTAATTCTGTTTCTCTGCTAAATTTCATTTAAAAACATATGGAAATTATGGTGATTAAAGCAATAAAAAAAGAGCTGTTAATCTTTAGTTTCTGTTAGAATAACAGATCAGATACTAAATCAAATTT
This sequence comes from Dama dama, assembly GCF_033118175.1. Classification (NCBI taxonomy): domain Eukaryota; kingdom Metazoa; phylum Chordata; class Mammalia; order Artiodactyla; family Cervidae; genus Dama; species Dama dama. The sequence goes on from NC_083689.1 coordinate 36,076,825, forward strand.
TGGTATTTCTTGGTTCTCTTTAGTAATGGAATCCTATTTGAATATAATCAGCAAACTATTTCAGAATTTATTTTGGACAAGAAATATTCTAGGCAAATTGCAACATATTTTACCTAACTCTATAAAAATACTACAATCTAAAATTTTCTTTATCACTTACCAAATTTTCTTTCTCACTTACCAAATGAAACTTGTATTAAGAGTTTCTTAAGTGCACAAAAGCATTTTTTAAAGTTATACTCCTAGCCATTTATTGGTTTCCACCTGCACTGAGAAAAGTAGTATGCTTTCAGTAATTTATAAGAAATATATTAATATAATGTAGTATTATTTAGATCTTTATTTTCAAAAAACACAAGGTCTTCCATGTACTTCTCCTATACTAAAAATGGAACCAATATCTGTAATGATATCTTTTAAGATGCTGGTTAAGTGTCTGTGTTATTTTTGACAATTAACTAATATCAAAGGGAAATAAGTTAGCCAAAGTGCTGTCCGCTATGTACTTCTTTGTCAAAAAGTACCTCAGGTCATTGCCAAGTTCAGGAGTACTATACAGCATGACTTTGAAGAGGACATATGAAAATATTAATTCAATCAGTTCTCATACATTTTCTGTTGGCTTAAGAATCTGCCTGCAATGCAGGAAACCTGGGTTCAATCCCTGGGTCAGGAAGATCCCCTGGAGAAGGGAATGGCAACCCACTCCATTATCCTCGCCTGGAGAATTCCAAAGACAGAGAAGCCTGTCAGTCTACAGTTCATGGGGTCTCAAAGAGTTGGACACGACTGAGCAACTAACACTTCCATCTATAGTGAAATAAGACAATTTTATATAACTGCATAGGAGATCCAAGTTTCTTACTAAACAGTTCTTAATTGGTTTAGATTCCCTCACAATTTAAAGCCATCATCCTCTTGTGTAAACTCAGACATGAGAGTGAAAGTCGCTCAGTCATGTCCGACTCTTTGCAACCCCATGGACTACACAGTTCAGGGAATTCTCCAGGCCAGAAAACTGGAGTGGGTAGCCTTTCCCTTCTCCAGTGGATCTTCCCGACCCAGGGATCAAACCCAGGTCTCCGGCATTGCAGGCAGATTCTTTACCAACTGAGTCATCAGCGAAGACAAACTTAGTAAATAATCTCCCATCTGCAGTAAATGTTATAATGGTATTCTAACTCTATACAAAGCAAGCTTATTACTATATTTTTAAATTAAATGATAGCACCTGCTCTTTTTTTTTTCTCTGCAACTCTGTTCAGGTATCAGTGCTTTTTTACAATTACATGCCTTTTCTCCATCAATTTTCCTGAAGAAAGAAGACATGATCAGGAGCCAATAAAAATTTAATATGGTTAGAAATGTTTCAAATCTAAGAAAGAGCTAAGTGTAGCAATATAAGTGTTATCTCCAATAAATACTATTAAATAGGTAGAGTGACCAAAAAAAGCATTATGAACAGGAATTCAGATAGTGGTCCACTAACTATCCCCACCTAGCCAAAAAAAAAAAAAAAAAAATCAAGACGTGTTATTGGCCAACCTAGTATTAAATACAGAGTATATCAGGACCTAGGGTTGTCGGTGAGTAATGGAATTCATTAGACATTATATTTATTAGTAATAACAACTTCAGGAAGCAGATGTTAAGTTCTCAAGCATTTTGGTGCATACTGTCTATAATGAAACAACCCCAAATAGGCATCAGTGCCATATTATCATTCTACATATTTTAAAAATATGTTTCCCCAATGGTATACAATGCAGTTTGTTATGAATAAGGTTAAAGTATTGAATAATTTTCCCCTTAAAATATATAGTATGAATGTTGAGTATTAGATTCATTTAAAATGCACTAATCATTATAATATCAAAGTATTTCCAGGGAGTAGATAAAGGTTAGAAAACAATGTCTCTGAAAGTCACTTAAATTAATTTATTCTTTCTATTCTTTTTTATCAATGCTTCGTCTGACTATGAGCAATAGTAGGCATCAAAGTAGTTTAAAATAGTAGGCATTAAAGTAGTTTAAAAACTGTAGGGCATTAATCGAATATAAGAAACAATCTTATGCATCAGTTTAGAAAAATTCACTTCCAACAGTAGCCTCAGATTTTTAAAAATTTCTGAATAGTAATAATTTAGTTAAGTTTACAATTTAAAATTATTTCTCTTTTATATATGCTAGCAATTTTAATATTCTATATTAAATGAGAATAATATATAATAGGTATATATAATATATAAAGTAATATATACATTATTAAGGGCTTCCCTGGTGGCTCAGATGGTAAACAACCCTGCAGTGCATGAGACTTGGGTTCAATCCTTGGTTCAGAAAGATTTCTAAATTTTTATATTTGTTATTCCTAGAGATACCTTCATTATTTCTTAAGGTATCTTGAAACCAATGTATTTAGATGATGTTTCAGTATATTAAAATAAAATGTTGTCAATTATTTAAATACTTTAAATTATATATTCAAAGACACACCTCTAGCTAATACAACTTTTGTTTTTTAAATTTTAGCATGTGGGAGGATTCCTGTTCATATTCAAATTGCCCAAATAATACCTAGACTTCAGTTTTTAAAACTGAGGAAAATTTCGATCTTTAAAGACAAATGTTCAAGAAATCCACTACTTCCCCTGACTCAAATGGACAGGTTAAAATTACACATATGAAAAGACAGACACAATCAAATCCCTACAGGAAAGGGGAGAAAGAATGCTGTTCATACAATACATTAACTGGACAATATAATCTCCAGAGTAAAAAAAAAAAAATATATATATATATATATATATATATATATATATACACACACACACACATATATCAGGTAAAGAAGGCCTTACTTCTACATTAATGTGTGTTCTTTAGTATCTGAATAAGCTAATGATAAGTACTCATATTTTTGAACACTAGAGGGAGTACACAAAAGAAAAAAAGAAAAAGAGGCCAAATACAAATATTATCTAGATTCTGAATGTTTTCATAATATCAGGTCTTCTCAACAAATTGCTTGCTTATTTCTTATTGACATGGTGGAATGATTAAAACATATTTAAACAGTATCCAATATCTCTTTTGCATGTCATTTTCCAGTTAATTTAAAATTTATAATGACTAATGGTAAGACGGGTACACAATATTCAAAAAGCAGAAAAACGTAGTAAATACTGTAAAAAAAAAAAATATATATATATATATATATTTTTTTTTTTTTTCTCAACATTTTAGCTTACACACTCGATTAGAAGAAAGTAGAATTGCATCTAATGTGCTTCAAAGAGCTTAAAATGACAACTCTGATCTTTAGGGAATAATGAGCTCTGGAATCAAAGCCAGCCTTGTCTGAAGGTGAGGGCCTAAAGTTACACCACATTCAGGGTTTAAATAGACAGGATGTCTCTAGAATTTCCATATGGGAGGGATAATAAGGGAGCCAGTGACTGGGTTCAAGAAAGGTGAGACTTGATGAGTTAATGTTTTTTCAACACTGAGAACCTTACATGACACACAGTAAACATTACTGAGAGATCCTCGGTCCATTCCAAAGAACATGAACTGGGTTTAGTGTAGTGGGTTTAGCGAGGTGAGTAGATTACAAGTGTCAAAGCGGGGGACCAAGAGCTGCCTCCAGTCAACCTACAAACTACCACCACATGAAAAGGCAGGAAGATAAAGAACCCAGGTAAAAAGCCTTTAGAGTGCATCTACTACTGTCCTTTCTCTCTAACTGATACATATGCATTGGAAAGTGAGAGGTAGTAGTTTGATCTTTGAGAACTTTCATGGAACGAGACTTGGAAGAGCCTCGGTTATTCAAAAATTCATTTAATGAGCACCTATTATATGATAGCCACTGCTCTAGTTCCTTGAGATATATAAAAGACAGGTCACTGACTTTGAGGAGTGAATATTCTAGACGTGGGAAACAAACAATGAATACTAGAAATAAGCTGTGTGGTATATCAGAAACTATTAAGAAAGAGAGAAAAGTTGAAATAGGAAAAGAAAGATAGAGGATGCCAGAGTATATAGTAACACATGGAGCCGCCAGAATCAGCGGTGGTGGGATAGCACATGAGGGAAACTTTAATAAGATAATAGAGCGGTAGAGCAGTTATCTATGGAAATATGGATGACACGTTCATGCCTGAAATAGCCAAGATTAATGAAGCTGAAGCAGAGAGAGCCAAAAAACTAGTAAGTGAGCATGAAAGTGGGAGTCGGCATGAAAACAGGGGTGAAAGGAAATGTGGGGCCTTGTAACCACTGTAAGCACTTTGAGAAGAACAGCCAATCATTACACAGATTTGAGAACAACAATATGATCGTGATTTACCCAGACTGCTGAGCTAAAAATGAGGGCTCAAGGAAGCAAAAGAGAAGAACAATCCGGATGTTACTGTAGCAGCTGAAGTGAGACAGGATGTTGCTACCATGGACCAGTGTGGTAGCAGCGGAGGAACTGGTCAAATTCTACAAATATTTTGAAGGTACAGCCAACCAGGCTGTGATGAATTTGACGCTAACACTATCTGTTGACTCGGGAGAGACTACAAAAGATAAGTTTTGAGGGAAAGAGAAAAACAGTATTCCAATTTACACACAAAAAAGTGAAGATGTCTTTTAAGACATTCAGGTAGAGATACAGAGAAGACCACTGATCTTACAAAATTAGAAGAAAGGTCTGGAGAAACCAGGGTTCTCTGCCATGGAGATTCTCCAGGCAAAGAATACTGGAGTGGGTTGCTATGCCCTCCTCCAGGGGATCTTCCCAATCCAGGGATCGAATCTAGGTCTCCTGCATGGCATATGGAGTCTTTACCATCTGGGGAAGCTCCGGGTAGAGTACAGGTCTGATCAAAGGGGGTTTAGGAAAGAGTAAGATGAAATAGGTGATGGCAACTATAAAACTCAGGATATTCAATAAAAGAGAGCTAAAAAGTGGGATGGTAATTTTCAAGGCAAGTGGAGTCAAGAGACGGCTTTACTATTATCATTATTTTCACTTTTACATTCATGGGAATCATCTGGGGAGAATGAACAAAAGATAATATAGGAGAAATAGGTGAGAATTGTTAGTGATTTTCTTGAGTAGATGAGAAAGAACAGGCTGTCATGCACAAGTAGAATTACTGAGTTTTAGTCCTTAACAACTGAGTAATACTTATTAATTACTCAGAACTGGATCCTCAAATTTAAGTTCCTCATCAGATAATAAGAGTAAGACTTGAAAAATGTTGCAATGAATATTACATGGTTACTAACTAAAAGAGAAAGGTTACTAATTTTTTTTTTTTTTAAGGCACAATCATGGAACGATTGTTAAGGAACATAAGAAAACACAACTGAGTGGCATAGTGACCATAAATGAGGAATACAGAATTCAAGTTGGGCTAAAAACTGTGATGTCAAAATTGTCTGGGATGGTCTCTACTTTACTCCCCAAAGAAGAGGAGATAAGGCCAAGCTATAAAAATGGAACTGCTAGATATCAGCCTGGAAGTCTGGGTTTGTTCATCTGACATTTTAAATACCAGGAGAATAGTGTGTGATCTTTTAAGCAGGGGAGTGGCCTGGAGAAAGCAGTGTATTAAGAAGATTAATCTGGTAGTGTTTAAAGAATGAACTGGCAGAGGAGAAGCGAACAAAAGACAGATAGCTCTCAGGCTATTAAAACATCATCCATGAAATTCATAGCATAAGGATTAGACAGGTGGCAGCAGGAAGGAAGGCAGTCAATCTGAAACCCCCTATTTAGAAGAATTTACAAGACTTACCAATGATTTTATGCTCCTGCTGGACCAGGAGCTTTTCTTTCACAGCTTTTAACACTCCTTAAAAAATATTATCTCTGGTATTATTTGAATAACGTCTTCCTATTAGTATGTAACTTCCAGATGTCAGGGGTGTTGTATGTGTTGCTCAATACTGTGTTTTTCTTCCCTAGTACACTGCCTTGCATATAGTAGATATTTAATGTAGAAATTTAAACAAATTTTTGCATAAGTGTATAATATATTGAGGCATAATCAAAGAAGCTTATGCAGCATATCAAAGAAGCTTATGTGGAAGGAGAAGAAGGAAAAGAGAAGTTTCAAGAACAAAAAAATGAAGACAGAGAAGAAGGGAAGAACAAGAAAGGAAAGTGTGACAGATGAGGTAGAGGAGGAAGGAGAGAGAAAGAGATTATACTGAAGTTAAAAGCCTGTAAAATAGCAGAGTAACTATGCTGCTGCTGACAACTGGGAATCTATACTTCTGGACAAGGATCTAACAGGAGAAGCATCAAGAGGCCAACTCCATCTCTGCTCTCTATATTAGGGGATCAGCCAAAAAGATCATCCGGGCTTTCCCACAACATCTTACAGGGGAAACTCAAAACAAACATTTTGGCCAGCTCAAGTTATCTCTCCATTTCAGCTTCCTCATACATAGGACAATTATAATGACCTAAAGGGATGACTGAGAGGATTAAGTGTGCTAACTCAGAACAGCTCCTGGTACATGTGAGCACTAAACAGATCTTAGTCACCTTCATGTTCCTCTTCTTCATCATCACCATCATTATTATCATGATGACCATCCCTGCATTCCTCCTATAACTTGTACTATTCCACGGAACAGCGGCACCATTCAAACCTCCCCTATCTCTAGGTACAAAGACATATGACACTGTTGTTGTTTAGTTGCAAAGTACTATCCGACTCTTTTGTGACCCCATGGACTGAAGCCCACCAGGCTCCTCTGTCCATGGAATTTCCCAGGCAAGAATACTGGAGTGGGGTGCCATTTCCTTCTCCAGGGGATCTTCCTGATCCAGGATCAAACCCACACCTTCTCCAACTGTAGAAGGATTCTTTACCACTGAGCCACCAGGGAAGCCCATGATATTGTTAGGCAGCTCAATAATTTGGAGCCTTGTAAATAACTCAACAAGCTTCTCTATTCATCTGTCACAGCAGAAAGTGAAACAACTGTAAAAACTCAGACATTTCAGAAAACTTAAGGACAGTATTCCCCTTCTAATACAACTTGAAAACAACAAAAGAGAATAAAAGTTATTGAAACAGTGACAGACTTTATTTTCCTGGGCTCCAAAATAACTGTGGATGGTGACTGACTGCAGCCATGAAATTAAAAGACATTTGCTCCTTGGAACAAAAGTTATGACAAACCTAGACAGCATATTAAAAAGCAGAGACATCACTTTGCCAACAAAGGTCTGTATAGCCAAAGCTATGGTTTGTCCAGAAGTCATGGACAGATATGAGAATTGGACCATAAAGAAGGCTGAGTACCTTGAGAATTGATGCTTTTGAACTGTGGTGCTGGAGAAGACTCTTGAGAGTCCCTTGGACTGCAAGGAGATCAAACCAATCAATCCTAAAGGAGATCAACCCTGAATATTCACTGGAAGGACTGATGCTGAAGCTGAAGCTGCAATGCTTTGGCCACCTGATGTGAAGAGCTGACTCACTGGAAAAGACCATGGTGTTGGGAAAGACTGAGGGCAGGAGGAGAAGGGAAAGACAGAGGATAAGATGGTTGGATGGCATCATCAACTCATCGACATGAGTCTGAGTAAACGCTGGGAGACAGTGAAGGACAGGGAAGCCTGGCATGCTGCAGTCCATGGGGTCACAAAGAGTTGGACATACTGAATGACTGAACAACAAATTATTTTAAATTCATTTGAAACTTCGATATGCAATGCTCAAGATCAGAAAGTACCCATATTAGTTGCTCCTTTATTTTCTAAGTCATAATATAAAAAAAAGAGATGTCATATTATTATTAATGTTTTTGCTGAAGAGTAAATAGGTCAAAAGCAATTCATTGCAGTACCTACTTATTTGAAGGATGAAAACTACAATGTCTAATCAACCCACTGTTAGTTCTGCCTCAATACTGGTGCCCAAAACTGAGTACAACCCAACAAAAACAATGTTATCACAAAGAAATAATCCACTCACAATAAGATGAAAAGTTTTATCATTTTCACTAGAAATTGAAGAAGCAGAGTCCATACATGTACAGATACCAGGGGTAAAAAACTTGTGAAAAACTCCCCAGAAGCTAGCTTGGCAAGGTGGATTGAAGACTTTAAAACTTTCACACCCTTGATTTCTAAACAAATGGGGGAAAAGTAGGAAAATCCACAGAGCTTAGTGGTTAAATGCCTGAGTTGCGCCCAGTCATGTTCAGCTCTTTGGGGCCCCATGCACTGTAGCCCACCAGGCTCCTCTGCCCAGGGAATTTTCCAGGCAAGAATACTGAAGCACGGGGCCATTTCCTACTCCAGAGGATCTTCCCAACCCAAGATTCAAATCTGTGTCTCTTGAGTCTCATGCATTGGCAGGTGAGTTCTTCACCACTAGTGCTACCTGGGAAACGCCCGGGCTGCAGCACTAACATGCCTAGCGATGAAGCCTCACTTACAAGTAAGGGACCTTGGCGAGTGACTATATCTCTGACCTCTGTTTTCTTATCCATAAAACAGTAACAACTCTACCTTCCTCATATGTCCGTTTTGAGAAGTAGAAGTCCTAATATTAAGAAATATACTTAGAACAGTACCAGGCAGAGAGTAAAAATTTCTTTGCTGTGTTTATTGTCAAAGCTGTTCTTTTAAGAACCTTAACAACCACAAAAACTTGTTAATAAATAGGCTGCTGAACATTAGGGGACCTATAAAATAACTTATAAGAGATTTATATGATGGTTATGATCTAATAGTATTCCAGAAAGCGGAAAACATCATTGCACATAACTTCATAATTTTACATGACTTTGTCTGTGTTAAAAATACACATACAAAAAGACAGAAGGGCTTGTCTGGTGGTTAAGAATCTGCCTTGCAGTGCAGGGATGCAGGTTCAAACCCTGGTCAGGGAACTGAGATCCCGCATGCTATGGAGCAACTCAGCCTGAGTGCCACAACTAGAGAGTCTGTGAGCCGCAATAAAGACCCAATGCAGACGAATTACATAAATAGATATTAGAAAAAAAAAAAAAAGATGGAAAGAAAATGTAGCAAAATTCTCAATATATTTATTTATGTGTGGCATTAAAGACAATTTTTGTTTTCTCCTTTTTAGTTTTTTAGACTTTTCCCAAACTGTCTATATTATTCATATACTGTATTACTTAAGAAATCACACACACACAAAAAAATTGAAATATTTTCTTTAAAAAAACTAATACCCTCAGGATTGGAAGGAAAGATAAATAGGTGGAGCATAGAGGAATTTTAGGGCAGTGAAAATACTCTATAGAACACCAAAATGACAGATATATATCATTATACATTTGTCCAAAGTCACAAAATGCCCAAAATTAAGACTAAACCCTAACATAAACTACGGACTTTGGGTGATAATGATGTGTCAATGTGGTTTAGTCACTAGCCATGCCCAAGTCTTTCCAACTCCATGGACTGCAACACACCAGGCTTCCCTGTCCTTCACTATCTCCTGGAGTTTGCTCAAACTCATGTCCATTGAGTTGGTGATGCCATCTAGCCAGCTCGTCCTCTGTCACCACGTTCTCCCCTTGCCCTTAATCTCTGTATATCCATCAATTGTACCAAAGGTACCAATCTGGTGGGGGATGTTGATAATGCAGGATGATACATACATACGGGGCAGGGGGGTATAGGAATCTCTGTACCTCCTCCTCGATTTTGCTAGGAACCTAAAACTGCTCCCCACCAAAATCTTAATAAAATACACAAATTAATTTTTTAAAGAAAAAAAGTACCCTTCATTGTTACCAAACTTTGATTTTCAGCTTTATGTCAGTTATGTATATATTAATCAAAAATAAGTTAGCATATTATTGGAAATTCTCCCTTTTAATTTTAAAAGAAATTGCCCATGTTATTTTTCACAAACTAGTTCTACAGAAGCTTCTGTAGTTTAATTTATTTGGGAAAATATGTTTTACTCAAACTTACATTCTATCTTTTTCTTATACTTTTTTATAATTACCTGAGCTCCTCAGAGCAGTAAAGGTAGAAAAAAAAAAATAATGCAGGTAACAAATTATTGCATTGGTTTTATTATCTATTACTTCACTATTGCCTGAAGTACACTATTTATTACTTTCAGTCTGCTTGAATTTCTTATCAGGTAATTCTCTGAGTCGTAAATAGTTTAATGCGTTGGAAATAGAGAGACAGTAAAGGATGGTTACTGGTTATTTTTATTTTCTCAGAACCATGCTGTTCTTTTAGTAACATGCTAAGCCATCATGTTTAAGAAAAGAAAAACTAAAAAGCATTTTAGCAGGTAAATATACTTGTTTGAGAAGGCAGACTATTGAACAGAGTAGTAGAACTATAGCTATAGCTGCAATTGAATTAACTATGAAATTTTACTCATTCACAATTTTAGAACTTAGAAAATACTGCAGAGATTATTCTCTGTAATTTGTTCAAGTAATGAATTTTATATGCATGGATTCATTAACCAGAAAATATTTGGTAGGATTTCCCAGACCAATAAACTACAACACTTCATGTGGATAAGGGAAAAAACATTTTAAAATATTTTGTAGATAATTGTTAATTCTATTTTGTTGTTGTTAATTCGGTTAATTCTGTTTTCAATGCCCGCCCCCCCCCCCCAAATGGATAACTTCCTAAGGTTTTAAAAGTTTTTAAAATTAAACTTAGTTTTATTTCCTTTTATGACAGTATAAGAAAAAAGATGAATGCTTTCCAGTTCATAGTCACAAAGCTGACAAAACCTTCCCACTCATGGAGTCCCATCAGTCAGTGACTGTGGGGCAGACAAAACAACTCATCTTAGCTGGTTTCTCCATAACAGTCATGTCTACTCACATGGCTTAGCTATATGTTATATACATATGTGTATATGTATGTGTGTGTATATATACATATATATGTATGTACACATATATTTAACTCATATGATAGTCTTGTTACTTAAAATAGCAAAATGAAACAGTATGAAAAATTACCAAGGCTATAAACAGTCTAAATGAGAATCCAGCTAAAGCAGCAATGAATTTTGTTTCCAAGTAAAAAGCTACTTACTACATGTTCCAATATCTCCCTAATCAACAAGATCTGTGATCCCATACTAACACCAACACTTGATGCGAACCAAGTTTACCAGTGACTTCTTCATAAAAGAGCTTCCCAGGCGGTGTAGTGGTAAAGAATCTGCCTGCAATGTAGGAAACATGGGAGGCTAGAGATGTGGGTTCGATCCCTGAGTCTGGAAGATCCCCTGGAGGAGGAAATGGCAACCCACTCCAGTATTCTTGCCTGGACAATTCCATGGACAAAGGAACTTGGTGGGCTACAGTCCAGGGGGTCACAAAGAGTTGATTTCTACTGAGTGACTGAGCATGCAAGCCTCTTCATAAAAGAAGAGGCAAAATGATATGAAGAGCTGTCAGATTATATGAGAATTCTTTTTTAAAAGCACTCTTTCTTTTGCATTACTTCATTTAAAAAAAGGATCATTCCATACCTAATAAGCCAGAAATTGCTAATTTTATCCCTACAACTTTAGCGTTTTACCACTAATTTTTTCTCTGTTTTTCAATATGTATAAAAAAGCAACATGGAATTATCTTGCACTTCAATGCTATTTCCCCTCAAGTCCTTCTCCTTTCTTCCTCTTCAAATTGTATCCACGTCTCAGAGACCCCAAATTTTCCTTTTCAGCTCTTCATTCCCCCTAAGAGCTTTTTCATCATGAAAAGCTCCACTGTTTATTTATATTTTCTTTACTGGGGTATAGTTGTTTCATAAAATCTCCACTGTTTAATTGTAACAGTTGGATATGTGAGTTCCTGTATATGGCACTGATCCATTTTTGTTAACCGTGACAATCTGAATAAACCATAAGCTTCTTCAAATTCATATCTTACCATCTTTTTTAAGCTTCTACCACTCTTTTTACCAAAGGCTTACCATACTACTAAGTACATAGTAAGTATTGGTTTACAAACCGACATATTCTTATTCTCAAGTCTCTTTTCTTAGATCATAGTAAGAGTACCCACTAAATGCAGCAATGTCTTTTCACAGTATTGGTGCTCAAAGACAGGATAAACGTCTCCCAAACAACTCTCTGAGTTCACTGAGACCAGAAACTCCAAACTTCTCATACTGGTAGCAATAAAAAAATAACAGTATTTGGCACACAGTAACTACTGAATAAATATGTTGAATTATACTTAAGGCTTTCCCATTATAGTAGAGAAGACCCAGAAACTCATATTATTTCTGAACAGTCAAGCTATTTGAGGTTTTACTAAATTCAGAGGGCAGAATAAATCTGCCCTTAGACACTGTAGAAATCCCAATCCTCTTCTCCTAATATTCCATCTAATTATAAATGGTTAAGTAATAATAACTAATGATAAAAGATACCAATTGTAATGAAATTCTGTTACTATTAAAGAGTTCCAAACACCTACTATTCTATTGGAATCCATCCCACTACCTGAATTTTCAGATGACTGAAGTCCAGTAAACTTCTAAAAAGAAAATAAATTTCAAAACAACCTCAAACAAAAGTCCAATATTGTTGGTGCAGAATGCAGACAAAAATAAAGGACAAAATATTAAAAAAAGAATACTGCATTTTAGATAGAATGAAAACAACAGGGGGAAAAACAAATACCATATGGTGAATGATATAGTAATCAAGTCATAATCACTTTCTTATTTCCAACTTCTGTTCCAAGTTAATAAGAGCTCTGTGCTAATTTATATCAAAATACATCATGGCCTAAAATCATACCATTGCCAATAAAAGAAATAGAATTCCTAATGCAACAATTTGTATTTAATATATTCCTATGATAACCTGCCAGAATAGTGAATGTAATGACTGATGAATAGTGATATTTATATTTACAAATCATAAGTATAGACACTAACAGTTACTATTACTATTATTACTAATAGTATTACTATTAGTAATACTAATACTAATAGTTACTAATAATACTAATACTAATACTAATAGTTACTAGTAATACTAATAGTTACTAATACTATTATTACTATTTCAGTTACTCCCCCATTCAAAATTACATCACAGACATGTTCAGTCATGTGTGAAACATTATCTTAAAAAGATAAATGCTGGACAACTGCAAGATGTCATAGGTTAAACACGCCCTATAAATATTTTGTTCTTGAAATAACTCTTTCTCCTATAATATAAATGGCCAGCGTTTTGAGATTCAGACATAATATATACAACTCCATGTGCAAACTTAGGATGATGATATCCTCCTTACAAAAGTAATTAACAATCACATCAAATCATTTATCATTCATAAAGTTTACTCCTGAGTAAAATCTTTAATCAATCAGACCTCAACACCAAATCAAAGCTTACAAAGCATCAAGTCAACATTTCATCTTTAGATATGCCTAGAAGACAGATCCTTTCATTTACTTGGTTGTACATCTTCTATTTCTTTTACATACCAGTTAGCTTGGTGTTATTTTCCCTAAAAAAGAAAAATCTTCAAGCAAATGAAAGAGCGAAAGGGAGAGAGACCCACAGACTCCTTGATTCACTTCTTTGTGATTCCAACCAAGATCTATGGTGAGGTTAAAAGTTTCACAATACATCAACCTGGTCTGCAAACATCCACAAAATAAAGATGCAAAGCAGAACTGGGACCATGTGCAGTTTCTTGTCATTTATTCTGCCTAAAATAGAGTGGAGTGACACATGGTAACACAAGAAGTATTTGCCCAAAGATGCCATTTTCATTGACTACCTTCCTCTTAATCTCAGGCTCCCCGCTGAAACAGTAAATATGTTTCTGGTTTCTGTGAAGTATTTGCCCAAAGATGTAGAGTTTTCATTGACTATCTTTCTCTTAATCTCAGGCTCCTGGATGAAACCGTAAAAACGTTTCTGTGCTGATGCAAGTTTCCCACATCCCCCATCTTAGAAACCTCAGCAACTGAAAAGCACAATTCTGCCAAAAGGAACTAGCAAAAATTTGCTCATTTTTTCAAATACATCATTATGTTTCAGATGAAAGCACAACCTGCCAAAGATGTCAAATAAAAGGGTAACAGAAACAAACAGCATCTTTAGAATTGAATTTCAATGCATAACCTTGCCATCTGCCAACCAGTCGTGAAGCAATGATCCTAGAGAAGCCCTGAAACGTGAACAAGTAAGTTTCCTCCTCGGATCGATCACCTGTATCACTCTCCGCTTCCAGGTTAGGAATTAATTGTCGATGGAGCAGCCTCCAAGAATGACACTTGCCATTGGCAAACCGAACCCTGTTGACAAATGGGCCATTTAAACAGACTTGCATTTGGTAATATTCGCGGAGTTCAGTTCACAGAGACAATGAGGAGATGGGAAGAAAAAAAAAGGGTGGGGGGCCTCTACCTTTACATTTGGATTGGAAATTGGACAAAGGAGGTCAACCTCTAGAGGACAGACATCCAAAGCACCCTCAGTCTCCTCCCACTTGGCCTCTAAAACAGGATTACAATTTTGCATCTAGACTACGCCCCACCCCTTCCCTTCCCACCGTGGCTACCACCTTAGAAGTTACCGCGGTAGCTCTCGGGTGACTAGGGGTGCGGATTCTCTGACGCAAAACAGCACCGGGCGCCAATTCAGTAGCGGGCAACTACAGGGCTGGGACAGCCACCAGCTCCTCGGAGAAGCCACCTTCGGGCTCGCGGGAGACCCCACCGCCCCATCCCTGCCCTCGCCCCCGCCTGCAGCTGCAGCGGGAGTTACGCATCCCCAGCCTTGACACTGTCTGCGCTTCTTCCTATCCGGATCAAGCCTGCTGGGGGTGGAGGGGCAGAAGTAGAATGGGGGTTCGGGGGAGCGAGAAAGAACCAAAACAGTCCGGGTCCCCAAAAGCTAGAACTCAAGTGGCCAGAAGCTGGTGCACGCACATCACACACACACACGCACACATACACACACACACACACATCCCGAAGCGCTCCGTGCCCCAGCTTCTATGCCAACTGGCGATAGGACGGGAAGAAGGAAGGAGGTGGGGTAGTGGGCAGGCCCGGAGTTACTAAGGAGTGCAGCGGTTGCCTCCAGAACTGCCAAAGTGCGGAAGTCCCAGACCCCCCTACATCCCCATGTCTGCGGTCTCCTGCAAGCAACCCCGGACTGCTTTCCCTCCAGCAGGGTTCGGGGCTCGGGAAGCCGGGAGCAGAACTGGAGTCGAGCTTCTCCCAGGCTGCCCTCCCGGGTCTGGCTCGGGGCCGAAACCCGCCCCATCAGCCTTGGTCCAGGAAGGCTGCCAGGCAAGGAGCGACCAGCCTGGGAGAGCAAGAGGGCAGAGAGAAGCATCCTGCTCTCTCAGGCCGGTGGCTGGTCTCGTCCTCTGTCGACACACCCCCAGTTAATCCCCTACTCTCTCTCTCTCTCTCTCACACACACACACATACACTCACTCACACACACACACACACACTTAGATACGGAGACTCGCATGTTCACCCCTCCCACCAGCCCAGGTCCATCGATTAAAAAACACTAGTTGATTTCTTCCTGATTAAAAACAAGAAAGTGCAACAACTTCTCGGGAGTCTCAGGAGCAGAGCAAGTCCATCTGCAGGCGTCCTCTTTCTATAGTTTCCTAGGAGTTAAGAAATCTGGTGGCCCCCAGTGAAAACGGACCCCGAGTGGGTGAAAGACAACGAACTCCTTCTCCAGCCCCTCCACCACCACCCCCAACTCCCGCCACCTCTCACCTCCTTAAGTTCCTTGGCCACGTCCTTCAGGTCGCCCAGGACTAATTCCAGATCCTCCACGATGATCTTGATCTGTTCCTTCACCTTGGTTTTGGAGGCTGCCGGCGGTCCCTCGGCTGGAGAGGACGAGGAGGGGGTCCCCTTGGACTTGGCTGACATTCTTTGGGGACAAGCGAGGCAGGTCAGCACAGGCGGGCCAGCGGAGGCTGCTGCGCGCCCCGGTCCCCCCACATCCTGGACGCTCCCCGGGCAGCGGCGGGTGGTGGCTGCGCTCGGCGCTCGGCCGGGCGGCCGCACCGAGGTGGTGCTGCCATCGGCTCCCCAAGACACGGCGCTCGGCGCCGGGCTGCAGACGGGCGAACAGCGCGCCTGCGCCTCCGCCCGCCGCTCTCGCGCACACACGCGCTCGCTGTTCCCCGCCCGCGCGCCGAGAGGGGCGCACGGCCGCCGGCCCGGCTGTCAGCTGCAGTCCCCGGCACGTGCCTCCTTCGGGATCTCTCCGGAACACCTGGGCGTCTGGGAGCCGGGTCCAGCCCACCCTCTCGTCTAGATCCTGAAATGCCCTCCCTGGTCATTTGATCATGCTGGATGTCTTTTCACATCCAGCTTGGATTCCTTCTGTTTCCCCCACCAGCAGGGACCAGGATCCCCACCACATTTTTTTTCTGAAAAATTAATCAAGAACCACAGGAGGGTCAGAAGTTAGATTTAGGGTTAGTAAAAGCAAACCTAAATGTTTATCCAGGGCGAGAGTATGTCCAGAAGGCCTCCAGTCACTCTCCTACTCAACGAAGAGTTAACACAGAGGTACAGGTTTAAAAAAAAAGGATAGATGTCGATAAAATTGACCCCTCACCCCCTGGAATCATGATATTTAAAAAGTGTTCTTGAAAGAAGTAGCTTAATCCTGTTGATTCCACAAAGCTAATAGAGGATTTATTAATTGCAAGTCCTCTCACCAAAAAATCCCCTGGGAGACAGTCTGAGTCATCTTGGCTCTACTTATCTGGGACAGGTTTGTTTTTTTTTTGTTTTTTGTTTTTTTAACTGTCCTTCCTCTTTTCATGACCTATGTTGATGTATGTTTTGGGTGGAGGGGGAGATACACTGGATATCCTGTTGTGAGAGAGAATAAGAAGAGTTTGCCTCCAACTTTTTTCTTTTTTGTTTTTGCATCTATTTCAAATCTTTTGCAACTAAATAAAGAGGAAATAACTTTTTGACTGCTCTGTTAAAAAGATCTAGGGAAGGGAGTTAATAGGAAGTCTTGGGTTTCATTCTCAGTAGGTGGCTAGGATTCTCATTAGTTAAAGTTCTAATTTCCTGAGTGGCAGACTCATGGGTTATTAGCTATTGACCTAGAGGGCTGGATTTACTTTGTTTTCTTCAGTGTACTCTACTCCAAATTATTACTTTAATAGGCTTCCCATTTGGTCATGCCTTAGCAGGCATCTCTGTCTCTTGCTTCTCATACCCCAGGTTGTTCCAACATGCTTCCATACAGGAAGAAAATCTTGGCAGCTCCCCTCTTCCTAGTCCCTTAGGCCCCTCATATTCAGTCTCGTCATTCTGAATAATTCATCTTGATAAATCCTTGTAAGTCACATTTGCAATATGGAAGGAAAAAAGAGACAACAGAAGAAAAATAGGAATTTAGAAGTGGTGTCAAGAGAATAAAAATTTTTTTTTAATTTAAAAATTTTAAATTCATTGAAAAATCAGAGGGAAAAGAAAAAAGGTAGAAAGCAGAGGCTGCTGGAAAAAAAATAAGGAAAGAATAAAGAAACCAGTGTGCACTAAGTAAACTGGAGAGAAGAGGGAAGAGATAATTAGAAGTGTTAAATAAGTAATATGCTTGAGTTCTCTAAGGTAAAGAGAATATATAGTTTTAAATGACCATGTGTCTGCAGGTTCTTCTTTATATTATAAAGATGTAACAGTAATCAGTATATACAACAGGTTTACAAACTCCTCCATTGTAAATTCCTAATCTTTAATTATACTCTTACTTAATATCGGAAGAAGGATAAGTGGTCAGAAATGGCAGGAAAGAAGGTGAGAAAGAGGGAAGGTGCTATTCCTTTATATCTGAATTTTTGACTCTCAATAGTAGACAAGTTAATAGAAAAGCCCTCAAAACTCAGAAATAACGAAGTTAGGCAAGAATACTGGAAAACAGCAAAGAAGGTGGCATTTTGGTGGTTTTTGCCCACAGACAAAGTAAGTCTCATTAATGCTATGCTATGCTAAATCTCCTTCACTAACAATTAAAAAATTTATTTTCTCCTATAATATCTATGAAATCAATCCTGAATATTCACTGGAAGGACTGTTACTTCATGAAGCTGAAGCTCCAATACTTTGACCACCTGATGCCAAGAGCCTACCCATTGGAAATGACCTTGATGCTGGGAAAGGTTGAAGGCAGGAGGAGAAGGGGGCAACAGAGGATAAGATGGTTGGATGGCATCACTAGCTCAATGGACATGAGTTTGATCAAACCCCAGGAGAAAGTGAAGGACAAGGAAGCCTGGTGTGCTGTAGTTCATGGGGTCTCAAAGAGTTGGACACCAAGTAGCGACTGAACAACAGTGGATTAGTGAGTCCAACTATTTTGGATCAAAACTGAATCATAATTATTACTCTAAAACATGCTATGCACATCCATATCACAAATTACTTTTAAGTAAGGGCTATCCTCCACCGACACATCTATCATCTATCAATCTGTACATATGACATGGAGTTAACTGAAAGGAGAAAAGTTAAAATTGGCTTCCAAATCCAAACTATAACAGCTAGTCAGCCCCCAGCAGTGATGACTACCACTATTTATCAGCCATGAATCAGGTATGCATAAAACATTCCTAAAGAAGAAAGTTTTACAAAGAGAGTTAAAGATATTGAGGGGAAGAAGACAGAATGAGAAGAACAAAAGGATATAATCAAGTCTACTCACTTTCTATTTTTTCTAATCACCCTTGGGAAAAATAGGTTCCTTTGTGGCTCAGCTGGTAAAGAATCTGCCTGCAATGCAGGAGACCTGGGTCTGATCCCTGGGTTGGGAAGATCCCCTGGAGAAGGGAAAGGCTACCCACTCCAGTATTCTGGCTTGGGGAATTCCATGGACTATATAGTCCATGTGGTCTCAAAGAGTCAGACACATCCCTTTGGTGCATCCTGTTCTTTCTCAGAGATTTGTATATATGATATTTTAAAGCCAAGTTATGGTGATCACACAGCAAAAATGACACCTAGTAAAATTTCTTATGAATGTGTTCATAAGTACGTTTATGTACTAGTGGTAGAGGCAAATAAGTACATATGCAAACCACATCACTTATAAACTTAGAATAACAGACTGCTAATAGAAAAGTGTCTTATTTTTTTAGAAATGGCTGTGCAGCCAGCATTTTATTCTTTCTGTCTCTTTAGTCAATATTTTCTGAGTGTTGCAGCAGGAAGGATTGGATAATTATAGGAGATCATCTAATGGTGGTCTGTTCAGTTCCAGGCACTTATCAATATTCTTCTGTGTGTGTGTTTAATCTACTGAATTCAAGCTGTAATAATTAACCTACATGAGGAATGCTACAACACTACCATACTTTTTAATTCATGAAGAACTCAAAAATATTCCCAAAATATTTTGTTGGCAGCAGCTTTTATTACTATACTATCATAATAATGTGCATTGCATCTTTAAAAAGAGGATAATATGCATGATAATGGCGACATTTAGTTTTCTTTTTTTTTCTTTTGTATAAACTTTGTAAAATCCAGTGAAGTCATTCGAGAGTTTTGAAAACATTAAGAAAAAAGAAAAAAAAAATGGGGGAGTGACAACTTTTTTCCCACCAAAATAGTTTTCACTGGGTGAAAAATAATGGAGAACAACATGGATATCTAAGAAAGAAAATGCTGTTCCTGAAATGCGACAGAGAAAAATGAGTTAAGTTCTTCACGTGCACACTAAGAAATATACTTATGATATGCCTAGGCAGCGATTCTCACAGTCACTAAACCTTCTTAACGGATCAGTTCAGTTCAGTTCAGTTCAGTCACTCAGTTGTGTCCAACTCTGCAACCCCATGGACTGCAGCATGCCAACTCTCACATCCATACATGACTACTGGAAAAATATACATTGGAGCTTGTTAAAGGATCCCACTACCAGGGTGTCTGATCCAGTAGGTCTGGGGCAAGGGTCAAACTCTGAAAGTCATTAGCTAGAAAGATTGAAAGAAAAGTTTAGGTTTCCTTTCAGCTAAAATAAACCTTAAAGATCATGCAGTTACAAATCTTCATTTGATGGATGGGGAAACATGGTCTGGGGAGGTTAAATGGTACCTCCAATACATCACATCTAGGGAATATAAATTGGAAGCTAGAACTTCATACTGCCTCAGACATCTTGTGGTTTTTGTCTCCGTTTGTCTGGAGAAGGTCTCCTTTTTAATGTATCCATTGCTTTTGGCATGATGGCTGTCTATTATAGAAGCATATTGGTGAAAAACAAATGTGATCTGGAAGTTAAAATACAAATACCCATTGTAGTATCATGAGTAATTAGAGCTGTGTCTATTCCAATGTAGCTGATTAATAAATACTTGATAAGGAGATGAATGAATGAAGCATTGTCTATCTCATGTGTTTTGAAACTAATTTGACAAATATTTAGCAAATGGTTAGTTTAGGCAAGAATCTATGCTATGGAGTAGATGTGCCACTAGGATTAGCAAGACACAGTCCCAGCAAGAACAATTAGATAATCCCACACATGACTCTAATATAAAATGACTTTATCTCAGAGTATCTCTTTTTTGCGCTTTCTCAACTATAGTCAGTTTACTTTACTTACCTACAAAGTTAATGAACATTTAACATTGTTTTCCTTACTTTTTATTCATGAGACAGAAACTGAACTTTTGCTTAACTGAACAAAGGGAATTGTCTCATAGCTTAACCATAGAAAGGCAAGAAGAGAAATATTTTCCAGTAGAACTGGAGCCAGAAATGGAGCCAGAGTCCATTGGGACTACTTATTTCTGTCCTTGCATCCCATCCCCTTTTAGTGGATTGGCTTCAGTTTCTCCCTAAAGTTGAACTGTGGTCAGTGATAAATCCATATTCACGTCTTTATAACTCTGCAAGTAGGAAAAAAAGAGCTAGTTACAGTAAGCTCCTAGGAGAGGACTTTGAAAGGTCCAGCTTCGGTCATGGACACACACTGTGGCCAAACACCATGATAGGCTCAGGTGCAAAGCTACCACTGCAGTGTGTCGTTCTTAGAGAAAAGTCTAAGATATACATGTATATAAATAAATATATTTGTATGTTTATTACCGTGACTCTCCAGCAGGTGGCAGTAAGATGAATCATTCTACAAAAATCTGCATATTATGATAATTTTCTAATATATAGAAGTAAAGTATCTTTAGGAAGCAAAATTATTTTCAGATTTATACAAAGAAAGACATCATATGAATTAGCAATGGTTCTACCTGGGTCAGGGCTTCCCAGGTAGTGATAGCGGTAAAGATCCAGCCTGCCAATGCAGGAGATATAAGAGATGCTGGTTTGATCCCTGGGTCGGGAAGGCCTCCTGGAGGAGGGCATGACACCCCACTCTAGTATTATTGCTTGTAGAATCCCACGGACAGAGAAGTCTGGCCAGTTACGGTCCATAGGGTCATAAACAGGCGAACGCGACTGAAGCGACTTAACAGGCACGTATGCACTACTTAGGTCAGTAACTGGTAATGAGGCAGTTTAATGACTGGCCCAACTTGGGTCACGTTTCCTACACCTCTGGCCTATTTCTCCCTCAAAGGTGGGGGAAAGTTATCTACCATATAGCCTATAGATTCTTTTGCATACTTGTAGATTGACATTTCTAAATTGCTTAGTTTCCCAAAGCTAGCCGCATTCAAGTCTTAGTTTTAGCATTAACCCCTTCATCCATTCCCATTTTAGGGTCCCAGCTCTAAAGACCTGCAATATTAATATTGTGATATATATACATGTGTGTGTGTGTGTGTGTGTGTGTGTGCAGTTGGTTATTCAGATGAACACGGCCCCTAAAACCCTTGGAATTCCCTGGGCAATAGCAACAATGTGATAATGTTTGGTTTCTTGTCCTTTAGTTCTTGAAAATGCTACAAGGAAACTGGCTTTTGGATCTCACCCAAGGGAGAGTGCTTGTTGCCAAGATAATCAGCCATATGATTAGAAAGTTGGGACTTTAAATCTCACTCCCTGATTCCCAGAAAGAGATGAGGGGCTCAGGGTTAAATCAATCACCATTGGCCAATGATTTTGTCAGTCATGACTATGTAATGAAGCCTCCATAAAACCCAGAAGGACAGCTTTTGGCACTCCTTTTTGGACAGCTTTCAAGATGAGGGACAAGAATGTTTCCAAGTGCTGGCCCCAGCCTTCAGGTGGACAGAAGATCTTCTGTTCTGAACCTCGCCTAATGTATCTCTTCATCTCACTGTTGATTTGTCCCCTTTAACATCCTTTTATAATAAATCAGTAATCTAATGAGTAATGGGTTTTCCTGAGTTCTGTGAGCAGTTCTAGGAAATTCTTTGAACCTGAGGAGGGGGTTGTGGGTACCTCTGAATTTTAGCCAGTGGATCAGAAGTACAGACAACAACCAGGACTTGTGATTCCGGTTTGAAGTAAAGGGAGGGGTTCTGGGACTAAACACTTTACTTGTAGAATCTAATTCTACCTTCCAGTAAATAGTTGAATTTAGTTGAGCACTGAGTTGAATTCTCAGACATGCTGCTGGTATCCAGAATTACTTGCTGGTGTGGAGAAACCTATACACACACACGCATGTGCTCCCGCATTGGAATTGAGTCCATGAACTCATTTCAAGGACTCACTAAAACCATACTTGTTAAATTGCCCCACCATGTGTGCAAGCAAAATACTGAAGCTACTACATCCTTTCACCTAAGTTTTTAAGAATTTCTACTCATCCTGAAACCTTGGGACCCATGCCTGACATCTCATTCTACCCAATCTTATTCTACCTCTCAGCTACAAACTGCTGGACCAAGTGAAAAAAGAACCTGAGATTTTCAACACTCCAAGACTCTTACAGACTTGGCCAAAGAGGTGTTCTCAAAACGTGGCCGGTTGCCAACCTGCACAGATTAACAGCTTTTCCATGGAAAGAGATTCAGCTACAACTAAAGAATATTTGATCATTCTGTAGAGCCCAATACACCCTGCAAACACTAAAACGACTGACAGTTCTAGTCAACCATTCATGCACCCAGTTAATTTTAATATATACTTGAAGATCCTTATCCTTTTTAAGTTTCAGGATTGTTTTGCCCCATGGAAATTAGTAAAGGTGGGCCCAGAAGCACTACTGTTTCTAACAGAGTAAAGAGGACAGAGAAGTTGGCAGAGGCTGTACCCCTCCCTCTGATTATAGACAGCCTTGACCTCAGGGATGTAAAGCCACATCCTGCCAGGTGTAAAGTGGCACCAATATTATCCACTCTGTATGACTAGGTAGAGTGTGCAATTTTAGTCTCTCATTTGGGGGGAATGACCCAAATCTGCATACAATCTAGAACATCCTGTGTAATGATTAACTTCCAAAACTGTGAGAAAAATGCATCTCAGTGTTGAATGTACCCAACTTACAGTAGTGTGGTGTGGAAGTCCAAGATGACTAAGATTTAGCTTTGTTTTGTTCTTCTAGCTTCATTTAAATATAATTGACATATAATATTGTGTAATCTTTAGATGTAGATGTGTTAATTCAATACATTTACATGTTGCAGAGTGATTACCACCATAGCATTAGCTGACACCTCTATTCCACTGCATAATTACAATTTCTTTTTTTGTAATAAGAACATTTAAGATCCGTTCTTTTAGTACCTTTTAATTATATCATGCTAAGTCGCTTCAGTCATGTCCAATTCTGTGCGACCCCATAGACGGCAGTCATACAGTATTATTAGCTAAAATCCCTGGTGCCTTAGATGGTAAAAAAAATCTGCCTGCAATGAGGGAGACCTGAATTCGAGCCACAGGTTGGGAAGATCCCCTGAAGGAGGGCATGGCAACTCACTCCAGTATTCTTGCCTGAAGAATTCCCATTAACAGAGTAAACTGGCGGGCTATAGTCCATGGAGTTAGAAAGAGTCGATCACAGCTAAGCAACTAAGTACACACACATACCACTCTGTATTTGAGACCCTCAGAAGGTATTCAAGCTTATAACTAAAATTTTGTACCCTATGACCAAATTCTCCCCAGCCCCTACCCTCCAGCCCCTAGTAAACACCATTCTACTGTTTCTAGAGTATATTAGAGTCAATATATAAGTGATATTATACACTGTTTCCTCTGTCTGACATCTTTCACTTAGCCTGATACCCCCAAGATTTATCCATGCTGTTACAAATGGCAAGATGTCTTATCATGGTTCAATAATATTTCGTTGTTTATGTACACCACATCTTCTTTATCCATTCATCCATTGACTGACATAGGTTATTTCCATATCTTTCCTATAGTGAATAATGCTTCCATGAACATGACAGTATACATAGTTCTTTGAGATCCTGATTTTACTTCCTTTAGACATATATCTAGAAGTGCAATTGCTAGATTGCCTGGTAATTCTAAAATAGGATTTTGGTATTGAGAAATGGGGCACTGCTGTGACAAATACCTAAAAATGTGGACACGGTTTTTGAATGAGGTAATGGGTAAAGGGTAAACCTGAAAAGGTTTTGAGGTGCATGTTCGAACTATAGACATTTAGGCCATTCTGGAGGGGGCTGAGAAATAAAATAGGAGATCAGAATAAAAAGCCTCCATCTTCTAAGAGATTGCATAAATACTCATGAATAGGATGTTTGTAGAAATATGGACATGAAGGGCCATTCTGGTGATGTCTCCTACAGACCTAAGGATATGTAATCATGAACTGGAAGAAAGGCTATCGTTATTATAAAGTGACAAAGTACTTGGTTAAAGTATGTCAGTTCAAGTATTTTACGGAAGACAGAACTCATGAGTAATGAAATTGGGTATTTAATTAAAGAGGTTTTCAAGCAAATGAAGGAGCAGTCTGGTTCCTCTTGACTGCTTACAGCATAAAGCAAAAAAAAAGAAAAAAGATGAATTGAAGGAAGGATTTTTAAGCAAAAAAGGAATCAGACTTAAAGATTTGGAAAATTCTCAGTCTGACTATTTTGCAAAAAAAAAAAAAAAAAAAAGCATGTTCTGAAGAGAATACCAAGAGTAAGGCTGGACAATCAATCAAAGATATTATGGAATTATAAAAACTGAAATACAGCCATTGAATTGAAGGGGGCAGAGATGCAACAAAATAAAAGAAGAGTGTCAGATTCTATTGGGTTGGATCATATTTCTTTAAGGATGGAAATGTGTACCCTCTTTCAAGGAAATGGAAAGATCCCAGAAATCATGTAGAGATCATCAGGGTCACCACTGTGGATTTAAGAAGCCAGATGGCTTTCATCCAAAACTTAGATATGAGACAGCCCTGCAAAGCAATGGGACAGGGCACCCGAGGGTCTTGGGGTATGAACCCCTCCCATCAGATTCACGGAAAATCTCTGTGACAACTTCAGCGGGTACCGAAGGCAGAACTGCTGCCATAGCAGACCTGTGGGGTACAGCACTGAATGGAAATATGCTCTACAGCACCAAGATGAGATGGGATTTACCTCGCTAGATTTTGGACTTGCTCGGAACCCATCACTCTTTCCTTCTTCCCTGTTTCTCCCTTTTGGAATGGGAATGCCTATCTATTCCACTACTGTAATTTGGAAGTACACTGACTTATCCGGTTTCACAGGTTCACCGGTAGAGAGTAATTTTGCCCCCAGAAGAACGGAAACAGAGCAGGACCCTGTGGTCCACCCTCACCCCACCCCTCGGAGGCCACCACGTCCTCTGCCTGCCTTTTGTCTGTTGAAAAACTTTAGCCAAAGAATAAGCTTAATCAGAGAAGTGAGAAGATGTCAAAGCTAAGGAAAGCAGTCAAAATAGTAATAGTTTAGTCATTAAGGAAAGTCAAGGAACTTAGTTTCTCCTCAAGGACTACAGATAATATTCTGAGCCATATCCTTTGAGCCATTTTGTAGATACTGAAACCCCCACCAGGTGGAAGAAGTTAATTGTATGATGACAAGACTGTAGGCATAACATAAACTGCTACGATTCTGAGAATATGCCTCAAAGAAATGAAAAAAATAAATAAATAACCCTGGAACTGAAGACTAACTGTACATAAATCAATCAAAATGACATTGATCAGACCACTGCATGACCAATTTCAAGATGATTGTCAGAGTTGACTATGCTCTGTCTGCATGTAGCTCCCTCCCTTTGCCTATAGAAGTTCTTGCCCACTTGTCAGTGCAGAGAGTTGGCCTTTGGACACAAGTCTGCTTTCTCTCCTGAAATAAATCAAACCTTCCTTTCCACCAACCTTGCCTCTTGAGTATTGGCTTTAGAGTGGGAAGCGGCCAGACCCCACTTTTGATAACAAAATTATATCTGATGTCTCATACATACCTGATTTATATAATATTTATATGAGAGTTTAGACTTCAGATTTTAAATGATGCTGGAATGATTTAAGACTTTGGGGGCTGCTGCGATGAAATGAATGTACTTTACATTTCAGAAGGACATGAATTTGAGAGGCAAGGGATAGAATCATATGGAGTGAATGCTTACTTCCCCTCAAAATTCCTATGTTTACACCCTAACCCTATGTTATAATATTTGGAGATGGGGCCTTTGGGAGGCAGTTAAGATGAGGTCATAAGGTTGAGTCTTCAAGATAGGATTAGAGGCCTTCAAAGAAGAGGAAAAGATTCTCGCTTTTCCCCAACTCTCCACTGTCACCTTTCTCTCTCTTTCTCTCCATCTACATGCACCAAGGGAAGGCCATGTGAGGACAAGTAGGAAGAGGAACAGCAAGCCAGGAGGGGACCTCTCACCAGGAACCAAACATGCTGACACCTTGAACTCGGACATCTCAGCTTCCAGACTGAAATAAGAGAAATTCCTGTCCTTTGAGCCACACAGTCTATGGTGCTTTGTTACAGCAGGCAGAGCTCCCTGAAAAACGTACTGTCCATCCCAGAGGAGTTCTACAGTTACATGAAAGTGGTGGCATCTCTCTTAGGCAGTATGTGAGATAAGCTTTGGAGTTTGGCTAGTACACAGAGTGTAGATGTGCGCAAGGCCCTCTGGGACTTTGCAATTCACAAGGTATAAGTTGAATGTTAAAGTCTTCTGTAATGGAGAGAAAGGATTAGAGAGAGAGAGCAGAAGTCACCCAGGTAGGATGATGGTTGCTTTGGATGTGCATATAGCCTAAGGGCCTAAACTACATAGGAATAGTGAGCCTAAATGGAGACAATCCATAGGTTTCCAGGAATGAGAAGGACTTATCAGCCACATGATCTGGTAACTAATTTAATACATCAGTAAGAAAGAAGTTAAGTTTGATTTTAAGTTTGAATCTAAGTTATTCTCAAATGCCCATTCTAATGTTTTGAAATATAGCTAAAAGCCATGCCTAATCTGGTATAGGTGCATTTTGATGGGATGAAGGAAAAATAAGCAGAATAAATATACCATATAGCATGAAGTCAAATGTCTATACATTCCTCTCCTAATGAGAACTGAAGTATGTATATTAATAATATACCATTCAAAGACCAAGCAGTATTCTAAAAGTTCATGTATAAATAGAGTCAACATCACAAAAGAAGCAGATGTTTGCACTCTAACAGAAAACACTGATTGTAGCAAGAGTTTAAAAAATCTCAGTATTTCAGGAATGGAAATTATTTAGAAGCTATATAATCCAAATATTTTAGTCTTACTGATAGAGATACTGAGTTTAGAGAAATTGTAGGATTAGCTGGAGAATCAACAAAGTCAACAGAGTCAACAAATGATCAGAATCAGACTTTCATACATGAACCCTTAATGATACAAACAGATTAAGATAATATTACCTATCCTTTAACTCTTTTTGAAAGCATTGTATAGTATTTGAGGTAGCATAGAAGTTATTTTTCCTATCTTAAGAGATTCCTACATCTTAAGACATAATTACTAAGATCTTTTGTACTTTAGAAGCTGACTTAAAACTCAACATTCAAAAAACTAAGATCATGGCATCCAGTTCCATCACCTCTTGGCAAATAGATGAGGAAAAAATGGAAACAGTGACAGACTTTATTTTCCTTGGCTCCAAAAGCACTGTGGATGGTGACTGCAGCAATGAAATTAAAAGATGTTTGCTTCTTGGAAGAAAGGCTGTGACAAACCTAGACACTGTGTTAAAAAGCAGAGACATCTCTTTGCTGACAAAGGTCCATATAGTCAAAGCTAAGATTTTTCCAGTTGTCATGTATGAATGGAGAGTTGGACCAAAAAGAAGGTTGAGCACCAAATAATTGATGCTTTTGAACTGTGGTGCTGGAGAAGACTCTTGGATAGCAAGGAGGTCAAACTAGTCAATCTTAAAGGAAATCAACCCTGAATATTCACTGGAAAGACTGATGCTGAAGCTCCAATATTTTGGCCACCTGATGGGAAGAGCTGACTCATTGGAAAAGACCCGGATGCTGGGAAAGATTGAGGGCAGGAAGAGAAGGGAACGACGGAGGATGAGATGGTTGGATGGCATCACTGACTCAACAGAAATGAGTTTGAGCAAATTCTGGGAGACAGTGAAAGACAGGGAAGCCAGGCATACTGCAGTCCATGGGGTTGCAAAGAGCCAGACACAACTGAGTGACTGAACAACAACTAGTACTTGAAAAGATTTTGCCAATAATATCCTTTGGAAGGGAGCAATAATTAGAAAATGCTGAGATTCTAGAAAAGTAAAATAGGAGACCTCCAAAGACAGTATCAGAATTAGAAAGAAAGCTGTCACCTAGGCAATACAACAAAAATTAGTATGCAATTTTTAACAACACAGATTCCTTATTTTGTTTCAAAATTTAGGATGGCCACATGTGAACTATTTTAACCATCTCTTCCTAATGAAATTTGACCAAAACCTTGATGTCTCTGCTATTTTAATAATATATGTTCTGTCAATTTTTTCAAATTTCTTTTTACATACATACAAGCTGTTTTCCTTTTTCAGTAATTGTTCTAATCCACTGAAAATTTTTTCAACTCAGTATGTATTTGTAAATGCTATAATTGAGAGGAAAAATGCTTAATGTCAATAAATTTAAAGACAAAGTCTTTATTGTATAATAATATTCCATCATAATGACCATCTTCTATTTACCTTTAGCTTTTCATATAATTTTTGTAAAAACTTCTTAGGATTACCATGTGTAAATCACTAGGTTGTATTTTCAGAAAGCTTAGTACTAGCTAAACTAATAGTTTAGCCGAACATCTGAAAATGGTTCAGCTCTTTCCCACATAGCAGACATTTAATATCCCTCATTCCAGTAAATGCCAGTCATACCTGCTGTCCAGACATCTAAAATGCCCCCTACATGGTGGTACTGTTCTCTTTTAAACACACTGTGCCTTTTTGTTTTGTTCATGCTTTGCTTTGCTATACAGAAGTTTTAAGTTTAATTAGGTCCCACTTGTTTATTTTTGTTTTTCTGTTCATTACTCTAAACAATAGACCCAAAAAGATCTCGCTGTGATTTATGTCAAACATTGTTCTGCCTATATGTTCCTCTAAGAGTTTTATTTGCAAAGGAAGCAACTGACAAGGGATTAATCTCCAAAATATACAAACAGCTCATGCAGCTCAATACCAAAAAAATGAATAACTCAATCAAAAACTGGGTGGAAGACCTAAATACATATTTCACCAAAGAAGATAGACAGAGGACCAACAAACGCATGAAAACATGCTCAACATCACTAATTATTAGGGAAATGCAAATCAAAACTACAATGATATATGACCTCATACCAGTCAAAATGGCCATCATCAAAAAATCTACAAATAATAAATGCTTGAGAGGTTGTGAAGGAAAGAAAGAGCACATTCCCCTGCACTGGGTGAGAATGCCAATCAGTAGAGCCATTGAAGAACACTATGGACGTTCCTTAAAAAACTAACAGTAGAGCTCCCATATGAACCAGCAGTCCCACTTCTAGGCATGTATTTGGAGAAAATCATAACTTGAAAGGATGCAGGCATCTCAGTGTTCACTGCTATTTACAATAGCCAGGACATGGGAGCAACCTAAATGTCCACTGATAGAGGAAAGATGATGTGATACATATATGCAGTGAAATATTACTCAGCCACAAAAAAGAATTAAATAGTATCATTTGGAGAGATGTGGATGGACCTAGAGACTGCCATACAGAGTAATGTAAGTCAGAAAGAGAAAAACAAACATATAATATTGCTTCTATGTGGAAGCTAGAGAAATGGTGCATATGATATTATTAGCAAAGTGGAAATAGAGACACAGACATAGAGAATGGACTTACAGTTACCAAAGAGGAAGAAGAGGGGTGGGATGAATTGGGAGACTGGGGTTGACATATATACACTACCTAGGTATAAAATAATGAGAACCTACTGTATAGCACAAGGGCATGATGGTGGGAGGGGCGAAATTGCGTTTAGAATCAAACCCCATACCCACCAGAAGCTCAGGTGGTTCAAACATACCTTGAGTGCAGTAGGACCCAGAGACCCCATAAAGACTGAGACAGAACTGTGTCTGGGTGCCTCCTGAGCAGGTACAGGTCAGCAGTGGACTGCTGAGGGGGCAGGGGCTCTGGGTGCAGTAGATCTGGATACGGCATAAGCCCTCTGGGAGGAGGTAGCCATTAACCCACTGAAGAGCCACAGAAGTTACAGAGGACTTGGGAAACAGGCTTTGGGAGGGCACAAACAGAAACTTGTGCACACCAGGACCCAGGAGAAAGGAGCAGTCACCTCACAGGAGACTGACCCAGACTCCTGAGGGTCCAGGAGTCTCTGGCAGAGGTGTGGGTCGGCGGTGGCCTGCTGCAGGGTTGGGGACATTGAGTGTAGCAGTGTGTGTGTGGGACATGTTGAAGGAGGTCGCCATTATCTTCATTAAAAACACCATAGTTTGGCCTCAGGTCAAATAATAGAGAGGGAACACATAAAATTGGATTAAAGATTTACTGAGCATGGCCCCGCCCAGCAGAACAAGACCCAGTTTCCCCCTCAGTCAGTCTCCCCCATCAGGAAGCTTCCACAAGCCTCTTATCTTTCTCCATCAGAGGGCAGAGAGACTGAAAACCATAATCACAGAAATCTAACCAATCTGATCACATGGACCACAGACTTGTCTAACTCAATAAAACTATGAGCCTTGCTGGGTAGGGCCACCCAAGATGGACAGGTCACAGAGGAGAGTTCTGACAAAACGTGGTCCACTGGAGAAGGGAATGGCAAACCACTCCATATTCTTGCCTTGACAACACAATGAACAGTATAAAAAGGCAGAAAAATAGGAAACTGAAAGATGAACTCCCCAGGTCGGAAGGTGCCCAATATGCTACTGGAGATCAGTGGAGAAATAACTCTAAAAAGAATGAAGAGACAGAGCCAAAACAAAAACAACACCCAGTTGTGGATGTGATGGGTGATGGAAGTAAAGTCTGATGCTGTAAAGAGCAATATAGCATAGGAACCTGGAATGTTAGGTCCATGAATCAAGGCAATTGGAAGTGGTCAAACAGGAGATGGCAAGAGTGAACATGGACATTTTAGGAATCGGAGAAATAAAATGAACCAGAATGGGTGAATTTAACTAAGATGACCACAATATCTACTATTGTGGGCAAGAATCCCTTAGAGGAAATGGAATAGCCATCATAGTCAACAAAAGAGTCCAAAATGCAGTACTTGGATGCAATCTCAAAAATGACAGAATGATCTCTGTTCCTTTCCAAGTCAAACCATTCAATATGACAGTAATCCAAGTTTATGCCCCTACCAATAATGCTGAAAAAGCTGAAGTTGAACGGTTCTATGAAGACCTACAAGACCTTCTAGAATGAACACCCAAAAAAGATGTCCTTTTCATTATAGGAGATTGGAATGCAAAACTACGAAGTCAAGAGATACCTGGAGTAACAGGCAAAATTGGCCTTGGAATACAGAATGAAGCAGGGCAAAGGCTAATAGAGTTTTGCCAAGAGAATGCACTGGTCAGAGCAAACACCTTCTTCCAACAACACAAGAGTAGACTCTCCACATGGACATCACCAGATAGTCAATACCGAATTCAGATTTATTAAATTCTTTGCAGCCAAAGATGGACAAGCTTTATACAGTCATCAAAAACAAGACTGGGAGCCGACTGTGGCTCAGATCATGAACTCTTTATTGCCAGATTCAGTCTTAAATTGAAGAAAGTAGGGAAAACCACTAAACCATTCATGTATGAACTAAATCAAATGCCTTGTGACTATGCAGTGAAAGTGACAAACAAATTGAAGGGATTAGATCTGATAGACAGAGTGCCTAAAGAACTATGGACAGAGGTTCATGACACTGTGCAGGAGGCAGAGATCAAGACCATCCCCAAGAAAAAGAAATGCAAAAAGGCAAAATAGTTGTCTGAGGAGGCATTACGACAGCTATGAAAAGAATAGACGTGAAAGGCAAAGGAGAAAAGGAAAGATATACCCATTTGAATGCAAGATTCCAAAGAATAGCAAGGAGAGATAAGAAAGCCATCCTCAGTGATCAATGCAAACGAATAGAGGAAAACCATAGAATGGAAAAGACTAGAGATCTCTTCAAGAAAATGAGAGATACCAAAGGAAATTTTCATGCAAAGATGGGCTCAATAAAGGACAGAAACAGTATGACCTAACAGAGGCAGAAGATATTAAGAAGAGGTGGCAAGAATGCACTGAAGAACTATACAAATAAGATCTTCAAGACTCAGATAACCACAGTGCTATGATCACTCACTTAGAGCCAGAAATCCTGGAATGTGAAGTCAAGTGGGCCTTAGGTACCATCACTATGGGCAAAGCTAGTGGAGGTGATGGAATTCCAATTGAGCTATTTCAAATCCTAAATGATGATGCTGTGAAAGAGCTGCACTCAATATGCCAGCAAATTTGGAAAACTCAGCAGTGGCCACAGGACTGGAAAAGGTCAGTTTTCATTCCAATCCCAAAGAAAGACAATGCCAAAGAATGCTCAAATTACCACACAATTGCACTCATTTCACATGCTAGCAAAGTAATGGTCAAAATTCCCAAGCCAGGCTTCAACAGTATGTGAACCATGAACTTCCAGATGTTCAAGGTGGATTTAGAAAAGGCAGAGGAATCAGAAATCAAATTGCCAACATCCATTGGATCATCAAAAAAGCAAGATTTCCAGAAAAACATCTACTTATGCTTAACTGCAGAGAAGGCAATGGCACCCCACTCCAGTACTCTTGCCTGGAAAATCCCATGGACGGAAGAGCCTGATAGGCTGCAGTCCATGGGGTCGTGAAGAGTCAGACATGACTGAGCGACTTCACTTTCACTTTTCACTTTTATGCATTGGAGAAGGAAATGGCAACCCACTCCTGTGTTCTTGCCTGGAGAATCCCAGGGACGGGGTCACACAGAGTTGGACACGACTGAAGTGACTTAACAGCAGTAGCATGCTTTATTGACTATGCCAAAGCCTTTGACTGTGTGGGTCACCACAAACTGTGGAAAATTCTTCAAGAGATGGGAATACCAGACCACCTGATTTGCCTCCTGAGAAATCTGTATGCAGGTCAAGAAGCAACAGTTAGAACTGGACAAGAAACAACAGATTGGTTCCAAATCAGGAAAGGAGTATGAGGGCTATATATTGTCACTCTGCTTATTTAACTTATATGCAAAGTACATCATGAGAAATGCTGGGCTGGATGAAGCACAAGCTGGAATCAAGTTTGCAAGGAGAAATATCAAACATCTCAGATATGCAGATGACACCGCCCTTATGGCAGAAAGCAAAGAACTAAAGAGCCTCTTGAGGAAGATAAAAGAGGAGAGTGAAAAAGTTGGCTTAAAACTCAACATTCAGAAAACTAAGATCATGGCATCTGGTCCCATCACTTCATGGCAAATAGATGGGGAAATACAGTGACAGACTTTATTTATTTATTTTTTTTGGCTCCAAAATTACTGCTGATGGTGACCACAGCCATGCAATTAAAAGATGCTTACTCCTTGGAAGAAAAGTTCTGAGCAACCTAGACAGCTTTTTAAAAAGCAGAGACATTACTTTGCCAACAAAGGTCCATCTAGTCAAGGCTATGTATGATTTTTCCAGTGGTCATGTATGGATGTGAGAGTTGGACTGTTAAGAAAGCTGAGCACTTTAGAATTGATGCTTTTGAACTGTGGTGCTGGAGAGACTTTTGAGCGTCCCTTGTACAGCAAAGAGATCCAACCAGTCCATCCTAAAGGAAATTGGTCCTGAATATTCATTGCAAGTTCTGATGCTGAAGCTGAAACTCCAATACTTTGGCCACCTGATGAGAAGAACTGACTCATTTGAAAAGACCCTGATGCTGGGAAAGGTTGAAGGCAGGAGAAGAAGGGGATGACAGAGGATGAGATGGTTGGATGGCATCACCGACTCAATGGACATGAGTTTGGTTAAACTCCGGGAGTTGGTGATGGACAGGGAGGCCTGGTGTGCTGCAGCCCATGGGGCTGCAGAGAGTCAGACACGACTGAGGGACTCAACTGAACAGACTGACTATATAGTACGGGAAACTCTACTCAATGACCTGTGGTGAATGAAATGGGAAGAAAATCTAAGAAAGAGTGGATAGATGTATAGTTGTAACTGATTGCTGTATGACAGAAACTAATGCAACATTGTAAAGCAACTGTACTCCAATAAAAGTTGATATTAAATAAAAACCACTATGCCAAAAGGATGCAGGATCTAGTAGGAGGAAAAGTCTCTATCCTTTATTTTGAACTTTCAAAGAACAGTACAAAGTGCCTCACTGTGTCTTTTTCAGTAGTAGAGCAGTGGGCTCTGGTGGAAAGCTAATGGATTCGCAGCAAGACACCTTCAGTTTGAAAATCATGTTCTGCCACCAGCTATGTGATCACAGACAGTGAAAGTCCACCGCCATTTGCTTCTGTATCTCCAAATATGGATAAAGTACCTATTTTACAAAGGTCGATTGAAAGTCAAGAGGGAGAACGCAGGTGGAAATGTTTCCTAATCTGTAAAGTACTGAACAAATGTCAGTCATTGTTATTCTTTTTGTGTTTGTTTTGACTGATGTTCACTGTGCATCAAGGAAAGTGCTACCTTCACTGTTTCAGAGTTTGGCTGCTTTCCAGAATTGCTTGATTAAGTCTTTCTACAACAGCATTTTTAAAAATATGTCAGTAGTTTCAATTAAAAAAAAAAAAATGGCAACATTGCATAATATGCACCCCTCTTACACAGTGTTAAAGTCAAATATCAGTAGATAAAAAAAAACAAAAAAATTACATCCAATTAATTTTAATTTCCAAACTTGTTTCTTTTGACCATGAAATTCCCCAGTTCCCTCTTTCTGTGTCTCTTCCTTTCCTGTCTTCTTTCCTTCTGCTCTTCCAGCCACTCTTGCCCTTCCTTCCTTCTTCTTTTAACATAACACTTATAAGTGTTCTGCTTAAAAAATTTCATGGAGTACAACTTAGTAAGATCTATTTAAAATGTTTCTAGTGACTACTCCCGATCTTATTTAGCTTTTCCTAAGAATGGACTGGCAGCTGAACAGGAGGTCTTCCGTATTGTTCTGTATAGGAGGACTTTACCAGGAATCATAGCGTGTGTGTTTCAGTAGTATTTTTATGCTGATGTATTTTTCCATATGACAAATTTTGTTCTGTATTTTTGTTTATGCTGTTGTTGCTTGGTCACTAAGTCATGTCTGACTCTTTGAGACCCCATGGGCTGCAGCATGCCAGGCTCCCCAGTCCTTCACTATCTCCCAGAGTTTGCTCAGATTCTAGTCAATTGAGTCAGTGTTGCCACCCAACCATCTCACTTCTGCCTCCCCCTTCATCTTTTGCTTTAATCTTTCTCAACATCAGGGTCTTTTCTAGTGAGTTGGCTCTTTGCATTGGGTGCCCCTCTCCCCTCCACACCCCACCAAAAAAACCAAAAACAGACAAACAAACAAAATTTTAACAGTGGGGTTTCCTGGTGGCTCAGATGGTAAAGAATCTGTGTGTAATGCAGGAGACCTGGGCTCAATCCATGGGTCGGGAAGATCCCCTGGAGAAGGGAATGGCACCCCACTTCAGTATTCTTGCCTAGAGAATTCCATGGACAGAGGGGTCTGGTAGGTTACAGTCCATGGGATCACAGAGTTGGAGAGAATCAGACACGACTGAAGAACTAACTCACACATTTTCTTCTCCAGGTCAGGAATGTAAAGGGTAGAATTTGCTCACTTATTTTTAGCTGCCTATAACTGAACCCCTATCTTTATTTGCTACAGGCTATTTGGGAACTGGAGGGAAAGGCAGAGAGGTTTATATTTGGTTTGAAATACTGAAGGAACATCTCTTGCTCTCAAATTCAGACCAAGATTTATTCAAGAAATGTCAAAGACTGTACTCTCAGATTTTTTTTTTTTTTTTTTTTTTTTTTTTTTTTTTTAGCATAAGACTGCATCCTCAAAGGTTTGGGTTAATAATTCTGAAGTAGAACAGTATGTACTATATAACAATGGGACTTTTCCTGCCATAAAGGCATGGCAATGTTTATACAAAAAGAAAACCATATTCAAGTGGTGCCCATCTGGAGCCGTAAAAGAGCTCAGAATATACTCATGCAACCAAGAAAACAATAGAGAAAAGCTTTCCTATGGACTTTCCACCATGCATTGGACACACTGGCAGCTCAGTAACATTCCTGACATTTCTGAGCTTTCAAGAGGACAGCCCATGAAGAGAAAGTGTGACTGAGGCTCCTTCAGCACAGAACCACACTGCAGGACAGGAGGATTTCAGACAGCTTCTCCGGGTTTGGCTGAATGCCAAGTAATTTATAGTCACGTGACTGGATGACTGGAAATCTACACTACCTACCAAATTCTCAATAATGTAACCATTGGATTCAATTTGCTCCTTACCCAGGATTTTTATTGTTTTGGGAGTCACAGCATAAAAATCAACAGGGAAAGGATATACGTATATATATGGCTGATCCACAATGTTGTACAGCAGAAACTAACAGAACATTGTAAAGCAATTACATTCCAATACAAAAACAGCAAAAAAATCAATAACTTATGCAACATTGATTGTGGCAGGAATGTAAGCTGTTTCTTATTTATCTGACAACATATATGTTTTTAACCTTAAACATCGTTGTAATCATGTTTCACTAAATCCAGCAATAGATGACCTATTATTATGCTAATTTAATACTATTCTTTTGATTTTGCTATACTATATACATTCAAATCTCTTTTAGTCAATTTTGTAAGGATAACCCTGTTAAAGTTACAAAGTAAAGATGGGGTTCCATAGTATTTTCTACTCCATAGTATTTTCTACTGAAGTGATTCTGTGCTAACAAATGTGTCCTGGATGGCAGGTGGGGGCTAAGAGGGTGAATGGATGGAACCCGATGGAGGAATCACCAGAGTAAGAGTTTGAATTAATGAAACCAGACACACTGTCCACTGTTGTTTGCAGGGATCTCCGCGCTGGAGATTTACCTGTATAGACTCCATCTTTGAGCCCCTTTGCTCCCTGCCTTCTAGATTGGCTCAGGCAATCAGGACTGGAGGAAAGCTGTTTCCTGGTCTGGCACATTTCCTATAGGACTGGCCATGTCCCTTAGTCAGAGCCCTTGACAAAGGTCTTCCTGGGTTCTACTTATATTATTCTATTTTCTTCTTCGTTTCAGGCCTCAGCTCCTTCTCAGGTTCTGCATCACTGCGTGGTTTCACTATACTCTAAACAAATTTCTGCTGACTGTCTTTTTCTAAACTCTTTTCAAATTACCCAGTGTGAAAGCGCTATGTTTTTGCTGACTGTGCCTTATATACACTAGAAGTCAAACATGCCTGCATGCATATGGGTGGCCAAGTAGTTAGGATCCCATTTGTAAAAGTATAAAAAATATAGGAAGTGCTTCAGTCTAGGAAAAGAGAGACCTAGTCCCACACATTAATCCTACATCCATTGTAGGAAAATAATGTGTGGGTGTTTTACAGTCAAGTGTGTATCTGTTGTCTCATTCTCCCTAATGTGTATTGCTTACACATTAGGTTAAAAACAGTAGAATTTTTGGCAAGTTTCTATGGTCAAATGTCTTTACAGGTACAAACAAAATTTTATATTTTTCTGATGTTATTCTTTCTTTAGCTCTCACATTTAAGCTATGAAAATAATTTTACCATTGTACACACCTTGTTCAGATTATTTTTCTAAGCAATGAGATATATTCAGAAACAGTTAATATGTATAAGTAGCATCAGTTGTTTCCTCCATAAGCAGTAGCAGGCAAATCAAAGAGATTCAGCAACACAATCCTATGTGGCAATAAATATATTTTCAATGTACTTGAATTACTTTTAACTCCTGTGCTTACAGGTTTCATAGCATAGGCAGTGGCAGTGCTGACTAACTTGAAAGAACATATCTAAATTGCTTTACATGTTAATTATTTTAGAAATCCTATTAGAAGCTCAAGTTTCTTTTTATGACATTTTGGCTTATTCTGCCTATTTTTTTTCTCATTTGGGGGGAGAGAGACAGAGACACTATACACATACACACATATATATATGGAGAGAAACTGTATCTCTATACATATATGGCCTCTCTCTTTCCATATATATTTGTGTGTGTGTGTGTATATATATATATAGTGTCTCTGTCTCTGCCTGTCTCTCTCTGTCTCTCTCTCTCTCTCTCTCTATATATATATATATATAGTATCTCAGAGTATTCTAGTTTTTAGACAAATCTTCAACATGTTTTTGTACAGAGTTACATATTATTGGAGCCCTCCAGCCTTCGTGATAATTCTATAAAATAGAAGACTTGAGAAGACATGTTGGACTGATTCTCGCTGAGAGGGTGGAGTATTACTGATCATATCTTTAAAGAATTCTTCCAGTGCATCTGGTGAACATAAAAGTGTCTGTCCTTTGGGAAAATGTAGCTAAAGTTAACACTATAGTCGTCCTTCAGGATCTGCAGGGGATTAGTTCCAGGGGATTTGGTACACACTATGGATAGGCAGCTCAGAGGTTAAAATGTCTGCCTCCAATGCGGGAGACCCAGGTTTGATCCCTGGGTTGGGAAGATCCCCTGGAGAAGGAAATGGCAACCCACTCCAGTATTCTTGCCTGGAGAATCCCATGGACGGAGGAGCTTGGTGGGCTACAGTCCACGGGGTTGAAAAGAGTCAGACACGACTGAGTGACTAACACCTTCACTTTCTATGGATACCAAAATTCAAAGATACTCAACTCCCTCATAGAAAATGGCATAGTATTGTCATGTAATCTATGTGTATGCTCCCATATACTTTAAATCATCTTTAGATTATTTTTAATACCTAATACAATGTAAATGCTATGTTCAGTTCAGTTCAGTCGCTCAGTCGTGTCTGACTCTTTGCAACCCCATGAATTGCAGCAGGCCAGGCCTCCCTGTCCATCACCAACTCTCGGAGTTTACTCAAACTAAAGTCCATCAAGTCAGTGATGCCATCCAGCCATCTCATCCTCTGTCGTCCCCTTCTCCTCCTGCCCCCATCCCCTCCCAGCATCAGGATCTTTTCCAGTGAGTCAACTTTTCACATGAGGTGGTCAAAGTATTAGTTTCAGCTTCAGCATCAGTCCTTCCAAATGCTATGTAACTAGCTGTAAATACAATGTAAATGCTACAGAATTAGTTGCTGGCATGTGTCAAATTAAAGCTTTGCTTTTTAGAACCTAATGGAATTTTTTTCAAATATTTTGGATCCTCAGTTGTGGAATCATGGATATGGAGGACCACCAGTACAGATGAGAACACTGAGGCAAAAAGAACGTAATCGCATATAGTCAGGCAAGAAGTAACGAAGCTCTAAGTCAAGCCCGAGTGTGACTGACTGCAAAGTCAGTATCCTCAAGTACTAGTTTTGAATCAAGAAATAAGAACTCTTATTTATTATCTCCATATATCTGCAAGCTTGAAAGTTGTTGTCCCTTCTTGATCTCAATTTTTCATCTGTATAATGAAAATACTTTATGATCTCTAATAAATTTTCTACCTGTATTATTCAATGTATTCAATCAATCACTTACTTAATGAGTTTGCATCAAGTGCATAGAAATTTTAAAGTATGCCATTAGATTACCTGGATAGTTTAAATTAAAATAATTCACTTATTTGCATTATTTTTCTCATGAGATTCCTCCAGGAGACAGAAATAACTCATCATCTGTGTTTTTTGCTTCTTTCCCTAGATTCCTTCCAGCACCAATATTACAGACACACACATAATTTTCTTCACTAATTGCTAGGTCACATCCTCTTTACCCTAATAATATTTTCTTTATTCTAGAGACAGAGTATACTTATTGAAAACCCTTTATAGTTTTATAATTGACTAACTAACTGCTTTTCTCATTTTCCTTTCAGCTCTTCAATAATAAAGCAATGAAAAAAAAAAAAGAATACTTCGATGGCTGAAATCTATTACTTGGATCATAAATTTGATGTCAGAAAAACAGAAGATCTTTTATGATCACACTTTTTTATGTCCTCGGACCCATAAATGTTTGCCTCAAAAGTATGGAAAATAATTTTGTGATTTTATTTTTTGTGTTTCTAGAAGCCCTACACAGTCTACATGTCAGAAACAACTACTTTGACCATGATTTTCATTTTGTCCAAGGACTTAATTCATTTTACTAATTATTCAGTATGTTTTCCTATACACCAACCCAGTGACATCTTATGATTATGCATTGATTTAAAGCCTGTATGATACTTTCATTTTGTAAAAAATATATGCTGCTCTTTATTGTCTTGAAACAATAATGCCAGAAAAGGCATCCATACTGAATTCATCTCCACTGAATTATTATATTGTGTCCCACTGATCACAGGCTGGCTCCCCCAGAAAACAGTCTGCCAGGTGTTTTATAGGGTCCATTGTACTGGGTATTTGTTATCCTAATAATCCCTTTCCTGCCCCTTCTCCCACTCTGTTCTAGATCACAGGGAACACCATTTTCCTGCCAGCCAGTTTCTCTTGGCAACTGGCTTCTGGATAGCTTTAAGCAATGGTTAAAAAGGGGAAGGTGAGAGCAATAGAGAAACCGAGTATTTCTTTCTCTCTCAGATTCTGCAGCAACGACTTTGGCTGCGGCTGCATCCTCTCAGCTCATGCAGAACAAAAGCCTCTCCCCTAGAGACCCAACTGCTGATGGCCACAGTTCTTGCTCTTTGAGTACTCCACCTTCTAGATCTGGCATCACTGAACGGAACAGAGTTAGGGGACAAAGTAGGTGATTACACAGTCAATCCCACTAACGGATCATAAGTGGAGAGGAAAGTATGGCAGATGCCATAATGATTACTCAAGAAAGTCGGCTTGCCTAGCAACAAAACTGTGCAAGAGAAGCGTTAGTCATGCCCCCAAACAATAAAGGAATTGTGGAATGAGATCCACATACTACCCACTGAAGTCAGTAAGCTAAGGATCCTTTCCAAGGGACTTTTCTGCCTGTACTAACAGAAATATGGGGGAAAGGTAACATCATACTGAAAGCTGAGATGATTTACCACATTTTAGTATATGTTATCACCTTTTTGTTCATTTCCACAGTGCCTTGATAGTCTGGGTTTCGCCATGTAGGGACCAGAAAACTCTCTCATCTGACATGGAGGCAGAGGTGAAGATGGAAGTGTGACATCCACTCAAGAATGAGTAAGGCAACGGTCTTCCCCTCCCTACTTTTTCTTTGATTGTAAAAATCTAGGCCTAAAGTTCTTGTGGCAATCCCTTGCCTGACTGCTTGTATCTCTGTACTAATAAACCCTTTCCTTACCAGTCACCCTGCCTCTTGCTGAATTCTTTCTGCACCGACATAAGGATCTGTGCTCTAGTGAGTTTTGAAATGTCTTCTATAGCTTCATCACTGCTTCTTCCTTCTGTCCCTTCTTCTGTATGTTAGTGATGCTCCCAAATGTTATTAATCATTATCCCTAATTGATTTACCAGCTCTTCTACTGCCCATGCAAACAATTCCATGAATTTTATACCCTCTGTTTAAAAGACCTAGTGTGGTTTCTGTTTTTTTGGACTGGACTCATAGATCAACCTACACTTACTCCTTTCATATTCATCCACCAAGGCTTCATTACATATCAAACTTGCGCAAGGCACTGTTTAAGGGTAACAGCTCATCTGTGAACAAGATAAAATACTCTCCCTACCCTTTATAAAAATTATAGTCCAGTGGGAAAGATAGATACTGTATAATAAAGTGTGGCTGTGATGTATATTACAAAAGATAAATTATATTATATTATGGGGTCAAAAACAAGAGAATGTTAAACCAAAATGAGTCATGGGACTTCCGCGTCAGTCCAATGGTTAACACTCTGTACTTCTGCTGCAGGGGGTGTGGGTTTGATCCCTCATGGGGGGAACCAAGATCCTACATGCCACAGGAAAATTCTTGTTTGTGCCTTTTCAAATGAGATCTAGAATGCAGGAGAGTCTTGAGAAGGTGTATATGATAAGAATAATATGTGAGGAGAACTTACTGTAAAAAACATCTCACCTAAGTTAACTTCCCATTTGGAGCTAGGTGTCTGTGGAGTGGAGAAAAGAAGGAGGCTCTATTATGTACAGTCTCCTATAACCTTTGAATAATGCTAACTGCAAGTGTCTCATATTCAAAAAGATCATTTAAAATTATCTTTAAATATCTGAAAGCTTCTCAGACAGAACTGATAAATAGTTTTCCTAATTTAAAGTAATATCCAAAGAGAAGTACATGACACTTCACTGAGATTTTTAGACTCTCTGGATAGTAGAGAGATTCTAAGTGCCCAATCAGAATGAAGGCAACACACATATTTCAAATATTTAAGTAAAAATGTGCATCTTAGATAACATATAACCCCAGGTGCTTAAATAATAACGGAACATAAATATATTGGCTGTCTGTGTAATCTTTAATTAAAAAATCTCCTGCAGCCCACAAGAAAGAGGTACAAGGTTTGCACCTGCAAACGTAAGTGCTGGAATATGTTCCCATGTCACCTGTTCCTCTACTTAGCCTGAAAATACCAACTTACGTGAAACCAATTGTGACTTGCTCTAGTACTTCATTTTCCTTATTTTTCTGTGTGTTCAATTTGGTTTAAAATACTTGTTAATTATAAGGTACTGTTTGTGGCTATGAGGATGATATAAAAAACAAAATACATATCTTGCCCTAAGGAAATTTCTGTCTGAGAGGTGCAGGCAAGTGAATGAGTGCTTCTGATATCTGTTGATACATCTCAAGAGAGAGGTTGGCACATTGTGTTACGGGAACCCAATAGAAAGGGATCCAGCTAGCCTTGGGAAATTAAGGTAGCTCCTTGGATGATGTAACAGTTAATTAGAAGAGGAATCAAAGGCTCTTTGGTGGAAATACACAAGCTATAAATTAAGTTTTTTTGATAACAAGATCGAAACCAAACAGTGGTTAATCTTCAAAGTAAGCCAGACAAAACGTTAATTTATTTAAGAGATTCAGTTTATAATTATTATAAAAGACTATAACTTGTATGGGCTACCCCGTGGCTCAGGTGGTAAAGAATTCACCTGCAATGCAGGAGACCTGGGTTCCACCCCTGTGTCAGGAATATCCCCTGGGGCAGGGAATGGCTACCCATTCTAGTATTCTTGCCTAGAGAACCCCATGGATGAGGAGCCTGGCAAACTACAGTTCATGGGGTCACAGAGTTGGACACAAGTGAGTGACTAAACACACACACCCACAACCTATATATTAATACATTTACTGCTGTATATCCCCATCAATGACACTTAAGGGTGATTGCTGATGAAAGAGATTTCAAAATACGTGAGGCTCAATTAGTGTTTTCTCAGAGTTAAGGCATAGGGGATGCTTTACCCTAAGGTCTCCTTATTCTCATAAAAGAATTACAATTAGAGCCATAA
This sequence comes from Dama dama, assembly GCF_033118175.1. Taxonomy (NCBI): domain Eukaryota; kingdom Metazoa; phylum Chordata; class Mammalia; order Artiodactyla; family Cervidae; genus Dama; species Dama dama. The sequence continues at coordinate 36,120,825 of NC_083689.1, forward strand.
TTAGTCAACTTGCTCATTATTCTTAATTAAATCACACATGATCCCGACATCAAAAATTATAATATACTCCAATTACGTGCCAGAGTAAGTTATTCATGTAATTGGCCCCACACTTAACACACAATTAAATGTGCCAAATAAAGCAAACAAACAAAGCCTCTCTGGAGCTCCCCGATTACAGAGTTTCATGTCCGCCCAAACTGCTCACTAGCTCCCTTTTCTCTGAACTTTGAGTCTAAGTAGCTCTGCCTGTCCTGCTATATAAGAGGAAGCCAGGGAAAGGTTGGAGAGGCTCTAATTGCCTGGAGAATCCCACGGACGGAGGAGCCTGGCAGGCTACAGTCCGTGGGGTTGCAAGGGTATGACATGACAGCGACTAAACCGCCACCACCACCAATAAGCATCTGAGCTACCTAGCCATGGCCTCATTCCCGCCCCGTGCAGTGCGACTTTTTGTTCAGATCCGTCGTTTCCTCTCACTGTCTTGTGGCCATGATGGCTGCAATCATCATGATGCTAAATTCTCCTCTCCTTTTAAAGCTTTCAGTTGATGATAGCATTTGCTCTTTTCTTTTGACAAAATAAGGTCATTCAACATGATGTCTCTCATCATTCTTAGTTTTCATTTCACTAACACTAAATTTTAACCTTTCTCCATGTAGAGGGAAAAATGCAGTTCCTCTTTTCTAAGATTAATTCTTTTTGCTTGACTCTTCCTCATAACCAGGTTTCTTGAAATCCAGCAAATGCTCTTGTATAATTGTTCTATATTTTTCTTCTACTTTTTATTTTCTTCATCTGTTGGCTCCTTTTTCTCTGCTTATCTCTCTCTTTGTCTCTCTCTCACACACAATATATAGACATTTGAAGAATGTTTATACAAATGCTTTATAAACAAAAAATGGGAAGTGAGTGGTTGGGAAGCTAGGGAAAAGAGTTTTTAAGACTGAGATTTAAGCTAAGCACTGAAGAATCAATAACTTTTACTTGATCAGAGGTTCTCAAATGTTTTTGATTTCAGGAATCCTTTATAGTCTTAAAAGCAGATTAGGATCTCAAACAGCTTTTGTTTATGTATGTTAGATTGATCAGTAAAAATCAAGTGCATGTTAATATAAAAATATTTTTACAAAAAATAGTCACATTAAAAAGAAAGTAAAGTATTACTGTTTTACAATAATATGTAACACAATGCCTTTTACTGTTTTTCCAGTTTCTTTAACGTCTGTAGAACATTACTGGTTTCTCATACCTGCTCTGCATTTAATCTGTTGTAGAGTGCTGTTTTGATTAATGCATGCAAAGAAAACCCTGCCTCACTCAGATATATAATTGAACAAGGGAAGATGATTCTAATATCCTTTTCATATAATTGAGACTATTGTTTTTGATGTTATGCTAAAATTCAGTAAGTAGTAAACTCCTAAAGGTTAGTTGTTATATGCAACCTGCAAACATGTCCATAACCTATTCTTGCCCTCTTTCATTAAAATCCACTGGCTTGTCTTGCACTTTGATGTTTTCCTCATGGATTGTAAATTTTACATTGTTTATTTGGAAGATATTTGCTTACAGAATTATGCAGCTCTTTCAAATTTAGACACCTTCATTATAAAATGTAAAAAATATATATCATTCATTAATATTCTCACCAACATCATCAGAAAAATTTTCAAGCTTTATAAAGTGGTCCAGACTACAGTGGCTAATGAAAGTTGTCCAAAATTCTAATTTTCATGTAAATCTAAAATTTTATTATTTGTCTTTCTTGAAGCAACAGGCTCACTTTGTTCATTTTCCAGAGAATATATGCCAAACACCCAACTCTGAATAATCATTAAGTTATTCTTTCAAGTGAAAATGGTGTTAATTGAAAAATGCAGCTAGTTCAGCTTACAACTCAAATAATTGCACAACATTTTGAAATGACCATTGTATATCAGTGTCCAGCATAAGTGCTTTAATATATATTTCTTTTTTTGCCACAAAGAATATTTAAAGCTTGAGTAAGCAAAAGTCACAATTTAACAAAATTAATAACTTCATTGTTTCGTTAAAGACACTATTAAACAAGATATTCTCTCTCTCTCTCCCTTTGTCTCTCCCTATCTTTCTTGCTCTCTCTTTTAAATGCAATTGCCTGGCTGTGAAAAATCCAGTAATTACTTATGTAGTGTTGTGCCAATGCCTTGATTGATGTTAAGTTTATCTACTATTACTTGTGTAAAATCAATGCAAATGTCAGCATAGTGAAAAAAGGCAAGTTATGTCAGAGTATGTTTTGAAAATAGTTTTGATCTCCTGGACTCTCTGAAAGAGCCCTAAGAATCCCCAGGGATCCATGGAACAAATTTTGGGAATCACTACTGTAGCTCTAGAAGCTTAAAAGATAATCTGGCAGAAAAAAAATACATATAAAGATTAAAACATCACATGTTTATCAACAACACCTAATTATTTACCCTCTGCTCCCTAAACATGACTACTTCTTTTAGTCTCCACACCACTGGACCCTTAGACAAGTAAGGTAGATAATGAAACACCTGGAAACACAAGTCATGGGGGCACTGTGACATTCACTTGTCTCTGAGGTCCAGTCTGGTGGTAGAATCAGTAACATACTACTTCCCTCTTACTGGTTTCAGTACATTGTGCTTCCAAACTCTGGAACTGCAATGTCCAATATGATGGTCATAAGCCTAATGTGGTTATGCCAATTAAACTTAAATAATATTAAATTAAATAGCTTTAAAAATTTAGTTGCTCAGTTGAATTGTCAGATTTCAAATGCTCAGTATTACACATGGTTACTGGATATTATATTGATTAGTACAGATAAAGAGCCTTTTCATCATCGCAGAAAATTCTCTTAGGTAGGGTTAGGGTGGACTATCTTGCTCTTTTTATCTTCACCATAATTAACTGCTTTCCCCTTACCCTAGTGACCATCATAGGAGGAATTCTATATCACCAGCTTTATTAACAGTTCTTTGCTCTGTTTTCATCTTTTGTTTAACGTCAACCTCTGTGAGCACACCCGACCCAATACACTAGACTCATTTTTGATGTCCTATATTTCCAATGACCTTCACCTACAGGTCACTTCTTAAACAACCCAGAACTGCTCCATTTCTAAAATCTTAAAATTCACTGTCTCATTTCTCGGATCACATATTCCTATCTTCGAGCTCCTACTTACTTATTTCCTTCTCCCTTCTATTGGAACTCATTAACATTCAAGTTAAGGAGAAGACTCTTGAGAATCTCTTGGACAGTAAGGAGATCAAACCAGTCAGTCCTAAAGGAAATCAACCCTGAACATTCATTGGAAGGACTGATGAGAAAGCTGAAGCTCCGATACTTTGACCACCTGATATGAAGAGCCAATTCATTGGAAAAGACCCTGATGCTGGGAAAGATCAAAGGAAGGAGGAGAAGCGGGCAACAGAGGATGAGATGGTTGTTATATTTTACATTTCCCTATCTTTTTTAAAGTTACTATCAGTATAATAAATTCTGACATCTAAAATATTTTTAATTCCAGTAGGTATACTAATAGGACTTTTGGTTTAATCTCTCTTCTTCACTTTCTCTAAACCATCTTTCATATATGCAGCACATCTTTATATCATAGAAGAACAGAATTAAAAGTGATCCAAACAGCCTATTAGCCAGTCGACACCAGTTTTAGGCAAGTTTGAACTTAAAAGCAGTGTGAAAAGGTTATTACATGTAAGCAATGGTACGGAAGTCTAGCCTCTATCATGGCAGATATAAACACACACACACACACACACACACACACACACACACAAACTCCAGGTCCAAAACTAGAATCTGGGAGCCAGAAATTGACCAAGGATTTTTGCTCCACTTCTGAAGACAAAAGGCATATAAACTAATCTGATGTTCAAACAGAAAAAGTGGAATAAATACTTGGGATCTGCCTATCTTTGATAGCCAACCCCCAATTCCTTTTCAGCCACATAATCTTTTTTATTTTTCCGTATCATAATTAGTGCTTCCTTTCATGACTTTATGTATGCATATGTTGTTTGTCTCCTCCATTAGAATATTAACTCTCTGAAGGCATCCCCTTTGATTTGCTCAAAATTCCTCCCATCTAGAATAATATAACATAGCTTTTCTGCTCAAGAAATATTTGGGTGAATGACCAAATACAGAACATAGTTGCTCTTTACAAAAGAACATACAGTTTCTCTTTACCGAAAAAAAAAAAAAAAAAAAAAAACCACAAAAAAATTAAACCCTTCCACATGAGAAATAGAACATTAAATACTGAGAGAATCAATTCCTAGGCAGGTTGATAAGAAGTCTAGGGTTCTTGAGGAGATAGGGGTCTAGAATTCTTAAGGAGGAGGAATAGATAAATATCTTTTTTTTTTTTTTTTTTGCTCTACATTCTTTAGTCTTAGTCACATAAAACATTTTTTTCTTTAAGCCTGGAACTGATGATTACACAAGAGACAGCTCAGTTTAAACTCTGTATTAAGGATTATATAACAACAAGGTATTCTGCTTGAGGACAGTTTCTCCTTCCTGAAAACCTTCTGATTAATTCTGTTTTCTTCAGTTCAGTTTACTTCAGTCCCTCAGTCATGTCTGACTCTGTGTGACACCATGGACTGCAGCCCACCAGGCCTCCCTGTCCATCACCAACTCCCGGAGTTTACTCAAACTCATGTCCATTGAGTCGGTGATGCCACCCAACCATCTCATCCTCTGTCATCCACTTCTCCACCCACATTCAATCTTTCCCAGCATCAGGGTCTTTTCCAATGAGTCAGTTCTTCACATCAGGAGGCCAAAGTATTGGAGTTTCAGCTTCAGCATCAGTCCTTCCAAAAAATATTCATGACTGACTTCCTTTAGGATGGACTGGCTGGATCTCATTGCAGTCCAAGGGATTCTCAAGAGTCTTCTCCAACACCACAGTTCAAAAGCATCAGTTCTTTGGTGCTCAGCTTTCTTTAGAGTCCAACTCTCACATCCATACATGATTACTGGAAAAACCATTACTTTCACTAGATGGACATTTGTTGGCAAAGTAGTGTCTCTGCTTTTTGATATGCTGTCTAGGTTGGTCATAACTTTTCTTCCAAGGAGTAAGCGTCTTATAATTTCATGGTTGCAGTCACCATCTGCAGTGATTTTAGAGCCTAAATAAATAAATAAATAAAGTCTGTCACTGTTTCCACTATTTCCCCATCTATTTGCCATGAAGTGATGGGACCAGGTGCCATGATCTTAGTTCTCTGAATGTTGAGCTTTAAGCCAACTTTTTCAATCTCCTCTTTCACTTGCATCAAGAGGTTCTTTAGTTCTTCTTCACTTTCTGCCATAAGGGTGGTATCATCTGCATATCTGAGGTTACTAATATTTCTCCTGACAATCTTGATTCCAGCTTGTGCTTCATCCAGCCCCACTATTCTCATGAGGTACTCTGCATATAAGTTAAATAAGCAGGGTGACAATATACAGCCTTGACGTACTTCTTTCCTGATTTGGAACCAATCTGTTGTTCCACGTCCAGTTCTAACTGTTGCTTCCTGACCTGAATACAGATTTCTCAAGAGGCAGGTCAGGTGGTCTGGTATTCCCATCTCTTTCAGAATTTTCCAGTTTGTTGTGATCCACACAATCAAAGGCTTTGGCCTAGTCAATAAAGCAGAAATAGATGTTTTTCTGGAACTCTCTTGCTTTTTCAATGACCCAGAAGATGTTGGCAATTTGATCTCTGGTTCCTCTGTCTTTTCTAAATCCACCTTGAACATCTGGAAGTTCATGGTCACATACTGTTGAAACCTGGCTTGGAGAATTTTGAGCATTATTTTACTAGCATCTGTACTCCAAGGCCAAAGTTGCCTGTTACTCCAAGTATTTCTTGACTTCATACTTCTGCATTCCAGTCCCCTATAATGAAAAGGACATCTTTTTTGGGTGTTAGTTCTAGAAGGTCGTATAGGTCTTCATAAAACCACTCAACTTCAGCTTCTTCAGCATTATTGGTTGGGGCATAGACTTGGATTACTGTGATATTGAATGTTATCTTAAATATTGTTAATACTATAATAATTACTTTTATCTTAAAATGTATATTAGTGAGTGGGTCTGGTAAGATTTTTCTATTGTTAAGTTCTAATCCTGTTATCTTAAAATGTAAATTGTGGGAGTGGGTCTGGTAAAATTTTTACAACTTTGAGACATTCCTTTGATTTATTGAACTCTTTATGGCCAAATTCAGAATTAAATTGAAGAAAGCAGGGGAAACCTCTAGACCATTCAGGTATGACCTAAATCAAATCCTTTATAATTATACAGTGGAAGTGAGAAATAGATTTAAGGGACTAGATATGATAGACAGAGTGCCTGATGAGCTATGGGCGGAGGTTCATGACATTGCACAGGAGACAGGGGTCAAGACCATCCTCAAGAAAAAGAAAGGCAAAAATGCAAAATGACTGTCTGAGGAGGCCTTACAAATAGTTGTGAAAAGAAGAGAAGCAATAAACAAAGGAGAAAAGGAAAGATAAACCCATTTGAATGCAGAATTCGAAAGAATAGCAAGCAGAGATAAGAAAGTCTTCCTCAGTGATCAGTGCAAAAAAATAGAGGAAAACAACAGAATGGAAAAGAGATCTCTTCAAGAAAATTAGAGATACCAAGGGAACATTTCATGCAAAGATGGGCTCAATAAAGGGTAGAAATGGTATGGACCTAACAGAAGAAGAATATATTAAAAAGAGGTGGAAAGAATACACAGAAGAACTATACAAAAAAAATCTTCACGACCAAGATAATCAAGATGGTGATCTATGTGATCATCAATTACAAAGAGCCAGACTTCCTGGAATGTGAAGTTAAGTGGGCCTTAGGAAGCATCACTGTGAACAAAGCTAGTGGAGGTGATGGAATTCCAGTTGAGCTATGTCCAATACTAAAAGATGATGATGTGAACGTGCTGCACTCAATATGCCAGCAAATCTGGAAAACTCAGCAGTGGCAAAAGGACTGGAAAAGGTCAGTTTTCATTCCAACCCCAAGAAAGGCAATGCCAAAGAATCCTCAAACTACCGCAGAACTGCTCTCATCTCACATGCTAGCAAATTAGTGGTCAAAAGTTCCAAGCCAGGCTTCAACAGTACCTGAACATTAAACTTCCAGATGTTCAAGCTGTATTTCGAAAAGGCTGAGGAATGAGAGATCAAATTGCCAACATCTGCTGGATCATCAAAAAAGCAAGAGAGTTCCAAAAAAACATCTACTTCTCGTTTATTGACTAGGCCAAAGCCTTTGACTGTGTGGATCACAATAAACTGTGGAAAATTCTGAAGGAGATGGGAATACCAAACCACCTGACCTGCCTCTTGAGAAATCTGTATGCAGGTCAGGAAGCAACAGTTAGAACTGGACATGGAACAACAGACTGATTCCAATTAGGAAAAGGAGAATGTCAAGGCTGTACATTATCACCCTGCTTATTTAACTTATATTCAGAGTACCTCATGAGAAATGCTGGGCTGGATGAAGCACAAGCTGGAATCAAGGTTGCCAGGAGAAATATCAATAACCTCAGATATGCAGATGACACCACCCTTATGGCAGAAAGCGAAGAACTAAAGAGCCTCTTGATGAAGGTGAAAGAGCAGAGGGAAAATGTTGACTTAAAGCTCAACATTCAGAAAACTAAGATCATGGCATCTGGTCCCATCACTTCAAGGCAAATAGATGGGGAAAGAGTGAAAGACTTTTTTTTTTTTTACTCCAAAATCACTGCAGATGGTGATTGCAGCCATGAAATTAAAAGATGTTTTCTCCTTGGAAGGAAAGTTATGACCAACCTAGACAGCATATTAAAAAGCAGAAACATTACTTTGCTGACAAAGGTCCGTCTAGTCAAGACTATGATTTCTCTAGTAGTCATGTATGGATGTAAGAGTTGGACTATACAGAAAGCTGAGCACCAAAGAAATGATGCTTTTGAACTGTGGTGTTGGAGAAGACACTTGAGAGTCCCTTGGACAGGAAGGAGATCCAGCCAGTCCATCCTAGAGGAAATCAGTCCTGGACATTCATTGGAAGGACTGATGCTGAAGGTGAAACTCCAGTACTTTGGCTACCTGATGCGAAGAGCTGACTCAGTTGAAAAGACCCTGATGCTGGGGAAAATTGAGGGTAGGAGGAGAAGGGGACAACAGAGGATGAGATGGTTGGATGGTATCACCGACTCAATGGGCATGAGTTTGAATAAACTCCAGGGGTTTGTAAGGGACAGGGAGGCCTGGTGTGCTGCAGTCCATGGTTGTGCAAAGAGCCAGACATAACTAAGCGACTGAACTAACGAACTATCTAATTTAAAAAGTATATAGCTCCCTTGCTAAAGACTAGCGAGCAGGCCACTCTCCAGCCCCTTTTAATGTCTATGTCAGAAGCTTTCTCCATCCCTTCTCACTGTAATAAAACTTCAGCCACACCAGTTCCCTGAGTAGTCAAGCCTGATCTTTGTCCGGAAGCTAAATCTTCTTTGGAGATCACAAATCTGACATCATTCACCATAAGCTATAAATATTTTATAAGTATAGTTATTTAATGCCAAGAAAAACCTTAAAAATTAGGCCATATTTGTTTCATTTTAAAGAACAAGAAAAGTTGTTGCTGCTGCTAAGTCACTTCAGATGTGTCCAACTCTGTGTGACCCCATAGACAGCAGTCCATCAGGCTTCCCCATCTTGGGATTCTCTAGGCAAGAATACTGGAGTGGGTTGCCATTTCCTTCTCCAAAGAGAAGTTGAGTTACTGATATAAAATCAGAAGCTGATATAAAATTAGAGAGATACTTCTGGTTTAACAGCTTGAGATTCTCCATGAACCTGCTACCTCATGAAACTGGGGAAAAACATTTTCTAAGAAAAATCACTTTAAGTTTCTAGAAACCGTTTAAGAGCATACAGCAAAAGAAGAAACATTTCTTTAAAAAATACATACTAAAACTCAAAAAGAAGAGTCTGTGATACTTGAATGAAGACCCACTCCTTCCTTCCTCCTTGGGGCTCAGAGACTGAGATTCCACTCATTCAAAGTGCAACCCAGAACAGGGTCCCTCTCCTGCGGCTCCCACTCGGAGGGCTATGTTCTCAGGAGCCGAGACCATCAGCATTTTTATCCTACCCCCAGCTATGTGTTGTTGAGACTAAGTCTGGGCAAGTGTGACTAAGAAATGGGGGTGGGGGGGTTCCCTTCTTCTGCTTGACCCTACTCATTCCTCACCACAGCTGAAAACACTAAGGCTCTCATTGTCCCTGCCTTATTTGTATGCTCATTTTAAAAACCAATTACATTATTATCACAGTAATAAATGCATATAGTGGTAAAAAAAAAAACCTTTTAAAATCTTTTATTGAAAAATAAAAGTTATTTTTCTTTCCACATGATGAAGCTGTCACAGAAAAATTCATTGACTGTTATTTAACTAAACATTTGAAGAGAGAGCATATCAACACAGGCAGTGGATCAGGGAGGTAGAAACTTCAGTGCAGTGGAGAAATGAATTGTTGCAGTAGGAAATCTCTGATTGAGAGAAAAGGCTGAGTGAGGGGTTCCAGAGAGCATGGCTGCCTGGGATATGAGAGAAAAAGAGGATGCTAAAAATAAATTGTCTGCTTTGTTATTTTGTCATGGTTTGGTCCAAATGCTGGTGATCAGTTCTTGGGTTAAGCAGAATCCTTTTCAGTTCAGAGAGAAGATATATAGGTTAATGCAGGTGACCTTGCCCCACTGTCTGCAACTGCTCAAAGCAAGAGACCCATGCAGTCTTTCCACATCTCCTGAATCAATCATTGGTCCCTATATATTCTAAGGAGATAGCTAGGTACTTCCTTAACCAGAAAACCCTGAGGCAACCACATCAGACCCACAGTCATCTCTAGAGAACTGGTAGTGCCTGAAGGTTCCAAGCATGAACAGTATTATCATATTCTTAGGTGAGCAGAATGACAAATATGGCTACTGGGATTTAGAACAGCAACTCCCTAAGTGTGTTCCATACATCATTACCCCAGTAGATGCTCCTTAGGAAAAAAAAAGGGAGGGGGGGTTGGATCTATTCCATCAAAGGCCTTAAAGTACTGATTTTAAAAAAAATAAAGTTTATACCCATCATGTAAAATAAGCACATTAGATTATGGAATAAAAGTAACAGGTCCAACAAAATTCTGATTTCCCCCTGGTGTTAACTCCTTGATGTTTTCAACAAATATTAAATTCTGACATAATTTTCCTTCCCAGTTTTGCTGGTGTCCCAAACATGTATTTTATTTGCCTAATGGTTAATGGTTGTTCTGGCACAGGTTCGACAGCTAAATAATTTGGGGAAGTGAGGTATTTTCTCTAGAAGATCCATAATGCATGTGAGTATATTAATGAATCTGACAGCTCACTGGAGAGGAAAATATGCAAACTTAACACAGTGTTTCCAAATTGTATTTGACCTTAAAATCCATTTTTGACAGTATACGTATTAGTATTCTTTTGAACTAATGGTCTGCAGAAGATATTTGGATATTACTGCTTAGAGGACTGAAGTTGGACAAGGCAGGCATTGGGCCCTCACAAGCCCCATCGTATCCAACATTCCACACAAATAGACATGATGGCACCAAAGATTAATCTTTTAAGACATCTGTTCTCTTAACATGGAACATAAATCCTAACTGTCTAAATATACTTCTTGCTTTTTTTTCCAGATAAAATATTTTCTGTACCTAACTGTAGGATAACATCAGTGGTGCTATTTTAATTGTCACTTGATATCATCTCAGAAGCAGCTGGCTATGTTTTGAGTGTGATAAAATTGACAGAAGTTGTGTATGTGTAATGTAATTTGTGATTCTCTAAAGTTTTGACTTGTGTTCTTGAAAAGTGCCATGTGCCTCAATAGATGATAAATCACTGAAGGGATTTGAGATTCTAACAATCTGTTATTGACCAGATGAAGAGTAAGTAAATGTGAATTATGTGTAAATTGAAAGACAAGCAAAAATCAGAAATTCTCTTGGTTTAGAAATACCATATGCAGTACTGCAAGACCTTGGCAAAGTATAGCCCAATGTTTTGCATAAACATTTTCTCTGATAAATGTAATAAATACAGTGATCTCCTAGAGTAACTCCATCTTGGAAGATGAATTCAACTGTAATATATACCGTGTGTCAGTCGATCAGTCGTGTCCAGCTCTTTGCGACCCCATGGACTTTAGCCCAACAGGCTCCTCCATCCATGGGATTTTCCAGGCAAGACTACTGGAGTGCGTTGCCATGACCTTCTCCAGGGGATTTTCCTGATCCAGGGATCAAACCCAGATCTCCTGCACCATCTGAGCCACTAGGGAAGATCCATATTATGTACTAATTACATGGTAATAATAGTGAGCTTGGAGGTGACAGCACTGCCTAACTCTGCTGGAGATGTATTTTGAGATATTTTTCTAGTATAATTTATAGATATGTGTTGACTCATTGCTCTCATTCCATTTTTCCTTGCTACAAATGGCATGAAATAAAAAGAGATGGCTAACATTCAGGGTTCAATCTATGACCTTGGAAAAAACACAGCCAACCTGCTCAAGTGAGAATTATAATATCTTTATTTAACATAGAGCTTTGCCCAGCTGGGTCAATAAACTACAATATATGTTTTCACAATGTACATGGTATATTTCTTAGTATCTCTTCTTCTGTCTTGATCATCAGAGCTAAATGGACATGAAAAAAAATCTAAACTCACTGTGTATCTCATCATCAACAGAAGACCTTATCAGTGCTTATATAATATTTTAAAATGAATAATAACTTGCTGCTATTAAGTACTTGCGTGCATGCTTAATCCCTTCAGCCGTGTCTGACTCTTTGTGATCCTATTGTCTGTAGCCTTTCAGGCTTCTCTGTCCATGGGATTTTCCAGGCAAGAATGCTAGTGTGGGTTGTTAAACCCTCCTCCAGGGGATCTTGCCAACCAAAGACCTGAGACTAATTTATTTTAAAAAATCACACACATTACTTTCAATTATTTGATGACATATGATGTGGAACAGCTTTTCATATGCTTTTCTGTCACCTATCTTCTTTGGTGAGGTGTCTGTTAAGATCTTTAGTCCACTTTATAAAAAATGAATATTTATTTATTTGGCTGCACCAAGTTTTAGTTGTCACATGCAGGATCTTCACTCTTTATTGCGGCATGTGGGATCTAGTTCCCTGCCCAGGGTTCGAACCAGGGTCCCTACATTGGGAGAATGGAGTCTTAGCCACTAGGTCATCAGGGAACCCTTTGGTTCACTTTTTAATCAAGTTGTAGGTAAACTCTTTGTATAACCAAAATTTTAGGAATAAAAACTACTTAATGGCATCGGTGTATGTTTCATCCTCTATTTTGTGAAGTAGGAGAGACTATCCATCGTTTTTCTTAATTTTGCAAACAAAACATATCTTAAAACACAGCCTAGAAAATTTCTTCCTTGTAAGCACACACCACTGAGCACTCAGCCCTCAGAGGTTGTTGGACTATTTCATTGGAATGGACTAAAGATGGGAAAGTATTTTGTGTTAATTAACACTTCTTTTATTCAATTCTAGCATAAATAAAAAGAATCCTCATATTGGGATAGATAGAAAGTAAATCTGAATTTTTCTATAAATAATATGTACTATTACGAAACATTTCATTAAATCTATCAAGTGTTAAATAAACCATCTATAGACAATTTCTGGACAGAAATCATAAAGTTTTATCCGTTACTATAGACAAAAACATTGACTGAATATTGCATATAGGAAAAAAAAGTCAAGTCTTATGTAATCTATCCCACAAAAAAAATCTCTATTTCTGGAAAAAAATTTTTATATATTCAGATAATATTCATATTTTTGAAAATATCAATCCTTATACACAGTAGAAAATCTAACACAATGCATGATATAAGGTATATACCATAAATATTAATAGATAACATTATTTTTCAGAAAAGTAAAATTTTTCTTTACATGATTTTAAATATACTGTCTACTAAAGGTGATTATTTCTATATTCTCTATCCAAACATCCACTGGAATGCTAAGCTGAGTAAGTCAGTAGAGAAAATGTGTATCATGTTTCTAACTTCTTTAGACATTTCTCAGAGTGAGAAAAAGAAACCTTCATCTGTCACTTTCACTCTTCCTTTTCTTATCATTCTAAGTATCATGAGTTAAATGGGTCTTGTCTAAACCATCCTTAAACTCTCTCTGTCACAATGACTTCTTGATTTATCATACCCTGCTAATGGTCACTCCCGAGACCACCACAAAATCTCTCCCTTGACAATGCTCAGGCCCTGACAAAGTTCTAAGCCTTGTAGAGAAGATTCTCTCATCTGACAGACCTATACAAGTATCTCACTCTCTAATTCAAAGCTCTGTTTTATTTGCTTATCCCCTCTTCTCACTTGACTTTATTTTTGTTTTTAGCCTCTAAACTGTGTCTGATTCCTTGTGACCCCTTGGGCTGTAGCCCACCAGGCTCCTCTGTCCATGGGATTCTCCAGGCAAGAATACTGGAGTGGGTTACCATTTCCTTCTCCAGGGGATATCCCCAACCCAGGGATCGAACCTGCATCTCCTGTATTGGTGGCAGATTCTTTATCACTGAGCCACCAAAGAAGCCATTCTCACTCAACTATAATTTCTAAAACAGTGCATGATTTCTTCCACATTTATTCTCATAAAATACAATTTGACTTCATTTTTTATGTTTGACCTGTCATCGTTTTAGTTGCTCAAGTCTATTTGCTGTTGCCCTACATACGGAAACCAAGATAAGAGAGTGTCTGTGTGCCATTCATCCTGTGAAGGCAATGGTAACCTCTCTGGCAAACCCCAGGCAGCATGTGGGCTCTCCCCAGTCCAGATCCAATCACTACAAGTATCCAATGCACTCTCTCTGCCTTGCTTTTTCTTCACTCCTTAAGGAACTTGAACACTTCACCTTGGGAAATCCTTTCATGGTTTACTATCTTAGTAATAAATTCTATTTCATATCTATTGATATCCATATGTCATTTGTCCTGGCATCCATTATATATTCCTAGAGGGATGGATTTATAGCAGGAGATGTTAGTCACACATATAAAATATTTTTTATACATTTATTTGTGCCAATTAATCTTATCCTTGTCAACCATACATTTTTGGAAAATGTTAAAAGCATGCCTTAATTTTTTTGTAGGTATGCAGGTATTAACGTAACTTTTTATATAGTAGATAATTTTGTATTTATGTATAATAGATAATATATTATAAAAGTATCCATTATGTAATCATTTATATAAATGTATAATTAATGTCTAGCTATACAAATATTCTCTGTCTTGCCAGGAAAATTATTAATAGTAAAGGCTATTTTTCTATGATTAGAATATTAAAATAGATATTTAATAGATCATTTTTAATTTGGAGGTAAATGGATTTAATTAAAATAGAAAGAATGAGGAAACAATATATTTCCTTAAAGTCTGAAAACTAATTATATGTCTTATATTTGACTGTCCAATATGATATCTGGGCAATATAATATTAATTTTCGTTCATACAATATCTTGTTTTGTAACTTGTCTTAGTATATACATATGCTTCAAAGTCTCATCCCTCTTACAGAATATCTTTTCAAGCTTCCTTTTTTCATTTTGATCTCCTGATATGCTGATCATGGGCATAGCTCTGTGTGGATCAGCAGCCAGCCCTCTGCATTTACAACAAGGTTTTTAACCTCATCTCTTTTTACTACGAGTTACTGTGATTTACAGACTATTTCCTATGAGGAAGTATCTTTTTATTGTTAGAATTTACATCAGTCACACATTATTGCAGACATCTGGAAGACAGAAGAAAACACTTCAATTCTATTTCAAAAATGCCTCAAAGCCTAAGCAACAGGATTCTATAGTCTAATAGCATAACAGCGCAACAGATAAAGAGGTAACAACACTCAGTATTTCTCACTGAGATTATTAACACTGAGAGTATAATCACATATTTCATCTCATGTGATGAACATATCAATTATCCAGACTATCTTCAGTTAGGGATCAGAGATTAATTTTTCTTTTGACAATCATTGTTTCAGTATTTTTCACGTTTACACAATCCAAACAAAGGTTCCGTGCAAATGCGACGTCAAACCTAAATGATGATAAAATGACCATGGCACAAATATAAGCCCTTTCATGATCACTGTCTTGTCGCGGTTAAGGGGCTTGCATAACTCAATGAGTTATGAGCCATGCCATGCAGGGCCACCCAAGATGGACAGGTCATAGCAGAGTTCGGACAAAATGTGATCCTCTGAAGGAGGGAATGGCAAATCACCACAGTATACTTTCTGTGAAAACCTCAAGAACTTTATAAAAGGCCAAAAAGATATGATACCAAAAGATGTCCCCCAGGTTGGAAGGTATCCAGTATGCTAATAGGGAAGAGTGGAAGAGAATTACCATTAGCCCCAGAATGAATAAAGAGGTTGGGCCAAAGTGGAAACAGTTCTCAGCTGTGGATGTGTCTGGTGATGAAAGTAAAATCTGATGCTGTAAAGAACAGTATAATATAGGAACTGGTAAGTTAGGTCCATGAATCAAGGAAAATTGGACGTGGTCAAGCAGAAGATGATAAGAATAAACATCGACATCCTAGGAATCAGCGAACTAAAACAGACAGGAATGGGGGAATTTAGTAAAGATTACAGAAAAATTGATGCTTTTTTTGAACTATGGTGTTGGAGAAGACTCTTGAGAGTCCCTTGGACTGCAAGGAGATCCCACCAGTCCATCCTAAAGGAGGTCAGTCCTGGGTGTTCATTGGAAGGACTGATGCTGAAGCTGAAACTCCAATACTTTGGCCACCTCATGTGAAGAGTTGACTCATTGGAAAAGACCCTGATGCTGGGTGGGATTGGGGGCAGGAGGAGAAGGGGACGACAGAGGATGAGATGGCTGGATTGCATCACCAACTCGATGGGCATGAGTTTGAGTAAACTCTGGGAGTTGATGATGGACAGGGAGGCCTGGGGTGTTGCAATTCATGGGGTCACCAAGAGTCGGACATGATTGAGCGACTGAACTGAACTGAACCTTTATTTCTACTAATGTGGATAAGAATCCCATAGAAGAAATGGAGTAGCACTCATAATCAACAAAAGAGTCCAAAATACAGTTCTTGGGTACAATTTCTTAAACGATAGAATGATCTTGGTTCATTTCCAAAGCAAGCCATTCAACATCACAGTAATCCAACTCTATGCCCCTACCCCCAATGCTGAAGATGCTGAAATTATTCAGTTCTATGAAGAACTAGTGGAGAAGGCAATGGCCCCCCACTTTAGTACTCCTGCATGGAAAATCCCATGGATGGAGGAGCCTTGTAGGCTGTAGTCCAAGGGGGCGCGAAGAGTCAGACATGACTGAGCACCTTCACTTTCACTTTTCATTTTCATGCATTGGAGAAGGAAATGGCAACCCACTCCAGTGTTCTTGCCTGGAGAATCCCAGGAATGGCAGAGCCCGGTGGGCTGTGATCTATGGGGTCGCACAGGGTCAGACACAACTGAAGTGACTTAGCAGCAGCAGCAGCATGAAGAACTAGAAGACCTCCTAGAAGTAACACCTTAAAAAGATGTTCTATTCATCACTGGGGATGGGAATGCAAAAGTAGGAAGTCAAGATATACCTGGAGTAACAGGCAAGTTTGGCCTTGGAGAACAAAATGAAGCAGGGCAAAGGGTAACTGAATTCTGCCAGGAAAATGCACTCGTCATAGAAAATACTCTTTCTTCAACAACACAAAACAACTTTACACATGGACATCACCAAATGGTTAATACCAAAATAAAAAAGATGGTGAAGCCGCACACAGTCAACAAAAACATGACCTGGAGCTGACTGTGGCTCAGATCATCAGCTTCTTATAGAAAAATTCAGGCTTAAATGAAAGAAAATTGGGAAAAACACTAGGCCAGCCAAGTATGAATTAAATCAAATCCGATATGAGTGAGACAGTCAATTCCTAGGCAGGTTGATAAGAAGTCCCGATTCCCTGAAGAGGAGAAAGTGGTCTGGGCTCTCAAGGGGGAGGAAAGGACAAACTTTTTTTCTATATATCTTAGTAAGGATTATATAACAATAATGTATCCTGCTTGAGGACATGTTTCTCCTTCCTGAAAAAACTCTGACTAATCCTGTTATCTTAAAATGTATATTATGGGAATGGGTCTAGTAGGATATTTACAAACTTGAGACATTCTTTTGATTTATTGTAATAACCAATTAAAAAGTATATCATTACCTTGCTAAGACTAGGGATGGGGGGCACTCTCCATCCCACTTCCGATGTCTATGTCAGAAGTTTTCTCTGTCCCTTTTCTTACTTTAATAAAACTCTGCCACACAAAAGCTCTTGAGTGATCAAGCCTCGTCCCTGGTTTCAAAGGTAAATCTTCTTCTTCAGATATCACAAATCTGACATCATTCACTGTAAGCTATCATGAATTCGCAGTTCACTTCAGTTCATTCGCTCAGTTGTGTCCAACTCTTTGTGACCCCATGGACTGTAGCACACCAGGTCTCCCAATCCACCACCAACTCCTGGAGTTTACTCAAACTCATGTCCATTGAGTCAGTGATGTCATCCAACCATCTCATCCTACTGTCGTCCCCTTCTCCACCTGCCCTCAATCTTTCCCAACAGCAGGGTCTTTCCCAATGAGTCAGCTCTTCGCATCAGGTGGCCAAAGTATTAGAGTTTCAGCTTCAGCATCAGTCCGTCCAATAAATGTTCAGGACTGATTTCCTTTAGGATGGACTGGGTGGATCTCCTTGCAGTCCAAGGGACTCTCAAGAGTCTTCTCCAACACCACAGTTCAAAAACATCAATTCTTTGGCACTCAACTTTCTTTATAGTGCAACTCATATCCATACATGACTACTGGTAAAACAATAGCTTTGACTAGATGGACCTTTGTCGGCAAAGGAATGTTTCTGCTTTTTAATATGCTGTCTAGGTTGGTCATAGCATTTCTTCAAGGAACAAGCATCTTTTAATTTCATGGCTGCAGTCACCATCTGCAGTGATTTTGGAGCCAAAGTAAATAAAGTCTGTCACTGTTTCCACTGTTTCCCCATCTATTTCCCATGAAGAGATGGGGCTAATGATTTTAGTTTTTTGAATGTTGAGTTTTAAGCCAACATTTTCACTCTCCCCTTTCACCTTCATCAAGAGGCACTTTAGTTCTTCTTCACTTTCTGCCATAAGGGTGGTGTCATCTGCATATCTGAGGTTACTGATATTTCTCCTGGCAATCTTGATTCCAGCTTGTGCTTCATCCAGCCCAGCGTTTCTCATGATGTACTCTGCATATAAGTTAAATATGGAGGGTGACAAAACACAGCCTTGACGTACTCCTTTCCCAATATAGAACCAGTTTGTTGTTCCACGTCCAGTTCTAACTGTTGCTTCTTGACCTGCATACAGATTTCTTAGGAGGTAGTTCAAGTGGTCTGGTATTCCCATGTCTTGAAGTATTTTCCACAGTTTGCTGTCATCCACACAGTCAAATGCTTTGGCATAGTCAATAAAGCAGAAGTAGATGTTTTTCTGGAACTCTCTTGGTTTTTCAATGAGCCAATGGATGTTGGAAATTTGATCTCTGGTTCCTCTGCCTTTTCTAAACCCAGCTTGAACATCTGGAAGTTCATGGTTCAAGTACTGCTGAAGCCTGGCTTGGGGAATTCTGACCATTATTTTGCTAGCATGTGAAATGAGTGCAATTGTGTGGTAATATGAGCATTCTTTGGCATTGTCTTTCTTTGGGATTGGAATGAAAACTGACCTTTTCCAGTTCTGTGGCCACTGCCAAGTTTTCCATATTTGCTGGCATATTGAGTGAGCACTTTCACAGCATCATCTTTTAGGATTGGAAATAGCTCAACTGGAATTCCATCACCTCCACTAGCTTTGTTTGTAGTGAGGCTTCCTAAGGTCCACTTGACTTCACATTCCAGGATGTCTGACACTAGGTGAGTGTTCATACCATCATGATATCTGGTTCGTGAAGATCTTTTTTGTATAGTTCTTCTGTTTATTCTTGCCACCTCTTCTTAATATTTTCTGCTTCTGTTAGGTCCATATACCATTTCTGTCTTTCATTGAGCCCATCTTTGCAAGAAAATTTCCTTTGGTATCTCTCATTTTCTTGAAGAGATCTCTAGTCTTTCCATTTTATTGTTTTCCTCTATTTCCTTGCATTGATATCTGAGGAAGGCTTTCTTATCTCTCCTTGCTCTTCTTTGGAACTCTGCATTCAAATGGGTATACCTTTCCTTTTCTCCTATTCTTTCACTTCTCTTCTTTTCATAGCTACTTGTAAGGCCTCCTCAGACAACCATTTTGCCTTTCTTTTTCTTGGCGATGGTCTTGATCACTGCCTCCTGTGTAATGTCAGGAACCTCGTCCACAGTTCTTCAGGCATTCTATCAGATCTAATCCCTTGAATTTATTTGTCACTTCCACTGTATAATTGTAAGGGATTTGACTTAGGTCATATCTGAATGGTCTAGTGAGAATTTGCAGTAAAGGTAACAAATAGATTCAAGGAACTAAATCTAGATAATATTGTACTTGAAGAATTATGGACAGAGGTCTGTAATATTGTACAGGAGGTGGCGAACAAAACCATCCTGAAGAAAAAGAAAAGCAAGAAGGCAAAGTGGTTATCTGTGGAGACTTTATGAATATTGGAAGAACAAAGAGAAGTGAAAACCAAGGGAGAGAGGGAGAGGTACATCCAATTAAATGCAGAGTTTCAAAGAATAGCTAGAAAAGACAAAAAAGCTTTCTTCAATGAACAGTGTTTAATAATAGAAGAAAACAACAAAAGGGGAAAGACTAGAGTTCTCTTTAAGAAAATTGGGAACATCAAGGGAGCATTCCACCCATATATGGGCACAATAAAGGATAAAAATGGTAGAGATCTAGTAGATGCAGAAGAGAGCAAGAAACGATGAAAAGACTACATGGAAGAACTGTATAAAAAAGATCTTAATGAATCAATTACTACGATGGCATGGTTAGTCACCCAGAGCCAGACATTCTGGAGTGCGAAATCAAGTGGGCCTTGAGAAGCACCGCTGTTAATACGGGTAGTGGATGCGATGAAATTCCAGCAGAAATATTCAGATCCCTAAAGGAGGATGTGATCAAGGTTTTGCATTCATTATGTCAGCAAATCGGGAAGACCCAGCAGTGACCATAGGACTGAAAAAGGTCAATCCTAATCCCAATCTCCAAGAAGGGTAGTACTAAAGAATATTCAAACCACCAAACAATTGCACTCATCTCCCATGTTAGTAAGGTTATGCTCACAATCCTCCGAGCTAGGCTTCAGCATTATGTGAACCGAGAACTTCCAGATGTTCAAGCTGAGTTTCGAAATGTCAGAGGTACTAGAGATCAAATCACCTACATTCGCTGGGTCATAGCAAAAGCAAGAGAATTCCAGGAAAAAATAAAAAAATAAAAACTGTACTTCTGTTTCATTGACTATACTAAAGTCTTTGACTATGTGGGTCATAACAAAATGTGGAAAACTGTTAAAGAGATGGGAAAGTCAGACTATCTTACCTGTCTCCTGAGAAACTTGTATGCAGGTCAAGAAGCAACAGATTGAACCCAATATGGAACAACTGATTGATTCAAGATCGAGAAAGGAATACAACAGGGCTGTCTGCTATCACCCTGTTTGTTTCACCTATATGCTGAGCACATCATGAGAAATGTTGGGCTGGGTGAGTTACAAGCTGGAATCAACACAGGAGGGAGAAACTTCAACAACCTCAGATATGCAGATGATACCACTCTAATGGCAGAAAGTAAAGAGGAACTAAAGAGCCTCTTGATGAGGGTGAAGGAGGGGAGTAAAAGAGCCAGCTTAAGACCAAATATTAAAAAAAAAAAACAAAACCTAAGATCATGGCATCTAGCCCCATTACTGCACGGCAAACAGAAGGGGAAAAGGTGGAAGTAGTGATAGATTTCCTCTTCTTGGGTTCCAAAATCACTGCTGATTCTGACTACAGCCATAAAATCAGAAGACAATTGCTTCTTGGCAGGAAAGCAATGACAAATCTAGTATGTTGACAAGCAGAGACATTACTCCGCTGACAAAGGTCTGTATAGTCACAGCTGTCGTTTTCCCAGTGGCTGTGTATGGTTGTGGGAGATGGACAGTAAAGAAGGCAGAATTCCAAAGAATTGATGCCTTCAAACTGTGGTGATGGAGAAAACTCCTAAAAGTCCACTGGACAGCAAGGAGATCAAACCAGTCAATTGTAAGGGAGATCAACCATGAATATTCACTGGCAGGACTGATGCTCAAGCTGAAGCTCCTGTATTTTGGTCATCTGATGTATTTTGGTCAACAAACGACTAATTGGAAAAGTCCCTGATGCTGGGAAAGATTGAGGGCAGAAGGAGAAGAGGGTGTCCCACGATGGCTGGATGGCATCACCGATGCAATGAACATGAACTTGGGCAAACTCTGAAAGATGGTGTGGGACAGAGAGGCTTAGGGTGCTGCAGTCCATGGGGTCACATGACTGGGCAACCCAACAACAACAACAACAATAAAAGTGCATCAGAGCCAGGAGACAAAAGTTACAAGTGGTGCCATAGCCTTGCAATTCTTATCTTTCTTGAATCTTGCTTAAAATCATTAACAATTTTTGTCAAGTAAATTCCCTCTTATTTGACTTTCATGGAACTCTTTCCAAAATAAATCTAATAACCCTATGACTAAATAGTTATCTCAGAAACTGAAGTGTCATTTCCTGTTCTTAGCATATTTATGATCAATTTTTAAAATGCAAGTAAAAGTTACCTGCGGGCAAGTGAAATTGAATTAAAATTTATGAAAATATATACCTCAAAGATTCTACATGTGTTGAAATATTTCAGTTTCTAAATTAACTGAAACAGGTAGTTTAAACTTGCAAGGGGAAAAACTTGATAATGACTTAGTGAATCATGATTTTAGCACATATCCTAATAAAGAAAACAACTGGTAAACTCCTAAGAAGAGACTAGTGTGTCAATGAGTTTATTAGACAAAAATGACAATTTTATATAAACAATAACTTTGAAGGAGAAGTAAAGAGGAAATGCTTTCATTCTAAGAATGAGTCTTAGAAATGTTTAGGATGACTTGTGCCCTTTACCGACTTTCTATCCTAACAAGTCTTAAAAAAAGAATGCAGTACACTCAGATTGGTGCCTTTCTTCAAGAGGCCCCTCTTTCTATAAATGGCCCTATACACAGGAAACACGTGCATGCATGCATGCTCACTAGGTTCAGTCGTGTCCAACTGTTTGAGACCACAGGAAACACACCGACCCTTAAAGGTCATGTGACCTGGCTTCTACTCTCTCAAGCTCATTCCCTTAAAAACTGTTTCAGCCTGAGTCAGAGAAATTAGTCATGGATTTGAAAATTCATCATGTAACATAAATATACTTGTTGGAGTAGAATTAATTTGCTAGACACTTCCTAAAGACAAGGTCCATGAATTTCTCTTGTTGAAATCCCCCCAAAGTTCCTCATTCAATCTTTCTCTTGACCTGTGTTTTCTAGCTCTTTGATTCCTAATTTCTACCCCCGCTGTTTTACAAACAAACCACGTTGTTGTTATGGCTGTTACTTTGTCCAGAGTTGGTTTCTGTTGCCTACTGATAAAATGGAACTTTAAGTTACACATATATTGTTACCAGAGAGTGAACTGTAGGCAAAAGATCTTTAGGCACATGAGAGAATATTAGCAATGTAATATCAGGCCAAGAAAAAATGAAATATATTGAGTTCTTATTTTAAGATGGCAAGTATTCTATGCTACAAAAGGTCAAATATGCCAGTTAGTTTCTGTTCTGTGATCCACTGACCATGAGTTCACTGAGGCTAAAACTCTGAAGATTTGAACAAATGACACTGTGGAAAATTTAAAGCAAATATTCCCAATAGCATTAAATAACAGAAAACAAAAGCTTCAAAGACAGATTTTAAATTCTGGACAGATTTCATGGAATCAATTCAAAATCCTAAGGGTGGTAAGAATAGGTCTAGTCCATCTACAAGTAGAAACTTGTGGTAGTCAGCTTCTGTCACTGTGTGCTGGAAGGGCAATGGCAGAACTCCGAGTAGCACATTTTCCTGATCTACTTTAACTTGAAGAAAAGATTAACTAGCCAATGGTTAACAGTGTAACGAAGCAGCCAGGGCTTCAGATGAAAGATGGAGGATTAACAGCAATGTGACTGGAAAGAAAGGTTGTAAATGAACCTTTTGGGATGGTCCCTGAACTTGAATATATCTTTGCAAATGCTTGTCAAAAGAACCTTTCAAGAAGAAAGTCTTAACAACCAAAAGGAATAAGAGGTCCTATTTTGTGGGTATCATTATCTTCCCTTGTTATCCAGGTCACAGCTTGATCCTAAAATAGTGACTGTGGGGACAGGGAAGTATACTATGCATGGGCATGTTGACACAGACTTTCTTCAACAAAGGCAATCCTACCACTACTACAGATTATATTGTTACTGTTGAAACCCTGTTTGGCAGTTGGATATACAAGTTTTAGCAACTCAACTAGTCTTGATACTCCTTTATAGTAACATGTGTCAAAGTAAGTTGCAAGTTACCCAGTGGCAGATAGATTCTACTAGATCCCATCCATTATGAAGTGCATAGTATGTTTTTTCTTGCCAAAATAAGTTTACATACTTATTTTGAATTTACCTCTGACAGCATCATCTTTGTGGACTTCCCTATACATAATGATGATATTCCATACAACTGTACATGAGTATAACAAACACTTAATGGGGACATAAACAAATTAATGGCTATACATGTTTGAGATTTACTGGTATTTTCATGCATTCCACTATCTAGAAGCATTGGAAGAATAAGAATGCCATGTTGGGACTTCTGTGGTGGTCTATGTCCTTGCTTCCAATACAGAAGGCCCAGGTTAAATCCCTGGTCATAGAACTAGATTCCACATTGCTGCAAATAAGAGCCCACATGCCACAATTAAAAAGATTCCTCAGGCCACACTTAAAGGTCCTACATGCTACAACAAAGATTCTGTGTGCCACAACTAAGACCCAGTGCAGGCAAATATATATTTTATTAGAAGAGTGCCTTATTGAAGTCTCAGCAGTGGTGATAATCAGCTTTTCTGAGAAGTCAGAAAGTCATCTTTTGGCTGAGACTTGAAGGTTAGTAGGAATTAAGTCAGGGGCTTACCTGGTAGCTCAGCTGGTAAAGAATCTACCTGCAATGCAGGAGGTTCAATTCCTGGCTCAGAAAGAACACCTGGAGAAGGGACAGGCCACCCACTCCAGTATTCTTGCCCGGAGAATCCCATGGACACGGAGACCTGGTGGGCTACAGCCCATGGGGTCACAAAGAGTTGGACATGACTGAGCGACTAAGCACAGCACAGCACAGGAGTTAAGTCAAGTCCTGAGTAGAGGAGAAGAGTTTCACATTTTAGAAATAAGTAAAAATACCCCAAAATTCAGAAAACTAAGAACATGGCATCTGGTCCCATCACTTCATGGCAAATAGATGGGGAAACAATGGAAACAGTGAGAGACTTTATTTTTGGGGGCTCCAAAATCACTGCAGATGGTGACTGCAGCCATAAAATTAAAAGACGCTTGCTCCTTGGAAGAAAAGCTATGACCAAACTAGACAGCACATTAAAAAGCAGAGACATTACTTTGCCAACAAAGGTCCATCTAGTCAAAGCTCTGGTTTTTCCAATAGTCATGTATGGATATGAAAATTGGACTATAAAGAAAGCTGAGCACTGAAGAATTGATGCTTTTGAACTCCAGGGCTGGAGACGACTCTTGAGAATCCCTTGGACTGAGAGGAGATCCAACTAGTCCATTGCAAAGGAAATCTGTCCTGAGCATGCATTGGAAGGACTGATGATGAAGTTGAAATTCTAATACTTTGGCCAGCTGATGCAAAGAACAGACTCATCTGAAAATACCCTGATGCTGGGAAAGATTGAAGGCGGGAAGAGAAGAGATGGCAGAGGATGAGATGGTTGGATGGCATCAACAATGTGATGGACATGATTTTAAGTAGGTTCCGGGAGTTGGTGATGGACAGGGAGGCCTGGCGTGCTACAGTTCATGGGGTCGTGAAGAGTCGAACACAACTAAGTGACAGAACTGACTGAACTGATCCCAAAATAGATAAGAGCTTTGTGTGCTTGCGGAACTATCTGGCTGGTCTGATGGAGAAGGTTTAGTGTGAGAAGGCCCTGGTCAGATTTTGCAGAGCCCTGGGGCCATATTACAGGATTTGGAGTTCATCCCAAATCCAAGAGAGGGTTTTTAGGGATGGTGGTGCTACTTAATTTACTTAAATTTTCAAAAGACCACTCTGTTCCCTCTGAGTAGAAGGTTGAACAAAGAATAATCCACAGATTTTAGGTACAAGATACTCAGGAAACCCAGTCGTCATCTGCAGTTGAATGCTGCGGGCAGCTGAGCAAACTGGCCCGAGACACCATTGTATCAATACTTATCAGAGTGCATGTAGGGCATAGAATATCTGCACACTGCTCCAGTTGCTGATTTTAAAAGTTCCTTTGAAGCTTACTTAAACATTTAGATAATTGATTCATCATGACTCTTGGCTCTATAGCTCACAATAGGGAAAACTTATTTTGACTTGAAACGTTTGAACTCACATGCAAATAACCTCAACCATAGAATAACTTCAGCTTAACTCCTGTGGAGCATTTGACTTAGAGTCATATAGCACCCTCAGGGGCCTGTCAAGGGCTGACTGGCTTCAAATACACACTTTGAAGTGGCTGAAATGAAGGATGGGAGGGGGTTATATAAAACTCTATTTCTGTCTTGAAGCTTGTCTCCTAAAACAACAATCTTAGTATTTATAGAGTTGATACCCAGTTACTATTTCCGAGAGTAATTAGAAGGTGGGTTTAGAAAAGGAGCCTATTTAACATCTTTTTAAGGCTGGAATTTAATAGACCCTATTGCCATTCATAATCATTTGAATTACAAGTATTTCAGGTAACAGAAGAAGCACTTCTTCTTTTGAAGAAGCACTTTTAGCACTTCTGAAGAAGTGCTCCTGCGGCTGCTGCTGCTGCTAAGTCACTTCAGTCGTGTCTGACTCTGTGCGACCCCACAGACGGCAGCCCACCAGGCTCCGCCGTCCCTGGGATTCTCCAGGCAAGAACACTGGAGTGGGTTGCCATTTCCTTCTCCAGTGCATGAAAGTGAAAAGCGAAAGTGAAGTTGCTCAGCTGTGTCCAACTCTCTGAGACCCCATGGACTACAGCCCACCAGGCTCCTCCATCCATGGGATTTTCCAGGCAAGAGTACTGGGGTGGGTTGCCATTGCCTTGGTGAAGAAGTGCTAAAAGGCTTCAATGTATTATAAGCTAATGTAGGTTAGTTGTAGAAATAAACTTTCCATGAGTGGAAAGTTTGTGTGGTCACTGAAAAAAAGGCATGCATTATTTGCTGATATCATTCTTTACTGATATAATAGTGTATGGCAGTAACTCTTCATATAGTAGTTTTTCTAAAAACTTTATTTTCACTCATGCCACACTTTAGATTCCAGGATTGAATCATGCAATTTGAGAAAGATATTAAGGGAACTTTAGGAGGCTAAGAGAGCAATAGATTTACTTTGGGTATTCTCATTCAAAAGCCTATGCCCTTAACAGTCAATTATCCTACCTTTAACTCAATCTATAATCTGTGATAATATAATTTATATATTGGTGATAATGTATAATGTAACTTGTTTAATCTAATCTACTCTGTCTTGGTGATGAGAATAATATTTTGGAAGTGTAAGACATGTTTTCATTTCCTTGCATAAGTTGCAAGGAGGTTAGTATCCAACACCTTTAGGATAGTATCTAACTCTTTATTATGGTAACAATGGCAAAGACAAACTTTCTAATTTTTGCTTCACTTTTTTCTTGCCATGCACACTGAGTTTCAGATTTCAAACTGTTTGAATGAATGTGCTGTGATATATCTGTGCCAAAGGCCAATGCTGGGGCCTGTCTGAAGTCAAGTCCTCTTGACTTCCTTCCATCACAATCTGACAGAAAATTTACACGCTATGTTTAATTGATTCGTTGTCAATCTTTCCTATTAGACTATGAACTACATAAGCCCCAGTGTCAGACAGAATTTTTAATATATACCACTCAATTCATACTTAATGAATGTATAAATTGTGAATGAAGTACAGGTTCATTTAATTATGTAGCTTAGGGATATAAACTTTAATTAAATGAAAAATTAGTACAAATTAGTACAAATTTCATAAGCTAGAATATATACAGTTAAAAATTCCTTTCTATTTCTGGTTCTAATCATGAATGCACGGTGAATTTTTATTGGAAAGATTTTTAATCTACTGAGGCAATCATAACAGTTTTTTTCCTTTACTCCTTTAATGTTAAACCATACTCGCATCTCTGTCAAACCATACTCATTTAAAATGCACTATTTTCATACACTGGTGGATTTAGTTTGCTGGTATTTTTCTTTTCTTTGGCTCAAAAATAAGATTAATTTCCTTTTCTTGTTCTTAATTTGTATGGAATTTTTAACAAGAATATATGAGCTTCATAAAATTATCCAAAGAATGTATTGTTTTTCTTTCGTTACTTTACCAAATTACTACAAGCTTAGTGACTTAAAACAACATAAACTTATTATCTTGCAATTCTATAAGCTAGAATTTTGACATGGGTTTCATTGGCTACTATTAATGTTCTTAAAGAGATGGGAATACCAGACTATCTTACATGTCTCTTGAGAAACCTGTATGCAGGATAAGAAGCAACAGTTAGAACCAGATATGGAACAATGGACTGGTTCAAAATTGGGAAAAGTGTACACCAAGGCTGCACATTTTCACCCTGCTTATTCAATTTCTATGCAGAGTACATCATGTGAAATGCCAGGCTGGATGAATCACAAGCTGGACTCAAGATCGCTTGGAGAAATATAATAACCTCAGATATGCAGATAATAGCACTCTAATGGTAGAAAGCAAAGAGGAACTGAAGAGCTTCTTGGTGAAGGTGAAAGAGGAAACTGAGAAAGCTGGTTTAAAACTCAGCATTCAAAAAGCTAAGATCATGGCATCCGGTCCCATCACTTCATGGTAAATAGATGAGGAAAAAGTGGAAACAGTAGCACATTTTATTTTCTTGGGCTCAAAAATCACTGTGGACAATGTCTGTAGTCATGAAATTAAAAGACATTTGCTCCTTGGAAGAAAAGCTATGACAAACTTAGCGTATTAAAAGGCAGAGACATCACTTTGCTGACAAAGGTCTGTGTAGTCAAAACGATGGTTTTTCTTGTAGCCATGTACGGATGTGAGAGTTAGACCAAAAAGAAGACTGAGCACCAAAGAACTGATACTTTCAACCTGTGGTGCTGGAGAAGACTCCTGAGACTCTTGTGGAGAGCAAGAAGATCAAACCAGTCAATCTGAAAGGTAACCAACCCTGAATATTCTTTGGAAGTACTGATGCTGAAACTGAAGCTCCAATACTTTGGCCACCTGATACAAAGAGCCAGATCATTGGAAAAGACCCTGATGCTGGGAATGATTGAGAGCAGGAGGAGAAGGGGACAACAGAGGATGAGACTGTTGGATAGGATGGCCAACTCAACGGACATGAGTTTCAGCAAACTTTGGGAGATGGTAGAGGCCAGGGAAGCCTTGCATGCTGCAGTCCACAACTGCAGTGAATAACAATGCTATACTAATAGAACATTCTGAATTTGACTCTACATTCATGTTTAATGGTATGCTGTATATTTTTATGTGTTTTTATATTACCAATTAGCTTTCTTTCATTTCAGCTTGTAGAACTCTTTTCAGTTTTTTCTGTCAGGCAGTGAAGGTGATGAATAACCTCAGCTTTTGTTTGTCTGGGAAAGTCTTTATTTCTTTTTTATTTCTGAGGAATAGCTTTGCTAAAAGAGCATTCTTGGTGGGTTATAATATGCTAGATAGAATATTTTCTTCCAGTACTTTGACTATGTCATTTTATTCTCTCCTGGGCTGAAAAGTTTCTACTGAGTAATTAACTAGTAGTTGTATGGGGGTTCCATTACAATTTACAAGTTTTTCTCTTTCTTAAGTGTCTCTCTTTGTCTTTGATAAAAATATCAAGGAGGGTATTTTTATATTTATTTTGTTTGGTGATCTATGACTTTCAAGACTTTGCATATCAAATTTTCCCCTAGATTTGGGAATTTCCCAGCCATTATTTCTTTAAACAAGCTTTCTGCCTTCTCTCTCTCTTCTCCTTCTGGGTCTCCAATAATTCTTAAATTGACACTTTTGATGATACCCAATAGATCACTTGTACTTTATTCTTTTTTATCCTTTTTTTCCTGTTATCCTCCAACTGGATTATTTCAAGTTTCCTGTATTTGATCTCACAGATTCTTTCTTCTGTTTGATCAATTCTGTTGTTAATTCTCTCTTGCACTTTTCATTTCAATACTTGCAATTTTGAATTTCTATGACACCTCCATAATTTCTATCCAGTTCTTTTTATTATGATGTCTATCTCTTTGCTGAATTTTTCATTTTGTTCTTATACTATTTTCTCAATTTTGTTGAACTCTTTCTGTATTTTTGTGTATTTCATTGAATTTTCTTAAAACAGCTATTTGAATTCTTTATCTGATAAAATGCAGATCTTCATGACTTTGGGTTCATTTACCAGAAGATTACTATGATCCCTTGGTGTATCATGTTACTTTGATTTTTCATAGTCTTTGTAGTTTTTTGTTGTTGTCTTCATATTTGAAGGAGCAGTCACTTCCTCCAGTCTTTATTATAGAGTGCCTTCAGAAGAGAAATACCTTCCATTGCCCCTGCTAGAGATTTTGAGGCTATCTCAGATTTCCAGTAGGATACTTGCTTTCTGTCTTATGGCAGAATATTTAATATTCTGGGCTTTCTCAGGATGATGCAATATACCAGGCCAAGTGCTGAGAGTCTTTCTTTTTTCTCAAACATGGTGCTAAAGCTGAAGTCTGTGGTCTCACCGTGGTCCACAGATTCGACTGACTTTCTGTGGCTATTCCCTAGCTGACTGTCAAAACCCTCTCTTGACACTGTGGAGACTCTATGTATAGAGCTGACCATAGGGTAGGTGTGTACATGTGGCGAAGCATATAGAATGCAAAAGGTGCCCATAGGGTAGGTGGAGCATCCCCAAGTGAGGCAGCCCCAGTCACTTGTGGGTTGCCTTCTTGATGGAATCCCCAATGCAGTTAAGAACCACAGCCCTTTACAGGCATCCCTCATTTTATTCTATTTTGCTTTATTACACTTCATAGACAATACATTTTTAAAAAATTAAAGGTTTATGGCAACCTTACATTAGCAGATGATGGTTAGAATTTTTGGCAATAAAGCATTTTTGAATTAAGGTATGTGCAGTGTTTCTTAAACATAATGCTATTTGCCTACTTAATAAAGTACAGTGTAGTATAAATACAGCTTTTTATGCATAGGTAAAGTAAAAACTTAATGTGACTTGTTTTACTGCAATATTTACTTTATTGTGGTGGTTTGGAACCACACCCTCAGTATCTCTGAGATACGCCTTTAATATCCTCAGGAGTTCTATCTACCACTCTCCCTGCCTCTTTCCATCCCACAGTCATGGTTCAGTGCTCTAGATGATGTGAGATGGAAATTAGTCATTTTGGCAGCATCCTGCAGAACTGAGGAAGCCAGGTTTTCACTCACACACTCTCTCTTTCCTTGATTGAATAAATCATAGGCCAAAAAAGATGTTTCTTGATCCTATGCTGTACTTCCTTGAGGGAAGGGATGTAGGTAAAGTAAAAGTGTTTCTCTGGCCCACTGTAGTGGATCCAAATATATACAGATGAATCCTAACTTAAGATGGTTTCAATTGTAAGTGGAATTCCTACTTAGAATATTTCAGTTTTATGATGGTGCAAAAGCAACATGCATTCAGTAAAAACTTTACTTCAAATTCTGAAGTAAAGGGCTAGGCTGATGACAACTGATACTCTCTTGTGATCCTGGGTAGTGCCAGTGAACTATATATAGCTCCTAGTCAGTCACATGATCACAACAGTAAACAATCAATATATTTATGGCCATTCTGTACCCATACAACCATTCTGATTTTCACCTTTAGTACAGTATTCAACTAATTACATGCATGAGATAGTTAACACTTTTATTAAATAATAGGTTTTCTGTTAAATGATTTTGCCAACTCTAGGCTAATGTAAGTGTTCCGAGTATGTTTAAGGGAAGTTAGGCTAAGTTATGATGTTTGGTAGGTTAGGTGTATTAAATGCATTTTCAAATTATGGTTCTTTCAGCTCATGAGGGTTTACCAAGATATAACTCCATTGTAAGTCTTGGAAGATCTGTAATTTTTCCTCCAACACAATGTTGAAATTTCTTTTTTGGAAACCTGGACGGCTCTCCTGTTCATGAGTGATCATCTACATTAGCATTCCCCAGGGCCTCCTGGATCATAACGGAGAGGAACTGGAGCTGGTTTACAGGATACTGCAGAATCCACAGCCAGAACCAGGGACCCTCTGCCTATTACTTGATGCAACGATGGACAAGACTCCTCTTATATCCCTTCACATATGGTGACCAACCCCACAGTTTCTTCAAAGGCACTTTTGTTTATGGATGCCAAATTTTCATTGTTGATGAAAGGAACACAAACAAAAGACACCTTATGCCACTGTGATTCTGACTTTACTGCCTGTACACCTATTTTAACTTTATTTTTTATAAACAACATATATGTGAATTTTACCTAGCATCAGTACCTTCATTTTTGTTTGTTCATTTATTTATTACTGGTGGATCTATTTCCTTTATGATTTCCCTGGTGGCTCAGATGGTAAAGCATCTGCCTACAATGTGGGAGACCTAGGTTCGATCCCTGGGTTGGGAAGATTCTTTGGAGAAGGAAATGGCAAACCACTTCAGTACTCTTGCTTGGAAAATCCCATGGATGGAGGAGAGTGGTAGGCTACAGTCCATGGGGTTGCAAAGAGCTGGACACGACTGAGCAACTTCACTTTCACTTCACTTTCATTTCCTTTATCTGTATTTCAATCACAAATATGTATGACTTGATATCTCTCTTGTTTTGCCCTATTTTGTCTATATTGTTTGATTTTCCTTACTGCATTGTTTTTTAGGATTGATTTTTTAAAACTCTACAAACCTTAAAAGACACAATGGACCAGCTAGACCTAATTGATATCTATAGGACATTTCACCCCAAAACAATCAACTTCACCTTTTTCTCAAGTGCACACGGAACCTTCTCCAGAATAGATCACATCCTGGGCCATAAATCTGGTCTTGGAAAATTCAAAAAAATTGAAATCATTCCAGTCATCTTTTCTGACCACAGTGCAGTAAGATTAGATCTCAATTACAGGAAAAAAATTATTAAAAATTCAAACATATGGAGGCTAAATAACACGCTTCTGAATAACCAACAAATCATAGAAGAAATCAAAAAAGAAATCAAAATATGTATAGAAATGAATGAAAATGAAAACACAACAACCCAAAACCTATGGGACACTGTAAAAGCAGTGCTAAGGGGAAGGTTCATAGCATTACAGGCTTACATCAAGAAACAAGAAAAAAGCCAAATAAATAACCTAACTCTACACCTAAAGCAATTAGAGAAGGAAGAAATGAAGAACCCCAGAGTTAGCAGAAGGAAAGAAATCTTAAAAATTAGGGCAGAAATAAATGAAAAAGAAACTAAAGAGACCATAGCAAAAATCAACAAAGCTAAAAGCTGGTTTTTTGAAAAAATAAACAAAATTGACAAACCATTAGCAAGACTCATTAAGAAACAAAGAGAGAAGAACCAAATTAACAAAATTAGAAATGAAAATGGAGAGATCACAACAGACAACACTGAAATACAAAGGATCACAAGAGACTACTACCAGCAGCTCTATGCCAATAAAATGGACAACTTGGATGAAATGGACAAATTCTTAGAAAAGTATAACTTTCCAAAACTGAACCAGGAAGAAATAGAAGATCTTAACAGACCCATCACAAGCAAGGAAATTGAAACTGTAATCAAAAATCTTCCAGCAAACAAAAGCCCAGGACCAGATGGCTTCACAGCTGAATTCTACCAAAAATTTAGAGAAGAGCTAACACCTATCTTACTCAAACTCTTCCAGAAAATTGCAGAGGAAGGTAAACTTCCAAACTCATTCTATGAGGCCACCATCACCCTAATTCCAAAACCAGACAAATATGCCACAAAAAAAGAAAACTACAGGCCAGTATCACTGATGAACATAGATGCAAAAATCCTTAACAAAATTCTAGCAAACAGAATCCAACAACATATTAAAAAAATCATACACCACGACCAAGTGGGCTTTATCCCAGGAATGCAAGGATTCTTTAATATCCGCAAATCAATCAATGTAATACACCACATTAAAACTCTAAATCCTTCTTTTGGAAGTTAAACACACTTCAAATATTTCAGTGGTTGCCACTGTACTTTTATCATAAATACATAATCAATCAAACGTTAATCCTAGCCTACAAACTAGGATCTTGAAACACTTTAAATCTTCTCATATCTCTCTTCTTGACGTATATGTTATTGTCCAATATGTGTCTATTGGTTTTTAACTTCTAAAATTAGATTATAGGATGGATAATTCATATTGTCCCAGATATTTACCAGTTTCTTTGTTCATTATTGCTTTGTACATCTCAGATCTTCCTTATTTAAAAAATGTTTTCTCATTTGTAAAGTAAACCCCTAGCATTTTATGTAATAATGCCTGTTGTTGGTAAGCTATTTCAGTTTATATTTGTCTGAAAACTCTAAATTATAGTACTTATTTGCAGGAAGCAAAGTGCTCTTAGTTCTCATTATAGACACAGTCTGTGGCATAAGCAGTCTTGCCATTTGGCCATTTCGGTCAAGCACATTGGTTTAAAATGTCAGTGCTTGATAGGGATGATAGGCAAAATGCATTAACTGAATCACAGTGGAGCCCTACTGAGCTCTCAACTTACTCTTGGGCCATGTGTGTGTGTGTGTGTGTGTGTGTGTGTGTGTGTGTGTGTACGTGCAGGCTCAGTCCTGTCCAACTCTTTGGGACCCCATGGACTGTAGCCCACTAAGCTCCCCTGTTCATGGAATTTTCCAGGCAAGAATACTAGAGTGGGTTGCCATTTCCTACTCCAGGGGATCTTCCCTACCCAGGGATCAAATCCAAGTCTCTTGCCTCTCCTGCAATAGCAGGCAGAGTCTTTACCACTAGTGCTACCTGAAAAGTCCGCTCGGGCCATGGGACACCAGGTGAACATTCAACCTCAGTTGTCTGTCATGAATTGGATGTCTTCTGATGCAGCAAGCCATCAATTCTGACATTACCAGGATTATCCCACAGTACTTGAAGCATTTGATGTGATATAAGGTGGTACCATAAGTGAACAAGGCCAAAAGCAGATGGCGCACATTCTCAGCGCGTTCACTCCTGCTGTATCGCCCAAGTGCCCTCAGACCACAGTTTTAGCCTCATGTGGACTTCTCTAGTTTAATAAGGAGGAACAATAACAAGCTTAACTTACAACTCTCTTTATACAGAATGGCTGGCTATGCTTGCTAGAAGTAGACTAGTGGACTAGTACAGCCCAATCTAGGCTTGACCCTGAAGGATAATAGAGAAAACTTCCTTGTAGGTAGGAAATAGTTTTTTTTTCAGGAAGGAAATATATTCAAAGTATCATAGACACTTAAACATAAGAGAATGAGCTAAAGAATGGTTTGCCAAGATGGTCAAGGATTTGGAAAGAGTAGGAATGGAGAATTGGTAAACATTTGGAAAACTTTCCTCTCAGAATGAATCTTGTGCTGACAAATTAAACTACTGTACAGGTATCAGTCAGCCTTTTTACCCAAGCATCTCCATAACTCACTTAATGAATTTATTGACAAAGTAGTTATGGTAGAAGGAATGGAAGTAATGGACAGATATAAAAACATAGGATAACCATCATCTAAGTTGACATTTTCCACCAATTTCACCTGATATAATATCAGCTATGTCTAACCTTAAGCCTTCCACATGGCCACATATCTGAGTGACAAATCACTTGATGGCAAATAAATTACTTCCTAAAATTTTTCCTGGCTTAATAGACACTTATTTTGTATATAGTTTTTACTTCATTTCCCATCACACTTCTAAAAGTAGCAATATCTGTATTTTATGAAATATTTACCTCCATATTACCTTATTATCTCTTCTGATCAAGAAACTCATGTTCAGAATAAAAGAAGCTCTTGTTCATAGGATTCATTAGCTTTACCACATGTCTTGTCACCTAGAAATCAACTAAACTATAGACCAGTGTCCAGTTAGAACAGGACATGGAACAACAGACTGGTTCCAAATAGGAAAAGGAGTATGTCAGGGCTGTATATTGTCACCCTGCTTATTTAACTTCTATGCAGAGTACATCATGAGAAACACTGGGCTGGAAGAAGCACAAGCAGGACAAGATTGCTGGGAGAAATATCAATAACCTCAGATATGCAGATGACACCACCCTTATGGCAGAAAGTGAAGAGGAACTAAAAAGCCTCTTGATGAGAGTGAAAGAGGAGAGTGAAAAAGCTGGCTTAAAGCTCAACATTGAGAAAACTAAGATCATGGCATCTGGCCCCATCACTTCATGGCAAATAGATGGGAAAACAGTGGAAACATTGTCAGACTTTATTTCTTTGGGCTCCCAAATCACTGCAGATGGTGATTGCAGCCGTGAAATTAAAAGATGCTTACTACTTGGAAGGAAAGTTATGACCAACCTAGATAGCATATTAAAAAGCAGAGACATTACTTTTCCAACAAAGGTCTGTCTAGTCAAGGCTATGGTTTTTCCAGTGGTCATGTATGGATGTGAGAGTTGGACTGTTAAGAAAGCTGAGTGCCGAAAAATTGATGCTTTTGAACTGTGGTGTTGGAGAAGACTCTTGAGAGTCCCTTGGACTGCAAGGAGATCCAACCAGTCCATCCTGAAAGAGACCAGTCCTGGGTGTTCATTGGAAGGACTGGTGCTGAAGATGAAACTCCAATACTTTGGCCACCTCATGTGAAGAGTTGACTCACTGGAAAAGACCCTGATGCTGGGAGGGATTGAGGGCAGGAGAAGGGGACGACAGAAGATGAGATGGCTGGATAGCATCACCAACTTGATGAGCATGAGTAAACTCCCAGAGTTGGTGATGGATAGGGAGGCCTGGCGTGCTGCGATTCATGGGGTTGCAAAGAGTTGGACACGACCGAGCAACTGAACTGAACTGAACTGATAGACCAGTGGACAGGAATACTGATGACAGCTACAGTACTTGCTTGGAAATACACATTAAAATGTTCCTCAGATAGCAGTACATGGTTCTGTATACTTCACTCCCCAAGTGGGAATCCGTGGGTCTGGAAACTTTGTAAGTTATCAAAATGAGACTGCGCCTCTCACCATCACAACAAAGACCCACTCACAGTGTTGACTGCCCTGCAATAAATTCCTTTCTGCTCAAATTAGCCATAGTGGATCCTGTCTTACGTAAATAAGAGCCCTGACAGATATAGGGCCTAAAAATACATACACAAAGTATACTGATAAAATGCTTTTGGAATCTGTGAATGGAATTTTATGAAACCTAAATAAGATAATGTATGCATACAGTTTTATAGTTAGTGTGACTCACTGGTCAAATTAAAAAATAAAACATTTATTATTAGAAACTGCATGCAAATCTGGGCACTGGGTATGTAATTCAACAGGATCTTCTTGAGCCTTTATTTCCTTACTTTCTTTATTTGAGCCTAAGTTTCTTTACAGTATTGGAAGAATGTTAATCTAGGTCATGTTTGTGAAAGGACTCGACTTAAGCACAAGGACCATGTACTTGTATGTATCCAACATCTACCATGTTATCTGACACACTGTGTCAATAAATGGTTGTTCAACTGAATTGCAAAGTTTAGACATCATGAACATGCTAATGATTCATTTAACAAATTACCTTAGTAATACCTTTATTTAATGATAAGGATCTAGATAAAGAGAAAATGTTTCTTGCATACAGGCAACAAAGTGCCATCAGTTTTACTGAGTTAAGGCCATAAGAAACTTACTTGAAAGTTGTATGTCCAGGGCTATATGTCAGCTGGCAGTTGAGTAAATCTGTGAGATCACCATGAAATCTGTGTAAGAAAGGAAGCAGAGACAAACAGGCTTAGACTAGTGGAGGGAAAGTTGAGATAAAATGGTGACAACTGAATAAAGAACTTATGGGATGACTGAAATGTAAAATGAGATATTTATTAAGGCATTTTCCATGTAGAGTTTGGTATAAATCCTGTCTTCTCTTATCTTGAATCTGACAAATAACATCTACATAGCTCACTAATGATTTGGTAGTGGATTTAATTTCAGAGGCCATGATGAAACACCAAATTCAGTTTTACAGTTTGGGAAACAAGAAGATGTTTAAGATATGACACTCACATACAGGATATACATTTAAACTGTTGCTTATGGGTGGCCTCCAGAACACCTTCATAAATGCATGCAGATTTCTAATTAATATAGCAATTGGGAGAGTGTATATTTTATAGCCATTAAACATAAAAAATTTAGTGTATTTAGTATATTTATTACAAAATATCTTCAGTGTATAACATTGTTTTTAGAATTAATTTGTTTATTTGTTTATTCAATCCACTTTAAAGTATCTGAAATAATGTAAAAAGTGAGAGACTTTATTTTCTTGGGCTCCAAAATCACTGCAGATGATGACTGTAGCCATGAAATTAAAAGACGCTTGCTCCTTGGAAGAAAAGACATGATCAGCCTAGAAAGCATATTAAAAAGCAGAGATATTACTTTACTAACAAAGGTCTGTCTAGTCAAAGCTATTTCCATTAGTCATGTATGGATGTGAGAATTGGACTACAAAGAAAGCTAAGTGCCAAAGAATTGATGCTTTTGAACTGTGGTGTTGGAGAAGACTCTTGAGAGTCCCTTGGACTTCAAGGAGAGCCAACCAGTCCATCCTAAAGGAAATCAGTCCTGAATATTCATTGGAAGGACTGAGGCTGAAACTCCAATACTTTGGCCACCTGATGTGAAGAACTGACTCATTTGAAAAGACACTGATGCTGGGAAAGGTTGAAGGCAGGAGGAGAAGGGGACGACAAAGGATGAGATGGTTAAATGGCATCACTGACTCTATGGACATGAGTTTGAGTAAGCTCTGGGAGTTGGTGATGGACAGGGAAGCCTGGTGTGCTGCAGTCCTGGGGGTCGCAAAGAGTCAGACGGAACTGAGCAACTGAACTGAATTGATGGAGACATAATTCATATACTATACAATTTACCCATTTAATGTGTGTAATTTAATGACTTCAAGTATGTCATAGATTTTTGCAACCATCACCACAAACAAAATTTAGAACATCTTTGACCTCTCTGAAAGAAACCACAAACTTTTGCCTTCCCACGACACCCCTATCTGTCAGCAATAACTAATCTCATTATGTCTTTGTAGATTTGTCTGTGCCGGATATTTCAAATACACTGAATCAGACAAGATGTGGTTACGTGTCACTGTCTTTTTTCACTTAGTATAATGTTTTCAATCATCTTGTTGTAGTGTTTATCAGTATTTCATTTCCTATTATTGGCAAGTAATATTCCATTGTATGGATATGCAACATACTATTTATCTGTTCTTTGGTTGATAGACATTTTGGTTGTTTCCACTTTGGACTATTATGAGTAATGCTGTTATGAACATTTGTGTACACATTTTTGTGTAAATAATTGTTTTTACTATCTTGGGTGAAAGTGTTGATTCATACAGTACTCTATATTTATATCTTTGAGGAATTTTCATATTGCTTTCCAAAGTGACTGCAACATTTTATTCTACTAAGAGCAATGTTTCTCCATATTTTCAACTTCACTTGTTACTGTCTGTCTTCTTACTTACAGTTCCCATAATTGTGGGAGTGAAATGGTATCTCATTGTGGTCTTGATTTGCATCTTACTAATGACATTTAGTATATCTTCACATGCTTTTTGGTAATTTGGTATCTTCTCTGGAAAATATCTGTTCAATTTCTTTTCCATTTTTAATTGAGCTATTTGTACATTTATTATTGAGTTATAAGAGTTCTTTGCACATACTAGATACATGCATTTTATCAGATATAAGATTTAGAAATATCCTCTTCCATTCTCTGCATGGTCTTTTTTTTTCTGGATGATATCATTTGTAGCACAAAACAAGTTTTTAAAATTTTGATGTGATTCAATGTGTGTGTTTATTTTCTTTTTTTCTGATGCTTTTAGTGTCATGTCAAAGAAACCACTGTCTATCTCAAAGTTAATAAGGTTTATACCCATATTTTTCCCTAAAAATGGGATACTTTTATACTTAAGTTTGTGATCTAGGTTGAGTTAATATTTTGTATGGTATGGGGTTGAGGTTCAATTTCATTCTTTTGCATATGGTTATACAGCTGTCTTATTACCATCTATTGAAAAAAATATCATTCCCCATTTAACTGTCTTGACACCCTTGTCAAGTGACCAGAAATGTAAGAGTTTATTTCTGGACTCTCACTTCTGTTCCACTGTTCTATGTATCTAATGTCAGTACCAAACTCTCTTGATTACTGTAGGTTTGTAGTAAAGTTTGAAATAGGAAAGTATAAGTCTTCCAATTTTGTTCTTTTTCAAATTGTTTTGGCTGTTCTGGATTCATTGTTTTTTTAATATGAATTTTATCTTTAGATTGTCAGTTACTACAAAAAAAGAATCTAGGATTTTGATACAAATTGCACTGAATCTTTAGATCACTTTGAGAGGTACTGTCATCTTAACAATAGTAAATTTTCTGATCCATGAACATGAAATGCCTTTCTCTTTCTTTAGATCTTCTTTCAACAATGTTTTGTCACTTTCAGTGTTCAAATGTTGAATTTCTTTTGTTAACTTTATTTGTATTTTGTTTTTTTATGCCATTATAAGTGAAATTATTTTAATTTTTTGAATATTTATTACTAGTATATAGAAATATTTATTTTCTGTATGTTTATCTTTTATCCTGAAATAAATACTGTTAAGCTCACTTATTAGTATTAATAATTTCAATGGAGTAATTAGAATGGTTATATACAAGTTCATGCCATATGCAAATAGAACTAATTTTATTTCTTTCTTTTTAATCTGGATTTTTTTTTCTTTATCTTGCCTAATTGCAAAGACCTCTAATACAATTTTAAATTTAGTGGCAAGAGTGGATCTTCTTAACTTGCTCCCAAATTTAAGTGAAAAATGTTCAGTTTGTCAATATGTTGTGGCTGTGGGTTTTTGGTAGATATCCTTTATCAGATTGAAGAAGTTGCCATCTAGTCCTACTTTGTTGGGCATTTTTCTCATGAGGATATTTGCTGAATTATTTGAGATAGTCATCTTTTTTTATACTTTATCTACTGGCATGGCATATTTTATTCTTTTGTTTTAAGCTATTAAAACAGCTTCAACTTTTGCAGTAAATCCCACTTGGTCATGATATGTAAACCTATTTATGAATTGTTGGATTTGGTTTGCTAGTATTTTTTAAAGTCATTCAATCAAGCAATAAATTAAAAGTATTCTGCTATATTCAAAGGGTGAAATTATGATGAAACTCATACATAATCCTTTCCTTCATGATTTCCTAGTTCAGCGGGGGAGATAGATAATTCAAATAGTCACACAAATTATTACTAGTTACTAATGAAAATAAATATTATAAAGGGAAACAACATGGCTATCAGTTCAGTTCAGTGGCTCAGTCGTGTCTGACTCTTTGCGACCCCATGGACTGCAGCACGCCAGGCCTCCCTGCCCATCACCAACTCCCGGAGTTTACTCAAACTCATGTCCGCTGAGTTGGTGATGCCATCCAACCATCTCATCCTCTGTCATCCCCTTCTCCTCCCTCCTTCGATCTTTCCCAGCATCAGGATCTTTTCAAATGAGTCAGTTCTTCACATCAGGTGGCCAAAGTATTGGAGTTTCAGCTTCAGCCTCAGTCCTTCCAATGAATATTCAGGACTGATCTCTTTTAGGATGGACTGGTTGGATCTCCTTGCAGTCCAAGGAATTCTCAGGAGGCTATATGTGAGTTTATAACAAACAGAGAGACCCAAGTTGAAATTCTTTTTCCTTATAATTTAAAGGATATTTAATTTCTAACTAGGAAATGAAAGCACATTCTAGAAATTCTAGAAGCATTCTGGGAAGAATATGCATTCTAGCATATTTGAGAAGACTACACAAATATGACCATTTTTAGAGAGAGATGGAAAAAGACTTGAAACCTAGACAAAAGCCACATTATCCAGGTTCTTCTGAGCCGTGTTTTTAATTTTCAATCTTACCCCAAGAGTAGTAAGAAGCTCTTGAAAAGTTTTAAGCAAGTGAAATAATATGATCAGATTTTCATTTTTAAAGGATAACACAGACTGCCTTGTAGAAAATAGACTGAAAGCATTTAATGATAATCAGGAAGTTATTCTGGAGGCTGATGGTAGTAATACAGGTAAAATGTGCTGCCTTATATTACCACAGGCTGGTGGCAGAGGAGATTCGGGTATAAGGAATTGTAAGAGTTCTTTAGTTAATGTCATAGCCAAAGCTGTCTGTCACATAGTAAGTGGCTAATATGTGTCAAGAACTACTTATCATTTTAATCCCCACCACAGCTGTGTGAAAAGTGTGGTGTCACCACTCACTATGTCAGAGGAGAGGAAACTTCAATTCACAGAAGTAAAGAACTTTTCCAATTTCATTGAGTTAGGAGGCGACAGAGCTAGGACTTGCAAAAAAAGGAACTATGAAATAAAGATGAAATTATACCACTGGCTTTTTAAACAATTACTGCAATATATTAAAATGTATAATTTGCAGAATTCACAACATTCACAAAATACTTGCACCCAGATTATTCAGATTTTAGAGCTTTATGTCATATGGAGATAACATAATGATAAATAAGAAACATTTAAAAATTTATACAAGAAATTGTATAGTACCATTGTATAGTACCAAAACTAAACCAAACTTGCATATCACTGTTCAAACTGCGTAATGAGGTGAGTGGAAGAACTCCATTTAAGGAAAAATACGTCCAGATTAATCTAATGTTTTCTAAAGAACATGTGTGCTATTGAGATTGACTTTTCATACTTCTACTTTTACAATATGGTTTTAGTTGTTTTAATGTTTATAAATGACTAATACTATTATTATTTTGGAAGTGAATTATTCTTGGGTTTTTTTTGTTGTTGTTGTTTTGAATAATATGTGTTGCCAGGGCAAATTTCAATAAGCAAGGAATTAATTTTCTTATCACAAATTCTAGTTTATAATATTTTGATTTTACAAAATCACATTTTCAATGATGAAAACTAATTTTTACAAAAGAGCAATGAAAATTTCATTTTAAAATACATCTGGTTGCACATATGTTTGGAATAAAATTGTTGTTTTAAATGGCTTAATTAGAACAGTTTGTCATACTTACTGGAAACTGGTATAATGACATTGCTTTAACCACCCAACTCATTCACACACAAAACAGAATGTGAGAAACACTCTTTTGAACTTTTATTCTTCTGTGTCTTTCAGGGCAGTTTTATCGGTCTCATTATCTCCAAGGTACTTATCACTATAAAACTGAGATATTCAGAAAGATGTTATACTAGAACATAAATAAAGATCAGCTTCTCAGTTGAGTAAAATAATGTCTATTAAATGTTTAGTATGTGCAAGCCCTCTTTATAAATTAGAAATTTCTCTGAAGAGAGTTTGGTTTCTAATGTTGAATTTCTTATTCCATGTTTTGAGCTAAATGCCCATAGATGGCCAAAAGAGTGGGCACTTTGTCCGATATGAGAAGAAACACACTGTAGTTTTCATACAGAGTCACATTATCCATGGTTCCTAAAGGGCTTTTCACCAGCAACTTGATTGCTTCAAGGTACTATTCACATCCTGCTTTTCTCTCAGCATGTCCTCCTATACTACATACTCTGAGAAAATTAGGCTATTTCATCTTTCTCCAATACAATCCATATTTTTCTTACTTATTTTCACTGGAGGATACCACTGCTATATCTCAACAACCCCACTTGTCCAAAGTCTTTCCAAACTTCAAGTAGTAGCTTTCCAAGCATGCTAAACTTCCCATAACCCAGACCCTAATGGAGATAATTTTGTCTCTCTTCATATTTCCATAGTAATTCTGTTTCTTCACTATGACCTTCTATTAGGGTTATTTATATACTTGACTAACTGATGTATTCTATGAGATTATAAACTCCTTTGTGGTCAATTCTTTCTTATTTTCATATTTTACCTCTTTCTCTCAAATAGTTCTTGGTGCATAGCACTGTCAAAATGAATTGCCTTTACAGAGTTGCTGGTAGGCTCAAGCTCAAGATGCATATAACGAGTGAGTAAGTGACTCATGGAGCCAACAGAAGGAGAAAGGCCTGCTGCTCCCAGCTTTTAATAGTGCCCTAGAGATGCATTTGGAGAAAGACTTCCTCTTATAGCAGTTTCTTACTTGTCAAAAGAAAAAAAAAAAAGGAAGTAAAGGAGAAAGCCAAGGGAGTTAAGAATTTTGACCCAGAAAAACAGCAATGGCACTAAAACAGAACTGAGATAAGACCAAGAATGAAATAATCAGTGCATCTCCTCAATTAAAGCTGAGACTTTCCACCAAACACCTCTTTCATCGTTTCCGATGGAAATCTTTTGATGCATAGCTTATTTTGGGAAACTAGTCCAATAAAGTAACTTTAAAATCTGAATTAAAAATATTAACTATATATCATGGCTATCTGTTATTCTTTTCTGGAGAATCAGTGTCTTCGCTTCTTTACTATACTTGTGAAACCACCTCCCACAACCTTGTGAATTTTGATGGGATTAAAAGAATGTGCTCAAGTTCCAGATATCCACTCTTGTACTCAGAGTTCCTCCAAATGACCTAGGCATTGCTAAACA
Source organism: Dama dama (assembly GCF_033118175.1). NCBI lineage: Eukaryota > Metazoa > Chordata > Mammalia > Artiodactyla > Cervidae > Dama > Dama dama. Next base: position 36,165,172 of record NC_083689.1, read on the forward strand.
GGTTTCTGGAGAGGACCAACTAAAGAAACTATCTGGCTGAGAGGACAATTCTATCAAGACCAAAATGCCATAAGCAACCAGAGCAGGGGTGCTAATGTGGGTGTTAAATGTTCAGGGCTAACTGTGCCGAAGTGCAAGGAGCATCTTCCATGGCTTTGGGGAAGGTAGCCTTATGTCTTCACCAAATATATTCGATGAAGGAATTCGGGGAATTTTTCTAGATGACTTAATGATTCTATCCACATCCTAATATTCTTCGAGCAGGCTGTTTTCCATAATGCAGCAGATGACATTTCTGTCCATATCTCCCTTACCTTTTACAGTAGCTGCCAGCTGACTTCCAAATAGCAACACCTGCTCTTTGCTTGAGGGTTTGCTGTGGCTGCCTGAGCCCTCTCTGTTTGTGTACAAAGAAGGCTAGAAATGCTGGTGGATCAATGGTCCACAAGAAAAATCTTCAATCATCAATTGCTAGGAGCTAGTTCTTAATACCCAGCTCTCTCCTCTCAGAGGTGGCAATCACATGGGATTAAGTTACTATGGCAGCCTATTTAATTATGTGATACTTTTTTGGCTTCCTTACCTTTTCTCTATCATTTCCTCACTCCTCTGCTCATGGTTACTGGGATCATTTCCCAAATAAACTATTTGCATACAACTCTTATCTCAAGTCAGCTCCTAGAACCTAAACTCAGACACTTAAATAATCAAAAATTGGTTTACATTGTTTAAACTCAGAACACTGACTTCCTTCCTTTATTAGTGAATTTGACATCATATAAAAATGTCTAAGTCATTTCTATATGTCAGAGGCTAAGTAATAATCAAAGCTCTCATAATGTTTCTTTCTTTGTCTTTTTATGTCTTTGTTATTTTAATTTTAATTATTTTAAAAAGAGTGGACTTTGGAGTTAAAGTCAAATAACAGATTTAGCTTTTACTAAGTGTCACTGGATTATTTACTTCATTTTTCTGAACCTCATTTTATTCTCAAAGAAATGATGGTACTTATAACTCTCTCACAGTGAAAGTATATAAAATAAATATTTCAGATGTCTACACTGTACCATTCACACTAGTGCCAATCATATGTACTTGCCTTTCCTCCTCTTCTTACTTTGGTCTACCTTTTCCTCCTTTCCTTGATCAACCTTTGTTTTTCTTATTGAAATATTAATTGAACAAAAGTCAAAATACTCAAAGAAATACAGTTTTGGTGAGGCAACTAACCACTCAAGGCACTTAGAAAATGTTGACAGTGCATTTCCCTCAAACTGGCAATTCTGATTTTATATTTGTTGATGTTGTCACTAAGTATAAGTATTTACCTGAAATTCATTCAACAACAGTGGCCTTGCACAAAAGCACATTCAGCTAGTATAGATATAGCTCATTCAAGAGCTGCTTTTTGTACCCACTACTTTTTGGCACCTTGCACTTCACTCCATCTCACATACTCAACACAGTTCCCACACATCCTTAGCACACAAAGTGTTTCCCCTGAAAAATTTCCTTACTTGAAGCTCCATGTTCTAGACATTTCCCTCCACTCCTCTCCCTCATCTCTGTCTATTCTAACACCTCCTTGAAGTCTGGACAATTAACTTGACTAATCTAATAAATCAGTTTAAGACAAAATACTCTTTCAAATAACATTCATGTTTTTATTTGGGTTTTATTAACTCTGAGGAACTATGAGAATTTTAAGCATAGAAGAGATTCTTTAAGGGAGCTAAATTTGGACATGAAGCTATTTTTCATATCCCATAGTTGACTATTATTCCAGCAGAATATAATATAAGCTCTAAGACTCCTGGATAATAACATATCTCCCATTCTCTTGACATTTTAGCAATTATCAACAGTCTTTCTGTCAGTATGTCATACACCTTGACTTTAAAATGAGTATCTTCTTATTAATGATCTATACAACAAACACTTCTTAAACACTATTGTGTTGACAACATTTTCCCAGACATTAAAAGTCAGAGAATAAAGATTCCCAATACTCTAAGAGCACAGGTATTAATTTTGAAATCAAAGAATAGAAACATGACGTTGTTTTAAGTTGAAGCTTATACATGACTTAATTTCCAAAGAAATTTTTTATGCACAAAACATCCTAATATAGTTCCAGAATGTTAACATAAGTGGATATTAGGACAGTTAAGAACAAACTATACTGAGTGTGTGAAAACTGGAGCAACCCTTGAATACAAGGCAGGTATTTGGATATGCGATGAGAAAGGAGATGGGCAGCCTAGGCTTGGAGAATCACTGGAGCAGTAACTTAGAGACTGAGGGTAGCTATACTGGAGAGTGAAGTGACCCATCTAAATGAAGCAGAGTTCCAATGTTGAGAAATAAATAAACTGAGTGTGGCCAGATTTTGCTTGTTTATTTAGACAGGTATGTGTGCCTACAGGTTATGATATTTTGTGTTAAGGTATACAGGAACTCACTGGACATACATTGTATATGTTTCTGGATCAAAACTTTTACTCATATCTAAGGGAAAGATAAATAACATCAAAACCAAAAACTAGATCAAGAATATGTTGAAAGATTCAAATGTAATTCAGCAGAAAGACCTAAGCTGCAAACAGAGATTTGAGCTGTATTGACCGTAAAGAGGGCAGAATAACAACTGATGCCTTTGAACTGTGGTGCTGGAGAAGACTCCTGAAAGTCCCATAGGCAGCAAGGAGATCAAACCAGTCAATCTTAAGGGAGATCAACCCTGAATATTCACTGGAAGGACAGATGCTGAAGCTCCAGTATTTTGGGTCATCTGATGAGAACACATGACTCATTGGAAAACTACCTGATGCTGGGAAAGATTGAGGGCAGAAGGAGAAGAGGGCATCCGAGGATGAGATGGTGGGATGGCATCACTGATGCATGAACTTGGGCAAACTTTGGGAGATGATGAAGGACAGGGAAGCGTGGTGTGTTACAGTCGATGGGGTCAGAGTTGGACATGACTAGGCAATTGAACAACAACATCCTACTGGTAGCTAAAGACCAGACTGTATGTGAAATCATCAAACATAGTGTTTAGAGTAAGACAGCCAGAGTTTGGGGACAGACAGAACAAGAATTGCATATAAAAGCGCTTGAGAGTAATTTGTAGAAGTGTGGGGTGATCTAAGAGAGAAGTGTTGTGGAGGCTGTAATTTTAAAGAAGGAATTGTTACCCCTATCAAGTAATGTAGAGTTCAAGTGAAATACAGACTAAAAGGTATCTTTTATATTTAATTCTCTGTTGTTGTTCATTTGCTAAGTTGTGTCTGACTCTTGGCAACCCCATGAACTATAATACACCAGGCTCCCCTGTCCTTCCCCATCCTCCAGAGTTTGCTCAGACTGATGTCCATTGAGTCAGTGATGCCATCCAGCCATCTCATCCTGTTGCCCCCTTCTTCTTTTACCTTCAATCTTAGTGATTAGCAATGTTTGACAGAGTAATTTCAGGAAAATGGTGACTTAGGAAGTATGATTAGTGTTCTTTCCCTATCTCCTTAAAGTAGCTCATGTGTTGATTGAACTTTCTCTTAGGAGATACTCTCTGGTGCCCTAAAGGTGTCATTAAAAGCGCCTTCTCAACCAGCCTGGTAATCTGTTGTTACTGTGATTTTAACATATTACAGGAAAACCTGAATGAACTTTCTTTTGCCAACCCAATATATACCTGCTCGAGTTGACTATTTGACATCAAAAAGTAGGGAGAAGATTTTCAGGAATGATCCTAATATGAGGAAACCAGCATGTGGAGCAAGAGTTTTAAAGGAATACATGTAAATCCATGGCTGATTCATATCAATGTATGACAAAACCCACTGGGAAAAAAAAATAATAATAATAAAAATTAAAAAAGAAAAAAAAAAAAAAAAAAAAGGCCCAAGAGCAAGGATCTTGGCATGAGCTCTACCAGGCATTGACAGGTCTATCTCCAAGGAAAAATATTCCTTCTCAAAATGGTTATAAGGATCCAAGGCAGAAAGAAATTACTTTCTTGGGTCGGGGGGGAGCTCTTTCAGAAAAAGAGGCAAATACATAGTGCAAGTATGATACTCATGAGTACTGTTAAGCTGTGAGTTTGAGAGCTGTGGTTTAGGCTTCCACTCCCTAAGATAACTTTAAGTTAGATATCCTGTTTTTAAAGTTAGAATCTAAAAATCTCATCACACAACTCAATGGTTTCCAAGGGTATATAATTTCTATTTTAAATACAATTGCTGTGTCACTTTTAAAAATGTATCCAAAAAGAGTATAGCAGTATCTCAAAAAACTAAAAATCAAACTACCATGTGACTCAGTAATTGCACTCTTGAGTATCTAAATGAAAAAACAAAAACACTAATTTGAAAAGACCTCAGTGTTCATAGCAGCATTCATTTACAGGATATGGAAGCAACCTAAGTATCCATCAACAGACAAATGAATAAAGATGTAATATATAAGGGAATTTTTACTCAGCCATAAACAGAATAAAACATTGCCATTTGCAGCAACATGGAAGGACTCGGAGGCCATTATGCTAAATGAAATAAGTCATACAGAGAATGGAAAATACTGTATGATATCACTTATGTGTGGAATCTAAAAAATACAATGAACTAATGAATAAAATAAAAATAAGAAGCAGACTCACTAATACAGAGAACAAACTAGTGGTTACCAGTGGAAAGGGGAAAGGGAAGAGGGGCAATATGTGGGAGGGGAGTAAGACATACAAACTATTAGGTATAAAATAAGCTACTAGAATATATGGTATAACATGGGGAATTTAGCCAATATTTTATAATAACTATAAATGAAGTATAATCTTTAAAATTATGAATCAGTATATTATATACCTGTAACTTATATAATGGGTCTTCTCCAGTGGTTTAGTGGTAATGAATCCATCTACTAATGCAGGAGATGTAAGTTTGATCTCTGGGTCAGGAAGATCATCTGGAGAAGGAAATGGCAATCCACTCCAGTATTCTTGTCTGGTAAATTGCATAGACAGAGGAACTTGGTGGGCTACAGTCCATGGGGTCACAAAAGAGTTGGACACAACTTAGTGATTAAAATAAACAAACAAAACTTATATAATATTGTACAGCAGCTATACTTCAATAAAAATTTAAAAAGAAAAGTCCAAAAGGAGTATAAATATAATCACAATGATACCAATATCCCATAATTCAGTTAAAGATATACAAACATACTTTTTTAATATTCAAAAAAATCTGATTGCCTTTTCCTCAGTGAAATTATATTTTCATTCAATTTTCCCTACAGATTTCCATTCTCATATATTTTTATGCTTGAATGTATTTATTGAAAACTATATCATATTTCTCTGTAGTAAAAGGCATCATCAAAAAACATTTATATTGAAATTTCCTTTGAACACCAATTGTAAGTGTCTAAAATTTCTTCTGGAATTAATTATGTCACAATAATTATCACTAACAATTGTTCAGGACAATATTATAAATCATTGTAAGTAAAAATTGTAAGGAGAAGAAAATGGCAAGCCACTCCAGTATTCTTGCCTGAAGAATCCCATGGACAGAGGGTCCTGGCAGGCGGCAGTCCATAGGGTCACACAGAGTCAGACATGACTGAAGCGGCTTAGCACAACAATTGTAAAACATTAAAAAAATAGAAATGCTACTGGAAATGAATCTACTTATGAGATAGATGGGAAGAAGAGTTGTGGCACCTTGATTAAAGAGGTTTTTCTGTAGGATCCGGGAGCATGTCTGCCTGTCTGGAAAATGCAATGTGCAGTACTGGGGAAGGGGAAAGGAGCGAAAAAAAAAAGAAAGGAAAAGGTGATTACCTAAGGGTAACTGGGAAAGGAGAACAGGTATGTCCCCTTCATAGCGAGCATTTTCCCCGGAAAGAGAATACATAGAATTTGAAGCTCTGGAAATCAATTTCCTTAATCATATCCTTACACACACTTAAGGTCTCTCTTTATGTCCCCTCAGGGCCCTCCACTTAAAAAGCATTTCAAGTTAAAGAATAAAACTCTCCTGAGAAGAGAGTTTTCTTTTCCAACTCACCCTTCCCATTTAGGAAATAAAGTCTGTCTTTTGTCAATAGGGTTTCTGACACAGGAGCTGTAATACATATGAATTGTTATTTCATGATCCATTATAGGATTGTTTTTAACTTACGTAAAGGTATTAGGGAATTATTCCATTCCCTTATTCCATTCTAATGCTCGGATTTCTTTCCTTAGTCAAGTGGCAACATGACTTTATTAAAAGGACTCTGTTGAAAAATCCACCGAAGGGTTATGCAAAAGGCTTGGGTAGACAAAACAAACAGGTGGCAGGGCTCTCAGGGGCACCTGGTCACTGCCATGCAGTGGAGTTCTATGAAAACGCAGGCGTGGGAGTGAAGGTAGGAAGAAGGAGTGGGGCTGGGTCTTGAGTGGAGGTAAGAATCAGAAGGTTTTGGTATGAGTTTCCCTGGTGGCTCAGACAGTAAAGAACCCGCCTGCAATGCAGGAGACCTGAGTTCAATCCCTGGGTCAGGAAGATCCCCTGGAGAAGGGAATGGCAACTCACTCCAGTATTCTTGCCCGGAGAATCCCATGGACAGAGGAGACTGGCGGGCTATATAATTCAGGGGGTCAAGAAGAGTCGGACATGACTGAGACAAAGCATACAAACAAGTTCTCAAGAAAGACTCACAGGATTATACCTGTGTCAAGCTACTAGCCATGAAAACAGTTAAAGAGAAATATTTATCCCTTTGAAGCAAAAAGCATGCAAAATGATGAGAAATTTTACATACATACAGCCACTGATATTTAAGACATTTACTTAGTAGCCAAAGGAAGGGTGATCTCATATTTGGAGAATGACATTTAGGGTGAGGCTACACTGTCAAAATGTATACAGAAGCCATTTTACAGAAAATAGTTTTAATTTTTGTATGACTTTGTTGAACCTTGTTTCAATGACGTGTTGAAGAAAACATATTGTCTGGTGTTTTTCCAAAGAGGAGTAGCATAATAAATGTAAGATGTTGCTGCTGACATTAGAACTCATGCATCCCACACTAGTAAAAGAAAAAAATTAAACAAAAAAAAAAAAGAAGAAGAAGAAGAATCTAAGACACTCAGCAAAGGATGAATCATATCCTGTCCTCATAGAATTTTATGGCTACATTTGAATTACACAATTTAGTCATGGGAATCAGCCACTAGAAGTCTGTATAAATGTTTTTCGACTGAACTGTGCAGAACCAAAAAGGACAAACAGTCTCAAGAAGAGGAAATTGCTACATCTTCAGAGTAAATCCCTGGCATTTACTTAAATTTGTGCTCTAAATGTCAAACTCAACACAAGGCAAAGTTTAGCTGTACTTAGGGTCTAATACTTGATAAACATTCTCAGCACAGACCCTGCTCACTGGAAGAACACTCAACACATCTTTTTAATGAATATATGAACTAATTAATGAATGAACAGTTGGTGTTCCCATCAAAACAAACAAGCAAACAAGCAAAAAAAGCCCAAACAAAAAACATAAAGTGCAGATAGGAACAAATACTTTACATTTCGAGATCTGTGAAAACCTATTGCTACTGTATTAATTTTAGAAACAAATTTATTGGATACCTGAAAGTGGTGATTTAAACATTTTAATTTTAATTGTATTTTCCTATTTTACTTTATTATCATGCATATTCTTAAAATTTATTCATGAGTTATTTTCCTCCAAAAAGTATATATTCTAAAAGGTTTTATTTTGAAACGACAAGTTAAACTAAAGACCAAAGATGTACTTCAAGCAAAGCCACTCCGGAGTGGGTGTTTCCTTTTATTTCATTTATTTGATATTTTTCCTCTTGCTTCTTAAAGATGGAGTAGAGTAGTCAAAGAAGTTTAATACCCCATGCTGTGTCTACTACAAAGATACAATAATTCACAGATGTGCAAATGAATAAACTCTCAAATGTGAATTTTGTAGTTTTCCTGAACTGAAAAGAAAGGAAAATTGCAACCAACTTGAGCTGACAACCTATATATGCTTTATAAACACTTTGTAGTGTTGTTATTAAAAACCTACTAAGAATACAGAGTGAAAACATTCATCATATCATTTGGAACTCATTTTTTGGTAAAAAGGCAAAATAAAGGAGTGAAAAATTTTTCTCCCCTAGTCAGTTATTAGATAGAGAAATGATTCATACAACTGTTATGAGGATTAGCTTAGGAATAATTTCAGTAGGCAAGGATGCCATCTAAGTGTAGGTCTTTCTACTGAATTGAATGAGGAGCTGAACTTGACATTCATTATCCTGTATATTCTGTATGTGGTTCATTGCTGTTCAGTTTCTCGGTTGTATCCAACTCTTTGCAACCCCATGGACTGCAGCATGCCGGGCTTCCCTGTCCTTCACATCTCCATGTGGTTCAAGGAGAACTGTGTTTATGGTATTAATATTACTGCATTCTCAGGCAGATTGGGGGTCCACTCCCACTAAAGCTTCACAGATATGGACTCAGATTTAGAAAAAATGAGAATTTAGCACTGGAAAAAATCAAGTGCTCTTTGAAATGTATAGTTTTAGAGTTAAAATTAGTCATAATTTTATCTGAAAATAATATCATACTTTGCCAAGTTCATGTTAATGCTATTTATTTATTCAATTTTCAATTTCATTAATATATTGCTCCAGTGAATTACATACTATTCTTTTCCTGTATCTCCCAAACTCCAGTGTGAACATAATCATTTTATATGTACATCCACTATCAAATCATCTAAGTAGATTTTTGAAGTTAGTAAATGTTTTATATGAGTTACTCTCTCTTCCTCTCCAACCCTAGCATTTAGTTAAATATTTACCAGATGTTGCCAGCTTACTTGGACATTAGTGCCCTGCAGTTCAAGTTGATTTCTCATCTGTGACCACTGTCAGGAAGACTCCCTACTGCCCCTCGCTCCAGATGCTGAATCATCCCAACCTAGCTGCAAGTGAACAGTAATATCCAGCTGACACATGTTATGTATCACCATCATCTGTTTCATCTTGTCTACGATTTTTCTTCCACAAATGAGCTTAGATAAATATACAAACTTTTTATGAGTCCCTTCTCTCTGCCCATCCACATACAAAGAAAACATACTGTTAATATTACTTCATAATACTTGCTTAAAAAAATTAGATATTTCACACACTCCAAACAACTTTATTTTACAAACTTCCAAAATACATCTTTCAAATCTGATATTTTGACAAAGGATTTTCCACAATTAATTTTAAGTTGGCTTCCAGACATTGGTTTTCCATAGCATATGGTTGTTAAACCTAATTATTTAAAGATAAAATCCACAAACTTAACCACCTGGTTGCAAATTGAATTTGACTTAAGACTGTTGTATTTCTCTCTATATATTTTTATCTGTGTATGTGTGTGCACATGTGTATGTGTATATATATATATAAACATATATATATAATGTTATTCAACTTGCTAAGTATCTTACTGGTCTAATAGAAAGAATATTTTATGATTAACAAAACTCTTGGCTCATAGGCTAATTTTAGTACTTACATGGTAAATCATATTTCAGAACTCAAATTTTAATCAGTCTTCAAGTTTGTCTGTAATTGTTGGGTTTTATAGGCAATCTACAAAAAATGTTTATTCAAAACAATAACCATTTGAAAGTGAGTAAAACATCTGCCTACTGCTAATATAAAATACTCCAGATGTCATCTGAATGACAGGGGAACCCTGAGCATGCTTAGACTTGTAATGAACAGCTTCAAGAAAAATCCCCTGTAGTTGCCTTGAGCTTTTTAATGTAATATTCTTGGGATTAACATTTTTCTATGTTCAAAATACGCCTGCAACATAAACTGTATCTACCACACCACTGAGATTGGAATGCATGTGCACTTTTATACATGCAAATTCTGACATGGAATTTCAGATGTGATAAAAGAGTACTTGGAATGCTCAGATGGTTAAGTGATATTAGAAAGGACCCAGATAAGGGAAGAAGAAAGAACAAGATTTCTAAGTGGAAGGGAGAATCACATTCAGTGGATAGCTACTTAATTTACTAAGAAGATAAAATAACAAGACAGAAACATAACTTCTATCAAAAATAACTCTAAATTGGAAAACAATTCCAGTATAAGTTACCTACCAAATTTAGAATTTATTTAAAAACATGAACAAATTTAATGGACTCTGACTTGATCAATTAATTAAATCTTATAAAATAGATACATAAGCTCCTTCCTTTCATTTTGAAGTAAATGAAAATACTCATCAACATATGTTGAAATATAACCTCTCTATATAAAGAGGAGGCCAACCTGTCTTTTAAGCTAGGAGTCAATTGCTGATTGGATAAAAAACCATAGTGTTCTAGGAAACAAATCCAGCTGACTGTAACATCCCTGAAATCTCCTTTTCTCTAAAATAGACTAGGCATGGACTTGCCCAACATACAAAACACAACTTCTTGGGAAGCAACTCCTAACTGAGTCCATGATAGCATAAAAGAAATTCTGACCATCAGATCACCCTTATAATTATACTGCAAGAAAGATCAAATGTCTTTGCTTTTTGTGTAAATTTCCCTCAATCCAATAATTATTTGAGTCATTATAGTCACTTACACCAAATCTAGGACTTTGCTGGTGGCTCAGATAGTAAAGTGTCTGCCTACAATGTGGGAGACTCAGGTTCTATCCCTGGGTCAAGAAGACCCTCTGGAGAAGGAATGGCAACCCCCACTCCAGTACTCTTGCCTGGAAAATCCCATGGACAGAGGAGCCTGGTGGGCTACAGTCTACGGGGTCTCAAAGAGTCAGACACTGAGGGACAAAACTAAAACCAAAACTAACTCAACAAATTAGATAGTTACAGCCAAAACTTACTATATTTATTCAGAGAACACCTATATTTCCCAAAATTTTCCATTACTACCTAATTATAACTATGTGTGTTTTATACATATATATATATAATGATTATTATTTCAGAATAAGGACAGCTTATAAAAAATTTGTCCTGTGATTTTTCTTCCCAAAGAGTATTATTCATTTCTTGTTTCCCACTCTGGTTTAAAAAAACAGTAAATTGAATCTAATTATTCCATCATTGGTTTCATCCCAAACTGTATTATTATGAACATAAATGTCCATGTTTTAAAAATATTTAACATGTTCATTAATTAACATTATTTTAGAAACCCTTCAAATGAGAACTTTTTTCTATGTGACAAAAGATATTTCTAAGGAATTTTCAAAATAAGTAAAACTTCAGAAAAAATTGCCTATCATTTCCTTTATAATGGCAAGGCAATTGATGGAAACTTTCTTTAATAAACTCGGTGTGACATTTGCTGGTTAACAGTTAATGTTTCAAGTCATTGTGACCTCTGTTTTCTGCTCTGAAATTAGTGGAATGAAAACATAAGAGAAAAATAAGTTTTATTCTTAATGGAACTGTTAAGAACTACTGCCAAATATATTGAAATATGGGCCAAACTGAGGTCTAATACTCAGGATGTAAACTATTTTAAATCTCAAACAGGACACAAAGAACTCCCAAATTAGGAGGCATGCCCTTGGCGGGAGAGAGGGGGAAACCAGTGGTACTTTCTTTGGAAAAATAAGGCCACTTGATAAATAAAGGCTATAGGATACTCTCTGTGCCCATGTGACACCATGTGACAAAGGAAGCCGGGTAAGATAAAGAATATCAGGAATACAGTGTCTTTGCCTGAGGCTCTTGTCACTGCACAAAGAGGATGGAGAAGCACAGTGAGCACATATCATTTCTAAAACTTCAACTCTCTGGCAACTAAGAAGTAAAAAACTAGTAAAGGACATGTGATACATAGGGTTCTGCTGGGAGTCAAAAATATCTTCTGCTATCACTGAGCAGAAACATACCCAAGACAAGAATATTAGTGAATTTGTGTAACTGACCCAAATTCATATGTATGCTTTTCCAGTGCAATACCCTGACTCAGACTCAAGCACTATTTATTGTTAAGCAGCAAGTAAGATCAGAAACATCTGTCATTCCAAGATTAGTAATAATCAGAAAGATAAGGTATATGAGATATGTAACATAATTACAAACAATACTTAAGCAGAGAAATATAATTAATATATAAATTTAAAAACACTAAAATATAGAGGTGGGAACTGTACTCAATGCTCTGTGGTGGCCTAAATGGGAAGAAAATCTAAGAAAAGGTGGATATATATGTACATTTAGCTGATTCACTTTGATGCACACCAGAAACTAACATAACATAATAAAGCAACTATACGCTAATAAAGATTAGTTAAAAACACTGCAAAGAATATCAAACAGAAGAAATTATTGAGCTGGAATAATATGTCTTTAATATCAATTATAGACTACATACTTACATAATAAAAAGAAGCTCTAATGACAGGTAACCGACTTCAAAGAAGATATGATGAAGCCATAGAAGGACAGAATTGGCACAGCTCAGGAATCCAAGGAAAAGTAAAATTATTTAGAAAATTGAAAAATAGCTGCAGTATTAAACAGAATATATATTACTGAAAAAAGTCAGTTACTTTGATAATGTTCAAACAAAATAACATATGAATATGAAAATGAAATTGAAATGAAGATACATGCATAGGAAGTATTTGGAAAACAAAAATAATATTAAAAATAGTGCTTCCGGAGAGACAAAACAGTTTGCCAATCTTAGAGGTGAGAGAGAGAATTACTTTTAATTATATACTTTTCCCTTATTATTGAATAATTTTTTACCATTAAAACTTTTATAGTATAAATTTGCTATTGTGTACATACCCCACTACATTAAAATATATTCCTACAGACATTTGTGGCAAATTAAATTTGCACTTTATTGAGGCACTTTTTTAATGTAGACTATTTAATTGAAACCATATAGTACAATGATTGAGCACATCTAAAAATCATGTGATTAGAATTAGATGTAGATGGAAAAAGTTACAAGAGTGGAAGAGAGATCATAGAACATAAAAAAAAATAGTGAAATGAAAAAAGATTTCAAATGATCAGAGACCAGAATTATTGACAGTACATTTGGCCAGATGAAAAATATTATTTCTATTTCCCCAAGAATACTAGATCAGCTAAAAACCTGCCATGAGATTTGTTTGTTTTTGTTTTTTTTGCATGCAACATTTCCAGGCCTGGACACAGCTCGTTTCAGTGATTTGGGTCAGAGTACCCATTGTCAAGTTGCCTTTCTTACACCATTGTTTTCATCATATCTTTCTTTTATTAGTCCCATTAGTACAGGACCATGCTTACAGGATACAAAAATGTCAAGTGAAATGAGGACATCACTTTATTTGATTAAATGTGTACAGATTACATGATTTATATTATTTCATGAAGAAATGGACAATTCAACCATTTAATCATTGTAAGCAAGTCTTTAAAAGTTAAGACTAAAAAAACCCAGGATATTCACGGATTCCACCTGCAGTGCACCTTCAATCCCTGCATCAAACAAAATCTCCTGGAGAAAAGAATGGCAACCCACTCCAGTATCCTTGCCTGGAGAATTCTATGGATTGAGGAGACTGCGTACAGTCCCAGGATCACTACTTTCCCTTGACTTTCGAATGCTACAATATTTTTGAGTTAATAATAGTAAGTCAGTTCAGTTCAGTTTCTGAGTTGTGTCCGACTCTTCACATCCCCATGGACTGCAGCATGCCAGGCTTCCCTGTTCATCACCAACTCCCGGAACCTACTCAAACTCATGTCCATCAGATCGGTGTTGCCATCCAACCATCTCATCCTCTGTCATCCCCTTCTCCTCCTGCCGTCAATCTTTCCCAGCATCAGGGTCTTTTCCAATGAGTCAGTTCTTCGCATCAGGAGGCCAGAGTACTGGAGTTTCAGCTTCAGCATCAGTCCTTCCAATGAATATTCAGGACTGATTTCTTTTAGGATGGACTGGTAGGATCTCCTTGAAGTCCAAGGGACTCTCAAGAGTCTTCTCCAACACCACAGTTCAAAAGCATCAATTCTTCAGTAATTCTTCAGTGTTCAGCTTTCTTTATAGTCCAAATCTCACATCCATACATGACTACTGGAAAAACCATAGCTTTCACTAGATGGACTTTTGTTGGTAAAATAATGTCTCTGCTTTTTAATAAGCTGTCTAGGTTGGTCATAACTTTTCTTCCAAGAAGCAAGCATCTTTTAATTTCATGGCTGCAGTCACCATTTGCAGTGATTTTGGAGCCCAAAAAAATAAAGTCTCTCATTGTTTCCATTTTTTCCCCATCTATTTGCCATGAAGTGATGGGACTGGATGCCATGATCTTAGTTTTCTGAATGTTGAGTTTAAAGCTAACTTTTTCACTCTCCTCTTTCACTTACATCAAGAGACTCTTTAATTCATCTTCACTTTCTGCCATAATGGTAGTGTCATCTGCATATCTGAGGTTACTGATATTTCACCAGGCAATCTTGATTCCAGCTTGTGCTTCATCCAGCCCGGGATTTCTCATGATGTACTCTCATAGACGTTAAATAAGTAGGGTGACAACATGCAGCCTTAACGTACTTCTTTCCTGATTTGGAACCAGTCTGTTGTTCCATGTCCAGTTCTAACTGTTGCTTCTTGACCTGCATACAGGTTTCTCAGGAGGCAGGTCAGGTGGTCTGGTATTCCCATCTCTTTCAGAATTTTCCAGTTTGTTGTGATCCACACAGTCAAAGGCTGTGGCATAGTCAATAAAGCGAAAGTAGATATTTTTCTGGAACTCTCTTGCTTTTTTGATGATCCAACGGATGTTGGCAATTTAGTCTCTGGTTCCTCTGCCTTTTCTAAATCCAGCTTGAACATCTGGAAGCTCACGATTCAAGTATTGTTGAAGCCTGGCTTGGAGAATTTTGAGCATTACTTTACTATTGAGTGAGATGAGTCCAATTCTGCAGTAGTTTAAACATTCTTTGGCATTGCCTTTCTTTGGGATTGGAATGAAAGCTGACCTTTTCCAGTCCTGTGGCCACTGCTGAGTTTTCCAGATTTGCTGGCATATTGAGTGCAGCATCATCTTTTAGGATTTGAAATAACTCAACTGGAATTCCATCACCTCCACTATCTTTGTTTGTAGTGATGCTTCTTAAGGCCCATTGACTTCACATTCCAGGATGTCTGGCTCTAGGTGAGTGATCACACCATCGTGGTTATCTGGGTCATAAAGATCTTTTTTTTTACAGTTCTTCTGTGTATTCTTGCCACCTCTTCTTAATATCTTCTGCTTCTGTTAGGTCCATACCATTTCTGTCCTTTATGGTGCTCATCTTTGCATGAAATGTTCCCTTGGCATCTCTAATTTTCTTGAAGAGATCTCTAGTCTTTCCCATTCTATCGTTTTCCTCTATTTCTTTGCATTGATATCTGAGGAAGGCTTTCTTATCTCTCCTTGCTCTTCTTTGGAAATCTCCATTCAAATGGTAAATCTCTTTACAAATATACTAACATGTCATTGTAAACTTTGATTAGTTTGTATTTGCAAGGAGTGGCTTCCACATGGATAAACTCTCTTTTATTGGCCTTTATGCTTGGAACCTTTGGATCAACCACCCTTAGGAGGATCCTACGTTCTCAGTGCTATAGGTGCCTTAGCTCCTGTAAGTCCTTGCATCACAGTTCCTTTCTTCTCCCGGCAGGCCCTGTGCTTTTCCAGCTAGGTTATGGCTGTGAGTTAACCTTAATGCTTCATCTGATCAATATAACATGTGAAAAATTTGAAATTATTTTACCTAGCTCCTAATTTTATAAATATAGACATAGGTTCAGAAATGAATATGTAATTGCTACTTGTAATGCTTAATTTTTCCGATTGCTGTGCTATTTTTACTTCTGACACAATCTAGATTTTTTCTTGTTGTTGTTGCTAGTAAAGAAAATTATAACCAAATCCAATTTGGGGTGTGGGGTACATCATAACTCACTCAAGTTTGCTAGAATGTTTAACCTTGTGAAATATAAATTTATTAACACATTTTTCACTATTTGAAATCTCAAACAAATATTTTGGGGTATATTTGATTATGTTAATGTATTCCTATTTGGGGGACAGTTGGATATCTACAATAGCACTTTTAACCAAGTAATTTCAATATTACTTTTATTTTTATTTTAAATTTTATCTGTGTCAATATCTCATGTTTACTAATAATAGTAAGATGATGAAATCAAGGAAAGTATCCCTTTTATTTTAAAGCAATCATCATGTGTTTATCTGCCAGGTCTACCCAGTAAGCATACATTATAGATATAATGGTTAAAATCTCACCGATAATGATGGACAAAATTGCATCCACTCCTAATAGCTTTAATTAAAAGAAATTATGCCTCTAAAGATACATTATTCTTGTTGGAGTTCTTCCCTTAGGGCAACATTGATTCAGATGATTCATCTTCACTTTTTCCAGTAATATGGAAGAAAACATCAGAATATAGATTGACAGTCTTTTACATAATATTATTTCTATTTTTCGCTGACCTAATTTTCTTTCAGCTAATTAAAACGTCTAAAGTGGCTCAAATAAAATTCACTCAGGATCATTTGTAGGAAAATGAATGAAGTTTGTTCATGTTATAAGCCCATTTCCCTGTCTATAGATTTCCTTTTCTGTTTTTCTTAATGGTCATTAGTAAGTGGAATCCAGCTTCAGTCCAAAATTCTATGTGGTCTTTCAGGCCTTCCTGTTTGGCAATGACAAAACTTTGCATGGCTGGCTTCACTGGGGCAGCTGTCCTTCTCACACATTAAACTCAGTGCCCAGGCAATGACTGAAGTTTTTGGAGGCAGCTGCAGTGAAGGACTCCAGTCCCTCTGGGCCAGCCATGCTCATATGCACATCTCCATTCCTGGCTGTGAAATTCTATCTGGAGGCCTCCTTCTTGGGGGACCTGGCTGATGCACTTCTCAGGTGCTTCCACCATAAGCTCCTTTATCCTGAACTTTGGCTCATGTACTTTTCCCACTTTGATTCAGTCACTCCTAGCCCTTCCCCTTCACCGCATCCCTTCAGTCCACTAGTCCATTGTTGTTCAGTCACTAAGTCAGCTCTGACTCTTTGTGACCCACGGACTGCAGCATGCCAGGCTTCCCTGTCCTTCGCTGTCTCCCAGGGTTTGTTCAAACTTATGTCCATTGAGTCTGTGATGCCACCCGACCATCTCACGAATCCTTAAAGAGACAGGATCCTTTTGCTGGGCCCTGTATCCACCTGGTACTATTCCCTGGGGAAAAATGAAATACTAAGGAATTGGCACCACTTTTGTCTCTTTCTTGCTCTGTCATAATAAGTGATCAAGTCTTGGGTTTTACTTTCAGCTTTGTCCTAACTGACCACCGTGCACATGGATGTCTAACAGTTAAGCGTTTACCAAATTTTAAGTGATCATGGAACTTGTTTTCTCATTGCCAAAGATCCTTTACCTCAGAGATACGCTCCTTGTTAAATGCACTATTCTCTTCATCCAATATTCAGACCTTATGAAAGTGCTTTTGAAGATACAGATAATTTTTGAGGCTTGAAGGATAGTCAAAAAGGATTGAATTTTAAGCATTGTGATAAATAGTGTAAGCCTTGGGAACATATACTTTGCAGAGCTGTTTTTCTTTTTTCTTTTTTTGTGGTAAGAACACTCAACATGAGATGTACTCAATAAATTTTTGAGTGCACAATACAGTATCCGTAATGGTAGGCACACTGTTGAACAGATTTCTAGAACTTATTCATCTTACATAACTGAAACATTACAGTGTTGAAAATCAACTTCACCTTTTTCTCTACCCTCAGCCTCTGGCAACCATGGTCCTCCTTTCTGTTTCTGAGTTGGACTGTTGTACATACTTCCTATAAATAGAATTATGTAGCATTTGTCCTTCCATGAGTGCCTTATCTCACTTAACATAACGTCCTTTACGTTTATCCCTTTTGTTGCACTGGCAGGATTTCCTTCTTTAAGGTTGAATAATATTCTTGTATTATTGTATGTACATACCACACCTTCTTTATCTTTTGAAGAATATTTAGGTTGTTTCTATACTTTGGTTTTTGTAAATAATGCTGCAATAAACATGTGAGTGCAGATAACTTTTTGAGATCCTGATTTCAATTCTTTGTGGTAAATACCCAAAAGGCTGGACTCTGACCCACATACCTGCATGGACACCTTTGCTTCTATTGACAGTGTCAGCATTAGTCACTCAGTCATGTCTGACTATTTGCAGCCCCATGGACTGTAGATTACCAGGCTCATCTGTCCATGGGATTCTCCAGGCAAGAATACCAGAGTGAGTAGCCATTCCCTTCTCCAGGGGATCTTCCTGACCCAGAGACTGAACCCTAGTCTCCTGCATAGCAGGCAGATTCTCTACTGTCTGAGCAAAAAGGGAAGCCCCCTCTAAGGAGAGTGGCCACTCCCAATTTCTTTAACAATTGCACTCAGCAGCGTAGCTAAATATTTGCATGTCTGCACAACCTCACCACATGTGTACTCCTTTCCTTCTATGTTGCAGAGATAACCTGAGTTTGTAAATGACCCAAAGTAAAAGCTGAAATTGATACAATGACCCACAAGGATCTACTCATTCTGTCCTTGTCCCTGGATATTTTTCCAGCTTCTCCTCTTGCACCTTCCTCCTTTCTCCCATATGAAGCCACATAAAGACAGTTAGACTTCTGCTCCAGGACTTGCACATGTTCTTCCCCCACACCAGGAATGCTCTTTCCCCCCAAATCTACTAGGTTGCTCCCTAACTTTTTCTCACAGGTTATTTCCCAGCTATCCTATTCAAAGTTAAAATATCCTCCTTAATACACCCAGTCCATGTTCTCTACTAAATCCCTAATACCTAACATGTATGGGCATATATCAAAGGTTCTCAATATATATTTGTTGAATAAATGAAAAGAATAAATATGACTACAAACCAGGAAATCAAGAATACTCTTTGTAGTCACAAACCTATGATTTGTCATTGTAACTCCTTTGTTATTTCAATATAGATAAATAGCCTATTTCTAAAGTCCTTATAATAGTGGGATTAAAAGAGAGAGAAAATTCCTAAGTGGGTGTGGCCAGGAGAATTATTTAGAATTGCAGCCATAGGAAGTAACAAATAATTGTGGATCTCTGTGCACCGCCAAGGCACTACTATGTTCAGATCACACCTGGCCTGGATGCAAGCCTCTTCCTTTGTAAAGCAAGAGCTGAAAAAAAAAATCATCTCCCACTTTGGCAGCATAGTTCAGAGAGAAATACAGCAAAGATCAGAGAGCATGGGAAACAGAAAGAAATAGCAAGAGCACACCAAATACAGAGGACACTCTTCCTAATGAGTCGCTGCAGGCAGCACTGGAAAAACGAGCAAGCCTCCTGAAATGTCTAGCACTCCACAGATTCATGGAATGATTAATAAAAACAATTGCTTCAAGTGTGAACCTTCAGCAGTTACAAAGGCTCCAAGAATGGCCTGTAGTTAGTGGTAAACCTATTTCAGAGGAAGTGACTATTGAAGTGCAGGTGGTTAGCTAACTTTTACCTGCTCTTGGCCACATATTAAACATTATCTCATTTATCCCTCACAACTTCATGCAGTCTGGTACTATTTTGCAAAAAAAAGAAGATGATTTGAGAAAATTGGGTTTCTTGCTCAAAATTACAAGCTAGGAAGTTGTGAGTTCAGAATTTGAACCTGGAAATTAATGACAAAACATATGGAAGAGCTGCCAAAGGGATGAACAGAGAAAACCAAGATCTGACCTAGTCTTGCCAGCCTAAGCATATCAAGAAATATACATAAATATATATATATATATATACATATTTTTTGTGGTTGTCATATGTGTACATATATATATATACACACACACACACATATACATACACTCTTATTCAGTATATCCCCAAGTTGGGATTTAATTATTTGCAATTAATAGTTCTGTTTTACTCCTAACAGCCTGAGTAAAAGAATCAAAATTTTATAAGTAGCATTTTTAGAGAATATTCTATATTTCCTAGAGGTTTTTTTTCGCAACTTTGATTTTGAGTTGTCTTTAGTACAAAAACAAGACTAAAAGTAATAACTTATAACTACTATTATGGAACACTTACTAAGGGTCAGGCACTGTGACAAGTGTTTTATACACATCACATTCATAAATCTGCATAACAACAGTTATTATTTTTATTCCAATATTTCATATAAGTATGAAAATGCTGAGATGTAGAGTGATAGTCTAACTTATTCAAAGACATACAGATTCAAAATTAGTTCTGGCTAGCTTCAAAGTACTCACCATTCACCAACATGACATGCTGCATAAAGAACATAGACTATGCAAAGAAAAATAAACTAGTAGAGTCACTTTATACCATGTTGAATAAAGATGGTTCCAAGCAATCTTATTAAAGTACCATCTGTCTCTATAGCTGTTTATTTTATCATAACCAAGTTGACGTCAGTTATGATGTTAATTATCATCTACCATCACTTTCCTTGTATGGTCCACTGCTCAAGTCTTTAGTTCTACATTGTCTGAGAACCCCCTGGATTATTGGTTCACAGGTTAAATCAAACTCTCTTAGACACATCACTGAATGAGATCATGGTTGTGGGGGAGCACAAGTCGAATACACCTATGAATACAATCAAATGGAATTGGAATCTGAACCTGAGAGTACACATTTATAGCTGCTAAAATTTCAAATAGGTGGAGGTGTCCTAAGAGGAAGGATCTTGAGATCTACTTGCTTAAGGATATTGAGATACAAAATGCTTATTGATGGTCTTTCCTGGTAGCTCAGCTGGTAAAGAATCCTCCAGCAACTTCAGGAGATCCTGGTTTGATTCTCAAGTCAGGAAGATCCCCTGGAGGAAGGCATGGCAATCTACTCCAGTATTCTGGCATGGAGAATCTCCATGGACAGAGGAGCTTGGCAGGCTACAGTCCATGGGATCACAGAGTCGTGCACAACTGAGTGACTAAGCACACAGCACCTGCTTATTGATATACCGTGACTGGAAGACTTCTGAAGAATATAACAGATCTACTGGCCATGCATGTAAGACCATCCACAAGACTGTATTGTATCGCCATTTTAACTATGGCAAACCAAAGGAAGCTGGCCTATTAAATATCAGACTCTTGTTTCTTATGAGGAAGTTAATTCTGAGCCTTTGAGATATATTTTACCCCTGGTCAGCACCATATGCTCCATAGGCCTATTTTATTTTGATACAACAGCCAGAAATATTCAGCACAAACATCTGTATCATAATACAACCCACATATATAGAACGATTCACTTCATGAAACAGGATCCTATAGTGATTTCAGGGTTGTCAAATGAATTTTGATATGATTTTGATATTTATATACACTCATTACTCTATTTGTCTCCAGTTTATGCTAGTGTGCATTATCATAGAGCATTAAATCTGTGCTGTCACTTCTTTTAAAAGAACATGTGAATGGTGATTAAAGTATCATTTAAAAAACATGTAATACTTTGTTGCTTTAAGAGAACATTTAATGATGAAAGGAAATAAAATGATGAAAGAAAACTGTTAAGGATATTACTGAGAGAAAGAACATCATATCTATAAATGAATTCATATTTGGAAATAGGAATAACAGTAAAGCAATCACGAATCCATAGTGAACCTTTGAAAGTTTTGCTGAAGATCTCAAAGCAGTAAAAAGGACAAATATGAAAGTCCAAATTTATTTTATGGGTTAAACTTTGAATCAAATATTATTACATAAACAGGAAAATATTAATATGTGCATTCATTATGGAATAGTCCATAAAATATGAGCTGAATCAGATAAACCTGAAGCAGAAATTTACTTTAAGTTGTAAGTTACCAAAAGGCAGGACCAGATTTTAATTCAAATTGGAGTTAATACTTGGAACCAAGCTGACTTTGGTTATGAGTAAGGAATTCATCATTCAAATGTTCTTTTAAAAGAAGTGACAGCACAGATTTAATGCTCCATTATAATGCACAGTAGCAAACTGGAGACATTCAAACTAGAATATTTCGTAGGTAGCACTTTTTCAGGGCAACAGCTATAAACCAGGAGGATCATCCCAAGCAACCTAGAAGTTACAGTTACGTTATTTATGAGGTATGACATGGCCTCTACTAGAAGGACCTCAACTTGATCCTCACTTGCTCCTAAATACAATTTTTAAAATAGTAAGTATCACGGTATGAAAGATGAAGGATTCTGAATTGGATAATGTATTAAGAATTTAATGTATTTGTTCAGCAGTCTTTAGTTTACTGTCGTACAGAGGTAGAAGAAATTAGGGTTGCATCTACACACCGAGGGTTGTGAATAAAAGAGAAGGAAAAAGCTATGCATAATTATGTACAACCAGTATTTATTAACTGCTACACTTGGCACTGAAACTGTATCATTTTCAAATGATGAACCAGTCACAACTGTGGAAGAACTGTATCAACAATACTATGATTAATCATTACTTGCAGTATTACTCTGCCTAGAAAAAATATTTTATGGATAAAGAAGGCAAGTTTCTCTCACCAGAAGGACGAAAATGAAAAAGAAAGGCAGTACCAGCTGTGAGTGAATGTGTGGAGAAACCAAAAGTCACATACACTCTTGGTGAGTATGCAAACTGATGTCATCATCTTGGAAAACTCAGGCAAATCATTTGGCATTATTTACTAAAGCTGAATACATACACTTATCTTTTGGTCCATCAATTTCTATCCTAACAAAAATGTGTACATGTGTTTACCAAAAGACAGATGAAATGTTTATAGAAGAATTTTTCATAGCAGCTGCAAGCAAGAAACTGCTCAAATGCCCATCAGTAGAAGACTAAACAACACATAAATAAAAGTTGATATATTCACACAATGAAATACACCAGTGAGAATGAAGAAACCACCACTACTCTCAAGAGTATGACTCAATCTCATAAAAATAATCCTTAGCAGAGTAATACATTTACAATAATAGCATGCATATGGTACGTTTCTATTTATATAAAGTTGAAAGACGGGCCAATCCAATCAATGGTGTTAAAAGTCAGGATAGTTCTTAACTGCTCTGTGACTGATGAGATTTTGTTACTTGATCTGGGTCCTCATTATGTGAGTGCATTCAGTTTTTAAAAAATTAATTCTACTGCAGCATATTATTTTTGCACTTTCCTTGTGTAAGTCAAATTCCAATAAAGAGGCATGATTCAGTGTTGTCAATACTA
Source organism: Dama dama (assembly GCF_033118175.1). Taxonomy (NCBI): domain Eukaryota; kingdom Metazoa; phylum Chordata; class Mammalia; order Artiodactyla; family Cervidae; genus Dama; species Dama dama. The sequence goes on from NC_083689.1 coordinate 36,188,485, forward strand.
GTGGAAATGATAATAAATTTCAAATTAACAGAGTCTGAACTAATGATGTTTTAAAGTATACATAAGCATCGATTCTCTTTTAATGTTTGGGAAAATAATATTATGCAAAATATTGGGCTGGCTAGAATATTGATTTGTGTTTTTCTGTAAGGTCTTATGGAAAACCTTGAATGAACATTTTGGCCAACTCAATATGTTCCAAATTTTTATAAGATAGTTTAATAAGATTATTTCCATTCCAAATCTCCTTTAGAAAAGAATACACTCAAATCTTAATAAACCTTGGAATTATAAAAATAAATAATATGACCCAATTTTAAGCTTTTTTGTGTGTAAAAATAGATATACACACACATATATATACAATATGTATATATGAGTTTATAGTACTGATGACTTTCCCCCATATTTCCTTTTTAATAATCACTTGAAATGCTTTTTTTAAAAACTTATTTTTAAAATGTTCTAAAAATAAAATTGCTACAGTTTTCAGGATTGTTTTCTAGACAGCAGAAATAATGTACTGAAAAGACACTCTGATTAATATTTAGTGGAAAGGAAAAATTATTGTCAGTGGCTTCACCTTTGTTAGCCTAGGAAAAATAATGAATATAAAATACAGTTTTATTTCTTGACTAAAGTTACTTAACAGGCTGTACTCAGTCATTCATAATATATTCAGAAATACTTGGAGTGACATTATGTTGAAAAAATTCTGGAAATGAAATGATCCTTCTCCTTTTGTTATAAATGTGTAAAGACCTACCTCCTGCTTTCTAAACTCTCATTGTTAAAATATTTGCTATCATATAACTTAAATACAAAAATGCTATGGCAAATTATATTTTAGTTCATAAATTAGTCATATAATGACTGTCTTTCATATTTTAATTTGATAAATAATATTTCTATTACTTACATATGTAATCACATTTTTTTCAATTTTATTTATATGACAATACATGGAAGTAAAATTATTAAAATGGAAGTAAAATATAACTTGTGTCTGATTCTATATGTTATAATTGTACTTAGAACGCATACCACTCACTATCTAGCTCAATATTGAGTAATTACACAATTGATATTGTAAACTCTTTATACTGTGTGTTATTTAGATGTTTGAGAGAATTATAGCAATATTTGTAGAAATTAGAATTTGGGAGTAGGTAAGGAATTTATTATGACTTTCCCAAATTTAAATAATTGACTATAGGCTCAAAATGTGAAAATTCATTATGCAATCTATCTTCAAAATTCAATTAGATTTAGAGAAAAAGATATGCCTTTACGATAAGAAATGAAAATGACACTAATCTTGAAAACATATTAGTTACATTTCTGACTATACAAGTGGACAAGTGTTTTAGATCTGGTTTAAAATGACCAAAATAAAAGGTATAGTGGAGATGGTTTGGGAGGGAATTCTCAACCACAACATTTTAATGTCCTACAATAATTTGTAGTGACTCTCCTTCTTGAGAGCTAGGACAAGGGTGTACATGAAAATTACAAGTAAAAATTCTTGTATTTCTTAGATACAGATGTATGTTTACCTATAAAACATATCACATGAATACACACATTTATTAACTCCCTAAGATATTAACCATGAAGGATGCTAGAAAAGTTAAAAATAATTTAGTGTAGGATAATATTACAGGGCTGAATATAGAGAATAAGCAAAAGATGAATCAAGACGATATTCAAAATGACAAAAGTAAACAAAACCTGAGACTTCTAGTCCAAACTCTGATAGCAGACCTGAGAACTTCATATGAATTCATGGATAAAACTGAATTAGACTGAGACAATAAAAACCTTGAGCAGTACCTCCTCATCTTGACCCAAAGAAACAAAAGGATAGTTTCCCCTAGCTTTCTCAAGGAGCAACCACTGGTCCCTTTCTCTGTCCACAAGCCCCTGAGAACCTCTTGGCCTTACTTGTCCTCTTATCCATGGAGGACTCTATTCCATACAGGAAATAAGAGATTATTGAAGCCATGCCCTTTTTTCTCAACTTTTTAATTTTGCTGTCTGAGTTGTGAGGAAAAGAAATTCATCAAACAAGGAATTTTTCTTTAGTTTCTACCTCAGTGACTATGAGACAAAATGGTTACAATGGACATGGTTAGAGACTTTGATTAAGAAATGTGAAAATCATTTGTATGAATAAATTAATGTGTTAATCCCTACCTAGTGAAGTCAATATTCTGAAGACTAGCTTGGAAAATATCAGGACCACTCTTACAGACTTCAGTATTAACAAAGTTAAAGTCTGGGTGTTTCACATGTTTCAAGTCCATACAAATGCCTTTTCAGATCAGCAACACAGAATTTCTTCCCTAGCTATCTCAATTTTGAATTGCCTCACGAAGAAATGTTCTGCTTAGACAACTGATATTGAAGACTTATATGCTAAACACTTATTCCTCTAGACTCTGAGTTTTACACCTCAGTAATGACCAGAAAGCTGTGTTGAGTCAATCATAAAGCTGGCTGACTTAATTTTTTGGGGCTCCAAAATCACTGTAGATGGTGACTGCAGCCATGAAATTAAAAGATGCTTCCTCCTTGGAAGAAAAGCTATGACCAACCTAGACAGCATATTAAAAGCTTCTGTTGAGTCCTCCTATTGAACTCTTACTTAAGTCTTGGCCTTAGGTCTTTGCTGAGGTCTTCAATAAGAGAAGTCCCTGTGTATTACATCTGCAGAGGCAGATTCATCATGAATATGAAGAAGCTCAAACTCCAGGGCCTCTCACTTCCTCGGCAACTTCCAAGGACCTGGGAGGGGCACTAACACTGGATTCATAAAGTTGAAAAATTTGGTAAAATTTGCAAAAGTAAAATACTTTATCAACAACCTGTTAAAACCACTGCCTGGGGACATTCTATCTTCTCCTCTGACATACTTCACCTCTTATCTGGTGGTATTAGTGTGGCACCCAAAACACTCATAATGAAGAGAAATGTGGGTTGACAAGTTTGTTTGGTTTTTAGCCAAGCTAATAAATGCTATTCATGACTTCTTTAAATTTACATAGTGCTCCAGCATATTAATACTCTGTTAGCTTCAAAAAATCAACTACATTTACAATTGTATTACTGGTCACCAAAATGAAGGGATATAGTGGGTTGCATTAGGTAGCGGTAGTCACTTTGTGGAAACAGTGGCTGACTTTATTTTTCTGGGCTCCAAAATCACTGCAGATGGTGATTGCAGCCATGACATTAAAAGACGCTTACTCCTTGGAAGAAAAGCTATGACCAACCTAGACAGCATATTAAAAAGCAGAGACATTACTTTTCTGACAAAGGTCCATCTAGTTAAGGCTATCGTTTTTCCAGTAGTCATGTATGGGTGCGAGAGTTGGACTATAAAGAAAGCTGAGCACTGAAGAATTGATGCTTTTCAACTGTGGTGTTGGAGAAGACTCTTGAGAGTTCCTTGGACTACAAGGAGATCCAACCAGTCCATCCTAAAAGAGATCAGTCCTGGGTGTTCATTGGAAGAACTGATGTTGAAGCTGAAACTCCAATACTTCGGCCACCTGATGTGAAGAGCTGACTCATTGGAAAAGATCCTGATGCTGGGAAAGATTGAGGGCAGGAGGAGAAGGGGACGACAGAGGGTGAGATGGTTGGATGGCATCACCGACTCAATGAACGTGGGTTGGGTGCACTCCAGGAGTTGGTGATGGACAGGGAGGCCTGGCTTGCTGCGGTTCATGGGGTCGCAAAGAGTCGGACACAGCTGAGCAACTGAACTGAACTGAAGTGACTTTGGTGGGAAATTGTGCTATTCCCAGCCATCCTGGCATATACTTTGCCAACTCTTCTGGTGTCAAGATACAAATCTGCAGGGCCTGAGGTCATAAAAGGACCGGTATTCAAAGAACAAGAGTTGTGGAGAAGAAACACAGTTTGAAACATATAGAGCCATAGCTAATTTTTCATAAATTCTTTCAAACATAAGACAGGTAAAATTGCTAACAGACAATTTTGTTCTCATTGGCGCCAAGTGAATATAATGTTTCTACCTGCCAAAAAAAGATTCAACCAAACAGCATAAATAATGTAAGCAACCACCATACTTTATGTTTTTCTCTTTCATGAGAATGGAGGGAAACAGATTTGTGTGAATTTCTGTCTCTGCAGGAGACAAACTCACAGCACTACTATAAATGGTTACTGAGTTGGTGTGTGAAGTTGCATGTTTCATGTGTCTCAACGTTTCAGATATTATTTTGTATATCTAACACCTCTTCTTTTGCTAAAGTCTGGAAATTTTAGACAAAATAGCATGCAGATTATACCCAAAGCAATAAGTCCTGAAGTGGAAGAGATAAACCTTTCAGAGAAATGATGGATTCTTGGATCATTCAATAATCCAATTAATGAATGTATTCCCAAAAACACTGGGAAAATATTTAGACTGTTTAAATGATTTAACATCCTGATGCCCCCAATGATTTAACATCAATAACTGACATTAACAAAGATAATAAAATCCACCTGACACTGTTACCAAAGCACTGATGACATACTGGCCACAGTATTTTCTAGTACCAAGCTGCTTCAGTCATGTCTGACTCTTTGCGACCCCCTGGACTGTAGCCCGGTGGGCTCCTCTGTCCATGGTGTTCTCCAGACGAGAATACTGGAGTGGGTTGCCATGCCCTTCTCTTGATCCAGGGATTGAACGTGCATCTCATGTCTCCTGCACTGGCAGGCAGGTTATTTACCACTAGCGCCACTTGGAAGAACCAACCAATGTATGCTGTCAGTTTAAGAAATATTTAAGATTAGTTTGCCAAGAAAATGTGAAATATAAGCTTCCTGAAATATTACAGCTCATAATGAAAGAAACTTGATAGGATTTCCCGAATTTGACAATTTTAAAAATGAGTGATGTTACAGACAAGTTGTAAAGTTCAAATAAATTTCTTAAAACTAATGCTAATAATGAAAATGTCCAATCATGTTAGTTTCTATACAGATAATGATATAATAAAACTACTACGTACAACTGAAACTCACATAATGTGTAAAATTATACCTCAATAAAAATGTTCTAGATGCTTGTTTCTAGAGTACACAGACAACAAATACAGAAAAAAAAATATAGCAAGTAGTTAATGTCTGTTGTAACTTTAAAAGTTTTAATTTCTTTGTGATTTATTTTTAACTTTAAAGAAATGTTTTCTTTTCTTCCTAATTAAGTACTGTAATTGCATATCCTGTTTTATTCAATTGGAGATAATATGTTTGAGGCATCAAAAAAACCTGCTTGAGTTCCTGTGTTTCAGTAGCCTTTTCTGTTGCTAAAGAGGATGACTATGTAATCATTTTTCCAACAAGGATACATTGAGAATGGAAATCTTATATAAACAATGCAAAAGGCACACCCCCAAAACAGAAGTGGGTCATACTACTTAAATAAATATCCACAGGAAAAATTTCTGATGGATTGCGTAAATATGGGAACACTGGTCTATTCTGAGAAACTGGTATGAGTCATTGTTATTTATCCATCAAAGCTATAACTCATTATATGTTTCTTCTTTTCTTGACTTCCAGGAAACTCAGAGGTAAGTTTTATGCTCAATAGCCACAGAGTTCCTTAGTTCACTATTTTCTGGATGATTCTGTAGCCCATTTACCCCTAAATACCTTATAATATAACTTTCTCCCTCTCTTTTTCAGCTTTTATTAAATGGCTATATGGTTTTTAAAAATATTTTCTATTGAATACTCCCTTTAAGTACTTTTTTGGAAATTAGCATTATATAAAGACAACAGCTAAAAAAGAAAAGCCTTTAATTCTTATTATAACAATAACTGCCATTTATTAAACAGTGACTCTGGCCCAGTTCTGTTATATATATTATTTCTAATATATTTAATATACTTTATATTTAAATATAATATTTAATATATTTTATTTTGTCCCAGTAATTTCTAGATCTCATTATCTTTTACTACATTCACCAAATCTGGGATAAATCTTAATAATGACCACTTTCTCAGAATAGGAATCGAATGTCACGCTCACAATTATTACACAACTTCTTTATTTAGTAGAATGGAGGGAATTTCACATGCACACACCTACAGGTGTGTGTGTGTGTGTGCAGCCTTGTTAAGTATTTTAAAGGTACCAATTCCTCTGTGAAGTTGCACCTTGCAATCCTGACAATGTGATGTTATTGCAGCAGTTTAATTCAACTCTCTGCTTGGCACTTTGATGAAATCAGGGGAACTCATTGATGGGAAAAAAAAAAAGACTATATTCCTAACTGGCTCTTGTGTGAGGTACCTATTAAATTGATATAACTCTATGCTGTGAAGAATATGGAGAGTCTCAGCAGCAAAGCCAGCCTAGGTGACTTGGTTGATTTCCTGAGATAGAAAACCATCTGCCTTCCACTTCTACTCTTTAGTAACAGTAGGTGTTGCCTTCAGTGAAACAGATCAACTTCCTTGACTGTGCCCATTATCTTTTCCAGAGGAAGATTTTAATATGGACACATAAGTGATCTCAGTGAGGGAAGCCAAACCATAAAAGGAAACTCTAAACACTATTTCTCCAGTTACACATCTGGAGGGTAACCATAGGCCGTGATGACCAAATGTGTGTGTATTGGAGTGAACAGTGGAAGCAAAGGCAAGTCTTTTGTCAGAATGCTGATCACGCTAACCATTCCCTTCTTAGTGATTAACAAGTCCTTTCATTGATGGGAAACAAGACATTAGGATTCCAGAACATTCTAAGAACCTTCATTAGTATATGTTGTGACTACCCAGGGGACACAATGAAAGAGAAAAACAGAATCTTACTTGATGGGACCTTCTCAGTTACATGGTCTCTGCTTTTTCTTCCCTTCACATTATCAGAACAATATGACATACTGAGGGATATTTCTTGAGACCAGGAAACTTGTTCTTTCTCATTATTTCAATTACAAGTGAGAAAAATATACCAGAGATATGAGGACAAAAATGCATGGGGTGAAACCATTAAGAGAGTATTAATATTGCTTTTACTCTTTTGGTAAGATTTTGTCCATTAGCACTGAATATAATAGTGTCTCTGTGAATATTTTCATATTTTAGTCATTTAAAAATATCTTTTCCAGACTTTAACTTGAAGATAGCAAACTGATGTCAAGATGACAAAGTATCTCTGCCCAAAAAGATGGGAAAAACCAATAGTTACATAAAACCAAGCATAGTAAAATTATACCAGCACAATGATTAGAAGGCAAGAAAAGAACTTAACAGAAGTTTCAAAATGTTGCTATGCCTTGATTTGGGGCAGTCTAAGCAGCTCTGAATTCTGCTCAGTTTGTGTTGGGAAGAGTGATGGGGATTAGATAAGAAAAACAGTGCCCCCCACCCCCCCCAGTCTCACTAATCATTTCACTCAGGAGACTAATGGAAAACACAGCATGAGATTAGGGATTCTGGAAGAGGGAGGAGGTGGACATTTCCACTTGCCCTCTCCTGAGTCCCTGTAAAGGACAAGGAAAACCACTGTACTTTACCATTTTGATGATTCCCTAACAGATATCAAACTGTTAGGGGAAATCTAAGCACGCCCACAAAATACTCTGAGCTAATTAACCACAATTTAATCAAACAGAAGTTGTAAGATTAAGTACATAAGCAAGAATGGGAGAGCAAATTGGAAACAGGTATTGCTGACAGAGATCCTTCCATCCTATCTCCTCAAACCCACCCCCAGACTTTTAATTCAATTGGCAAAACACATGTAATGCATGTATTTCTCTCCTCTATTGTTGGCAAATAGAAATGACTGCATTGAGAGAGCAACTGAATTGGTCAGGGTGAATGGGTTAACTTCTCTGAGATGAGTTAGGGAAATTATCTGAAGTCAGGGGCCATTCCCAAACTGGACATGGATGCCTCCCAGACACTGTGAAATGAGTACAGGTCCGGGACATGTAACAAAGCTTGGATGCAATCAAGTGCAGAGACCACAGATTCCTGCTGAATCCATCTTGGTCTCTGCAGGCTTCTCTACCCCCAGTCCATGTGCTACAGAAATTCAGTTATCAACACGGATCTCAAAGGGAAGACAGATTTCAGTTAAGGAATGAATCGAGTAGAACTTACTCTGCAGTTTTAGTACAAATAAAGGGTAATTGTCACATCACCAAGTTAGGTAAGAAGAAGATGAAGAAAAAAAGGCAGCATTTAGTCAACATTACTGCAGCAAAACCAGAAAGGAGATACAAGGAACATGGAATGTAATGACTAGAAGTGAATTTGTCTTGAAAGAAAACAGAACCCAAGAATTTAGAAAAACTCAAAAACATTATTGGTCCACAAACAGTCCCTAATAAGACACCAACTCTGAAAATACTAGGTTTGTATCTTAAGAGAGAATGCTGAAATACATTTTGAAACCAGAATTGTTATTAGGGGTAAAAAATTAAATCTATATTAAAGGATAAAAGTAAACTACTTCAAAACTTGTTTGTTTTTTTTTTAAGTGACAGATGTAGAAGCAAAATTAATTAAGCTTTGCTAGGTAAACAGATAATTTGTACCAAATAAACTTAATTATATGTAGTCTAGGAACAATACTTTGGCCACCTGATGTGAAGAACTGACTCCTTGGAAAAGACCCTGGTGCTGGGAAAGATTGAAGGCAAGAGAAGAAGGGGACGACAGAGGATAAGATTTGATGGACATGAGCTTGAGCAAGCTCCAGGAGTTATTGATGGACAGGGAAGCCTGGCGTGCTGCAGTCCATGTGGTCACAAAGAGTCAGACATGACTGAGCAACTGAACTTAGGAATAATAGCCTGTTTCTCACTACATCTTTGAAAAAATAGAGTCACCATAGCTAACTATGATTTTTCAGTTTAAAAAACCAGTTTCTTGTAGACAGCATTCGTCCAGTCTGTGTCTTTTGGTTGGTGCATTTAATCCATTTACATTTAAAGTAATTATTGATATACATGTCCCTTTTGCCATTTTTTTTTAATTGTTTGGGGCTTGTTTTTTTAGATCATTTTCTTCTCTTTTATTTCCTGACTACATAACTCCCTTTAACATTTGTTGTATAGCTGGTTTCGTGGTACTGAATTCTCTTAACTTTTGCTTGTCTGAAAAGCTTTTGATTTCTTCATCAATTTTGAATGAGATCCTTGCTGGGTACCATCATCTTGGTTGTAGATTTTTTCCCTTTCAGTACTTTAAATATATCCTGCCATTCCCTTCTGCCCTGCGGAGTTTCTGCTGAAAGATCAGTTGTTAAATGTATGGGGTTTCCCTTGTATGTTACTTGTTGCTCTTCCCTTGCTGCTTTCAATATTCTTTCTTTGTGTTTAATTTTTGTTAGTTTGGTTAGTATGTGTCTTGGAATGTTTCTCCTTAGGTTTGTCCTGTATGGGACTTTTTGCACCTCTTGAACTTGATTGACTATTTCTGTTTCTATGTTGGGGAAATTTTCAACTATAATCTCTTCAAAAATTTTCTCATGCCTTTCTTTTTCTCTTCTTCTTCTAGGACCCCTATAATTTGAATGTTGGTGTATTTAATATTGTCCCAGGGGTCTCTGAGACTATCCTCAGTTTTTAAAATTCTTTTTACTTTATTTTGCTCTTCAGCAGTTATTTCCACCATTTTATTTTCCAGCTCACTGATCTGCTTCTGCTTCAGATATTCTGCTATTGAGTCCATCTAGAATATTTTTAACTTCAGTAATTGTGTTGTTTGTCTGTATGTTTGTTCTTTTATTCTTCCAGGTCTTTGTTAATTGACTCTTGAATTTTCTCCATTCTATTTTCAAGGTTTTTGATCAACTTTACTATCATTATTCTGAATTCTTTTCAGGTAGTTTGCCTATTTCCTCTTCATTTATTTGGACTTTTGTGTTTCTAGTTTGTTCATACATTTGCGTGGTATATCTCTGCCTTTCATTATTTATTTTTAAACTTATTGTATTTGAGGTCTCCTTTTCCCAGGCTTTATGGCTGAATTATTTCTTCCTTTTGATTTCTGCCCTCCTAAGGTTGGTCCTGTGGTTTGTGTAAGCTGCATATAGGGTAAGATTTGTGCTGAGTTTTTATTTCCTCTGATGGACAGGGCTGAGTGAGGTGATATCTTGTCTGCTGATGATTGGGTTTGCATTTTTTGTGCTGTTTGTGGTTTGGATGAGGTGTCCCACACAGGGTTCTACTAGTAGTTGGGTGATGCTGAGTCTTATATTCAATCCCTTTGTGGGAGTTCTCACTATTTGATACTCCCTAGAGATAGGAGTTGGAGAAGACTCTTGAGAGTCCCTTGGACTACAAGGAGATCCAACCAGTCCATCCTAAAGCAGATCAGTCCTGAGTGTTCATTGGAAGGACTGATGCTGAAGCTGAAACTCCAATACTTTGGCCAACTCATGCGAAGAGTTGACTTATTGGAAAAGACACTGATGCTGGGAGGGATTGGGGGCAGGAGGAGAAGGGGACGACAGAGGATGAGATGGCTGGATGGCATCACCGACTCGATGGACATGTGTTTGAGTAAACTCCGGGAGTTTGTGATGGACAGGGAGGCCTGGCGTGCTGCGATTCATGGGGTCGCAGAGTTGGACACTACTGAGCAACTGAACTGACTGAACTGAACTGAGAGATAGGAGTCCTCTGGTAGTCTACCTAAAGATGCATACAGACTGAAAGTGAGAGGATGGAAAAATATATTCCATGCAAATAGAAATCAAAAGAAAGCTGGAATAGCAATAATCATATCAGACAAAACAGACCTTAAAATAAAGAATATTATAAGAGATAAGAAAGGACACTATATAATGATCAGGGGATCAATCCAAGAGAAAGACATAAAAATTGTAAATATCTATGCACCCAACATAGGAACATCTCAATACATAAGACAAACACTACAGACATAAAAGGGGAAATTGACAGTAACAAAATAATAGAGGAGACCTTAATACCCCACTTACACCAATGGACAGATCATTAAAACAGAAAATTAATAAGGAAACACAAGTCTGAAATGATACATTAGATGAAATGGATCTCATTGATACCTTTAGGACATTCCATCCAAATGCAGAAGAACACACCTTCTTCAAAGTGCATATGAAAAATTCTCTATGATAGACCCCATCTTGGGTCACAAATGAAACCTCAGTAGATTTAAGAAAACTGAAATCATATCAAGCATCTTTCCTGACCACAACACTACGAGACTAGGTATCAATTACAAGAAAAAAATGAAAAAAAAACACAAACATGGAGATTAAAGAATATGTTTCTAAATGATGAAAAGGTTGCTGAAGAAATCAAAAGGGAAATCAAAAAAATTCCTAGAAACAAATGACAATGAAAATACAACAACTCAAAACTTTGGGATGCAGCAAAAGCAGTTCTAAGAGGGAATTTTATAGGAGTACAATCCTACCTGAAGAAACAAGAAAAACATCAAATAGACAACCTAACTTTACATCTAAAACACCTGGAAAAAGAAGAACTAAAAAATCCCAAAATTAGCAGAAGAAAGAAATCATAAAGATCAGAGAGGAAATAAACAAAAACGGAAGTGAAAGAAACAATTAATAAAATAAGTATTAATAATTAGTTATTAAAATTAAAAATAATTTAAAAATTAATGAAACTAAAAGCTGGTTCTTTGAGATCAAAAAAATTGACAAACCTTTAGGCAACTCATCAGGAAAAAAAGAAAGAAGGATCAAATTAACAAAATTAGAAATGTAAAAGGAGTGGTTACAACAGACAATGCAGAAATGCAAAGGATTATAAGAGACTCTTATGAATAACTGTATGATAATAAAAAGGATAACCTGGAAGAAATGGAGAGGTTTTTAGAAAAGTTCAATCTTCCAAGACTGAACCAGGAAGAAATAGAAATTATGAACAACCCAATTACAAGCACTGAAATTTAAATTGTGATAAAAAATCTCCCCAAAATCAAAAGCCACAACCAGATAGCTTCACAGGAGAATTCTTCAAACATTTAAAGATGAGCTAATGCCTACCCTTCTAAAACTCTTTCAAAAAATTGCAGAGGAAGGAACTATTCGAAACCCATTTTGCAAGGCCACCATCACCTTGATACCAAAACCAGAAAAGGACAATACACAAAAAAAGAAAACTGCAGGCCAAAATCACTGATGAACATAGATGCAAAAATCCTCAACCAAAATTTTAGCAAACAGCATTCAGCAACACATCAAAAAGCTTATACACCATGATCAAGTTGAGGTTATTCCAGGGATGCAAGGTTTCAATACACAGAATCAATCAATGTGATAGACAATAATAACAAATTGAGAGATAAAAACCATATACAATCTCAATAGATGCAGAAAAAGCCTTTGACAAAATTCAGCAACATTTATGATCAAAATTTTTCAAAAAATGTGCATAGAAGGAAGCTATCTCAACATAGTAAAGGCCATATATGATAAGCCCACAGCAAACATTATTTTCAATGGTGAAAAACTGAAAGCATCCCCCCTAAGATCAGGAACAAGACAAAGGTGTCCACTCTCACCACTATTATTCAATATAGTTTCGGAAGCCCTAGCTACAGCAATCAGAGAAGAAAAAGAAATTAAAGGAATTCAGATGGGAAAATAAGAAATAAAGCTCTCACTGTTTGCAGATGACATGATACTTTATATGGAAAACCCTAAAGTTACTATCAGAAAATTACTAGAACTAATTAGTGAATTTAGCAAAGTTGCAGGCTACAAAATCAATACACGGAAATCACTTGCATTTATATACACTAACAATGAAAAAGCAGAAAGAGAAATTAAGTAATCAATCCCATTCACTACTGCCACAAAAAGGATTAAATATCTAGGAATAAACCTATCTAAGGGATAAAAGACCTGTATACAGAAAATTGTAAGACACCAATGAAAAAAATCAAAGATGACTTAAACAGATGGAGAGATACTCCTTCTTCCTGGGTAGGAAGAATCAATATTGTGAAAATAACAATACTACCAAATGCAAGCTACAAATTCAATGTAATCCCTATCAAATTACCAATGACAATTTTCACAGAACTAGAAAAAAAATTTCACAACTCATATGGAAACACAAAAGATCCTGAATATCCAAAGCAGTCTTGAGAAAGAAGAATAGAGCTGAAGCAATCAACCTTCCTGGCTTCAGATTATACAGCAAAGCTATAGTAATCAAGACCATATGGTACTGGCACTAAAACAAAAATATAGACCAATGGAACAAGATAAAAAGCCCAGAAATAAATCCATGTACCCATGGGTACCTTTATTTTTGACAAAGGAGGCAAGAATATACAATAAGACAAAGATAGTCTCTTCAATAAGTGATGGGGAAACTGGACAGCTACGTGTAAAAGGATGAAATTAGAACACTTCCAAATACCATACATGAAGATAAACTCAAAATGGATTAAAGACCTAAATGCAAGACCAGAAACTATAAAACTCTTAGAAGAAAATATAGGCAGAACACTCAATGATATAAAACAAAGCAAGATCCTCTATGACCACCTCCTAGAGTAATGGAAATAAAAACAAAAGTAAACAAGTGGGACATAATTAAACTTAAATGCTTTTTCACAGCAAAGGAAACTATAAGCAAGGTGAAATGACAACCCTGAGAATGGGAGAAAATAATAGCAAATGAAACAATGACAAAGGATTGATTTCCAAAATATACAAGCAGTTCATACAACTCAATACCAGAAAAACAAACAACTCAATCAAATACAGAAAAAGATCTAAGCAAACATTTCTCCAAAGAAGACATACAGATGGCTAACAAACACATGAAAAGATTCTCAATATCATTCATTATTAGAGAAATTCAAATCAAAACTATAATGAAATATCACCTCACACAGGTCAGAATAGCTATCATCAAAACATCTACAAACAATAAATGCTGGAGAGGGTGTGGAGAATAGAGAACACTCTCGCACTGTTGGTGGGAATGTAAATTGATACAGACACTATGGAAGATGGTATGGAGATTCCTTGAAAAACTAGGAATAAAACCACAATATGCCCCAGCAATGCCACTCCTAGGCATATACCCTGAGGAAACCAAAACTGAAAAAGACACATGTATCCCATTGTTTATTGCATCACTATTTACAATAGCTAGAACCTGGAAGCAACCTAGATGTCCACTGACAGTTGAATGTATGAAGAAGTCATGGTACATACACACAATGGAATATTACTCAGTCATGAAAAGGAGCACATTTGAGTCAGTTCTAATGAGGTGGATGAATGTAGAGCCTGTTATACAGAGTGAAGCAAGTCAGAAAGAGAAGAAATGTCATATACTAACATATATATATGGAATCTAGAAAGATGGTACCAAAGAATTTATTTGCAGGGCAGCTATGGAGAAACAGACATAGAAAACAGATTTATGGACATGGGGAAAGGGGAGGAGAGAATGAAATGTATGGAGAGAAAAATATGGAGACTTACATTACCATATGCAAAATAGATAGCCAATGGGAAATTGCTATATGTCTTGGGAAACTCAGGAGTTCTGTATCACCCTAGAGGGGTGGAATGGGGAAGGAGATGGGAGATTCAAGAGGGAGGGGACATTATGTGTACCTATGGCTGATTCACGTTGAGGTTTGACAGACAACAACAAAATTCTGTACAGCAATTATCCTTCAATTAAAAAATAAATTAATTTAAAAAATTAAAAATAGAAAATCAGTTTCAAATATATAAAAATTACTCTTCTTACTTTGTCTTGTCTTACAAAGTGAGATTTATGACTAAAACCAGTTCATAAATGTTGATTTTGTGAATATACAACTGACATATAAATGCTTTCCAGTAATTTCTGCTTATTCTTCCTTTTAGATACAATAATAATACATGGTAACATGAGCAGAAGGAAGTTAGAATCATAGAGTCTGGTTCAGAGTTGTCATTAATGGATTGCCATCTTGAGAAAGGCTCCTAGGTTTTTCACTTTTCTCTTATAAAATTACAGACATTTGACCTGTAAGCTGTCTTAAAGAAAATAATAAAAATTCTGTCTCTTTTCTTAGTTTTTCTAACCCTTACATGCATGCTGACTTGCTTCAGTTGTGTAAGACTCTTTGCAACCCCATGAACTCTAGTTCGCCAGGCTCCTCTGTCCATGGGATTTTCTGGGCAAGAATACTGGAGTGGGTTGCCATTTCCTTCTCCAGGTGATCTTCCAGACCCAGGAATGGAACCCAAGACTCTTACTCTTAGATATGCTGGGGTGGGGTGGCAGGGAAGTTAATGGTCCAACATGCTCTAAGGAAGGTCTCCATTAGTGGGAATCATCCTGGACTTAGAGTCATAGAACCAGTAATTCAGTCCCAGTTCTACCCCTCACTCATCTTATGATATTGACAATGTTGTCACTTCTCTGGGCTTCTATTACTTCTTGGATAAAAGAAGGCAGTAAAATAAAGGCGTTCTCTTGTTTTTCTCTTGCTCCTCCTCCTCTTCTTCTTATTTACCCATTTAACCTTTAGCAGACTTTCAGGCTCCTAAAAATGCACAAATGTACAATGTTTTGCACATACTTTCAGTGGGCCTCTTTAGGGAAAAGCCCAGTTAGTCAGTTCAGACAATCAGTCGTGTTCAACTCTCTGACCCCATGGACTGCAGCACAGCAGGTTTCCCTGTCCATCACCAACACCCAGAGCTTGTTCAAACTCATGTCCATCCAGTTGGTGATGCCATCCAACCATCTCATGCTCTGTCATACCCTTCTCCTCCTGCCTTCAATCTTTTCCAGCATCAGGGTCTTTTCCAATGAGTCAGTTCTTTACATCAGGTGGCCAAAGTATTGGTGTTTCAGCTTCTTGAATACTCACCTTCCAATGAATACTCAGGACTGATTTCTTTTAGGATGGACTGGCTGGATCTCCTTGCAGTCCAAGGGACTCTCAAGAGTCTTCTCCAACACCACAGTTCAAAAAAAAAAAAAAAAAATTCTTCAGTGCTCAGCTTTCTTTATTCCGACTCTCACATCCATACATGACTACTGGAAAAACCATAGCCTTGACTAGATGGACCTTTCTTGGCAAAGTAATGTCTCTGCTTTTTAATATGCTGTCTAGGTAGATCATAGCTTTTCTTCCAAGAAGCAAGAGTCTTTTAATGTCATGGCTGCAGTCACCATCTGCAGTGATTTTGGAGCCCCAAAAAGCAAAGTCTCTCACTGTTTGCTCATCTATTTTCCATGAAGTGATGGGACCAGATGCCATGATCTTAGTTTTCTGAATGCTGAGTTTTAAGCCAAATTTTTCACTCTCCTCTTTCACTTCCATCAAGAGCTCCTTATTGCAAAATTCAGACTTAAATTGAAAAAAGGAGGGAAAACCATTAGACCATCCAGATATGATCTAATCAAATCTTACAACTATACAGTGAAAATGACAAATAGATTCAAGGGTTTAGATTTGATAGACAGTGCCTGAAGAACTATGAATGGAGGTTGGTGACACTGTACAGGAGGCAGTGATCAAGACCATCCTTAAGAAAAAGAAATGAAAAAAGGCAAAATTGTTGTTTGAGTAGGCTTTACAAATAGCTTAGAAAAAGAGAGAAGCTAAAGGCAAAGGAGAAAAGGAAAGATATATCCATTTGAATGCAGAGTTTCAAAGAATAGCAAGGAGAGATAGGAAAGCCTTCCTCAGGGATTAATGCAAAGAAATAGAGGAAAACAATAGAATGGGAAAGACTCAGATCTCTTCAAGAAAATTAGAGATACCAAAGGAGCATTTCATGCAAAGATGGGCTCAATAAAGGACAGAAATGGTATGGACCTAACAGAAGCAGAAGATATTAAGAAGAGGTGGCAAGAATACACAGAACTATAGCAAAAAGACCTTCATGATTCAGATGACCACAATGGTGTGATCACTCACCTACAGCTAGACATCCTGGAATGGGAAGTCAAGTGGGCCAGAGAAGCAGCACTGCAAACAAAGCTAGTGGAGGTGATGGAATTCTAGTTGAACTATTTCAAATTCTAAAAGATGGTGCTGTGAAAAAGCTGCACTCAATATGCCAGGAAGTCTGATAAACTCAGCAGTGGCCCCAGGACTGGAAAAGGTCAATTTTTATTCCAATCCCAAAGAAAGGCAATGCCAAAGAATGCTCAAACTACTGCACAATTGCACTCATCTCACACAGTAGCAAAGTAATGCTCAAAACTCTCCAAGCCAGGTTTCAACAGTATGTGAACTGTGAACTTCCAGATGTTCAAGCTGGATTTAGAAAAGGCAGAGGAACCAGAGATCAAATTGCCAACATCCTTTGGATCATTGAAAAAGCAAGAAAGTTCTAGTAAAACATCTACTTCTACTTTATTGACTATGCCAAAGCCTTTGACTGTGTGGATCACAACAAACTGTGGAAAATTCTTAGAGACTGGAATACCAGACCACCTGACCTGCCTCTTGAGAAATCTGTATGCAGGCCAAGAAGCAAGAGAACTGGACATGGAACAACAGTTCCAAATTGGTTCCAAATTGGGAAAGGGAGAAGCACATCAACACCAAATTAGCAATTCCATGAACTGGATAATTTAAGGTCATTGTCAGAAATTTAACATATTATTCTAAAGTAACTAGAAGTATTTCATTTTGTGCTATCAAAAAATGTTTCCACAATGTTAGTAATTTACATTTTCCTATGCCTATTTCTTTGAATATATATTTTTCATAAAGCTGGTCAGATGTATATCATTTTGACAAATATTCTGTGCTAAGTATATCTTTCTAAAGATTTGAGTATATGAAATGAGAGGCAGTACAGTACAGTGAATAAAATTCGTTTACTTATGAATCCATAGAACTGAGTTCTGTTCTGTGATCTCAAGAGTTCTCTGTAACTTGAGTAAGTCACTTTATAGCTCTTTTCACGATAATATGATGAAACTTGCCTCCATGATTTCTAAGCTGATTTCCTCCCCTGAATTTGTATAGGGAGTTAGTAACCCAGGACTCATAAGACCCTTATTTTCATTTATGTGAATATGATACCGTTTGGAATTTTATCAAGTAGCTTACAGTGAACCCAATTTGTGTGAATTCCCAGGTTTGTTTAGCTGAGTGAGCTGCTCTTCTGGATCACCAGCAGCAACCCCTCAGCCAGGCTCAACCTAGGCCAGAATGGCTTGCCCGTGGCAGGCAGCCCCAAGTTAGACTTTTAGCCCTACCTCCTGACAACTATGGCTGCCTCAGCCCCTCCAGAGATGAAGGCAAGCGTTGCACACAGCTTCCATGACAAGGCCACTGGTGCTGTGGGGAGTCTGGTTCTACTTACAATTTCCAAATTTGAATGAACCATCCTGCTGTGGTGAAAGGGGCTTGGCTTTTTCAGTGACATCCAGCTGGGGCTACATAAAGCAGTACCTTGCAAATATGGAGACTAGTGACCTGGGACAAATAGGGAATAGCAAGCAACAGGGGACCAGAAGGAAGAAGATACATTTCTTGTCCTTCCTCTCTTCAGACAGCTTCCCAGGCAATATTTGAAGTGACAGAAACCAGTTTTCTTTTCCTGTTAAGTAGCCTCAGTTTTCACTTTTTATCCATACTCCCTTTTCTGTGCCCATGGCCCTTTTCTCTTCCCTCTTGCTGTCGTGGGGCTGCAACATCCAATAAAGTATAGAAAGTAAACTTTACTTCAGGGTCTGTTTTCTGATTGCTGTGAGGCTCATAGAGATGGTGATGCTTAAGATGGTCCTAGGTATTTGCTTCTATTCTACAGGGACACCTGAGAAAAATGATAGTGAGCAGAGCAAGCAGAGAAATCTGAGCAACAATGCTTAATTCCAACTATGAAACTGAACTTCCCAGGTGGTGCCAGTGGTATAGAACTGGCCTGCCAATGCAGGGGATGCGGGTTTGATCCCTGCGTTGGGAAGAGCCCCGAAGGAAGGCATGACAATCCACTCCAATATTCTTGCCTGGAGAATCCTATGGAGAGAGAAGCCTGACAGGGTATGGTCCACGGGTAGCAAAGAGTCGGATAGTAATCAAGGAATCTCCAAATGTTTCCAAAATCTGTGACTCCAAAAGGTCACACTTTTATTATATTCTACAATGATCTCACCCTAATATTACTCTTTCTAGATTTTATTATTTGCCACTTATTTAGGGGAGGGGTATTTTACAAGGAGGGTAGAGAAAATGGAAAAGAAATAGGCAAAAAAGGAAGTCATTTGAGAAATGGAAAAACAACTACAATTATTAGATGAGAGGAAGATATTAACCCCACATAGCTTTGGGCCTAATTTCTTTGGAAGCCCAAGTTAAACACATCATGGGTATACTAAAATTTTGCTTTGAGATTACCTTTTAACAACAGGACCATTCTAAAGCCCGTTAATCTTAGTTGTAGTATTGTAGTATTGATTTACGATGGACATGGAATGTGCTATCCATATCTCCCTTCAGAGAAGGATTTCTTGCCACTGTGAATGGGAGTCTCACTAGCAGAAACCCTTCAGCTACAAGCTAGCTTGGAAGCTGCCTCGGCGGCAGAAAGCAGACTTCACGATCAAGTCAGCACACTCTAGTGACTGACAGCGAGAGTTATGTATATGCCTGGCCATCTTGCTCCAGTGAGAAACAAGATGGATCATTTGATTTCCAGAGCTTCCTGTTGGGTCAACCAAGGCATTAATAAAATGTTTAAGAATTTGAAAACTCACATGCCAATCAAAACGTTTTCCTCTAGAAGACTGTTACTGCACCTCACCCTTTTATTTGATGGTTTGTGTGAAGGGAAGCGGTGGAGCGATCAATGTGAAAGTATATAAATATTTTAGCAACTGATAAAGATATCCTAGGTCATCCTGCCTGAATATCAATACTTCTTTAAGTAAAAGCGGGACCATTGCTACAAGAAGCTGCTAATATGGAAACAGATTTAGGGCAGGAATGCAATGCCCTCACTGATTTCAGATTTCTGCTAGAGGTAAAGCCTAGGAAAGATGTAAAGTTTTCCACAATGGCAAAATTCCCTGTCCATATGATAGCCCTCTAATTGACCTAGTGCCCACAGGACTGTCTCTCTTACTGATGAAAATACTTTTAGCTCTTCTCTGAAGAAGGCCTCTACCAGCTGCTTCAGCAAAGTATAGGCAGGAAAGTATCTTCACACAGAGTAACTAAAAAGAAAGTGCTTGACCAAGCAGTGAACATTTCCACTGAGAGATTGCCTTTCAAGTGACCTGCCTTCTACTTCTCCTGGCTAACTAGAACCAGAATTAACACCAAACTACAGAGAGGGAGGCAGAGAGAGAGAAAGAGGACCAGTGTGAGACAAAGAAGCAGAGAGAAAGCTGGAGAAAATCTCTTTCTCTTTTGGACTGAAAGCGTTTTGATCAGAGATCACATACTTTCTGACAGAAGAAATCTGAACCATCAATATTAGACAACTGAAAAACTTTCTAAACTAGGAGCCAGCCACAGTAAAAATCACTCAAATAAGGACAGCATTCTGTAGTTAGAAAGGAAGAGATTATTCCAAGGAATTTGAGCAAATGTGCCTCTGTAAACTAGATTTACCTTAACAAATAGCAGAAAAAATAAAAAAAAATTAAATTCATATTCTCAGCAATATTTGGGAATATATTGTGTGTATTTAATTACACAATAAGAAAAATTACTTTAGGTTGATAACCCCAAAGTCTGAATATAAAATATTTCTAGGTGTGATTATATACTTATTCTCAAGAGGTGAATGTCAACATTTTTCAGGTTACTGTGAAATGGTTAAACAAAATATGAAAGGGCAGGAGTGGAGAGAAACCAAAAAAAGTGAGAGAAAAAAAGCAATTTAGTGAAAATATTATCAAGTATGAATTTCTTTCTTCAATTTTTTTTCTTACATTTAAAAAGATGCAAATTTAAATATAGATAAAAAGGAAAATCATACATTTAATCCCAAAGGCAGGAATAAAAATTAAGAATGCACTCAAAATAAGAAAATTAAGTCTTGAAATTAATGAAAAAAATATATATGTATACACATACATACACTGTGGGGGAGAGAGCAGATTAGCCAAGATGGCCTTTTCAGGCTCTCTGACCCGATGTTTTGTAAATAATGACTATGTTACAGTTGAGATTATTCGTAGCACTGCACATGCACATCACAAGGTACTTGCTTGGTCACAGGCTACATTGTGGTGTAGGGGTATGTGATCTCCACCTAAAAACAAGAGCATTGGCATTACTGCTGCATCACAGCTGTGTCCATTGGGTCAGCCATGAGTGGAGATGATATAGTGTGTCTAATGCTAAGACTGCTGTGTCAGGCAGGGGAGAGGTTGTGTTGTGTTAGGTTGTGCTATGGCCGTTGCCCACAGGGGATAAATGTGTCTGCAGTTCCTAAGGCTCCTCGAGTCTTCTTCCTTGCACCTTGTCTACCATGGGTTCAATGAACTGTGCACACAGTGAGAGACAGTGAGACAACTGGCGTCAGGAACAGGATGAAGAGCAACGCGTATACATATATAAGTATTCTCATAAAAACATACAGTTCAAGATTTAATTTACTTATGAGTGCACTCCTGGCTACCCCCTCCAGTATTCTTGCTTGGGAAATCCCATGGACAGAGGAGCCTGGCGGTCTACACTCCATAGGGTCGCAAAGAGTCGGACATGACTCAGCAATTAACACTCTCTGGCATATAGTTCTAAAGTTGACATTATGGCCCTAAACAGCTTAAGAACATGCTTGAAAGAAACTAATTTGATGACTCACCATAGAAAGAACAGCTATTTCTATTGTTAATCAAATGGGTTTAATCCTATAGATTCGATTCTGAGCAGATCTCTTCTAAGCCCACCCAACCATGTGTCCATATGTTCAGTAGTGAGTTACTTTGTTTGAATGTAAACTGATTTGTCTGTGAACTGCAACCATCAAATATCAATTTTTTTTTTAACATGTGCCTGATGCAACTCTTAACTAAGAAAAATATGACTTATGCATTTGGTTGCATTGCTAAGGTATTTCAGGTACTGCCTTTCTCTCCCTGCTCTGTAGGGGGAAAGCTTTGTAGCTTTCTGTATGACAGTAAAACACTGAAATTAACTGTAGCTAATTTGTAGCTACAGCGGAACATTTCAAATATGAAATGGTTTAACAACACTAATGATACTACAGAAAAATCTTACTGGTCTCTACTTATGCTTGCCATTTCTTTGATGGAAATAAAAATTTGTGATTTCTATTGTGAGATGCAAATAATCGTGGGAGCGATGACAGATTATATCTAATCTTTTTAAACTATATTTTTTAAATCAGTGAATTATGTGATCAGCTCCTTTCCAAAAGCATATTTTTGATAAAAAGAAAAGAGTAAATAAATATAAGTCAAATGTAACTATCAAAACTTGTTAAAAGAAATACTGTCTAATTTTAAAAAAACTTTTAAATTGTATTTAGAGCACCTTTACGAGAAGTGTTGCCTTGAGAAAAATTGCATTATGATTTATCATTACTGAACATTTGCAATTTTAAAAATAAAACATCTTTCTATTCAAATCCATTTTACTTGTGAAATGTTTTAAACACACTTAAAAATTAAAGATTTATGTCAGATTTAAAAAGTGCTCATGTTTTGACATATTTGTTTCAGATCTTTTAATTGTAAAACTCATTAACTATGTAGATTTAGCAATATTTGCACCTTTCATGATTTAATTTCCCACTTCTCTTTCAAGAGTTAACAACTGTACTTAAGGTGTTTAGATTCCTCTTTCTACCCATGTTTTTACACATTCACTACACCTATGTGTTTCTATCAATTTATAGTATTGATTTGGATGTTTGCAGTTTTTACCATGACTAGGCAAATTATGCTTACCATAACAAAACATAAAAGAAGCAAGGTGGCCGGCTTTCTCTCCATTTCTCTCTATCTGTTGCTGTTTAGTCACTAAGTCATGCTCAACTCTTTGCAACTCCATGGACTGTAGCCTTCAGGCTGCTCTGTTCACGGGATTTCCCAGGCAAGAGCACTGGAATGCCATTTCCTTCTCCAGGGCATCTTCCCCACCCAGAGATTGAACCCATGTCTCCTGCATTGGCAGGCAGATTCTTTACCAGTGAGCCACCCAGGAAAGCCCCCCTCTCTATATATATATATGTATATATAAATATATTGTATGTTTCACATATTATATATATATATATAAACTGACTCACCTTGCTGTACATTTGAATCTTCATAAATCAACTATACTTCAATAAAAATTTTAAAAATAGAAAGATTTATCTACATATATTCATGTGGCTCTATTTATAATTAATTTTAACTACTAAATAGCTTTCCATGGCATGAATCTACATTAAATTTGCAATCAATCTGCTGTTTATAGGCAATAAGGTTAATGTCAATATTTTAGTCATATAGAAACCTTCAGTAAACTTCTTGGTATACATTCTCTTACAAATATGTGTTATAATTCCTCTAGTCTATAGAGAAGAATCTATCTAGAAGTGGAAATCACGGGTTGTAGAATGTTTGTGTGTGAGTGGGTGTGTGTGTGTATGTATATATCTTTGATGTTACTAAACATACCCATTTTGGCTATGTAAAGTAGCACCCATTTTCATTACCACCAGAAATATATGAGGAGTACTACATCCTCAAAAGGACTTAGAATTGCCATGTTTTAAAATGTGTGACCATACAATACAATGAAAATATGACAATTATGCGAACATCTCATTACTTTTATTTCTATGAATTTTTTAATTTGCAACTCTTTATTTGCAAGTGAGGATATTTCCATGTGTTTGCTAGCATTTATCTGTTCACATTCTTTGATAAGTTTACCCATTATACTGTTAGTCTTATTTAGTGATTCTTAACATTTCTTGTAGATTCTAGATTCAAATACTTTGCCAGGTCTTTGATTAGCAATAATTTCTAATTTGGTGATAGTTTTTTCATTTAACTTTTCTTTATGGTATCTTTGGTGTGTAAAGGTTGTTTAATTTATTAATTTTCTTGTTATAAAATCTATCAATTTGTCTTGTGCAAGAACTCCTTACAAAATCTTAAGGTTTTAAATATATGGTCCTTTTTTTAAGGGCTCTGTAATTTTACTTTGCACATTTAGATCTTGAATCTGTTGGGGACTTCTTTTTCTGTAGAGTGCAACAGAAATCTAGTATCTCTCCACTCCCACCCTGAGGCCCCCTGCTTATGAATATAATCACTTTCCTCATTGACATTGAGTGTTCCCTCCTTGTCTTGCAACTGACATATATCCCGTTTTGACTGGGACTTTCTGTGTTCCCTTCTGCCTATTGGTTCAACTATGGTCTTTTCCAGAACTAGTAACAAACTTTTAGTTACTACAGTTTCATAATAAATTTCCCATTTTTATTCTTCTTTACAATTGTTTTAGTTAGCTGTTCTTAGTCCTATAATATAATATGTGAATTTTAGAATTAGCTTGTCAAATTTTAGATTGAATTTAGAAATTGTCAAATTTTGACCAAGATTCACAGTCAATAATTTTTTAAAATTATTCTAAAAAATACTCAAACTAGGGTATGAAAAATCTCAAGAGGATGTAGAAACATCCTTTAACCTGAAATTTTTGTCACCTATTGGTGATTTGGACTCAGTATATTAGAATATTTCTTTTTCATTTATAGAAGAATCCCCAGTTTGTCCACTAGAACAAACCTCTTTGGACATATGCAGCAGTAATAGCTTTGGTTTTAATTTTCAATTACATGTATCTACAATATTTTCCTTCTGAAAAATGTGTGCTCAATTACCAAACTATATGTTTTATAGATAAAGTAGTAAATCACTTTTCAAAGCATAGTAATGAAACATCATATTTACTTAAAACCTAACCTAGGGCAAAACTGAAACACTGCACACAATGTTTTGCATAAAATTTGCATAACATTAATTTTATATTAAATTTTGTTTGAGGATTTTTTACCTTTGTAAGCT
Source organism: Dama dama (assembly GCF_033118175.1). Classification (NCBI taxonomy): domain Eukaryota; kingdom Metazoa; phylum Chordata; class Mammalia; order Artiodactyla; family Cervidae; genus Dama; species Dama dama. The sequence goes on from NC_083689.1 coordinate 36,213,516, forward strand.
AATATTTGTTAATTTAACCCCAGAAATTATAATTTCTATAAATCAAGTCAAACATGCTTTTTGCATAAAGTTTTCAGATTGGCATGTCATAGCCACTTAAGGATTTTACTTTGAAAAGTGAATCAAAAGCATTGTCATCTCACAGCCTATTGCGTTAATGCCTAATTGCAGTGATGAGGCATCTAATATTATCCAGTAATTATTACATTTTTCTTGATAATATGTTTTTCTTTCAGTATTTTCAACTGTTGCATGGACAGTCATCTCACTAGTACTGAGGATTAAGTAGTGAGCCAGATATCGACACTGAGGCTACATTTTAACATGAAAACTAATCACTAAATTAACTGCCCAATCAACTACTGAATTATAAACTCAACCAGTATATGGAGCAGAGAGCTACCAAAAGGATCTATAAATGGTGACCATGAAAAAGCTTATTTGAGATAGATTTTAAATACAAACTCCAAAGGATAAGAAAGAATTATTAATGAAAGAAATGGTAGTAGCACATTTTTCAAGGAAAGGTAACAAATATGTGCAAATTTCATAAGATGACTAAAGAAGAATGGTGCATTTGAGGAATATAAAAACTACTGGGTCAGCTGCAATAGAGAAAACGAAGAGGACAGAGGCTCAAGTTGAGAATGGGGTGCAGTAACCACAACTTTCAGAACCTTAAAGACCATGTGAAGGATTCTAAATTTTTTCTGAACAGTGGCAAGATATTGAGCAGATTCAAGAGAGAAATGTTACGGAATAAGTCCAGCTTCAATATGAAGAAAGAATCAGGAAGGAACAAAAATGGATATAGTGGGACTGGTTAAGAGATTATTGCTGTGGTTAGGCAAGAAATAATGGTAACTCAGAACAGGGTCGTGATAGCAAGGAGAGAAGAGAGATTAAGGAGATACTTAAGAAGGAGTATTAAAAAAGACTCATTGCTTTAATAAATATACAGAGTAAGAGATGCTTTACTCTTGGGATGACTTTTGGGACTCTGGGTGTGAAAAAAACGTAGATGCTAGTGACATTGATTGTGACGGAAGAGAACCAAGTTTTAGATATATTTAATTGTATGGTCTATTAAAAAATCAAAAGAATGATATATACCTAGAACTAGGTACAAATGGTTTTGGTATAAAAATAGTTTCAAAAGATACACACCAGGGTCAATTTCAAATAGTTAAAACTTTGAAATGTAAAGAAATGATTCTATAAAAGCTACTGGGGGGGAAAAAAAAAGAAGAAAGAGGGAGAATTACTTTATAATCTCAGCAGAGAAAAAATCTTTCTGTGACTCAAAACTCAGAAGCCATAAAAGAAATTATCACCAACAAAAAAGGCCAACAAGTCATATATCCCTAAGTTATAAAGAATTTCAAACAATGAAAAAAAAGAATGAGAAAAACAGAAATATAGACAAAGGAGACAGAGGTTTTAATGAGAAAAGTTAAAATCCACAAATGGCTCTTAAACTTAAGAAAACACATTGATTTCACTCAAAAACAGAAAGGAAAATACAAGCCATCAGAGTGCTCACTTCTGTGGCACATATACCAAGAATTAAAGTGATACAGGAAAATTATCATAGTTTCTGCACAAGAAAGGGAAAAGTGAAGTCGCTCAGTCGTGTCCGACTCTTTGTGACCCCATGGACTGTAGCCTACCAGGCTCCTCCATCCATGGGATTTACCAGGCAAGAATGCTGGAGTGGGTTGCCATTTCCTCTCCAGGGGATCTTCCCAACCCAGGGATCAAACCCTGGTGTCCCGCGTTGCAGGCAGACGCTTTACCCTCTGAGCCACCAGGCAAGCCCTCTCAACAAGAATGACATGCCAATTCATGAAGAATCTTTCTGTACTAAAACAGAGATGTCATCTGTAAATATCAGCTTGACAAAACTGCAAGATTTTTAAAACAAACTTGTTTTAAAATGTTTAAAACACTCATTTATTGTTCATGAAAGTACAAATTGGTACAAATTTTTATGGAGTACAATTTTGAAGTATCTATCAAAATTTATTTAGGCATTCACCATATGAGAAACCAATTCTATTTTTAGGATTGTTTCTTACACGTATTTTCACATACACAGAAACTAATGTATACATAAAGTTATTAATTGTGGCACAGATTATAGTAGCAAAGTTTATAAAGAAGCTAATTATCAATTAGAGATACAAATATAGTATACTCACACAATGTAATAGGATACACTGTACATGTTGGAACTGTACATGTTGATACACTGTACATGTACATACTTTCCTAATAGTCAAGACACATTTTTTAAGTAAAAATACAAATGTACAAGAGTATGTATAGTATGGCATCATTGGTATCAAACAGGAAAATAATATAATCACATTTGCTTTCATATACATAAAAACCTGTCTGGAAAGAAACAAGAGTCTAACACAGAAATATCTGTTTATGGGTGTACTAGCAACAGGGCAAAGAGAAATAGTGTTGGAGGGACATTTTGAATCACTGTGGGTTTTTTTTTTTTTTTTTTTTATCCTCTGATGTTTTAAACTTGTGGATTTTATTTGAAACATAAAGCATTTCAAGAAGACTGTTATATATAATGAAGAGAAAAAGATGTCCTTGCTCTGGGTGATGAAAACATTCTTTATTCTGATTGGTAATAGTCATTACAGTCACTAAAGTTGCCAATGCACAATAGTTTGTGTACCAAGGAAAGGTTATGATTCTGCAGAGGATCTAATCTTGCTAGAATTGATGGACCTGTCGATGTGTACTGTCAAGAAAAGACGTCAAAGGCTTGATAAGCAAGGCTCTTACTGGACCACAATATTACTGATTATCGCTGAAATTAACAACAGGGTCATTATTTAACATGTCTCCTTAAAATGACCAATGAAATCACAGTGCAGGCATGCATTTTCTCACCTGAAGTCTGTGTATAAATCACATTGTTGGGATTATAAAGGCAACTCAGTGATGCCCTCTGCTTTCAAGGAATTTATATTCTACATGGGCAAATAAGTCATGTATATAAATATATAAAATGGCAAAGTTAGATAGAAAGGGTAAAAGGTTATGAGAGAAATAAAGTGCGGTAGGATTTAGAAGAGACCGAGATGACCTTCAGTTGGAGAACAAGAAGGGGAAGATCAAGGGAGATCCGGCAATGAGGTGAACTAAGAAAATCTTCAGGTGGATCTGTGAGCCAAAGGGCACTCCAGGTGGAGAGGACAAAAGGGGACGGAGAATGGGGAGTGAGAAGAGCAAATACTTCAATCTGGTTTCTGTGTGTGCTGCCTTTGTGAGTGCTCAATCACCTCATTCGTGCCTGACTCTGCGACCCTGTTGACTGTAGCCCACTAGGCTCCCCGTCCATGAGATTCTCCAGGCAAGAATACTGGAGTGGGTTGCCATTCCCTCCTCCAGGGGATCTTCCCCGTCCGGGGATTGAACCCTTGTCTCTTATGTCTCCTGCACTGGCAGGCGGGTTCTTCACCACTATCTCCTCCTGTCGGAATATGGTATTTGAAAGGTAGAATCATTAAACCTAGATGATAGGACTGCAAATTCAAGGCTAAAGAGCTTGTATATTATGAGCTGGGAGGCTTGTGCAAGTTCAGGAGAATGGGAATGACAGTATGCACAAATAGTTCCTTAGCAAGTCTGACCTGGCAACAGGCTTGTAGGATGGGCTGGAGGGAAGAGTTGAACATGGGGGAAAAAGGACAGTAAGAAAAGGAAACAAAAAAAAAAGAACAAACAAGAAACTTTTGGAGAAAGTCCAGTGAGAATTATTACATGGAGAATGGAAGGGAATAAGTAAATGGTACTGCTTGGAGGTATAAGGAAATAATAAGGAATCAGGAAGCATCTGCTGTGTGAGTAAATGATAAAATGAATGAATGAAGTCAGACAAATGGAAGCATCAAACTAATTTTTCTTCTTATTCCTGGCTCAAGTTACTAGTCAAGTCTGCACAGAGTTTTTTTTCACCAGATTCTGTTATCCCTACCTGACACCATTAAAGAAAAAAGATAACCAACCTATTACTATAAGGGGAAGGAAAGAGCTTGGCTTTCCTCCTGCTCTTTGGTTCTTCCTGGTAGTTGCTCTGACCAGTGGAGTAAGGCTGGAGTGCACTGCAGAAGGGCTGTAGCTTCATAGGTTGCATACAGTAAATTCTTAGTTACCTTAGAAGGAGTTTGGTTCAGTTATTTTTCGGGTAGTCACAGGCTACCAATGACTAGATATGTTAGACTCTATCAAAAAGTGGGAGGAAAGGAGAGATACTCTGATTCCTCTTTGACTACAAGATCCAATCCTGGATGTTCTTCATATGTAAGTGGGAAAACAGGTGCCTGAGGATGAAAGAGAGCAAAGAAGGATGTAAAAGAAGGAAGCAAGGAAAAGAGGAAGCGAAGGAGAGAGAGAAGGAAGAAAAAGGAATTAAGGAATGAGGGGAAGGATAGAAGGAGGAAGAAATGAAGCAGAAAAGGAAGAAAGGAAAAACTAAATGTTTTTGAAATGTTTCTGTTGGAATATTTACAGACATCCATCCCTAACAATCAAATGAAGTAAGCATTATAATTATTTAATTTTATGGATGAATCCCCTGGATGATGCTGATGGTGATCTCAAGCCTTCTTATAAAGTTACTCTCTTGGGCAGCAGGTCACGGTGTAATAAAATTGCTTATGACAAGGAAATGCAATTATTGTGAGAATATGGACTCTTTGGGAAAAGATTATAACAAGGCAATTTACGCTTCCTTTTTAATTCAACTGATATTGCTATGGGGAACTGCACTTTTAACAGTCATTGTCAGATCCAGTTTCTATGGAAATTTTAGGCTGCTACCATTGGACAAAATCAATGGTGCCATGGGAACAACATCCTTGATAATGGCAAGTTTTTTTTTTTTCCCCAGAGGTGTGATTTGCTTTTTTCCTGAGATGTGACACAACCCACTGACAATTTAAAAATTCCTCCATAGATATACACAATATAAACTATTCATGCTGCACTTTTCAACATTCTATAAAGAAAGGAATTATCTATTCCAGTAATGATTTTTCGATTAGAGAGAGAAAAGGAAAGTAACATAATAATCAATATGCGCCATAGATTGTCTTAATCTAAACTCAGCCATTAAAACTACATCTGATGTATAGATATGTTCTGTTTGTGGATTTTCCTCCCTTAAATATATGACCAGTCTCAGTCAGGCAGAGAAGCCCTACCTCCTTCTCCTTGCTTTCCCATATTTGCCACTCCATCCCATAATTGATTTCATAGTATTAAGAATCATAGCTGCTTGCAGAGATTTTAGCCTTCAGTTTGCAACTGGCCATTGATTGGAGGGGAAAACTTGCATGAGTATGGTGGGAAAACATATTTCCCTATTAAAATATTTGTTGTGTAACATCAACAAAAAGACATGTTACCTATAGAATAAGTGATACTTTTGTTCTAAGCAAATTTTTAAAAATTATTTTACTATGTATTATATAGTTGTATAACAATGATAAATAGACAAGCTAGATCATTTCTTGGATATCTGAAAGGTGATTTCATGATGATATACAAAATCCTGAGGTATTCATAGCAAATGTCTTGTACATGTCCTGGTCTATAAAGGATGTAAGTGAAGTCGCTCAGTCATGTCCAACTCTTTGCAACCCCATAGACTATAGCCTACCAGGCTCCTCTGTCCATGGAATTTTCTAGGTAAGAGTACTGGAGTGAGTTGCCATTTCCTTCTCCAAGGGATCTTCCCAACCCAGGGATCAAACCCGGGTCTCCCACATTGTAGGCAGATGCTTTACAGTCTGAGCCATGAGGGAAGCTCAAGTCTATAAATGTCTTCAGAAAAAGGAGGAGAAAGAAGGAGTCAAAGGGATTGGATGCAGTGGCCACTAGGGCAAGTGGAGTCCTATGTCTTTTTCCAAGTCTCCTGTTATCTCCCCGGTGTCTTCATTTTTATTGAGAGGACAGGCTTTTTGGTGTCAATCTAGTATCAACAGAAGAGTTGGGGGAAGGGGAAGAGGAGTGTTAACAGATATTATGGAAAAGCTAAAATCCTTCAAGCCATTCCTGATTCTTTGACTGGTTTTTTATCGATTCTTTATCAATTTCATAAGGTGGCTCAGATCTACTTTGATCTGATATTTTAAAATTAAGTGTGAACCATTTAAATTTCCTCAGATATAATACAAATGAAAAAAGAGATGAGTTAAATTAATCTCTTGTTTATATAATAAGACAGTTTTCTGTATTATTATTGGGACCAGTAGAGCTCTTTGCATACTTCAGATTGACTTGCATGGTTATTTGTTGCCTGTCTGTCCCAGAATTCTACTCCTGAGAGAGTCTTCCAACATGTAAAGTGGGTGATCTCTTCTGTTATCCTAAGTGTTGATTTGGGAGATCGCTCTGCAAAGGTGAATGTGCCATCCTGCCAGGAGCTAGGGTGAAATGCTCCACCCCCACATAGTGCTTAATAATAAAGAAGATGTGACACATATGTACAATGGAATATTACTCACTCACAAAAAGGAACAAAATTGTGCCATTTGCAGAGATGTGGATGGACGTAGACACTGTCATACAGACCAAAGAAATTCAGAAAGAGAAAAATAAATATTGTATGTTAACACATATATGTGGAATATAGAAAAATGGAACAGGTGAACCTATTTACAAAGCAGAAATAGAAACACAGATGTAAAGAGTAAATATATGGACACCAAGGGACAAAACGGGGTGGGAGGTGGGATGAATTGGGGAATTGGGGTTGACATACATACATTACCGTGTACAAAAGAGACAACCAATGAGAACCTACTCTATGGCACAGGGCTATAGCAGAGCACTCTATTCAGTGCTCTGTAGTGATGCAAATAGGAAGGAAACCCCCCAAAACAGGGGGTATGAGTATATGTGTAACTGATTTACCTTGTTGTACAGCAGAAAATAACACTATAAAGTGTTACATAATAAACACTATATAAATAACAACATTATAAAGCAGCCTATACTCTAATAAAAATCAAGAAAAATAATAAAGCCCAGGTTACCAAAGTCAAGGCAGGTGTCAGGATTCAGTTATAAATTATATAACTAAGTTATATATGGACTAAGTGATATGGACTAAGTTATAAATGAATAAGTATATTCAGATGTAAACACTAAGGATCACTGATCCCTCGACTTTTCCATCAACTACTTCAGCTGTTATTCACAGAAAAATTGTGCTTAACTAACATTCTGCTTATTCTTAGACCTATTTTGTTGGCTCTGTCCTTTCCGAGTTTTGCATAACTTGGAGTTTTATTCTAAAAACCTTTCTCGATTTTTGTCAGAAGTTATATTTGTTACTTGACACAGTAGCATATGTGCCCTGGAGTTCTGGCGATGCCAGGGTAGAAATAAAGCGTCGTGTCACATCCAGCTCTGCTTATTGTCCCCGCTCCACCATATGTGCATATATCTTCTTTGGATTTCTTCTGTCCCCAAAGGGCACACAAAGTATATAGAACCCAGTTAAAACATCCTTCTCAATCCCTATCTACGGAAGGGACAAATATGGATGAACGGCAAGACCAGGAAACCATCTGCCTCCCACTGCTGCCCAGAATTTAAACCATAATACCTTGAGATGCTATTTTGTCAAAGCTGCATTGGCCTTGACACAGAAGGCTTCCTGGGCAGTAGTCTTGGGTGAATAAAAAGGCTAATCAAGTTGCACTTTAGGAAAGAAAAATGGGAGCTCTATGCAGTACCAGTCCATGTATCATCACTATTTTCAGGACAAGTGAAATGTCAAGGCTAAAATAACCCTCAGCTATCTGTAAAATAACATAATCCAGGTACACAGTCACGGCAGAGTTTTGAAATATTATTCAATTGGTTTTCTCCATAAGGAAAAATAAAAAAATAAATTTTTATGCTCCACATTTATCAAAAACAGGTACTGAATTAAAAACTAAAAATATGGCAACAGTCTGGTATCCTGTCAGATTTAGTCTATGTGCAACAGTCCAATCTATCCAACAAAAATGCATCGTACTGGTTTTGAAAGGCTATTTCAATCAGATACTTGCTTTTACTTCCTTCGAGACTATTATTCTGCACTATATATTTGCTTTATTGAAAACTACAAGAGACAGTTTTTAATGTTTTGTTATTGCTAATCTTGGAAATTAACTCTTAACAAAATGGAGAGCTATTGCAGAGTAAAGATACTTTAATTTTTTTCAATGATTGTAAAAAGATTTGCATTCATATATATCATATAAACTCAAAATACTAAGACACAGTTGTTTATGGAGTGAACTACTTTTGAAAAATTCATAGAACCTCAATTGTTAAATGGCTTCCCAGGTGGCACTAGTGGTAAAGAATCCTCCTTCCAGTGCAGGAGACATAAGATATGTGGGTTCAATCCCTGGGTTGGAAAGATTCCCCTGGAGGAGGGCATGGCAACCCACTCCAGTAGTCTTGCCTGGAGAATCCCATGGACAGAGAAGCCTGAGAGCTACAGTCCACAGGAGTCGGACACAACTGAAGTGACTTAGCACGCATGCACAAATGTTAAAAGCTATTATTTTGACAGAAGGCAGAATTATAAATAATATTTCCACTTCTCTACTTATGAACCATATTTAGGATCACATTTACTTTATTTTTATGTTATTGAAGAAGATAAGATTTATTGCCACCAAAGTACATTTTGAACAATGGAAATGCTCTACAATTTGAAATTATTTATTAGAAATTATTTTTTCAATCAAAATTTAATTAATCTGGCTCCTTGATATCAGCTACTTAAATGGGTTTTGAGAGCCCAGTGAGAAATAAAACATACTTTCTACCTCCATTAAACTCTTAATCTAGTAGCATTAGCATAATTTTTTTTGATGAAGACTATATATAAAGGCTGTCTTACAGTTTTTAAAAGTCATTTTAAAAAATTAGAACTTGGTACCAAACAAAGGTAAAGGCTTTAGCATACCTCTGAAGAATTTATATATATATATATATATTCACATATGTGAACAGATGATACAAAGAACTCGATCTTTATACTGATTGTGATGGGGGGAACCCCCAAAAGATCTTCATAACATACCAACAATATTCATATAACTTTTAGACCTAATGATTAGCATTAAAAGGGCAAAACCCTGTGAAGGTAGAGAATTTACTTATTCCACTTTCAAAGACACCATGTTCATAAGATTCAGTGAGTAGGTCAAGTTTTCAGTTCCAGGAGTTATAAAAGAGGAGGCAAATAATGGGTTGGTTTCCTGTTCTTCCTTATTTTTCTTCTTCAAGATCTTTTATAAGACTCCTACCCCTTCATCCACAATCTGGGTCTAGTAGTCATATTTTTGTCCTAGAAATTATTTGAGAATATTACTACAAAGCAAAAACAGATCTTTTCCAATTGAGACCTCTGAAAATAATCAACAACTGTATTATCATGTGAAAAAATATATAGACTTGGATGCCAGGAACTAATCATGTAAAGTAGGGTACCCAGATTAGTTTATACAGTTTATTTGCTCTTTCCACATCAACATGGAGTTCTCCTCATTCCAGAAGTGATGACTTCTTCAGTGAAAAAATAGAAACTGTTCAGCTGGAAGGAACCTCAGAGATAATTTTATCCAGTGCACACTTGCCTGTGTTGCAATGAGGAAACTGAAATTCAGGCAGATTAATCTCAGCTGGCAAAGCTTTCCTGGCCTCTATTGTGATGCTTTCCTAGTAGACATCATTTGTAATATCTGACTATAATATATGAGGGATGTTTACCATAAACATACTGACACTCAAGCTGCAATTTCTCTCACTGGAATAGTTCAGTTTTGTCGCTCAGTTGTGTCTGAATCTTTGTGACCCTATGGACTGCACTACACCAGGCCTCCCTGTCCATCACCAACTTCCAGAGTTTACTCAAACTCATGTCCACTGAGTCGGGGATGCCATCCAACCATCTCATCCTCTCTCATCCCCTTCTGCTCCTGCCTTCATTCTTTCCCAGCATCAGAGTCTTTTCAAATGAATGAGTTCTTTGCATCAGGTGGCCAAAGTATTGGAGTTTCAGCTTCAGCATCAGTCCTTCCAGTGAATATTCAGGACTGATTTCCTTTAGGATGGACTGGTTGGATCTCCCTGCAGTCCAAGGGACTCTCAAGAGTCTCCTCCAACACCACAGTTCAAAAGCATCGATTCTTCAGTGCTCAGCTTTCTTTATAGTCCAACTCTCACATCCATACATGACTACTGGAAAACCATAGCTTTGACTAGGCAGACCTCACTGGAATAGACCTCCCTCAAAAAACTTGAGAGAGCCCTAACAATTTTAAATTAGTGAATCTGCAAAATTTTATTACAGAGGTATAGGTTGCACAAAATTTGGATCCTCTCCTGTTGGCAGGCTACAGTCCATGGGGTCTCAAAAGTTGGACACAACTTAGCAACTAAACCACCACTACCACCACCACCTGTTAATACAGAGATAGTACAAGAGCTTCATTTTGCTTTGACTTATGAAGTCTTTGTTGGGTTTGACTAGAGTGAAGTCTACTTTTATGGCAAAGGTCCAACCAATTTAAAGAACCTAGGCTCGATCAAGAAGGACGTCTCTTTTATAAAGTGCCCATTTCAAGATAAATATTATCAATCGAAGTTTCTTCTTGTTTCACAGGAAAACATTTCTTACCACCAGTTATTTTTTTTAATTAAAAGAAAAATCCTATCTCATATCAAAATACCTTCAGAATTCACATATTTGCTGATTTAAATAAAAATATCAATTTTAAAATGTGGGGTAAAAATGTGTAAATGATGAACCTATATTTCAAGACTAACAGTTTGCCTCATATTTAGTGATATTTTAAATCATATTGAAACAAAACTTTTACTATATACAAATGAGAAGAACTGCAAAGAAAGAAGTTCTTCCTATGTATTTCATTTTCTGGAATTTCTCATTGTTCATTCTTTACAAGGGAAGGAATTCCAGGGGTATTTGTTAATAAGGAAATCCTGAAATGCTATTCTATAGCCAAGAAGAAAATATTTCTTTCCCCAACTTCCTATACTTAACAGTTAATTTTAGTTCCATGATTGAGTATATGAATTAATAACAAAATACTTAACATTAAGCACATTATGGTGTGATCTCAGTAAAATAGCAATAAAAATGAAAACAAGAACAAGGGTTGGCATACATTCGTGTAAATTTTTGAAACCACAAACTACAAGCATACAAATACAAATGATTTCTTAACCATTTGAGGAAGAATAGTACATATACATATTATTTTAATTACTCATGAAATATCATAAAGGATTTTCACTCGAGGGAATTATTAAGGTTTTATTTAAGGAGCACGTCTTGCCCTTTGATAGTTAGGGATAATATATCATATCTTAAGCAATATCAAACAATATAATTACATAATACCAAGTTATCCACTCCCTAGAAGACAGGATCCTAGATAAAAATACATGGGAGGAAAAATTGCATTTTAGGAAAAAAAAAAAAGGTGTTTGAAGTGAAAAAATCTATTACATTCCAAAATAAATCCAATATTGTCTTTGAGAAAAACTCAGACTTGTGGGTGTGCAGTCACCTATTCCATGACAAGCATAGACAAGAAGAGACAACTTTTCATAAACAGTTTTTTACAGCACTCTAAGGTTCTTTAATATGTTAATAAATATTCCTGCAGTAGAGGCTAAGAGGCTAAGTCCATTTATATTTGGAAAAACTTCTAACATCCAGAATCCCTTCTTAGGGAGTTCTATAAAAGAATAAAAAATTCTGCAGCTAAAAAAAAAAAAAAAACTTTTTGCTTTCTTTGTTTTCTTTCATTTACCAAACATTTTAATTCTTGATCTTGTTTTTTTTTTTTTTTTTTGGAACACATTTTACTATGACAGTAATGGTATTCTATCTAATAAACCTCAAGAAAAACAAAATGGGAGGATTTCAAAAATTCTCCTAAGTTTCACATAGATTCTCAGGAAATATGTGTTTCATGAAAAAAAAATCAAAGCTAAATATGCTGTTATAAACTAGCTTGACTATTGTGAGATTCTTTATTTCATATTCTGTTTTCTGTTTTTAACTGGGGAAGTGTTGATGACATGGATAAATTACATTTTTCTATAACTTCTGCTTGTAACAAATATGCACAATCAATGCTAATTATATATCTGAAGGTAATATTAGCTAAGAGAATACTAATAAAATCTAAAGCCATGAACATTTTTGTTATGATGTTCACAAGTACTTAAGCCAATTTAAAAATGATAGATTATCTAATCCTATCCTCAAATATTTGAAATTTCTCTAATCAATTCAGAAATCTAATGGGCATATAGCCTCACTATAGAGTCAAATTCAAAGTTATTATGAAGGTTTATCTCAGATTCTAGAATTGTCATTACCAAAAAATGTTTTAATTCATATTTTAAGAATTAAATTCTACTTGTAAAACTCTGGGAAATATAAACAACACATTTCTCTCAGGCTCTTGCTCTTGATTTTGATCTATTTAAAATAAAAAGAAACAGGGAGAGAATGAGATAAATTGTCAGTGTCGTGAATTCTGCCTTTGACATTAAACAGCACACTTAAATGCTGTGGAATTGATAGTTATGTATTGGATTCACAATGTGATGACAATAATGTAGCATTATAATATTTATTTCCAAGTAGCTCAGATCTAAGGCTCTTTATTTTTTAATGGACCATGTTAACAATCTGTAAGTCAGAGAGAAATTTTTTTTTTAACAGATTTGGAGGCTGAAGCTTAGGAAGTTATCTGAGACCTACTACTGGTAAAGAAAGCAACCACCCCTGTAATAAGTTAAAGAGTGGCAATAAAAATACCAACTCTAACTATGAATTAAAATAGAGGCTTTAGAACAGTCCATTTAACTTACAATATGGTATACATTTTATGCTTGGTTAATATGTGAGCTTTGAAATAAGAAATTAAAAATTAAGTCACCCTTTCAAAGATCTGAAATTCTTTCCATATGAAATACTGAAGTATGTTTTTCCAAAATTCAAATGGGCATGAATTTCTCTTTCCCCACACACTTTCCCTAAAGTGTAACACAATATGGTTTCTTTAAGGTTATTCCTTCCAATAAATAGGCATACATCCTGTGAAAACTGGTCTGTCTGAATTTTAGAGAAATACTGAATCAATTCCCCTATCCAACAGATCACAATAGCTATCATTTAAAGAAAGTTAACTATATACTAGGTACTACGATAGGATAAAAAAAAATCTAAATAGGTACTGTCTTATCATTTCTATTTTACAGTTGAGGAGAGAGAAATTCAGTTTGGTTAAGTAACTTTGAATTTCAAAAGCCAGTAAATGTCAGAGAATGACATTTTCTAATTCTGGAGCTCAGATTACAAGACTTACACCAGTCTGGTGCTCACTATGAAAAGACCCAGGTAGGGCAGAAAAGAGTGACTGATTGAACTACCAAGGCTATTGAGTTGATGATCTGTCATCCACAGTAGAACTCTGTAGATAATGAGAAGCTGGGATGATTTAATAAGGGTTAATGCCACCAAGGTCATTCATTCAGAGCCCAGGCTGGGGCCAGGTCAAAGGAGCTCTCCTCCTTCCTGAAACCTTCTGTGGATAATACTGGTCGGGAATGAACACAGAGTCCCTTCTCCACAAGGCAGTCAACAGCTCTGTGGGTAGTAAAATGAATGCTAACACTATTCCTGACCCCATCTCTGGCTGAACCGTGCCAAAGACAACTCTCAACTGGAAGATCAGTATTTCCAATACACTGAAGTAGAGGTGGAACAAATAAAACCTAATCCTGGAAGAACACCTGATCACATCAGAAACTCCAGATGTACTGAGTGTTCAGACGTCATTTATCCCTGGCTCGGTGGCCTGAAGTGAATACAATTTTTCAATGATTTAATAAATACATTCCAGATAGAGTCTTAAGGGCTTCTATAAAATAAGCTCATTTATTTTCATCTTCATAATCATCCTATCAAGGAGAAACTGTTATCCCCAATATTAAGTAGCACCCCAAAGTTTCTGAGCTACTAAGTGGCAGGGCAAGAATTCTAACCTGTATTAAACACCATTCAACGCTGCCTTCATTGCCTGACTAGAATCAACCCACTGATGGCCCTGGAAGGCTGATTGGTCTAGAAACACAATAACCCGTCTGTATAACACAGACCAGATTCACAACACTCAAGGTCCAAGCAGACTAGTTATCCTAGGTGCTGGCTGCTTCACAATGATTAAGATGTTATTTCAAGTATGTATTTTGAACAAGTGCATTAGCGTAGGCTGAAAATAAGAGCCTTGATATAAGCAAGCTCTATCCAATTCCTGAGAAGGGTGAAAATAAAACCACAGAAATGATCAGAGCAGCAATAGTCAGGAAGGTTGAGAGCATGGACTTGGGGCCAGATTGCCTGGGTTCAGACTCCACTAGCTGTAGGTTCACAAGTTACTTTGACTCGCCTATTTGATTCTCATCTATAATTGGGAGGTCATAACACCTATCTATTTGGGTTATTATTCAAGCTGGTTTTAGAAAAGGCAGAGGAACCAGAGATCAAATTGCCAACATCCACTGGATCATCAAAAAAGCAAGAGAGTTCCAAAAAAACATCTACTTCTGCTTTATTGACTATGCCAAAGCCTTTGACTGTGTGGGTCACAGAAAACTGTGGGAAATTCTTCAACAGATTGAAATACCAGACCACCTGACCTGCGTCCTGAGAAATCTGTATTCAGGTCAAGAAGAAACAGTTAGGACTGGACATGGAACAACAGACTGGTTCCAAAATGGGAAAGGAGTATGTCAAGGCTATATTTTGACACCCTGCTTACTTAACTTATATGCAGAGTACATCACATGAAATGCCAGGCTGGATGAAGCACAAGCTGGAATCAAGATTTCCGGGAGAAATATCAATAACCTCAGATACATAGATGACACCACCGTAATGGCAGAAAGCAAAGAGCTAAAGAGCCTCTTGATGAAAGTGAAAGAGAAGAGTGAAAAAGTTAACTCAACATTCAGAAAATAAGTTCATGGCATCCAGGCCCAACACTTCATGGCAAATAGACGGGGGAAACAATGGAAACAGTGAGAGACTATTTTTTGGATTCCAAAATCACTGCAGATGGTGACTGCAGCCATGAAATGAAAAGATGCTTGCTCCTTGTTAGAAAAGCTCTGACCAACCTAGACAGCATATTAAAAAGCAGAGACATTACTTTGCCAAAAAAGGTCCATCTAGTCAAAGCTATGGTTTTTCTAGTAGTCATGTACAGATGTGAGAGTTGGACTATAAGGAAAGCTGAGTACTGAAGAATTGATGCTTTTGAACTGTGGTGTTGGAGAAGACTCTTGAGAGTCCCTTGGACTGCAAGGTAATTAAACATGTCCATCCTGAAAGAAATCAGTCCTGAATATTCATTGGAAGGACTGATGCTGAAGCTGAAACTCCAATACTTTGGCCACCTGATGCAAAGTAGTGACTCATTGGAAAAGACCCTGATGCTGGGAAATATTGAAGGCAGGAGGAGAAGGGGACAAGAGAGAATGAGATGGTCAGATGGCATCACCAGCTCAATGGACATGATTTTGAGCAAGCTCTGGGAATAGGCGAAGGACAGGGAAGCCTGGTGTACTGCAGTCTATGGGGTCACAAAGAGTCGGACACGACTGAGTGACTGAACTGAACTGAATGCTAGATCTTAAGAAGATTTGCAGCACTCTGCTTTTTCTGTGTTGGAATGATCTGCTGAGACTACCGCGAAAAGAATGAAGCTAACCTACTAGGAGATTAGACCATGAGAAAGAAAACAGAGCTTTAGCTGGCAACATGCCAGGTATATCTGCCAGACATGTGAGTGATGCCATCTTACCTTCCAAAACAACACAGCCCACACTTTAGCCAAATGAAGTTCTATGAATGAGCCCAGGAAAAAATCCACAGAAGAACCAGTAAGAATTCTGAGAAATAGTAACATATTGTTTTAAGCGATTATGTAGTGGGGGTGGATTGAGCACAACATCAAATAATTAAAACTATTTTTATGAAAGTCCTGAATTAAAGAATGTTTTTTAGAAATTTCTGTTATTTCTAAGACTGGGTAGACTCCATGTATTAACAGAACCAAGTGCTTGGCATCTAGATGAGGAAGAACAGACAGACATTTTGAGGAATATAGTCCTTGCCAGGTTTATTTCAGTCTGATTTGATGCTCCAGTAAATAACACTTTCCCCTGAAATTCAGGAAGGCCATTTTCTGTATAAGACATTAGACTTCCAGAAATATTTATAAATAGAGCTTAGTTTAAAGCACATGCCTGGGAGCTAAATGGTCTAAAATCAGTTCCCAACTAACCAGCAAGTGACCTCTGAAAGTGTATTATGTAAGTGTTAGCAATTATAAGCATTATATGTGCATACATATGCAGGTAGCCAACACACTGAAGAAATAAGACTCATTGGATATAATCATAGCACAACCTAATTTTTATATATCATTGTTCCCTTATACATTTCTTTTTCAGGGAATTCTTCCCTTGTACATGCATAAAAATTCATTATCAAACCCATATCCTACTCTTCCTCAGTATATACCTAAGTCATAAACTTTCCAAGTTTCCAGAAAAGAAAATGGAGTGTGTAAATATAAAACAGGGGTAAAAGCTAATATTAAAAATAATTAATTTATAGAAGGAAGAGGGAAAAACATATAATAATAATGCATTTAAATCCTTCATATAAAGAGTTTTTTTGACTGGATTAACAAACAAATCATATTGGGCTACATACTTTTATGAAATACTAATGCCAAGTGATACAGAAAGTTTTTAATAAGTATTAACCATGGTATATCAGACAGATAACAGTAAATATATTTTAAAAAAAAATCTAAATGTGTGGCAGAAAGAATTGTATGGCATACAGTCATTTTTTAAAGAAGATGGTACAAAATAAAATAAAACTTTACACTTTTATGTGTAGATAACATAGGACTGAAATGTAAAGAACAAAGACTTTTAGATGAGTAGAAAAAATGCCTGAGCCTTTCTGTCTTCTTAAAATAGGTGCCAAAGTGCTAAAAATATAAAGCATTAGATCAGTGTCTGTTGCATTTTTGGTGCTATTCTTGATAATAGGAAAATAGAGAAGAAATACATGATAAAGTCCAACTGTCCAAGAGTTTATTGTCTCATCTGAAGAGACAGTTCACATATTTATGCAATAGCTGAGTAACACTGACCTTCCGGTTTTGAATAATTGAAATAAACACTGAGAACTATAAGAGTTCCAGGTAAAATCAGATCAATGTGGGAGGGAGCAGGAAAAAAAAAAAAAGCATCATGAGGTAGATAAATGGATTAAAACTTGACCTTGAAGTAGAGAGATGAGAAGTGCATATTGGGGGTGAAGGGAATATATTTGAAATAAAGTAGGTTTTTGTTTTGGGGTCATAGTTTGTCATTGCGTTTCCTGATTGAATGCATGAATAACTCAGAAGTCTGCCTAGACTTAGAAAGACATTATGGTGATTTATTGATAGTCACAGAGATAGTTTTGGATCAGTGGGAATACAACAGTGGAAAGGCTTAATTTTATTTTTCTCCAATTACTGTCCCCAACTCCTCTCTTTCTCATACCCTAAAACAGGAAGAATCTATGGAGATCAGATCAGTATAATTAGTCTTATTAAATCAGACTTATTAAAAAGTCTTATCTAGCCTAATGAAAAACTCCAACTGCATCCTCTCGTCTCCCACATCAGGTTTAAACCTTGGCTGGGAAAGGCAGTACAGGATTTCTGCTCTCAATCTCTTTCTTTCCTCCTCTGGTGCTTTCATTCACCATGGAGGGAAGCGGAATGAGCAAGTCTCTGATTTAACTAGCTGCTTCTGTAGCTCCTCATCTGGTTAAACTGAGTGGTTCTGTTGCCTTTTTTGAGACCAGTATCCAAAGTTTTACTATCTATTTGGGCACATGTGTGATTCATTTAAGGACTCTGGTGGGGGGCTTTTCACCCTACAAATCTTTGATGTAGGAGACCTGCAAACTCTTCAACATCCCCCTTTAACTTTTGCTCCTTGAGATAAAGTTTGCAGACTCGTGTCCTGTGGGTCCCTACCTAGGTGGTATGCATGGTTTTCTTCCGGCTTCTGCTTGGCACTTCCAGTACCTTTCAGCTCACAAGCTACTTGGTACAGCCTACAACCTTTTGCTGCTGTGATGTTCCTGTTAAAGCTCCATTCACTTAGGTATGGCACAAGCCCAGCCACCTTTTTGGTGACTTTGTAAGTTGGAGGAAACTGATTTGTCATGTCATGTTGAATGTAGGAATGTAGGCATTTCCACTGATATTTTCTCTTCACCTGCCAACTTTGACAGACTCTTTCCATTCTTCTCCAGTAGGCATGGAGAGCTGCTCAGAAATGCTATGCAGAAGCAAATGTATAAATGCATAATGAGAAGCCAGTGTCGTGACTGAACTCTGTGTAATTTCCTGGAGTGGGGAGCACCCATTCTGCCTTGGAGAACATGAAAAAGCACAAAGCTATAGACTCTCCAAATCCAACTCTAATGACTGATAACCTATATGTCCCTCCTTTCCTACCCCCTCATCTGTTATACAGATGGCGCCCACAGACAGTAAAGAGCGATGCTTGGCAGGATGGCAACAGTGCCAGCCTGGCATCCAATTGCATTCATTTCTCTCTAGAGAAGAAGCTACTTGATGCTTTGTCCTCAAATTGGGGTGTTAGTCAAATTCCAGCAAAAAAGGGGAAATGTGTTCCTCAGCATTCTCTTAAGTTGTAACATACAATCCTCAAATACCATCTTCACTTTGTTCTGCTGTTACACTGAAATACCACAATCAGTGTAATTTTCTTAATCTCAGATTTCTTTCACAGTGATTTACAGGTGTTTTACTGTCATGTGCTTTGGTTCATTTCTTAAAATCATTAAAAAAAGTCTTTTAAAACTATACTTTCAAATCTTCATATAATACGGCTTAAGTAGCAAGGCTCTTAGTAAAATGTTGGTTCTATATGTGGTTGCATAAATGGAAGCAAAAGTAAGTATCATTCATTTTTATCATGTTAGAGGTATTTAGTTGGTTCAAATGAAATCTGTGGTCAAAATGGAGACAATATCAAGTTTTTATATACCTCCAATTTTATTAATAGCTAAAAAGTTTATTTATGTCTCTTCGATATCAGGAAAAAATGCAAAAAGAAAAAACCCACATGGTCCAGTTTACAGTAGCCTACATGATGGATCTATTTCCTAAAGAAATTGTATATTTGTGTATATATACCATTTCTCAGGAACACATTGACAGCAAAACCCATCCCTGAGTGGTCTGAACGATAACTGATCAGTTGCAGTTTTACATGTAGTAAAATGAATAAGGAAAATGAAATATGATTTATTTTTATCATATTACTCTTCAGTATCTAGTTGGTCCAAATTCAAACTGTAGTCAAAATGTTCTTTTGTTCCAGAGAGAAAAATATTAAACTATGAATCCAGTTGGTCAATTTATTTGGCAGCTTAAATATTTTGGTTTATTCAATGGTGCCAATTTCTAAAAAACCTGATTTCTGAAACATAAATGTTTAACAAATCACTTGTAGGACATCAGGAGCCATGTCCAAAATATTTGTTATTTTACTGCCAGGGTCTCAGTTGAATGAATGAATATGCAATCAGTCTATCTATCTACCTGTTGACATGGAACAATTAATTATCCTTTTCAATTATGTCTAGCTGTGAACTTTTGGTTAATAAGCAAACAACCTAGAGATGAAGAAACATTTATACATGTCAGAGGTATTAATATTTGTCCTACTGTGGCTGATGCTATCTTCAACTCCTCATGTATTCATCCACAATATTTTTTTCATCTCAGAATGCTGTAGCATGGATGCAGTAGAGAGTCAAAAGGCAAAGTCTCTGGTTTCATAACATTTATCTTCATAAGGCTGTCTCTAACAATCATAACTCTGATTGGGGAAACAGACTATAAACAGATAAATATATGATGTGTTAAATACTAATGGAAATAAAGGAGAATGTGAGGGATATAGCATACTGGGGTTTGGCCAGAATATTAATATTTGTCATCTTAATGATCACCAAATAATTGATCTTACAATTTTAAACTAAAATTCACTTCACTAATTCAGCTTATACTTTATTTCATTAATTCAGCAAATACTTACTGCAAGCCCAGCCAATCAGTGCCAGGCACTAGGAAGACAGTAGAAAGCAAAGTAAGACTTAGTTTCCTGCTCTCATGGAGGTTACAGGTGAGTATGCAAGAAAAATAGCAATTCAGCAACTGCTTCGATAGGTACAATTTCTAATCCATTTACATGGTGACTCATACCTGTACACCAGTCCTTGAGATGGATAATAGTTGTTCTGTTTGTTTACTGCTATAATGCCTTAATAAATCACCTAAATACACGAGACATTATGAGGACTTAGAAAATAAACAGAACCTTGACTTGTGTTAGTTATCACATTAAAGCTACCATTAATTGCCAACATTCACTGGATCACAGAAAAAGCAGGGGAATTCAGAAAAACATCTAATCCTGCTTAATTGACTATGCTAAAGCCTTTGACTATGTGGATCACAACACACTGTGGAAAATTCTTAAAGAGATGGGAATACCAGACCACCTTACCTGTCTCCTGAGAAACCTGTATGCAGCTCAAGAAGCAGCAGTTAGAAATGGACATTGAATGATGGACTGGTTCAAAATTGGGAAAGGAGTACATCAAGGCTGTATATTGTCACCTTGTTTATTTAACTTATATGCAGAGTACATCATACGAAATGTTGGGCTGGTTGACTCACAAGATGAAATCACGATTGCTGGGACAAACATCAAAAACCTGATATGCAGATGACACCACTCTAATGGCAGAAAGAGAAGAGGAACTAAAGAACCTTTTGAAGAAGGTGAAATAGGAGAGTGAAAAAATTGGCTTAAAACTCAACATTCAAAAAACTAAGATCATGGTATCCAGTCCCATCACTCATGGCAAATAGATGGGGAAACAATGGAAACAGTGATTGCATTTTCTTGGACTCCAAATCACCGTTGGACAGTAACTGCAGCTACAAAATTAAAAGACAATTGCCCCTTGGAGGAAAAGCTATGACCCATCTCGACATCATATTAAAAAGCAGAAACATCACTGCCAACAAAGGTCTGTACAGTTAAAGCAATGTTTTTTCCAGTAGTCATGTACGGATGTGAGAGTTGGACCATAAAGAAGGCTGAGCACCGAAGAATTGATGCTTTCAAATT
Organism: Dama dama; assembly: GCF_033118175.1. Classification (NCBI taxonomy): domain Eukaryota; kingdom Metazoa; phylum Chordata; class Mammalia; order Artiodactyla; family Cervidae; genus Dama; species Dama dama. The sequence goes on from NC_083689.1 coordinate 36,234,912, forward strand.
ACGGTGCTAGAGAAGACTCTTGAAAGCTTTTTGGACTGCAAGGAGATCAAACCAGTCAATCCTAAAGGAGATCAACCCTGAATATTCATTGGAAGGACTGATGCTGAAGCTGAAGCTCCAGTATTTTGGCCACCTGATGAGAAGAGCCAACTCTTTTGAAAAGATTCTGATGCTGGGAAAGATTGAAGGCAGGAAGAGAAGGGGGTGACAGAGGATGAGATGGTTGGATGGCAGCACCAACTCAATGGACATGAGTTTGAACAGACTCTGGGAGATAGTGACGGGCAGGGAAGTCTTGCGTGCTGCAGTCCATGGGGTCACGAACAGTCAGACTCGATTTAGCGACTGAACAACAGCAACAACCACAATTACACAGATCTATTCTTCAACTCTTCACTGGGTTTTAGTGATTGGAACCTTACTTCTCAGAATCGGCTAAAATCAATGCAGTCATTTTTTAAAATATGCATTAAAATATATTTTCCTTATAAACTATAAAATCTGGTTTAATTTTCTAAAACAAAAATATAGCAGAACAAAGGAAAAATAAATGACTTTTAAAAATTGAGTCATATTATGACAACCCATAGCTCATTTCGAGTTGTGACATACCTAAAATAGACATTATGTTTCTCGTAAAATGGTGATTTTGGAGAATTTATTTACTAATAAAAACTTATTTTACTCTATGAATTTCTATTTCATTTTATTGACTAAAATATTTGTTAGTGTATACAGCTTTCAGTAAATATTCACATTTTAGCAGGTAAACCTATATTGAATTTGAGGAAAAAAAAGGATAAAGGGTCAAAATTATGGGTTTAACCATTTCACAGTGAAGATGATGGAAACATTTTCAAGTTATTGTTACTTAGGACGAGTACTATGGTCTGAATGTTTATGTCCTGCCCAGTACCAATGTCCTACCAGCTACAGTTTTATAGTTATATTTCCTCACATGCTGATCTCAACCAGTATTATCAGGATTATTTTGATTCTGTTGTTTTATTATGCACACACACACTTTTTAAGTACAACTACAGTAAACAGTTACAACCAAAAGACTTACTGGTTTTGTAGCTTGTTTCTTAGGTTCCACAGTTTTGTTTGCTTATATTTTGCTAAATTGTATCCTTCTATAATTCATTTCAGTTGAATTTATGGGTAATAAAATTTCTGAGACTTTGCAAATGTAAATGAATGCCAATATTTCACTGTTATATATGAGTGTATAATTCTACAAATAATTCTAAGATAAAACTTATTTTCCTTTCACCTTTACAAATTTTACTACAAATTTTAAGCAAAAGAAAGTATGACATGAATTGAATTCTCGTTTATTTTCTGTTTATTTTCCCTTGTCTACAACTATGTATGATTTTCTTTTAATTGACAGATGTTAATATTTCATCACATGTATCTGGATGTAGTCCTTATCTATTCAACAAATTATTTTTTCAGTATGAGAATAAAATTTAGTTTAGGTCTGGATTTTCTACTTCTATTTTGTATGCATTTTTCACTTGTCAATCAGTTATTTCCTTCTTGATCATTTGCTATGTGAAAATTGAAAGATCAGAATTTCTTGTTTATCTTTCCTTTTGTTTTTTCAGTTATATTCTGAGATGCTGTTAATCTTTTAACTTACCAGTTCTCTCTTTATCTGTGATCATTTTATTATTCAGCCAACTGACTGAGATTTGTAGTTCAGAAATCACATTTTTGTAGATTCCTTATTCTGAATTCTGAAACACTTAATATCTGAAAAGATAATTTTTATTTGTTTTAATTATATTTTGCCTGGTCTGTTAAATTGCTGTCTTTGGGTTTGAGTTCTCCTTCTTGCTGAGCTATGCTGATAGCATTACTCAAATTTTACATGAATCTTGATTGTCTATTTGCCTTTACCTATGAGATGACCTATTAGTGATCTGTGAAATGTAGAGGTGTCTTGTGATTGTGGGACAGTATGGAAATGATTCCAGGAAGGGTCCTACTCTTATAAGCACTGTGGCTCCTAATTCTCTAGCTTTTGCCAATCACCTAAGGAATCTCCTCTTAGTGTTTAATGCAGCTATAGAGGTACAAATGTTTTTTTAAAAATGTCTGTAATGTCTAGTGGTTTGCCATGAATTCATGTCAAAGTGCAGCTTGGACTGTTTATCATTTTAAACCCTATTTAGTCATTAGTTTTATAAAATTTTCTAATTTATACCTGGACTATTGAGATTATAGATTGTTGAAATGATTGCTGTATTTTTTATGAGGAAAACAGTTCCTTTAAATTCAGTATAGAGTTAACAGTATATTAACGAGTTTCAGTACATTTTTCCCCTTAGAGAAAGGAATGTATGCCTCCAAATTTCAAAGAGCAACACTTTTGTTATGTTTTTAAATTAGAAGGATGCATTTTTTTTTTTTACTTAAGGTAGCAAAAAGAAGGTATTTTTAATTACATACATTTATGTCACATTCATGTTAATGACCAAATAAACTACTCGCTCAATTTATAGAAAATTGAATATTATACCAGAGATTATGTTTTTGATGCTAAATAAATCTGAGCCTCTTTTGATAATTTTTGAAAATATTTGGAAAATTATATACAAAATATTATGTTGTTATCTCTATATGGGAAGATCACGGATAATTTTTTTCTTTTCCTTTCTTTTGGTATTTTCTAAATTTTCTCGAATAGCAGCATATTACTTTTAATGCTAACAAAAATATTCTTAAGTACTTGTCCGTAAACTGTAAGTTTTAAGAACTCCTTAGCAATTATTATATTTCTCTATAAAACATGAAGCAATTAAACAGTGCCACTCTAATACCTCAGGTCAAGTTTGATATCTTAGCTGCTTTGTCAGGATTAGCACATTAAATAGACATCATAGTGAATTCAGCTGAAAGTGCATAATAGCTTTTATCGTTTCTCTTTTCTTAGTCTATATCTGTCTTTTTCTTTGGCCATAATTGTAAGTTGATAAATCCCCAGTGCTAGCTGGATTTGTACCGGGGTCTGAATCACTAAGTTGTGAGAGAGGTGATGAAAAACTTTCATCAGAGTTCACTCACCAAGTACTTCAGGTTTTCACTGTGCTGGTCGTGCATCTCTTGGTCTCTTGTGCTACCAGTACACAAAGACCCTTGGTCTTTTATTCAAATATATTTCTTCTACAAAAGAACTACCACCCCTTCTCTAACTTCATATAAGGAATTCCAGTCTTCTTTAAGAGTGATTCTGTAGTTTCAGAGAGGCTAAGAGAACTCACAATGGTAGCATTGACCACAGCCTTCTTCAAAATACATAAATTTCTAAAAACATACAAATTACAAGATCTTCTTAAATAGTTTAATGTTAGTGTCTCATCTTTCCTTTCCAAATCCAATATATAATCGAGTGCAAATACCTATTCTCCTGAAATATCATGTAAACCCATTTCATCTTTTCTGTTCCTAATGATGCTGCTTTTTCTCAGTTCTATATCAAATTTCACTCACCTCCACTCTGGTTTCTTCAATAACTCTTTTAATTGTAATATCACCCTTTCTTAATTTGTATTTTATAGAAGTTGTATCCTTCTAAACTACAATATGATTATGGTTTGTGATCTCAGTATAACTTATATGACTCATAGAAGTGAAGAAGTGAAGTTGCTCAGTCGTGTCCAACTCTTTGCAATCCCATGGACTGTAGCCTACCAGGCTCCTTCACCCATGAAATTTTCCAGGCAAGAGTACTAGAGTGGGGTGCCGTTTCCTTCTCCAGGGGATCTTCCTGACCCAAGGATCAAACCCAGGTCTCCTGCATTGCAGGCAGATGCTTTACCATCTGAGCTACCAGGGAAGCCCCTGTATGATTCACATAACTTGTCATTTCATGTGGAATAAAATTCTAACAACTTGGAAGAACAGTCAATAGTCTGTATAAATTCACATCAACTTCACATCAACATCCTAGCCTCAACTCTACCTCACATTCTACCCCAGCCTGATATATTCTATATGGCAACCCCAGAGTACAATGGGTCTCCCTCATAGTCCTTAAACATCTTTGACTACCGGACATATACCCTGAGAAAATCATAATTCACAAAGATACATGTACCCCAATGCTCATTGCAGACCTATTTACAATAGCCAGGGAGAAACCTAGATGTCCATTGATAGATGAATGGAAAAAGAAGATGTGGTACATATAACATAAACACAGTGGACTATTACTTAAGCATAAAAAGGAATGAAGTTGTGTCATTTTATAGTAATGTGGAGGGACCTAGAGTCTGTCATACAGAGTGAAGGAAGTCAGAAAGAAAAAAACAAATGTATATGGAATTTAGAAATTTGGTACTGATGAACCTATTTGCAGGGCAGGAATAGAGATGCAGACATAGAGAATGTACACATGCACATGGTGGGGACATGGAGGGTGGAATAAATTTGAGACAGTAGCATTGACATACATTCACTACCCAGGTAAGATCAATAGCTAGTGGGAACTTCCTGTATAGCACAGGGAGCTTAGCTCAGTGCTCTCGATGGCTGAGAGGGTGGGACAGAGGGGGGGTGGGAGGAAGACCAACAGGGAAGGGGTATTGTATACATATAGCTGATTCAGTCTGTTATACAGCAGAAACTAATACAACATTGTAAAGCAATTATACTCCAGTTTAAAACGTGGAATAAAAATGTTTCAAAGGCAATTTTGTTGTTCAACCACAAGGAAAGTATGCTCAAATGATGAAAAGACTGCAACTAATATTTTTTTCTAATGTGTAGAAAGACAAAATTTTTTAACCTCCATTTCTTGTGTTAAGTAAACTATCTTAACACACAGAGACTCAACCCTTATTCAAAACAAACCATCTAGACTTCTATTTGTAACTATGACTGAATGGCCAATAACAGAAAAACTGTCCATCTTGGAACAACTATTAACACAAACTATACTTTTAATATCTACTCTTTGGGGGCATCAGGAAACAACCAACTCAAAACCCATGAGGGCAAGGTCCTCGAAAGAGGGAAATGCACTGAGGCAAGGCCATCATTTCTATTGATTTTTCCCTCAAGGAATTTATTGATTTTCCACATGAGCTGAATAAAAGATCAAGGCTAAAAAACAAAACAAATCTTATGGCAGTATCACATTGTTATGGGCTAAAAACTATATCATGATTTCAAGCAGAAATGACCTCAGAAAAGCCCTAGACTTTCTGTTGAGAGTCATGTAAGGCTATGCTATGGTATAAGGGCAAACCTCAGTATTCACAAACACTAAAACTTAGCCTTAGCCATAAGTCAACTCAATCTCTGAATGAACAAGGTCATCGGCCCTACTGTAACTTATTTTTGGAAGCAAATTTAGAATATAACATCATCCGCAGCCTCTTCAACTTTTTTATAAATAACGTCTACCATAGAACCTCAAGTACCACACATGCCAGGGATAAAAAGCTTACCAAAATTCAAAGAGTACAAATAATAGAAAACACCTGTTAGATGATGCAAATATTGCTTTTAAATTATTATGATTAATATGACCATGAAATATATGATGAATTAGGTAATTTCACCAAAAATTAGCAAATAGAAACCTAGAACTATAATACACAGAATCAGCTTATTAATTAGGAATCATGTGAATCAGCAATCTTACCCAGTATCAAGCTTTATTAAATGATGCCAAGGATACCATCAAAAGGCATAAGAGACACTTGGTGGTCCAGTGGTTAAGACTTCATATTCACTGCAGGGGCACAGATTCAGTTACTGGCCTGGGAACTAAGATCTTCTGCTGGACAGCCAAAAAAAAAAGGAAAAAAAAAAAAGATAAAGAAGATTCTGGAACATCAATAATGACTCTCACAGATCCTTTATTCCTTTATCAGACATGAGCCTCCAGTTCATGGTGTCTCTAAACACTGTTCATAGGCACCCTCACACAATAGAGAGCATATCAAATCAGAGTACTTTCATTTAGTACCCCCAGACAGTTGAATAACTTATGTGTCATCCTCCAGGGAGCCATGTTTCATATTTTGGATTCCATTTCGCACAGATTATTCTTAGCTGGAGAGAGCTAGGTAGGGCATTTTAGAGAGAAAGTCTCTTCTATCTAGAAAATACCATTAGTTCTTCTACCTACATATCTAGTTTACAAGGTTAAACTATGTTACCTTACCTGCTTCTTTTTTCCTTTTTCAGAGGTATTCCCCCAGTAAAAGGAGGGAAAGAATCATAAGCCATATGCTTTACCCCTTCCTCCCAAATTCTAATAAGAACAACTGAAATGAAAACAATACATGCTAAAATTTAACACTAAATAAAACAAAGAAGAGAGGTGGATTAAAAGTCTGGAGAACTGTAGAATTTATCAGTGTATCACATAAACCAGACTAAAAAGCAGAGAGAAGAGAAGGAAGAAAACACGAGAGAAGAATGTACAGTACACGGTGGGTACATAGTGAGAAATTCAGAAATACATTTTATTGGAGTCTTGGAAAGAGAGGAAAAGATAGAGAATGAACAGAATCAACCTTTGAAGAGGTATTGGTGGCTTCAATTGGTAGAATGTAATCAATGCAACACCTGTAATTCTTATAAACAACTCAAGATCTTAAAAACTTGAAACAATAAGGACTAAAATGACTGAAATTTCAGAGAGTTGAGGAACATTTAGAAGTAGGCTGTGGAACAAGTGTTCTCTTGTACTAGGGGCATTTACTAATGGTAGTCACAGGCAGAGGTCTGAGGACAGAATACTAGACAAGGAAAAGGCAAATAAAAGGAGATTTAAATGACTGCATGGGACTGGAGTGACCAAATTGAAAGTGGGAGGGTCCTCACACATGTAGCCTCTCTCAGTTCACTTCAGTTCAGTTGCTCAGTCGTGTCTGACTCTGTGTGACACCATGGGCTGCAGCACGCCAGGCCTCCCCGTCCACCACCAACTCCCGGAGTTTACTCAAACTCATGTCCATCAAGTCGGTGATGCCATCCAACCATCTCATCCTCTGTTGTCCCCTTGTCCTCCCACCGTCAATCTTTTCCAGCATCAGGGTCTTTTTCATTGAGTCAGTTCTTCGAATCAGGTGAGCAAAGTATTGGAGTTTCAGCTTCAACATCAGACCTTCCAAAGAATATTCAGAACTGATTTCCTTTCGGATGGAGAGTTTGGAAGTCCTTGCAGCCCAAGGGACTCTCAAGAGTCTTCTCCAACACCACAGTTCCAAAAGCATCAATTTTTCGGCGCTCAGCTTTCTTCACAGTCCAACTCTTACATCCACACATGATTACTGGAGAAACCATAGCCTTGACTAGATGGATCTTTGTTGGCAAAGCAATGTCTCTGTTTTTTAAAATGCTGTCTAGGTTGGTAATAACGTTTCTTCCACGGAGAAAGTGTCTGTTAATTTCATGACTGCAGTCACCATCTGCAGTGATTTGGAGCCAAAACAAATAAAGTTGGCCACTGTTTCCACTGTTTCCCTGGGGACCAGAGGCCATGATCTTAGTTTTCTGAATGTTGAGCTTTAAGCCAACTTTTTCACTCTCCTCTTTCATTTTCATCAAGAGGCTCTTTAGTTCTTCTTCACTTTCTGCCATAAGGGTGGTGTCATCTATATCAGAGGTTATTGATATTTCACCCCACAATCTTGATTCCAGCTTGTGCTTCATCCAGCCCAGTGCTTCTCATGATGTACTCTGCATATAAATTAAATAAGCAGGGTGACAATGTACAGCCTTGATGTACTCCTTATCCTATTTGGAACCAACCTGTTGTTCCATTTCCAGTTCTAACTGTTGCTTCTTGACCTACATGCAGATTTCTGAAGAGGCAGGTCAGGTGGTCTGGTATCCCCATCTCTTTCAGAATTTTCTACAGTTTATTGTGATCCACACAGTCAAAGGCTTTGGCAAACTCAATAAAGCAAAAAAAGATGTTTTTCTGGAACACTCTTGCCTTTTTGATGATCCAATGGATGTTGGCATTTTGATCTCTGGTTCCTCTGCCTTTTCTAAAACTGGCTTGAACATCTGGAGGTTCAGAGTTCATATATTGTTGAAGCCTGGCTTGGAGAATTTTGAGCATTACTTCACTAGCCTGTGAGATGAGTGCAATTGCACGGAAGTTTGAGCATTCTTTGGCATTGTCTTTTTGGGGGATTGGCACGAAAACTGACCTTTTCCAGTTGCGTGGCCACTGCTGAGTTTTCCAAATTTGCTGGTATATTGAGTGCAGCACTTTCACAGCATCATCTTTCAGGATCTGAAATAGCTCAACTGAATTCCATCACCTCCTCTAACTTTGTAGTGATGCTTTCTAAGGCCTACTTCACTTCACATTCTAGGATGTCTGGCTCTAGGTAAGTGATCACACCATCATGATTATCTGAGTCATGAAGATCTTTTTTGTATAGTTCTTCTGTGTATTCTTGCCACTTCTTAATATCTTCTGCTAGGTCCATACCATTTCTGTCCTTTATTGAGCCCACCTTTGCATGAAATTTTCCCTTTGTATCTCTAATTTTCTTGAAGAGATCTCTAGTCTTTCCCATTCGATTATTTTCCTCTATATCTTTGCACTGATCCCTGAAGAAGGCTTTCTTATCTCTCCTTGCTATTCTTTGGAACTCTGCATTCAAATGGGTATATCTTTCTTTTTCTCCTTTGCTTTTCCCTTCTCTTCTTTTCACAGCTATTTGTAAGGCCTCCTCAGAATGCCATTTTGCTTTTTTGTATTTCTTTTTCTTGAGGATGGTCTTGATCCCTGTCTCCTGTACAATGTCATGAACTTCCAACCATAGTTCATCAGGTACTCTGCCTATCAGATCTAGTCCCTTAAATGTATTTCTCCCTTCCACTTATAGTCATAAGGGATTTGATTTAGGTCATACCTTAATGGTCTAGTGGTTTTCCTACTTTCTTCAATTTAAGTCTGAATCTGGCAATAAGAAGTTCATGATCTGAGCTACAATCAGCTCCTGGTCTTGTTTTTGCTGACTGTATAGAGCTTCTCCATCTTTGGCAGCACAGTGCACTGCACATTACCTTTCTTCACAGAGACAAATTTTGAAATTGCACAAGGCAAGAAGCTAGACAGATGATCCAAAATCTTCAGAAGGACAAGAATAGTTGCTAAAGTCTTCTGGGATTGTGTATAAAACAATCTAGGTGAATTCAATCTAGTGTGAATCACAAATAAATTGAGTCATTAAAACTGAAACCAGCTTTATTTAATTCGGTTCTTGCCAAATTGAGGTGGTCTCCTCTCAGACTCCATTAAACATCACAACATCACACCTCTATATTTTTAGTGGAGGAGAAAATCAGTTCTCTCCAATGGAAAATTTCATCATCTGAAACCTCTACCATTCTTTCATATACAATTTCCAGAATACACTGAAGAAATTAGACTTGTGAGAGGAGGTAAGTGGCTATGCAATCACTAAGATAAACAACCAAGCCACTTACAGCCATCCTGTACCCACACAACCATTCTGCTTTCCATTTTCAGTACAGCATTCCAAAAATTACACGAGATATTTAAAACATTTTTTAAAATATAGGCTTTGTCTATATAGGCTTTGTTAGATGATTTTGCTCAACTGTAAGCTAAATGTAAGTGCTCTTAACACATTTAAATCATCTAGGCTAAACTCTAGTGTTTGGTAGGCTAGGTGTTTGAAATGCATTTTCAGTTTATGATATTTTCAATGTAGGAGGATTTTTCAGGATGAAACTCCACTGTAAGTAGAGGATATGTAAGTATGCTGGATCTCTAAAGTAGCAGGTCTCAAAGGAGAGTCTTTCCAAGGTCCATGCAGTGACAACTATTTTCAAATACTAACATGTAATTTGATTTTTTTATCTCATTTTTACACAAGTATATAATGGACTTTTCCAAGGTGACATGACATGTGATAGCACTCTCGCCCTGAGGATGAATGTATACGTGTTTATGTATTCTGTTGTTTAAAACTGTCTCAATTTTAACTAGTAATATGGTAAAAATCAAAATATATAGCCCACCTTATCAAAAGATCTTTGGTATTCTAAATAATTTTTAAGAATGTAGAGGGATCCTGAAATACATTTATGACTAAGATTTAGATTAAATCACTAAATGAATCTAAAATAAAAATAACTAACAATAATTAAAAGGAATGATGATAAGTTTAAAAATATTGATCATTCAATGAGAAGGCAAAAATAAGGAAAAAAAGAACAAATGTTTTATAGAAAACAGTAAGATTCTTTAAACCTAAACATATTGGTCATTACAGTAGAAGTTTTATAGCCCATAAACTTAAGCTTAAGTGAAAGAAAGAAAGCAGTACCTAAAGTATGATTCCACTTGTGGAAATAAAAAACAAAGAATCTATTGTGTGGAAGTTAGAATAACTATTGCCTTTGGGGTGTGTAATAACTAGCAGTACGGGATATCTACAGTGCTGGTGGTATTCAATTTCCTTATTCCTAGTGGTGGTTTTTGTTTTTCCTAGTGGTGGTTTATCTAGGTATGTATACTGTGTAAAATTTCAATAAACTACACACTTTGTTCTATACATTTTTCTGTATCATTATTATTTGTACATAAAATAGTTGATTTAAAGAAAATAGACAGTAACTCTCATTTGGCTTGCTGGTGGCTGCTCAGCACTGGAGTGGCGAGTGGCCGAGAGGAGATATCCCAAGTCCAAGATCAGGAGTGACAGCCAAGAAGAAATACCCCTCGTCCAAGGTAAAGAGCAATGGCTGCACTTTGCTGGAGCAGAAGTGAAGAGATACCCCACATCCAAGGTAAGAGAAACCCCAGTAAAACAGTAGGTGCTGAGAGAGGGTATCAGAGAGCAGGCAGACTGAAACCACAATCACAGATAACTAGCCAATCTGATCACACGGACCACAGCCTTGTCTAACTCAGTGAAACTAAGCCATGCCATGTAGGGTCACCCAAGACAGACGGGTCATGGTGGAGACGTCTGACAAAATGTGGTCCACTGGAGAAGGGAATGGCAAACCACTTCAGTATTCTTGCCTTGAACCTCATGAGCAGTATGAAGACAAAAAGACAGGATACTGAAAGATGAACTCCCCAGGTTGGTAGGTGCCTAATATGCTACTGGAGACCAGTGGAGAAATAACTTCAGAAAGAAAGAAGGGATGGTGCCAAAGCAAAAACAACACCCAGTTGTGGATGGGACTGGTGATAGAAGTAAGGCCCAATGCCTTAAAGAGCAATATTGCATAGGAAACTGGAATGGCAGGTCCATGAATGAAGGCAAATTGGAAGTGGTCAAATAGGAGATGGCAAGACTGAACGCTGACATTCTAGGAATCAGTGAACTAAAATGGACTGGAATGGGTGAATTCAACTCAGAAGAGCATTATATCTACTACTGTGGCCAGGAATCCCTTAGAAGAAATGGAATAGCCATTATAGTCAACAAAAGAGGCCAAAATGCAGTAATTGGGATGCAACCTCAAAAACAACAGAATGATCTCTGTTCGTTTCCAAGGCAAACCATTCAACATCACAGTAATCCAAGTCTATGCCCCAACCAGTAACACTGAAGAAGCTGAAGTTGAACGGTTCTATGAAGACCTACAAAACCTTTTAGAACTAACACCCAAAAAAGATGTCCTTTTCATTATAGGGGACTGGAATGCAAAAGTAGGAAATCAAGAAACACCTCGAGTAACAGGCCAATTTGGCCTTGGAGTACAGATGAAGCAGGGCAAAGGCTAATAGAGTTCTGCCAAGAGAACGCACTGGTCATAGCAAACACCCTCTTCCAACAACACAAGAGAAGACTACACATGGACATCACCAGATAGTCAATACCAAAATCAGATTGATTTATTTTTGCAGCCAAAGATGGAGAAGCTCTATACAGTCAGCAAAAGAAGACTGGGAGCTGACTGTGGCTCAAATCATGAGCTCCTTATTTCCAAATTCAGACTTACATTGAAGAAAGTAGGGAAAACCATTAGACCATTCAGGTATGACCTAAATCAAATCCCTTATGACTATACAGTGGAAGTGAGAAATACATTTAAGGGACTATATCTGATAGAGAGAGTGCCTGATGAACTATGGACCGAGGTTCGTGACACTGTACAGGAGACAGGGATCAAGACTATCCCCAAGAAAAAGAAATATAAAAAAGCAAAATGACTGCCTGAGGAGGCCTTGCAAATAGCTGTGAAAAGAAGAGAAGTGAAAAGCAAAGGAGAAAAGGAAAGATATACCCATTTGAATGCAGAGTTCCAAAGAGTAGCAAGGAGAGATAAGAAAGTCTTCTTCAGTGCAAAGATATACAGGAAAATAATCAAGTGGGAAAGACTAGAGATCTCTTCAAGAAAATTAGAGATACCAATGGAACATTTCATGCAAAGATGGGCTCAAAAAAGGACAGAAATGGTATGGACCTAGCAGAAGATATTAAGAAGAGGTGGCAAGAATACACAGAATTACTATACAAAAAAGATCTTCACGACCCAGATAATCATGATGGTGTGATCAATCACCTAGAGCCAGAGATCCTACAATGTGAAGTCATGTGAGCCTTAGGAAGCATCACTACGAACAAAGCTAGTGGAGGTCATGCAATCCCAGTTGAGCTATTTCAACTCCTAAAAGATGATGCTGTCAAAGTGCTGCACTCAATATGCCAGCAAATTTGGAAAACTCAGCAGTGGCCACAGGAATGGAAAAGGTCAGTTTTCATTCCAATCCCAAAGAAAGGCAATGCCAAAGAATGCTCAAACTACTGCACAATTGCACTCATCTCACACACTAACAAAGTAATGCTCAAAATTCTCCAAGCCAGGCTTCAATAATAGGTGAACCATAAACTTCCAGATGTTCAAGCTGGTTTTAGAAAAGGCAGAGGAACCAGAGATCAAATTGCCAATCTCTTCTGGATCATTGAAAAAGCAAGAGTATTCCAGAAAAATATCTATTTCTGCTTTATTGATTATGCCAAAGCCTTTAACTGTGTGGATCACAATAAACTGTGGAAAAGTTTTCAAGAGATGGGAATACCAGACCACCTGACCTGCCTCTTCAGAAATCTGTATGCTGGTCAAGAGGAAACAGTTAGAACTGGAAATGGAACAACAGACTGGTTCCAAATAAGAAAAGGAGTACATCAAGGCTGTACATTGTCACCCTGCTTATTTAATTTATATGCAGAGTACATCATGAGAAATGCTGGGCTGGATGAAGCACAAGTTGGAATCAAGATTGCCAGGGAAATATCAATAACCTCAGATATAGGTGACACTACCCTTATGGCAGAAAGTAAAGAAGAACTAAAGAGCCTCTTGATGAAAATGAAAGAGGAGAGTGAAAAAGTTGGCTTAAAGCTCAACATTCAGAAAACTAAGATCATGGCATCCAGTCTCATCACTTTATCGCAAATAGATGGGGAAACAGTGGAAACAGTGGCAGACTTTATTTATTTACTTGTTTTTTTGCCTCCAAATCATTGCAGATGGTGACTGCAGCCATGAAATTAAAAGACGCTTACTCCTTGGAAGGAAAGTTATGACCAACCCAGACAGCATATTAAAAAGCAGAGACATTATTTTGTCAACAAATTCCGTCTAGTCAAGGCTGTGATTTTTCCAGGAGTCATGTATGGATGTGAGAGTTGGACTATAAAGAAAGCTGAGTGCTGAAGAATTAACGCTTTTGAACTGTGGTGTTTGAGAAGATTCCTGAGAGTCCCTTGGACTGCAAGGAGATCCAACCAGTCCATCCTAAAGGAGATCAGTCCTGAGTGTTCATTGGAAGGACTTATGTTGAAGCTAAAACTCCAATACTATGGCCACCTGATTCAAAGAGCTGACTCATTTCAAAAGACCCTGATGCTGGGAAAGTTGAGGGCAGGAGGAGAATGGGACAACAGAGGATAAGACGGTTGGAAGGCCTCACAGACTCTATGGACATGAGTTTGGGTAAACACTATGAGTTGGTGATGGACAGGGAGGCCTGGTGTGCTGCAATCCATTGGGTCACAAAGAGTCAGACACAAGTGAGTGACTGAACTGAACTTGTCTAAACTTTGCCTGTAGTGCACCTCTGTGTAGGACAAAGTTATGCCACTTGAGGTATTGCTTCAGTACACCAGTTAGGAATTTCTATGCACATGGGGTTCGAAAAAAATACTTAGAAAATTAATTTCTTCTTGTTATATTTTCTCTAAACTTCAGTTTTACTTGATCAAATTTAAACTTCAGCCATGTCACTGTGTAGTGTAATATAGAACTCAAAACAACTTATTTTCTGATTAAGTTCTCAAGGCATATTTGCACAGAGATTGTCTCCTAGCTAGTTCAATTTTATATACATATATTTCTTTTTTTAATATAAGATAATTGCTTTGCCATATCTTATTGGTTTCTGACATACACATGAATCAGCCATTTAGGTGTACCTATGTCCTCTCCCTCTTAACCTCCTTCCCATCTCCCACCCCTTCCTACCTGTCTAGTTACAGAGCCCTGATTTGAGTTCCTGAGTCATGCAGCAAATTCCCATAGGTTATTTATTTTACATATGGTACTGTATATGTTTCCATGCTACTCTCTCCATTTTTTCCATCCATCCAAAATCTCTTTGCTGCCTACAACTCCACGGGATATCAGTAGTCACTTAGCTATAAGACATGATTTTATATGCAGAAACTGAGGCCCAGAAAGGTTAAGACAATTATTTAAGGCCCCATAGCTAGTCATTTCCCCAGTGAAGCTTCTGATCTATCTGATCCAGTTTCTCCTCCCTATCACGTGATTACATCATTCCTGTACTACTAGAAAGGTATCCATTATGTAATGGCTTCATTTATTAAATGTTTTCTCATAGAAATTTTATCTGCTTCAACTATTTCATCTGTTCTTTTGAATCAGATATTGTATCTTTCCTTTTTTTAATCCTGAGGACATATCACTTTAATTAACTAATAATTAGGAAACATATTTATTCATGGATATATTCATTCAGTCATTCAACAAAAATATTCACTGAGTACCCACTATGAATCAAGCAGATAAAAAGGTCTCTCCCTTTATACATTTTAAATTTCAATGTACATTAATCACTTGATTAATTGTAAGAAAATAAGATATTATATATAGTATGTTGTATGGTGATACATGCTCTAGAGGAAAAACAGCCCATGGATTAACCTTCAAGTACAGCAGATTTCATGCTCCTTGAAACCTCTGGGTTGACTGTGGGACTCCTTTGGGAACCACTGGAGGGAAAGGCAGTTCAAACAGCCAATCTCCCCAACCTGGCTTCATTCACATCACTTACTTTTATCTCTTTTACATAAAATGTTGCCACATAAATTTTTATTTGAACAAAGCATGCCATAGATGAAAATGAATTCAATAGATTTTTCTGGTTCTGAAACATTTTAGGTTTTCAAAGGGATAAATGATTATTTCTGGTTATATACCACTGTAGATTATTTACCAGTAAAACTCATTTTGTATGGTACATTTCTGCTCCATAATTATAGGATGGATATAAGCAGGTAAGCTTATGGTGTTGGAGAAGGACAACTTAATCCGCGTTTACTTGACTCTAGGAGAAATATCAATAACCTCAGATATGCAGATGACACCACCCTTATGGCAGAAAGTGAAGAGGAACTAAAGAGCCTCTTGAAAGTGAAAGAGGAGAGTGAAAAAGTTGGCTTAAAGCTCAACATTCAGAAAACTAAGATCATGGCATCCAGTCTCATCACTTTATCGCAAATAGATGGGGAAACAGTGGAAACAGTGGCAGACTTTATTTATTTACTTGTTTTTTTGCCTCCAAATCATTGCAGATGGTGATTGCAGCCATGAAATTAAAAGACGCTTACTCCTTGGAAGGAAAGTTATGACCAACCTAGATCGCATATTAAAAAGCAGAGACATTACTTCGCCAACAAAGGTCTGTCTAGTCAAGGCTATGGTTTTTCCAGTGATCATATATGGATTGAGAGTTGGACTGTGAAGAAATCTGAGTGTCGAAGAATTGATGCTTTTGAACTGTGGTGTTGGAGGAGACTCTTGAGAGTCCCTTGGACTGCAAGGAGATCCAACCAGTCCATCCTAAAGGAGATCAGGCCTGGGTGTTCATTGGAAGGACTGGTGCTGAAGCTGAAACTCCAGTACTTTGGCCACCTCATGTGAAGAGTTGACTCATTGGAAAAGATCCTGATGCTGGGAGGGATTGGGGGCAGGAGGAGAAGGGGATGACAGAGAATGAGATGGTTGGATGGCATCACCAACTCGATGGACATGAGTTTGAGTAAACTCTAGGAGTTTGTGATGGACAGGGAGGCCTGGCATGCTGCGATTCATGGGGTTGCAGAGTCAGACATGACTGAGCGACTGAACTGAACTGAGTAACTGTTGAGAGACTCTTCTAAAGATAATGGAGGACCCTGTGTGCATTTGTCTACATATAAGAAATAGAATCATTAGGTGATTAAGAGAATGACTATATTTCAGTGATGATTTACTTTTGTGAAATCCTGGTTAGTCATGTGGAAGCAGGTTAGTATTCTCAGGCTGAATCCAACACCCTCTCATCAGTAAATGATAGCTCATTTCAATCAACTTCTTTATCACTAATCTGGAGGTACCGCCATTAAAAATACACAAGGCACTCAAAAATTACTTGAAAGAGAGCAGATGTATTTGAAAATGGGAATCTATCAGGCTTGAACAGCAACCAGCAACATAAGAGAAGATCCTTTTTAAGCTAGGTCTAATTGAATCAGAGCTGAGAACAGCTCCCATGATTGATGTTAATTATGTCAATGATGGTGTTACAAAGGTCATTAAGAGCCCAAAGTGTTCTAGGAGTCACCTGGTACATGTTGCATTGAAAGACAGTACCATTACTATCCGAAATTTTTACCTTCCAAAACTAGATAAGAAAGATAACAAAATATGCATATATAGGCTCATAAAAAAGATACTCAAATATCTTCTTAGTTTGCAAAGATCAAATGGCTAGAAGTAGGATAATGAAAAAGAGGACAAGTAAATGAAAAATGTTGGGTGTATACCTGGTAAACACATATGGGAAATGGAAAGAGATAGTAATGCAAGTAGAGATAACAAAAACCTAAAGCCAGTCTATGTGTACAACAGTATTATATATCTTAAATAATCAGTTCAGCCCATCACTGTCTTTCATTTGAATAAAGCAAACTTTTACAAGGGTTTTGAGTGAGTATTAGGAGAAACATCAGCATTTTTGCTCTATTTCCTCAGTTTTTTGGAGGAGGTAAATAGCTGTTATTTTTCAAAAATATTAACATAATCTATAGTTTGATTCTTAAGTTTTAAAAGAAACTTTGTATATGAAATGAGCACAGATACAAAGAAGAGGTTTTTATTTGGAATATATTTTTTATATAGTATGAAGTATTAATTTGAAGTACAGAAGTATTAATTATCTAAAATTCAATCTGAAAAATATTCTCCTTATTTCTGATTTTAAAAAACTGTAATTCCTAATAATATTCTATTTCTGTCAGTTCTAAGAGCACTGAACTGAATCAGTGAATATGTCTGAACAATTTCAAAAG
This sequence comes from Dama dama, assembly GCF_033118175.1. NCBI lineage: Eukaryota > Metazoa > Chordata > Mammalia > Artiodactyla > Cervidae > Dama > Dama dama. Next base: position 36,252,521 of record NC_083689.1, read on the forward strand.
TTTAACAACTGAGAGCTCAGGAGACAGGAAGATGAGGGGAACAGGACATGATAAAAAAGGAATGAAATTTAGCAACCATGCTATTTGGGTTTGTACTCCAAAGGGATATAGACAGAAGCCAGATAGCTGATTTAAAATTCAAGAAATTCTCAGAAAGGTATTGCTTAAAAGGCATTTGAGAGCTGTAACTCTGTTGATTTCCAAATTATTTGATCAATTCTGTGTCTGTGCAATGATTGAACTTTCTTGAGAGCAGTTAATGCTCCTCAGGTGAGGTCCCCAGACCAGCAATATTAGTATCACCTGGGGACTTGTTATAAACACAAATTCTTAGGCCCAATTCTAGAACCAATGAACCTACAACTCTGAAAGATTGAGGCCCAGCAATCTGTGTTTTCACAAACTCTCAAATTAATGCTGATGCATACTTAAATACATAGTTAAATTAGGTGGGTTTCCCTGGTGACTCAAAAGGTAAAGCATCTGCCTGTAATGCAGGAGACCTGGGTTCTATCCCTGGGTTGGGAAGATCCCCTGGAGAAGGAAATGGCAACCCACTCCAGTACTCTTGCCTGGAGAATCCCATGGATGGAGAAGCCTGGTGGGCTACAGTCCATGGGGTCGCAGAGACAGACACGTCTGAGTGACTTCACTAACTAATGAATACTTAAATGTGAGAACTGCTCTACAACAGACTGTGGACTAAAACTAATTGTTGTTCTTGTTTAGTCACTAAGTCCTATCCAACTCTTTTGAACCCCATGGAGTATAGCTGGCCAGGCTCATCTGTCCATGGGATTTGCCAGGCGAGAATACCGGAGTGCGTGTTGTTTCCTTCTCCAGGGGATCTTCCCAACTCAGGAAAGGAACCCGAATCTCCTGTAATGCAGGTTGATTTTTTTTTTTTTTTAACTGCTGAGCCACCAGGAAAGCCGCAACTAATTTTAGGCACACAAAAAAATCTCCTGAAGAAACAACTCCCTCAGAAATCTCTAAATTGATTCATATCAATCTGAAAAAATACATCAGACCAGTTCTGAATCCCCATAAGGTCTTTCTTATGATTCAGTCAACCACATATTCACCTTGCTATTCAGGTTTCCTGGAAAATTGATTTACTCACTCTTATTATTCTATTTTACATAATATAATCAAGACCTTAAAGGTAGGCTTGCTAATTTTAAGCTCTTTAATACATACACCTCCAAGTTTGATGGGGGAGGAAGTGGTTAAGGAAAAATAAAAGTTTAGTAAGACACACAGCGATATATTTTGGGGGAATGTGACACAACCTGTTTGAGTTTTGCAATATTAGAATTGCATTGCAGAACCTTGTTTTTCAATTTCTGTCAATTATCCATTCAGTACATTGAAACCCAACGCTGTGTCAGTGAAATATAATGTTCAAGTCAAGCAATAATTTATTGGAATTCTTTCTCCATTTATTTTATGAGACATTGCATTTTTTCGTGAGAGGACCTGTTAACATATAACTCCTTTCACATCTCTTGGGCAAAGCGATGTGATGGGAAATAATGGCAAGGTGGGAATTTTAGCTTTTTTTTTTTTAAATTTTAATGATGTGTATGTAATTTTATGAAGGAAAATCAGAACTTTGTAGTGTATTCTTGCTTTCTCCAACTCTTCTATAGTCTGAGTCAGGAACACTGGGTGAAAACTATTTCAGTGCTTTGAGTCAAGTGAACTATTTGAAGTTCTATTCCCTTTTGTCTTGTACAATCTAGGATGAGTCATAGATATGATGGCAGGACTACCACTACCCTGACAACAGTGGTGACAGAGAGAGAATCAAGAATAGAAAGTATAAAAAAAAAAAAAAGAATAGAGAGTATCAAGATGATACAGCAAAAGTTGAGTGAAGGTGCAGAGTATGAGCTAATTTTTTAACATATATTTATAACTTGCATAAAACAAATATAATAATACATGATAACTGATTGTGCTATAGTTTCATTGAGTTTTAGAATTAAATATTAAGTAGCTAATGAGTTAAATCTAAGTAGTTAATTAAATCTCATCATAATAATGAAGGCTCTGGAGGGATGGTGACTCTGAAATTATTGTTTTGGCAAAAAAGCCATTAATATACTGGAAAACAAATACAATGTTGAAATTAACTTGGAAGAATCTTGAAAAAGTTCAGAAATTCAAAGTTTGAATACTGAATTTTAGACATTGAAAGTAGTCATTTCAGATTATGCTAAGCACTGAAATCTCACAGAAAGGAAAAATAGAAATGGCCATCTTAAAAGTTCCTTTGAATATAGGAAAGCCTCTTTTCCCCTAAAGTTTTGTTTCTTCTTGATTTAACTGTGATTAGATTAATTAGCAATCAAGTACCCACAGAAGCTTTGTTCTTCCATTAATTACATATTCCTCATCTTGCAACTATACAGTCATAGTAGTGCCCTTGCCACATTAGATGAGACCTCTTCATTTTCTTGTCCCGGGGCTCTGCATCATTGTAAATCATTTAGGCTAGAGTTTTAGATGAATCTCTACTAATATTCATTAAAAATTCAAATAATGTTTAAATGTCACGAGGATATGTGAAAATTAAATTGTATATTTTAAAAGGACCAGCTGTGTATATTTTGTTTAATACAAGAAAATTCTGTATATATATATATATATATATATATATATATGTCTACTAAATATTTATTTCAAGTGATAGATAGCTTCTAAAGGATAACCATACCGTCACTCTCTAAGAAAAATAAAATAATTTAGTTATTATGTGACCAAAAAGTGAAAGACAGCATAGAACATCCAATTTATAGAACATTTTAGTTTATGAGTTTGGTTTCTAATTATATCTTCTCAATTGCATCTCAATTCAATTAATACATAATGATTCAATTAATATATAATCACTATTTAACCAATAACCACTAAGTACATAAATAGGCTTATCTTAAATGATAAAATTACAATAGTATGCCCCTTAGAAGCTTGTAATTCAAATAAAAATGTCATATTCATTGATAAATTAGCATTATAACTGAAGGAGGGAAAATTGTTTTTTAAAGACTTTTCCTTAAGAGTACTAATTATATTTTAATCCATAATGGTTGGCCCTTATGAGTTATTCACTAACTTAACTCAGAGTTCATAACAAATATTGAGTGAGAGTGAATTAAACCATGATAATAGTTATGTGAAAGGAAATTAAATACTAATAGAGTCCCTAGATTTGGCAGACATTGGACTATGAGCATTCCCATAGATATCACTTAATCCCTAAACACTATCTTTTAAATAACTGTTGAGCCCACTCAACTGGGTAAAGGGCTCCTATGACAGGGAAAGTTCTCCATAACCCCTGACTTAAATCACTTTACAAGCTTTTTACCTCTAGCTGCTGCATTCAGTGGAATTGTCTCACAACACAGTTACTATTATCTTCACGATTCAGCATACACAATTTTCCCTCCTTGAATCATGAATCTCCCTTTTCCTCTGCACTACAAAAAATACCTTTTAGCCACTGCAGGCAACCTTTATCCCAATTATTTTCTACAAAATCACGATGTCAGTATCTCTACACAGTGCCTGGTGGTGATTTTTTTCAATACTTAGATTTCATTATCTAATACGAAATGGAAAAGACGGAACAAAATTATTTTTTATTCTGTACCCAATACCAGTTTTTAAAAAGTCATAGAATTTACTTTCTTAGAGTAATTTTAGGTTTACAGAAAAGCAAGCAGATGGTACAGAGAGTTCTCATACACACCTCTTCACCTCTCAGTTTCCCTGTTGGGAATATCTTACATTCAGTTCCGTTCACTTCAGTCGCTCAGTCGTGTCCGACTCTCTGCGACCCCATGAATCGCAGCCCGCCAGGCCTTTCTGTCCATCACCAACTCCCAGAGTTTACTCAAACTCATGTCCATTGAGTCGGTGATGCCATCCAGCCATCTCATCCTCTGTCGTCCCCTTCTCCTCCTGCCCCAATCCCTCCCAGCATCAGGGTCTTTTCCAGTGAGTCATCTCTTCTCATGAGGTAGCCAAAGTACTGGAGTTTCAGCTTCAGCATCAGTCCTTACAATGAACACTCAGGACTGATCTCCTTTAGGATGGACTGGTTGGATCTCCTTGCAGTCCAAGGGACTCTCAAGAGTCTTCTCCAACTCCACAGTTCAAAAGCATCAATTCTTCGGCACTCAGATTTCTTCATAGTCCAACTCTCACATCCATACATGAGCACTGGAAAAACCATAGCCTTGACTAGACAGACCTTTGTTGGCAAAGTAATGTCTCTGCTTTTTAATATGCTCTCTAGGTTGGTCATAATTTTCCTTCCAAGGAGTAAGCGTCTTTTAATTTCATGGCTGCAATCACCATCTACAGTGATTTTGGAGCCCCCAAAAATAAAGTCTGACACTGTTTCCACTGTCTCCCCATCTATTTGCCATGAAGTGATGGGACCAGATGCCATGATCTTAGTTTTCTGAATGTTAAGCTTTAAGCCAACTTTTTCACTCTCCTCTTTCACTTTCATCAAGAGGCTCTTTAGTTCTTCTTCACTTTCTGCATTAAGGGTGGTGTCATCTGCATATCTGAGGTTACTGATATTTTTCCCCGCAATCCAGCTTGCTTCTTCCAGCTCAGTGTTTCTCATGATGTTCAATTGTTACAATGATGAACCAACATATATTATTAATATTATTATATCTATTATAATATTATTCATATATGTGGATATTATTGTTGATGTATTATTTTTAATATATAAAGTCCAGAGTTTACAGTAGGATTCTTGTATTATGTTGTACACATAGTAGTATAGATTTTGACAAATGTATATTATTGTGCATCCACCATTATGGTATCACACAGAATAGTATTACTGTATCACAGAGGAACAAATCCTCTGTGTTCTCCATATTCATGCTTCCCATTATATGAATTCCTGATGTCCTTATCTAATCTCTCTATATAATTTTGCCTTTTCCAGATAGTTATATAGTTGGAATGTATGTAGCCTTTTCATGTTGAATTCTTTAACTTTCATATGCATTTAAGATTTCTTCTAAAAAAAAAAAGATTTCTTCTAATAATTTTAGAGTTTCACATTCACATTTAGGTATATGATACATTTTGAGCTACATGTTGGTCAAAGATGTAAGGTCTGTGTTTAGGGAGTTTTTTTGAATGCAGATAGTGGATGTTCAGTTAATCTAGCATCTCTTGTTTAAGACTATTCTTTCTCCATCAAATTGCCACTACTTCTTTGTCAAAGAACAGTTGACTGTATTTGGAGGTTTTCTGTCTAGGCTCTCTATTGTTTTCCATTGATCTATCTACTTTTCAACCTATATCACAGTATCTTGATTACAGTAACTTAATAGTAAGTCTTGAAGACAGAACATCTCACTCCTTTGACTTTTGCCTTTCTATGCAATCTTTAGACTCAGTTGGTCACTGTTCACAAAATCAAATGCTATGGGCTTAATTGGGATGGCAGTATATCAGTCTATCAAACTGGAAAAAACTGAAGTTTTAACAAAACAGTATTGAGTTTTCCAAAACATAAACTTGGAATATCTCTCCATTTATTTAGATTCTATGACTTCTTTCATCAGAGATTTACAGCTTTTCACAAACATAACTTGAACATATTTTGTTAGACAAATAAATAAACATTTAATGCCAGTGTAAATGGTATTGTGTCTTTATCTTCAAATTCTAACTGTCCATTTTCAAATTCTAACTGTTCATTGCTGGTATATAGGAAAGCAATTGCCTTTTGTACATTAATTTTACATACTACAACCATGCTATATCCACTTATTATTCAGGAGTTTTTTTGTTAATAACTTTTGTATTTTCTACATTGACAATCATGACACCTGTGAAGTTTTATTTCATGTAATTCAATCTTTATAACTTTTATTTCTTATCTTATTCTATTGTCTTATTGCACTAATTAGATCATTCAATATGATGTTGTGTGGGTTTGGTGAGAGGAAAAATCCTTGTCTTGGTCCCAGTCTTAGGGAAAAAGCACATTCACATTGTTTCTCATCATTAAGTATAATGTTAGCTGAGGTTCTTTCTTTGTACTGTTTTTGTAATTGAAATGTTCTTTATCATGTTGAATTTTGGCCAATGTTTTTCTGTACCTATTAAGTACTATCATAAGACTTATCTTTTTTTGTCTGCTGATGTGATGGGTTACATTATTTTTTCATTAACGCATTTTTGAATGTTGGATAAGTTTTGGATTTCTGATGAATTCTAGCTAACATTTTGAGGAAAGATTATATAAATTCTCTACAATCTCTACCTGAAGATCGATGCAAAAGGAATTCTTCTTAACTCATTCTGAGGACAGCATTGCCATCTTCTTAGTCTCAGAGTCTCAAAACCAAGCATTCTTCAAATCTCCCCTCATTTTCCTGCTTCAACACTTCATGAAGCACATTAACAAAGTTATTCAGTCTTCCTAAAGTCAGCAGTCTTTTTCTTCTATCTCCAAATGTCACTGCTTCCATTGCCTTTTTCCATTCTCATTTCTTCTGTGATGTTCAGCCTTCTCAAAACTTTTCCAATGCCTACTTGGAGGTCTTCCTCAGCTCCTTGCCTCCTCCAATGATTCTTTCAATACCAGTGTAAAAATGCCTCACTGCACAATGCCAATCATGCCACTTCCTCTCTTAAAAACTCCCATAAAATAGGAATAAAAGTCAGACTGTTTGCCTGATATCCACGTCTTTTTACAATCTAGGTATGAGTTCTGTCTCTAAACCCTGTTAATTCCTCTGTCTAGACAGTCACCCCCCAGCCATTCATTCAAAATCTGTTTAATTAATATTACCTTTTCTAGGAAACTTTCTCACAAAGAATGTTTGCATGAATGAATGAATGAATAACAACAGTGGAAAGTAATATCTCTTTCCTCAAAAGACTTTTTTTTCTCTTATGGCACATCTTCCCTTCTACTGTAATTACAATTTAAAAACTCCATTATTTCCTCTAGTAGTCTGTGAGAGTCTTTAGAGAAGTTAATTTCTGCCCTCACCAGTTACCATGTATCATCAGAATATCCAGGGTTATTGTTAGAGCACAATTTAAGTGTAAATGTTTTGTGTGCTAACAATCCTTTCCAATACTACTTCAAGTATAGTGCAAGGTCAAAGTCTGTCTTAGGGGCTCTCTCTCCCTCTTTCCTGACCAACGTAATTAAGAAAGCAATCCTCCTCCCACCTCAATCCTGGTTACTTTCTATTCTATGCCCATACTTATTTCTCTCATAATCCTATCACTCCAAATCATTTCATGTGTTTCCTTGTTTAATTTCTTTTTGTTCTGCTCTAAACTTCAGTTTAACACTTTCAAGCCCTTGAAAATATTGCCATGTGCTCTATTCTTGCACTTAGGAGTGTCTGACATATAGGTGGCAGTCATTAACTATTGGACAGATGAATAGTTGAATGAATATCTGCTTATGTATTCTACTCTGGGCTAATTAGGAAATAGAAAATAATAAAAATAAATGATGGTGAAGGCAATCTCTTAGATATGGTGAATGAAAGATGGTACTGTAATGAGGTATAGGTAGACTGAAGAGCTGCATTTACTGCATCAAGGAAGGTAAATAGTCTCTAAGCATGACACCCTGCAAAGTTAACTATTTTCTAGGATGGCAGAAAGCCCTACATGTGGCATGCTGTGGCATGGTACTCTTCATTTTATCTGCTGGTATCATTACTTCCTAGCATAAGACATAATGTGAGCTGGTATTGTTAAATAAAATCCACTGAGGCAAACCGATGCGAGGGGAACTGGCAACGAAGATGACAACGGTAACTAAGAATAAGGGATCCCAGGTACATAAGGGAAAGGGTTTGGAGGCTGTTTAGCTCCCAGAAAAGGATTTATTACTAAGCTAATAAAGTGATTCCACTACCAGAATTGCTATTCCACAAGGGAAGCATAAACAATGCTAGACAACTTTTATTATCTAACTGAATCTAAACTGCTTAGTCCCATTTCCTTAAACTCCATATCCCAGTAACCCAGTGGTCCTTAAATTTTGGTAGCATAAAAAGGAGCTTGTGAAAAATAAATACACATGTATGTGAATGTGTGTGTGCTTATGCATATGAATAGGTATATACAGAGTAACTATACAGTTAAGACAGATAGAAAAACAGATAATTTAAATCACAATAAGTTATGTACAGTCAATTCTCATTATTTCAGATAGTCACATTCTATAAAGGCACAATAAACACTAAATTAGTGAATATAGAATTATTACTCCTAAGGAAATACAGAATTTGGCTCCAGTGGGCCTCCAGTCATGTTTTCCTGAGCTGATAATACATAACCTTGTTTTATGTGAGTTTCTGTTTGTGCATGCTCAGTCACTCACTTATGTACAACTCTTTTTGACCCCATTGGCGACCTGTCAGGCTTCTCTGTCCATGGGATTTTCCAGGCAAAAATACTGGAGTGGGTTGCCATTTCCTCCTACAGGGGATCTTCCTGACCCAGGGATCTAACTGTGTCTCTTGCATCTTCTGCATCTACAGTCAGATTCTTTCCCACTGAGTCACTTGGGAAGACCATGTTTCTGTTTAAAGACATCTTATTTCATATGTATTGTTGGTTCTTTAGCCTTGAGATTACGCTCAGCAGCACTGTAACTCATACCTAAATGAATCTTATCTAACACATATATTTCCTTCATAAGGCTCATCACAGTTTTCTTATACTTGGGAACCCTAGACAGAATTACAGCATTATATTTGGAACCCATTTTAAAAAGCAAAATCATCATACACACACACACAAAAGAACCACAAAAAGGTGAAAAAGATGTCGTTAAGTAATCTGTGACACGAATACATTTACAACAGGAGAACTAAAAGAAGAAAGCAGAGCTTTGCATTGTTTGATCTCAGCTGGGAATGTGTTCATGGGGCCAACCCAAGTTTTTCTCCACCCTGTGCAGATGGATGTCCATGAATGATCATAAATGCATCATGAAAATTGAATTGGGGCTTACAAATAACCTTTACTGAGTAGGTGATTTCACAAAACAAAATCTACAAATAATAAGGATGTGTATGTGTGGAGGCAGTGGGGGTTGGGGGAGGGGGCTTCCCTGGTGGCTCAGATGGTAAAGAATTTGTCTGCAATGCAGGTGCACTCCTGGGTCGGGAAAATCCCCTAGAGAAGGAAATGGCTACCCCACTCCAGGATTCTTGCCTGAAGAATCCCATGGACAGAGGAGCCTGGCCGGCTACAGTCCATAGGATCACAAAGAGTTGGACACAACTGAGCCTGTGTGTGTGTGTGTGTTTGAATTCTGAGAGAGAAGGAATAAAAGATATATTTGAAAGTTGGCATACAAATAAAATAAGCAGTAGTAAAGTACTTTCCCTTTAAAATTCTGTTATTGATGAATTAAATAAGTCTTGCTTTCAATTTACTTAGATATATAACTGGTTTAAGAGAAATGGAAAAACTGTAACTGCAAAGCATATGAAATTAAAATTACCTCCAAAATTTCTCTTCACCTCCAGGAATGAAAATAAGTGGAAGTGATAATAATAACACACATTTTTATCTCTAGCACTGCCAAGAACCTATCCAAGCATTGTCAGTCTTTGTCAATTTTCTTTTTCTTTAAGTTCTCATGTCACTGGATTTCTACTTTTTTAATACTTTGGATAGACTGTTATGACACATATTTCTAACTCAAGATGGTAATTTTAGAAGCTGGACCAGAGTTGTGAGTCTTAATAAATCATAAGGCAAGGACTAAAAAAAAACCCAAAAATCAGTTCATAACATAGATAGTGAAGTAAAAGGGATGGTTTAATTATGAAATACAAAGCCTTGATCTAGTCTTTGATTTGCGTGGGTGGTAGAAGTGAATCCTTTTAGCAGTATAGTGAGAAAGAAGTATGGAAACAAAGAAGAGAGGTATCACTTACTTCACCATTGCACATTAATTTCAAAATTATTTAGAAAAATAAAATGATACTCTGAAGTCATATTAAAAATGACAAAAAAATCTTTGGAAGGAGCTTTGGCAATTTCTTACAAAACTAAACATACTCTTACCAATTGTGCAATTACGTTGCTTGCAATTCACCCAAAGGATTTGAAAACATATGTCTACACAAAAATTTGCATGAATGTTTATAGGAATTACTCATAATTTAGTAAATTTGGAAGCAACCAAGATGTCCTTCAGTAGGTGAGTGGATAAGCAAACAGTGGTTCATCTTGATGATGGAATATAACTCAGTGCTAAAAAGAAATTAACTATCAAGTCATGAAGACATAGAAGAAACTTAAATTTAAATGCATATTATTAGGTGAAAGATGCCAACCTGAAGACTATGTATTGTATGATTCCAATCATATTACATTCTGGCAAAGGTAAAACTATGAAGAAAGCAAAAAAAAATTAGTGATTGCCAAGGTTGGTTGGGGGAGAGGTATAAATGGGCCAAGCACAGAGGAATTTCACATTAGTAAAACACTTTGTATGATACCATAATGATGTGTATGTCACTATAGATTTGTCTAAACCTATAGAATGTAAGACATCAAGAGTGAATCATAATGTAAACTGTGAACTTTGGGTGATTATGATGTGTCAGTGTAGATTCATAAACTGTCACCAATGTACCATACTGGTGGGGAATGCTGATAATGAAGGAGGCTATGCTATCTCGGGGGGGGGGGGGGGGGGGGTGGCAAAGGGTATAACAGGAAATCTCTGGAAACTTCCACTCAGTTTTTCTGTGAACTTAAGACTGCTCTAAAAAAAGTCTCTAAAAATACTTTTAATTAAAAAAAATAAAAGAATAATAAAATTGAGTGCTTCCAAATAAAGACATGTTTGCCCTAGGAAATTAAATTAGTTTATCCGGAATTAGTTAGGGGTCATGTTTTTCTAGTGAATTTACATAGATTCTCTAAAGAGAAATTAATTAACCAAGGAATTTAATTAATGCATCAAATGGACAAATTCAGTCAAGTAATCCTCCTTAATAATATATCCCACTTAGAGACTCAATCTCTGTTGCCATCTAACAGTGATCTACACTTTGTGAGGATCAGTAAACATCAGAAATAAAATGGTCCGCTTGGGATGAGTTGTAATTATCCATTGAGCTAATCAGTCTAAACTGAAAGCTGTGCAAGAACTACACAACACAGGAGATGGTAGGAAAAAGTAAACATTATCAGACAAAGATGTAATATTACAATGCTTTGGTTCCTATTATGAATTAAATAGATAAAGTAATTCTGCAGAAAGAACAAAGTCCAAAGCAGACACAAACTAATGAAAATCTTATTTGATATATATCTGATTAAAAAAAACCAAAACACTTTAAACACATACCTGTGTACATACATCACTCCTTTGTCAACTTTAGGAATCTTCAAAGAGTCATGAGATGGAGGGAGCTGTATTTAAAAAATAAAATTTGGAATAAATAAAGGAATTGTAATAATACTAAAGCCTTGCGTTTAAAAAGATAAATAAAATTTGGGGAAAAAAATTGAAATAAAATTTGAAGCATGGTAAAAACTTACCAAGGTTAAAAAGAAAAAACTTCATTTGATAATCACAGCTTAATTTTAAAACAATATATTAATTATATGTACTGATCATTTATGTCAGGCATTATTCTAGGTACTTTACAAATAAATATTCCTTAAAAAGCATCAAATGTAGATATTCTTTGTATGTCAGTTTTATAGATAAGGAAACAGGTATATAGAGGTTAATTAACATGCCCGTGATCCCAGGGTAGGTAACTGTCATAGTCAGGGCCTGAGTTCTAGAGCTTACTCTTCTACGATTGGAGCCACATGTTCAGGGAGACAAACTCACTCAGAAGGACAGTGCAGATAGTGGAGTGCAGTTTATTATACTGGCGGGCCCAAGGCAGAGTCTCCTCTTAGCCAAGGACTCTGACCAACTTTTGTGAAAACCTTATATAAGTGTACTGCTCAAGCCCACATCCCCACATCCCTTAGACCTAGCCTGGAAGGTGTTAAAGGGAGACACAACAGGTTATAGCCATGATTCATAATCAAGGGTCAGCTGGTTATACATTGTGGCCTACACCAGTGGGTGCCATAAAGATTACAGTGGTGATTGACTACATTGGGGATTATTACATTATTTTTGGTGATAGGAAACTTTGGTATGGAATCTGGTGTTTATCAGTCCAGAAGGCCAGCTCAGCTGTGTAGGTATGTTATCCCCATGGCTACCAGGCACATAGTCCAAAGCTCCCTGAAAGTACAAGAGTTTCAATGGAGTTCCCTTCTTTTTCAAGATGGAGTCAGCTCAGCCTGTTCCTTTCCTCCCTCATTACCACTACCAGGACTACAAAAATGTTCTCTGATGCACCAGGGAGCAAAAATGTTTTCTCCTAACACTCTTAGCCAGGACATTCTACACTCACTCTATGAAAATCTAGCCCTTTCAATGTCCTGGCATTCTTTCTTATTCTCCCCATTTCCTCCTCTACCCCTTCCTTTATCCCTCTATCTCTTTTATCCTGATGACTTTCCAGCTTTCTTCCCCATCTTTTATAAGTGACTACTGGGAACTAAAATGCATTTTAGGCATCTCCAGTGGCTCAGCAGTAAAAAGAATTTGCCTGCAATGCAGAAGACATGGGTTCAATCACCCCTGGGCCCAGAAGATCCCCTGAAGAAGGAAATGGCAACCCACTCCAGTATTCTTGCCTGGGAAATCCCCTGGACAGAGGAAACTGGCAGGCGGCAGTCCACGAGGTCACAAAAGAGTCAAACAGGACTTAGCAAACTGATCAATAAAACAAAATGCATTTTAGCCCCCAAATTAAGTGAGTTTGTGGGTCCATATGGTACTATGCAATCTTTAAAAACCTATCAGGTACTTAATTCAGTTTCTTATTTTTCCTTAATAGGAGAGCGGATCACTTAGTGGCCTTTGGTAGGAAACATTTCCATGGTCTTGTCCTAGATGTATGGTAGTTACACATTAGATTAGGTGAGAGCAAGAAGCAACAGATAATTAGCACCAATCTAGAGCCCACTGTTGAAGTTACGCATTTAATAAAACAAGTTGAAAACTGGTAGCATTTAGGCCAAATTTGGCTGAAAGGAGTATTTTGTTTAGTCCACACTGTATTTTACACTTTTTAAAATTAGTTAGAAATGTTTACAAATCATAACATTACAAAAGGAAATCTGAATTTCTGACTTGTCCTTAATGACTAAATCTGACAGTGCTAGCCCTGATTTTTCAAGGCAATAATCAAATGACGCTGAGTAACACTTTATATTTCCCTTAGACAAGCTTAGGATTCTACATTTTTTGTTTGTTTGTTTCTACACAAATCCCAGTTCATTCATTTATACCTTCTGACCCCTCTAGGCAGCTGATACTGCAGACCCTGGCTCTTAAAATATTCATAAGCTGCACTACCACCTCTTAGGGTGGAAGAGAAATTAAGAATTTTCTGATTTGGTTTGTAACTGTACATTTTTTTTTTACCAATTATTTCAAACTGGTTCTAAAACTGACCTAGTTTGAAAATTCACTAGTCCTTTTTTAAAGACCAAAAATTTAAATACATGACACTTAGGAACACTGAAATTGACATTCTTGTATAAAATAGGAAAATCCAGAGGTCAGCCTAGAAAACACTGTAACTATGTCAAATCCAGAAGAGACATACCTCTTAAGGAATATCGTTCTGAAATAAAGTGAGCCAGTGAAGGACAATGATAATAAATTTTCAAGTTTTTCCATAGGGACAGAGTTCTCTTTGTTTATCCCAAATGTGTTTGTCTAAAAACCATGGTTGGACAGCAGCTGTCATATTTTTGAATGAGTAGAACTTAGAGGTGATAGCCCACATGATTAGAAGGGAGGCTAATATTTTAATTAGATTGTATGGTAGAGATCCATAAAAATAGCAACATTATAAGATTGCTTTTATTTATATTTTGCATAGAATGATTAAGAAAACCTCAATTCACCTGTCTTTGCACAGGGAGATATTTTGGGGTTGTTGAAAAGATGCTCAAACCACCTACTTGGCACACCATCACACAGAATTTGGAATTACATTAATTAAGATGTGAAACAGGATCAAATGTTAATTTTATATTATTGGAAAAATTACACAAAACTTTGAGTCACAGTTGTTTCATAAGTAATACTAGAGAAAAATCTAAACTAATATATATATATATTAGTAAGTGTATTAGTATATGTATGTAAGTGTATATATATGTATGTATATGTATGTAAGTATATATATATGTATGTAGTAAGTGTATATATATGTATTAGTAAGTATGTGTGTATATATATATATATATATATATATATGTAGTAAGTGTTGACTAAAAAATTAGACTAAGAAATTAGCCACAACCTGAAAGTGGAGAACTATTTTATTTGGTGGAAATGTTAAGGACACCAACCCTGGGAGGCAGCATCTCAGCAGCCCTGATAAAACTGCTCTGAGGAGACAGGAGAGGGAGTCAGACTGTATACAAGTCTGCAACAAAGTAGGCAGGCAATCTGAACATCAAAGATTATGATTTAGAAAGGAAAACCATATACCAACTTAAGGAATTTAGTGTTCTTCTATGTATAGGAAGATGCAAGCCTCTGAGCTCACTAAATTCATTCCTTTCATATGCAACTCAGCTTTTTGGGGCCAAATCCTCTTTCTTGATTGTTTATATCCTTAATTCTTTGTTCATCTTAAAGCAGATTTGGTGAACGGCTGGTTCTTGCATCTCCTGAGCTCCTCAGCTATCATCTGGTGGCAGCATCTGCCGGATCTGCCGGATCGCAGGCATTGTGTTCTCTTTGGGGAGCCCTTATTCACATCTGGAAGCCCGAAACTGCTTATGGCTGTGACATTTCTTGCCCACCAATATGGCAGGAAATACTTCATTTCACATAAGCATTTGCTAAGAAAATGAACACCAATCTCTGAACACAGTACCCAGACTACATAAGGAAATTTATTGTATTTTTCAATATATACTCCGTTTGTGTCTTTGTGTATGTATCTGTGCCTTTTATGCTTCTCACAGCACTGAGACAGGTAAGCTGCAAAGGGTCGTAATGAGCAGAGAGGCAGAGAGTTTGCTCTCAACTTTCATTAATGTTATCCATTAGGGTTTTGAGAGAAAAATAATAAAAAACTAAAGTCATGGCCACTTGGAGAAGTTACTGGGGTCTTTAGAACTTGTCATACAAAACAAAATAAAATTAAATAATTTTAAAAACTGTTATTTCCAATTGACCATGCATTCTTCTGTGAGCCTTTGGAGAAACTACTGACCTCAGCATGCTCCTTGCCCTAGGACTGGCGTGGTAATTTTAGGTAGTTAGTAAAAAGGAGTCCAGAATGGCGGTGGCTAAAATGCAAAGAAGGGAAAAGCCTGCAAAAATAGAACAAAGGAAGGCCTGAGGACCAGAGTGAGAACCCGGGTGAAGCAAACAGCCTTCCTGGCTAGCCCAATTTACATAGGGCAGGGTCAGGGAGAGGAGAAAAAACTGAACTCTATTCTCAACCGAACTCTACCTGCAGCCTAATCCCCTGGACAGGTTTGGAGCACTTGAACGAAATCAGAGTTGGTTCCACCTTGATGCAAGGGGACTGACAAATGTATTCTTGTTAGTGGTCTTTGACTGTGGGTTTTGGAGGGAGGAAGGACGATGAGCAATTAGTAGCACCCACAGCACCCAAGTACCCACAGCACCTGGGGGATGGGTGCACTGACTGTCGGGATTCGGCCAGGGCAGAGATAATGGACTCTCCAGAAGTCATAGTTGGAAACAGTTCGCTGACAAAAATAAGCTCATCTTACACCTTCCTTCTGATACGTGAGAAATGAAATATTTCCTGCCATATTAATAAACAAGGATGTCACAGTCATCAGCGATTGCAATCCTCCAATGTGACAAGGTGATCCCTGAAGGAACACAGGAAGGAAAAGAATACCTGCCATCTAGCAACCATCAGACTACAGCCACTCCCTAAGGTCAGCCCCCAAGAAACAGGATGTGAAAAAACACAGGATACTGGCTCCAGATAGCTGAGGTCTATATCAAAGGGATGGTTTCGTGAGACCAGACTCTTGCATCTTTCCACACATAAAAAAAGCACTAAATTCCTCAACTCGGGTTGTCTGGTTTTCTTTCATTAACAATAATCTCTTAATGTATAGACTACCTGCCCTTTGTTGCAAAACTTCTATATAACCTGACTCCTCTCCTCACCGCCTCACAGCAGTTCTCTAGGGGTTACTTGAAATGCTATCTCCTGGGTCTGAAGTTCTAAAAATTTATGCCAAATTTATGCCAAAATATATCCCAAATTTTAAGCTGTGAGTAGTTTTTCAGTCAACAAACATGGATAAAAATATCCCAATGGGAATTTACCCTAATTACAGTTAGAAAATAAATGTTGCAAAGCTCTAAATTTGAAGCCATAGGAGAAACCCTTGTAAATTAGGAAGCACTACTTTTTTTAAGATGGAAGAAACCAAGACTCAAATGGTTTAAATACTCTAAGATTGCAGAGATTATATTAGTAGAGCAAAGAGTTCAGCCCAAATTCTATGACTCTAAAATGATTTTTCATTATCAGTAGACTATAGGTTTCCTTTACAATAACATACTAAAAAATTAGCTTTTAAATTGGATAAATAGAAATACTGATTTTTCTAGCTAAGATCATTATTTCAGACTATGGAAACAAATCATACCTAATTCATCTTATTTTATTTGTTTTTCAAAATGGAATTTCAGAACCTATACTGTTTTAAAGAATGTTGAAACTCCACATTTGAAATAATAGTTTAATTTTTGTTTATGTTCTACATGTATTAAAAACAAAACTTTATATTGTAACTTCAGTGCCCATTTAGGTCATCAGCTTGGTCTTGCTAATTATAAACAAGCCAACTGTTATGAAAGGAAGAATTTGATATAATATACATATTTTCTCTAGTGAAGAGAATCATCTTCTGGATAGTTAGACTACAAATTGACTTGGCAAGACAGAAAGCCAATGAAGGGCAATAAATAGACCCCATGGAAATATTTGCCATAAACAGCCCAGTCTAAAATATTCATTTTTCAGATAATGTGCAGATGGGATTAGCCTAGTTAGAAGTCGCATTTTCTAAATGAAATTCTGCAGTTGAAATACCAAGGTTTGGTTTTTCTGTTTCCTGTTTGTTTACCATGCTATCATCCTTTTGAGAAAAATAAACAGACTATTTACTCTTTTCTGGACATATTATATGAAGAAGAAACCATTTCCATAGGGGAACTAAATTTCTCTCTGACTCATAGTATAATTACATGCTGGCAATGGCAGAGTATTAAAAAGTAACTGAAGAATAAAAGATACAAATTATTGGCTCATTGCTACCCTGCTTATTGAATAATATTGAGTGTATTTCCTATTAAAACTTCAGAATCCTTACATGGAAAGATCTATGGAGAAACAGCTCAATCAACCAAACCAAAAAGATGAACAGACCAAGCGCTCACTGACACTCACATGCACTGAAGCTACAGTCAAGTGAGTGTAAAGATAGTGAGTACACACTTCACTCACTACCTTTTTACTCACTCTATTTAGTGAGTAAATATCTTCAGGTATAGAGTATTATTGATGCTGGAAATTTCCTGCTTATTCTGAAAAGCGATAATCAGTTTAGTGACTTAGAGTCAGGTGAGGATGACAAGGGGTTTTGATACGAGTCTGATGCTTCAAGGTAATCAGTAAATTGAGTGTCACTATAAAATGGAAACAGGAAGAAATGCTGATCTATTTCCTTTCCATATCCCAACACTATATTTCAGGAAAGAAATAAGCATGGAATGGTATAAGCTCCATTTTATGCTGATTTTTCAAATCTTATAAATTTGATTCTAGATTCTGAGGTCAGTCCTCTGTTTTAAACAAACTATGATCAATATTGTAAAATAATCTTCCTGAGGAAAAAAAAACCAACATTTTTTATAAGGCAAAATGACAACATGAGACTTTTGATAATAACTGGATAGAAATTGTACTTATTGGACTACCCTGGGCAAAATAACGAGAAGATGAGTTGACAACAACGGGATTCCATGCCACATCTAGGCCACATTTAGACTTTCAGAGTCCAGTTCCAAAGCTGCCTTTTCCATGAAGTTTTCCTTCATCTCTTCACTCTGAAATAATCTCTCATCACAATTAGGTTTCTTATTCTGGGCCATCTCTTTGGCTATATCACCAATTTCTTAAAATCTAAGATAATGTCAATTTATCTTTATAACCCAGCAGTATGTAGTAATTGCCCAAAAAATAGAATTTTGTAGAAGCAAACCAAATTATGGAAAAAAGTAAAGCTCTAATTTGACAAATTAATAATATATACTCTGTCTTTCATAGCATGTTAAAGATCAGGAGATCACGTGATAATGACCAAGGTAGTGGTAAGTACATAAGGGTCTAAAGAACACAGTACAGTGGTTGCGCTATTATCATCATCACCACACCACTGAGTCAGAATCCCAAATATATTACAGAAGAAACCAAGCTGCCCTGACAAGCGAAGTGTAAAGAATTATTACTGAAATGTCATTTGATTGTCAAGAGACACTGCTATTTAATCATTTCCTACATGTATCTCCTATCATGAGGTACAATAAAGGGATTTCCTTAAAGTAACTTCAAGGGAAATGCTTATAGTTTCAGACTAATGCAATTTTACAGTTCTAGGCTATTTCGCAGAGTACAGAAGTTATTTCTCAAACTAATTAATAGAGGAGACTGTCTTACAGTCACATCAGAATTGAACATTGAGAGAGCAGTCCAAAATTTTAGTTTCAGCTTATTAACTAATACGGTATAAAGTTTCTGGATTTTTTTTTTTCCCTCAACCCTTCAATTCATTCTTCTTTACATCATTTTCAGTGTTTAACATACCTAAGGTTCTCAGTTAATGGCTAATTGAAAAGTAATCTATATGTATGATGCCTGATGTGGAAACACAGGAAAGAGAGAGGAACACATAATTTCTACTTTCCAGGAACCTAAGAAAGCAAGAGGACACAGATCCAATGAACATGTAAATACACATAAATAAACATATGCCCCCAAACATATGCTTAAGTACAAGCATAGATAAGACGCTTTAAGAACATTGTTGACTGATGATATTTCAGGGAAGGTATTGGCTGACAAAATTGCACAGTCTAAAATTTGAGAATTTTGTTTTATTTAGCAGACTAACTGAAGGCTTAAATCCAAAAGACAGTTTCTCAGATAGCTCCGAGGGACTGTTCCAAAGAAGGGAGGAGCTCAGATATACAGTTTTTGCAACAAACTAGGTAGTTAAAACATCAAAAGACTATTAAAGAAAAAACAAACATCTCAAGATAATAAATTTAGCACTTTTCTGTGTTTGGGAAGATACAAGAGTCTGGGCTTCCTAGCTGTCTAGGGCCAGTATCCTGTCTTTTTCTTTTTTCCCTGTTGAATCCCTAAGGGTATACAGTTGGGTGTGGCTGCAGTGACTGATCTGAATGTCTTTACATCCTTTGATTAAAGATGGCAGATGACATTTTTCATCCATGAAAGTGTAATACAAATGCCAGAGAATCAGGAATGCAGAAGTTAAAGAGGTTGGCTCAATTTATTTAAAAAAGTAGAATGAATAATGTAAATCATGGGCTTTGGGTAATTATAATATGTCAACAAATGTTCATCAGCTGCAATAAATGTACCACTTGGGCAGGGGATGTTGATAACACATGAGGCTATGCATGTGTGGGGTCCAGGACTTTCTGGGAAACCTCTGTACCTTCCTCTCAATTTTGCTATGAACATAAAACTGCTCTACACCAACAAAATATTAATCAAAGCAAACAAATGAGTAGAATGGACTGTCAAAAGCTTATCTAATAGAAAGAGGACTTAAAAGGGATAAAGTAGAGATAGAATTTTGAAGTTACTTAGGTTTGATCACTTAATTTTATCAATATGTAAAGGTAATGAGGACGTGCTTTTTGTATTACAAGAGGATTCTCCTAATACCAACTTACTCTTCTTTATTTAATCATGACTTGTTTTTACTGATGTTTTTCAAAGTTTATTGACTCGTCTCCCATACAGACTACAACAGATAGACTTTCAGGATAATCTCTATTTTCTGAAAGATAAAAAATGTGTTCTTTTAAATAACTTTTTCTTAAAACAGAGGCCTAATAATTTACATAATACCCTTTTAGAAATGTTTATTGAGAAGTCAACATGGTAGAGAAGAAAAAGTACCACTAAAGGAGAAGATATCTTTCTTCTCATCAATTATTGGTTGAACAACAATGAGACTACAAATTAAATTTTCTGGGCCCCAGAATTCTCTCCTAAATTTAATTAATATATCTCTCTTTCCTTTCTTTTTCTCACAGTTATGTTTATGAAGTTTCAGGTAACATGTGGAAATACAAGAGATAAAAGAATCAGTCATGGCCTTAAGAAAATTATTTGCTGCATAGAAGGTAAGGAAGTAAACACATTAACAAAGTATAGAAAAGGTTCATTTTAAGTTTTAAGAAGAGAAATTAATCAGTTATTCTGTGTGCTCCAATAAAAGTGACCACCGGTTACCACGGATGCACACACAACACAGGGTTCCTAAACAAAGGGCAAGGGGAGACTCATGGAGGAACTCAGGAAAAACTTTGTGGAGAGAGCATTACTTAATATTGAAGGAATGGTAGGTATAAAATAAGCATAGACGTGAGAGTAGGTGTGAAAAAGACATGAGGGAGATCTGGAATAGTTTTAAACTGAAAATGAGCATGGTAATGCTGGAGTTCAAGGTAAGGATGAAAGATAAATGTAAAAAATAAGGGTGGAGAGTTAGGTGAAGGCTGGATTATGAGGATCAGTATGTGCTAAATAGTTCAGATTTTATATGAATGGCTTTTTTGGGGGAAGGTCTTTGAAGGATTATAAATACCAGACTGACTTGATCAGTTTGCCCTTCAAGAAAGATCATTCTACCAAGCATGAGGACGATAAACTGGAAAAGGACTGAACTAAAGCCAAGGAAATCAGTAATAAAATATGGAGTAGCCCAGTCAAGGGATGTCAAGGGGTATGAGATCATAGAAGGGAGTGAATTATAAGAGATACTGCGAAAACAAAACAGTAAGATTTAGATACTGTTCCGTGTGAGTGTCAACAGAGAAAGGAGAGTCAAGGATGGCTGCCAGCCTCTCATTTGGGCTTTGCATGACTCAACGATTGACAAGTAACAACCACTAAATCTCTCTGGTGGATAACAGTACACAATTATTTCTTGCTTACACACCTGCAGCTATAACTCGAGCACAGCTGGACTTGACTCTAAATGTTAGCTTGGGTCCAATCGTCCAATCTACTTCACATGTCTTTCATCTTCTATAGACTCAGTTCAGCTCAGTTCAGTCACTCAGTCGTGTCCAACTCTTAGCGACCCCGTGAATCGCAGCACGCCAGGCCACCCTGTCCGTCACCAACTCCCGGAGTCCACTCAAACTCCTGTCCATCAAGTCCGTGATGCCATCCAGCCATCTCATCCTCTGTCGTCCCCTTCTCCTCCCACCCCCAACCCTTCCCAGCATCAGGGTCTTTTCCAAAGAGTCAACTCTTCACATGAGGTGGCCAAAGTACTGGAGTTTCAGCTTCAGCATCAGTCCTTCTATAGACTAATACCTAACTAAATCGTTTTCTTATCACAAAAAGCAGAAAGTCAAGCCAATGGCCTTTTAAGCCTTTGTGTCACATATACCAACATTGCATTGGTCAAACAAAGTCACATGGTGGAGTGTGAAGTCAAGAAGTGGTAAAACAACTGCATCCACCATGAAGTCATGGCAAGAATGTGTGTATATGACACCAATCCAAGAAAATGAAGAACTGAGGCCAGTGATTCAATTTACCACCCAATCCCATGTGGGTGGTGGGTAACTCCTATGATAAAGAACTAAAGAGAAAGAACATTATTTGGACATAGAAAAAAATGGAACTTGAGTTTGGACATATTGCAATGCCTCTAGCACTTCAAATCACTGATGTTGAGCAGGCAGTTTGGTATATATAAATATATATTGGGCTGCCGGGAGAATTATATGTGTGTTGGGAACACAGACAGGGAGTTGTCAGCACTGATATTTAGAAGACATTGTGGAGTGAATAATGAAGAGACTCTGGGGGAAAGAAACAACATTTAAGGGATGAGCAGCAGCAGAAGACCCATAAAAGAAAATGAGATAAATAGTAGAGAAACAAAACCAAAGAATAAACTGATTTTATATGCCAAAATCTACATAGGGGCCCAGGGAGAAAAGGATTGAGAATTCTTAATTGGATTTAAAATTAAAAAGTACATTAGTAGCCTTATCACAACCATTTCCAAAAACATGGTAAATAGGAACCCAGATTCATCTCAAAAAGACTACTTATTACCTCCCAGGTGCTCCACATTATCTCCGTTCCTCAACCCTACCATCACTTCTGTTTCCCTTTAATACAAAGGCAAATCTGCCTCTTGAACATGTCCTATGTGGGTAGCCTATCCCTTCTCCAGGGGAACTTCCTGACTCAGGAATCAAACCAGGGTCTCCTGCATTACAGGTGGATTCTTTATCTATCAGCTGAGCTACCAGGGAAGCCCTATGTGGGTTCAACTCAGCATTTCCTCCTCTTGTACCACTACAGTAACCACCACATCCTACAAAAGGTTCCTAGCAAGTCTCTTGCCTCTACTCTTGTCCACGTTGCTATTCATTTTCACATCACAAATAGATCTTTAAAAATAAGATTAAGGTAATCACAGTATATATCTCCCTCTGTCAAACAGCACTCCTACCCCTAGCACCCTGGAAGTCCTTACACGGTCTGACAATCTCTTCTACCAGTCTCCCTCCAGTTCAGTGTATTTCACCCAAATTGCCCTTTATAAATCTCAGTGACATCAAAGTTGTCCTTACTTAGGATTCTTGAACTAACTACTGGCTCTTCTGTTAGATAACTAACTTCTTAAAGTCTGAGATAACATTTACTTGACATTCTCTGTCCACTGATTTCATATTGCTTACTTTCTAATAACTAAGGTTTTAGTTTAAATGAATCTTTCTTTGAACATTGAAATGAGTTGCTTTATAGTTTTTTTTCTGTCACAAAAACCTACTCTAATGTTCAACATTGTACTTGTCAGTATCTGAATTTTTTTTTGTTATTGTTATTTATTTTCTGTCTCCTAACATTTGTGCAGACGTATTACCCTTTTACAAGTCATTTCCATAACTCTCAGATATGGAACTGGACCTTAGTGGATGTTAGCAATTATTTGTTGAATAAATGCGTAGCATTTTGAAGTAACTGCATAAGTTGAAGAGTAAACACAAGAAAAAGAATTGGAAACTCTGAGGGTAAAAAAGTTAATTCTAAACCTTGACCAAAACAAAAAGGAGAGATAATAAGGTACTCAGAGGAAACAAGCATTATTTATTTTTACACATATATATGCATTATGTATTTTATTGCAATGTTTTTAGATTTTTAAATGCTGATGAGAGCGGAAGCTGAGAGAGCATATAAAGCAGAAAAAGGAAATAACAAAGGAGATCTGCTCATGAGGAATTGGAGATGGTACGTTCAGAGTATGAATGAAGTTATTAGACACTGATAGAAAATGGAAGCTTCTTCCACTTAAACTGGCAAGAAGAATGAATATGAGTACTTGGTTTTTTTATTTGTAAAAACTACGGTACCTACCAATGTATAATCTATTCTTTGCACTTGATATTAATGCATGCTTTCCTTCTCATTAGAAATTTTCATACCGCATCACTTTTACTGATGTGGTATGAAAATTTTTACTTATGAAGAGGACTGTATGAAATTTTTTTATTTATGAATAGGATGTACTATACTTATTTATCTGATATATTTCTTTTACTTGAAAGTAGGAAGTTTGTTTCCAGTTGTTTATTATTATAAATCAGATTACAACAAACCATATCTATATATATATGTATATATGTATGGAATAAATATATAAATCTTTATGCAAGTTTTAGAATATCTCAATGGAAAAAACTACAGTTGATGTTCTTAAAGACTTTGAAGTCATGATATATATTGCAAAGCTGACCTCCAAAATTGTTTCCAACTTATTATTACCTTCTAGTCTCATGAACAATAGGTATTATATACTAAAAGTTTTACAATTTGTTGGATGAAAATTTAGACTTCTTTTAAGGTATGCTTCTCTGATTTCTAGTATGGATGAAGTTTTTGCACAGAATATTTTCTTTTTTATTTCTTTTGTGAGTTGTTTGCTCATTTCAGCTGTCTAATTTTCTACTGGAACATTTGACTTTTACAATTTCTGACAGTTCTTCATATGTTTACATGTTATTTAAGGGTAACATAAAATAATTGTTTCACAGATTCTAATATATCATGGTAACATGTATCATTATATTATATCTAACAAGCAGTAATGTATACATTATGGGCTTCCCTGGTTGCTCAGTTGGTAAAGAATCCGCCTGCAGTACAGGAGACTCGGGTTTGATCCCTGGGTTGGGGATATCCCCTGGAGGAGAGCATGGCAACCCACTCCAGTATTCTTGCCAGGAGAATCCCCATGGACAGAGAAGCCTGGTGGGCTACAGTCCATGGGGCCGAAAAGAGTCCTACATGACTGACTGACCAAGCACAGATCACAATGTATACATTGTATTATGCATAATATGAATAGCAGGAATAATTAAATTATAGCACACAATTGAACTTAAAATTCATCAGGGATGCTACATTGTGCAAAACACACAAACAGAAAACCTGTGCTTGTTGTGCTGGGTGACCTTCAAAGATGCCCAGGTTCTTACCCTAGAAAATGCAAATATGTTGTGTTACCTGGAAAAAGGGATTTTGCATGTATAATTAAGATTATTGAATTTCAAACACAAGCCTAAATTAATCATATTAACCCTTAAAAGCAAAAAAATTTTTCTTGTTGGGAATGGTAACATGTGGCAGTAAGGATGTCGGAAAGAGTACATCATGAGAGAAATCTGCTGTGCCATTAGCCGCAAACTGAGCCTCTGGGAGCGAAGGGCTCCGTTCCATCTGACAGCCTGCAAGGAACTAAGGATTGCAGTTTTCCAAATGCATACATCTGAAGTGGTCCAACGATCTGAATGAGTCTCCCACAGCATCTAGATAACAGTCCAGGCTAGCAACTGCCTTGCCTGGCCATGTAAGTTCTAGATCAAAGACAATGCCTAAACCCCTCCAGACTCCTGACCTACAGAACTGAGAGAAAATAAAAATGTATTGCTGTAAATCACTAAGTTTGTAATAATCAGTAACAGCACCAATTGAAAACTAATTTAATTTAAAACAACAAAATAAGGTATATAAATTCAGGTAGACCACTGAATTTTAAAATCTAAAGTTCATCAGATTTAGAACTACCTAATTTTATGAAATCACAGATGATTTAGAACAAATCTTATAGTAGAGAAAAACTTCCCAAGTTTTTAAATAAAAAGATAAAATCAATTGTAAAGTTTTAATTTACAGGTTAGACTAACACTAGAAACTTGAAATTAGAATATTCTTGATATTTTTAAATTTTTTCTACTAATTATGAAAATTATTCAATGATCTCTTGCTGCTGATTACATATTTCTGACCATCTAAACTAGTAAGTGAAATACTATATTTTTGCTTCAATGAATGAAATATAGGTAAAATGTAGAAAGTGAATTTATCTTTGATACAAAATTTAAAAGGAGATAATTAAAATAAGCAGTCACTATAACTAATTTATTTTCCAATTTGTAGCTCTTAAGATGTAGAAGAATTATTCTGAGATTGTAAAGCAAATAAAATGTGCTCATAAAATGATGAATATATGAGTATGTTAATTTGATTAACAGACCCAAGGTGTGATAAAATTTTCCAAATGTCATTGCATCCTACCATTGAATAACTGTATCATTCAACCCAAGAAGCTGCAAAACATTTTTTCCCATCTCTTCACAGACTTAGAAAACACTTAGAAATCCCATTGTATCTCATATTTTGATGGTAGCCTAAAGACATCTTATTGTATTCTTATCAGAAGTATGTTCAATATGCCTGAATCAATCATTAAAAATGTTTTGTGAAAAGTACAAATTGACAAGAGACAAGAACATAGCCCATCAATGTGGGATTACTTTGAAAAAGAAGGTCCATTCACTTAAAGATAATGATTTTAAATGAGAAAATGATGATGTAAGGATGATATTCTTTAACAGGCTTTAATTTGATCATCATTTCTAAGGACCTACCAGTATGCTATCCTCTGCATACTGGTTGGATGAAGTATGCATTTTGTTTCCACTCTTGTCTTATACTTTTCTCTCAGAGCAATTCAGGAGTATGTACCAGGGCGATGAATAACAGTCATTTCTTCTTTTTTTTCCTTTTTCTCTCTCTTCAAGTCGAGGATCTGAGAACACAAGTTTGACAAATACCATTTGTAATTATTTCTAGCACGTTCAGTCTTAGAAGAAATACTAATGGATCAGGAGTTCAGTGGTTCATTCAAGTTATTTATTTAATACAGGGTGACGTTGAATGGAAATGATCTGACAATATCTTATAGCTAACACACAAGATCACTGGAATGAAAAAACTTTGAAGAGATATCGTTTAGTTCAAAGAGCTGCCAAAATATTTAAATACAAATATTTCCATGATGATGATATTTACAGAAAAGCATACAGGAACATTATTTTTATAACATAAACATAAATTTTTGAATTAACATAATTTCTTATTCTAATGATTAAAACATCATTTAATCATTAGAACTTAATACTCAGCACATATGAGATGTCTGACATATGATTCTTGTGTAAATTAATGAATGAATTGCTATAACTCTCCTCGTATTTTAAGAAATAAATTCTGTAGGTAATAGCAATTAGCAGAAAATACCATGTTGGTCAAGTCTTCCACACTGTTGATTTTTGGACCTACAACTGGAAAATGAGCCAGAGATGAGAGAATAAGAACAAAAGGAAGATGACTAACAGGAACAGTATACAACAAGATCACAGGGTATCTGTTGAATGTCAGAAATCTGATTCTCACTTATTTCTCTGCCACTTTATATTTGGTGATCTTGGTCAAGTAATTTAGCTCCTCAAGACTTATTTTCCTCATTTGTAAATAGTGATAGTAATATTTAACTTATAAGATTGCTGTGAAGATTAAATGTAATAACATCATCACTGCCTTGCATTTTGTCTATCATAAGGGGCTTCCCTGGTAGTTCAGACATTTAAGAATCTGACCACAATGCAGGAAACTAGAGTCCAAGCCCTGGGTCAGGGAGATTGCCTGGAGAAGGAAATGGCAACCAACTCTAGTATTCTTGCCTGGAGAATTCCACGGACAGAGGAGCCTGGTGGGCTACAGTCTATGGGGTTGCAAACAGTTGGACATGACTGAGCAACTAACATTCACTTGTCTCACATATAAGAACTTGAGAATAAATAGTAATTATTATGAATATTTTGAACTAAAGTAGCAAGAGTAGTTTTCAGCTTAGTTACTTTAGAATGGCTATTAAGAAGCCATCTTTCATTTCTTTTCCTTGTTAAGTGGAATCCTTTCATTAACTCCTGGATCCTCAGTGATTTTCATTATATCTCACTAATAGAAGATGAAACCAACCATCACTGATTGCATTATGATTAACTTCGCTAGTTGTCATTTTCAAACAGTAAAGGATGACATGGCAATGATATCCCTTAATTAGTGAAACATTTCTCATTTATAAACTAGAAAGGATATTCTATTTCAATGAATTTAAATGTGTTTTGACCCAACGAAGCTAATTGTCTTGTTCATGGATGTGGGCTATTTAAAACAGCATTTAGTAGGGGGTTATCAGGTCAGGGAGAATTACCACTTTCCTCAAAGACAAACCAAGTAATTATATAAAAAGGCTATGTCTGCATCTATAGCCTGAATAACTTAGCCAATGGCAAAGTAAAAGAGGGTCATAATCCATAGTGAAAACTGAGGAAATCCCACTAAGGTTAAAACAGTAAATTTTACTAAATTATGCTATTCACCTTCATTCTATTTCTCTCCACACTTTTTGTCCCCAGGAATGGTTTAAATAGAATTTCACCCTCTATTATTAGAAAGTTTTGCCTTATATTCTGCTTAAAATCTGCTTCCATGGAACATCTGCCTCAGACTCCAAATAGTGAAGAAGTGAAGAAAATATTTTACCTATAAAATCTTAATCATTTTATTCACTCTAACTCATAAGATATGTTTCATCATCTATAAATATATATGTATATGTGCATATGCATATAAATCTATAAGATATATATGTGTGTGTATATATATATATATATATATATATAAAAGTTTCAGATGTTTATTATGTAGAAGGTGTAAAAAATGTGGTGCTTGCAGAGAAGAGTTATTCCATGTAGACAACAGAGTTCCCACCTAAATGCAGTGATACCTTCCTAGACACAAAATTCAACAGCAATTCATTAAGAGAAAAATAAACTAGAAGTAACATTTTTTAAAATGTTAATGCATCATCATAATAAACAATGGTTTTCCTTTTATATATACTTCTTACCAAAATGGAATACATCAGAATGAAACAGCTCCTTGACTAGTTAGGAAGCACTGATTAAACACAGCCTCACTGTAAAGCTGAACTTTATGTGAATTTATCAGGTTCTGATATGATGTTCCCAGATCCCTTCTAGACATAGCTTTAGTTTGTTGGAGCTAATTTCCATATAAAAGTAGGCAAAACTAAAAGGAACAACAGAATGTGAAACTGTTTGACTCTGTAAGAATTCTGCATTGTTTCCAATTTTTCTGTCTCTAAAAATGTCACATTGTGATATTAGAAGCCCTTTGATTCAAATCTCTCAGGTGGCAGTATTCCAACGAACTTACAATGAAATTGGAAAATCAGAATTCTCAATTATTAACCGTGCATTAAAAACTGTCTACTCTTAACTATTCCATTTTCCCCAGCTTTTCCGCTTGATTTACATTTCCTTCTGTTCCTCTTTCACCCTTCTTTCCTTTCTTCCTTCCCTCATCCCTCCCGCCCCCCCCCCCCCCTTCTTGTTAAATAAGACAATCAAAACACAAGCTTTATCTGGGGGATTTATGTTCTTTTTGTATGATAAAGTGGGATTCCCAAAATTCTGACTGCTTAAAAGATTGTGTTTTTATATAAATCTACCTCATCTTGTTGAACTTATCTATTGGAAAAATACTACAATTGTCTATCACTTGATAAAAAGAGACTGTACTAAGCCTATTTAGAATCTATGCATGCTTAGTCACTTTGGTCGTGGCATGGACAGAGAAGCCTGGACTTCCCGGGCAAAAATACGGGAGTGGGTAGCCATTTGTTTTTCAGAGGATCTTTGTGAACCAGGGATCAAACCCAGGTCTCCTGCACTGCAGGGGCATTCTTTACCATTTGAGCCACTAGGGAAACCCCCTTAGAATCTGTATCCAGTATTTAAACAACTGCTTATATTTATTTGTTACTATAATCTTTTCTTCCATTTCATTAGGCAACCCCCCCAAATATTAGTTAAGTCAAAATGCTCCTGTGAAAAAGTACTAATCAGTCATAAAACACATTATTCTGCATGATATTCTCATAACATGAAGTGAAGTAATATATTTTAGATTATTTAATGCTTAGAAAATAGCATAACATTAAAAATTCAAACTTAATCAGTACTCATAAAAATGATAGAATGTTTGTGGGAGACTGTTAAAGTTACACATAAACCTAGGCATCTTGGGATAAATGTACTATAATAAATGATAAATTTTAATAAGTGAAGCAATGCAGTTGGTGTAACATCTGAAAAACAAAGCATAGACTAAACCTATATGGCAATTGATAGCTAATCTAAACCTCAAGGTCATGGGCATCACTAGTCACTGTTCTTTTCATGCATCACCTATCTGATCCTACTGATGACAAAAGCTCAGATAACTGCTAATAATAAGTTCAGCAGGGCTCTGGTTTGGGCTATAGAGAGTGAACAGTATGATTAGGGTTTTATTGAGCTAGAGAACTACTTAAAAGTGCAGTAGAACAATTCCATGAATTTATTCATCAAGGTGGCTGCATTACCAGGGTCTGTGTTCAGATTCTTTGGCCTGTATTATATGGAGATTGAAAGGTTATTTTTGCATCACAGAATTAAAATTCTTAAATGAATGTACATTCCTCACTGTAACTTAATTTCTTTAGGATAGAAATACACTTTTCTGAAGTTTTTGACAAGAACAAAATCAGGAATTCCAGTTAAACACTAGCATTTAATAAGGATTTATTAAGGAATTTAATCTTGAGTTAAGGAGTAATTTATCTGGAACATGTTGAGAAATCTGCTGCTGCTGCTGCTGCTAAGTCGCTTTGGTCGTGTCCGATTCTGTGCGACCCCATAGACAGCAGCCCACTAGGCGCCCCCACCCCGCCCCCCCCCCCCCCCCATCCCTGGGATTCTCCAGGCAAGAACACTGGAGTGGGCTGCCATTTCCTTCTCCAATGCGTGAAAGTGAAAGGTGAAAGTGAAGTCACTCAGTCGTGTCCAACTCTTAGCGACCCAATGGACTGCAGCCTACAAGGTTCCTCCATCCATGGGATTTGCCAGGCAAGAGTACTGGAGTGGCTTGCCATTGCCTTGTCTGGTTGAGAAATCTAGACAAAGTTAAAAGGCAAATGTAATGATCTTAGTGATAAACTGAAATGTACAGACTGATTTATAAAGATTACATGTGATATTATTTTGGTTGATATTGTAAAAAAGAAATAACTTAATAAAAAAAAAATAGCTATGTAAAGAGTTTACCTGTCAGAACAATGAGGGCTACTTGTACCTCTCATTTTATTTGTCATAGAAACATGTTTATCTGAAATTTCTAAATTGCTCCTCTTTGACAGTAATAATTTAATTAGCTAATTTAACCAATAATTTAATCATAGAAACTGATTACTTAGGGATCATTATAAAGAGAAGAGAAAAGACTGACATGCTTAAAAGGTTTAACTATTAATTAGGTTCCCTGCTGGGTCCCATGGTGAAGAATCTGTTCACAATGCACTTTTGGAGACCTGAATTCCATCCCTGGGTTGGGAAGATTCCCTGGAGACAAGAATGGTTACCCACTTCAGTATTCTTGAGCCTGGTGAATTCCTTGGACAGAGGAACCTGGCTACAGTCCATGGGGTCACAAAGATTTGGACACCACTCAGAGACTAACACTTTGGCTTTCAGGTATTTGAGGCTTTTCTGAGGCACCAAAGACCGTCTGTATTCACATGAACAATAACCATTGCCAAATTCACCCATGTTTCTTACAAAAAACAAGCTGAGACTTAAAGATATTATTAGTAAAGCCACAAAAACTGATGCCTGAGATAAATGTAAATTCTTAGGAATATATTGTCCATTCTTTGAATGCCTGGTAAAACTGCAGACAATCTACTTACATTTAAAATGTATCAAAAGATCAGTTTCTCATATTAATACATTCAGCAGCAGGGTGGGCCAACTTATCTCCTTTAGGAAGCAACATTCACACAACTCTGCTACATTCCTGCATCCAGGTACTTATCACCTAAGATTAGCATATGATTAGAACTTTAACTTTTGGGTGTTGCTGACACTCTTTGCCAAGGAAGATATCAAGCTAACAAGCAGTTTCAATC
Source organism: Dama dama (assembly GCF_033118175.1). Taxonomy (NCBI): domain Eukaryota; kingdom Metazoa; phylum Chordata; class Mammalia; order Artiodactyla; family Cervidae; genus Dama; species Dama dama. Next base: position 36,284,396 of record NC_083689.1, read on the forward strand.
TTTAGCCCCATACAGTGCTTCTGGGTGTAAATTCCATTTCTTTTGGTGTAGAATATGATTTATATATTTCACGGTTCAAATAAACCCTCATATTGAGCAACTGCTTCCTTACCTTTCCCTTATCTATGAGCATTAATGCTTCATGCTCAAGCTTTCGTGAGGAAATTATTTTACATCAATAAATCATAATACCAAATTTAATATAAGTTGAACATTATTCATGAGATATAGAGAATAGTTATAATTGTATTAAAAATTTCAATAGCAAATATATTTTGAGATTTATTTAATTATAACTGACAAATATAACTATGTGTGTTAGTTGCTCAGTTGTGTTTGACTCTTTGTGAGCCCTTGAACTCCATGGGATTCTCCAGGCAAGAAGAGTCGAATGGATTGCCATTTCGTTCTCCATGGGATCTTCCCAACCCAGGGATAGAACCCAGGTCTCCCACATTACAGGCAGATTCTTTACCATCTGAACTACTAGGGAAACGCCAAAATAACTATAAGATAGTTTAAAACTTCCCAAAATTCAGTTAAGCTTCATTATATTATGTATTTACATCTTTTTTTTTTTTCTGGTGAGAACATGTAAGTTCTACTCTGACAGCAAATTACAATTATAGAATACTTTATACTATTGTTATCATGTTATATATCAGATGTGTGTGAAAGTGTTAGTCACTCAGTCATGTCTGACTCTTTGCAACTCCTTAGACTGTAACCCTTCAGACTTCTTTGTCCATGAAATTCACCAGGCAAGAATACTGGAGAGGGTAGCCCTTGCCTTCTCCAGGGGATCTTCCTGACCCAGGGATCAAACCCAAGCCTGCATTGCAGGAAGATCCTTTACTGTCTGAGACACCAGGGAAGCCCTGCTATGGTCACCATGTTATACACCAGATGTGCACACTCAGACCTGATTTATCTTTTTTTAAAAATTTATTTATTTTAATTGGAGTCTAATTAATTTACAATAGTGTTTTTTTCCATACATTGACATGAATCAGCCATGAGTGTACATGTGTTCCCCATCCTGATCCCCCCTCCCACCTCCCTCCCCATCCCATCCCTCTGGGTCTTTCCAGTGCACCAGCCCCGAGCACCCTGTCTCATGCATTGAACCTGGACTGGCAATGTTTCACATATGATTCAATGCTATTCTCAGATCATCCTACCCTCACCTTCTCCCACAGAGTCCAAAAGACTGTTCTATGCATCTGTGTCTCTTTTGCTGTCTCACATATAGGGTCATCATTACCATCTTTTTAAATTCCACATATATGTGTTAGTACACTGTATTGATTTTCTTTCTGGCTTATTTCACTCTGTATAATAGGCTCCAGTTTCATCCACCTCATTAGAACTGATTCAAGTGTATTCTTTTTAATGGTTGAGTAATATTCCATTGTGTATATGTTGCACAGCTTTCTCATCCATTCAACTGCTGATGGGCATCTAGGTTGCTTCCATGTCCTGGCTATTATAAACAGTGCTGCGATGAACACTGGGGTACACGTGTCTCTTTCAATTCCGGTTTCCTCAGTGTGTATGCCCAGCAGTGGGATTGCCGGGTCATATGGCAGTTCTATTTCCAGTTTTTAAAGAAATTTCCACACTGTTCTCCATAGCGGCTGTACTAGTTTGCATTCCCACCAACAGTGTAAGAGGGTTCCCTTTTCTCCACACCCTTTCCAGCATGTATTGTTTGTAGATTTTTGGATAGCAGCCATTCTGACCAGTATGAAATGGTACCTCATTGTGGTTTTGATTTGCATTTCTCTGATAATGAGTGATGTTGAGCATCTTTTCATGTGTTTGTTAGCCATCTGTATGTCTTCTTTGGAGAAATGTCTGTTTAGTTCTTTGGCCCACTTTTTGATTGGGTCTTTTATTTTCCTGGAATTGAGCTGCAGGAGTTGCTTGTATATTTTTGAGATTAATTCTTTGTCAGTTGCTTCGTCTGCTATTATTTTCTCCCATTCTGAAGGCTGTCTTTTCACCTTGCTTATAGTTTCCTTTGTTGTGCAAAAGCTTTTAAGTTTCATTAGGTCCCATTTGTTTATTTTTGCTTTTATTTCCATTACTCTGGGAGGTGGGTCATAAAGGATCCTGCTGTGATTTATGTCAGAGTATTTTGCCTATGTTTTCCTCTAGGAGTTTTACAGTTTCTGGTCTTACATTTAGATCTTTAATCCATTTTGAGTTTATTTTTGTGTATTTTGTGAAAGTGTTCTAGTTTCATTCTTTTATAAGTGGTTGACCAGTTTTCCCAGCACCACCTGTTAAAGAGGTTGTCTTTTCTCCATTGTATATTCTTGCCTCCTTTGTCAAAGATAAGGTATCCATAGGTGCATGGATTTATCTCTGGGCTTTCTATTCTGTTCCATTGATCTATATTTCTGTCTTTGTGCCAGTACCATACTGTCTTGATGACTGTAACTTTTTAGTATAGTCTGAAGTCAGGCAGGTTGATTCCTCCAGTTCCATTCTTCTTTCTCAAGATTGCTATTTGAGGTTTTCATTATCTTATAACAGAAAGTTTGTGCCCTTTTACCAATGTTTCTCCATTTCCCCCATAGCCCATCTCCTGGCAACCACCATTCTACTGTCTGTTTTTATGAGTGCAAGTGTAACATTTTTGTTTGTTTGTTTTAGATTCTGCATATAAATGATACTTTCTTTAGCATATTTCACTAACAATAATGCCCTCAACATCACTGCAGATGGTGACTGCAGCCATGAAATTAAAAGACACTTGCTCCTTGGAAGAAAAGCTATGACCAACCTAGATAGAATATTAAAAATCAGAGACATTACTTTGCCAACAAAGGTCCATCTAGTCAAGGTGATGGTTTTTCCACTAGTCATGTATGGATGTGAGAATTGAACTATAAAGAAAGCTGAGCACCAAAGGATTTATGCTTTTGAACTGTGGTGTCAGAGAAGACTCTTGAGGGCCCCTTGGACTGCAAGGAGATACGAACAGTCCATCCTAAAGAAATCAGTACTGAATATTTATTGGGAGGACTGATGCTGAAGCTGAAACTTCAATACTTTGCCCACTTGATGTGAAGAACTGACTCCTTGGATAAACCTTTAATCAAATTTTCTGTTAAGGGGCAGAGCTGTGTTCCCTCCCCATTACTTGACCTGCGGCCAAATTATGGTGGAGATAATGAAGATAATGGGGACCTCTTTCAGAAGGTCCCATTCAGGCAGTGCTGCATGCAGTGCCCCCAGTCCTGTAGCAGGCCACTGCCAACCCACGCCTCAGTCGGAGACCTCTGGACACTGATGGGCAAGTATGGGTCAGTCTCTCCTGCGGTCACTGCTCCTTTCTCCTGGGTCCTGGTGCACACAGGGTTTCACTTGTGCCCTCCAAGTGTCTGTTTCCCCAGTCCTGTGTAAGTTCTGGCGGCTCTATGGTGGGGTTAACGGCGACCTCCCCCAAGAGGGCTTATGCCATACCCAGGTCTGTGTACCCAGAGCCCCTGACCCTGAAGCAGTCCACTGCTGACCCGTACCTCCACAGGAGACACTCAGACAGTTCTGGCTCAGTCTCTGTGGGACATTTTCCCCCTGAAGTCATTAAACATTTTATTTTATATTGGGGTATAAGCAATTAACAACAATGCTGTAATACTTTCAGGTGAACAACAAAGGGATCCAGCCATACATATACATGTATCCATTCTCTCTCAAGTTCCCTTCCCATCCAGGCTGCCATATAACACGGAGCAGAGTTCCTTGTGCTATACAGTAGGTCATTGTTGGTTATCCATTTTAAATAGAGCAGTGTGTGCATATCCATTCCAAACTCCCTAACTATACCTTTCCCCCATCATTCTCCTCAGTAACCAAACCATCTCCTCAGATGGCCAAAAGGCACATGAAAATATGTTCAACATTGCTTATTATTAGAGAAATGCACATCAAAACTACAATGAGTTATCACCTTACACCAGTCAAAACTGCCATCATCAAAAAATCCACAGAAAATAAATGCTGAAGAGGGTATAGAGAGAAGGGAATCCTCCTACACTGTTGGTGAGAATATGAATTTGCACAGCTACTATGGAGCACAGAATGAAAGTTCCTTAAAAAATCAGAAATAAAGTTATCAAATGACCCTGCAATCCCACTCCTGGGCATATATCTAAAAGGATATAGGCACCCCAATATTCATCACAGCACTGTTTACAATAGACAAGACATGGAAATAAGTTAAATATCCACTGGCAGAAAAATGGATAAAGATGTGGAACATACATATAATGGAATATTACTCTGTCATTAAAAAGAATGAAATAATGCTATTTACAGCAACACGCATGAACTTAGATATTGTCACACTGATGATCTGAAATAAGTCAGAGTAGGAAAAATATCATGTGACATCCTTTATATGTGTAATCTAAAAAGAAATAATACAAATGAACTTACTTACTAAACAGAAACAGTCTGACAGACTTAGAGACAAACTCACGCATGTTCAATTTTGATCTTGCAATTGTACTAAATTTATTTATTAGTTCTAAGAGGTTTTTTTTAATGGAATCTAAGGTTCTCTATACATAAGATCATAGCACTTGCAAATACTGATAGCTTTAATTTTTTGTATTCAATGCCTTTTATTTCTCTTTCTTGCCAACTTACTCGAGCGAAAACTTCTAGTACTAAGTAAAAATGAGTGCTGGCAATGGGCATCATTTTCTTGTTTCTAATTTTAGCCAGAAAGCTTTTACCCTTTAACTACTGAGTATGATGTTAGTATGGGCTTATAAGATATAAATTTAGTATGTTGAGGTATATTCCTTCAAGACCCAATTTGTTGATAATTTTTATTTTGGAAGGATGTTGAATTTTTTCAGATACCTATTTCTGCATCTAATGAGATGATCAAGCTTTCCTGGTAGCTCAGCTGGTAAATAATCCTCCAGCAATGTAAGAGACCCTGGTTCAATTCCTGGGTCGGGGAGATCCCCTGGAAAAGGGATAGCTTAGCCCCTCCAGTATTCTTGGGCTTCCCTGATGGCTCAGATGGTAAAGAATCCACCTGCAATACCGGAGACCTGGGTTCAACCCCTGGTTTGGGAAGATCCCCTGGAGAAGGGAATGGCTACCCACTCCAGTAGAATTGCCTAGAGAATTCCATAGACAAAGGAACCTGGCAGACTACAGTTTATAGAGCTGCAAAGAGTAGGACATGGCTGACCGATTTCCACTTTCACTTTCAATGAGATGATCATGTGATTTTTATCTTTCATTCTATTAATGTGATTTATAACACTTATTAATTTGTGTATGTTGAACCACCCTTGCATCCCATTGATAAATGCCACTTGATGATGCTGTATGATATTTTTTAATATACTGTCAAATGTGGTTTGTTACTATTGTCTTAAAAATATTTGCATCTATATTTATTTGGAATATTGGCCTATCATTTTCTTTCTTGAAGTCTTTATCTGGCTTTAATATTACAGTAATACTGGTCTCATAAAATGAGTTTGAGAATCTTCTCTCCTTTGCAATTTTCTGGAAGAGTTTGAGAATAGGCATAAATTCTTTAAAAGTTCACTAGAATTCACAGGGAAACCATCTGGTCCTGGGCTCTTGCTTGTTGGGATATATTTGATTACTGATTCAGTCTCCTTACTCATAATTTATCTGTTCCAAAATTCAATTTCTTCATCATTCAGCACTGGTAGGTTTTATATATCTACAATACATCTCTTCCTTCTAGATTATCCAATTCTTTGGTATATAACTTTTGCATAGTATTCTTTCATGCATTTTTGTATTTCTGTGGTATTAATAGTAATGCCTCTTCTCTCATTTCTAATTGTATTTGAATCCTCACTCTTTCTTAATCTAATGTCAACATTTAGCTATAAAATTCCTTCTTAATCCTGATTCTGCTCTGTTCCATAAGTTTGGGTATGTTGTGTCTCCATTTTCATTTGTTTCAAGATTTTTTTGATTTCTTCTTTGACTCATTGGTTTTTTAGGAGTATGTTATTTCCCACAGAATAGTGAATTTCTAGTTTTTCTTTTTTCTATTACTGATTCCTAGGTTCATACTACAGTGGTTGGAAAGACAGTTGATACAATTTCAATCTTCTTATATTTGCTAAGAATTGTTTTGTTATCTAGCATATTAATTATCTTGGAAAATGCTCCATATGTGCTTAATAAGAATATATATTCTGCTACTGTTGGATGAAATGTTCTATAATTGTCTGTTAAGTCCATCTGAGCCAATTTCCATCAAACCTAATAGTTTGTCAATATTTGCTTATCAATTTTCTATCTGGATAATCTATCCACTGTTGAAAGTGGGGTGTTGAAATTTTCCGCTATTACTCTATTACAGTATTTCCCCCTTTAGGTACATTAATATTTGCTTTATATATTATATGCAGGTGTTTCTGTGTGGCAGGCATAGATACTAGTGATATTCTTCCTGATGAACAGATGATGTCTTTATATTATATAATGACCTTCTTTGTCTCTTGTTACAGTGATTGGCTTAAAATTCCTATTGTCTGATAGAATAGCTACCTCTGCTCTTTTTGTTTGCCATTTGCTTAGAATATCTTTTTCTATCTTTTCAGTTTTAGCATAATGTGTCCTTAAGGTTGGAGTAAGTCCTTTGTATGTATATAAGTGGGGTCTTATTTTTAATCCATTCAGCCACTCTATCTCTTCCTGATAGGTATGAACATATTATTGTCATTTTGTTCATTGTTTTCTGGCTGCTTTGTAGTTTCTTTGTTCCTGTCTTCATCTCTTGATCTCTTCTTTCTTGATTCTCTGTAGTGATATGTTTTTATTCCATTTTCTTTATCTTTTGTGTATCTACTATAATTTTTTATTTTGTGGTTACCTCATACTAGGTTAGGTTCCTTCACAAGATGTTACAGAAAAAAAATGGATTAATTTGTGGCCAATCCAATAACATATAAAAACCACTTATAGTTGTAACAATCTATTTTTAAGCTTATAACAACTTAATTTTGAACACATGTAAACGCTCAGTATTTCTACATTCCTATGCATATTTTGTTTTTGATGTCATAATTTATATATTTTATATAATATAGCTATTAACAAATTATTGTTATTATAATTATTTTAATACTTCTATCAATGGCACACATATCAAGTCATGATGTAGTCCACCATAACTACAAACTTAGGCTTCCACAAACTCTAAGATTTTCCTAAATATGCTTTTATTTCTTCATATAATTTTTTTAAAAAATTGCTGTGTCTTGAAGTTCGGGGAGCTTTATGGGAAGTTGACGAAAGGGTTGTTTTTAGATTAATCTTGTACAAAATAACATAAGAAAAGAAAAATCAGATGGAGGTTTGAAAACAGGAGAGCATGTTTGGAATCAATTCAGTTCAGTTCAGTTGCTCAGCTGTGTCTGACTGTGACCCCATGGACTGTAGCATGCCAGGCCTCCCTATCCATCAACAACTCCCAGAGTTTACCCTTTGGAATAACTAGGAATATTCCAGAAGAAAGGGTTAGGGTCATTTTTACTAAAGAAATAAATACAGCAAAACTTGAGTTAAAAGAACAAAGGGGATGATTTCTTCTCTTTGATTCTGGTGTAGTGGATTTTTAAAATATCACTACTGTAGTGGAAAAAAAAACCTTCAGTGCTATATAAAAACATTGTTAATGTTTCTGAGATATTATTTTTTTCCAGTGGACTTTTATTTTCTCAATGATATAACTAACCTTTCTTGCTATTCAAAGTTCTAAATTAGTTAGATGACTTTTTAATATCATCATAAATATTCCAAAGAATATTCTTATTCTCACAATGATAAACTTTGATTAGAAGGAGAAAGTCAAAAGAAAATAATCAAGAGCATCTAATAATAATAGTAATAATTAACAATCTAACAATGTGAAGGAGCACAATATTCTTTGACACAGAGGAGGATGTTTCATAATTAAAAGTCCAGTCAGTGAGCTGACAATGATTACATTTTCATGAGGCCATGTCTCTCCTTTTATTTATTATAAATCATGAATACTAATGAGAAAATTTAATTTTTTATATAACATTATGAAAGGTAAGTTTAGCTAATTAGATCTAAACTTTGGATGGTCTTTATGACTAATAAAATTATGTAAAAATTATATTTTCACCTAAAAAATCAAATTTAATGAAGATATAACTTGTAAAGGTTTTACTATAAAGTAACTAATACTGTTAGAATGAGTTTGTGAAATATTGAGCATTTATAAAGTCAAACACAGACAGATTCTGCTTCAGAATTGGAGCGTAGGTAATGACCAAGCTAGCGGGAAAAATAAAGTCAGTTCACTGCACATGTTTGGATGAAACAAATGTTTCTGCACATTTCACCCAAGTTCATCAAGACCCTAAAGCCAGCAATAAATTTGATCATTTTTGGTGGGGAGACAGGAAGGGAACAAATTCCCTACCATTCCCCTATAACTTCTTGGTTCAAAAGAAGTTCAGTGCTCAAACTGAGAAGATTTAGGAGAGGCTCTACCTCAGTGGCTGGATGAGTGTCTGAAGGCCAGCTTTGGGGAGCCCCAGGCTGAAGAGTAGAAAGCAGTGGCTTGCAGAAATCTGTGATATCCTTTAATGAAAGTCAACACTGCTTCCTCTCCCTCTAGTATTTCTGATCTTCTGTTATTCAGAAGGTGCCAAGAAGGAAGTGAAAGATGACTTCTCTCTATACAGAAAGAACGTAAATAGGTGGAAAAGCAGGAAAGTCTCCACTAAGTGCCTCAGCAAACACCTGGGAACCTACCTGATTCTACCAAAATTATCTTTCACCACTGCTTAGGTTGCCACCTCTAGCTACTCCCACACGTGAATCTGAGTCCCAGGAAGGTAACAAAGAAAAATAGCATTATATCTCTAGGCTCCCAGGAGCTTATCGAGGAAGATAAATCAGAGCACAAAATAGAGCTTTTGGACAATCCAGACAAAAACTTTACTTTTTAAGACTGGGGGAAGGCACATTTAAGGAAGTTCAAGTATACTACATCAAACATGGGAAAAAACTATTCTGGATCTTAAAAGAACTTGGCTTTCCAAATGATTCAATAAATTTTTTAAAAAAGCAGCATAGTAACAATGAAAAATGTGAATAACCAAGTGCAAAAAATAATAATTTATAGCAAACAGAAAAACACATGATATAATGAACAATAGGGAAAAGATAAATAGTTGAGAGACTAAGTCCAGAAGATCTAGAGAAAATGGATGTGGAAGTTGAAGGAAAGTAAATATTGCATAAAAAAGTATGGAGCGCTTTGAAATTAACAAAAGAAATTAAATGCATAATAAAATAAACAATAGTAAGAAAAATGAACAAAAAACTACAATGTAAAATAAATAGCAGACTTACAGTAAAGAAGAAGATATAAGGCATATCAATCATTATCCTGAAAGTGAAGCACTTGGATTCTTTGATTAAAATATAGAGACCATCAGATGATGTTAAAAAATAAACACACAGCTATTTGATGCTTGAAAGAAACATTAAAAATAAGGAGATAAGAGAAAATGCAAACAGTAATAAAACAGCATCAGACGAGGTGAAAGTTAAGGTTCAGAGAATCGATGATGAAATTGCAAAATATTTAAAAATACAATTTACAACTTATAAAAAAAAAAAAACCCATCACAAAACTCTGTGGCACACAAAACAGATCATATGTGAGGCTGCTGCTAACTCGCTTCAGTCGTGTCTGACTCTGTGCGACCCCATAGACGGCAGCCCACTAGGCTTCTCTATCCCTGGGATTCTCCAGGCAAGAACAATGGAGTGGGTTGCCATTTCCTTCTCCAACGCATGAAAGTGAAAAGTGAAAGTGAAGTCGCTCAGTTGTGCCCGACTCTTAGCGACCCCGTGGACTGCAGCCTACCAGGCTCCTCCGTCCATGGGATTTTCCAGGCAAGAGTACTGGAGTGGGTTGCTATTGCCTTCTCTGATATGTGAGGCAAACATTAACAAAACTAAAAACAAAAAAAAATAAACCTCGATTAAAATTTGAGTATGAAACTAGAATATCCCTCTTCTTTTCTTGTACATATCTAGAAGGCAAAAATCAGTAAAGATTGCTATGATCTGAGTGTTTGCGTCTTTCTGAAAATCACACGTTGAAATCCTACATCTAATGTAGTACTAGGAGGTGGAGACTTTGAAGTGAGTTTAGGTCATGAAGGCAAAGCCCGTATTAATAAGATTAATGTCTTTATAAAAGAGGCCAAGAGATCTCCCTCTCCCCTTTCACTTTATAAGAATACAGAGAGAAGAGAGCAATCTGCACTCTATTACCCTCACCTGACCATGCTGACACCTTGACGTAGGGCTTCCAAACTCAAGAAATGTGAGAAATAAATTTTTACTGTTCATAAACGACTGAGTCCATAGTATTTTGTTTTAACAGCTGGGATAGAGGAAGAGAAGAGTATGTAAGAAATTAATTTAAAAATCATGTACCCACATGCAAATGTAAAACTTTAAATCCCTCAAATGGAGAATAAAGTGGGTTTTTTTTGTTACATTCATAAAAAACAAAGCATAAAATCATTTTCCTGAGCATATAGAAACTATAGAAATTAAAAGGTGAAAATGTACACACTAGATAATCTGATCAGAATCCAATAAATTTAGGACTAAAGAATAAAGTGACAAATCATCTTAATCTATCAAAAATTAAGAAACAGACCCTTAGATAACCCACAGATCAAAAAGGAAATCAATAGAAAATTGAAAATCATCTCAAAGTCATTGAAAAATAGAATTCTTCATACTGAAAACCCATGAGACACAGTAAAAATTATGCTTGGAAAATGTTCATTGAATTCTTTCAATATTAAAGAAGAAAGACTACAAATGAAAAAGTTAATTTACATAAAAGCAAAAAGAGTACTACATTGAAAGAAATGACATTAATGAAGATAAAAGCTGAAATTAATGAAGCAGTGCATAACCAAAACTAGTAGAAAGAATAAGTCTAAAAACTGAATTGTTTGGTAACAATGAATAAAATAGTTAAACTTCTTGTTAATGAAAAGGAGTTAAGAGGGAGGAAGGGGAGGGAAAAAAGAGAGAAAGTAACATATAAAATTAAGAGAAAGGAGATAGAGAAAGATGATTAAAGTAATACTTGCAACTCTGTGGCAATGCATTTGAAAAGTTCTAAAAAATGAATGATTTCCTTATAAAAATATGTCACCAATATTGACAATCCCCCCCCCCAAATGGAAAATTTGAATAGATTAATTAACATAAAATTGCTGGTCCTTTCTGTTAAGTTTCTCAGAGCTTTTAAGAGAAGAATGATGGTGGCATACTACCCTATAGCTTTGGTTTGAGAATGTAGGGTCAGTTAGCAGTCTATCCTGTAAAAAGATAAGTATCCAGTATAACTGCAAATGTAAGAGCCACAACCCCCAGGATTCTAGGTAGAGTCCACAGCTGTAGCTCTTCAAGAGAAATCCTACCCAAGTGTACAGTGAAATGCGAAGATAAGTGGCAATTGGAAATAATCAGGCCATAATTCTTGTATATGTGTTTTACTTGTGTTTATGTGAGATTAAGGAGCTACTCAATTGTTACTCCAAATCTAGACTGATTTAATCTTAAAAGAACTTGTTTTGACAATATTGATTCTTCCAATCCTTGAACACGGGATGTTTCTCCATCTGTTTGTGCCCTCTTTGATTTCTTTCATCAGTTTTTTATAGTTTTCTATGTATAGGTCTTTTGTTTCTTTAAGTAGATATACTCCTAAGTATTTTATTCTTTTTGTTGCAATGGTGAATGGTATTGTTTCCTTAATTTCTCCTTCTGTTTTTTTCATTGTTAGTATATAGGAATGCAAGGGATTTCTCTGTGTTAATTTTATATCCTGCAACTTTACTATATTCATTGATTAGCTCTAGTAATTTCCTGGTAGAGTCTTTAGGGTTTTCTACGTAGAGGATCATGTCATCTGCAAACAGTGAGAGTTTCACTTCTTTTCCTATCTGGATTCCTTTTACTTCTTTTTCTGCTCTGATTGCTGTGGCCAAAACTTCCAACACTATGTTGAATAGTAGTGGTGAGAGTGGGCACCCTTGTCTTGTTCCTGATTTCAGGGGAAATGCTTTCAATTTTTCACCATTGAGGGTGATGCTTGCTGTGGGTTTGTCATATATAGCTTTTATTATGTTGAGGTATGTTCCTTCTATTCCTGCTTTCTGGAGAGTTTTAATCATAAATGAGTGTTGAATTTTGTCAAAGGCTTTCTCTGCATCTATTGAGATAATCATATGGTTTTTATCTTTCAATTTGTTAATGTGGTGTATTACATTGATTGATTTGCAGATATTAAAGAATCCTTGCATTCCTGGGATAAAGCCCACTTGGTCGTGGTGTATGATTTTTTTAATATGTTGTTGGATTCTGTTTGCTAGAATTTTGTTAAGGATTTTTGCATCTATGTTCATCAGTGATACTGGCCTGTAGTTTTCTTTTTTTGTGGCATCTTTGTCTGGTTTTGGAATTAGGGTGATGGTGGGCTCATAGAATGAGTTTGGAAGTTTACCTTCATCTGCAATTTTCTGGAAGAGTTTGAGTAAGATAGGTGTTAGCTCTTCTCTAAATTTTTGGTAGAATTCAGCTGTGAAGCCATCTGGTCCTGGGCTTTTGTTTGCTGGAAGATTTTTGATTACAGTTTTGATTTCCTTGCTTGTGATGGGTCTGTTAAGATCTTCTATTTCTTCCTGGTTCAGTTTTGGAAAGTTATACTTTCTAAGAATTTGTCCATTTCATCCAAGTTGTCCATTTTATTGGCATAGAGCTGCTGGTAGTGGTCTTTTATGATCCTTTGTATTTCAGTGTTGTCTGTTGTGATCTCTCCATTTTCATTTCTAATTTTGTTAATTTGGTTCTTCTCTCTTTGTTTCTTAACAAGTCTTGCTAATGGTTTGTCAATTTTGTTTATTTTTTCAAAAAACCAGCTTTTAGCTTTGTTGATTTTTGCTATGGTCTCTTTAGTTTCTTTTGCATTGATTTCTGCCCTAATTTTTAAGATTTCTTTCCTTCTGCTAACCCTGGGGTTCTTCATTTCTTCCTTCTCTAATTGCTTTAGGTGTAGAGTTAGGTTATTTATTTGGCTTTTTTCTTGTTTCTTGATGTAAGCCTGTAATGCTATGAACCTTCCCCTTAGCACTGCTTTTACAGTGTCCCATAGGTTTTGGGTTGTTGTGTTTTCATTTTCATTCATTTCTATACATATTTTGATTTCTTTTTTGATTTCTTCTATGATTTGTTGGTTATTCAGAAGCGTGTTATTTAGCCTCCATATGTTTGAATTACCGTGTTCATGGATTGGAAGAATCAATATTGTCAAAATGGCTATTCTACCCAAAGCAATCTATAGATTCAATGCAATCTCTATCAAGCTACCAACGGTATTTTTCACAGAACTAGAACAAATAATTTCACAATTTGTATGGAAATACAAAAAAACCTCGAATAGCCAAAGTAATCTTGAGAAAGAAGAATGGAACTGCAGGAATCAACCTGCCTGACTTCAGACCCTACTACAAAGCCACAGTCATCAAGACAGTATGGTACTGGCACAAAGACAGAAATATAGATCAATGGAACAGAATAGAAACGCCCAGAGATAAATCCACGAACCTATGGACACCTTATCTTTGACAAAGGAGGCAAGGATATACAACGGAAAAAAGACAACCTCTTTAACAAGTGCTGCTGGGAAAACTGGTCAACCACTTGTAAAAGAATGAAACTAGAACACTTTCTAACACCATACACAAAAATAAACTCAAAATGGATTAAAGATCTAAATGTAAGACCAGAAACTATAAAACTCCTAGAGGAGAACATAGGCAAAACACTCTCCGACACAAATCACAGCAGGATCCTCTATGACCCATCTCCCAGAATATTGGAAATAAAAGCAAAAATAAACAAATGGGACCTAATGAAACTTAAAAGCTTTTGCACAACAAAGGAAACTATAAGCAAGGTGAAAAGACAGCCCTCAGATTGGGAGAAAATAATAGCAAATGAAGAAACAGACAAAGGATTAATCTCAAAAATATACAAGCAACTCCTGCAGCTCAATTCCAGAAAAATAAATGACCCAGTCAAAAAATGGGCCAAAGAACTAAACAGACATTTCTCCAAAGAAGACATACAGATGACTAACAAACACATGAAAAGATGCTCAACATCACTCATTATTAGAGAAATGCAAATCAAAACCACAACGAGGTACCATTACATGCCAGTCAGGATGGCTGCTCTCCAAAAGTCTACAAGCAATAAATGCTGGAGAGGGTGTGGAGAAAAGGGAACCCTCTTACACTGTTGGTGGGAATGCAAACTAGTACAGCCACTATGGAAAAGAGTGTGGAGATTTCTTAAAAAACTGGAAATAGAACTGCCATATGACCCAGCAATCCCACTTCTGGGCATACACACTGAGGAAACCAGATCTGAAAGAGACGTGTGCAGCCCAATGTTCATCGTAGCACTGTTTATAATAGCCAGGACATGGAAGCAACCTAGGTGCCCATCAGCAGATGAATGGATAAGGTAGCTGTGGTACATATACACCATGGAATATTACTCAGCCGTCAAAAAGAATTCATTTGAACCAGTCCTAATGAGATGGATGAAACTGGAGCCCCTTATACAGAGTGAAGTAAGCCAGAAAGATAAAGAACATTACAGCATACTAACACATATATATGGAATTTATACAGAGTGAAGTAAGCCAGAAAGATAAAGAACATTACAGCATACTAACACATATATATGGAATTTAGAAAGATGGTAACAATAACCCTATATGCAAAACAGAAAAAGAGACACAGAAGTACAGAACAGACTTTTGAACTCTGTGGGAGAAGGTGAGGCTGGGATGTTTTGAAAGAACAGCATGTATATTATCTATGGTCAAACAGATCACCAGCCCAGGTGGGATGCATGAGACAAGTGCTCGGACCTGGTGCACTGGGAGGACCCAGGGGGATCAGGTAGAGAGGGAGGTGGGAGGGGGGGATCGGGATGGGGAATATGTGTAACTCTATGGCTGATTCATATCAATGTACGACAAAACCCACTGAAATGTTGTGAAGTAATTAGCCTCCAACTAATAAAAAATAAATAAATAAATAAAATTAAAAATAAAAAGATATCATTAAATAAGTGGAAAAAAAAAAACAAAGAAAGAATAAACGATTGATTCTGCTTTAAAAAGAAAAAAAGAACTTGTTTTGATTCTTTCTTTTTCATTTATCTCTGCTCTAATCTTTGTGATTTCTTTAAGTAATTTTGGGGGGTTTTTGTTCTTCTTTTTCCAGTTGTTTTAGGTGTAAAGTTAGGTTGTCTATTCAACGTTTTTCTTGTTTCTTGAGGTAGGATTGTATTGCTATAAAATCCCCCTTAGAACTGCTTTTGCTATATCCCATAGGTTTTGAGTCGTCGTCTTTTCATTGTCATTTGTTTCTAGAAATTTTTTGATTTCCCTTTTGATTTCTTCAGGCATCTATTGGTTATTAAGAAACATGTTGTTTAATCTCCATGTGTTTGTGTTTCTTACAGTCTTTTTTCTTGTAATTTATATCTAGTTTCATAGCATTGTGGTTGGAGAAGATATTTGATACGGTTTCAATTTTCTTAAATTTACTGTGGTTTGATTTGTGACCCAAGATGTGGTATCCTGGAGAATATTCCATGTGTACTTGAGAAGAAGGTGTATTCTTCTACATTAAGATGGAATGTCCTGAAAATATCAATGAGATCCATCTCATCTAATGTATCGTTTAAGACTTGTGTTTCATTATTAATATTCTGCCTTGATGATCTGTCCATTGGTGTGAGTGGAGTGTTAAAGTCTCCTACTATTATTGTGTTACTGTCAATGTCTCCTTTTATATCTGTTAGTGTTTGTCTTATGTATTGAGGTGCTCCTATGTTGGGTGCATAGATATTTACAATTGTTATGTCTTCCTCTTGGATTAATTTCTTGATCAAGTAATATCCTTCCCTATCTCTTATAATCTTTACTTTAAGGTCTATTTTGTCTGACATGAGGATTGCTACTTCAGTTTTCTTTTGCTTCCCATTTGCATGGAATATATTTTCCCATTCTCTCACTTTCAGACTATATGTATCTTGAGGTCTGAAGTGGGTTTCTTGTAGACAGTATATATATGGGTCTTGTTTTTGTATCCATTCAGTAAAGTTTAATAAAGCTAAAAGATGGTTATTTGATAAGATAAACAAAATTGACAAACCTTTAGCCAGACTCATCAAGAAAAAAAGAGAGAATAAAATCAACAAAATTAGAAATGAAAAAAGAGATGTTACAACAGTCAATGTAGAAATACAAAGCATTATAAGAGACTATTATGAACAAGAATGTGGCAATAAAATGGATAACCTAGAAGAAATGGACAGATTCTTAGAAAAGTTCAATCTTCCAAGAGTGAACCAGGAAGACATGGAAATTATGAACAACTCAATAACAGGCATTGAAATTGAAGTTGTGATAAAAAATCTCCCCCCAAAAAAGCCTAGGACCATGGCTTCTTGGAGAATTCTGTCAAACATTTAGAGAAGAGCTAATGCCTATCCTTCTAAAACTCTTTCAAAAAATTACAGAGGAAGGAACACTTGCAAACATATTCTATGAGGCCACCATCACCCTGACACCAAAACCAAAGACAACACAAAAAAACAAAACTACAGGCCAATATCACTGATGAACACAGATGCAAAAATCCTCAACAAAATTTTAGCAAAGAGAATTCAGCAACACATCAAAAAGCTCATACACCATGATCAAATTGAGTTTATTCCAGGGATGCAAGGATTCTTCAATATATACAAATCAATGTGATACACCATATTAACAACTTAAAAGATAAAAACCACATGATAATCTCAATAGACGCAGAAAAAGCCTTTGACAAAATTCTGTACCCATTTATGATTAAAACTCTTCCAAAAATGGGCATAGAGGGAACCTGCCTCAACAGAGTAAAGGCTCTATATGATAAGCCTACAGCAAACATTCTTAATGGTGAAAAGCTTAAAGCATTCCCCCTAAGATCAGGAACAAGACAAGGGTGTCCACTTTCACCACTATTATTTAGCATAGTTTTGGAAACCCCAGCTACAGCAATCAGAGAAGAAAAAGAAATAAAAGGAATTCAGATTGGAAAAGAATTAAAGCTCTCACTGTTTGCAGATGACATGATACTGTACATAGAAAACACTAAAGATAGTGTCAGAAAATTACTAGAGCTAACCAGTGAATATAGCATAGTTGCAAGGTACAAAATCAATACACAGAAATCACTTGCATTTTTATATACTAACAATGAAAAGTCAGAGAAAGAAATTAAGGTATCAATCCCATTCACCATTGCAACAAAAAGAATTAAATATCTAGCAATAAAGTTACCTAAGGAGACAAAAGAACTGTACACAGAAAATTATAAGGCACTGATGAAAGAAATTGAAGATGACATAAACAGATGGAAACATATTCCATCTTCCTGGGTAGGAAGAATCACTATTGTGAAAATGACTATACTACAAAATGCAAACCACAGATTCAATGCAATCCCTATCAAATTACCAATGGCATTTTCCACAGAAATAGAAAAAATTTCACAATTCATATGGAAATGCAGAAGACCCCAAATAGCCAAAGCAGTCTTGATAAAGAAGAATGGAGCTGGAGGAATCAACCTTCCCAACTTTCAGCTTATACTACAAAGCTACAGTCATCAAGACAGTATGGTACTGGCACAAAAACAGAAATAATAGACCAATGAAACAAGATAGAAAGCCCAGAGATAAACCCATGTACCTATGGGTATCTTATTTTTAACAAAGGAGGCAAGAATATACAATGGGGCAAAGACATCCTCTTCAATAAATGGTGCTGGGAAAACTGGACAGCTACATGTAAAAGAATGAAATTAGAACACTTCCTAACACCATACACAAAGATAAACTCAAAATACATTAAAGACCTAAATGTAAGACCAGAAACTATAAAACTCTTAGAAGAAAACATAGGAAGAACACTCAAATTACATAAATCAAAGTAAGATCCTCTATGACCCACCTCCTAGAGTAATTGAAATAAAAACAAAAGTAAGACAAAACCCATTGAAATGTAGTGAAGTGATGGGCCTCCAACTAATAAAAATAAATGAAAACAAACAAACAAAAAAAGTAAGCAAGTAGGACCTAATTAAATTTCAAAGCTTTTGCACAGCAAAGGAAACTATAAGCAAGGTGAAACGACAACCCTCAGAATGGGAGAAAATAATAGCAAATGAAACTACTGACAAAGGATTGATTTCCAAAATATACAAGCAGTTCATCCAACTCAAAACCAGAAAAACAAACTCAATCAAAAAGTTGGAAAAAGACCTAAACAGACATTTCTCCAAAGAAGACATACAGATGGCTAACAAACACATGAAAAGATGCTCAATATCGCTCATTATTAGAGAAATGCAAATCAAAACTACAATGAGATATCACCTTACACCAGTCGGAATGGCGATCATAAAAAAGTCTACAAACAAAAAATGCTGGAGAGGGTATGGAGAAAAGTGAACGCTCTTGCACTGTTGGTGGGAATGTAAATTAATACAGTCACTATGGAAAATGTTATGGAGATTCCTTAAAAAAAGTAGGAATAAAACCATCATATGACCCAGCAATCCCACTCCTAGGCATATACCCTGAGGAAACCAAAACTGAAAAAGACACATGTATCCCATTGTCTATTGCAGCACTATTTACAATGGCTAGGACCTGGAAGCAACCTAGATGTCCATCGACAGATGAATGGATGAAGAAGTTGTGGTACACATACACAATGGAATATTACTCAGCCATAAAAGAACACATTTGAGTCAGTTCTAATGAGGTGGATGAACCTAGAATGCATTATACAGAGTGAAGTAAGTCAGAAAGAGAAAATAAATCTCATATTATAATGCATATATACAGAATCTAGAAAAGTGGTACTGGAGAATTTATTTACAGGGCAGCAGTGGAGAAACAGACATAGAGGATAGACTTATGGACATGGGGAGAGGGGAGGAGAGGGTAAGACGTATGAAAAGAGTAACATGGAAACTTACGTTACCATATGTAAAACAGATAGCCAAAGGGAATTTGCAGTATGGCTCAGGAAACTCCAACGGGCTCTGTATCAGCCTAGAGGGGTGGGATAGGGAGGGAGATAGGAGGGAGATTCAAAAGGGAGGGGATGTATACATACGGCTGATTCTTGCTGAGGTTTGAAAGAAAACAACAAAATTCTGTAAAGCAGTTATCCTTCAATTAAAAAATAGATACATTTTACAAATCTACTCTCTAAACCTCAGAAAAAAAAAAATCTTGCTTTGATGATGGTAGAAGGTAATATTCATCATCCCATGATGCCAACTGACTTAATAGTCTGTGCTGGGTAGATAAAAATATGTTACTATTGCTCTGTGCTGTATTCAGTCCTCAGCTGAATAAAGCTGTAGGCCACTCACTGGAGAAGATAAATACTACTATTCATTATTGAAATGAAGTAATTATGCACAGCAAGCAAAATTTTAAATCTGTATTACCAAATTGGCACCACGTTCTAATAAGAAGCAGTATTTGTAAATCTGTATTTTCTCCCAGACCCTAACTTGAGTAGCTATTCAGTGCCTCCTCCAACTCACTGTGCAGACATTACATTACCAGCAGTTCAGCATGACAGCTGATAAAAGTATGAGGTCTCACTACTTCTCTAAAAAAACCTTATAAGCAAAGAAAACAAATTTAAAAATATACACCTTGCGAAAAAATGCAGCCACCACACTCAGGGACAGCACTCTGCAATAGTCTCTATCTGTATTTCTTTGTTATCAAACTCAATTTTGGTAATGCTTATCTCTACTATTTAAAATATATTCAATTTATCACAGGCATATATTTTTAAAGTGTTAACCAGTGTGGCATTAACACTTTTCTATATTATTTACATTGTAAAACAAAATTATAAATGAGATAAAGATAAATAAGTTTTGGCACTTCAAGGACTTGACTAGTTCACAAAATCTACTCTGGAGATCACACTGCTTGAAAACTGAGGACAAAATAGTTTTGCTACTTGATAGAAAATTTTGAGTACACCCATAAAAAGTTCTAAAAGCAAAAATGTCCTTGATAGAAATAAACTAAGCTATACAGGTTTTTGGAGAAACATGTAACCCAATGTTCATTGCAGCACTGTTTATAATAGCCAGGGCATGGAAGCAACCTAGATGCCCATCAGCAGATGAATGGATAAGAAAGCTATGGTACATAGACACAATGGAATATTACTCAGCCATTAAAAAGAATTCATTTGAATCAGTTCTAATGAGATGGATAAAACTGGAGCCCATTATACAGAGTGAAGTAAGCCAGAAAGATACACACCAAGCCAGAAAGATAAACACCAATACAGTATACTAACGCATATATATGGAATTTAGAAAGATGGTAATGATAACCCTATATGCAGGACAGAAAAAGAGACACAGATGTACAGAACAGACTTTTGGACTCTGTGGGAGAAGGTGAGGGTGAGATGATCTGAGAGAATAGCATTGAAACATGTATATTACAAGTGTGAAACAGATCGCCAGCCCAGGTTGGATGCATGAGACAAGTGCTCAGGGCTGGTGCACTGGGATGACCCAAAGGGATGGGATGGGGACGGAGGTGGGAGAGGGGGATCAGGATGGGGAACACATGTAAATCCATGGCTGATTCATGTCAGTGTATGGCAAAAACCACTACAATATTGTAAAGTAATTAGCCTCCAACTAATAAAAATAAATGAAAAAAAAAAAGAAAGAAAGAAATTAAGCTATACAGGTTTTTAAAGAAAATACCTGAGTTCTACCTTTTAGTTATATTTTATAACTAAATAAATATAAACCGAGAGAGAGACCCTTAAGCCAGTGTCTTTAAATAATAAAAAAATGAAACAAATTTATCTCCTTGGGAAATACTTCCCTGGAGAAGGAAATGGCAACCTACTCTAGTATCTTTGCCTGGAAAATTCCATGGACAGTTGTACCCACAGGGCACAGTCCATGGGGTTGCAAGGAGTCAGACACACAACTGAGCGACCGAGCATGTACACACAGGAAGCAGTTACTAGCTTCACTTTTGCCATCTTGTCACTTATTTCAAAATGGGAAATATCTTGATTCTAGATAGGAGAAGGTAAAACTCAGTGGAAGAAAGTTTGCATACCTTTACGAAATTTTTTAATCTGTGTCTGCTCAGCTCAGATCAGTCGCTCAGTAGTGTCTGACTCTTTGCGACCCCATGAATCGCAGGATGCCAGGTCTCCCTGTCCATCACCAACTCCCCGGAGTTTACTCAAACTCATGTCCATCGAGTCGGTGATGCCATCCAACCATCTCATCCTCTGTCATCCCCTTCTCCTCCTGCCTCCAATCCCTCCCAGCATCAGGGTCTTTTCCAATGACTCAACTCTTCGCATGAGGTGGCCAAAGTATTGGAGTTTCAGCTTCAGCATCAGTCCTTCCAATGAACACCTAGGTACCTTTAAAAAATCTAAGCTGTATTTCTGTCTTTGTGCCAGTACCATACTGTCTTGATGACTGTGGCTTTGTAGTAGAGTCTGAAGTCAGGCAGGTTGATTCCTCCAGTTCCATTCTTCTATCTCAAGATTACTTTGGCTATTCGAGGTTTTTTGTATTTCCATACAAATTGTGAAATTCTTTGGTCTAGTTCTCTGAAAAATACCATTGGTAGCTTGATAGGGATTGCATTGAATCTATAGACTGCTTTGGGTAGAATAGCCATTTTGACAATATTGATTCTTCCAATCCATGAACACGGTATGTTTCTCCATCTGTTTGTGTCCTCTTTGATTTCTTTCATCAGTGTTTTATAGTTTTCTATGTATAGGTCTTTTGTTTCTTTAGGTAGATATACTCCTAAGTATTTTATTCTTTTTGTTGCAATGGTGAATGGTATTGTTTCCTTAATTTCTCTTTCTGTTTTTTCATTGTTAGTATATAGGAATGCAAGGGATTTCTCTGTGTTAATTTTATATCCTGCAACTATGTTATATTCACTGGTTAGCTCTAGTAATTTTCTGACACTATCTTTAGTGTTTTCTATGTACAGTATCATGTCATCTGCAAACAGTGAGAGTTTCACTTCTTCTTTTCCTATCTGGATTCCTTTTACTTCTTTTTCTGCTCTGATTGCTGTGGTCAAAACTTCCAACACTATGTTGAATAGTAGTGGTGAGAGTGGGCACCCTTGTCTTGTTCCTGATTTCAGGGGAAATGCTTTCAATTTTTCACCATTGAGGGTGATGCTTACTGTGGGTTTGTCATATATAGCTTTTATTATGTTGAGGTATGTTCCTTCTATTCCTGCTTTCTGGAGAGTTTTAATCATAAATGAGTGTTGAATTTTGTCAAAGGCTTTCTCTGCATCTATTGAGATAATCATATGGTTTTTATCTTTCAATTTGTTAATGTGGTGTATTACATTGATTGATTTGCAGATATTAAAGAATCCTTGCATTCCTGGGATAAAGCCCACTTGGTCGTGGTGTATGATTTTTTTAATATGTTGTTGGATTCTGTTTGCTAGAATTTTGTTAAGGATTTTTGCATCTATGTTCATCAGTGATACTGGCCTGTAGTTTTCTTTTTTTGTGGCATCTTTGTCTGGTTTTGGAATTAGGCTGATGGTGGCCTCATAGAATGAGTTTGGAAGTTTACCTTCATCTGCAATTTTCTGGAAGAGTTTGAGTAAGGTAGGTGTTAGCTCTTCTCTAAATTTTTGGTAGAATTCAGCTGTGAAGCCATCTGGTCCTGGGCTTTTGTTTGCTGGGAGATTTTTGATTACAGTTTCGATTTCCTTGCCTGTGATGGGTCTGTTAAGATCTTCTATTTCTTCCTGGTTCAGTTTTGGAAAGTTATACTTTTCTAAGAATTTGTCCATTTCATCCAAGTTGTCCATTTTATTGGCATAGAGCTGCTGGTAGTAGTCTCTTATAAGGAGGCAAGGATATACAATGGAAAAAAGACAACCTCTTTAACAAGTGCTGCTGGGAAAACTGGTCAACCACTTGTAAAAGAATGAAATTAGAACACTTTCTAACACCATACACAAAAATAAACTCAAAATGGATTAAAGATCTAAATGTAAGACCAGAAACTATAAAACTCTTAGAGGAGAGCATAGGCAAAACACTCTCCGACATAAATCAAAGCAAGATCCTCTATGACCCACCTCCCAGAATACTGGAAATAAAAGCAAAAATAAACAAATGGGACCTAATGAAACTTAAAAGCTTTTGCACTACAAAGGAAACTATAAGTAAGGCGAAAAGACAGCCCTCAGATTGGGAGAAAATAATAGCAAATGAAGAAACAGACAAAGGTTTAATCTTAAAAATATACAAGCAACTCCTGAAGCTCAATTCCAGAAAAACAAATGACCCAATCAAAAAATGGGCCAAAGAACTAAACAGACATTTCTCCAAAGAAGACATACAGATGGCTAACAAACACATGAAAAGATGCTCAACATCACTCATTATTAGAGAAATGCAAATCAAAACCACAATGAGGTACCATTACACGCCAGTCAGGATGGCTGCTCTCCAAAAGTCTACAAGCAATAAATGCTGGAGAGGGTGTGGAGAAAAGGGAACCCTCTTACACTGTTGGTGGGAATGCAAACTAGTACAGCCGCTATGGAGAACAGTGTGGAGATTTCTTAAAAAACTGGAAATAGAACTGCCATATGACCCAGCAATCCCACTTCTGGGCAGACACACTGAGGAAACCAGATCTGAAAGAGACACGTGCACCCCAATGTTCATCACAGCACTGTTTATAATAGCCAGGACATGGAAGCAACCTAGATGCCCATCAGCAGACGAATGGATAAGGAAGCTGTGGTACATATACACCATGGAATATTACTCAGCCATTAAAAAGAATTCATTTGAACCTGTCCTAATGAGATGGATGAAGCTGGAGCCCCTTATACAGAGTGAAGTAAGCCAGAAAGATAAAGAACATTACAGCATACTAACACATATATATGGAATTTAGAAAGATGTAACGATAACCCTATATGCAAAACAGAAAAAGAGACACAGAAGTACAGAACAGACTTTTGAACTCTGTGGGAGAAGGCGAGGGTGGGATGTTTCGAGAGGAATCGGGTGGAGAGGGAGGTGGGAGTGGGGATTGGGATGGGGAAGACGTGTAAATCCATGGCTGATTCATATCAATGTATGACAAAACCCACTGAAATGTTGTGAAGTAATTAGCCTCCAACTAATAAAAAACAACAACAACAAAAAAAAATCTAAGCTGTTGGTTACATTATAGGGTACATTCCATTTTGATGGAGTCACGTCTGAATTTCTTAAAAAACTGTCCCTTTCCAGTGTATGTCTTGCTGACATACTCTGCCCAAATCTGGGGTATGGTCTAGTGCTCTTCAATAAGCAGGTAAATATACAGAATTGGGATTCTGAGAGCAGAATTTGGGTGTCTAGATTGGCCATTGTTGGTCAACTTAAAGGAGGCAGTGGAAGAGATGGGAGGACAAGATGGCAGAGCTCTAATGAAAAATGATGATGATTTCTTTTTTCTATTTTCTGCTGTGTCTACAATGAACATGGCAATTATAAAATAAACTAGTTAAAATTTCATTTAAAACCTTGTACTAAAATTATTGTACTCTTTTAAATTTTTAAAGTTAATTTTAAATCTGTTTTCATTCATTGTCTATGTTTTTTCCATAAATACTTTTATCTACATTTCAAACATCTTGTAATGTTCATAATCATATGAAATTTTTATTTTCATTAATGGGCCACCATTATTACACTTTAGTTATTAAACAATATTTTATTGCTGTTATGGATCAAAAGTGGCACAAAAACAGAAATATAGATCAATGGAACAGAATAGTAAGCCCAGAGATAAATCCATGTACCTATGGGCACCTTATCTTTGTCAAAGGAGGCAAGGATATACAATGGAAAAAAGACAACCTCTTTAACAAGTGCTGCTGGGAAAACTGGTCAACCACTTGTAAAAGAATGAAACTAGAACACTTTCTAACACCATACACAAAAATAAACTCAAAATGGATTAAAGATCTAAATGTAAGACCAGAAACTATAAAACTCCTGGAGTAGAACATAGGCAAATCACTCTCTGATATAAATCACAGCAAGATCCTCTATGACCCACCTCTCAGAATATTGGAAATAAAAGCAAAAATAAACAAATGAGACATAATGAAACCTAAAAACTTTTGCACAACAAAGGAAACTATAAGCAAGGTGAAAAGACAGCCCTCAGATTGGGAGAAAATAATAGCAAATGAAGAAACAGACAAAGGATTAATCTCAAAAATATACAAGCAACTCCTGCAGCTCAATTCCAGAAAAATAAATGACCCAATCAAAAAATGGGCCAAAGAACTAAACAGACATTTCTCCAAAGAAGACAGACAGATGGCTAACAAACACATGAAAAGATGCTCAACATCACTCATTATTAGAGAAATGCAAATCAAAACCACAATGAGGTACCATTACACGCCAGTCAGGATGGCTGCTCTCCAAAAGTCTACAAGCAATAAATGCTGGAGAGGGTGTGGAGAAAAGGGAACCCTCTTACACTGTTGGTGGGAATGCAAACTAGTACAGCCGCTATGGAGAACAGTGTGGAGATTTCTTAAAAAACTGGAAATAGAACTGCCATATGACCCAGCAATCCCACTTATGGGCATACACACCGAGGAAACCAGATCTGAAAGAGACACATGCACTCCAATGTTCATCGCAGCACTGTTTATAATAGCCAGGACATGGAAGCAACCTAGATGCCCATCAGCAGACGAATGGATAAGGTAGCTGTGGTACATATACACCATGGAATATTACTCAGCCATCAAAAAGAATTTATTTGAATCAGTTCTAATGAGATGGATGAAACTGGAGCCCATTATACAGAGTGAAGTAAGCCAAAAAGATAAAGACCATTACAGTATACTAACACATATATATGGAATTTAGAAAGATGGTAATGATAACCCTATATGCAAAACAGAAAAAGAGACACAGATGTACAGAACAGACTTTGGACTCTGTGGGAGAAGGCGAGGGTGGGATGTTTCGAAAGAACAGCATCGAAACATGTATATTATCTATGGTGAAACAAATCACCAGCCCAGGTTTGATGCATGAGACAAGTGCTCGGGCCTGGTGCACTGGGAAGACCCAAAGGGATCGGGTAGAGAGGGAGGTGGGAGGGGGGATTGGGGTGGGGAATACATGTAAATCCATGGCTGATTTGTGTCAATGTGTGACAGGAACCACTATAATACTGTGGAGTGGTTGGCCTCCAACTAATGATAATAAATGAAAAAAAAAAAAACCTTGTACTAAAATTATTGTACTCATTTAAATTTTTAAAGTTAATTTTAAATCTATTTTCATTCTTTATCTATGTTTTTTCCATAAATACTTTTATCTACATTTCAAACATCTTGTAATGTTCATAATCATATGAAATTTTTATTTTCATTAATGGGCCACCATTATTACACTTTAGTTATTAAACAATATTTTATTGCTGTTATGGTTCAAAAGTGGAAATTATCTATTTTCCTTTAGTCAAATAAGATTCTGGGTCCTGAAAGTTAATCTTTGAAATATCCATACTGTCCCATGTAGTCTAATGAATTATTCAAAGATCTGAATCAATTATAAATTGTTATAGTTAAACATAAAAAATATTGGCCCCTTAGTATGCAGTAACTTTCCCACCCAAAAGTGATTTGTCCTATGTAGAAAATATTCTACTGTATTTCTAGTTGAAAGATAATTGACCTTACACAACCATACAAAAACATTATTGTCTCCAGTTTTGGCAGAATTGTGTTTAATTTCCTATTTTAACACACTTATAGTTAATTCTAATGATGAGTGGAAGTAAAAGTGATCTTCTTTTTCTTTACACTGTTCCTCACTTTTATAGTTTCTATAAAAGTGATAAATCCATTTTGAGCTAAAGAAGTTTAGATATGGCAATATATCAGACATGATCATATAATTAGGATCATTTCACTTTTTAAGTGACCCTATGATCACTTCAGAATATTATAAACTGTAAACAGGAGTCATCATTAAGGTTTTGGTATTTAGCTGTGACAGAGTCACTTTAATAAATAAAACAATATCAATTTAGAAAAAAGAACAATTAAAGTAGTTTATTATTTCCAAACAAATCTCTAAATACACAAAATAGCTCCCCCAGGTTATCCTTTCAACAAGATTGCGTTTTTAAATGCCACATTGTGATGAATAGATCAGTAGTTCCCACAATGGTCTTTATTTTCCCATAACTTAGATGCTACTTAATTGAAAATAAGCCTCTGAGATTATGTTATTTACATAAATGTTGTTATATATGTTATTTCAAATCATGGTAACAGCCAATATCAAAAAATATAGGACGCAACTTCCTAATTACCTAATCAGTATAGTGGCAAAAGAAAAACAAATTTGCCATTTACTCACTTATAAAGTATTGAAAGGCTTTCTATATACGCCAAGGCTGAAATATACAGTTTCTATCTGAACTATTGTTAGTTCGCACAGTGGTAGTAGTATGATAAACCAGAGAGCAGTTAAATCAGTCACTTAAATGATCATAAGCTAGCAGTATTTGCAGGTCCAAATACTCTTTGTATTGCCTCTTTGGACACATATTTGTGCACATGATCAAATATATCAGGATTGTTTGCCACGTGGTACTCAAGACTTCATCATTCTTCACAATGTATAGACTGGTGATTTCAGAGTGACTAATTTTTTAAGTTTGACAGTGAAAGTATACTATTTGGACAAGAAATATCTCATCATAATGATCTATTTTCTTATGCCAATCACAGAACTCTCCTTGAACGTTTTGGCCCAAAAAGAATTGCCTTTAAATTGATGACTTTAAAAAATTTTCCATGTTAACATTCAGAAATAGTAATTTAGCACAATTCTGACTTCTGTATTTTACACTAGTTAAGAAAATTAGCAAATCAAAAAAAAAAAAGCAAATCAAAACCTCAATGAGGTACCATTACACACCAGTCAGAATGGTCGCTATCCAAAAGTCTACAAGCAATAAATGCTGGAGAGGGTGTGGAGAAAAGGGAACCCTCTTACACTGTTGGTGGGAATGCAAACTAGTACAGCCGCTATGGAGAACAGCGTGGAGATTCCTTACAAAACTGGAAACAGAACTGCCATATGACCCAGCAATCCCATTCCGGGCATACACACCAAGGAAACCAGATCTGAAAGAGACTTGTGCACCCCAATGTTCATTGCAACACTGTTTATAATTGCCAGGACATGGAAGCAACCTAGATGCCCATCAGCAGACAAATGGATAAGGAAGCTGTGGTACATATACACCATGGAATATTACTCAGCCATTAAAAAGAATTCATTTGAATCAGGTCTAATGAGATGGATGAAACTGGAGCCCATTATACAGAGTGAAGTAAGCCAGAAAGATAAAGACCAATACAATATACTAATGCATATATATGGAATTTAAAGAGATGGTAATGATAACCCTATATGCAGGACAGAAAAAGAGACACAGATGTACAGAACAGACATTTAGACTCTGTGGGAAAAGGTGAGGGTGGGATGTTCAGAGAGAACAGCATTGAAACAAGTATACTATCAAGCGTGAAACAGATCACCAGCCCAGGTTGGATGCAAGAGACAAGTGCTCAGGGCTGGTGCACTGGGAAGACCCAGAGGGATGGGATGGAGAGGGAGGTGGGAGGGGAGATCGGGATGGGGAACACATGTAAATCCATGGCTGATTCATGTCAATGTATGGCAAAATCCACCACAATATTGTAGAGTAATTAGCCTCCAACTAATAAAAATAAATGGAAAAAAATTAAAAATAAATAAAAAGTAAAAAAAAAAAATTAGAGTATGATTATAGCACAGTGAATAGCAGAGCAAATAGTATCTTTTAAAAATTCAGAAGAGTTATTTGATTGAACAATTGTTATTGCTGTTTAGTCACCAAGTTATGTCTGATTCTTTGTGAGCCCACCAGCTCCTCTCTCCATGGGATCTCCCAGGCAAGAATACTGGAGTAGGTTGTGATCACCTTCTCCAAGGGATCTTCCCGACCCAGGGATCAAACCTGCATCTCCTGCATTGGCTGGGATTCTTTATCACTGAGCCACCAGAGAAACCCAATCAAACAATTATTTTACAAAGAAAGTAGAACATTTTGCTGTCTCATTTTAAAAATTAATTTAAAACATATTATATTGAAATACTACACTAGATATTTGAAGAATTTAGAGAAATGAACCAGAGAGTGCTTTATTGGGATATAGCACTCAGTATTATAAGAAGCAGAGTTTGCTGAGTTTCCTAGACCTGTAAATTGTGACTTCTCAACTTACACACTTTTAACAAGGGACAAGTTACTTGATATCTCATCCTCAATTTTACTATCTGAAAAATGGTAGTAAAAATACTTATTTTAAATATTTGTGAGGTTGACTATAATTCAAATGCATAGTTTATGATCTGAATAATAAATGTTAAAAAGTCTGGCAGTCTCCGGAAAGACTAGTAGATTCTGGGAGGCTGATAGCTGGGGAGAAGTAGGAAGAAAAATTGTGAACTAGTTAATAATATGATGTGGGAATCATATAGGTGTCCATTTAGTTCTCTATCCCATTCTTCTGAGGGCCTTCCTCCAAGCAGTGATGGTGCAAAGCTGGACAGGGAAAGGTATATGGAATCATGATTTCTTTCCGCTGTTTAACTATGTCATCGGAAGTAATAGATAACTATATTCAGGATGTTTTAAGGCCTGCAAGCATTTCCTTTCCTTTTATTCCTATAACCATCCAAGTGCTTCTCTATATGATGTTTTGCTTTTTCTCACTTTACTGGAACAATTTAGCAGTCATTCCATCTCTCCTACAATATGAGGGCACTATCTCATTCCTCCACAAGACTGGAAAAGGTCTGTTTTCACTCCAATCCCAAAGAAAGGAAATGCAAAAGAATGCTCAAACTCCTGCACAATTGCACTCATCTCACACACTAGTAAAGTAATGCTCAAAATTCTCCAAGCCAGGTTTCAACAGTACGTGAAACATGAAAGGCAGAGGAACCAGAGATCAAATTGCCAACATATGTTGGATCATCAAAGAAGTGAGAGAGTTCCAGGAAAACATCTACTTCAGCTTTATTGACTATGCCAAAGTCTTTGACTGTGTGGATCACAATAAAGTGTGGAAAATTCTGAAAGAGATGGGAATACCAGACCACCTGACCTGCCTCCTGAGAAATCTGTATGCAGGTAAAGAAGCAACAGTTAAAACTGGACATGGAGCAACAGATTGGTTCCAAATTGGGAAAGGAGTTGACATACGTCAAGGCTGTATATTGTCACCCTTCTTATTTAACTTATATGCAGAGTATATTATGAGAAATGCTGGACTGGATGAGTCACAAACTGGAATCAAGATTGCCGGGAAAATATCAATAACCTCAGCTATGCAGATGACACCACCCACATGGCCAAAAGTGAAGAAGAACTAAAGAGCCTTTTGATGAAAGTGAAAGAGGAGAGTGAAAAAGTTGGCTTAAAACTCAATATTCAGAAAACTAAAATTATGGTATCTGGTCCCATTACTTCATGGTAAATAGATGGGGAAACAGTGGAAACAGTGACAGAATTTTTTTGGGTGGGGAGCTGCAAAATCACTGCAGATGGTGACTACAGCCATGAAATTAAAAGATGCTTGTTCCTTGGAAGAAAAATTATGATCAACCTAGACAGCATATTAAAAAGCAGAGACATTACTTTGCTAACAAAGGTCTGTCTAGTCAATGCTGTGGTTTTTCCAGTAGTCATGTACAGATGTGAGAGTTGGACTATAAAGAAAGCTGAGCGCTGATGAACTGATGCTTTTGAATTGTGGTGATGGATAAGACTCAAGTATTCCTTGTTCTGCAAGTAGATCCAATCCGTCAATCCTAAAGGAAATCAATCCTGAATATTCATTGGAAGGACTGATGCTGAAGCTGAAACTCCAGTACTCTGACCACCTGATGTGAAGAATGGACACATTTGAAAAGACCCTCATGCTGGATGAGATTGAGGCAGGAGGAGGTGGGGACAACAAAGGATGCGATGGTTGGATGGCATCACTGACTCAATGGACATGAGTTTGAGTAAACTCCAGGAGCTGGAGTTACTCCAGGAGTTGGACAGGGAAGCCCTGCATGCTGCAGTCCATGGAGTCACAAAGAGTTGGACGCGACTGAGTGACTGAACTGAACTGAACCTCATTCCTCCAATATGAGAGTCCTACAATTCCATGTGATATCTTAACTCTACTCTTTATCCATTTGCCTGTGATTGTATCTACTAAATTACAATAACATGATGGGAGAACTCATAACATGGACTCTCAGGAATGCTGACTAAAATGGTGAGGCTCAATTGGAACCTCTGCTAAATCTATTGATCACCATTTGTCTTTTATTTACCTTGACTTTATGGATACTTGAATGGATACAACCTACTATTTCCTTGATTCAAATCACCATAATCTTCATTTCTCAAATGGACCAAGATATAGCATTTTATATCAACCTAGAATCTATTATTTCTGCTAACATATACAACTTTTCCAAATATAATATATAGTATTTTTAAGAAATACTGTATTTACTTAATAACTAAATTTAATACACTTTTCTTTATCACCATAAACCTACATTCTGATCATAACTCCATCACTTGTTGTTTGTATTTTTTTAATATTTTATCTCTTGTGTAAAACACCTACTTCTTTATTTCCCACAACTTTCTTTTCTATTAAGAACTTCAATCAGGAAATAGCAGCTATGGCAATGAAAAGAAAATAGCTTCTTTAAATTGCAAAACACTATTGCAATATTATAATTCATTCAAGGTACAAATAGTTAAAGAACATCTCCTATATGCCATGTATTGTGCTAGATATTAGAGACATAAACATGAAAAAGTTATGATCACTCTCTTTAAGGAAATCATATTGTTGTTCAGTTGCTCAGACATGTCTGACTCTTTGCAACCCCATGGACTGCAACACACCAGGCTTCCCTGTTCTTTACCATCTCCCAGAGTTTACTCAAACTCATGCCCATTGAGTTGGTGTTGCCATCCAGCCATCTCATCCTCTGTCGTCCCCTTCTCCTCCTACCTTCAATCTTTCCCAGCATCAGGGTCTTTTCCAATGAGTCGGCACTTTGTATCAGATGGCCAAAATATTGGAGCTTCAGCTTCAGCATCAATCCTTCCAATGAGTATTCAGGACTGATCTCTTTCAGGATGGACTGGTTGGATCTCCTTGCTGTCCAAGGGAGTCTCAAGAGTCTTCTCCAACACCACAGTTCAAAAGCATCAATTCTTCAGTGCTCAGCTTTCTTTATAGTCCAACTCTCACATCCATACATGACTACAGGAAAAACCATAATTTTGACTAGACAGATCTTTGTGTACAAAGTAATGTCTCTGCCTTTTAATTTGTTGTCTAGGTTTGTCATAGCTTTTCTTCCAAGGCACAAGTATCTTTTAATTTCAAGGCTGCAGTCACCATCTGCAGTGATTTTGGAGCCCAAGAAAATCAAGTCTGTCACTGTTTCTGTTGTTTCCCCATCTATTTTCCATGAAATGATGGGACCAGATGCCAAGATCTTTGCTTTTGAATGTTGAGTTTTAAGCCAACTTTTTCACTCTCATCTTTCACTTTCTTCAAGAGGCTCTTTAGTTCCTCTTCACTTTCTGCTGTAAGGGTAGTGTAATCTGCATATCTGAGGTTATGATATTTCTCCTGGCAATCTTGATTCCAGTTTATGTTTCATCCAGCCTGACATTTTGCATGATGTACTCTGCATATAAGTTAAATAAGCAGGGTGACAATATACAGCCTTGACGTTCTCCTTTCCTAATTGGGGACCAGTCCATTGTTCCATGTCTGGTTCTATCAGTTGCTTCTTGAAATCCATACAGGTTTCTCAAGCAGGAAGAAAGGTGGCCTGGTATTGTAAAATTTTTCCAGTTTGTTGTGATCCACACAGTCAAAGGTTTTAGCATAGTCAATGAAGCAGAAGTAGGTGTTTTGCTGGAATTCTCTTGCTTTTTCTATGATCCAATGGATGTTAGCAAGTAATTAAATCATAGTTAATTGAACAAGATAAGCAAGTAAGTAACTATGTATGATAAGCTATGATGGTTTCCAAAAGTACTAGGGAATTCAAATATGAAGCATAAATTCTACCCAGAGACAAAGAATTCGGTAGAATTTAAATGGAGATGATGGTACTTGACTTGGTGGACCTGACAGGATGAAAGGAAATGATGTCTCTTACGATACTCATAAGAATCCCATGTGGTAGGTGCAACTGAATTTAAGCAATTTTGCTGAGGTCCCATACTTTGAACTGGCATACATGGAGAGGAGGTAGATAAATGGGAGCCTGGATTGATACGTAAGTATGACAGTAGACCGCAAGATGTTTTTACCTATGATAATAATATTCTGTAACGATAATGAAAACTGTTGCTGTATCACTGAATGAAGAGAGGGGAAAATGTAGAAAAACAATGTCAACCTCAAATGTCTACATGAAACAATCATGACTTTAGAAGTTTCTCTAGCCTTTGGGTGTATGATGCACTGATGTGAGCTGTGGATGACAGCCAGTGATGATAAGGATGGTCAAGTTGGTCACTGGTAGATATTTTATGCATGACAGTAAGCAACTCCTTTATACTACAGTTCTTCAGGTACCTTGATTCATGAGCAGATGACTCTTTGTCTAAGATTGTATGGCATCATCTGCTATTTGGCCACTGTCTTAGTTATCGGCTTTCTGTTCTGCTAGACACAGCTGTCCTTTGTGGATGGTTTCTGTCAATTATCTTACCTGAGAGAGAGATAGGTTCTCCAAATATTATTAGAAACAGTTATTCAGAGTTTAGTACACTCAGCTTCAGAATCCCTAGAACTGTTCAAGTTCTAAGCTTCCTTTTAATATCAAGACAAATATATCCACATTCCCAATCTTCTCATCACTTGGAATATATCATGCCTCTAGAGGCCCACATTGCATTTGACCCCAGTGACAATTCTCTTATCCTATTAAGACCAATTTGTTGACAGGCAAACCTAAGAAGTCTATCACTTCAAAACTGAAATTCTTTTCTACTCTAAGAAACAGAGTATGCCTAAAGGAATTTACTATTTAATTTTCTACTTTAAAGGCAAAAATTGCTGATAACTTTGAAAATGTAAGCTTTTCAAACTTGTAATAAAAATAGTAAGAT
The DNA here is from genome assembly GCF_033118175.1 of Dama dama. Classification (NCBI taxonomy): domain Eukaryota; kingdom Metazoa; phylum Chordata; class Mammalia; order Artiodactyla; family Cervidae; genus Dama; species Dama dama. The sequence goes on from NC_083689.1 coordinate 36,318,952, forward strand.
CCAATAAACTGGGGTACCTCATCACAACACCAAATTTTGAAGACAAAGTTTGGCATTTAGGTCTTTAATTAATCGAAGAGTAAACATTTTCTCTTTCAGACCCTAGAGTCTCTTGACAAACATTGGGATCTTGAAAAGTTGGTCTTATTCTTTACACAGACTTTTTTTAAAGTGCAAGATAGAATAAACTAATGAAGTGAGGTCTAAAGATTATTTGAATATTTATATCTACAAAGTATGAATATTAATGTTTGCACAGTTATTCAATTTTTTTCAATTTTTCCAAGCCTAGAAATCAGTATATTTGACCAAACAGCTGGTTATAATACAACTTAACATAATTTTCTATGATAATGATAGATAATGATGTTTCTTCAAGTGATTGCTCATCTGATGGATGATTATAGAATTATAGAAACTCTAGGGGCAACTATATCATTATAAACATTTTAAAATCTATTTTTAACATTTAAAATTTTCTGTGAAAATTTGGTATTTTAATATCTTGATAAAAGCTCCAGGTGTTCTTAAAATGTGTCTTTCCATACTTTTTGATTTAAAATATTTCATAGGATATATTTTTATTTGTGCTTATTTACTCTACTATGCCACATGCAGGCAGAATTATTTGATCCTTCCACTTCTTTTTGTAAGTCAAATGTAGGCCAGATGCTCATGTGGACCAGACTGCATGTGTTGATATATTCAAAGACGACCAGAATAAAAATCCTCTGTCTCTAATCTCCAACTTATCATAGTATATAACTGCTTCAGAGTTTCTCAATCTATGGGACTCTCTTTATGAATTTTCTCCTTGAAATTCTCCCACTCTATTCACATGGACTCCTCTTTTCCCCTGGCAACTGGTGCCACCTTCCTGTCATATGTTTGACTGAGATTCCTGAATACATCTGTCAGTTGCCTTGACCCTAAACACTGGGTGTCTGTATGACCACCAATACTTCATGTCTTCTCAATAAGAAATGCATTGAGACTATTGGAAAGAAGTTTTCTCAATCTGTTTTTTTTCACTGTGAAATCCCAGTAGAGCCATTCTATGGTATATACCTATCTCTAGATTATGCAAATCAACAAATTACTTTAAATATTTAAATCTTGGTGCTGAGTGGTTGGAAGCACAGTATGTGTAGATACATGTATTAACAAGCATCTTCAGTGTTCCTAGCACTCTGATATGTTCTTTGAGCTAGGATAGTAAATCCATTCACACTATGGTTACCTTCACTTCAGTCTTATGGAGCAGAAATTAGGTTGAGGAGATGTACTCTCTCAAGCTACTACACATTCAGCCTTTGTAATTCATCAAGTGTTTTTACAGTATACAAGTCCAGCAGCTTCTGTGCCAGGTCAGAATCATACAGCCCTCACTTTCATGGGTTTTTACCTCTATAAATCTCACAAATTCTTAAGGTTAAAGAGTCAAGAAAAATTGCTTTGCCCTTCTGGCAAAGGGAGGGCAGAGACAACCATTTTGAAAGATGCTCAGAACGTTCTCCAAAACAAAAGCCTAACTCTTCAAAGGAAAAGACTTTACCAGAACCTCATCCACTGTGGAGGATGAGCAACTAGCCAACTCAAGCCCCCTCTAGTTTCATGCTTCACCTAGGTGGTGGAAAATGCTGAGAAACACTTTTGAAAATCACAACACAGTAATTCAAGCCCACTAAAAGATACGTTATTATAAGATTATAGACTTTTTCCCTTCTCCCACACTTCACCATCATGACATAACAGGGTCCCTGTAATAACAGTGGTTTATATCTGAAATAAACGTAAAACATAACCTACTTAGATTTAGATCTTAGTGGTTCTGAAGCCAAGAGGGAAAACAAGGACACTGGAGGAATCTGAAGCCTCTGGTACCTTCAGCTACAGCAAACATTAAACACAAGCTAATCCCAAAGGAGGTTAATGTAAACCTCACATAAATGCCCATGTGTCTCAGGTTTTATTACCTGATAGAACACCTGGCTTGCAACAAAATAACATGCAGGCTAAATGGTATTTAAAAAAAAAAAAAAAAAAAAGACAGTTTAAAGAGACAAAGGAAGTGTTAGGAGCTGACAATTTTTGAATTATCAAATAGGGAATGTAAAATTACTATGATTAATATGTTAAGGTTTCTAATGGAAAAAGTAGACAACATGCAAGGATGGATGGGCAGTATAAGGAGAGAAAAGAAAAACTAAGAAGAAACCAAAATGAAATGTTAGAATCAGCACTAAAGAATGCATTGGATGGGTACATGAGTAGGTTGGACATGGCTGAAGAAATAATCATTAAGTTTTAAGAAATGTCAATAGAAAATTCCAAAACTAAAGTTCAAAGAAATAATATGATAAATAAATAAAAAAAGAGGTAGAAGAAATACTGGAGATAATAATAACTGAAAACTTTCTAAAATTAATGACATACCAAAACATAGATCAAGGAAGCTTAGAGAACATTCAGACAGATGGATATTGAAAAAATCTACATCAAACCATATTCAAATTACAGAAAACCAATCTAAAGACAAAGAGCAAATCTTGAAAGAATTCCAAGGGGTAAGAAACACCTTACCTATAGAGGGACAAAAATAAGAGTCACATCAAACTTCCCATCACAGAGCATGCAAGCAAGAAGATAGGGAGTGAAATACTGAAACTTTTGAAAGAAAAAAAATGCACCAACCCAGAATGCTATACCTACTAAAAATATACTTCAAAAGTGCAATAAAGGAGAAATAAACACGTTCTAAGATAAACAATAACTGAGGGGTTGTATCTCTAGCAAACAAGCCTGCAATAAATGTTAAGAAGACATTTTTTAGAGAGTAGGAAAATGGCATAGGTCAAAACTCAGATCTACATAAATAAAGGAAAAGTGTCAGAGAAGAGCTCAATAAGGTAAAAGCAATTTTTTTGTATTCTTATTAATTGATATAATATACAACAATTTGTCCAAATAAATAATAGTAGCAAAGTAACGGGGGGTTATATGGTTCAGTGTCTGACTGTAGTATTATAAGGGACATGGAGGAGAAGTTGGAAACACTAGGTTAGAAAAAACCTGCACTATCAGTGAAACGGTATAGTGTTGGTTGAAACTGAATTAGACTAGTTATAAAGGTATACTAAAAGCTCTAAAGCCAACATTAAAATAAGCAAAATGAAACTTAATTGATAAGCTGAGAAAGGAGAGAAAACAGAATCATAAAATGCTCAAACAAAAATGGAGAAAGCAGAAAAGGAATATAACATAAAAAATAAAGAGAACAAATGCTGTGAATAGAAATTAGTCACAAATGTTGCTGATACTAACATAACAACAATCACTTTAAATGTCAATAGTCTAAATATACCAACTAAAAGTCAGAGACTGCCAGAGCCCAAAAAAAAAACAACAACAATATGCAATTGTATCTTGCCCATTTAAAACACATATCAAATATATACAAGCACAGGCCCCCACCGTTATAATTAGAGACTTTAAAACTCCTCTTTCAGTTATGAGCAGATCCAGCAGGAAGAAAATCAGTAAGGCTATATTTGAACTAAAAGTACCAAAATAGTTCAGCAGCATCTTAGAAAACTAAACATAGTCATCCACACAATCCAGCACTCATGACCCAATGTTTTTACTCAATTGAGTTTAAAACTCATGTCCATACAATAACATGCACAAGAATATTTATATCAGCTTTATTCATATTGCCAAAAAGCAGAAGGAACCAAGATATCTTTCAATAGGTGAATGGATAAACAAAGTGCAATACATATGGAAAATGAAATATTACCCTGTAAATAAAGAAACGAGCTATCAGATCACAAAAAAAAAAAAAAAAGGTAGAAACTTAAACACATCTAAGTGAAAGAAGGAGGTGATGGAATTTCAACTGAGCTATTCCAAATCTTAAAAGATGATGCTGTGAAAGTGCTGCACTCAATATGCCAGCAAATTTGGAAAGCACAGCAGTGGCCACAGGACTGAAAAAGTCAGTTTTCATTCCAACCCCAAAGAAAAGCAATGTCAAAGAATGTTCAAACATTCACACAATTGCCCTCATGTCACACGCTAGCAAGTTCAGTTCAGTCACTCAGTTGTGTCCGACTCTCTGCAATCCCATGGACTACAGCACGCCAGGCTTCCCTGTCCATCACCAACTCGCAGAGTTCACTCAAAATCATGTCCATTGAGTCAGTGATGCCATCCAACCTCACATCTTCTGTCGTCCCCTTCTCATCCTGCCTTCAATCTTTCCCAGCATCAGGGTCGTTTCCAATGAGTCACTTCTTCGAATCAGGTGGCCAAAGTATTAGAATTTCAACGTCAGCATCAGTCCTTCCAATGAATATTCAGAACTGATTTCCTTGAGGATGGACTGGTTGGATCTCCTTGCAGTCCAAGGGACTCCCAAGACTCTTCTCCAACACCACAGTTCAAAAGAACATCAATTTTTCAGCACACAGCTTTCTTTATATCCAACTCTCACATCCATACATGACTACTGGAAAAACCATAGCTGTGACTAGATGGACCTTTGTTGGCAAAGTGATGTCTCTGCTTTTTAATAAGCTGTCTAGGTTGGTCGTAACTTTTCTTCCAAGGGACAAGCGTCTTTTAATTTCATGGTTGCAGTCACCATTTGCAGTGATTTTGCAGCCCAAGAAAATAAAGTCTGTCATGGCTTCTATTGCTTCCCCATGAAGTGATGGGACCAGATGCCATGATCTTAGTTTTCTGAACGTTGAGTGTAAGCCAACTTTTTCACTCTACTCTTTCAAATTCATCAAGAGACTCTTTACTTCTTCTTCACTTTCTGCCATAAGGGTAAGTTCATGAACACCTTATTGCCAAATTCAGACTTAATTGAGGCAATTAGGGAAAACCATTAGACCATTTAGTTATGACCTAAATCAAACCCCTTATGATTATACAGTGGAAGTGAGAAATATATTCAAGGGATTAGAACTGATAGAGAGAGTGCCTGAAGAACTAGGGATGGAGGTTCATGACATTGTACAGGAGACTGGGATCAAGACGATCCCCAAGAAAAATAAATGCAAAAAGGCAAAATTGTTGTCTGAGGAGGCCTTACAAATAGCTGTTAAAAGAAGGGAAACAAAAGGCAAAGTAGAAAAGGAAAGATATTAAATTTGAATGCAGAGTTCCAAAGAATAGCAAGGAGAGATAAGAAAGCCTTCCTCAGTGATCAATACAAAGAAATAGAGAAAAACAACAGAATGGCAAAGACTAGAGATCTCTTCAAGAAAGTTAGAGATACCAAAGGAACATTTCATGCAAAGATGGGCACAATAAAGGACAGAAATGGTATGGACCTAAAAGAAGATATTAAGAAGAGGTGGCAAGAGTACACAGAAGAACTATACAAAAATGATCTTCACAACCCAGATAATCACAACGGTGTGATCACTCACATAGAGCCAGACATCCTGGAATGTGAAATCAATTGGGCTTTAGGAAGCATCACTATGAACAAAGCTAGTGGAGGTGATGGAATTCCAGTTGAGCTATTTAAAATCCTGATAGATGATGCTGTAAAAGTGCTGCACTCAATATGTCAGCAAATTTGGAAAACTCAGCAGTGGCCACAGGGCCAGAAAAGGTCAGCTTTCATTCCAGTCCCAACGAAAGGCAATGCCAAAGAATGGTCAAGCTACCACACAATTGCACTCATCTCACACACTAGTAAAGTAATGATCAAATTTCTCCAAGACAGGCTTCAACAATATGTAACTGTGAACTTCCAGATATCCAAGCCGGATTTAGAAAAGGCAGAGGAACCAGAAATGAAACTGGCAAAATCCGTTGGATCATTGAAAAAGCAAGAGAGTTCCAGAAAAACATCTACTTCAATATTATTGAGTATGCCAAAGCCTTCAGCTGTGTGGATCAGAACAAACTGTGGAAAATTCTTAAAGAAATGGGAATACCATTTCACCTGCCCTGCCTCTTGTGGTATCTGTATGCAGTTAGGGAAGCAACAGTTAGAACTGCACATGGAACAACAGACTGGTTCCAAACAGGGAAAGGAGTACATCAAGGCTGTATATTGTCACCCTGCTTATTTAACTTCTGTGTATACTACATCATGAGAAATGCTGAGCTGGATGAAATGCAAGTTGTAATCAAGATCGCCAGGAGAAATGTCAATAACCTCTGATGTGAAGATGACAGAATGCTAGCAAAGTTCAGTTCACTCACTCAGTCTTGTCCGACTCTTTGTGACCCCATGAATCTCAGCACGCCAGGCCTCCCTGTCCATCACCAACTCCTGGAGTCCACCCAAAGCCATGTCCATTGGGTCAGTAATGCCATCCAGCCATCTCATCCTCCATTGTCCCCTTCTTCTCCTGCCATCAATCTTTCCCAGCATCAGGGCCTTTACAAATGAGTCAGCTCTTCGCATCAGGTAGCCAAAGTATTGGAGTTTCAGCTTCAGCATCAGTCCTTCCAATGAACACCCAGAATGATCTCCTTTATGATGGACTGGTTGGATCTCCTGGCAGTCCAAGGACTCTCAAGTGTCTTCTCCAACACCGTAGTTCAAAAACATCAATTCTTCTGTACTCAGCTTTCTTTATAGTCCAACTCTCACATCCACACATGATCACTGGAAAAACCATAGCCTTGACGGGACAAACCTTTGTTGACGAATTAATGTCTATGCTTTTTAATATGCGATCTAGGTTGGTCATAACTTTCCTTCCAAGGAGTAAGCGTCTTTTAATTTCATGGCTGCAGTCACCATCTGCAGTTATTTTGGAGCCCAGAAAAATAAAGTCTGCCACTGTTTCCAATGTGTCCCCATCTATTTGCCATGAGGTGATGGGACTGGATGCCATGATCTTAGTTTTCTTAATGTTAAGCTTTAAGCCAACTTTTTCACTCTCCTCTTTCACTTTCATCAAGAGGCTTTTTAGTTCTTCACTTTTGACCATAAGGGTGGTGTCATCTGCATATCTGAGGTTACTGATATTTCCCCCAGCAATCTTGATTCCGGCGTGTGCTTCCTCCAGCCCAGCGTTTCTCATGATGTACTCTGCACATAAGTTAAACAAGCAGGGTGACAATATACAGCCTTGACGTACTCCTTTTCCTATTGGGAACCAGTCTGTTGTTCCATGCCCAGTTCTAACTGTTGCTTCCTGACCTGCATACAGGTTTCTCAAGAAGCAGGTCAGGTGGTCTGGAGTTCCCATCTCTTTCAGAATTTTCCACAGTTTATGTGATCCACACTGTCAAAGGCTTTGGCATAGTCAATAAAGCAGAAATAGATGCTTTTCTGGAACTCTCTTGCTTTTTTGATGATATAGCGGATGTTGGCAATTTGATCTCTGGTTCCTCTGCCTTTTCTAAAACCAGCTTGAACATCTGGAAGTTCATGGCTCACGTATTGCTGAAGACTGCCTTGGAGAATTTTGAGCATTACTTTACTAGCGTGTGAGATGAGGGCAATTGTGCAGTAGTTTGAGCATCCTTTGGGATTGCCTTTCTTTGGGATTGGAATGAAAGCTGGCATTTTCCAGTTTTTTATGGAAACTGATCTTTTCTAATTTTGAACTAGTATGATACTTATCTGTATGTGTATATATATGTACTTATCTGCATGTATTATAGTATGATACTAAACTGAAACCACAATCACACACATCTAGCCAATCTGATCACATGGACCACAGCCTTGTCTAAATCAATGAAACTAGCCATGCTGTGTGGGGCCACCCAAGATGGACGGGTCATGGTAGAGAGGTTGACAGAATGAGGTCCACTGTAGAAGGAAATGGCAAACCACATCAGTATTCTTGCCCTGAGAACCCCATGAACAGCATGAAAAGGCAAAAAATCGGACATTGAATGATGAACTCCCTGGGTCAGTAGGTGCCCAATATGCTACTGGAGAACAGTGGAGAAATAACTCCAGAAGGAATGAAGGGATGGTGCCAAAGCAAAAACAACATCCAGCTGTGGATGGGACTCATGATAGAAGCAAGGTTCAATGCTGTAAAGAGCAATATTGCATAGGAAACTGGAATGTTAAGTCCATGATTCAAAGCAAATTGGAAGGGGTCAAACAGGAGATGGCAAGACTGAACGCTGACGTTCTAGGAATTAACGAATTAAAATGGACTGGAATGGGTGAATTTAACTCAGATGATCATTATATCTACACTGGGGGCAGGAATCCCTTAGAACAAAAGGACTAGCCATTATAGTCAACAAAAGAGTCTGAAATGCAGTACTTGGATGCAATCTCAAAAATGACAGAATGATCTCTGTTCGTTTCCAAGGCAAACCATTCAATATCACAGTAATCCAAGTCTATGCCCCAACCAGTAATGCTGAAGAAGCTGAAATTGAATGGTGCTATGAAGACCTACAAGACTTTTCAGAACTAACATCCAATAAAGATGTCCTTTTCATTATAGTGGACTGGAATGCAAAAGTAGGAAGTCGAGAAACACCTGGAGTAACAGGCAAATTTGGCCTTGGAGTACAGAATGAAGCAGGGGAAAGGCTAATAGAATTCTGCTAAAATAATGCACTGGTCACAGCAAACACCCTCTTCCAACAACACAAGAAAAGACTCTCCACATGGACATCACCAGATGGTCAACATCAAAATCAGACTGATTATATTCTTTGCAGCCAAAGATGGAGAAGCTCTAGACAGTCAGCAAAAACAAGACTGGGAGCCTACTGTGGCTCAGATCATGAACTCCTTTTCCAAATTCAGACTTAAACTGAAGAAAGTGGGGAAAACCACTAGACCATTCAGGTATGACCTAAATCAAATCACTTATGACTATAGAGTGGAAGTGAGAAATAGATTCAAGGGACTAGATCTGATAGACAGAGTACCTGATGAACTATGGATGAATGTTTGTGACATTGTACAGGAGACAGGGAGCAAGACCATCCCCAAGAAAAAGAAATACAAAAGGGAAAAATGGCTGACTTAGGAGGCCTTACAAATAGCTGTGAAAAGAATAGAGGCAAAAGGCAAAGGAAAAAAGGAAAGATATACCCATTTGAATGCAGAGTTCCAAAGAATAGCAAGGAGAAATAAGAAAGCATTCCTCAGAGATCAATGCAAAGAAATAGAGGAAAACAATAGAATGGGAAAAACAAGAGATCTCTTCAAGAAAATTAGAGATACCAAGGGAACATTTCAGGCAAAGATGGGTTACATAAAGGACAGAAATGGTATGGACCTAACAGAAGCAGAAGATATTAAGAAGAGGTTGCAAGAATACACAAAAGAACTGTACAAAAAAGATCTTCACAACCCAGATAATCACAATGGTGTGATCACTCACCTAGAGCCAGACATCATGGAATGTGGAGTCAAGTGGGCCTTAGAAAGCATCACTACGAACAAAGCTAGTGGATGTGATGGAATTCCAGTTGAGCTATTTCAAATCCTGAAAGATGATGCTGTGAAAGTGCTGCACTCAATATGTCAGCAAATTTGGAAAACTCAGCAGTGGCCACAGGACTGGAAAAGGTCAGTTTTCATTCCAATCCCTAAGAAAGGCAATCCCAAAGAATGCTCAAACTACCGCACAATTGCACTCATCTAATATGCTAGTAAGTAATGCTCAAAATTCTCCAAGGCAGGCTTCAGCAATACATGAACCGTGAACTTCCAGATATTCAAGCTGGTTTTAGAAAAGGCAGAGGAACCAGAGATCAAGTTGCCAATATCCACTGGATCATCGAAAAAGTGGATCATCCAGAAAAACATCTATTTCTGCTTTTATTGACTATGCCAAAGCCTTTGACAGTGTGGATCACAATAAACTGTGGAAAATTCTGAAAGAGATGGGAATACAAGACCACCTGACCTGCTTCTTGAGAAACCTGTATGCAGGTCAGGAAGCAACAGTTAGAACTGGACATGGAACAACAGACTGGTTCCAAATAGGAAAAGGAGTACGTCAAGGCTGTATCTTGTCACCCTTCTTATTTAACTTATATGCAAAGTACATCATGAGAAACGCGGGGCTGGAAGAAGCACATGCTGGAATCAAGATTGCTGGAAGAAATATCAGTAACCTCAGATATGCAGAGGACACCACCCTTATGGCAGAGTGAAGAGGAACTAAAAAGCCTCTTGATGAAAGTGAAAGAGGAGAGTGAAAAAGTTGGCTTAAAGCTTAACATTAAGAAAACTAAAATCATGGCATCTGGTCCCATCACCTCATGGGAAAAAGATGGGGAGACAGTGGAAACAGCATCAAACTTTATTTTTTTGGACACCAAAATCACTGCAGGTGGGTGGTGACTGCAGCCATGAAATTAAAAGATGCTTACTCCTTGGAAAGAAAGTTATGACCAACCTAGATAGCATATTAAAAAGAAGAGACATTACTTTGCCAACAAAGGTCCATCTGGTCAAGGCTATGGTTTTTCCAGTGGTCATGTATGGATGTGAGAGTTGGACTGTGAAGAAAGCTGAGCACTGAAAAATTGATGCTTTTGAACTGTGGTGTTGGAGAAGACTCTTGAGAGTTCCTTGGACTGCAAGGAGATCCAACCAGTCCATTCTAAAGGAAATCAGTCCTGGGTGTTCATTGGAAGGACTGATGCTGAAGCTGAAGCTCCAGTACTTTGGCCACCTGAAGCAAAGAGCTGACTCATTGGAAAAGACCCTGATGCTGGGAAAGATTGAAGGCAGGAGGAGAAGGGGACAACAGAGGATGAGATGGCTGGATGGCATGACCGACTCGATCGGCATGAGTTTGAGTCAGCTCCGGGAGCTGGTGGTGGACAGGGAGGCCTGGTGTGCTGTGATTCATGGGGTCTCAAAGAGTCGGACACGACTGAGAGACTGGACTGAACTGAACAGAAGCAGAAGATATTAAGGAGAGATGGCAAGAATACACAGAAAAACTGTACAAAAAATATCTTCACAATCCAGATAATCACAAAGGTGTGATCACTCACATTCACCTAGAGCCGGATATCTTGGAATGCGAAGTCAGGTGGGCCTTAGGAAGAATAACTATGAACAAAGCTAGTGGAGGTGATGGAATTCCAATTGAGCTATTTCAAACCCTAAAAGATGATGCTGCGAAAGTGCCGCACTCAATATTTCCACCAGCAAAGTAATGCTCAAAACTGTCTAAGTCAGGCTTCATCAGTATATGAATGGAGAACTTCCATTGTTGAAGCTGGATTTAGACAAGGCAGAGGAACCAGAGATTAAAATACCAACAGATGTTTCTGTTGGATCATAGAAAAAGAACATTCCAGAAAATTCTCTACTTCTGCTTCATTGACCATGCTAAAGCCTTTGACTGTATGGATCACAACAAACTGTGGAAAATTCTTGAAGAGAGGGGAATACCAGACTACCTGACCTGCCTGCTGAGAAATCTGTATGCAGGTCAAGAAGCAAGTGTTAGAACTAGACACGGAACAATGGACTGGCTCCAAATTGGGAAAGGAGCACGTGAAGGCTGTATATTTCACAGCCTGCTTATTTAACTTATATGCAGGGTACATCATGTGAAACGCCAGGTTGGATGAAGCACAAGTTGGAATCAAGATTTCAAGAGAAATATTAGTAACCTCAAATATTCAGATGACACCACCTTAATGGCAGAAAATGAAGAGGAACTAAAAAGCTTCTTGATGAAAGTGAAAGAGGAGAGAGAAAAAGCTGGCTTAAAACCCAACATTCAAAAAACAAACATCATGGCATCCAGTCCCATCACTTCATGGCAAATAGATGGGGAAACAATGGAAATAGAGACAGATTTTATTTTCTTGGGCTCCAAAATCACTGCAGATGGTGACTGCAGCCATGAAATTAAAAGATGCTTGCTCCTTGGAAGAAAAGCTATGACCAATCTAGACAGCATATTGAAAAGCAGAAACATTACTTTGCCCCCAAAGTTTGTCTAGTCAAAGCTATGGTTTTTCCCATAATCAGGTATGGATGTGGGAGCTGGACCATAAAGAAAGCTGAGCACTGATGAATTGTTGCATTTGACCCGTTTTATTGGAGAAAATTCTTGTGGAGTCTCTTAGACTGCAAGGAGATCAAACCAGTCAATAGTCCTGAACATTTATTGGAAGGACTGATCCTGAAGCTGAAGCTCCAATACTTTGGCCACCTGATGTGAAGAGCTGACTCGTTAGAAAATACCGTGATGCTGGGAAAGATCGAAGGCAGAATTAGAAGGGGATGACAGAGAACAAAATGGTTGGATGGCATCACTGACTCAATGGACATGAGATTGAGCAAGTTCTAGGAGATGGTGAGGGACAGGGAAGCCTGGCATGCTACAGCCCACAGGATTGCAAAAAATTCAGTCATGACTGAAGAACAAAATGAAAGAAATCTCTGAAAAGCTACCTTATTTATGATTCAAATTATATAATATTGTGGAAAAGATAAAAGAATAAAGATAGTGTAAAGATCAGTGATTGTCATGGGTTCAGAGAGAGGAGAGAGGGAGAACAGGCAAGACACAGTTATTTTTTTAGGGCAATGAAACTATTCTGTTTTGTAGTGAACACAGACCTTACGCATTTGTCAAAGCACATGGAACTGTAATAACAGAAAGAATGAACCTTAGCTTATGCAGATATTAAAAAGTCACTTGGGATGTCGGAGAAATCCTAGCAAAGCATGCAGAAGGTTACAAAAAAATCTTACTCTAGTACAATCTCACTGAAGGCAATATAGGAAAGGTGGTAACCTGAGTAAATTTGGAAATGAGTGGAGTATATAAGACCAAAGGCAAAAGGAACTGTGTATAATAAGCACTGTACTCTTTTCAAAAGGATGTTTACTACAGAGGTACAGATGAACAATTCTGATAGTTATTCATAAACACTGGAATTGAACAATTAAGAAAATAGATGACAGATAACAGGATCCAAGTTTCTCATTGTTGGAGTGGGAATTTGCCGATAAGCAAGAAATGAGGCTAGAATAACAATATGGTTACATAATAGAGTTGGGAATATCAGCAGACTTCATACCCATTTATTGAAGATATTTTATTTTAGATTTTTTTAGTTTTTATTTTTATTTTGGCCACATTGTTTGGCATGTGGGATCTTAGTTCTTCATCCAGGGATCTACCCTGCACTCCCTATAGTGGAAGTGCAGAGTCTTAACCACTGGATCACCAGGGAAGTCCCAGCGGACTTCATATTTAACTTAATATAGTTAAGAATGGCTTTACATGTAGAAATATTCACTGATTTATGTAAATATATACATGTGTTAATATACAAACATCTTTTTTTGCTCCATCTGCTGAGCTAAAAGAGTTTAGGAGAAATGACACCCAATAGTGTAACAAACATATGTAGTGTCCAGATCTTGGTGCTTAATACCATTCTATAATTTTAATAAATCCTTATAAATAACAAAATCAGAGATCCTTGAGAACTGTCTGATTCCAGAACTAGGCCTAAAAATATTCAAAAGCCTGGAGCATCTTATAATGCCAATAATGTCATAAAACAATGAAGTACTCAAATATGCACCCATACACAAAAAAGTGAAGTACGTCAAAGGGGAATAAGAGACACTGAAAGATTCCCAATGGCCCAGATGGGAAACACCAAGCAATAATATTAATAAAGTAGGCATTATAATCCTATATATAAAAAATGTTATACATCCATGCTGATATTTAAAAATAATAACAAATGAGAAGAAAAACTTTTCCGTGTAGAAGAATTTCAAGTCAATTATATAGATATTTCACCCTAAAAGTGACTTTTTTCTAAGGAGTACAGTATGAAAAGGAGAAAATAACAGTGTAACTCTATAGTGCAGAAACCTGACAAAACCATCAATATTTTAGCCATGTGATCAAAGTCAATGTCAAAGGTCATAAATTATGTTGATAGTATATACCTTTGCTATGATGTGCTGAAAATGGCACTTTACCTTGGTGACTTTGCTTTCCAGAATCCATAATCTCATTCTAATGTGAAAAAGTATCAAACAGATTCCAATGATAGGACATCCTACAACATACTTGATTGATACTCCTCAAAATTGTCAAGGTTTTCAAAAACAAGGAAAATCTGAAAAGCTGTTATACCCAAGAGGAATCTAAGGGAAGATTATCATTAACTGCACTGTGATATCATGGATAGAATTCTGGAATACAGATGGATATTAGGTAAAAATTAAGGACTGAATCATCTACAGACTTCAGCTAGCAATAATGTATCAGTATTTTTTAACTGTTATAATTTTACCAATATAAGACAATAGAAGTGAAGACTGTGAGAGGGTAATATATGGGAATTTTCTCATTACTCAATTTCTCTATAAATATTAGACTATTCTAAAAAATAATGTCTATTAATCCATGGCTGATTCATATCAATGTATGACAAAACCCACTGGAAAAAAAAAATAAAAATAATAAAATAAAATAAAATAAAACAAAAAAAAAACAAATGAGGAATAGCTCAAGGCAATGTAAAGATAAATATTTTTCTTACAATTTAAATAAAAACAATGCATTTAATGGAATTCTCCAGGTCATAATACTGGAATGGGTAGCCTTTCCCTTCTCCAGGGGATCTTCCCAACCCAGGATTCAAACCCAAGTCTCCCATATTGCAGGTATATTCTTTACCAGCTGAGCTGCCAGGGAAGCCCTATAAATATTAAAGTATTCTAAAACATAATGCCTATTAATAAAAAATAAGCAAATGGAGGGATAGCTCAAGGCAATGTAAAGATAAATATTATTCTTACTATTTAAGTGAAAACAGTGCATTTAATGATAGCCCTTAATTTAACAACAGAAATCTACAAATTTAACGTACAATTAAATCCATGATGATAGGCTAAACAAACATGAACACAGTTAAAGATTTTGGATGTGTATAACCAACAAATTGAAATACCTGAAATTATGCTTTTAAGTCAAGAATATAGCTTAGTTGTATTCCATTAAAAACTTTAGTACCTGAAAATTGACCCAGAACAATTTAAAAACAATTCAAATATACTATATTATGGAATATAATTAAGCTTTAAAGAGGCAGTTTTAAAGATTCAATTAGAAGGCATCTGAGTATGTAAATTATGTGAGAAAGTACAGTATTCTAAGTAATCTCTTTCATATAAGACAGGAAGACAAAAGATTGTGAATATTAGAGTATTAACTACTTAAGGGATTTACAAGATGATGATTAGAGAATTCAAGAATTAAAATCAAACTGAGACTTTAGGAGCTCTAGGGAATAAATCTTATAAACTGGTGTCTAAGCATTCTGAGTTCTGCTGTTGACTCAAATGTTACAACAATTACTGCTGCTGAATGAACAAAGAATACATTTGCTTTTATAACATCTTTTACAATACTTTAATAATTACTTTCATAACCAATGCAGTTTCTAACACTCAAAAAAAGCTTTTCAGAGTGACAAGAGCATCACGTGGCAAAACACATCCCTTATCTCAAAAACAAAAATTCAGCATTTATCTAAAAACAAAAGTGGCTTTGAGGGGACAGTGGGATCCAGCACCATTTGCCAAAGGACCTAGCAGAAATCTTGCCCAACAGCACATTGGGAAATAGGCAGACAGGATTTGGTCCTGGCAATGGATCTTGTAGTAGCCCATGAGCCAACTTCAGTTACTGCAAGCTGTGGTCTGGGAATCTCTGGAGACAACTAATTTAATTATCCACAGGTAAGAGAGCCTTTGAGGGAGTCCATATTTCTGGAGGAGAAGTATCAGCACTCTCTTAGGCCAAAAATAAATAAATAAATAAATAAATAAATAAAATTGCATGTGTTGGAGTAGGTAAAGGAGAGTCTGACTTTGCTGGATCATATCTCCCGCAAGGTTGCACAGTTTAGTGCCAGGAGAGATTATCATTGGCTCATAGTTTATCCTACAGGTGCAAAGGAGAAATAGCAAGCAAGTGCCCAGCTTCCCTAGCTGCACTGCAGATTGCCAAATAGGCTTATTTCTCTCTAGTCCCATTCAGAGCACTGATCATGAGGTAAATGAGTAGTGTGCAAGAAATAAAAGGGGGAAGAGAAGATAGAATTCTCAGGGAATATTAAAAGAACGTAGACACTTTATGTCACTGATTCCATCAAGAATAACATGAGGCACTGAGAATGCCTCACCCATGGATGCCCTCAACTGGCTTATGGGTACCACCAGTGCTCCAAGTTCCTCACCTACACACATCCCACCCTGTAGCTAGCTCCCTGTGTTTGCTTCGGATGGCATTTATAACAGTAAACTTTGGAAGGCAGCCAGTGAATGCATGTAAAAAGCTGGCCAAATCTGCAGACCAGGGAGAGACCACAAAACTTGAGGTTTAGGAAAACAGAAGACAGGCTGTCAGCACTCAGCCTTGTATATTGCAGGATACAAACAAGGTATATAAGCTTAAGAATCCTGCAACAAGAAAAAGCAAGAAGTGTGAAGCAGTTGTATCTGTAGAAGGCCTAAGAAAGTCTGTCTAGTCAAAGCTATGATTTTTCCAGTAGTCATGTATGGGTGCGAGAGTTGGACTATAAAGAAAGCTCAGCACTGAAGAATTGGTGCTTTTGAACTGTGGTGTTGGAAAAGACACTTGAGAGTCCTTCGTTGCAAGGAGATCCAACCAGTCCATCCTAAAGGAGATCAGTCCTGGGTTTTCATTGGAAGGACTGATGTTGAAGCTGAAACTCCAATACTTTGGCCACCTGATGCAAAGAACTGACTCACTGGAAAAGACCCTGATGCTGGGAAAGATTGAAGGCAGGAGGAGAAGGGGATGACAGGGGATGAGATGGTTGGATGGCATCACCGATTCAATGGACATGACTTTATATAAGCTCTGGGAGTTGGTGATGGACAGGGAAGCCTGGTATGCTGCAGTCTATGGGGTCAGACACGACTGAGAGACTGAACTGAAATTGAAATGAGGTTGGAAAGAGTCGGACATGACTGAATGACTGAACTGAACTGAAGAAAGCCTCAGAATCTCTAGCAGGGCTGAAGGAGGTTATTTCTCACCCCAAGGACAGTAAAGACTCAAGGAAGTGACTGCCACTTCAAATGCAACGACAGCAATACAAAACTTATACGAAAAATCAAAGTAAAATAACATAATCAAAGGATCACAATAGCCACACACAAAGACATGAAAATCTGTAATATATCAGGTAAAAAAATTCAAAATAGCTGTTTTAATAAAGCTCAGGGAGTTCCAAGAAAACACAGAAGGAGAATTCAGCAATATCAAAAGAACAATACCCAAACAAAATGAGAAATTTTAGAGACAGAAATCATAAAAAAATAATCAAATAAAAAATATGCAGTTGAAGGAAACATGAATGAAATGAAAATGCAAAAAAAAAAAAAAAAATCAACAATAGAACTGACCAAGTGAAGATAAAAACCTGTGAGGTTGAAGAAAGGCCCTTGAAATTATTTAGTCAGAGGAGAATAAAAAAGAATTTTTAAAAAATTGAAAAAAGCTTGCTTCATCCATGGGGTATCAGTAAAAGAAAAAAATTTTTAAATAATTTGAGTTCCAGGAAAAGATAGGGAGAAGGTCAGAAAGCTTATTTAAAGAAATGATGGCTGAAAACTTCCCAATGTGGGAAGAGATCTGAATATCCAAGTTCATGAAGCTCACAGGTCACAAAACAAAACCAACTTACAGAGATTCCTTTCCAAAGTACATTGTAACAAAACTATCAAAAATCAAAGGCAAAGAGAGGATCTTAAAAGATGCAAAAGAAAAGAAGCTTATGACTTACAAAAGATCTCCCATAAGGCTGTCAGCAGATTTCTAGCAGAACACTTATAGAGCAGGAGAAAGTAGATTATCTATTGAAAGTGCTTAAAGAAAAAACTTCCAACCAAGAATATTTTTCCCAGCAAAGCTGTATTTCAGGAATAAAGGAGGGACAACATCTTTCCCAGACAAATGAAACTTCAGGAAATCGATCACAGTAGACATGTATTACAAGAAATACTGAAAGAGTTCTTTTAGCTGAAATTAAAGAATACTAATTAGTAACATGAAATCATACGAAAACATGCAACACAATGATAAAGCTAAGGATACACTCAATTCAGAACTCTAATACTATGATGTGATAGTGTTAAACACTTAACTATAGTGAAATGATTAAAGAACAAGAGTATGAAAATACCTTTAACTACAGTAATATGTTAGTGAATAAACAATATGAAAAGAATTGAATTATAACACCAGAAAAGGAGGGAGCAAAAGAATAGCTTTTTATGGATTTGAAGTTGTTATCAACATAAACTAGACTGCTGTAAGATGGAAAAATATTCCTTAGTGAAAACACAAAGAGCACACGGGTAGCTGCAGTTATATCAGGGGAAAAAGAAGAATTTAAGACAAAAACTATAACAAGAGACAAATGAGATCATGATATAATTTTAAAAGGGTCAATTCATTAGGAGACTAAAATTATTAATGTGTATGTAGGACCCAAGACTCGGAGAAGGCAATGGCAACCCACCCCAGTACTCCTGCCTGGAAAATCCCATGGACGGAGGAGCCAGGTAGGCTGCAGTCCATGGAGTCGCAAAGAGTCAGACACGACTGAGCGACTTCACTTTCACTTTTCACTTTCATGCATTGGAGAAGGAAATGGCAACCCACTCCAGTGTTCTTGCCTGGAGAATCCCAGGGACGGGGGAGCCTGGTGGGCTGCCATCTATGGGGTCGCACAGAGTCGGACACGACTGAAGCGACTTAGCAGAAGCAGCAGTACCCAAGACTAGAGCACTCAAATAAGCTATACAAATAATAACCAACCTGAATGGACAGATAGACAACAACAGAATAATATCAGGGACCTTCAAAATATCACTTTCAAAAACAGACCCTCCAGACAGAAAATCAATGAGAAAACACTGGACTTGTGCCAAACTTTAGACCAAATAGAACTAACATACATTTGTAGAACCTTCCATCCAATAGTAACAGAACACACATTCTTTTCAATTACATATGGAACATTCTCCAGGATAAATCACATGATAGATCACAAATCAAGTTCTAGGAACTATAAGAATACTGAAATCATACTAAGCATCTTTTCCAAAACTAAATCGTATGAAAGTAAAAATCAGTAACAGAGGGAAAGCTGGAAAACTCACCAATATGTGGAGATTAAACAACATGCTTCTAAACAATCAATGTTTCCAAAATAAATCAAAATATCTTGAAACAAACAAAAATGGAAATCCAATATACCAAACTTACAGAGGGCAACAAAAGCACTGCTAAGAGGAAGATTTTTGGCCATAAATGCTGACAATAAGTAAAAAAGAAAGAACTGAAATGAACCTAATTTTATACTTCAAGAAATTAGCAAGAGAAGAACTAACTAAGCCTCATATGAGTAAAAGGAAAGAAATAAAGATCAGAGTAGAAATAAGTGAAATATAGACCAGAATAACATTAGCAAAGATCAATTAAACTATGACTAGTTTTTTTTTTTAATATAAAAAAGAGAATCCATTCCTCAAGAACATGGTATATCTCTCCATCTGTTTATGTCACCTTCTGATTTCTTTTATCAGTGTCTTATAATTTTCTGTATACAGTTCCTTTGTCTCCTTAGGTAAGTATAATTCTAGATATTTTATTCTTTCTGTTGCAATGGTGAATGGGATAGATTCTTTAATTTTTCTGATTTTTCATTGTTAGTGTATAGGAATGCAAGTGATTTCTGTGTATTGATTTTGTATCCTGTGACTTTGCTAAATTCACTGATTAGCTCTAGTAATTATCAGATATTATCTTTAGGGTTTTCTATGTAAAGTATCATGTCATCTGCAAAAGTGAGAACTTTACTTTTTCTTTTCCCATCTGGATTCTTTTTTATTTCATTCTCTTCTCTGGTTGCTGTAGCTAGGACTTCCAAAACTAGGTTAAATAATAATGGTGAAAGTGGAAACCCCGGTCTTGTTCCTGATCTTAGGGGGAATGCTTTCAGTTTTTCACCACTGAGAATGTATGCTGTGGGCTTATCATATATGGCCTTTACTATGTTGAGGTAGCTTCCTTCTATGCCCATTTTCGGAAGAGTTTTAATTATAAATGCGTGCTGAATTTTGTCAAAGGCGTTTTATGCATCTATTGAAATGATTATATGGTTTTTATCTTTCATTTTGTTAATATGGTGTATCACATTGATTGATTTGTGTATATTGAAGAGTCCTTGCATCCTGGAATAAAACCAACTTGATCATGGTGTATGAACTATTGAATGCATTGTTGAATTCTGTTTGCTAGAATTTTGTTGAGGATTTTTGCATCTATGTTCATCAATGAATTTGGCCTGCAGTTTTCTTTTTTGTGTGTTGTCTTTGTCTTGATAAGTGTTGAGGCTGTGGAGGAAAGGGAATGATGAGAGTGTAAACCGTTACAGCCACTATGGAAAACAAAGTGCAGTTTCCTAAAAAAATAAAATAAAAATAGAACTGCCATATACGCCAGCAGCATTTTCACTTCTGGGTATATGTCTGAAGAAAATTAAAATAAGGTCTTGAAGATACATCTGCTTTCCCATGTTTATTGCAGCAATATTCATAACAGCCAACATAAGGAAACAAACTAAGTGTCCGTCCACAGATGGATAAAATGTGGCTGGTAAATAGATAAAAATGGATAACAACATGGATAAAAATGGATCAACAAATGGATAAAAATGTGGCTGGTAAATAGATAGACTGACTGATTTGAAAGTTTAGAATATTGGAACAGAAATATAAACAAGTGCCAAAGGAAACAACATAACAATACTTAATATTAGAAATGTAATTTAATATAATTAGTTTGTATTTATTATTCATGAACTGTTTCATATTCTTCTGCTACACTTATGTACCAGGAAAATTCTTAGTTATGACTGTGGGCACACAGGAATTTTCTGTAAATGTTTCTATAGTCAGAATTTCATTTGTCTTTCTCATGACCTTGGAGGACTGGCTGTGCCTGGATTCATCACAGGATTCTTAAAAAGTTTTGTATAAGCATACGCATACACACACATACACACACACGAGTATATTCTTCAGCCATGAGAATGAAGGTAATCTTGCTGTTTTCAATAGTGTAGTTGGACCTTGAATGTGTTATGCTAAATAAAATGTCAAAGAGTGGAAGACATGCTGTGTGACCTCACTTACATGTGGAATCTACAAAAGCTGAACTCATACAAACAAATATTAAGTGGTGGTTACCATGGACTGGAGGGTAGAGATATAAGCAGAGGTTGGTCACAGAGTACAAACTTCTTCTAATTTTGAGACAAAACAGTTTGGGGATCTAATATTCAGTATGGTGATTACAGTTAATAATACTATATATGTCAAAAGTGCTATTAGATCTTAAATTTTCTTACCATGATATATATGCTCACTATATGAGGTGATAGAATTATTACCTGATGCTAATATGGTGATAATTTTTCAATATAGAAATGTTTAAAATCAACACATTGTATACCATTAAGTTACACAATATTATATGCCAACTATATCTTAATAAAACTGGAAAGATAATCTCAAATGGAGAGGAGTTATTTCTATTTTCCAGTTGAGGTGACTGAGATTTCAAAAATTATTGTTTAAACTTGAGCCCAAAATTGAACCCAAATTTCCTAGCACCTTAACACATAGCATGTGCTCACAAAATAAAAATGATTTTTTTTGTGGAGACAGATATTCCAAACCATTTAATTCAGAATAAATACATTATTGCAGGCTTACTACATGACAGATATTGTGCAAGCTGCTAGTAATAAAGAGACTAATAAAATGCAGAATCAATCTCTCTATAGCCTTATATCAGGCATAAGTATTTGCTGAAAGCTGAAAGAAAAATAATAAACTGCACACAATCTGGATTCCAGAATTACAGTTCTTGATTCACATAAAGGCAATTTAATGCTTCCTGTGTCACAACAGTTCTACTGTGGCTTATACCGCATGCATGCTCCATCGCTTCAGTCATGTTTGACTCTTGAGACCCTATGGACTATAGCCCACTAGGCTCCTCTGTCCATGGGATTCTCCCAGCAAGGATACTAGAATGGGTTGCCATGCCCTTCTCCAGAGGATCTTCCTGGCCCAGGGATCGAACCCATATCTCCTTCATTGATAGGTGGATTCTTTACTCCTGAACCACTGGGGAAGCTTATACTACAGAAGCATTATTCTGAATATGTAATGTTACTTGTCAAAGCTAGGAATGCTGATATTCAAAATATATTTCTGCAACATCATCCAATTAGAAGTCTACAAATCAATGCCAAGTTGTTGGGAAACAAATCACTTTTAACACTTCAGGGGTAATCTGTATTTCTTGAATGAGAAAGCAGTAAAAACTGATTTATTTCCTGATGTTTAGAATTTTTAGCAACTATTTTTATTCTCAAAGGTGGCATAATATAAAAATCTGACACAGCATTTTCATGATTAAATGTGTAACTTAATGTGAAGATATAGGGAAATGTTTAATATAAAATATAAATGCTTAATATAAATAATATAAAATATAAATAATATATAAATGTTGAAACATATAAGTGTTTAATATAAAAAATGTTTAATCTGGTTAATTTCAACTCAATAGGTACAAGTCTTTTTGTCTTTTTATGATGTCGGAAAGGAAAAAAAGAGCATGATAAACTTGGAGTAGCCAAGAGTTCTTTGTCAGAAGCATCTTTCAACTTAATACACTGTCATTCCATTGTTTTACAAACTGACTCCCTACTGCCATCCTTGTAGCATCCTTTATATAGAACTGTATTTACCTGGAGTGTTAAATCCTCACTCTGAACATGATAATAAGGAATATGTCACTAAACAGAATAGACTTTCCCTTCTCTGTACTTTATTGTTCTATACACTGAAACAGGAATTTTGCTGAGAGACTACACACTATCATATACTGATACATTTCTGCTTGGGCCCCCACAGAATTAATTGGCATTCTTTCATTCCACGTACTAGTGACTGATATGGCATAAGCAAAAATGTAGCAGATTTGGTAGGTTTTCCTCATCTACTTGAGCTGATGTGCCCTCAAGGACTTAGCCTATTGTGGTGAATTCTCTTCTGCAGCCAGAAAAATGTCTGGATTTGTAAGGGTATGAATTTTTACTCTCTATTCCCATTTGTTCTCTTATTGCCTTATGTAGAGCTGCCAGATTCTCTGGGACTGCCTTTTTACTTCTCTGTGAATTTTCTTTCCGAAACTAAATTAAACCTTTTTTTTTTTTTTTTTTTTGACTGCAAGTGCTTCCGGGAACACTCTAAGAAGTTTTACCTTATCAATGATTCAGATATTCTTCCAAAGTACTTGATAATTGTGAACTGGTTACAATTGGCTCCTCATTTTCAGAGCCAGAGGTATACTCCTGCTTTTTGAACACAGCACATTCAATAGATTTCATTCGTTTATGTTTCAAGAATACATTTCAAATCTTCAACCGTAAGCTTTTTTGGTGCTTTCACTTTGCTTAATAAGTAATGTGAGTTGAATATATTGGCATATTGCCATACTTTGTTGACCATTTCACTGTCTACATATAGGACCAGTTATGTATTCACAATGCCTCCCATACAAAATGAAATGCAAGTCTCCTTTTTGAAATGCAGTAAGACTAATGCTCCAGTGACATTAAAGCATTAAAAAGTATATGACTCCTCTAAGCAGAGCACCCTTCGTGACTTCTCAGGCTGCATACCCATGGGACCAGCCTTGCCTATAAATTTTTTCTGATCAAAATTCTCATCATAGGAAAAATCAGTAATTACACTTTCAATAGTTTGCCTTTATGATGGTAATCCTGATGTGGCCTCATAAATATGTTAATATTTTATATATGCTATTTCCTCAACTAATTATAGAATATTCCTGAAATGTTAATTTTTTTCTGCTAAAATACTGTTATAATAAAGTACTGTAAAATACTAATACAACTCACAATATTATTGTTGTTTGATGTATTGTACTACCCTTGAATTCCTTACTTTGCATTCCTGGTGATACAGACCAAGAGCCATGGAGACAGGCTGAAAGGGTGTGAATCCCGGCCCCACACACTAGTGTGTGGTGAGACCCTAGCAGGGTACCTACTCCTCCAAGTCTCCATCATCTAATCTATGAAACACAGACGAAAATTATATGCAACTCCTAGTTTTTGTTTTCTAATGGGAATTAAATTACATTAGTGTTAATTCTAGGAGTGTGTCTGATACATAACAGCAGCTTACCAGTGTTAAATATTGCATGTTTACTTAAACCAAGTTCTTTCTTTTCTAGTAACCACTTGCCTATAACCCTGGTCCTGACTTCATCATCCCTATTAATTCTTACCATAAATATTTTTCCTGCCTTCGTTGCCTCTTTTCTCTATCCATGTATTCTATCAGACTATGTAATTCAGATTTTGTATTCTCTTCCTGCATATTACATATGCACATTAGTCAGCAGTTCCCACCCCTCAGAACCTTCCTCAAATAGTCCTAATCTTTCTGGGGCCACTGTAATATCATGAAGACAATGATAATGGATTCAGCCTTCATGAGCACTTGAATCTTGTAATCTTCCTCATCGCCTCTCAGATGTGACATTTCTCTTCTTTCTACATCTTATGAACCATATTTATCTAATTTAAGCTATGCCCATTGGGCTATAAAGACACAAAAGACCACCTACATTTTGGAAGCAGTAAGTCTAAATCTGAAGACTCACAATCCCCTCTTCCTTCATGTGATGCGTTTTGTTTTCTCGCTGTTCAATACCAAAATAACTAAATCTGTAGAACTCTAACACTGATTGCCAGCACTCTCAAAGAAACTAAAATCAATCCATCTTCAGAGGAAACTGAAATTAATAGTCAGTATTTACCTCATCATTCCTAGAGATCCAAGCCTCCATGCCATCTGCTGTCACTGGGTTCTCTCATCCTTATCCTGTTGGGCACATTCTAGTTCCCTCTAAACCTCATTCCTCTCCACTCTTGTTTTTACAATGTGTCCTTTAGAATGCTCATCTGGTGATCAGAAGCATCCTTTATATTTTCAGTTTCTTCTTGGAATATGGTGTCCATATCTTCTCACCTTACTTGATGCGCCTGAGGATTCAGCTTCTAATAGAAACCCTGGTGTAGAGGCTCTGCTTCTCAGACACCTCATGTGTATGAGACAGTTTGGAGGGGGGGGGGGGTGATTATCCTCATTAAGTTATGACCTAGCCTTATCTGATAAACACTAAGCTTTCTGACTAATAAATATGTAACCTATCCATGAATCCCTCACCCAATCCTTGGATTCATAGAATTCCAAGTTTAAATTTCTTATTATTAACAGATTATATTAAGGCTTCTGCATAGTTCAGCAAGTCAAGGACAATTAAGGGGACTTTGGTTTAACTTTAAGCAACTAGAAAGATAGTGTTGGCCTCAACTGAGATGGGACATGTCATATGCACAGGAGCTTTGGAAATGAGTAATTCAGATTCTAGGATTCAGCTTCTGATATATTCTCCTCTTTCTTTCTTCAAAAGCACAATGCCATGTGCTCATCTTTCTTTCTTTCTTTGTACTTCCTTCCAGGTCACTTCCCCTAAGTCAGTGAATATTTTATTTCCAGGTAATACTGTCTCTCTTTCTCTAAGCTCCTTATTTTTTTTTTTTTTTTTTTTTTGGTGGGGGGTGGGGGGTGATTTGACCAAGAGCATGCAGGGCATGTAGCTTCCTGGATTCTCATTTCTTTTATTCATTTGTATGTCTGTCTTTTCCTCCAATGCCTCCTTTCCAGTCAGTCTCCCAAAATCAGATGAGGGACTCCCCAGTTTCTACCAACCTTAGTGTGTTTTTGCAGTCCACCTACTCTGTTTTTGAATTAAGGTCTTTGGTCTATTAATACCTGCTATTATCATTATTTATCATCAATAGTCTATTGTCACTTCTTTACCTACCTAGCTTAGATCGTGCTCTTATGAGATTTACTGCCTTGCAAGCGCCCTCAAGCACTTCTCTTCTACAGTGTTCAGAAACACCCTAAACCTAGTTGCACCTAACTCTCCACATCCATTTTTCTACATCTGAGTAGACATTATAAGCATACCTCAAAGGTATTACAAATTTGGTTCCACTATAAAGGGAATATCACAATAAAGCAGGTCACGTGACTTTTATTGGTCTCCCAGAGCACATAAAGCTAAGTTTACACTATATTGTAGTCAATAAGTCTAATAAACAATGTATATACCTTAATTTAAAAACACTTTATTGCTAAAAACTGCTATCATACAAGCCTTCAGTGAGCTACACTCATTTTGTAATAACATAGATGATTGTAAGAAATACAGTAATAATGAAAAAGCTTTAAATATTATGAGAATTACCAAAATGTGACACAGAGACACAAAGTGGGAAAATGCTGTTGGTGAAATGGTGCCAATAGTCTTGTTCAACTCAGGGCTTCTGCGAACATTCAATTAAAAAAAATACAGTATCTGCAAAACTCAATAAAATGAGTTGCTATTTCCCTTTCCAGGGGAAATACGACTCAGGGATCGACCCTGTGTCTCTTAGGTCTCCTGCATTGGCAGGCAGATTCTTTACCACTAGCTCCACCTAGTAGTTACCCCAATGGACTATGTTTAAATCCCTAAAAGTTTTTCTTTTCATGACTTTTGTGAACACTCTCCTGTCTTTCTTTTTGCTCATTTCCTTACCTAGGTAGACTTTTTCTTCTGAAATACTCCCTACATTTGAGTAGTCCAAGGTTGAGCCCTTTGCCAGCTACATTCTCCTTTTAAGTTATCTCATTCAATTTCTTAAATCTAAGCTGTATGATTATTTTATAATTTTCTAAATCTCTATATCCAGCATTCACTCCGCAGTTAAGCTTCCAGCATATTTATCCAACAATCTTACTGGACCTAATCACCATTCTACATTTACGGCATCCAAAATTTAACGTTCGATATGCCTCTCTCTCTGTGTTATTAACTTTGTGCTGTACTAAGTCACTTCAGTTGTGTCCAACTCTTTGCAACCTACGGACTATAACCCTTCAGCCTCCTCTGTCCATTGGATTGCTTCTCCAAGCAAGAAGCCATGCCATTCTCCAGTGGATCTTCCTGACACAGGAGTCAAACACATATTTCCAGCGTCTTTGCAGACAGTCTCTTTATCCACTGAGCCACCTGGGAAGCCCATTATTAACTTTAGTAGTAGATAACAACAAATAATTCCCTTCTCCGCTTACCCATGACCTGCCTGTCAGCAAGAACTGTGAGTTCTTATCTAAATATGTCTTATCCATATCTTTTTTTTTTTTTTTAATTTCTTCAGAGTATTTTATTTCTTTTTTTTTTTTTTTTTTTTTTTTTAGTTGGAGGCTAATTACTTCACAACATTTCAGTGGGTTTTGTCATACATTGATATGAATCAGCCATGGATTTACACGTATTCCTCATCCCGATCCCCCCTCCCACCTCCCTCTCCACCCGATTCCTCCGGGTCTTCCCAGTGCACCAGGACCGAGCACTTGTCTCATGCATCCCACCTGGGCAGGTGATCTGTTTCACCATAGATAATATACATGCTGTTCTTTCGAAATATCCCACCCTCACATTCTCCCACAGAGTTCAAAAGTCTGTTCTGTATTTCTGTGTCTCTTTTTCTGTTTTGCATATAGGGTTATTGTTACCATCTTTCTAAATTCCATATATATGTGTTAGTATGCTGTAATGTTCTTTATCTTTCTGGCTTACTTCACTCTGTATAAGGAGCTCCCGTTTCATCCATCTCATTAGGACTGGTTCAAATGAATTCTTTTTGACGGCTGAGTAATATTCCATGGTGTATATGTACCACAGCTTCCTTATCCATTCATCTGCTGATGGGCATCTAGGTTGCTTCCATATCCAGGCTATTATAAACAGTGCTGCGATGAACATTGGGGTGCACGTGTCTCTTTCAGATCTGGTTTCCTCAGTGTGTATGCCCAGAAGTGGGATTGCTGGGTCATATGGCAGTTCTATTTCCAGTTTTTTAAGAAATCTCCACACTGTTTTCCATAGCGGCTGTACTAGTTTGCATTCCCACCAACAGTGTAAGAGGGTTCCCTTTTCTCCACACCCTCTCCAGCATTTATTGCCTGTAGACTTTTGGAGAGCAGCCATCCTGACTGGCATGTAATGGTACCTCATTGTGGTTTTGATTTGCATTTCTCTAATAATGAGTGATGTTGAGCATCTTTTCATGTGTTTGTTAGTCATCTGTATGTCTTCTTTGGAGAAATGTCTGTTTACTTCTTTGGCCCATTTTTTGATTGGGTCATTTATTTTTCTGGAATTGAGCTGCAGGAGTTGCTTGTATATTTTTGAGATTAATCCTTTGTCTGTTTCTTCATTTGCTACTATTTTCTCCCAAACTGAGGGCTGTCTTTTCACCTTACTTATAGTTTCCTTTGTAGTGCAAAAGCTTTTAAGTTTCATTAGGTCCCATTTGTTTAGTTTTGCTTTTATTTCCAATATTCTGGGAGGTGGGTCATAGAGGATCTTGCTGTGATTTATGTCGGAGAGTGTTTTGCCTATGTTCTCCTCTAGGAGTTTTATAGTTTCTGGTCTTACATTTAGATCTTTAACCCATTTTGAGTTTATTTTTGTGTATGGTGTTAGAAAGTGTTCTAGTTTCATTCTTTTACAAGTGGTTGACCAGTTTTCCCAGCACCACTTCTTAAAGAGGTTGTCTTTTTTCCATTGTATATCCTTGCCTCCTTTGTCAAAGATAAGGTGTCCATAGGTTCGTGGATTTGTCTCTGGGCTTTCTATTCTGTTCCATTGATCTATATTTCTGTCTTTGTGCCAGTACCATACTGTCTTGATGACTGTGGCTTTGTAGTAGAGTCTGAGGTCAGGCAGGTTGATTCCTCCAGTTCCATTCTTCTTTCTCAAGATTACTTTGGCTATTCGAGGTTTTTTGAATTTCCATACAAATTGTGAAATTCTTTGGTCTAGTTCTGTGAAAAATACCGTTGGTAGCTTGATAGGGATTGCATTGAATCTATAGATGGCTTTTGGTAGAATAGCCATTTTGACAATATTGATTCTTCCAATCCATGAACACGGTATGTTTCTCCATCTGTTTGTGTCCTCTTTGATTTCTTTCATCAGTGTTTTATAGTTTTCTATGTATAGGTCTTTTGTTTCTTTAGGTAGGTATACTCCTAAGTATTTTATTCTTTTTGTTGCAATGGTGAATGGTATTGTTTCCTTAATTTCTCTTTCTGTTTTTTCATTGTTAGTATATAGGAATGCAAGGGATTTCTCTGTATTAATTTTATATCCTGCATCTTGACTATATTCATTGATTAGCTCTAGTAATTTCCTGGTAGAGTCTTTAGGGTTTTCTATGTAGAGGATCATGTCATCTGCAAACAGTGAGAGTTTCACTTCTTCTTTTCCTATCTGGATTCATTTTACTTCTTTTTCTGCTCTGATTGCTGTGGCCAAAACTTCCAACACTATGCTGAATAGTAGTGGTGAGAGTGGGCACCCTTGTCTTGTTCCTGATTTCAGGGGAAATGCTTTCAATTTTTCACCATTGAGGGTGATGCTTACTGTGGGTTTGTCATATATAGCTTTTATTATGTTGAGGTATGTTCCTTCTATTCCTGCTTTTT
This sequence comes from Dama dama, assembly GCF_033118175.1. Classification (NCBI taxonomy): domain Eukaryota; kingdom Metazoa; phylum Chordata; class Mammalia; order Artiodactyla; family Cervidae; genus Dama; species Dama dama. Next base: position 36,348,677 of record NC_083689.1, read on the forward strand.
GGAGAGTTTTAATCATAAATGAGTGTTGAATTTTGTCAAAGGCTTTCTCTGCATCTATTGAGATAATCATATGGTTTTTATCTGTCAATTTGTTAATGTGGTGTATTACATTGATTGATTTGTGAATATTAAAGAATCCTTGCATTCCTGGGATAACGCCCACTTGGTCATGGTGTATGATTTTTTTAATATGTTGTTGGATTCTGTTTGCTAGAATTTTGTTAAGGATTTTTGCATCTATGTTCATCAGTGATATTGGCCTGTAGTTTTCTTTTTTGTGGCATCTTTGTCTGGTTTTGGAATTAGGGTGATGGTGGCCTCATAGAATGAGTTTGGAAGCTTACCTTCATCTGTAATTTTCTGGAAGAGTTTGAGTAAGATAGGTGTTAGCTCTTCTCTAAATTTTTGGTAGAATTCAGCTGTGAAGCCATCTGGTCCTGGGCTTTTGTTTGCTGGAAGATTTTTGATTACAGTTTTGATTTCCTTGCTTGTGATGGGTCTGTTAAGATCTTCTATTTCTTCCTGGTTCAGTTTTGGAAAGTTATACTTTTCTAAGAATTTGTCCATTTCATCCAAGTTGTCCATTTTATTGGCATAGAGCTGCTGGTAGTAGTCTTTTATGATCCTTTGTATTTCAGTGTTGTCTGTTGTGATCTCTCCATTTTCATTTCTAATTTTGTTAATTTGGTTCTTCTCTCTTTGTTTCTTAATGAGTCTTGCTAATGGTTTGTCAATTTTGTTTATTTTTTCAAAAAACCAGCTTTTAGCTTTGTTGATTTTTGCTATCGTCTCTTTAGTTTTAATTGCATTTATTTCTGCCCTGATTTTTAAGATTTCTTTCCTTCTGCTAACCCTGGGGTTCTTCATTTCTTCCTTCTCTAATTGCTTTAGGTGTAGAGTTAGGTTATTTATTTGGTTTTTTTCTTGTTTCTTGATGTAAGCCTGTAATGCTATGAACCTTCCCCTTAGCACTGCTTTTACAGTGTCCCATAGGTTTTGGGTTGTTGTGTTTTCATTTTCATTCATTTCTATACATATTTTGATTTCTTTTTTGATTTCTTCTATGATTTGTTGGTTATTCAGAAGCGTGTTATTTAGCCTCCATGTGTTTGAATTTTTAACAATTTTTTTCCTGTAATTGAGATCTAATCTTACTGCACTGTGGTCAGAAAAGATGACTGGAATGATTTCAATTTTTTTGAATTTTCCAAGACCAGATTTATGGCCCAGGATGTGATCTATTCTGGAGAAGGTTCCGTGTGCACTTGAGAAAAAGGTGAAGTTGATTGTTTTGGGGTGAAATGTCCTATAGATATCAATTAGGTCTAGCTGGTCCATTGTGTCATTTAAGGTTTGTGTTTCCTTGTTAATTTTCTGTTTAGTTGATCTATCCATAGTTGTGAGTGGGGTATTAAAGTCTCCCACTATTATTGTGTTACTATTAATTTCCTCTTTAATACTCGTTAGTGTTTGCCGTACATATTGCAGTGTTCCTATGTTGGGTGCATATATATTTATAATTGTTATATCTTCTTCTTCAATTGATCGTTTGATCATTATGTAGTGTCCTTCTTTGTCTCTTTTCACATCCTTTATTTGAAAGTCTATTTTATCTGATATGAGTATTGTGACTCCTGCTTTCTTTTGGTCTCCGTTTGCATGAAATATTTTTTTCCAGCCCTTCACTTTTAGTCTGTATGTGTCTCTTGTTTTGAGGTGGGTCTCTTGTAGACAGCATATATAGGGGTCTTGTTTTTGTATCCATTCAGCCAATCTTTGTCTTTTGGTTGGGGCATTCAACCCATTTACATTTAAGGTAATTATTGATAGGTGTGGTCCCGTTGCCATTTACTTTGTTGTTTTGGGTTCACGTTTATACAACCTGTCTGCATTTCCTGTCTAGAGAAGATCCTTTAGTATTTGTTGAAGAGCTGGTTTGGTGGTGCTGAATTCTCTCAGCTTTTGCTTATCTGTAAAGCTTTTGAATTCTCCTTCATATCTGAATGAGATCCTTGCTGGATACAGTAATCTAGGTTGTAGGTTATTCTCTTTCATTACTTTCAGTAGCCCCTGCCATTCCCTTCTGGCCTGGAGGGTTTCTATTGATAGATCAGCTGTTATCCTTATGGGAATCCCTTTGTGTGTTATTTGTTGTTTCTCCCTTGCTGCTTTTAATATTTGTTCTTTGTGTTTGATCTTTGTTAATTTGATTAATATGTGTCTTGGGGTGTTTCGCCTTGGGTTTATCCTGTTTGGGACTCTCTGGGTTTCTTGGACTTGGGTGGCTATTTCCTTCCCCATTTTAGGGAAGTTTTCAGCTATTATCTCCTCGAGTATTTTCTCATGGCCTTTCTTTTTGTCTTCTTCTTCTGGAACTCCTATGATTCGATTGTTGGGGCGTTTCACATTGTCCCAGAGGTCCCTGATGTTGTCCTCCTTTCTTTTGATCCTTTTTTCTTTTTTCCTCTCTGCTTCATTTATTTCCACCATTTTATCTTCTACCTCACTTATCCTATCTTCTGCCTCCGTTAGTCTACTCTTGGTTCCCTCCAAAGTGTTTCTGATCTCATTCATTGCATTATTCATTTTTAATTGACTCTTTTTTATTTCTTCTAGCTCTTTATTAAACATTTCTTGAATCTTTTCAATCTTTGTTTCCAGGCTATTTATCTGTAACTCCATTTTGTTTTCAAGATTTTGGATCATTTTTATTATCATTATTCTAAATTCTTTTTCAGGCAGATTCCCTATCTCCTCCTCTTTTGTTTGACTTGGTGGGCATTTTTCATGTTCCTTTACCTGTTGGGTATTTCTTTGCCTTTTCATCTTGTTTAGATTGCTGTGTCTGGAGTGGGCTTTCTGTATTCTGGAGGTCTGTGGTTCCTTTTTATTGTGGAGGATTTATCCAGTGGGTGTGGTTAGACGATTGGCTTGTCAAGGTTTCCTGGTTAGGGAAGCTTGCGTCAAGTGTTCTGGTGCGTGGAACTTGATTTTTTCTCTTTGGAGAGCAATGGAGTGCCCAGTAATGAGTTTTGAGATGGGTCTATGTGTTAGGTGTGACCTTGGGTAGCCTGTATGTTGACGTTCAGGGCTATGTTCCTGCGTTGCTGGAGAATTTGCGTGGTATGTCTTGCTCTAAAACTTATTGGCTCTTGGGTGGTGGTTGGTTTCAGTGTAGGTATGGAGGCTTTTGGACTGTCACTTATTACTTAAAGTTCCATGTAGTCAGGAGTTTTCTGGTGTTCTCAGGTTTTGGGCTTAAGTCTCCTGCCTCTGGATTTCAGTTTTATTCTTCCTGTAGTCTCAGGACTTCTCCAGCTATACAGCACTGATAATAAAACTTCTAGGTTAATGGCGAAAAGATTCTCCCCCGTTAGGGACACCCAGAGAGGTTCACAGAGTTACATGAAGAAGAGGAGAGGGAGGAGGGAGATAGAGATGAGCAGGAAGAGAAAAAGGGGGACTCAAGAGGAGAGAGACAGATCTACGCAGCTGTCTGTTCCCAGAGTGTTCTCCGTAGCCCAGTCACCTACAAAGATTCACAGAATTGGATTGGGAAGAGAAAGGGGAAAGGAGGAAATAGAGGTGTTCTGAGGTAGAAAACAGACAGTCAAGATTGGGAGAGAATAATCTTCGGTTTAAAAATAGGGCTTCTCTTCTTTTTTTTTTTTTTTTTGTAAGTTTATAGTGTATTGAAAATGAAAATTAAGGAGTAGTAGAGGAGTACTAGAGGACTTTAAAAGAAATAAGAGAAAAAGAAAAATAGAAAATAGAAGAGAAAAAGGAAAGAAAAAAAAAGAAGAAAAAAGAAAAAAAAAGAAAGAAAAAAAAATTTTTTTTTCCCTAATTAAAAAAATCGTAAAAATCTATGGAAATGAAAGTTAAGGAGTAATGGGGGAGTAATAGAGAATTTTAAAGGAAAATAAAACAGAAAAAAATAAAAAAAAAAAGAGAGAAAAAAAAGTAAAATTATATCTAGGAGTTTCTCTGGAGCTGTTGCGGTCAGTGTGGGTTCGGCTCAGTTTCAGATAGCTCCTCGTTCCAGCTTACACTTCTCGATATCTACAGGCCCCTTCCGGTGTAGTCAGTGTTTTCTACAGGGATTTTAATCTGTTGCACCAGTCCCTTCTGAAGCGGTTCCCTTTGTTTATTTGGCTTCTGTTTGCCGGTCTCTTCAGAGCCTCATTTCCGCCCTGACACAGGCGGGCGGAGGTGGACTCTTATTCAGGTAGCTAGTTCCGTCGCTCTGCGGGGAGGGGCTGGCGCCGCGGGGATGGGCTGGCGCTGCCGGGAGGGGCTGACGCTGCTCTCTCCGTCTGCGCTGCTCAGGCTCCCGGCTGTTCTATGTGGAGCGCGCCCCGCGCTGCGCAAGGTTCCAGCCCTCGGGTGTTCCACAAAAGCACGGAACAAAAAGCTGCGCCCGCTCTCTGTGCCTTCCCCATCAGAGCAGTCCAGGCAGCCAGGGGCTCGGTGGGCGCACTCTCCCCAGGTGTGGCGCGCCCCCTCCCTTCCGCGGACCCAGTCTCAGTTTCCGCTGCCGCCAGTCGGGTGCGCGCGCCTTCTGCCCTCCGCGTCCCCAGCCCCAGTCCCCGCCCGCGCCGGTCGGGTGCCTGCGCCCTGTGTCTCGCCGCGACCTTCCCCTCCCCCCTGCCTCCTGCCTCCGGCGTGGCTGGGCCGGTCCTCAGCCTGCGAGCTCTTCTCTGGATTTTCTCGGTCTCTTTGTTCTGCGAATGGCCGGCAGTGTGTTCGGGCGAGTTAATTTACTCTCTTTCGGTCTCCCACAGTTCAAGTTGGCAACTCACAGAAGCTCCCTCCGATTGTCCTCAGGGCACTCAGGCCCGGACCCTACCCCAAGCAATGCCGCCTAAGACTTCCTTCCCGGGATGGATCTCCGTCCTTAGCTCTTTTGTCTCACTTTTTATCTTTTATATTTTGTCCTACCTCCTTTTGAAGACAATGGGCTGCTTTTCTGGGCGCCTGATGACCTCAGCTAGCGATCAGAAGTTGTTTTGCAAAGTTTGCTCTGCGTTCAGTTATTCTTTTGATGAATTTGTAGGAGAGAAAGTGGTCTCCCCATCCTACTCCTCTGCCATCTTGGCTCCTCCCCCTCTTATCCATATCTTATCCAAAATATGTATTAAATTCACCCATCTCATTTTTCTCCACTGCCCCGACACTATCTTAAGCAAGTATTGCAAATCAGTGGCCCCCAACCTTTCTAGCACCAGAAACAAGTTTCATGGAAGACAATTTTCCCATGGATTGAGGGTGGAGGGGATGGTTTGGGGATGATTCAAGCACATCACATTTATTGCACTTTATTTCTATTATTACTATATCAGCTCTACCTCAGGTCATCAGGAAATAGATTCCAGAGGTCTGGAACCCCTGTTAAAAATCACATCTATCGAGCATCCTGTTCCTAACTAGCAAGCTCATTTCTCTCAACGTGAAGACACGTATGTCTTCACTTCTCCACCTTCAACACATAGATGAGTGGTAGGCATGTTCCAAGCACTGAACAAATCAAAAAGCAATGGACACTCTTTATTTCTCCTCCATAATTCATTAGAGCTTCCTTTTCCTGATTTAACATTATCATTATTCCATGTATTCTACCTAAATCCCTATTTCCCTTTTTCCCTATTATTTTTCTTCTCCTACCCATATTAGAATGACTGAGAATTCTTATTATTCTAAACACAACATGCTGTTTTACAAGATATATATTCTTAAGTTTTTAAAATAAAAAATGTACACAGAGAAAATATTTGTCACACAGAGTTCAATGTTATTAATTTAATACCTATGCTTCTAGGCTTTCTTTGTGCATATATACAAAATGTATTTTAAAACTTTACTCCTCTACATATTTTTGCAATCTGTTTGTATATAACATGATAATGTGAACATATTCCCAAATTAATAAGATTAGTTAATTGTACTTAAGTATAGTTAACTGACTTTAGTTAAGTAAGCTTGGCAAGTTATTTTTAATAAATGGGTATCGCGTTATATGAAGTTATCTAGTGACTCTCATACTGTTAAATACTTAAGCTGCTTTTAGGTAAGTCTTTAATGGCAACACACTCCAGTACTCTTACCTGGAAAATCCCATGGATGGAAAAGCCTGGTAGGCTGCGGTCCGTGGGGTCGCTAAGAGTTGGACACGACTGAGCGACTTCACTTTCACTTTTCACTTTCATGCATTGGAGAAGGAAATGGCAACCCACTCCAGTGTTCTTGCCTGGAGAATCCCAGGGACGGGGGAGCCTGGTGGGCTGCCGGCTATGGGGTCACACAGAGTCAGACACAACTGAAGTGAATTAGCAGTAGCCATAGCAGTTAAAAAAAACAATGTGTATACTATTCTGTACATAGCAGTTTGCATTTAGTCCTAAGCATTCCTACTGACTAATATCACAGGGTTGGAGTGTGCAAATGTCCAAAATCTATTCTATTTTCAAAATGATATAGAAATAAGTTGCCACATTCTGCTTTTCTACCATAATGTATGAAAATTCTCATTCTTTCCAGCACAGATATTTTAAATCTTTATTAATTTATTAGATACAATATACATGTAATTATCTGAAAAAAAAAAGTTGGCTTAAAGTTCAACATTCAGAAAACTAAGATCATGGCATCTGGTCCCATCGCTTCATGGCAAATAGATGGGGAAATAATGGAAACAGTGATGGTTTATTTTCTTGGGCTCCAAAATCACTGCAGATGGTGACTGCAGTCATGAAATTAAAAGACGCTTGCTCCTTGGAAGAAAAGTTATGACCAATTTAGACAGTATATTAAAAAGTAGAGACATTACTTTGCCTACAAAGGTCCATCTAGTCAAGGCTATGGTTTTTCCAGTAGTCATGTATGGATGTGAGAGTTGAACTATAAAGAAAGCTGAGCGCTGATGAATTGATGCTTTTGAAGTGTGGTGTTGGAGAAGACTCTTGAGAGTTTCTTGGACTTCAAGATCCAACCAGTCTATCCTAAAGGAAATCAATCCTGAATATTCATTGGAAGGACAGATGCCGAAGCTGAAATTCCAATACTTCGGCCTCCTGATTCAAAGAAGTGACTCATCAGGAAAGACTCTGATGCTGGGAAAGATTGAGGGCAGGAGGAGAAGGGGATGACAGAGGATGAGATGGTTGGATAGCATCACCAACTCAATGGACATGAGTTTGAGTAAACTTGGACTTGGTGATGCACAGGGAAACCTGGCATGCTGCAGTCTATGGGGTTGCAGAGAGTCAGACATGAGTGAGTGAGTGAACTGAATTGATCTGAAACAAAGTCCTGATGGCTAGAATTGCAGTAACAGTATTGCTTATTAAATAATTAGCAACATTATAGCAGTCAGTTTTTCTAATAAATAAAATAGACCATCTAATCCATTTATGGATCAGAACATTTATATATTCTTTTATATCCTAAGCAAAGTTTTATAATTTTGTTATTGACAATTACTATTTATTTTAAGTAATTATATATTTTTTAATTTCTTTTTTTTAACTGTGAATGTAATTCTCCAGTCACTTTATTTTCTATTTGGTAATTAAAAGTATTTAGGAAAGCTATTAATTTTTTGAAAATACATCTTTGTTATTGGATGCATTACTATCCCCTCACCATTTCTAACAGATTTCAGTTGCTAGCTGGAGCCTACCTATCTAACCTACTAAAATAGTAAATTTAAACCTTCCAAGGCTTATTTCTTACTTAGTTATTCTCATGATTCCCACTTTGCTTTGGAAATCCTTTCTATTCTTATGCTACATTGGTCTGCTTGGGCTGCCATAACAAATTCCTACCACAAACGGTGGCTTAAACTACAGAAATTTATTTTTCACTGTTCTGGAGGCTGGAAAGGTCAAGATTAATGTTCTGGACATTCAGTTACTGGTGATATCTTTTTTTCTGGTTTGCAGGCCTTTTACTATGTCTTCACATGGTCTTTCCACTGCAAATACGTGCAGAATGAGAGAAAAAGAGTAAATCTCTAATATCTCTTCTAATAAGGACACTAATCCTACTGGATCAGAGTCCCACACTTATAACCTCATTTAATATCCATTCCTTTGGTATAGACCTTGTTTTTAGATACAGTCAGAATGGAGGCTAGCGTCTCAACAAATGAATTGTGGCGGGGAGAAAATTAAGTCCGTATCACATACTTTAGAATTAAAGTCCTATGTCTCATATCACCTGTATATCAGTAACTTTCCACTTGTCAAGATCCACTCCATCCTTTCTTCAGAGCATCAGATTGGTACTCCTAGGTCTCAGTTAAGTAATCCATTAGAATTCGTGATCTTTGCCCACCAACCCAAATATCCAAATACACTCGAGTCACAGTTTCCTCTGTTTCCCTCGTCCCCCACAACCTTCAAGTCCACTCCTCCCCCATGGTTCACTGCCCCATGACTTCATTCGGGCTCTCACTATGTTTTACTGGATAGATGAAAGTGTTTTCTTCTACTTCAACTTCCTCCAAACTCCATTTTCTTAAAGGATTTGATTAATTCTCATTAGGTTTTTAAATATCATTTTCTAAAAGACACAGCCTGTGGGATAAATGCTATGGTGTATATGTTAGAAAGGTTAATACCAGTATTAGCCAGAACCATCATTACCAATATTTTTATGTTTTAAAATGTCTTACAGTACCTGCTCTAGGTAACTCATGTAGTCCAAATTAAAAACAAAACTGAAAAGAGCAAAATAAACCACTGGCCAAAGAAGAAGGACTATGGGTTTTGCTTAATCACTAGATATTTTCTGACATTCTTTCAGACACTGCACTACCTTGTCATATATTATTTTCCATGAGTATAGGTATGGGACTAGGTAATTTAGTTCTAATACTACTAGAGATGAGTTTCTAAGTCACAGTATTTATTAATAATACATTATAAGTCAAAAGTGTGATATTCTTAGATAAGCTACAAAGTCTAACTTATATGAATATTTTATATAAAAAATTTAAACTATGGCTGTCATCACATGAAACTCCTGTATAGCTCAGGTTTCTGGGACTTCCTGGCTGTTGGCATAGCTTCGAAACAGCAACAAAATCAACAACAAAGGAAAAACAAGTAAATAAAAGAACAAACCAAATAAAGCTGAATGCTGTTTAAACAGCAAAATGACATCCTCTACAGGACTCAACACAAACATCAGGGGAGAAAACAATTAAAGACCCCAAATTTACCCCAATATACCATTTGATTGCCAGGAAAAACATTTTTAAATGATGACTGTTTTGAAATGTCTAATAAAGTCAGTCTCTGAGTCAGAAAGACGAAAAGCACAATTAAATTTGAAAATTAAACAGAGATAAGTGAAACATGCTGCAGTCCATGGGGTCACAAAGAGTTGGACATGACTGAGCCACTGAACTGAAAACTGAACTGAAACAAGGTTTCCCAAGATGTAACAGAGGCAATACATATGATTTTTTCACTTTAGTGATTTTTTTTTTTTTTTTTTTTTTTGGTTACTCATTTTTGTTTTTTCAGTTGTTACCCAGAGACTGGATTCACCACAACTGAATCAACCCACAAATGAGTAATCCCATTCCTCCTACATTCTCTCTTTTATAATAAAATGGCCTGGATATGATGACAGGACACAAAAAATACAGGACATCTCTGAAGTGTAGCTAGAAGAATGTAGACTGCCCAAGAAATCAGGATTTGCACAACAACACATTAAGAGTTCCCCAGATTTCCTTACTGTCTTGCATAGGTCTCAGGACATTGTAGAAGCCTCCAGTCAGTAATGACCAAGAGGAAGACAGAAAAAAGGAAAAAAAGAAAAAAGAAAAACTCCAAGGGCCTGGTTCTCCTAGCCAAAGACTTAGAAAAGGTTGACCTGATAAGAGATAACTTGTCAGCAATCCCGGACTGACTCCTGTCAAATACCAACAGAAGAAAGCTTACCTCCCCCTCTCAAGGCACCAGCAGAAAAGGAGAGTAAGATGGCAGGCTTAACAGGGAGCTGAGTTGCCATCTTCATTCAGAGCCAAAAGGGTGGTGGAATCATTTGGCTGCTGTCACCTAAAAGCTGTGAGTGAGGCCTAGTAGGAGGGAGAACTTCCACCCCGCCTGTCTGAAACAATGCACTGTGATTTAATGCCCCCTTTCTGCCTGAGTGGTGGTGGCAAGACAAGTGAAGTTGGGTACACACATTCACCCAGACCTCAGGCTACACCTCAACAATGTACATAAACATATGAAATATATATATGTATATATACATTGTATTTAAATATGTAATATATATATGCTTATGTTTTTACACATATTTATACATGTATGCTCAGTTGGTAAAGAATCTAAGAGCAGTGCAGGAGACCAGGGTTCAATTCCTGAGTTCGGAAGATGCCCTAGAGAAGGAAGTGGCAACCCACTCCAGTATTCTTGTCTGAAGAATCCTGTGGACAGAAGGGCCTGGCAGGCTACAGTCCATGGGGTCATAAGAGCTGGACATGACTTAGCGACTAAACCACCACCACCATATATGTGTCTCATAATAGCTAAAAAGTTCAGGAGAGGACAGAAAATCATTTAACATACTCAGAAATAGGAAAACTACAACATGGATGAGAAAGACAATCAATAGACTCCAAAACAGTCCTTGAATGGATGAATGGTGAAATAAACTATAATAATCAATTTTAAAGTATTAACTATAAGAAAGTAGACTCTAATTAAATAACTTGAAAATATCTCAGAAATTATGCTCAGTGAAAAAGCTAATGCTAAAAGGTCACATAGTCTATGATTCTATTTATATTCTTGACATGACAAAATTACAGAAATTGTAGATGAGTGGTTGCCAAAGATAATTGATGGGAGGTGGTAGAGGAGATGGGGATGGAACTACAAAATGGCAGCATGAGAGACTTCTTTCACTTGGAAGCACCAGAAAGTGCCTCAGCACTAAGTTGAGGCCATTTTCAACCATGAAATAAACAACAAAAATGATAAAAATGTCAAAAAGTAAGGCACGTAAATAGACTGAAAATGAGAGTTGCTTACACTGTGAGAAGGAAAATAAGAAATCTTGATTGGCCCCATTTGAGAACATGTGCATCAGGCAACTTAATTCTGTCTTCACCCTATTCTCTTTCATGAAAAGATAGCAAAAGTACCCTCCGTATGGATTTGGGGGTGACAATTAAGTTTTAGTTGGTAGATGATTTCTCAAATACACAATCTGTAAATAAGAAGAAGTGATTGTAAATCCTCTGAAAGCCCCTTTCTCTAGGTGTAGACCAACTGAGTGAGCTTAAAATATGGTCTAGAAAAAGATATACTATCATATTTCCACCCAATATTTATGAGAAGTGGCTCCTGAATCCAACCTATTTTTTAATGCTCTCAAAGGATTACCGTCACCATCAAAGCTACTCAATATCTTTATTTCATCCCAATATTGCATTGTGAAAATGTCCTTTAGCTTTTTAAATTTCATCATGCCATTTTATCTTTTTAACCATGTGCCTTTGTGCCTGGTTTATACTTTTTCAATATTCTGATATATCATAATTTGTTTATTAAGACTGTCATTTTATGTTACCAAAAACTTAAAATTTACTTATATTTTATTGTTTCCATTATTCATATATATCTTGTAGACTTGGAAGGGACATTTATGTTCTTAAATCTGCAGAATCATTTTCTAGATCTCCTAGAGGCCAACTCATTTTAAGAGTTCATTGTAAACTGAAAGGTTTTGTTCTCTATACCAAGGCAGTTGTCAAGGATGCATTTTACAAAAAAGTAATGAACAAAGAAAGACACTTTTATACAGCATAAGAACAGTCAAACAAAGAGAAATTGTACACTCTTTAGTTTGTGGTGCTGGCATGTAGCACAATAACGTTTAGCTTTAACAGAAAGGACAACAATGAAACACTGGCAATGTAACAGCACCCAAAGTATTTTTCTGCCCTCTGAATTTTTCTGATTACTTATGATAGCATAAGGACAACATAATTGCCAACCAACTTAGCTTCTTACATGCACTTTTGTTATAAAGTAAACTGTCCCCTTCTTACTGGTTTAGCTGCTAAGTTGGGTCTGACACGTGTGATCCCATGGACTGTAGCCCACCAGGCTCGTCTGTCCATGGGATTCTCCAGGCAAGAATACCAGAGTGGGTTGCCATTTCCTTCTCCAGGACAGCTTCCTGACCCAGGGATGAAACCTGGGTCTCCCGAATTGCTGGTGGTTTCCTGCACTGCAGGTTGTTCTTTACCAACTGATCTACCAGGGAAACCATTCTAAGGATAGGATCTTAGAACACATTGGAGTCGACTCTACAACAGCCAGGCCACTCCTCCTGGATTATGTAGCATCAGTGTGGTTTGGGGATTGACACTCCCTCCAGGAGTGGTTCTGGGTAGTTTCAGCCACTTGGAAGCACCTGTGGAGCTTTAAAAACTCTAATGCTTGGATTCCAAGCCAGGGATTCTGATTTAATTTGTCTGAGGAAAAGCCCTGGATTTTAAAACTCCCTAGGTGACTCTAAACTGCAGCCAAAGTTGAGACTCACTGGCTTAAACCAATCATGTTAATCCCAGCTCCCCTAACATTGATTCACAACAAGGGCCAACACAACCAAAAGACCATATTTGTTTCAGTTGTGATTAGTGTCAACTGTCAACTTAAAAGAAGGCTGGAGTTAGACAACACAGGCATAGCTTGAAGACTTAAAGTCATCAGAGGCCAAGTCTTTCCATATTTCCACCCATTAGAACTCAATCTCAACTAGAAATAAGGAATAAGAGAGTACAAGAAGGGCTCATACCCATTCTTTTAAAAATCATTACTAGAAGCCTTGCATATTATAATACATCCTTGACAGAATTTACAGTGAATATTCATCCTCTTTAAAGAGTCTACTTGGAAGCTCCACACAGAGAATGCAATTTCTAAGCAAAATGCATTGCAGCCCTAAACAAAATCAGATTTTTGCTATTCAGAGGCAAGGGGTGGGGGGTAGGGATGGAGTCAGAATAGGCAAATAGAGGAATCAGCTATAGCATTTTTCTTAGCTGGGATTTCTTCATAAATGACCAAGGCTAGGGGAAAGCAAATGGTAAAAGAGAAGGTAAAAAAGTAGAAAAATCTTAGTCCTTGTTTTTATTATTAAGTCACTGAATCCACTATCCTGGAAACCTCTTATATTTAGAAGGCTAATAAACTTCATTATTAATTATGATATGAGGTAGTTTTCTGCCACTTCCACTTCAAAGCATCCTTGTGGTCACAGGGGCTCAAGACAGTTCAATTACTCATTTTAATTTACTAAAGGAATAGATATATTTGTTTTGTAGGTAAGCTAAAATAGCAATTTCTCTCTCTTAGATTGTGTCAAATCTATGTGCAATTCATCCCTTTCACCTAATGGAGCCAAATTTATTCTCCTATAGTACCCTAGTTGCTGCAAATTGAGAAATATGCATTAAATTCATGCATAATTAACTAGTTATTTTAAAAGTTAAAATAATTTGGTATTGGTTTCTTGAACTCAATGAGAGAAATCAATATTTGTTTCCACTGGACTCAGAGAAGAAATACTTCAATGTTTCCAAGAGAGTTGGACCAAAAAGAAGGCTGAGCATTGAAGAATTGATGCTTTTGAACTTTGTTGCCAGAGAAGACTCTTCAGAGTCTCTTGGACTGCAAGGAGATCAAACCAGTCAATCCTAAAGGAAATCCACCCTGAATATTCATTAGAAGGACTGATGCCAAAGCTCCAATATTTTGGCCACCTAATGCGAAGAGTCAACTCAACTGGAAAAGATCATGATGCCGGGAAAGACTGAAGGCAAAAGAAGACGGCAGCAGAGAATGAGATGGTTAGATAGTATTACCAACTCAATGGATATGAGTTTGAGCAAACTCCAGGAGATAGTGAAGGACAAGGAAGCCTGGCATGCTACAGCACATGCAGTTGCAGAGTCGGACATGACTTAGAAACTGAACAACAACAAAGTAAAAGAAAAACTATCATGTGCAAATTAATCCTCAAATACGTTATTCCTTCTCCTCCTTCCTTAATTTTTTGTGCCAATTTGTGTGTTGAGGAGGACCAAAGATATATGTGGTTTGATTTGGGAGCATGGAAGGAGAATCTAAATCAATGTATACTAAGCTAAAAAATTACAATGACATGATTTACAACCCATATCTTGTCTTCAACTTTGAGTCACATAAAGGTGCAGTGAACTAACTGAAAAGAGTCAAAGCCCAGAACTGGTAAACAGAAAAAATATAATCCAAGTTACCTCTCTCTCAGACTATATCAGGTAAACTTTTACTCCCATAGTAAATGCAAAACTTACCTAGGAGTCAGGAATATAAAACCAAAACAGGTTCTCCTTCTAAATCAGGCATTAAGCAAACAATTTAACTGTCCTCGTCTCAAGATGCCCATGTAGAAAATGACTGGCTCTGTTGACTGGTCTTACAAATCTGTTGCAAAGCTAAAGTTACTTTATTTAGTCCCAATTTTAGTTCCTTATTCAGAAAACACAGTTTTGCACTAGTTAACATTCTGTCTCTCTCAATCATTCTCTATTTCTGCATGTGCACATTGATGTGCTATCTCTGTCTTAAAATTCAAACTTTTAATTAGAACTTTGTCATATAGACAGGGTGGGAGGAAACAGTTATAAAAGATGATTTATCAAATACATATTTGGTCTATTAAATAGGTCAAATTCAACAGGATATAAGCAGAATACAGTGTAGTTTTCCCTGGTCACACTTCTTGCCCTATTCCCTGGTATTATTTAAAAAAAAACTCATAGTTTTCTGGTTACTTTTATGTTAAAAAAAAAAAAAAAGAGAGAGAGAATAAAGAACTCACCACCAAGTAGTAAAAAAAAAAAAAAAAAGTTCATTGCTCTCTAATTCAGTACTACCATCTTATAACCAATTTAAAATTTCTAGTCTCATCTTTCTCAGACTAGACACAACTCTGGGAATCCATATTTAGAAAAGAGAATTGTGTCCTTTTCTTTCTTGTTTAATTCCAAATCTATCCATAAGAACTGTTGCTTTTGGCTTGCCCTGATGATGGATGGCGGAAGGGAGAATTAGAGCAAAGAGGGAAATCTGATTTGTGTTTCTGCAATGTGATCATCAAACCCTCTGTGAGGCAGTTGCCCACTTGGCAGTTGCCCTGGCTTTTTCTTGTGAGACACACATGAGAACGTCAGTGACCCCCACACCAAGAAGCCCACGCTGCTCCTTTGCCTGATGCAGGCTGTATTCTTATCACCGATTTCCTGTCATTTCCATACCACCTGCCTTCCAACAAGAGACCCCACACTAGCACTATCTCCTGAGGTCCCATCACACCAGTAGGCATCCCTCTTGGTCAAAGTACTTTAAAGACAGCCGTAGTGTGGATATCTTTTAGGCATTCACTTGAACAATAAGAAGTCATCTCATAAATTCCTCCAGCTAAACAGCAAAAATGAAACTGGTTCCAAAGTAGATGATTTTCTTGCCTTACCATCAGATGTAGATACAACCAAACTCCTTCTTTCAGAAAATTCCAGATGAAAGTCTGGCAGCATTTTCCTTGACCCACAAATGGTAGGAGACAAATTTCTAGTTTTCCCAAGACTTCCTACCTTCTCTCCTCCAGCCACACGTTAGAACAGGCCTATATGCTTGTGCACTTTGGTACCATCCAGTCACAAAATAGGCAATGCCATTTGCAAAGTCACTTCCAATCTCTCTGGTGGGTCACTTTGTCACTCTTGCTTTCTGCTTGAGAAGAGGAACCTCTTCTCCCTACCCCCATCCAAAAGAACAGGAAAACATTACAGTACTCTTATTGCACAAATTTCTGTTAAAGATATTCCTTTCTAACTAATGTCTATGTTTCACCTATGTAGACTGGAGATGATAATGTGATCATGCTCTCAGAGTGGCTATGACATCTATCAATAAAACTTCTATGTGTTATTTCAAGTTTTTTCTTTTAAAAAATGGAAGAAAATATTTCTTATTAATATTAAGATCTGTCTGTAAGGAAGGATTTAGCCAAAAATCTGAAACAATGGGGAACAGAGAACAGACCAACAAAGGCTTATATTTTATGAGCAAGTCTTAGAAACAGTATTTTTTAAGAAGAAATTTTTTTCTAAATTACTCAGGAATTTAGCCTATTGGAAATAACATTTGTGTTTGAAACATACAAAATGCTACTGCTTTTCTCAGGAGGATATATTTCAGGTACATCTCTGTTTAACAGGCCAAGGAAACTTTTTATATTTTCATCACTTCCTTTTCAGAAACAGAAACTTTGCTAAAACACTCTTAGTTACTTCTCAAGAGTGCATATGTGAATTATAATGCAGCCAAACAAATAAAACTACTGTTGAATCATCAGTGTGACATTTATTTTATTTGGGGTATGGGTTTTGTTGGGAATTCCCCTTTATCCTGCTTCCTGTTATAGTAACATGCTTCTGTATTTGAGCCCACAGTAATCACTGCATATTAGAATTAATCATATGATCCTCATCATAATCAGTACTAAATTTATTTATATTAACTTTCTACACATGGGATCTGTGCAGGTTTTTCTCTAAGCAAAGGAAAGTGACATGAACTCTCCTTAAGGGCTTTTTATTTGGAGCCGAGAAATCCAAACAGACTCACTGGAAAGAGAAGCACTTTATAGTCACTTCCATAATCACCACCATTATGAGTAAATACAATGTGCTGAGTTTATATCAGGCACTTTTATATCATCTATACTTATCAGGTAACAAGGTTACTGTAAGGGCCTCTCCTTCTTATTTTCTTACAAAGGTGTGAGAATTAACCATTGGGGTACTTGAGAAGTTCAGACTCAGTGGGTCTTGAGCCAAAGACCTCTGATGCTTTATAAGTAGGTGTTTATTGATGCCACTAGGACCCTTATTGTCTGACAGAGCTTGAACCAGAATGACACAGAGCAGAGTAGACTCTCCCCAGAACCCGAGTGTCACCATCAGACCAACATGATTAATACTGTACATAAGATATATAGTGAAATACTTAACAAGGCATGGTAATCTCAGATGAGTACAGAATGAAATGTAACAAAGAAAGAGAAAAAAAAATCAGTTAATTTAATTGTTTCTCTGTATGGGGCTAAAGGTATGGACAGACTTTCATCTCTACAAGGAGAAATTTTACTCTTGACCTGACTCTTAAGGTTGTCTTCACACACTTGCCTCATCCCTTTAAGCTACTCACTTGAAAAAGCAGGAGTTTGCATGAGAAAATGCCAATACTTCCAATGAAAATTTGAGTAATATCTCTTTCTTATTGATGTATAGCTAATTGGCAATATTATTAATATATTGGATAAATTATACAACATAGTGATTCAACATATTTATAAATTAACTCAATTTAAATCTACTATATTGGCTCTATTCCCTGGGCTTTAAAATGTATCCCTGTAACATACTCATTTTATACAGAGTAGTTTACACCTCGTAATTCTCTACCCTTATTTTGCCCCTTCTCCTAATCCCTCTCACTCTGGTAACTATTAGTTTGTTCTCTATGAGTCTGTTCCTCTTTTGCTATATTTATTTGCTTTATTTTTTTTTAGATTCCATATGTAAGTGATAACATACAGTATTTGCCTTTCTGTCTGACTTATTTCACTAAGCATAATGTACTCCAGGTGCATTTGTTGTTTAAAGTGGCAAATATTTCATTCTTTTTTTATATTAATTTTTTGAAGGATAATTGCTTTACAGAATTTTGTTGTTTTCTGTCAAACCTCAACATGAATCAGCCACAGGCATACATATGTCCCCTCCCTTTTGAACCTCCCCCCCCCATCTCCCTCCCCATTCTACCCATCCCACCCCTCCGGGTTGATTCAGAGCCCCTGTTTGAGTTTCCTGAGCCATAGAGCAAATTCCCGTTGGCTATCTATTTTACATATGGTAATGTAAGTTTCCATGTTACTCTTTACATACATCTCACCCTCTCCTCTCTTCTCCACATGTCCGTAAGTCTATTCTCTATGCCTGTTTCTCCATTGCTGCCCTGTAAATAAATTCTCCAGTACCATATTTTCTAGATTCCATATATATGCATTAGAATACAATATTTATCTTTCTCTTTCTGACTTACTTCACTCTGTATAATAGGTTCTAGGTTCATCCACCTCATTAGGACTGATTCAAATGTGTTCCTTTTTATGGCTGAGTAATAGTCCATTGTATATGTACCACAATTTCTTTATCTATTCATCTGTCAATGGACATCTAGGTTGCTTCCATGTTCTAGCTACTGTAAATAAGGCTGCAATGAACATGGGATACATGTGTCTTTTTCAATTTTGGTTTCCTTAGGGTACATGCCTAGAAGTGGAATTATCTCACTCTTTTTTCAAAGCTGAATAACACTTCAGTGTGTGTGTGTGTGTGTGTGTGTGTGTGTGTGTGTGTGATCTTTATTCACTGATCTATTGATGACTAGGTTGCTTCCATATCTTGGTTTTTATAAATTATGCTGCTATGAATACTGGGATCCATGTATCTTTTCAAGTCCATGATTCTGCTTTCGTAAGGGGGTTTCCCATTCTGGAGGTTGCCTTTTCATTTATATATTTATTTATTTTAATAATTTTCTTTGCTATGCAAAAGCTTTTAAGTTGGATTCAGTTCAGTTCAGTCACTCAATCATGTCTGACTCTTTGCGACCCCATGAACTGCAGCACACCAGGCTTCTCTGTCCACCACCAACTCCCAGAACTTACTCAGACTCATGTCCATCAAGTCAGTGATGCCATCCAACCATCTCATCCTCTGTTGTCCCCTTCTCCTCCCACCTTCAACCTTTCCCAGCATCAGGGTCTTTTCCAATGAGTCAGTTCATAACATCAAGTGGCCAAAGTATGGGAGTTTCAGCTTCAACATCAGTTCTTCCAATGAATATTCAGTACTGATTTCCTTTAGGATGGACTCTTTGGATCTCCTTGCAACCAGTTCAGTTCAGTTCAGTCGCTCAGTCATGTCTGACTCTTTGCGACCCCATGAATCACAGGACGCCAGGCCTCCCTGTCCATCACCAACTCCCTGAGTTTACTCAAACTCATGTCCATAGAGTCAGTGATGCCATCCAGCCATCTCATCCCCTGTTGCCCCCTTCTCCTCCTGCCCCCAGTCGCTCCCAGCATCAGGGTCTTTTCCAATGAGTCAACTCTTCGCATGAGGTGGCCAAAGTATTGGAGTTTGACTCTCAAAAGTCTTCTCCCACACCACAGTTCAAAAGCAGTAATTCTTCAACACTCAGCCTTCAGCTCAGCTGAAAGTTGAATTAGATTCTATTTGTTTATTTCTCCATTTTTTTACTTTGCCCTTGAAAGACTGATCTAAGAAAATATTGCTATAATTTATGTCTGAAAATGTTTCATGTTCTCTTCTGTGAACTTCATTGTCTTTGGCCTTATATTTAAAGCTTTAAATAATTTTGAGTTTGTTTTTGTGTATAGTGTGAAGTTTTCTAATACTGTTCATTTGCATTAGGCTCTCTAGTTTTTCCAGTTTGCTGAAAGACTATCTTTTCTCCATTGCATATTTTTTACTTTGCTGTAAATTAACAGACTGCACATATTTGGGTTTATTTCTTGGCTTTCTATTCTGTTCCTTTGATCTATATGTCTGTTTTTATGGCAATATTATGCTGTTTTGATTACTGTAGCTTTGTATACTAGACTGATGTCTAGAAGAGTTATTTTTCCTTCTCTGTTATTTTCTCAAGATTGCTTTGGCAATTCTGGGTCTTTTGAGGTTCCATGTAAATTTTAGGATAATTTGTTCTAGTTATGTATAAAATTTAACAGGTATTTTGATAGGGATGACATTAAATCTGTAGATTGCTTTGGGTAGTATGGCCATTTTAACAATATTTATTTTCAATCTGAGAGCAGGAGATATCTTTCCATTTCTTTGAATCATTTTGAATTTCCTTTATTTTGCTTTATAGTTCTCAGCATATAACTCTTTCATCTCTTTGATCAGGTTTATTCCCTTGCATTTTTGTTTTTTTGACACAATTTTAAATGGTATTTTTCATTTTACTTCTCTTTATACTAGTTCATTTTGACCGTAAAGAAATATAGCAGCTTTCTATATATCAATCTTATAATCTACATTTTGATAGAACTCATTTATTAATTCTATTAGTTTTTGCATTGAGACTTTAGGGTCTTCTATAATTTTAATTCCAATCCCAAAGAAAGGCAATGCAAAGAATGTTCAAACTACTGCACAACTGCACTCATCTCACATGCTAGCAAATTAATGCTCAAAATTCTCCAAGTCAGGCTTCAACAGCATGGGAACTATGAGCTTCCAGATTTTCAAGCTGGATTTGGAAAAGGCAGAGGAATTAGAGATCAAATTACCAACATCCGTTGGATCATCGAAAAAGCAAAAGAGCTCCAGAAAAACATCTACTTCCGCTTTATTGACTATGCCAAGGCCTTTGACTGTGTGGATCACAACAAACTGTGGAAAATTCTTAAAGAAATGGGACCACCTGACCTGCCTCCTGAGAAATCTGTCTGCAGGTTAAGAAGCAACAGTTAGAACTGGACATGGAACAGCAGACTGGTTCCAAATCAGGAAAGGAGTACGTCAAGGCTGTATATTGTCACCCTGCTTATTTAACTTATATGCAGAATACATCAAGAGAAATGCCAGGCTGGATGAAGCACAAGCTGGAATCAAGATTGCTGGGAGAAATATCAATAACCTCAGACATGCAGATGACACCACTCTTATGGCAGAAAGTGAAGAACTAAAGAGCATCTTGATGAAAGTGAAAGAGGAGAGTGAAAAAGTTGGCTTAAAACTCAGCATTCAGAAAACTAAGATCATGGCATCTGGTCCCATCACTTCATGGCAAATAGGGAAACAACAGAGGCAGCAAGAGACTATTTTTGGGGGGTCCAAAATCACTGCAGATGGTGACTGCATCCATGAAATTAAAGATGCTTGCTCCTGAAGAAAAGTTATGATCAACCTAGACAGCATATTAAAAAGCAGAGACATTATTTTGCCAACAAAGGTCTGTCTAGTCAAGGCTATAGCTACTCAAGGTTTTTCCAGTATTCATGTATGAATGTGAGATTTGAACTATAAAGAAATCTGAGCACTGAAGAATTGATGCTTTTGAACTGTGGTGTTGGAGAAGACTCTTGAGAGTCCCTTGGACTGTAAGGAGATCCAACCAGTCCATCCTAAAGGAAATCAATCCTGAATATTCATTGGAAAGACAGATGCTGAAGCTGAAATTCCAAAATTTTGGCCACCTTATGTGAAGAACTGATTCATTTGAAAAGACCCTTAGGCTGGGAAAGGTTGAAGGCGGGAGGAGAAGGGGATGACAGAGGATGAGATGGTTGGATGGCATCACCGACTCAATGGACATGAGATTGAGTAAACTCCTGGATTTGGTGATGGACAGGGAAGACTGGCATGCTGCAGTCCATGGGGTCACAAAGAGTCAGATACAACTGAGCAACTGAACTGAAGTGACTGATATAGAGTATCATGTAATCTTCAAATAGTGACATATTTACCACTTCCTTTCAATCTGGATACATCTTATTTCTTTTTCCTGTTTGAATGTTCTGGCTATGATTTCCAATACTATGCTGAATAGAAGTGGTAGAGTGGGCATCCTTGTCTTGATCCACAACTTAGTGGGAAGGCTTTCAGCTTTTCACCACTGAGTATTATGTTGGCTGTGGGTTTGTCATAAATGGCTTTTATTATGTTGAGATATGTTCCCCCTATAACCACTTTAGGGATAGTTTTCTTTATCAAGAATGGATATAGAATTTTTTCAAATGGGTTTCCTGCATCTATTAAGATGATTATGTAGCTTTTCTCTTTACTTTTGTTAATGTGGTATACTAAATTAATTGTTATTGGTTTGTGGTAACACCCCTGCGACTCCAGAGTGAATCTAATTTGATCATTGTATGAGAACCTCTTTATTGTTTGATTCAGTTTTGTTGAGGACTTTTGCTTCTATGTTCATCTAAGATATTGGCTTGTAATTTTTTTTTTTTTTTTTGTAGTGACCTTGTCTGGTCTTGATATCAGGGTGATGGTGGCTTAATAGAATGTCTTCAGGAATATTCTTTCCTCTTCAGTCTTTTGGAAGAGTTTCAGAAGGTATAAGTTCTTGGTATAAGTTAGTATCGGTATAAGCTATTCTTTATATGTTTTGTAGAATTCTGTAGTGAAGCCATCTGATCCTGAACTTTTGCTTCCAGTTTTGTTATTTTCTTTTTAAACAGATTCTATTTCACTTCTAGTGATAAGTCTGTTCAAATTACCTGTTTCTTCTTGACTCACAGTTGCCAGTAGGTACATTTCTATCTAAAAACTTAGGTCTTCTAGGTTGCCAAATTTGTTGGCATATAACTATTCATAGTATTTGCTTACAACAGTTTTTTTTCCTATGTTATCACTTGCTATTTCTCTTTTTAACTAATTTATTTGGATCCTCTCTTTTTTCTTCTTCATGAGTCTGTCTAGTGGTTTGCTGGTTTTATCTTTTCAAAAAAAAACTAGCTCTTGGTTTTATTGCTGTTTTATATATTTTTTAAAATCTCTGGTTTATCTATTTCCTCTCTGATCTTTCTTATTTCCTTATTTGTGTTGACTTTTGGTTTTGTTTGTTCTTCTTTTTCTAACTCTTTTAGGTAATAGGTTGGGTTATTTGATATTTTTTTGTTTCTTGAGGAAGGCTTGTATCAGTCAAACTTCCCTTTTAGACCCAATTTTGCTGCATCTTATAGATTTTATAAAGTTTTATTTTCATTGCCATTTGCCTTGAAGTATTTTCTGATTTCTTCTTTGATTTCATCATTGACTCATTGGCCTTTTAGAGCATGTTGTTTAGTTTCCATGTTCTTGTTCTTTTCTGATTTTTATTTCTGTGATTGATGTCCAATTTCATACTATTACGTTTATAAAAAATGATTGAAATAGTTTCTATTTTCTTAAATTTGTTGGAGTTTGTTTTATGACTTAGTATGGATCCAAGAGAAGGTTTCATGCTCATTTGAAAAGAAAGTGTGATGTTTTATGGTTTTTTTGTTTGTTTGTTTTTTGGGGTTTCTTTTTGATGTAGTATCCTGTAGAAATCAATTAAGTCCAAATGGCCTTTAGTGTCATTTAGGGCCTCTGTTGCCTTACTGATTTTCTCTCCAGATGATCGGTCCACTGATGTCAGTGGGGTGTTAAAGTCCCCTACTATTATTGTATTCCTGTCAATTTCTCCCCTTCTATCTGTTAGTATTTGTTTTATATATTTAAGTGCTCCTATATTGGGTGCATGTATGTTAATAAGTATAATATACTCTTCTTGAGCAATTTTTTATGTCTCCTAAATGATAACCTAGGGTATCCTAGACTTAGGATGTGCTTATTTCTGTACTTGAAAATAAGCACAAGTGACCTCGTCCCCCAGGGTGTGCTGGCAGCTATCCCCTTGGTAGAAGATGAGGTGGGAGAAGAGGGGCTAGAGTCAGAGCCAGGTGTGAGCTGGGGTTTCTTCTCTGCTTAGTAGCCAACATCACCCTACTGGAGATGGGGGTGATGGTGGGTCCCAAGGTGCAAGAGTAGGATCCCTGAGGGTTGGGTTTGAGGTGGTTCTGTTCTAGATGTGTGCTCTACCTTCTCCCAGGATTGGCATATTCACCCCATAAGGGAACAGGGCTGGAGGAAGAGGGACAAGATCAGAAGCTTGGCGTGGCTTAGGACATAGGCTGCCATGATCCTGGGACCAGTTAGAGTTCTGAATAGCTCCCATTCTGCCACATCCATAGGGGCCAATACTGGCTTCCCTCACCCTGTTCATTGATTATGCCAGTCAAGGCAATTTGCATCTCCACAAGTGCATATTCCTCTGGTGGCAGCAGCTCTTACCCTAGTAGTGAGCTGTGCCATGGAGCAAGAGGGGCCAGAGAGGGTGCTCTCTGCATGGTCTGGGTCACATGCTGGGTTGTCCTAGAAACATTCAGAGCTCCAACCCCACTCTACACTGTCAACTCAATAAACACTAGTAATAGCTCCTCTGTCCTTTTCAGATGCCATGTCAGGTCCAACCTGGCCTTAATCCCTCACAACTGCACACTCTCCTTGGCCATGGCAGCCTCCACTCACAGTGAAGTAATAGAGGGCTGAGTGAATCCTCAGCTCCGGTGGGGCACAAGCTAAGACAATCATAGGGAACTTGGCAGAGTCCTGGGCAATTCCTCCACCTTGTGTGGGGAGTAAGCAACATCCGTATTTACTTGCCTTGGCTATCAGTTCAGTTCAGTTCAGTACAGTCGCTCAGTCGTGTCCGACTCTTTGCTACCCCATGAATCACAGCACGCCAGGCCTCCCTGTCCATCACAAACTCCCGGAGTCTACCTAAACCCATGCCCATTGAGTCGGTGATGCCATCCAGCCATCTCAGCCTCTGTCGTTCCCTTCTCCTCCTGCCCCCAATCCCTCCCAGCAACAGGGTCTTTTCCAATGAGTCAACTCTTTGCATGAGGTGGCCAAAGTATTGGAGTTTCAGCTTCAGCATCAGTCCTTCCAATGAACACCCAGGACTGATCTCCTTTAGGATGGACTGGCTGGATCTCCTTGCAGTCCAAGGGACTCTCAAGAGTCTTCTCCAACACCACAGTTCAAAAGCATCAATTCTTCAGTGCTCAGCTTTCTTTATAGTCCAACTCTCACATCCATACATGACTACTGGAAATAATATTCAATTTCATGACCTTTATTTTTTATTTGATTACAGGCTGCTATCAGAAAGTAAAGTATTAAAATTTAAGAAATATCACCATTTATAAATCTGTACAAATATATTAATAGATTTTACTGATATTCCCAGTTCAATATTCTAAGCGGATCTACTTCTTTTTATCAGTTAGAGAAAATATAGAAATTTACTGGGTATACTCAAATAGTTAGTTAGAATTTCTAAAATTTGGGGGAAGATTACTTTCTTTCCAGTAAATCACCAGTGTTATCTTGAGTGAATTGTGTCATAACATTGATATCATTTTAACTTTTTAAAATTATGAATTTCTGTTACAGTAGCCTCATTATTATAAAAGCTTATGTGCCTATAGATCTCCTATAGATGTAAATTGGTACCAAGAATATTTTTCCAAAATTTTCTAACCACTAGGCTTTAAGACACTTACACAATTAGGTTCCAGAAGAAGTTATTCTTAGCCCTGTCACTGAGGCAAAGACATCATAATCCTTCCAACCCTCTAAATTTTATTATATGATCATATTTCATTTTGGATGTGCTGTCTAGGAATTTGGGCTATTTAAATGAATTACATTTACTTTCAAATTAAGTATAGTGATTAATATTTTTAGGTTTTAGAATATAAAATTATGAGTAGGAGATTATATTATTCTGTCATAAAGTAAATAATAGGAGATTCATATTGTATGATAGCAACATGATTGCTGAAATATCATAGTATAGTTTTAAGAATTCTGTGTTATTATAGAGCTTTTAACTTCTGGAAGTGGGAAGAAGTATGTATTAGTGTCCTAGAGGGGCTATAACAAACTATCACAAACTAGGTGACTTAAAATAAGAGAATTTCTTCTCTCATAGCTCTGGAGGCTAAAAGTACAAAATCAAGGTGTCAGCAGAGTTCATTCTTTTCAAGGCCTGTGAGGGACAATCTGTCCCTTGCCTCTCTCCTAGCTTCTGGGGACATCTGGCAATCCTTTATGTTTCTTGGCTTGTAGATTCATCAGTCCAATCCCTGTCTCCATTATCACATGGCATTCTCATAATATCTTTTTTTTTTTCCTGAGCTCTCACCAAAATTTCCTCTAACACCTATATTTCTACCAACTGTCTCTTTAAGTCTTTGATAGGGTATACTGTCAATCTTCAAAACTTAATGTTTTCCTGATGCCTCAGTATTCCCAGAAATGGGCCAGAAGCAACCTGCCCAAGTGACCAGGGACACCAGTGAGATCAGATTGGTCCTTGCCACAAGTTCCTCTTCTTGCCCTATCCTGACTGTAACCGAGTAACATTTAAACACACCAATGAATTCTCTCATGTCTTTTACTTGTGTATGCCATCCTGATCTCCAGTAAAGGCTTTATCCCATGGGTCCTCACCCTCTCTCATGGCTATGCACATGCTTAGCTGGATTCACTCCCTTGGAACTTCTTCCAAGTGGCCCCCTGCACAGGATGTCATGGCTCCATTTCCAGGACTTACAAACATAATAAATTGTTTAATTTTATATATGTCTTTCCAAGTATAATTCCTGGGACTATGTTGGAATAATCCTTAAAAACCCACAAGGATCTCTTATTCGCCTCAATTTACAGCACACAGGCCTTTTTAGGCTTTTCCTATCATGTGCCTCAAAATTCTTCTAGCTTCTATCCATTCAAATCAGTTCACTTCAGTCTCTCAGTCGTGTCTGACTCTTTGCAACCCCATGAATCGCAGCACACCAGGCCTCCCTGTCCATCACCAACTCCCAGAGTTTACTCAAACTCATGTCCATTGAGTCGGTGATGGCATCCAGCCATCTCATCCTCTTTTGTCCACTTCTCCTCCAGCCCTCAATCCCTCCAAGCATCAGGGTCCTTTCCAATGAGTCAACTCTTCACATGAGGTGGCCAAAGTATTGGAATTTCAGCTTCAGCATCAGTCCTTCCAATGAACATCCAGGACTGATCTCCTTTAGGATGGACTGTTTGGATCTCCTTGCAGTCCAAGGAACTCTCAAGAGTCTTCTCCAACACCACAGTTCAAAGGCATCAATTCTTTGGTGCTCAGCTTTCTTCACAGTCCAACTCTTACATCCATACATGACCACTGGAAAAACCATAGCCTTGACTAGATGGACCTTTGTTGGAAAAGTAATGTCTCTGCTTTTTAATACGGTATCTAGGTTGGTCATAACTCTCCTTCCAAGGAGTATGCATCTTTTAATTTCATGGCTGCAGTCACCATCTGCAGTGATTTTGGAGCCCCCAAAAATAAAGTCTGATGCTGTTTCCACTGTTTCCCCATCTATTTGCCATGAAGCGATGGGACCAGATGCCATGATCTTAGTTTTCTGAATGTTGAGCTTTAAGCCAACTTTTTCACTCTCCTCTTTCACTTTCATCAAGAGGCTTTTTAGTTCCTCTTCACTTTCTGCCATAAGGGTGGTGTCATCTGCATATCTGAAGTTATTGATATTTCTCCCGACAATCTTAATTCCAGCTTGTGCTTCCTCCAGCCCAGCGTTTCTCATGATGTACTCTGCATGTAAGTTAAATAAGCAGGGTGACAATATACAGCCTTGACCTACTCCTTTTCCTATTTGGAACCAGTCTGTTGTTCCATGTCCAGTTCTAACTGCTGCTTCCTGACCTGCATATAGGTTTCTCAAGAGGCAGGTCAAGTGGTCTGATATTCCCATATCTTTCAGAATTTTCCACAGTTTATTGTGATCCACACTGTCAAAGGCTTTGGCATAGTCAATAAAGTAGAAATAGATGTTTTTCTGGAACTCTCACTTTTTCGATGATCCAGCAGATGTTGGCAATTTGATCTCTGGTTCCTCTTCCTTTTGTAAAACCAGCTTAAACATCTGGAAGTTCACAGTTCATGTATTGCTGAAGCCTTGCTTGGAGAATTTTGAGCATTACTTTACTAGCTTGAGAGATGAGTGCTACTTTGTGGGAGTTTGAGCATTCTTTGGGAATGCCTTTCTTTGGGATTGGAATGAAAACTGACCTTTTCCCGTCCTGTGGCCACTGCTGAGTTTTCCAAATTTGCTAGCATATTGAGTGCAGCACTTTCACAGCATCATCTTTCAGAATTTGAAATAGCTCAACTGGAATTCATCACCTCTACTTGCTTTGTTCGTAGCGATGCTTTCTAAGGCCCACTTGACTTCACATTCCAGGATGTCATTGTGATTATCAGGGTCGTGAAGAACTTTTTTGTACAGTTCTTTTGTGTATTCTTGCCACCTCTTCTTAATATCTTCTGCTTCTGTTAGGTCCATACCATTTCTGTCCTTTATCAAACTCATCTTTACATGAAATACTCCCTTGGTAGCTCTAATTTTCTTGAAGAGATCTCCAGTCTTCCCATTCTGTTGTTTTCCTCTATTTCTTTGCATTGATCACTGAGGAAGGCTTTCTTATCTCTCCTTGCTATTCTTTGGAACTCTGCATTCAAATGGGAATATCTTTCCTTTTCTCCTTTGCTTTTCACTTCTCTTCTTTTCACAGCTATTTGTAAGGCCTCCTCAGACAACCATTTTACTTTTTTGCATTGCTTTTCCATGGGGATGGTCTTGATCCCTGTCTCCTATACAATGTCACAAACCTCCATCCATAGTTCATCAGGCACTCTGTCTATCAGATCTATTCCCTTAGACCTATTTCTCACTTCCACTGTACAATCGTAAGAGATTTGATTTAGGTCATACCTGAATGGTCTAGTGGTTTTTCCTACTTTCTTCAATTTAAGTCTGAATTTGGCAATAAGGTGTTCATGATCTGAACCACAGTCAGTTCCCAGTCTTTTTTTTTTTTGCTGCCTGTATAGAGCTTCTCCATCTTTGGCTGCAAAGAATATAATCAGTCTGATTTTGGTGTTGACCATCTGATGATGTCCATGTGTAGAGTCTTCTCTTGTGTTGTTGGAAGCGGGTGTTTGCTATGACCAGTGCATTCTCTTGGCAAAACTCTATTAGCCTTTGCACCCTCCTTCATTCTACCCATTACCAGATTCCAAAACCACTTGAAATTTTTAGGTATTTGTAACTGCAGCATTCTATCTCTTGGTACCAGAATCTATATGGGGTTTTCCACAGAAAGAGAATTAGTATGATATATTAAGAAAGAAAGAGGGAAAAGGGCAGGAGGAAGAGATGGGGAAAGAGAGAGAAAGATGAATTTATTTTAAGGAACTGGCTCAAGCAATTGTAGGGACTGGCAAAATCCAAATCTCTAAGATAGGCCAATGGGCTGGAGATTCAGGCAAGAATTAAAATTGCAGTCTGGAGTCCCCAATCCGTACAATAGTTTGGAAGGCTGCCAATTTATGCAGGTTTTCTATGTTACAATCTTGATGGAGAATTCCATCTTGTCTGGAAAACTTGTTTTGGATCTTAAGGTCATCAACAATATCATTGGATGAGGGCCATTCACGTTCTCTAAAGTAATCTCTTTTACTTAAAGTGAACTGATTTTTAGACACTACAGTCTAGCCAAGCTGGCAGATAAAATTAACAATCACAGAGTAAACTGTAGGCTGTGAGGATTTGGTGGAATGATCTAAAATTACAAGAGTCATTTGGTAGAAGTCTAGAATTTAAACACAAATTTCTAGAGTTACTGTTTTAGATACATTCAGTGTATACGTGGCTAATTTAGGTTTCTCTTTGAGAGCCAGAACAGAATAGATAGAGAGAAGATGTAAGGAAAGATAGCACAAATCAGAAGCAAGAAGAATCAAATACCCGAGGCAAACCTAAAAGAAACAGTAATTATCAGCGCGGGCATATGTCAATGTACTTAGCCCAGGACCACATTAACTAATGATATAAAGACAGTCTAAATCTGTCCAAAGAAAGAGATGCAAGAGAAAAGTTTCCAGTCTTATTCTTACAGACTAATCAATGTCTAGATTGAAGGAGTGGTCCAGGGATGAGGCACAGGACAATTCGGAAACATACTGCTGCTTCAGTATGAAGCCAAGGAGGGAGATTAAAAAGAAAGCATGGAGGGGAAAAAGTAGAGTCAAGGAAACTGAGTGAAAAGTGTATAAGTAAGTAAATAGATAGGAAGGCAGAATTCAGGTAGGAATAGGCAGGTAAGACAACAGCCATCAAAAGACAAAGACCCGGATGTGATCAAGATGCTTACACAGACAACATACAAACAGAAAAATAAGAACAGAAATGATTAGTAACATTTATTGAGCACTTCTAACTGTTCTACACACCAAACCTCTGAGTGATCACTACTATCATCTTTATCATCCATAAGAGGAAAATGAAGGACAGAGAGGTTAAGGAATTTCTCCAAGTTCACAAAGCTAGCAGGTGCCAGGGCTAGGATTTGAACCTAGGCAGTTTGCTCTAGAGCTTATGCTTCCATCCATTAAACCATGTGCTATTCTTGTAAACTGACACCTCCTCCTCTTTCTTTTGGTTTCCCAAGAAGCTGTTAGCTCATCTATTGTCTTAATCCAGCTGATCAATGATCAGTGAGGGAAAGAGACTAATTAATTCTAAACTCACAACTCAAACTATTTATAGATACTGGAAACAATAAACCAACAAAAAAAGTCGCTAATTCATTTTAGAAGATTAAGCAACAAGGAGAGCTTTGGGGGAAAAAAAGACAAAAAATAGAAAAAGAAATACACATTTTATGTGTAGTATGAACATGTGTAGCTTGGCAGGTCTAAAGAGGCAGCAGTCTGCATTAATTAAAAAATATATATATATTCACACAATCACTGCAGTAATTCAGTAATGTTTGGGGGTGGGGGGAGCAGGAAGACAGCATAAAAAACTAAGAGTGAACTGAAAAGACTCGGGTAGGGAGTACCAGTAGTCTTCAGCAAACACTACCATCAGGAGCCAGTTGTTAAACATTTACCAGCATATCACAATTTTGAGTCTTGCAGTCTTAGCTCTATGACATGCTGTTTCCCAACTGTTATGTCTTTGCAACATAAGCTCATTGAAAGCAAGGACAAATTCCTCAAGTGCTTTTGTGTACCCTGCAGAACCAGTTTCTCAAGTATTCGATTGTTTAAATATATAAGTAAGGCTAAGGGTGGTTACTAATTCCTAAGGAAGACATAGAATTCTACAATTAGTTATCATCAGAAGCCTGTATATCTCTAGACTCTCAGCAAACATAATGAGTTACTAAAATCTCAAAATATCCTTAACATATGTACTATATTTATGAAAAAACTTAGTCATAATTTTTAAATGTTCCAATGTGAAAACACTGGCAATAATAATAGTTGCAAAATAAATACATAAAAGAATAAAAGTATACTGTCTTGTCACATGGTAAATAAATGTCTTCCTAGATTGTGGGGAAGGGTATTGGAAAATATAAGACCTATCCTCTCAGAATGAGCTCTCTCTCCAGTCTCAGAGATGGAATCATCAATCTGTTTAAAGAAGAAAATGAAAACACAGTGAAATGGGGTCAGGGAGAGACAGAGTCAAGCTTCAACTAATTTGCTAAAAAAAAAAAAAATTCCTGGAAATGAAGGTTTCAGTATTTGCATGATAAAATGGATAGCCAAATACAATGTGATCTCAAATTTTTAAACTATTTCATACAATTTTGGGAAAAGTACAAGTTGAAGGAAAACCCACATAGAAAGAACCAAGAACCATTCAGAGAAGAAAGAGTACAAAGACTCATTTAAAGTTGAGTAGGAAGGGAGCTGGTTAAGCAATGAAAAAGATAGTTAAGATCATAGAGAAATCTTAATCTGATTCAAAACAAAATTTCAAAATTGATTGACAGGCAAAATTTTTCTACTATATCTCTTTAAGCTTGTGATTAGGAAATCTATCTTGTGATTAAGAACTTACCTCTGACTATCTAAAGATAATTGTGGTGAACAATTCTCCCTGACTAAGAGTTTAATCAGGAAAGCTTTGGCATGACTCCCATCTCCTTCCATTCTACTTCTTTGATTAATCAATACACAAGCTTCAATTAAGACTATAATTATACACTGATACTGAGTTACCTTTTCTTCTCAATCCACCATCACACAATTGAGACTTGTAATTTTAGAAAATGGCATTTGGAAATGTGAAGATAAGGGAAACTTGATTTAAAACACAGTTGGTAAGTCCCAAATGAGAAGCTCTTGGGCCCATATCACTCCCCACGGCCTACAAGCTCTGGTAGGAAGAAAGATTTTGTCCTGACCCTTCAACAGCAAGCTGCCCACCACCAGCAGTGAATGTGAACCACCACAGCCCTCACATTTGTCTTTAGTTCACCACAGAATGCATGTCCCGAATTTCAATTCTTCTGCTATTCCAGAATAAACTCATTTTGCAGGCAAAATCACTGGCTTTTTGTCTAAGGTCAAGAGAACAAATGGAATAATTGACAGAATAAAATTTATGGCCTTAAAGCATTGTCTATTCTTTACAGAGAGGGATCTTTTAGTGTGTGTGTGTGTATGTGTGTGTGTGTGTGAGAGAGAGAGAGAGAAAGAGAAATAACAGAGATAATAATAAAATTAAAGGTCAATAAGTCATTCTACCTGAATAGTTCTTTTCATATGCTTTGAAAATGCAGTGTAATGTTTATAGGAGGTGAAACTTCTTTTTCATCTTAACATAAAAGAAGTTTTCTTTCATTCTTAAAAACAAAAAGTTTATCTGCTACTTTTTAATTAAGGAAGCATGGAAAAGAGATTCATTTTGAGCTCATAAAAAATTGTTTCAACCTTTACTCAGACATCTTCAAACCAATATTTTTAGAACTGAAAGTACATACAATGAAAAATGCAATCACTTCTAAACCAGAAATAATTTATTTTTTGAAGTAAAATTTTATTTATGGTGGTCAAATACTTACTGTGTAATTCAATGTTCTTTTCCTCATTAATTTGGGCCCACCCCAAAGTGTGACTCTGAAAAATGTCATTAATAGGATGTGTTCACATGCTTCTAAATGCAAGCAAGATGGATTCCAGAGGAACATGAAGTTAAGGATGTAGAGAGTGTATTAGTTTGATTCAAATCATGGCAGCCCCAAGACATAGCTTTAGGAGATTGTAGCATACTGCCATCTTTCTCCACCTTCAAACACACAAACCCTCTGGAAGGAAGAAAGTGGGCATATTTTGCAAATAAAAACTCCAGGTAAGTTCTTTGGTTACCCCCTTACATACCTCTATCTAGAATTTAACCAGATGCTTTGAAAACTTCACATAGAAGTCCTACAGCTTGACTATAGCTTTTCAAATTGATATCTACTTTTTTTTTAAAGTCATAAGGAAAGCCATAACATTTTGTAAAACTAGAGATGTTTAATAGTTTACATAATACAAAATATTATCTTTTATATGATGACAGATGGTAACTAGATTTATAGTGGTGATCACTTTGCAACGTATAGAATATAGAAATATTGAATCACTATGCTGTGTACCAGGAGGTAACATGATGCTGTAGGTCAATTACACCTCAAAACAAATAAATTAATAGAAAAAAGAGATCAGATTTATGGTTACCAGAGGTGGTGAGTAGGGGGATGGGAATTAGAGGAAGACGGTTAAAATGTAACAAACTTCAGCTTGTAAGCTAAATTAGTACAACAGGACTAATGTAATTAACACTGTTGTATGTTATAAATGCAAGTTGTTCATCCTAAGAGTTCTTATTACAATGAATAAATATTTTCCCTTTTTCTTTTATTTTGTATCTATATGAGATGAGTAATGTTTAAACTTACTGTGGTAATCATTTCATGATTTATGTAAATCAAATCACTATGCTGTACACCTTAAATTGAGACAGTACTGTGTGTCTATTATAAAGCAATAAACGGAAAGAAAAAAATTAAAAATAAAAGGTAAGGTTATGTTGAGAGAATGTGTGTGTAATGTCATAAAGAATATGACAGTTTATTTTTAATTAGATAATGGTAAGATGGCATTTTTGAATGTTTTTCCTTGGAAAAATAAAATCTGGCAACTCAAAATAAAAGAATTTAGGACTCATTTCTCTAAAGAAATAAGTTTTTATTTTGCATACTTCTCTCTTCAAAAAGAACCAGTAAAAAAAAAAAATGTCTTTTATGTCAGTGAAAGTTTTCTAATAATGTGATTTTAGCTATTTTCTATGAATAAATATAAAATTGTTCCTAGTGAATGAGAAAATTGCTGCAGAAAAAGCTGACTTCACTGATGTCTGGGTCTACTTGAGTTGTTAGCTATAATCAAGCAGAAAACTGTGTCATCATCAGTTCTTTCCCCCAGACTCACCCTTTCTTCTCTTGCCTAAGATAACTAGGAGCTCAAGGTCCAAAGATCTGTTTCACATTTACTGAAAACATGCGGTCCTATCTATACAGTTTTGACCTCATGATATCATGTTGTGTGCTAAGTCACTTCAGTTGTGTCTGACTCTTTGCAGCCCCATGGACTGTAGCCTGCCAGGCTCCTCTGTCCATTAAATTCTCCGGGCAAGAATATTGGAGTGGGTTGCCATGCCCTCCTCCAGGGGATCTTCCCAACCCAGGGATCAAACTCATATCTCCTGCATCTCCTGCTTTGGCAGGCAAGTTCTTTACCACTAACGCCACCTGGGAAGCCCCTGTGATGTCATGTGTATAACCAACTGGAGAAGGGAAGCACTAAAGATATGGGCACTAAAAATAAAACACTTTTGGGATAGATTCTCTTTTATGGATACAAAGGGTATTGAAAGATGTGAAAACCAAAGCTTGACAATGGAACAGGGCCTATGCAGAAGAAAGGAACATAAAATATTTCTTGAATAGCTTGTACCAGAACAGAAAGCCAACCAATCCCTTATCAAGGAGTATTGCCATAGTGCCCAATTGTTCCACAGGAAACTCATATTCCTTGCCATGGAAGAAATTAGAATCATTTACATACTCATTTCTTTCCATTTTCTCCTGCTCAGAGAGGTACAAGGTAAGGTTCCATATCAAGAAGTTCACTAAGAAAAATTCCAACTGAGGAAAAATTGTCTCCTTATTTTGGGTACCCCAATCTTTGGAAGTGATTCTCTTGGAATTCATTCCATTGGATTCGTGTAGGAGAGACAATAGCTTTCTCCAAGAATGCTACACTGCACAAAAGACTAAGGATACCCCATTTTTTCCTCAGTCCTCTTCTTACAGTGACTGTGCAAGTTTGTTTTGTACTTAGGAAGCCATTCATGGAAATAAACTTGCAGTATTTAGAGCATTTGTCTTCAGCACTGGGTATTGGCCATCACTTGAGGACAAGAGAAAAAATGTCTGATATCTTTCACACTACATGAAAACTAAGCAGGTAATATACCGGATATTACAAATTAAAAGCTCAGTGAGGGTCAAACAGCCTTGTGCTATTCTGTGCTTAGTCGCTTAGTCATGTCTGACTCTTTGCGATCCCATGGACTGTAGCCCACCAGGCTCCTCTGTCCATGGGGACTCTTCAGGCAAGAAAGCTGGAGTGGGTTTCCATGCCCTCCTCCAGGCAAACAGACTTGGTTATAAGCTAAAAATGTGAAGGAGTGGGTGAGAGTAGCCATAGGTGTTCATTACACTAAATATACACTATTGAGTACACTACAGCTATCTGTTGACAGAGTTCACGTGTCTTCCCAATTTTCTCTTTTATAGCCCCAAGAGGCTAAGAAAAAAAGAGTTCCATGTTCAGGCTGGAATACAATCGACCTAAAATAATGCAACCTAAATACTTTATTTTATGTCTTTTGCTGCCTCCTCCTTCTGTTACTGATCTTCAAATATTGGAGTAACCTAGGATATCTTCAGCTTCTTTCTCTTTTCTGTCTCTTCTTTGTGCCTAGGGGATATCCTTATCCTTGAATAAGTTGGTAATTTCCAAAATTACATTCTTATTTATAATCTTAACAGGCTTAGGAATCCTGATCACCTTACTAATCTATAAGGACTCATTCACAGATGTTAAGATCATCCATGAAAAACTTGGAAGTCATCTGATTCCTCTCATTCCTTGCCTCTCAAATCTAATCCATTAGCAAATACCAACAGTTTTATTCACAAATAAATGCCAGTATCTTCTTGCTAAGATTACTTCAAATACATCCAGTTTGACACCATGCTTATAAAATCCCCTTCTCATCCTAACTACAATACATTTCTTAAAAAAAAAAAAAAAAGTATTTGGCTGTGCTGCATCTGAGTTGTGGCAAATAGAATATTTTAATTGTGGCATGAGAACTCTTAGTTGTGGCATATAGGGTCTAGTTCCCTGACCAGGGATTGAACCCAGGACCCCTGCACTGGGAGCATGGAATCTTAGCCACTGGACCACCAGGCAGTCTCACTACAATACATTTCTAATTCATTCTCTACAGAGAGAGTTCCTATGCTGAACCACACACAAATACACAAGATATCTTAGAAAATGAAGACCTTCAACTGAAAAGATTTTAATTAAAACAGCATGACAATAGCAACTTAAGAGTTTTAAATTTAATGTATTCATTAATTTTCACTTAACATATTTACTGCTATATTTTCTCATTCTAATGTGAAAGACTGGAGACAAAATGAAAAAAAATAAGAGAATAATAGAAAGTACTATTTTTATATAGAAAACAAACCATATGTTAATGTCTGGATCCTACTTTAAACTAAGTGATCTTCATTGAGGAATATTTAAGCTAAAATCTGAATGATCAGGAGAAGCCTGCCATACTATAATCTTTTTAAAGTGTCTGAGGCAGAAGAAATTAGTACCAGCACTTGGCCCTAAAGCTGGAAGGCACTTGATGAGTTCCTGGAACCCCAGAAAAGGACCGAGTGCCTGAAGCTTACTGACAAGGGGGTAGAGTGAGGAAAAGGAAAGTCACAAAGAAAGGCAGAAGCAGTTAAACTGAGTTCTTGTTCTTGGTTAGTTAAGTTTATTTTAAGTAGTGCAAGGTAAGAAGCCATTAAAGGGATTTAAAGTGAATGTGTTAGAAGCTGGATCGAGGAAGGACCAAGGATGATGCCTAGGTGTGTAATCTTGGCCCAGGGGTAGTTCTACCACATCATAAAGCAGAACTAGAAAAACAAAGAGAGGTTGCTTCTTTCTGCACCCTGGAATAGGGAGAAATAAAACATTTTTTGAGCTTTTTTTTAGAACTAGGTTTTATATAGCTAAACTGAAAACTAAGTCTCTTTCTGTGAAATGCCTCATGTGGCTTTGCCCTTACGCTACCAGTTGGACTGACGTGGTACTATGCTGTCACCATGACAGCCCTGGGGCAGAGAGGTGCTCAATTCTGTAACTGTCTCACTGTTCCACGTGGGAAACCCACCGATCTTCAGAGGTGTTGGGTATGTAGATTTTAAAACCTAACACAGACCCTTAGGGACATGGTCATTCTCCAGCTATCCACTGGAGATGGACTGCATATCATTTGAGGACACCAATGCTCACCAAAAACAACACTACGAACTAAGAAATAAAATAACCACATTGGAATGAACTAGAGGAGGTATACAGAATTCTGGTGTCTCTTGCCCAATTTCCTCTGGTAAGGGGAACTTTGGTTCTGATTACAACTATTTTGAGTCAGTATACCTTTTTGAGTCATTTATTGTCCCTCAGTGAAAAAGTCAAAAAGTAACTTGGTATCAAAAGTGACAGACACACTGCCATGTCAAAGAGCATCTCATAATGTAAGCTTCTCATAGAAATCAAACAGCAGCAAGCTCTTCATTAAAAATTTGCTTTATAGAGCATTGAAATTTCCATCTTTGTGTTCACAGGCTGAATTTAATTCAACATTTTGTAGGATGCTATTAATTTTGCATAAAAACAGAAATATCTTTATCCTCATCAATTCTATTAGTCCCACTACCATCAGAACAGATATTTAAATAGTTTACATAATTATTTTAAATATAAGAATTAATTCATGAGATATAAAACTTTAAAACTTTTGACTTTGAATTTTTATATTCTAATAACTCTTAAAATGAACCAAAATCTAAGCAAAATACACTATTTTTGCCTTAATCATAAGTAAATTTACAAGTGGATACTGTCATTCTACCCATACTACAAGTAAAAGAAAGATTAAATAAATTGCTCAAAGTTAACATGTTTTAATTTTAGACAGTTGAACTCCCCTTCCTTTAGCAGATCTGCAAGTGCATAGTTGTGCAGGTTTGAGAAAGTGGGAGGTTTCATGGTTTTCAGCAGTACTTCAAAAATGGTTTATGATTCAAAACTTTTCCAGAGGTAGATGATTTACTTAAGATACAATACTGGTAGATCCAGGTAGCAAAAGAGAAGCCAGTGAAGCCCTGAGGGTGTTTTGGAAAATATTCATTTGTTCTCTCCCAATAAACATGCTATTTCGCTTCTTTTTTAGTTAACCTCAGACACAAATGTTCAATTCAAGAAAAAGAAAAACTTTGTAACCAACATTTACTGAAATAATTTACCAGAATACTAAAGCTCCTTATGGCCTCTGTCATAAATATTAGGGTAACAGTTAGGCTATAGGTACCTTCAAATGTGTTTTTCTGCTCCACAAGGATAAAAATGACGGTGTGGTCACTCACCTCAAGCCAGCCATCCTGGAGTGTGAAGTCAAGCGGGCCTTAGGAAACATTACTATGAACAAAACTAGTGGAGGTGATGGAATTCCAGCTGAGTTATTTCAAATCCTAAAAGATGTTGCTGTTAAAGTGCTGCATTCAATATGCCAGCAAATTTGGAAAACTCAGTGGTGGCCACAGGAGAGGAAGGCCAGTTTTCAGTCTAATCTCAAAGGAGAGCAATACCAAAGAATGTTCAGGCTACTGCTCAATTGCACTCATTTTACATTCTAGCAAGGTTATGCTCCAAATCCTTCAAGGCTTCAACAGTACGTGAACCGAGAACTCCCAGATGTACAAGCCAGATTTAGAAAAGGCAGAGGAGCCAGACATCACATTGTCAACATCCATTGGATCATGGAAAAAGCAAGGGAATTCCAGAAAAACATCTACTTCTGCTGTATTGACTATGCTAAAGACTTTGACTGTGTGGATCACAACAAACTGTGGAAAATTTTTAAAAAGATGGGAATACCAGGCCACCTTACCTGCCTCCTGAGTAACCTGCATGCAGGTCAGAAAGTGACAGTTAGAACTGGACATGGAACAATAGACGGTTCAAAATTGGGAAAGGAGTACATCAAGGTGGTATATTATCACCCTGCTTATCTAACTTATATGCAGAGTACATCACACAAAATGCTGGGCTGGATGACTCATGAGCTGGAATCAAGATTGCGAGGAGAAATATCAATAACCTCAGATATGCAGATGACACCACCCTAATAGCAGAAAGTGAAGAGACTGCAGAGCCTCTGCTGAAAGTGAAAGAGGAGAGTGAAAAAGCTGACTTAAAACTCATCATTCAAAAAGCGAAGATCATGGCATCCAATCCCATAGTTTCATAGCAAATAGATGGGGAAAAAACAGAAACAATGACAGACTTTATTTTT
This sequence comes from Dama dama, assembly GCF_033118175.1. Taxonomy (NCBI): domain Eukaryota; kingdom Metazoa; phylum Chordata; class Mammalia; order Artiodactyla; family Cervidae; genus Dama; species Dama dama. The sequence continues at coordinate 36,388,013 of NC_083689.1, forward strand.
GGGGACCCCAAAATCACTGTAGACAGTGAGTGCAACCATGAAATTAAAAGACGCTGCTCTTTGGAAGAAAAGCTTTGACAAACCTAGACAGTGTATTAAAAACCAGAGACATTACTTTGCCTACAAAAAGTCTTTATAGCCAAAGCTATGGTTTTTACCAGTAGTCATATATGGATGTGAGAGCTGAACAATAAAAAATGCTGAGTGCTAAAGAATTGATGCCTTCAAACTGTGGGGCTGGAGAAGACTCTTGAGAGTTCCTTGGACAGCAAGGAGATCAAATCAGTCAATCCTAAAGGAAATCAACCCTGACTATTCATTGGAAGGACTGATACTGAAGCTGAAGCTCCAATACTTTGGCCACCTGATGCAAAATGTCAACTCATTGGAAAAGACCCTGATGCTGGGAAAGATTGAATGCGGGAGGAGAAGGGGATGACAGAGGATGAGATGGTTGGATGGCATCACCGACTCAATGGACATGAGTTTGAGCAAACTTCAAGACATAGTGAAGGACACTGAAGCCTGGTGTGCTGCAGTCAATGGAGTTTCAAAGAGTTGGACACATGAGAGCAGCTGAATAACCATAACATGGAATCTAGAAAAATGGTACTGATGAAACTCTTTGCAGGACACGAACAGAGACACAAATACAGGCCACTGGTGGACTTGTTCACATGGTAGGAGGAAGCACAAGGGGGACGGATTAAGAGAGTAGCCCTGACATATATACACCACCACATGTAAAACACAAAGCTAGTGGGAAATTGCTGTATAGTACAGTGAGCTCAGCTCGGTGCTCTGTGATGACCGAGGTGGGCGGGATGTGGTAGGCGTGGGAGGAAGGCTCAAGAGGGAGGGATATATGTACATATATGGCTGCTTCACAATGGTGTACAGCAGAAACTACCACAACATTGTAAAGCAATTACATTCCAGTTAAAAAAAAATGTGAAAAATTTGTTTACAAGTGGAGATGAAATTTGTGACATAAAACATTCAGATGACTTTGATAGGAACAGACAGGAGGAATCCAAAGGAACCTGACCTTGGTCAGGGTGGAATGAGAATCCTTAGAGGTGAAAGGAAACTTCAATTGTTACACTATATTCTCATTGTTAAGTAACTGTGACATCCCCTAAAATTGTATAATATTTTTGGGCCTCAGCTACTTGTTGCTCAAAGTAAGGAAAAGAATAAAGCAAAGGTAACCTGTTTCCTGATCTAATTTAAAAATGTATTGATTTTTCTCATAGGGTAGAAGTTTTGATAGCATAAAACTACTAGCTCAGTCCTTCAGAGAATATTTCCTTTTCAAGTTTCTTTTTTTTTTTTTTTCTTTTATGTTATAAACAGAACTATGACTTCCCTGGCATATGTAGAAAACCTCAGAACCACAACCACAAACACATCTCTTAGAGGAAACTAAACTTTTATTTCATTAAGTCTCCTTCGTACTTTAATCCAGCAAGGCCTATTTTATTGAATTATTTTCTAGCCAGTTTGGTGATATAGTACATCTACTATAAGTTCATCAGAAACAAGAGCTTAAACTAGGGATGCCCCTACCAGCTAAGTAAATGAAAAGGTTTAAAAAGTATAGCTTGTTGCTGACATTCTTTCCTATCCGTAGGAAAAGAAGGGGGACACTGGTTTCATTGAATACACAAGGACCTCCAATTAAATCTGATGTATTGTGCCTTTCACACTGGAGTCTCACAAAAGACAGGTTCCTGCATAACACTGACTTTAAAAAACATGTATCTCAGTAGCTACAGAATAGAGGATACCGTCTACACATATTATGATGACTGAATAATAGCTCATCTTTCTTTTTAGGGTCAGTTCAGTTCAGTTCAGTTGCTCAGTCGTGTCCGACTCTTTGCGACCCCGTGAATTGCAGCACACCAGGCCTCCCTGTCCATCACCAACTCCCGGAGTCTACTCAAACTCATGCCCATTGAGTCAGTGATGCCATCCAGCCATCTCAGCCTCTGTCGTCCCCTTCTCCTCCTGCCCCCAATCCCTCCCAGCATCAGGGTCTTTTCCAATAAGTCAACTCTTTGCATGAGGTGGCCAAAGTACTGGAGTTTCAGCTTCAGCATCAGTCCTTCCAATGAACAACCAGGACTGATCTCCTTTAGGATGGACTGTTTGGATCTCCTTGCAGTCCAAGGGACTCTCAAGAGTCTTCTCCAACACCACAGTTCAAAAGCATCAATTTTTCGGTGCTCAGCTTTCTTCACAGTCCAACTCTCACATCCATACATGACCATTGGAAAAACCATAGCCTTGACCAGACAGACCTTTGTTGGCAAAGTAATGTCTTTGCTTTTTAATATGCTATCTAGGTGGTCATAACTTTCCTTCCAAGGAGTAAGCATCTTTTAATTTCATGGCTTCAGTCACCATCCACAGTGATTTTGGAGCCCAAAAAAATAAATTCTGACACTGTTTCCACTGTTTCCCCATCTATTTGTCATGAAGTGATGGGACCAGATGCCATGATCTTAGTTTTCTGAATGTTAAGCTTTAAGCGAACTTTTTCACTCTCCTCTTTCACTTTCATCAAGAGGCTTTTCAGTTCCTCTTCACTCTCTGCCATAAGGGTGGTGTCATCTGCACATCTGAGGTTATTGATATTTCTCCCAGCAATCCTGATTCCAGCTTGTGCTTCATCCAGCCCAGCGTTTCTCATGATGTACTCTGCATATAAGTTAAATAAGCAGGGTGGCAATATATAGCCTTGACGTACTCCTTTTCCTATTTGGAACCAGTCTGTTGTTCCATGTCCAGTTCTAACTGTTTTTCCTGACCTGCATACAGGTTTCTAAAGAGGCAGGTCAAATAATCTCAAATGTTTTAAACTTTCAGTTTGTGTGTACAGGGACCTTAAGTTTTCTGAATTTCAAGGCTATCAATAACCCAATTCTATAAATTTGATAACTTTGGTACCCTGCAGGGTAATATAGGGCTTCCCAGGTGGCACAGTGGTAAAGAACCCACCTGCCAATACAGGAGATGTAAGAGACACAGATTCAATCCCTGGGTTGGGAAGATCCCCTGGAGAAGGAAATGGCTACCCACTCCAGTATTTTTGCCTGGAAAATCCCATGGACAGAGGAGCCTTGCGAGCTACAGTCCATGGGGTTGCAAAGAGTCAAATACAATTGAGCAACTTTACACACACACACAGGCTAATACAGGTGGAAACAAAAGTGTAAAATGTAGATCTTTGATGCCATTTATCCTCAAGAAAAGATTGACATCTATCCCTTCCATCATATTTTAGATCATAGGAGTTCAACAGAAATGAGTAAAGAAAGCAGAAAAATTGGCAAAGAATCATGTTGAAAGCACATAAATTATACTGCTATACTAAAATATCATTTATATGCTATCACTATAATGTTGTCACTATGTTATATTTTTGTTTACTATGCTTCATTTTCTAACTAGCTAATAAATTTATTTTAAGTGCATATTGTCTTCTATATTTCTATCTCTCAAAACACTTTAGTATCATAAACAAAGAGTGCTCTGTAAATATATATTAATAGATCAATTTATTCAGTGATTGTCAGAGCTCAAAGGAGTCTTTCCAACTTCAAGGTAACACCAGTGATCAAACAGATTGGAAAATGGAAATGTTCCTGGGAGTTTTAAAAGGCTAGTCTCTGCTCTGTGATATGCAATAGCGACTAGATTATTTAAAGGTTTCAATAGCACAAAATTGTGCTTTGATTTACATAAAGCTTGTGGAATTTCCTCTGCTTCCAAATGGACACTACAGCATTTTCTTTCATGACTCTACCAGCCAGAATCAAAATGTATTAAAATGTATATAACATCCTTTATTTCTCTCCCCAAAATGTAAAAATTATCAAAAATTTTCTATATACAATATGAATTGTTCAATTCTCACTCCTCAGGCATTAATCTTCATCTAAGGACATAAAGGTATATGAATGACTGAAGACAAAAGACTTAAGTCTTATAGCCACAGAAGAAAAAGGGGCAAATGCATTACTTTCGCTTTCTGTGTGTTTTCTTTGTTTTTAGAAATGACTGGCAACTTTGTACAAAATGCGAGTCTTCATAATTCAATTCTCACAATTCTTCACAATTCAAAACTCCTCAGTTTCCTCTGAAATATTCTACCAATAAGAGGAAGCCTCTTATTAAGTTAACAATTAGCATTAGAAAGAGAATTATAAATAGAAACACCAATTCTGAATAAACTAATGGACACTTGTTCAGTTGCTAAGTCATGTCCAACTCTTTGCAACCCCATGGCCTGCAGCGCAGCAGGCTTCCCTATCCTTCACCATCTCTTGGAGGAGTTTGCTCGAACTAATATCCATTGAGTTAATGATGCTGCTAGCCAGAATTCAAACAGTATATATAAAATCAAAAGGCTTTAGAACTAGGAGAAAAAGAAGAGGTATAATATTTTATGTGCTTAGCCATATAGCTCATGATATATATATATACATATATGTACATATATATATATACACACACACACACACATATATATATATATATCTATTGTGAAATAATTACTATCTCTCTCTCAGAGAGATATATAAAGATACTACAATCTATTATTTACTTATCTATCTCTGTAACTATCAGTTTTACAAAGGATTCTATTAAATAGTTACTGAGTCATTTTGGAGCTGAGTCCCAAGTGAGTAATTTTATTCTTGGGAGTGCAACTACCCACATTTCTTACGGCTGTTTAATGACACAATAGAACTTGGATAATGAGGCAACTGAGGGTTGAGAAGGGTACACCATCCATCACAGTGAGTCCAACGCCAGTGACACTGTTTATTTACAGCGCAATATAGGAAGACCTATGGCTCACACTGTCGACACAAACAGAACAATAAAAAGTACTTAAAGCCATTCACATCCATTTAAAAATTAAACCTGTGGGGTGATGTCAAGATTTCTACTCTTTCCAACAGATACAGCACCTATCAATAGCTGTATGCCTCATTCTTCAAACAGTGCACAGCGTGATCTTGGATTTCTACAATCCTTGTTCCACTATCATGCAGAAACAACAAAATTGGATAAAGAAGAGGGTTATTAGATCATCTACTTTGTCTCTGTAGTTATTGTCTATGAGACAGGATGTCTCAGTTTCCCCCATGTCTGTCTGATGATTTCCAACAGAAATTCTCTCACTCTTTTTCTGTATCACAGTACAATACAACTTAGCTGTCACTGCATTTGTTTCCTCCTTTGAAGGTTATCCCATCACTCTCGTTAGTCAGTTCTGTAGAGGGATCCTTTTTCCTGCCAATGAAATCATTTTGCTATTTATAAAAAATTATGTACATGTTTAATTTTACTAAGTTATTCACATGTAGACTCATCAGATATCACTTCCACAGTCTTGCTTTTTTCCTCCAGTTTTAATTGCTACTATTCCATTGACCCACACTTTGAAAAAGATAATTTATAAAATCAAAGGAAAATAGCTCTATTATACCTTATAAGATTTAGAAATGAGGGAACATGTATATAAATAGATGAGAAATGTGTATTCAGATGCACAGCTACACCTGAAGGTAAGTAAGTCAAAATAAGGAGGACTCAGTTTCTGGCTGTTGGTCTCCAACATGGAGAGTTTAATTACCTAGACAAGAGGAAAACTCCATCTTAATTTGAGCAACAAGACATTCGGTCCTGTCTGGCTCACTGATTTAGCCCTAGTACCAAGCATACAGTGCCTGGCATGTGGCTGATAATCCTTCACTAAAAATAGTTTCTTGCTAGAAATATTTTGCTAATATAAAACCATCAAGTGTTAGCAGTAGAAGAAATATTTCTGATAATTTTACTCCATGAATATTAAGATCCAACTGACTGTAATCCCTTTGTGTTTTTCATCTTTTTAGTAATGTTTTCAATACCAACTACCTTTAAAATAATAGAGAACACTCGGAAAAATATTTGCATTTTTTCTTGAGCTCATCTGTGAAACTAGCTTTCTTGGTTCATTCACTCCCAACAAAGCTTATCTAATTACCCTGGTTTTTATTTGATTTTTCTCTATCAATATACATAGTCACAGCAGTTTGAAAAAAAAAAAAATGAGACTGCATGATGTCAGCTATCAAATTATTTTTGAGAATGTTGTTATATTTACTCTCTTTGTACTCATTCATAAGAAATATTAAACTTTGCCTTAGAGATATTTAACCTATTGAGTTCTTCTAATGGAAATAAAAGTTGATTGCTGTGATTTAAATTTTAATGTTTAACCTGTATATAAACATTCCTTTTACAATAATCTTAAACATAGATTGTGTTAATATTATAATGTCACCTTTGGTCATATTTCATATTTCATTTTAAGTATCACTGCCACAATTACATTATCCAAGTCTTCAAATACCTTTTAAATACTTCCGGTATTGGTTTAGCAATCAGCAAAAGTCAAATTGAAAAATCATATCATACTGGGACTGTATCTTATTGATATTTTAATTTATACTTGGGCTTCCCTAATGGCTCAGATGGTAAAGAATCTGCCTGCAATGCTGGAGACCTGAGTTTGATCCCTGGGTTGGGAAGCTCCCCTGGAGAAGGGAAGGGCTACCCACTCCAGTATTCTTACCTGGAGAATTCCATGGATAGAGGGGCCTGAGCTACAGTCGATCAGGTCACAAAGCTATTACTACATAATTGCAGCAATGACCCTTATTATTTGGAAAAGTGTCTTACATATTTGCCATATATTTTCACATAACTTATCAATTTTACTGGGAAAATTTGATATCCCACAGTCCTTTTTGTAGTTATTATTTTTGGTAGCTATTAGTAGCTGTCTGCCTCTTGAGAAACCTGTATGCAGGTCAAGAAGCAACAGTTAGAACTGAACATGGAACAACAGACTGGTTCCAAATAGGAAAAGGAGTACATCAAGGCTGTATATTGTCACCTTGCTTATTTAACTTATACACAGAGTGCATCATGAGAAACGCTGGGCTGGAAGAAGCACAAGCTGGAATCAAGATTGCTGGGAGAAATATCAATAACCTCAGATATGCAGATGACACCACCCTTATGGCAGAAAGTGAAGAAGAATTAAATAGTCTCTTGATGAAAGTGAAAGAGGAGAGTGAAAAAGTTGGCTTAAAGCTCAACATTCAGAAAACTAAGGTCATGGCATCCGGTCCCATCACTTTATAGCAAATAGATGGGGAAACAGTGGAAACAGTGGCTGACTTTATTTTGGGGGGGGGTCCAAAATCACTGCAGATGGTGACTGAAGCCATGAAATTAAAAGACCTTTATTCCTTGGAAGTAAAGTTATGAGCAACCTAGACAGCATGTTAAAAAGCAGATTACTTTGCCAACAAAGGTCTGTCAGGTCAAGGCTATGGATGTGAGAGTTGGACTATAAAGAAAGCTGAGCACTGAAGAATTGATGCTTTTGAACTGTGGTGTTGGAGAAGACTCTTGAGAGTCCCTTGGACTGCAAGGAGATCCAACCAGTCTACCCTAAAGGAGATCAGTCCCGGGTGTTCATTGGAAGGACTGATGTTAAAGCTGAAACTCCAATACTTTTGCCACCTGATGCAAAGAGTTGACTCATTTGAGAAGACCCTGATGCTGGGAAAGATTGAGGGCAGGTGGAGAAGGGGATGACAGAGCATGAGATGGTTGGATGGTATCACCGACTCAATGGACATGGGTTTGAGTAGACTCTGGCAGTTGGTGATGGACTGGGAGGCCTGGCATGCTGCGGTTCATGGGGTCACAAAGAGTCAGACACGACTGAGCAACTGAATTGAACTGACCTGACACATGTACTATTCTTTTACTCATTGGTTCACCAAATATGTATTGCATAGCAACTGCTTACCCAGCCCTCTGCTGCTGCTGGAGATACAGAGGTAAAAAATAGACCTGGTCCCTGGACTCTTAGAATCTACCATAATCTTGCACTTCCTGTTCTTTTCTCTGTATACCTTGAGTGTAGTGTAATATTTTGGCAGATTCCCTCTTTCATTCAGAAAACTTCAGGTCCACTAATATAAACCAAGTATATCTTAGAACATTGTGTTTAAAAGTAAAATACAAAGTGACATAAATGTCCATATTCAAATATTCTATGATTCAATATTTTTTATAAGACTGATTTGAAGATCTGTTAAAAGGTAGTAAATTTTAATTTTTTTTTCTAAAGTGTAATACATCTCATTCCAAATGTTTTCTTCAGACTTTTAATCTCACAATGAACTTTAAAAATACACATTTTTTTCCATGTAAAATTTATATTCAGGAATGGTGAGAAATGTTTACTTACACAATTCAAAATAGGCAACAATAGGTAATATTTTCAGACAGAACCATCAGTAAAAATTCCTGATTTGGCATAATTCTATGAGAGAAAAACATTGGTGTACATATTAAATCCATGTGAAGCTGTGATAGAGATTACTAGGCGCTCACTAAAATCCACTTACTCTTCTTCTTAGACATAGACCTAGATTACAACTTCTATCCTCAAAGCACACAGGTCTGGGCATGTGACCGAGTATTAGACAAAGGGATGCGATTCAAAGTGAAACATGCTATTCCCTTCCAGCGTTGGTTTGAAAAATCTCTCAAGGATATCTCCATGCTTTATTTTTACTTATGGTGGATGAAATAGAAGGAGCACTGTGCTACTGAAGTCCATTACTTAAAAATGGTGGCAACAAGTAGGTAAGAAACAGATAAAGGATGCTAAAAGGTTGGAGAACTCTTTTTATTCTTTGGCTAAATATTTGTTAAAACTGTTGCCTGTGATAATTTTGAAGAAAGACTAACCGTCTACCAAACCTGTAGCTCAGGGAGAAAAGGTAAGAAAAAACAGCCAGCATATTAGTTTGTATGACTTCTGCTTGATGTATCTGTCAAAGTACCATGAGAACAAATGAGCTCAGGAAAGAATTGGCTGGTCTGAAGGTAGACTTTAAGCATTTTGCAGTGTTGGAGAAGCCTACTTCTTAAAAACCTCTAACATAAGAGATAAAACTGAAAAAAAAAAAAAAAAGACTTTAAGCACAAAATTGCAGTAAGTTTTCTCAGTTAGACAAGGAATTCAGTCCTGCAGCAAAAGATAAGATTAAGGATACTCCCTTCCCACCAAAACCTATTGTTCAGAGGTCAGCTATTACCATGTTGAAAGAAATGAGCATAAAAGCAAAGAAGCAAAGAAATACAGCAAGATAGAGAAGTAACCTTAAAAAAGGACCCCAGGTATGTTTACTGGCACTTGAAATAAACTGGACACAACTGGATTAGAACCCTAATAACTTTTTGAAATAACTTTATTTTTAAAGAACTACGAGTTTAGCCAAAAAGTTAAACAAATAAAAAGACTAAATATAAAACAATCCTTAGGCTCCCAATTGTGTTATGATCAAGAACTGGTTTTTGAAAGCTCCACAAACTCTTGGGAGAACAATTTCAGAGGTGTTTGTAGATGAAAATACATAAAGAAAATTCTTCAAGAGAATGGCAGAAGAATCTATGGAGATGAATGGACAAGAGATTTCTTCCAGAACATAGAACTAAGATCTAATCATGAAGCCTCCTCCACTGGCAGTGTGGAGGGGTCTTTCAAATGCCTTCTCAGAAGGATTCCACCACTGCTCTGTGCTACAGCTTGACATGAGTCAGTTTCACATTCATCCATCTTTAGGATGAATATTTCTTATGATTGCCCTGCACCTGCTTTACTACTCTATGCTATCTTTAGTTCTTAGGAATTAAAATATAATAACACAAAAGGGATCCTGATTGAGAGGACAGAGCATCTTCTAGATCTCCTGGACTTTGAAACAGGTAAAGCAATGGAATGAAGTTGTAGGCTGTCTCATTTAGACAGTAGATGAGTCAAATTTAAATATCTTCTCTTCTATGAAGGCATAAGATTAGGCAGCATTTTTCAGTCTCTCTTGTTTTATTACGTGTTCATTTGATACTATGCAAGTGCTCTTGCCAGGCCCAGCCAATAAATATGTATTATTTCCAGGCCTAGCTGATCAAAATGCCCTTGAAACTTTGTCCATTAAAGCTCACTGGAATAGGACAGCCATGATGTTTCCTAAAATACCTCTGATCAGAGTTGCCATCAACATAAGTCCCTATGTGACAGAGGGCATGGAAGGGAGCTATCCCTGACAAGGAACTTTCACTTTGGATGGCTTTGCAAAAAGGCAATTAACTTACCACATCTAGGTTGGTTTTTTTTTTTGTTTGTTTGTTTTTTGGCTAAGTGCAGCTGGAATTGTACTAAACCAAAATCTAAATTTTAGAGTGCATCTTTCAGAGTCATTCACTTATAGATTTATGAACACTCAATACTTTACAGTTTCTCAGCTAATGTGTACTACTTGGGTAGGCAGCAGAGTCTGCTTGGACTTTTTTCGAGTTCTCATTTTTCAGGTTTTACCTTCAGATCCCATTACCGGTTTGCTTCAGAGCCATGCAATAGTACATCTGAGCAATTAACTGTCAAGTATGATCATTTTCTTCTTCATAGAGTTGGAAACTGAGGCACAAATAGGAAAAATAAAAACCTTCCTCAAGATTACATTTCAGAACTATTGGGCCCAGGATTCAGACCAAGACCATCTGACTCCAGAAGTTAAACTCAACCTTTCCTTGGGGCCATGGTTATGAGAAAATGCAAAACTGCTGGCCAGTTACTCTGCTTCACACAACTTCCTTGTACATTGTTGCTATCAGTAGTGTTAGCATAGAAATGCTCTGATTTGAGAAATACCACTAAAGGTTAGAAAAATTTACTTTCCATAAGAACTCCTTATTTTAGAAAAGAATTCAACAGGGAACCCTATAAACAAAAAGCTCTCTCAGTGATTTTCAAGTAGGTCTCACAGAAATAAAGATTGACATCATCATAGGCATTCATTTTTTAGATGAAAGTGAAGGGCAGTACTGAATCTTCTCCACCCTGCAAAGATGGTTTGTGGAGGCAAGGTTTGCAATTTTTCAAATATTTTCATGGAACGAAAAACACCGCTTCCTTCTAGTAAAAGGAAACTGTTTCCAGAGCTCATAAAATAAAGCACTATTTCTGTCCCTCAGTTCTCTCATAAAACATCTTGCATTGGTGCCACATGTTGTGTAAGTTCCTTCTTCAAGAATGTTGTAGTAACACAGGATGTGGACTTTCTACTTGCTTTGGATGCATGAGCATTTTTTTTAATTTTAATTTAATTTTAATTTTTAATCCATTTTTAAAAATTCCTATATCAGAATAGGCTCCATGTCTGTATGTATGCCCTTTCTCACTTATTTATTTATTTATTCATTCAAGAGGCATTTATGGGCTGTCTATGAATCAGTTACAATGGTAGATATAAATTATAAAGATTTATCTCCAGCATTATTCACAACAACACCTGGAACACAGTGGAAATTGCAAGAATTCATCAATAAATGAGAGAATGAGTTAATAATTATTAGGTAGTTAGAATAGGGAAAAAGAGTCCAAAATGGCAGTGGCTAAAAGACCTGGAAGGGAAAGCCCGTGAAAATAGAACAAAGGAAGGTCCAAGGACCGGAGTGAGAACCTCAGGTAAAACAAACAACGCTCCTGCCTAAGCCCAATTTACATAAGACAGGCCCAGGGACAGAGAAACATATAAAAAGAGGAGCCAAAGCCCTCTTCTCCCTTTTTGGCTCCCTCTCTCTCCCCCATGCGATGGGGCTATCTTCTCTTCGCATCTCTGGATCGACGTGCCCTCACGCCTCAAAGATGGATTTTCCTGCTATTATCTAAATAAATAAAGCTGTAACACTGAGCTGTAACACTGATTTATTTAAGAGCTATAACACGGTTTGTCCCCCGAGAGCTGTGACCCGCCAAGGGTCACTCCAAATTTTTATTGTGACGAGACAAAGAACCGAGGAACATACACTCGCGTGACATAATGAAAGAATGAATGGTCTTAGTTTAGCATCCACAACAAATTTAGACCTAATAATGAAGGAGACACAGCAAGCACTTCAATCTGTCTAAATACTGAGTGTGGACTACAGTGTTCAGAAGGGAATTATATAGAAAGTGGATCTTACTTTTAGACTCAAGGATGGGCAGAAGGAGTTCAGAAAGATTCAGAACAGAGAACAAAAAATACACTACAAAAGTATGAAAACACCTGGTACACTCAGGATCAATAAGGGAATCCCTCTTTATTACACACATTGTTTTATCACAGCCAGATGGCCTCGGTGCCCTAAAATACCCACAACAGATAAACTCAAGTTCACATTAATCTATTGTTCTTCTACTGTCCAGGGTATTCAAAGGCATGAATCTAGCCCTAAGCACTGACAATGTCTTCTCATCACCTTCCTGGCAGAGAGATGCAAGTGTTGGGGTAAGTGGTTGATTTGAGACCCAAGGGAAATTATTGCAAGTTAAGTAAGAGTACATATAACAGAAGGAAGAAACCATAGATGTTAAATATAATATGATTTCAGAGGACTGTTTGTCTTTATTTAGAGTCTTGTGTATTTTCTTTCAGTATTATCCATTTCAGAAAGTCATTAATTTCAGTCTGAGGTCAAAAATGGAAGGTATATGTTGCCTCTTCTGATAAATAGAAATGTCAAAGAAGGACATTCATTTACTTAGATAATTTAGATATTAAGGGGGCAAAGTATTTTCAAAGCAAATTTACATAATGCTGTTCTTGTATAATTTAGTCAAAATTATTTTTTAAAAATAATTCTATTTACAGAAATCCATCTTAGTTCTCTATATTACTGGTGGCACTAGTTACCAGCAAGATCTCATTCCCCCTTCTCTCTTTTATATCTCTATCTATAAATCCTTAACTCTCTAGCTGGTCAGATTTGAGACTCTGATTTCACAGCCTGATGTCACAGAAAAGTCATAGGTCTAGGAGTAAAGGAAACAGTGTTATTATTCATCGCTCTTGTGATACCAATCTGTATATAATTGCATGAACTTTAAAATTCCCATCTGTTGAAAACTCTAAAGTTAAAATATTTGAAGTCCCATAATCGGTTTAAAAAAAAATTAACTGGAAAGACTTGCTTTTCAGGGGCTTCCCTGGTGATACAGTAGTTACGAATTTGGCTGTCAGTGCAGGACATACAGGTTCGATCTCTAGCTAAGGAAGATTCCACATGCAGCAGGGCAACAAATTCCTCGTATCACAACTACTGAGTCCATGCTCTAGAGCTCATGCTCCGCAACAAGAGAAGCCACAGCAAAGGGAAGCCAGGTACTACAACTGAAGGGTAGTCCCCACCCTCCACAACTAGAGAAAGCCTGCACACAGCAGCAAAAACCTAGTGCAGTCTAAAATAAAATAAATACAAATTTTTAAAAGGCTTTCTATTCAAATACTGCTTTGTCTTTGCTTGGATTTTTGTTGTTGTTGCTTTTTGCCTTTTGTCATGTAATTTTAAAGGAAGCAGCTATTTCTTTATGTAAATCACCTCTTTGCACACAATGACTGGTGTGGAGAGGAGAGACCTGGCTCAGTAGGTACCAATCATAACATTTTACTCCTGGTCACCATCAATTCAAGGATGAGCAGTGACCCAAGTTGCAACTCTGAACTGGGATCCTGAGGCTGAAAAAGTGTGAGTTCACTGCTTTAGGACAGCTCGTGGAAAAGCCAGTCTGAGAGAATAAGGCTCACTCACAGAGAGAAACTAAAATCTCTGTTTTATGGCCAGTGACACCTCTGGCTTATGAGCCCAATTCTCCCATTATCTCCAAATTGAGGAAGATTTCTATCTTTTACAACCAAATGAATCCTGACTAATAAAGATGTCAGAGTTGCACAGTTAGCTGCTTTGTACTCATTTGTGAAACATGTCTTTCTTCCTTACTGAATTGTATATATTTCTTAAGCAACTCAGGGTGCTTGAGCTAATATATATTTCATCTCTTCTGAAGAAACTGGCATCTTGTTCACTTTATGGCTCCTTCATCTTTTGTGTGTCAAGACATCATTATCTTACAGCACATGCCAAGTGCTGTGTATCTTGTTTTCTTTTTTTTTAAACTAAAATCTAATTAAGTATCTTTAAAATATAAAACCAAGTATCAGAGTTTTGTGCACAAAAAATTATGTCATGATTCTATTTTCTGTTATGAATTCTTTTACTTATTTCATTTTATTTATTGCGACAATATTAATTATGCTTCAACATTTAAAAGTTCCAAAGGTCAAAAATATTTCATAGCATATAGTCTATAAAGCAGAACAACTTGAAAATACTATTGTATCTCCTCTTAAATTTAGACAATTTGGGGAATTATATATCATATGTAATTAAATGTGTAAATATAAAATAAAAACACTAATATTCTCAATTTTTTCTCTTTTTTATATTTAAAAATAACTTTCTTATTTAAAGTGAAACATTGTTATAACTTATTGAACACTGAAGAAACTGCAGATATTCAGAAGTGGCAATATAAAAATTCTAAACATCTGAAACTTCAACACTTTGGCCACCTAATGCAAAGAACTGACTCACTGAAAAAGACCCTGATGCTGGGAAAGATTGAAGGCAGGAAGAGAAGAGGATAACTGAGGATGAGATGGTTGAATGGCATCACTGACTCTAGGGACATGAGTTTGAGTAAGCTCCAGAAGTTGGTGATGGACACAGAAGCCTGGAGTGCTGCAGTCCATGGGGTCGCAAAGAGTAGGACATGACTGAGTTACTAAACTGAAACATCTTACTCAAGGATGCTACATAATGTAATACATGTATAATTGCATGTGTATGGTTTAAATGGGAGAGGGAATCCTCATCCCACTTAATGGAAAGTAATTGTTACATAATAAGTGCCAAGTAGAATGTGACAGGCCATAATAAAGAATGGTAATTTCTCTGCATGGATATTAAATGCTTAATCATAGCTTTTGTATAGGTCAGTTATTTTAACATTTAAATTCTCAAGCATTATCTCTCACCAGTCTTCTAAGACCACAGAAGGGAAGTTTTGGTTTTATTTTCTATAGAATTAAAGTAGTTTCATACACACTTATTCCTGCTTACCTATTTATACTTACCTTTCTTTGAAGCTGAAACTTGTATTGATCCCTGATAAGATAGACTGCATCTATATGTATATCACCATTCCAGAACCAGTTGCAGAAAGTAGAATCAGGAAGATCCAGGATATTAGATATACAAGTCTTATAATCCTATGATATAATCCTATGATACAATCCTATGATATAATCCTATATCCTAATATAATCCTATTAGATACACAAGTCTTATAATCCTAGAATACAATTGGGGGAACCCTCTTCAAAAAAATACAGTGAAGCCACAAAGGCTTAGAAGGGGTCATTGCAAGAAAGTGTTCCTGGAGCTGAAGTTTCATAGCATAATGTTAAATTTTCTTGGGTGGACACCCTTGTCCTTCCACATTGAACGCACACAACTTTGTGAATATCTGGGTTTCCTAGAGTAACCCATGTGGGCAGTCCTCTCAGGTAAGTAAAAGTGAAATTATCCAGTAAGAAGAGGCACGGGCTATCTGAAACTCCTAAATGTGACGTTAGAAATCAATATGGTGTGTCTTAAGGAAGCCCTATAACAATTCTGTGTTATGATCCCTTTCTATTCTATCGTGACCTTTTAAAAAGGCAGAATGCAAAGGGGTGGGGGGAGGAGAAGTTTTGGAAAACTGGTAGTATCTTAATGGTGTTAACTTGAGGGGAGCACAGTTTTATGAAAAGTGCTATAATCTACTTAGTATGGAGACTTACATGATACACGTGCTGCGCTGTGCTCAGCTGCTTCAGTCACGTCCAACTCCTTGCAACCCCACAGACTATAGCCCCCCGGTCTCCTCTGTCCACAGGATTCTCCAGGCAAGAATACTGGAGTGGGTTCCCATGCCCTTCTCCAGGTAATCTTCCCAACGACCCAGGGATCGAACCTATGTCACTTGTGTCTTCTGCATTGCAGGCATATTCTTTATCCACAGAGCTACCTGGGAAGCCCCATATAAATAGTCTGTATTACAGTCACCAAAGTTATATGGTTGCTATTCTATAAGGAACTTGCCACTTTATTTTTTGTCCAACTAAAAGATCAATTCATGATGTTTTATCCCCAAATGACTCAATGCATCTAATTACTTCTGCTTGTCTATCTTTTCCAACACAGAGGAGGACATGGCATGTTAAGACTTGCATTTTGACTTTTATTAGAAGGATCTCTTCTGGGAATGTTAAGAAATGTTGTGAGTCAATGTACATAAATTTGGTTCCATTTTTAAAATGGTACACCGAGCAAATCAGCTATGGAAAGGTGTACCACATGGTTTTTGGAGTCAGACAAATGAGTTCAGTTTGGATTCAAGTTCTGCTAATGACTTGCTATGTGATCTCTTAAAGTTCCCTTTCTACATCTATAAAATGATAACTACATTAGAATGATTTCCCACAGGAATTAGGAAAATAAGAGAGGGAAATAGGGTTAAAAAGGGAATAAATACACACATAAAATAAGAGAAGGGACTTGCACAGACCAATGATGATAAGAAACACTGAATATGATTAACTCAGCCCTCCACATCTAACCACTAAATAAATGGAAAATAGACAAATATAAAATAAAGGCCTCACAGAATATCAGATGTTTTTGTGAAGAGGGTGGTATGATTAAGGTACACTTGGTTTTATAACTGCATTTTATGAAAGTCATCTAGTCCTATTTTCCTGTTACACTACAGTTGGGTAGTGATAGAATTTATCAATCTGCCCTTGGAACACAGTGAGGAGAACAAAGTTCCAATAAGGCAGACTATTTAGCATGAAGGAGCAGGCAGAAGAATCTTGAAGGGGAAAAGAAGAACAGTACTTGTGGCCAATGAAAAGATCTCGGTCTTTGATAAATGCAAGAACAGCAGACCAAGCAATAATTCATCTTCGGGCTCATGTTCTATGGCCCTGAGCTCATGGAAACACATGCCTCATGGAGTGTTCATCAAAATCACACTATACCCTCATATGCTAGTTTCTTCAGAGAGCACAGACAAACAGACACTGTCCCCCACCATAACAACATAAACCATTGCCTGTCCTTATTATGAAACCAGTGTCACAGGCATCCCTTAACACTTGCTAATTTAAGAGTCCAGTTCTAAGTCACTTGTTACTACCCTCTGTTACAACCTTGCCTTTTTCCCCCTTCTTTTACCTTCTCTGTTTCTTGCTTTTGGAGAATGCTGGTTTGGCTGGTATATCAGTCAGGACCCCAGCAGGAAACAAGGGAATACCCACATTAGTACAATTTGAAAAAGATTAAATAAAGTGCCAAATTACAAAGGTATAGAAACTACAAGAGTTACTCTACTGCCCTGGGGCTAATGGCAGGGAATTGTTTCAATCCCTAGTCCCTTTGAGAGGCAGAAAGGAAGAACTTATCACAATTGAGGAGGAAAGAGCTGGTGATTAGATCAATACACTTTGAGAGGAGCAGTGGCATTTAGTTGAGACACATGGTAATTTAAAGCATCTCACTGTGAGAACCAGGAGAATAAATATTGAGACCTCACTCTTTTCCCACTCTTCAATATCTCCTTTGGCTTGCTGGTAAGAGAATCTGTTGACACAAGCCAAACAGATCGGCCTCCAAAGCAGAGAGCCACGAGGAACAGTGGCAAATAGATGTGAAGGGGCAAATAGTAGATAACGAGTACGGCTGATTAAACTTGGCCAATGAGCTACTGTGAGTTTGAGTTTTTAATAAAATATACTGTTTGCCAAAGTTATGCATGCACATGGTTAATCAAATACTACAAAAGGGCTTGTAAATGAAAAACAAGAAGTCTTTGCCCAATTGTTCCATCTATGAATCTGGACCCTGAAGTTACCATTTTAAACCCTTTTAGACTTGGTTCTTCTATAGTTTTAAACATTTGAATGATATGCTCAAAAACCTATTTCAAATTTTATTGACTCTGGAAATTGCCTACTTACTTTCTGCCATGAAAGATGAAGACTTAAGTTTATTTAAACCAACACTCTTTTTTATGGCTCTCCCAATTGTTGTTTGAGTTCTCTAAAAGTTTGCATTGCATATCTAACAGAAAACTGACTTTGCTCCAGATGTTGAGTTTTATTAATTATAAAGAAAGTTTATTTTATTTCACGAGACAGATTAAGAAAAGTCAATCTTCTAGAAACATCTACAGCAGTTTAATTTGATTATCCATAAGCAAACTTGTCTGTGTTATTATAAGCTTCATTTGGGTACAATTTTCATACATTAAAGTTAAATCTTTTGTTATACTTCTGAGTTTTTATAAATGGATTCATATCAAAAAATACTTTTCCATTACTCCAAAAAGCTCCCTTGTGCCAATTCATAAACAAACTCCTTCCCCTATTACAACCCATGGCAACCACTGACTTTATTTCCATCTCTGTAGCTTTTCCTTTTCTAAGTGAAACTGAAAGTCACTCAGTCGGGTACAACTCTTTGCAACCTCATGGTCTATACAGTCCATGGAATTCTCTAGGCCAGAATACTGGAGTGGGTAGCCTTCCCTTTCTCAAGGGAATCTTCACAATAAGGATTGAGCCCAGGTCTCCCACACTGCAGAAATGGAGTAGCCACTGAAGAAATGGAGTAGCCATCATGGTCAACAAAAGAGTCTGAAATGCAGTACTTGGATGCAATCTCAAAAACGACAGAATGATCTTTATTCATTTCCAAGGCAAACCATTCAAAATCACGGTAATCCAAGTTTGTGTCCTGACCAGTAATACTGAAGAAGCTGAAGTTGAATGGTTCTACAAAGACCTACAAGAACTTTTAGAACTAACACCCAAAAAAGATGTCCTTTTCATGATAGGGGACTGGAATGCAAAAGTAGGAAGTCAAGAAACACCTGGAGTAACAGGCAAATTTGGCCTTGTAGTACAGAATGAAGCAGGGCAAAGGCTAATAGAGTTCTGCCAAGAGAACGCACTGGTCATAGCAAACACCCTCTTCCAACAACACAAGAGAAGACTCTACACATGGACATCATCAGATGGTCAATATCGAAATCAGACTGATTATATTCTTTGCAGCCAAAGATGGAGAAGCTCCATACAGTTAGAAAAAAACAAGACTGGGTGCTGACTGTGGCTCAGATCATGAACTCCTTATTCCAAATTCAGACTTAAATTGAAGAAAGTGGGGAAAACCACTAGACCATTCAGGTATGACCTAAATCAAATCCCTTATGACTATACAGTGGAAGTGAGAAATAGATTTAAGGGACAAGATCTGATAGACAGAATGTCAGATGAACTATGGACGGAGGTTCATGACATTGTACAGGAGACAGGGAGCAAGACCATCCCCAAGAAAAAGAAATGCAAAAAGGAAAAATGGCTGTCTGAGGAGGCCTTACAAATAGCTGTGAAAAGAAGAGAACGGAAAAGCAAAGGAGAAAAGGAAAGATATACCCATCTAAATACAGAGCTCTAAAGAATAGCAAGGAGAGATAAGAAAGCCTTCCTCAGCGATCAATGCAAAGAAATAGAGGAAAATAACAGAATGGGAAAGACTAGAGATCTCTTCAGATACCAAGGGAACATTTCATGCAAAGATGGGCTGAATAAAGGACAGAAATGGTATGGACATAACAGAAGCAGAAGATATTAAGAAGAGGTTGCAAGAATACAAAGAACTGTACAAAAAAGATCTTCACGACCCTGATAATCACAATGGTGTGATCACTCACCTAGAGCCAGACATCCTGGAATGTGGAGTCAAGTGGTCCTTAGGAAGCATTATTCCCAACAATGTTAGTGGAGCTGATGGAATTCCAGTGGAGCCATTTCATTTCCTAAAAGATGATGCTATGAAAGTGTTGCACTCAATATGTCAGCAACTTTGGAAACCTCAGCAGTGGCCACAGGACTGGAAAAGGTCAGTTTTCATTCCAATCCCAAAGAAAGACAATGTAAAATAATGCTCAAACTACCACACAATTGTACTCATCTCACACGCTAGTAAAGCAATGCTCAAAATTCTCCAAGCCAGGCTTCAGCAGTACGTGAACCATGAACTTCCAGATGTTCAAGCTGGTTTTAGAAAAAGCAGAGGAACCTGAGATCAAACTGCCAACATCCACTGAATCACTGAAAAAGCAAGAGAGGTCCAGAAAACCATCTGTTTCTGCTTTATTGATTATGCCAAAGCCTTTGACTGTGTGGATCACAATAAACTGTGGAAAATTCTGAAAGAGATGGGAATACCAGACCACCTGACCTGCCTCTTGAGAAACCTACATGCAGGTCAGGAAGAAACAGTTGGAACTGGACATGGAACAACAGACTGGTTCCAAATAAGAAAAGGAGTACGTCAAGGCTGTATATTGTCACCCTGTTTATTTAACTTATATGCAGAGTACATCATGAGAAACGCTGGGCTGGAAGAAGCACAAGCTGGAATCAAGATTGCTGGGAGAAATATCAATAACTTCAGATATGCAGATGACACCACCCTTATGGCAGAAAGTGAAGAAGAACTGAAGTGCCTCTTGATGAAAGTGAAAGAGGAGAGTGAAAAAGTTGGCTTAAAGCTCAACATTCAGAAAGCCAAGGTCATGACATCTGGTCCCATCACTTCATGGCAAATAGATGGGGAAACAGTGGAAACAGCGGCTGACTTTAATTTTGGGTGGTCCAAAATCACTGCAGATGGTGACTGAAACCATGAAATTAGAAGACCTTTACTTCTTGGAAGTAAAGTTATGAGCAACCTAGACAGCATGTTAAAAAGCAGAGACATTACTTTGCCAACAAAGTTTCGTCTAGTCAAGGCTATGGATGTGAGTTGGACTATAAAGAAAGCTGAGTGCCGAAGAATTGATGCTTTTGAATTGTGGTTTTTGAGAATACTCTTTAGATCCCTTGGACTGCAAGGAGATCCAACCACTCTATACTAAAGGATATCAGTCCTGGGTGTTCTTTGGAAGGACTGATGCTGATGCTGAAACTCCAATACTTTGACCACCTGATGTGAAGAGCTGACTCATTTGAAAAGACCCTGATGCTGGGAAAGATTGAGGGCAGGAGGAGAAGGGGACAACAGAGGATGAGATGGTTGGATGGCATCACCAATTCAATGGACATGAGTGTGAGTAACCTCCAGGAGTTGGTGATGGACAGGGAGGCCTGGTGTGCTGCAATTCATGGGGTCGCAAAGAGTCGGACATGACTGAGCAACTGAACTGAACTGAACTCCCACATTGCAGGCAGATTCTTTACCACTTGAGCCACAAAGGAAGTCCAAGAATACTGGAGTGGGTAACCTATCTCTTCTCCAGTGGATATCCTGACCCTGGAGTCAAACCGGGGTCTCCTGCATTGCAGGTGAATTCTTTACTAAGTGAGCTATAAGGGAAATGTCATATAAATGGAATTATACAGCATATGACTTTTTGTGTTTAGTTTCTTCATTTGGCCTAATGCTTTTAACAGTCCTCTATTTTGTTGAATATATCAGTAATCATTTCTTTTTGTTTCCATTGAATATGATCTACATCACAATCTATCCACAATAGAAACACTATCTTACTTATATATGCTAATATTTTTAATTTTAAGATAATAAGGAAACAAAAAGCGTTTGTAATACATCCCTGATTCAAATATGTGTGATATAGTACATAGCCCTGCTTTCCAGTGTTTTTTTTTTATATTTTTCAATTTCCCTTTATTTATGATTTGCATTTTTTAACCAAATGATTGCTTAAAAAATTTTAAAGGAAGAGAACATAATTCCAACCCAGGAATCAAACCTGCATCTCCTATGTCCCCTGCATTAGCAGGCAGATTCTTTACCACTGAGCCACTGGGGAGGCCCTAATGTAATTAAGAATTAAGGAAATAAATTTCACACGACTCCAACACAAATTCATGGAGAAAAACACTAATCTAAACGTTTTAAAAGTAGAGACCACCATTTAAAAAATGTAATAAGTAATAAACCTCTAGTATATAAAAATTCAAAGAATAAAATATATCAAATTTTTTTTTTTTAGGGCTAATTTCATAGACAGAGCTATATAATATACAAAGAGTATTTCTTCATTTTGTTTCATCAGAATGACAGATGTCATTAGAGTACTTTAGCTATCAGAAAATATGGCCATTTTTAGTTTTTAACTTATCAGTCATAATAATAAAAACAGAGCTCTAATTTTCACCACTGCCTAGAAAGCTAAAAAGTAAACTTCTGTGGCAGAGAGAAAAATATAACATCTGAAAGCAATTTAAGGAAAATATGATGAGCAACAAATGGGATGGATTTGCTAACAAGTCATAAACAGCAGAAATGGAGAAACATTTTATAAAATATCACTAACAACAAACGAGATGAAAATAGCTTTACTTAGATTTTATAAAAATCTCTTGATATATTATTATAAGGAATTTCATGTGGAAAAAGTTTTATCTTATGTCAAGTTCAAAAGAAAATGATAAACAACTACTATTGAAAGCAGGAGTGTATGCCAGACTAGTGATGTTTCATCCAGAGGTCTTGAAATTCTGGGAAGAAATTTCTGGGAAAGACAGATGAAAAATAATTTGGTCCAATATAAGGATGAACTAAAGAGCTTGTTAACTGCTTATGAAACCAAAGCATAATGAAGAAAAATAGCTAAGAAGAATTTTAATATAAAAGCCAATTATTTTTATAATTCCTCTGCAATATTTATTTCAAATTTTGTTTTTGTAATAATGTATTATTCTATTTACTAACAAGTGCATATTTCCCTTCATCAGGAAATTCATCCAGCCAGTTTTCAGGTATAAGTCAACTAACACAGAGTATCTTGGCAGATCCCCAGACTCAGTTTTTATTTAATTAAGCCAACATAGATAATAAAATAGCATTTGGGAAGTTGAGCCAGGCATAATAAAAAGATAATTTCCCAAAACTAGAAATGTTTATATATTTACAGACTTCACAATAAAGGAAAGCCTTATGTGAAGCAAAAATGACAAATTTATGATAAGAGAAAGAAATATGAAAGTTAGTTGGTATAACATAAGAAACCTTAGAGAACAAGTTTTGTTCTGTTTACTCATTGCCCTACCCCCAAATAAAGCAGGAAGCATCACTATAAATGCATCAAAACATGATATCAAGATGCATTCATGAGTTTAGTCAAAGTCCTAGTAATGAAAAAGGGAACCTAGGTGTTTATATATCACAGTAAAAAGAGGATGAGAAAAAATATAAAGGGGAATTTCATGTCTTTTTCAGCTACTTTCATTTAAATGGAAATTATGAAAAGTGATTGAAAAGGGTGAAGGGTGTGATGGCTGTTTAGTTCAGTATCTTTCAGCATTATTGTAATGAACTCAAAATGTCAGCTTCTCCTGTACTGGATCAGTTCATGTCTCCAAGAGAAACTCTCCTTCTGTGGCCAAGGGCCTTATGAACATAATCACCCCTTCAAGTATTCTTTTGATGATTTGTGTGAGCTAACTGTCACAAATCCCATCAGAAGATTACACAATATTAAGGTCACAAGAGATTAAACATTGTTCTTATGCAATAACGTGAGTAGGCAGACAGGATTTTGCTAAGAAACCATTTGCAAGGCAGAAGTCTCATCAGTGGGTTGAAGCCATTATGCAAAATATTCAAGGTGGTGTCAGAATCTGGGTCCCCAGGGTTTATGCAGGAAAATATCCTGAGAGCATCTACTGGAGGCCTGTTGAAGTACTTGCTCTTACACCCATCAGAGGGCTTCTGTTGCCTTATAAACCAGGGCAACCTGGGCATCTTCATTCATTTCAAAATATTAATACAATAAACAACACTAGAAGTTGGGGGTACCACAGTAAATCCAAGCTTCATACTGTCTTGGATTTTACAAAATAATGACAGAAGTGATCAATGCAAGGAAACAAATAAAACAATGTCACAATGAGTGTCTTGTGCTCAGGGAGGAAGCGGAATTATTAATATTCAAATAGAGCAGGCAAGGAAAGTGTGACATTGAACTGGAAGCTCAACAATGAATTTTAGAGAGTCAATCTTGAGAAATGGGCATACTCCAAGTAGAGAAGGGAGCAAACGCTGCTTTGGCTCCTCACCTAATCTCTCAGGACCTCATTTCTTAGTCTGTGAGGAAGGGTAACAGCGCCTGTCCGGTAGATTATCAAAGAACTTTAAGAAAGTGACCCTGGAACACACTGTAATGAGCGTTCTATTGTGCATGCTCAGTTGCTTCAGTCATGGCCAATTCTTTGAGACCCTGTGGACTGTGGCCCACCAGGCTCCTCTGTCCATGGGATTCTCCAGGCAAGAATACTGGAGTGGGTTGCCGTGCCTTCCTCCAGGGGATGTTCCCAAGCCAGGGATCAAACCCATGTTCCTGCACCTCCTGCAGGTGGATTGTTAACCGACTGAGCCACCTGGGAAATCTGAGGTCTCTATATGCCCTTACCATTTCTACTCTCTGAGTTGCCATCTCTTCCCCTCTGATGGGAAACACTTCCCAGACATTCTCTCAAAGTCAGTACTACATATTTCACAGTGGTTGGGTAAAATCAGTATTGTTTGAGAACAAGTAAAATTTTAAGAGAAAAGATATCAAATGTATAATGGCTGCCTTCCAGATAATTTATCAATATATTTTATATTTTAAAATAGATCATAGAGTCATTGAGACTATAAACTTGAGGTAAGTGTCCTGTGCAAGAGTTCTCTCAAGGTGCTCATGAAAAAAGACAGCCTTGGATGAAGAGAAGGAAATGGCAACCCACTCCAGTAACCTTGCGTGGAGAATTCCATGAACAGAGGAGCCTGGCAGGCTATAGTCCATGCAGTTGCAAAGAGTCAGGCATGACTGAGCAACTATCACTCGGATGAAGAGGATATGGTTTACCTCCCAAATATCACTGGCCTGAAGAGAAGTCCCACTTTTCTCCATAGCTCAGTTCTTCCCCAAATGACCAGGACACAACTTTATCAAGTAAAAAAGACCGTCCACTTTCCTATTGGATTTTCTTTCTTTCTTCTCAGAAAAACTAGTATCTTTTATTTCCTATCTAGGAGCTCCTTGTATCCTTTATAAATGACATGCTCCAAATAAGTCAGAGCAGAAGGCAACAGGATCACCTGGGGAAGGGGAAGGTCTTTTTCTTCCAAGCTTTCTGACCCCTGGTTTCTCCCCTTGGCCTGCCACCAACAGTTTGGGCTAACCTAAAACTATTAAGATCAAAGTGGCTAATTTTGGATGCTGACAGAATGTAGAGAGCCAGCAGAAGAGCAAAATAAAATATAAGGATAGTATCAACTATACTCCAACTTAAAGAATAAAAGGATGCAAAGGCAAAAAAAAATAAAATAAAATAAAATAAAAGACAGGAAAGAGGAGAGGGTAAGAAAGCGAGGTATTAGGATTCAGAGTAATTCTGCTGAAGAACCTGAGAAATCTAGTGGAATCCAATAAAAATTGTAGCTCAATTATCAAGCAAATTGCCAAAAGACACATTGTCTTTATAAGTAAGTATGCTGTAAGCATATTTTGGGGGACTTTGAAATAGGAACTAGAACCAAGGATCCAAACTAAAAGTTAATGAAATATGGTTTGTGGGAGTACTTAACGAAAACCTTACCATTTAACTGAACCTATTGTATTTTTTATTTGATTTTTCATTTTTTGTTGAAATATAATTGCTTTACAGTTATGTCTTAGTTTCTGCTGCACAACAACATAAATCAGCCATATATATACCTATAGCCCTTTCCTCTTGAGCCTGCCTCCCACTCCACTCCCATCCCACCTCTCGAGGTCATCACAGAGCACTGAGCTGAGGTCCCTATGTGATACAGCAGCTTCCCACTAGCTCTCTATTTTACACATGATAGTATAAATATGGAAAACTGTAGGGACAGGAACTTGGGCAAACTGTGGGAGATGGTGAGGGTCAGGGAGGCCTGGCATGCTGCAGTCCATGTGGTCACAGAGTCAGACACAACTTAGCGACTGAACAACAAAACTCTCTCAATTCAGCCCCTCTTCTTTCCCCACGTGAGTCCACAAGTCTCTTCACTACGAATGCACCTCCATTCCTGCCATGCAAATAGGTTCATCAGTATCATTTTTCTAAAGTCTATGTATATGAATTAATATACGATATTTGTTTTTCTCTTTCTGACTTGTGGATGAACCTATATTTTTTAAATAGTGTATTAGAGATGACAAAAGAGTCTGAGTTTCCTTCAGTAAGATAAGGTTTATGCAAACACCTTTTTAAAAAAACCAAGAATACATGATATTCTTATAAAACATTAGCTAATTACTGGTGGTCTGAAAGCCATGCTTATTAAATTCCATTCGGACTTGTTCTGGTTTACTCACTTGTTGATTTCCAGGAAAAGACAACTTGTGACATTAATAAGAAGCAGGCCTCTGGTTCCCAAGAACTGTTGGGAAACATCAATGACTCATTTATGGGAGTAAACAAAAGGATTAAGAAAAGAAAAGCTATTTCACAAGTATAAATATATACTAAAGTTACAGAGCTTTTTCCCATAGACCCATAAAAATTGTAATAAAAAAAAAAAGAAAATAGCTTTTGCAGAAAATAAATATAGAGGAAAGCAGTAAAAGGAAGTTGAGTAACTTAACCTAAATTGAAAACATTTTGCTCCCAAAGAAAGTTAGGAGTATATTGGAATTTCTAGTTTGTTTTTGCTTTGTGCTTTTTTTTCCCCTTTAGCCATTAGGCCTCTTTGTATTCAGTGTTAGAAAATGGTCATTAGCATCACCTAACATATTGATTTAACCAAAGTACACTGATGTGAGATATTCAATTCTTAACAATGATTGATTTTTTTAATACCTCATTAGGTTTACCTCTTCATCAAAAATTACACACATACTGTAGGCTTTAAGTACAATACAATATTTGAAAAAAGCAACTCAAGGGTAAGGATTCTTCTGGCACAATAATAAATCATAGGCAAAAAAAAAATCTTACATTGAATTTTTAACTTCTGAACTTTGAAATAATGGCAAACCTACAGAAAAAATAACAGCAGTAAAAAAAAAAAAAATCAAACCGTTTTCTCTTTTCCTAGATAATCTATTGTTAATGTTTTACCACATTTGTTTCATTGTCCCTGGGTATATAGTCTTTTTTTTTTTTTTCTGAACAAGTCCTATCACTTCTAAATACACCAGTGTGTACTCCAAAGCCAAGGACGCTCCAGTACATTATCACCGCACACTCTTGCCGATCAGTAAATTAACACTGACGACACTACTACTCAACCCAGAGGTTTCACTCAAAGTTCTAAAGGTTCCCTATCAATCTCTCTTTAATCATTCTGGTCCTGCAACCCACTCAAAAATATATGCTGGCAAGAGACAAGATGGTGGAGGAGTGGGTGGACATGGAGTACATCTCTCTCCATGGATGCATCAGGAATACGTCTTCAGACACGGAAGATCTCTTAGAACACCAGTTAAGCCTGGGCAGGAGTCCCTGACCACTGGAAAGGAATATATAGATCTATGCAAAACTGGGTATGATGAAGGAAGGAGGGGACAGAGAGTGAGCAGGACTGGACCCGCACCCAGGGGTAGAGGAACTGAAGCAGGAATCGTCCCCACATCAGGGCAATTGTTTGGGACAGAGGAGAAGCATTTGAGGCTGATGGAGAGTGCAGCAGCTGATCTGTGACAGTCTAAATGGAATGAGAACCACACAATCCTGGCCGCAGCCCTACAGACCCTGGACAGGTCACCTGGAACACGCGGTGGCTGGGAGCTGGAGCGTAGGGACTGGAGAGTGTCCCAGGGCAGGATCTGCTATGGACTCGAGGGAGATGGCCTGAGGGGACATGAGGGAGAAGATCACCGTGGGAAATGCCTTTGAAAGAAAGCTGGGCAGCCATGGATACAAGGCGATTCTGCTGAGTCACACGCAGTGGGTGGAGTCATCACTGTGGTCTCTCTCCCCATGCCAGCACCGGCAGCTGACCAACAGAGAAAAACTCTAGAGGGGTGGCCGTCTAAGCGCCTGACATGCCGAGCATTAGAGAAGGATCCCATCCAGAGGGAGCCCTTTAAGTGCCTGATGCACGGAGCAACAGAGAAGGATAAGACAAAGAGGCCCTTTGAACACTCATTGCCAGAGGCTAGAGAGGACTCTAATGGTGCCAGAGCTTCTAGGGCTGAGGTTGCCAGTATCCCTACACAGTTGGAACCGCTAGGGTCCCCACTACCCGAGCAGTTGTACCACCTCCATGCTCAATCCTAACTGAGGCAGAGCTGCCAGGGGCTAGGAAAAAACCATAACAGTGCCATATCTCCTGTACCAATGGCCTGCTAGCGCCCCTGCATACCTGGCATTGCTAGGATCCCCATGATCCAAGCAGCCTCGCTACCTCATATTTGATCCTTACTGAGGCAGAACTGCCAGAGGCTAGAATAGCCCTAACAGCACAATATCGCCTGTTCCACTGGTCACCAGTTCCCCTGCATACCTGGCACTTCCAGGGTCCCTGCGATCCAAGCAGCTCTTCCACATCCACACCCAATCCTCACTGGGGCAGGCTCAAGTCATCCAGGCCAGCTGCAGGAGCAAACTCCTATGGACGACCCATATGCAGAGGTGCAGATAAAATCACAATTGAACCACAGGGGCAGTGTGGCTAAGGAGGCGTATCAAAAACCTTCCCACCAGCTGTGCAAGTTGCAGATTAAATCAACACAATCAACTAGGCAGACTCTGCATCTACGGAATATATAAAAGGGCAATGAGAGTTCCTACAAGTTCCTACAAAAGAAAACACAGTAGCTCTGGTAGCTGTGGACACTGGAGGCAAGAACGCACAGGAGCAGGGCTGGATTAGAGTCTGAGCGTCCCCACAGCAGGTCCAGAGACCAGCCCACTATTAGAGGGCAGCCTAGGGAGGTGGAGGAGGACTGTGATTCACAGCGAGGGAGAAAACGCTGACAGCTGAGGTCCAAGAAAAACATTTATTATTATCTTATATTTTGATTTGCTCCGTAGTTGGTTCTGGATATTTTCTTCTTTTTTATTTTTTTGTCTGTTGCTGTGGTTGTGCATTTTGTTATTACTAGTTACTCTATTTAAGCTTTTGTCAACTCTTTTTTTTTTTAATCCCACTTTTTCATTTCCTTTATATACTTCTACCTCTTCATTGGCCTTTTGCAGTTCTGTGGGGCTTTTTTTAAAAAATTTTTTCTTTCTCTTGTTTTTCTTATTGTTCTTTTTCTACTGTAGTTATTGTTTAATATATATATAAATCTTTTTTACATACTTCTATTTAACTTTGCTTTGTCTATTTTTTCCTTTTCTTTCTTTTATTCATCATGTTTGTTAGTTTGCTTTGTTTTCTTTGCTTTATCCCTTAGTTGGTACTCTGCTTTGGTTTTGTTTTCTGGTTTGTGTTTTAGTTAGTTTTGTTTTAATTGGTTGATATCATTTTTGGTTTCCTTTGCTCACCAGGTCAGTCACTTATACTTTCTTTTCTTTGGACTGTGTTGGTTTTGTTTGTGTGTGTGTGTATATGTTTGTGTGTCTGTTCCATTGTTTTTATTATTTGTCTGATTTTGCATTTACCATTTGTCTGGGTTTATCTTTTATTTCTTGTTTTGTTTTTGTTTTAATCCCCTTTAATGCCATAACAAATGACTTCTGGAGTCTTGGATCCCATGTCAAAGATCAAGCCTGAGACTTTGGAGTCTATTTTTTTAAAATATATACACAAAATCTATAAACATATGTATATTTATACAAATGCACACAAGAACACACATATATCTATAACTCTATGTATTTATAGTCCTGATAATCTCAGCTTTAGAGGTTTATAAGTCCTAGTTCTTAAAGGGGATTCTAGAGATACAACAAAAATTCCATCAAACCTTAAGTTACAGCTGCTTCTCTTGCACCTTGGGGTCTTTGTGCCAAGGGATGAGTGGGCAACGGCAAGACTCACCAGGTCAGCAGGGATCACGATTTTGATCATCAGGAGAAGATAAAGCTTCCATTACCCAAGGAGGGCAGTAATGTTTTTGGCACCAGTGTGAACCAGTTGAGTATCTTTTGGTACTACTTTGCTCAAACTTGAAGTTGAATAGAAACGTTTAGGAGCCTGAGAAGGACACGATAAAGCCTCAGAGCCCTTAGTGTAGAAGGTCTACATCACACTCCCAAGTAAGCCACTTAGAACATCAAGATTCTGACAGTGAAGGTAACCTAGAATGGGTGTAGAGGGAGATGGCATGTTTTCATTGCAGGCTGGAGATGTGCTTCAGTTGTGGGGTTTATAGACGTAGCACCACCCTCCCTCTTAGACATTTCCCCCAGAATCCTGAAGCAGCTGCTCAGAGAGCCTAAGCTGAAGTGACTGAACTGTAATGGAGACTGTGTCCTGCCCTGCAGACACCCCGCACGGCACCTAAAGGCCAGTCCCCTGCCTCTGTGAACACTGCTGACAGGCCTCAGTGCTAAGTCCTCTCAGGAACTTCCCTCGGCTGAGAAGAACTAGTGATAACCCCCCAAAACCTCTCAAAGCTACTGTTTTTTTCTACAGTTCATTTATACAAGTTAATACATGAATGCATTCTCCTCATAAAGTACATTTCCAGTCAATGTAAATAAATCTCTTCACCACTTCCCCACGACAGTTCCTTTTTTCTTTTCACTAGGAACCACTGTTCTAAGTTTGTGATAATGTGTCCAGACCTTTTTTTTCTGACAAGTACAATTATTCCAGTTTATATCAGTGACCAATGTAAATCCATCCATATATAAAAGGATCAGAGCTGAATTCATAAATACATGCTATGTTGAAGTCTATGTTTTTATTATTAATATTTTGGAGGCATTTTCTTTTGTTTTAACAACCTATATTCTTATCTTTTAAAACGTGTATGTTACAATTGGGACATTGTATTAATGTTCTAATTTGGACGTTTCTCTTTTTTTCCCAACACCATGAGTAACAATTATGATGAAAATCTTTTAAGGAATTTTTAAAGCCCCAAGCATTGTCTTAAGTAATACACTATAATTCCTAGTTTGTAATAAGTTTGTAATTTCAATTTACAAAAGACATTTGAAATCATTATATTATTAATTGCTTCTGATAAATGTAAGATGTTTATTACATTTAAAAGCTGACTAAAAAGTCACTTATAATCCTATTTTTTTCTTAATGTTTTAGACATACTATAAAAATAAGAAAAAAATCTTTCTTTTTCCAGTATGAGACTTAAATGTTCAAACATATTTTACACTTCGATAGATGGGGGAAAGGCCTGTTTTATTTGCATTTTAAATTGTTCATGTTATTAGATTTTTTTAGTCATTGTATTTCACATGAATTGCTGCTCTTTATCTAGTGTCATTTCTTATCTAGGTTTTTTTTTTAATACCCTTTGTATATAGTGAAAGTATGAAACTTTTTCTGTTCACATGGCCTATAAATGTTTCTTCCAGTTTTCCCCTTTAACTTTGTTAATAGTGTCTTTATTCTTTAATTTTTTTAAAGCTTATATAACCAAATCTCTTGATCTTGTCCTTTATGGTTTCTGGGGTTTACATCATGGCTAGACAAGTTTTCCCTACTATGATATTTATACTTTCCATTCTGTGTCTGCTTTTAAGGATTATTGTATTTACTTTTTAGACAATGTGAAACAGAGACAAATTTTATCTTTTTCCAAATGGATAACCAACTAAACCAATCCAGTTGATTAAAAAATAATTATTTCTCCCAATGATGTAAAATACTTTATAATACTTTAAAGTACCTCTCTGTATCTTATTTTGTTTCTATAAAACACTAAGATAATGTCTCTGGGATTAATAACAGTATGATGGTAAAAACAAAAATCTTAAAGTTGAAACATCATCATCTGTTAGTTATCATTTTGAACAAGTAATGTGATCTAAATCTCACTTTCCACAGCCTTTAAACAGAGATAATGTCTTCCTTTCAGGGCTGTCTAGAAGATTCATGACACACATGACAGCCAGATACATAAAATTAAGTTGTCTGATGTGTGCTAGGGAATTCATTACTGTGGACTCTTTCCCCATTTCCTTCTATTCATTCTTGTAAACTGCTTTTATTAGGTTATCCCAGCTAATGTACTTCAATTGGCTCATTTTAGTGGAAAACTGGAGCTCAAAACAACACATACATAAGTTTAGAAATTCTAGGAATTAATACAGAGGCCCCCCAGATTTTCTTTCATAGGTGCCACTTTGCACTGAGGTAATATTTGTAACTAAAATCATGGCATCTGGTCCCATCACTTCATGGGAAATAGATGGGGAGACAGTGGAACCAGTGTCAGACTTTATTTTTTGGGGCTCCAAAATCACTGCAGATGGTGATTGCAACCATGAAATTAAAAGACGCTTACTCCTTGGAAGGAAAGTTATGACCAACCTAGATAGCATATTAAAAAGCAGAGACATTATTTTGTCAACAAAGGTTCATATGGTCAAGGCCATGGTTTTTCCAGTAGTCATGTATGGATGTGAGAGTTGGACTATAAAGAAAGCTGAGTGCCGAAGAATTAACGCTTTTGAACTGTGGTGTTTGAGAAGATTCTTGAGAGTCCCTTGGACTGCAAGGAGATCCAACCAGTCCATCCTAAAGGAGATCAGTCCTGGGTGTTCATTGGAAGGACTGATGCTGAACCTGAAACTCTAATACTTTGGCTACCTTATGCGAAGAGTTGACTCATTAAAAAAGACCCTGATGCTGGGAGGGGTTGGGGGCAGGAGGAGAAGGGGACGACAGAGGATGAGATGGCTGGATGGCATCACCGACTCATGAACTTGAGTTTGAGTAAACTCCGGGAGTTGGTGATGGACAGGGAGGCCTGGAGTGCTGCGATTCATGGGGTCGCAAAGAGTCAGACACTACTGAGCGAATGAACTAAACTGAACTGAATATTAGTAGCACTTTATCTCTGTGATACTGAAAGAGAGAGTGGATGACTTACAGTTCAGAATACCTGTCATTTCATTTGGAACTAGCAGGCTCCTTTCCAAAACTTGAAGTATAATATGCCACTTATGCTAAAGAAGTGAGTTTCCTTTAACCTATTCCAACCAAGTTAGAAAGAATCGCAAATGTTTAGAAAGACGAAAGATAATGGAAGGAAGTTGTCAGAGGAGTAAGTGATGGCAAACAATATTTCAATAAAACTTATGTTGTTCACAGTGGTATGAAAAAGTCTTAAGGTAAGTAATAGAATAAAGAGTTAATTTAATGACACTATTTATACTTTTAATAATACATGGAAGGTGGCTTATAGTATTAATAATCTAAAACATGATGTTATAAACTAAACAGAAATTAAAACAGAATGAAAACCAATAGTGGATATCTTTGTTCCATGTTTTGGTGGTGGTGGTGGCAGTTTTGTCACCAAGTCGTGTCCGACTCTCGCAAACTCAAGGAGCCCACCACGCTCCTCTGTCCATGGCATTTTCCAGGCAAGAATAATGGAGTAGGTTGCAATTTCCTTCTCCACCATGTTTTAAAGGAAAGAAATTAATGTCAGCATATATTTCATGAATTGGGAACTGGGCCAGACACTAGAAATTAAAATCTCCAAAAATATGATTCTAACAGATTTTCCATAAATTTGAGAAATATAAAAATAATTTCATGCTGGTTTTCAAGGCTTAGGAAAGCATCCATGCAAGTCAAAGCATATGATGTAACTGACTGAATATTTAATGACACTAACAACCTTTTTTCTTTTTTCATTTTTATAGTGATACTATGGTTATGTTCCCCGAACCCCTCCACCCACAGAGCCCTGCTCTTTTAACTATTAAATACTACATTTCTTTAAAATAATCCACTTTTTTGAAGGGACATGGATGGAGTATAGGTGAAACAAGATTGAGAATATGAGCATTATTTTTGAAGCTGTGTGATGGGTACACAGGCATTTGGTCTTTTGCATGTATTAGAAAATTTCTATAATAATGTTTTCCAATGCCATGTGGTATCAAATAAATCCACAAATGTTGATAGCTGGAGCTCCTGTTATATACCATACAGAAGACTAAGTCCTTTGTCTCATATGAATTCACTCTAATTCTAATTATTTGGGTTCAAATCCCAAACTTTATCACTTACCAGCTATATTTTACTAGCCAGGTCAATTAACCACTTTGTGCCTTGATTTTCTTATTTGTAAAAGTCATTTTAATATTATTATGAACATTAAATCAGTTCATCCCATTTAAATGCTTAGCACATTGCTTGGTACACTGCAAATACTCAATATTTGTTATTTTTATTGTACAACGGCAATTGTTATCCTCAGTCTCCTGCTATATCACTCAGTTAAGAAATGTACATTTAGATTAGTCGCAGATAATTAGGTTTCAAAAAGAAAATAATAGTTTTATTGATAATCTCAATGTCTTATTCTATACAACTGCAATAAGCATTTACATTCATAAGTATGCAGCTTTTAAATTATCAAAAAATTCTTGAAATACTGGCAAAAGACTAAAAATACTTTAGCTAGTTTAAGAAAATGCACTAATTCAAACTCATGCATTGGCTAAATAAATGGAAAAAGGATAATAAAATATATGATATATAGATATGACTACTGTATCTACACTGAAGTCCAGTAACAAAAATTATATAGAAATAATCTTAGAACTAGAAAATGGTATTATTTCATGTCAAAATAAATTACCAAAGAAAATACTTTATTATTTATTAATAAATATATCCCAACAGTATATACTGGACTATGCAGAAATCATTTCTATACTTACAATAATAATAATAATAAAGATCTAGTCTTAAAATGTAGCAAAATTTGTCAAATAATTTCAAACATATTAAGTCTAGTAAAACATACCCATTTAGAGAGAAAATACTTAAAATAATACTTAAAATAATTTCATAATAAAGTTCAAAGTTAAGTTCATTGAAAAGTTCAAGATAAGTCAAAATGATTAAAAAAGACTATAAAAGTCAGAAGAATATGTAAGTAATAGATAAATAAATCAAGAGAATGCACACAAACTTATGATGCAAGATTCAAAATTGAATAATCAGAGGCAGTTTGAATGAGGGCTTATAAATTTATGTGATTCAAAATGTCATGATGGTAACCTCAATATTTGAAACAAATAACATTAAAGAGTGGTGGGGACTGTGGGAAACTGGGTTTAAATTATATGTTGACTCTAAAGGCATTTAAACTTAGTTACTTTAAACACAGAGTGAGCAGGCACACAGTTGGACCAAATAAGACTCATGAGCCACTTTGAAATCTCTTCCTTAGATCAATCTATTGGATACAAAATCAACTGAGTGAGGCCTGTATCCATAAAAATCAGAAGTTTCAAAGTATAAAATATCTGTATTTTTTCAACATGGATCTTGAATATACTCATATGACTCACTCACTTGGTATTTCTTTTTCTTAAAAAAAAAAAAAGAAAGAAAAAAATGTATGTATATATTACGTGGGTTCCTAACTGGTTTCTCTGCTTACGTCTCACTGGCGTCCATTATCTCCCGAATACAGCCCTCAGGGTGCTCGTTTAGAGAACCCACCTCCAATCATATCAGTTTGCATTAAATCCAAGCATAGTTTATAGAAGCCTTCAAAAACTTTCTTGCTCTACATTCTACCTATTCTTCTAGCATTTTCCATACCTATTCTCATCCCTCCAGTCATGGTGAAGCACTTATGTTGCAATTTTCCTAATGTTTCAGATTAGCTCAGATTAGCTCATAGATTAGTTCTTGGTACTTCGTAAAGTGTCTCCTTTCCCATACCTACTTGGTTACTTCCAACATTTATTCAAGCTCAAACACAACTGTCACCTCACCTCACCCCTGTCTTGGCCAAGACAGGAGCCCCCTTCCAAAGTGCTCTCACCATTACCTATTCATGCCTCCTCTGTGGCATTTATAATGTTGCTTTGTAATTGCTCCCTTGAAATTCCCAAGGAAAGATAAAATATTTTTTATTTCTATAGTCTTAAACTTGTGCACAGTACTAAGTATATAACTGTACTCAATATATATTTTCTTGCATAATTAATGAGGTAGAATAGGAATCTAGTCTTTTCTATGTGTGCTGTTCTCTTTTGTTAAGCTATGCTAAACACACGATACAGTGATCAATTGTACTCAAGCACAGAGATACCATATCTCCTGACCTAAACCAAGAATAAATCTAATAAGAAAGGAATTAATGCTTCTTCTTCAGCAGGAAGAAAAAACAAAAAACTACTAGCAAATTGAATATTGACTTCCTGGATCTACAGAATGGCAAATGTGAAGGGAAAAGATTTTGTGTAGAGATTCTTACATGAGAACAATGAATATGTACTGGTTTAGTGGTCTTCTAATTAAAAAAAAAATTCTATGATAAAATACACTAATTAAGAGACTTTTTTAATTCCAAAAAGCAATGACATATTGTCATTTCACGGATGTCTTATTGCATTTTTTCCCCATTGTAAACTCTGAACTTCATTATTTTATTTACAAATAATTTTTCCCTAGACTATTTTTATATTCACCTTTCATTATTAGATGACAAATCCTAATATGTTTTTAATTCCTCAGAATATACAAAATTATATTTAATGAAGTCACTTATTATTATTTCAGGCTGAATTCAGAAGCATTTCAAATATATTTGGGATTTTGCAAGAAGAATGAAGAATTGTCTGTGCTTATGGATGGCAATGCCCTCAGGGCCACTTCTGTCTAGCTCACCTTTGTATCTCCATGGAAACTATTTTTTTTTCTCCATTTCTAGAAAATGAATCATGGGGAACATATTGTGTTCCCATGGAGATCTGGAAGCCCATATTAATCTCCTTTAAATAATACCCAAATATGTGATCTCTCTCATTTAAAAGGTAGGCAAGCACCCATGAATTTTACAGAAATACAAAATCATTGGGAAATTTTAAATAAAAAATAATAAACAGATAAAACAATTAATGATGAAATTGTATATTAGAAAGATACACCCTAAATGAAATTCTTTTAAAAAAATGAAAATCAGTCTATCTAAAATAATTTTTTTTAAGAAAAAGCACATATAACATCAGGTTATACTGATAGACCAAAATGTGGTAGAGAAGTTACCACGTAAACAGAAATAAGGAAGATTTAATAAGAATTTCCTGAACTACTAGAAAGTGATACTTTATTCCTCACAAGATCAGTTACAGAAAATAAATATTCCTTTAATGAGTAAGGGATCAAATAATTAACTCTCTGAGTTACACAAATTTACTTTTTTTTCTGGGCAAGATGCACAGCTTGTGGGATCTTAGTTCCTCAATCAGGGATTAAATCCAGGCCCCAGCAGTGAAATCACTGAGTTCTAACCACTGGCCCATCAGGAAATTCCCCAAACTTAACACTCAATATTTTCTTTTCTCTGAGAACATTATATTTTTATTTAATCTTCTAATTCTTTCTTCAAATCCATGAATAAAATACACTTCATCCTTTACAAGTTATTTGTCTCTAAGAAAGACTCTAAAATTAAGTTCAATATATGCACTAGGCACAATCTCAGGTAACAGGCACAGTCTTCAGGTGTTAGATTTAGTCACTCATTTTAGTCTATATAATTGACATCTATTGACTGTCAGTCACACATGTCCAACTGTTATTGATGGTATTCCAATTTTTAATTAAGGACCATCTCATTTTCATTTTCACTTCATGTAGTCAAGTAGAAGTAGCCCATCCCAGGAAGGACTCAGTCAGAGCCAGTGAGAGAACTGTGTGCATACCCTAGTCTGGTTTAACATGAATATGCTACCCAGATAAGAAAAATGAGGATCAGGATCAAATGCTTTATGATAAATATTGAAAGAAGTTAACCATGGAGATGTATATAGGATATGTCTGCATTACTGGTATAGTATTGTTCAGAGAGAAAATTAGAATATAAATAACATGATTCCTATCCTTTATTCATTACATGTGTATTTCAAAATTCTCAACACAAGTTCTGAGATTTTTTATTGGACAAACTCAGGCTGTATTTTAGAAGTGTCATGGAATCAACTTCTCTAGAATGACAAGGCTATCTGGGTATAGAGATGATTCCCAACTTAACAATGATTCAACTTATGATTTTTCAACTTTATGATGGTGCAGAAGCAATTTACATTCAGAAGAAACCATACTTTGAATTCTGAATTTTTATCTTCTCCCAGGCTATCAATAAATGCTATAATACTTTCTCATAATACTACTGGGCAGCAGGAGAGAGCTTCAGATCCCAGTCAGCCAAAGTGTTCACAAGGGCAAACAACTGAAACACTCACAGCCATCCCAATTTTAATTTCAGTAGAGCATTCAATAAGTTAAATGAGACATTCACCACTTTATTATAAATAGACTTTGTGTTAGATGATTTTTCCCAACAGCAGGCTAATGTAAATTTTCTTGGCACTTATAACATTAGGCTAGGTGAAGTTATGTTTGGTAGTTTAGGTTTATTAAATGCATTTTCAATTCAAGATATTTTTCTTTTTACAGTGGGTATATCAATATGTAACCCCATCATAAGTTAAGGAAGATTTGTAATGAGACATTCTGGAAGGTGGAAAAGAGGTAGTGGATAATGGGAAAATAACTAACAAGAGTCCTCTGCACTCCAGAATAGTCATTCTTTCCTTTGTGTTCCTAAAGCACCCTGCACTGATGTCTATAGTTGCAGAAAACATATTGTATTAAAATGATTTGCTTACTGATTCCTCCAGTAAACTGAATTTACTGAGAGTAATCAGTATCTACCTATCTTCAACAATTAGCACAATGGTGGATACAGTGGGTTATAAACATTTATTGCTATTGAATCAAACATTTTTAGAATTAGAAACGTTCTTGTAATTTATTTAGCTTTTTATTTTTGTAGGTGTGTATATAGAAACATCAAAGGTGAAATTTTGAACGTGAAGTTATAGCTAGTTGGAGAAAGGAATTTAGAAGCAAGTCATATGATATCTAATTCTGTATTCATTGAATAATACACCCTAAAATGCCAACTAATACTTCTCATTTTTCCAAGTAAATGAACTGTACAAAGGCTCACTACAGGAATTTACATGTTATACATTCCAGCATAATGATCGACTGGAGGTTTCAGAAACTGAAAAAAATACCTTTTTGCAAAGCAGAATTAGACACAGAGATGCTGAGAATGTATGGACACCAAGTGGGGGTGGGACAAATTGGGAGACTGAGACTGATGTATGTACACTCTTTTTTAAAAAAATTAATTTATTTATTTTAATTGGAGATTAATTACTTTACAATATTGTGGTGATTTTTGCCATACATTGACATGAATCAGCCACACGTGTACATGTGTCCACCATCCTGAACTCCCCTCCCACCTCCCTCTCCATCCCACCCTCTGGGTTGTCCCAGTGCAGCGGCTTTGAGTGCCCTGCTTCACGCATTGAACTAGGACTGGTGATCTATTCCACATATGGTAATATACATGTTTCAATGCTATTCTCTCAAATCATCCCACCCTCGCCTTCTCCCACAGAGTCCAAAAGCCTGTTCTGTATATCTGTGTCTCTTTTGCTATCTCACATATAGGGTCATCAATACCATCTTTCTAAATTCCATAAATATGTGTTCATATAATGTATTGGTGATTTTCTCTCTGACTTACTTCACTCTGTATAAAAGACTCCAGTTTCAGCCAACTCATTAGAACTGATTCAAATGCATTATTCTTAATAGCTGAGTATATGCAGGTAAAGAAGCAACAGCTAGAACTGGACATGGAACAACAGACTGGTTCCAAATAGGAAAAGGAGTAGGTCAAGGCTGTATATTGTCACCCTGCTTATTTAACTTATATGCAGGGTACATCATGAGAAACATTGGGCTGGAAGAAGCACAAGCTGGAATCAAGATTGCCGGGAGAAATATCAATAACCTCAGATATGCAGATGACACCACCCTTATGGTAGAAAGTGAAGAGGAACTACAGAGCCTCTTGATGAAAGTGAAAGAGGAGAGTGAAAAAGTTGGCTTAAAGTTCAACATTCAGAAAACTAAGATCACGGCATCTGGTCACATGACTTCATGACAAATAGATGGGGAAACACTGTCAGATTTTATTTTTTTGGGCTCCAAAATCACTGCAGATGGTGACTGCAGCCATGAAATGAAAAGACGCTTACTCCTTGGAAAGAAAGTTATGACCAAACTAGGTAGCATATTTAAAAGCAGAGACATTACTTTGCCAACAAAGGCCCATCTAGTCAAGGCTATGGTTTTTCCAGTGGTCATCTATGGATGTGAGAGTTGGTCTGTGAAGAAAGCTGAGTGCCGAAAAATTTATGCTTTTGAACTGTGGTGTTGGAGAAGACTCTTGAGAGTCCCTTGGACTGCAAGGAGATCCAACCAGTCCATCCTAGAGGAGATCAGTCCTGGGTATTCACTGGAAGAACTGATGCTGAAGCTGAAACTCCAGTACTTTGGCCACCTCATGCAAAGAGTTGACTCATTGGAAAAGACCCTGATGCTGGGAGGGATTGGGGGCAGGAGGAGAAGGGGACAACAGAGGATGAGATGGCTGGATGGCATCACCAACTCGATGGACATGAATTTGAGTGGACTCCGGGAGTTGGTGATGGACAGGGAGGCCTGGCGTGTTGCAATACATGGGGTAGCAAAGAGAACTGAACTGAACTGAATAATTGGTAGCATGTCAAATGAAGACACCCTATCATTTAAAATAAAGATTGTGAATGACCTTGAATGAGAATTATCAAAAACAATTCAGAAAGAACTAGCATAACCAGAAATTTTATATTTTGAATGAAACAGATTATAACTGAAATTTGTACAATATTATGTTTACCTACATTTAACTAACAATAAATAAAGGCAGGTTTAGAAGTATTCAGTATTCTTATAATACTGAAATTACTTAGGAGACTGAAGAAATTGTCATTTTTAGAGCAGTATGAACTCATTTTCATGGTTCAGTCTAGGTGGATTCTTTACCAACTCATCTATCAGGGAAGCCCTAGACTGTTTCCCCAGGAATCTTAAAATAAAAGCTCCCCTGACAAAGTCTTTTTTTTTTTCTTTACTGATTCCCCTTATCAAATTATTTATCATTAAAAATAAACATTTGATTTCTCATTTATATGTTTAGAAACAATAATATAAACTATATCTCTGAATGAACCCCCCAGCAAAATATAACAATACATTTTCTTTGCCATTCCCCCAAAGCTCTCAGTGGTAGCAAATGAAATAACATGTGTTTCTGTTTTTAATGTCTTAACTACCCTGAAAATATTTCCAACATCCAAATGATGAGTAGATGTCATTAAAAAAGCAACAGTAGTACTTACTCATGTGTTCTCTAATGAAATACCTGATTCAATAAAAGAATGGTTGACAGAAAAGAATTTAGATAAAATCAGTCTTTAATGGATGTAGAACACTGAAAAACTGGCCATGGTATTTTTTTTTTTTTAAGTTCAAAGGAATTTGTAATGATTTTATTCTTTACAAACAAAAAGCCCTCGCTACCCATTGTACAAAAGGCAGAACTACTTTGAGTTTAACTAGTTGCTATATGAGAGGAGTGGAAAAATGAGAAGAGCATGAGAAAGGAGGATGTTTGTAAGAGTAGTAAACAGAGGAGGGGGAAAGAGAGAGGGAACAACGGAGAGAAAAGGAATGAGAGACATTTTAACTTCTTAGGCTATAGGCAATTATTTGTCATGCCCCGTCACCCCTCACATAATATCAGATGTCAAAATGTATACACAGCCTTACCAAACAATATTTCTGTATAGCCATCTAAAAGCAGATGGTTTGTATTTATTGGCTTGGTTTGTATTGCAAATCACTGGATGAAACTGCCCTATTTCGTGCTTCTTTAATATTAATCTTGTATATGCACAATTTTCTTTCTGTATTTTGGAACCGATAACTTTTAGGTCTCCAATATTTTCAAAGGCTTTGAAAAGCTGGTAAGCCCAAGGTATCTGTAAGGGTCAAATGGGTAAGGCAACCTTGCTAGAACTATTTGGCTACTGGCCACTAAGCACCTTTCAACTGCTCATCTTGGAAAAATGTTCAGCGTTTTCTACTACTTATTTTTGAAAGTCTTTATGCAACTGAGTGCTGATCTTAGAGTATCTTCAAGATATCCACTTCTTAGGGCCTGTTTTAGGGTATCACACAAGTTTTATTTTTAATTTTATCTAATTGTTCATAAGAAAATAAAGGCACATTCATTATCATGCCTGCCTACTGAATCTACCTTGACTTTTAGAGCCAACCTCACACAATTTGTTCATTTTCATATAATTCTTTCCATTGTCTGACTGAAATAAAAGTACTGTTAGCAAGAGGAATTAAATAGGAGGGACATAGAATAGAAATACATTTGGAAAATGCAGTCATTACAGTTATCGTTAAAAATAATACACAAATAATTTGAAGTATACATAAAAATAATTTTGCAGGATCCATGGCTCTGTTCTCACAGTAAATGATTGCTTTTGTTTTAAATATCAATAAGTTGTGTTAAATTTTAATTCCACCTCCTAAATAAATGACAATATCTTTCTATTGCATCTTTTACCTAAGCTATCAATGGTTTTGGAGAAGGAAATGGCAACCCACTCCAGTATTCTTGCCTGGAAAATCCCATGGTCAGAGGGGCCTGATAGGTTAAAGTCCATGGGGGTCGCAAACAGTCGGATACGACTAAGTGACTTCACTTTCACTTTCAATGGTTTATCCAAAAAAAAAAAAAATCAAGTATCATTAAAATATCCAGAGTTTATTTTATCTTTGACCTTCCCCAACCTCAACACCAGCTTCCCAGGATACCTGATATGTTCCTCATCTTTACTCCGGATGATACTAACAGCCACACTCCTCTTCAAACTTTTGTTTAGAGGTCCAGCTTCACTTCTTGATAAAGACTAATAAAATGAATTCGTAACAATATACTACTGTTTGACACATAACGATACCTTAAGCTAGGGTTTGCATAAATTTAAATGTCTTCAGGAGGCAGGAAAGTATCACAAACATATTAAGTAGCCTAGCATAAGACTGAGATCTAAAGAGCACAAATTCCAAATTATCTTTACAGTAATTAAAAACATTCTTATAGTCAAATAAAACTTCTGCTTCATCAATTTTAAGACCACAGTAACCCTTAACATTAGCATGCTCATTATGGAATTTTCTTATGTTTAGTTATTAGTTAAGACATAGATAGATAAATTGATGAATCAATAGAAGAATGATAGAATGAGGAAATGATTTTGATGAGAATGCTTGTTTTTGTCCTCTCTCTATAGAATTCTCCAGGCAAGAATACTGGAGTGGGTTGCCACTCCCTTCTCCAGGGGATCTTCCCAACCCAGGGATCAAACCCAGTCTTTCGCATTGCAGGCATATTCTTTACTCTCTGAGCCGCCAGGGAAACCCTGAGTATAGTCACTCAAAATTAAATAGATAAATAACTCTTCTGCCTTTGAGTGAAACCAATTCTGACTAGAGGCTTATTGCATGCAAAGGTTGATAAAAGCAAAATAAGCATTTAACAGAAAAACAAAAGAAAATTAAAAAAGTATCATTTCCTAATACTACTACTTGAGGAAGACAGTTATGACTTTTTGAAACACCTTACATATTTCCACTAAGACCAAAGAACACTTGAACATATGTAGCTGGAAGTGCACTTGGTGACCATCGGTTCAAATGTCTAATTACAGTAAAAAGAAAACAGACCCAGAAAATACTTTTCCATAAATAACCAAAAAAAAAAAAAATTAATAGGACAAATAATAGAATTCTCTAAGATTCTTTCCAGAACATCTCTAAGGGAAGAGAAAGATAGTTTCCTACTAGTTGCAATTCATTTTTTCCATGTATTTTCTCAAAAGTTGCAAGAATATATCATGTTCTAATTAATACAATGAATTATATCAATGTTTCATAAACTGCTACCACTGAATCCTCAGATGTCTTTGGAGTTAATCTCAATAATTTGAGAGTTACTGAGTTACATTGTAAGAGGCATTTATGAAAACTATCAACTTTCACACCATTTAATTCCCATCATAGCCACTGTGTAGAATACAGATGACTCATTAATAACATGGGGGTTAATCTGCATGTAACTCACAGTGGGCCTCCATATCCACATGGTTCTTTTGCATCTGTGAATTCAATCAACCACAAACCATATAGAACTATGTTATTTACTATTGAAAGGTATTTAAGTGGACTCTACATTGACACACCATTTTCAGCCAATGTTCTCCAGTTCATGGGGATTCGCTAATGAAATACAGCTGACCCCTGAATAATGCAAGTTTGAACTGCATTTGGCCATTCTAAAAATGTAATGTAATGGTATCTCATTGCTTTAATTTGCAATTTCCTGATGACATATGATGTGGAGCATCTTCTTATATGCTTGCTGTGTCAAGCAGTTGTGTCCGACTGAGTCACTCAGTCGTGTCCGAGTCTTTGCCACCCAGTGGACTGTAGCCCGCCAGGTACCTCCATCCATGGGGATTCTTCAGGCAAGAATACTGGAGTCGGTTGCCATGCCCACCTCCAAGGGATCTTCTCAACCAAGAAATCAAACCCACTTGCCATCAATACATCTTCTTTGGTGAAATTTCTCAAGAATTTTGACTTTTTAAAAAATCAAGTTGTTTTCTTCTCGCTGAATTTCAATAATCCTTTGTACATTTTGGATAGCAGTCCTTTATCAGATGTATCATTTGCAAATATTTTCTCCTAGCTTATATTGTTTCTTCTCATTTTCTTGAAACTGTTTTTCACAGAGCAGAAGTTTTTAATTGTAATGAAC
This sequence comes from Dama dama, assembly GCF_033118175.1. Classification (NCBI taxonomy): domain Eukaryota; kingdom Metazoa; phylum Chordata; class Mammalia; order Artiodactyla; family Cervidae; genus Dama; species Dama dama. Next base: position 36,433,005 of record NC_083689.1, read on the forward strand.
TCCAACTTACGAATTATTTCTTTCATGGATCATGTCTTTGGAGATATATCTAAAAAGGCATCACCATACCCATGGTCATCTAGATTTTCTCTTATCTTCTAGGAGTGTTATAGTTTGCAATTTTAGTAAGATACATTTTGAATTAATTTTTGTGAAGGGTGTGTAAGGTCTGTGTCCAGATTCTTTTTTTTTTTTTTTGGCATTTGGATTTCTAGCTGTTGTAGCACCATGTGTTGAAAAGACCATCTGTGCTCTATCATATTACCTTTCTTCTCTGTCAAAGATGAGTTGACTATATATTATGTGGATTTATTTCTGGTCTCTCTGTTCTGTTTCACTGATCTATTAGTCTGCTCTTTCAGTAATACCATATTGTCTTGATGACTTTAGCTGCATACTAGGCCTTGAAATAGGACGGCACCAGTCCTCTAACTTTGCTCCTTCCCTTCAACATTTATTGGCTATTCTGAATTCTATGCTTTTTCTGTGCAAACTTTATAATTAGTTTGTCAGTATCTTAAAGTGACTTGCTGGAATTTTGACTGGATTGCATTGAATCTATAGATCAAGTTGGGAAGAACTGACATCTCAACAATATTGAGTCTTCCTACCCACAAACATGGAATATGTTTCCATTATTTTAATTATCTTGTTTTATTCAGAGTTTTCTAATTTTTCTCTTATATATTTTGTATTTACTATGTTAGATTAATACCTAAGTATTTCATTTGGGGGAGTGCTAATATAAATGGAGGTGTGTTTTTAATTTCACACTCCACCTGTTCACTGCCAGTATATAGGAAAAACAATTGACTTTTTATTGAATGAAATATTCTTTATATACTCCACTATAAAATTTTCAAAAACTTCACACATATGATTTCATGTAATCCCTTACTAACTTTTCCCCCTTCCCTGATATTGCTCCTCCCTGCTTCTGACTCTCTGCTTATAACTACTAGTTTAACCTCTGTATATATGAGTATGCTTCTTTTTTGTTTCATTCACAAGTTTGCTGAATTTTTAAATTCCATATATTAGTCATATCATACAATATTTGTCCATCTCTGACTTGTTCACTTAGCATAAAAATAAAACTAGCATATGACCTACCAATTCTTCTCCTGGGTATAACTCAAAAAATTCAAAGATACACACACCTTGATCTTCATAGCAGCATTATTTACAATTGATAAGGTATGGAAACAACTTAAGTGTGCATTAACAGATGAATGGATAAAGAAGATGTGGCATATATGCACACACACACAAAATGGAATATTACTAAGACATAAAAAGAATGAATTTCGCTGTTTGCAGCAACATGGTGGACTTGGAGAGCAAATGACTTTTGAGTATTAACCCTGTATCCTACCACTTTGCTATAATCACTACTGATTCCTGGAATGTCTTGGTTGATTCTTTTGAATTTTCTTCATAGATGACCATGTTATCTGCAAACAAATAATTTTCTTTCTTCTTTCGTAATCTGTGTACCTTTTAATTCACTGTGTTATTTTATTAGAACTTCCAGTATGATGTTGAAAAGTAGTGGTGAGATTGGATATCTTTGCCTTGTATATTATCTTGGTGGGAAAGCTTCACGTTACTTACCGTTAAGTATGGTTATGTTCGAACTTAAGGTTTAATTTGCATATTCATTCTTTTCACTCAAATTCTAATTTTTATTTTCAAACTAATGAAAAACTGGAGGACACAAAAATTTTATTTCTGCTATAAATAATTTTTTCATGTAATTAGAAAAATTTTTCTTTGGAGAATGGAAACCAAAGAACCTAGTTCAAAGCTTATATGTATTTATTATTCCTATATGTAGGCTGTAACATGGTAAAAATTCCACAGATAATAACAATTTGGGAGCACACTGTCATAATGATCAAGGGAAATAACGTCAGAAATAGATTTTGTTCACCTGGACTGCTGGCCTAATTATTAACACATAAGGGCTTCTATGGTGGTTCAGATGGTAAAGACTCCACCTGCAGTGCAGGTGACCTGGCTTCAATCCCTGGGTTGGGAAGATCCCCTGGAGAAGGGAATAGCTACCCACTCCAGTGTTCTTGCCAGGAGAAACCCATGGACAGAGGAGCACAGTAGGCTATAGTCAATGTGGTCTCAATAAGTAGAACATGACTAAAGAAACTAACACTTTCACTTCACTTTCAAGGATTTAATTATGTAATAACTACTCAGAAAGCTGAAAGAAAGGGACTCAAAGTAAAGAGTGGGGCCTTCTGCACTTACAAGAGAAGTAAGCAGAGATGTATTTAAAACTCAGTATTTTCATCTAATCTTTCAGTTAAATATATACACAATCAGTTGTCATACCAAAAGAAAGATGAACTAGCCTCTGCGTTATGAGGGCCAAAACTGAATGCCTCTTACATATTTAACTACATTATATTCATCCAAAGTACTTATATTTAAGATGCATAAGTATCATGAGTATGTAATCAAAGGAAAATAAACAAGAGATAAAATATTTATAAGAACACTAGTAATATATACTTCCCCTTATGACCATAATGGGGTATCTGATGTTGAGCATGTCTTATCTGGTGTTGAACATGTCTTATCTGGTGGTGAACATGTCTTCCTGCCATAAATAACTGTTGTTTTACTTGCTAAGTTGTGTCTGACTCTTTGTGACCCCATGGACTGTCCACAGGATTTCCGAGGCAAGAATAATGGAGTGGGCTACAATTTTCTTCTCCAGGGGATTTTCCTGACCCAGGGATCGAACCAATGTCTCCTGCATTGACAGGCAGGTTCCTTACCACTGCACCACCTGAGAAGCCTATAAATAACTGTAGAAGTAGACAGAAATATATGCTACAACTTGCCTCAGAGATTGTACAACAAATAGCAAGCACAGTACTAAGATTCTTAAGAAATCCTGACCTCCATGATTACTTGGGCTTTCTGCTAGAGATACTTTCTGGTTGTGGTATGGTAAGAAAATGCCTAAATAGAACAAAGCAGTATCACTGTATTAAGACAGAGACTGGGCTTCAAGGCTAGTGAGTTGGATAAAATAAGTGAGGAAGGTTACTGGAAAGAAGTGAAACATGCAGTGTAAGACCTCCACAAATCTTCACAGAGAGCCTGCCTGAGATTTTGGCTTAATATCAAGAAGAACTTCTAGAGTGGAAGAATCTAAGTGGCCAAGCAAAGAACAAACACTGGAGAAAGAGAAACTACTAGAGCATGCAAATGGCTCCAAATGACGACTAGAGCATGATTTCAAAGGACTAAGAAAGACTGCGGAATAATCAAGACAATTGAGAGACCCTGTAAGAACCACACCTTATATGTAAATCCAATACAGCTCCAAATTTAAAAAGCTTTAAAAACAACCTCGAAAAAGAACAACTGATATGCCAACAAAGGTCCGTCTAGTCAAGGCTATGGTTTTTCCAGTAGTCATGTATGGATGTGAGAGTTGGACTATAGAGAAAAGCCTTAGAAATTGATGCTTTTGAACTGTGGTGTTGGAGAAGACTCTTGAGAGTCCCTTGGACTGCAAGGAGATCCAACCAGTCCATCCTAAAGGAGATCAGTCCTGGGTGTTCACTGGAAGGACTGATGCTGAAGCTGAAACTCCAATACTTTGGCCACCTGATGCAAAGAGCTGACTCATTTGAAAAAATCCTGATGATGGGAAAGATTGAAGGCAGGAGGAGAAGGGGACGACAGAGGATGAGATGGTTGGATGGCATCACTGACTCAGTAGACACGAGTTTGAGTAAACTCTGGGAGTTGGTGATGGACAGGGAGGCCTGGTGTGCTGCAGCCCATGGGGTCACAAAGAGTCAGACATGACTGAGTGACTGAACTGAACTGAACTGATATGCACATAAATTAACTGCTAACATAAATAGCACCCAAAAACTCAATAAAGAGAAAATAACAAAACCTAGATGCTCAACAATGTAAGATTGATAATGTCTAGTATAAAATAAAAACTACTAGAACTACAAAGAAGAAAAATGATATCTTTAACCAGAAGATAAATCCAATAGAAATATACCTAGAAATCATACATATGAAATCCAGAGTTAACCCTTCCTTTGAATTATTTGAGTATTCTATACTTTTAGGTATCATTCACATTTTATTCCTAATATTTTTATTACATTCTTTTTAGTTACCTGACAAAGTTGCCCAACTTGTCTTTAATTCCTTGCACATTTTAATCATAATTATTTTAACATTTCATTGGGTGATTTGATTATCTGGATCTCCTGTGAATCTGTTTCTATTGTCACTTTTTCCTCCTGGCTTTTGAGCCTCAGTTTCTGAACACCTAGTATACTTGATAGACTGCTGGAGAGTATATATAGGGATTACACAGATATTTTTGAGGCATTGGAAAATGTTTTTTCCTCCGGAGTTCTACATGTTTCTGCCATGCAAGTAGAGACAGTGAAAACTATTACAAATCAAGACTTATTATTTGCAGCAGGGCTTCAATTTGGGGGACTATTTGTATAGTTCTAACTACACTTAATCTTAGGGTATAGCCCTATATAATGAATGACCCTCAGAAAATTGACATTTACCAAGACAACTTTTTATTTAGCTCTCTCTAAATCAAATTTTTGTCTTCTGACATCCTTGAAGCTTCTGAAAGCTCTGCTCAACTTCTCAGCCTCTCATCTACAGATTATGGAACCAGCCATCTATTGCCTTCAAGCAGGAATCAGCAGACCATGTCTATAAAAACCTGGATAACAAACGTTTTAGATTTTTCAGACAAACACAAAATTGAATATATTATATAGGCAGTCACACAGCAAGAGAGTTATCTCCTACCCTGTCCAAATTCATTTTCATGGGGAGGGCCATCCCAATGGTCAGCATATTTTGTGCCCAGTTGTCATATGGAAGAGACACTGTCCAGATGAAGAGTGACCAGCACGAGGGGAGAGGTCAGGTGGACAGGCAGGCATGGAGAGTAAGGAGAAGGGGCTCTACGGTCAGTTTTACTTTCTACTTCACTGAAACTGAGATCTCTCTACACCCTTCTCTTTCCTTTCGGAACCCAGCCACTTCACTTAAGAAGCTTGTGGATTGGAGTCAACTCATTGGGCAACCAGTTCCCAAACTGAGATTCTAGGTTGCTGGTAGTTACTAAAAGCAGAGTTCTTAACTTTTAACTTTTATATAGAGGCCAACATGAGCCACGAGCAGCAGCAACCCACAGTCATTGGCTGGGAAGGCAGGGCTGAGAGTAGATGGGGGAAAAGGGGGTTGAGGAAGATGCTCCCACGTGGTCTCCATGGCTCACAGGGCTGGGCTGCTTAAAGGCACACATGGGTCATGCAAGAAACTGGCAGCAAGCAGAGTATGGCTTAGAGGTTACAGTTTGCCAACACCCACTTTAGAGTGAACAAGGACTCCTGATTCCAGACCATTCACTCTATTTCCTTTTGTAAGAGAGTAATCCAGAAAATTTTTACAGCCTGGGTGGCTTTCTGATTTTTCAAGTGTATTTTTTACATGTATGTGCAGGTTTCCTTTTTTCTCAGTGGAGGGCTTAGTCTAAAACAGCTTTTCAACCTCACTCTACTGACACTTTGGGCCATGTACTTATTTGTTGCAGGGGACTCACTTATGCATTGTATTACAGGATGTGCAGCAGCTTGACTGGCCTTTATTCCGGTGAATAGAAGTCTCTGACGGCTTTCACATATACCAATTTAACAGAAAACCATGGTTACAGACAGCCAACTGTACTAAACCACTTTATATAAGGGACTTGAGCACTTATAGATTTGGGTATCCATAATGGGCTGAAACCAGTCTTCTGTATTTACCAAAGGATAAATGCAGAAGGATTATGTAATTTATGCTGAGCCTAGTAATTTGTACATAATGAACTATTTAGAGAGCTAGGAACATGCATAAAATATGTAAAAATATAAAAAATAAATAATGCTTCAGATATCAATAAATAATAAAATTATTAAAATCAGTACATAAACTACACATGTTTCTTAAAATTTTAAGGGATTACATATCTATGAATTTTTCTAAACTTCTTTTCTATTACAAGCATATTTAATCCTCAGAATAATCTGAGGAGATAGGTACATTATTGTCTTCATTTAAAATATGCAGAAAATGAAGCGCAGAGAGGTTAAGTAACTTGCCCAACTCTGAGAGCAGATAAATGACAGAACCAGGATTCAAGCTGTGGTAATCAGTCACTAGAGTCTGAGCCTTCACCATTTGCTGTTTTTAAGAAATGAAGTTTAATAATAAAAATGTGCTTTAAAATTTTGGTTGCAAGGATTTCTTGATGTGATACATTTTATTGGATTAGTCACTATGCTTCTCTTTGGGGTTCTTTTAATACTTGTTAATATCTCTTTTTAAAAGGATGAAGGCGGAACTCAGTTTAAGACCATTTTATTCTGTACTTAAATAAGTTGAATCATGTTCATAATAATGAGATTTTGGATTATATGTGCATGTATTTAAATTTTCCCAGGAGGAATTTAGTACAGAAGTCATAAAATATTTTCTGACAGTAATGATACTTAACTACCATTGTTGCCAAAAAGTAGAATTTGCAAAGCTGGAAAAATAATACAACATATAAAAATATGCCTGCTATAATTTAGCAGCGTAACACCCTAACAGGATTTAGGTCATAGATACAATTTCTAGGTTATAATTCACTATTTAAAGATGCTGAAAACAGAGGAAAGATTACTACAGGATGTAGAGAGGTACAAATAAAAGAGATGAACAGACATTTTAAAGTAATAATTCCTGTCCCCCAAATCAACTGTTATTAGTTATATAATTAACATAGTAAAAAAGTATAAGATATAGGTATTGCTATAGAATTTTGACCTCAAATTTCAAATAGTGATCATATACCTGAGTTGAGCTAGAAAGATTATGATGCGAAAATGAGAGATATTTCACCAGACAGGGGGAAGGTAAGGACTTTCCACATTTAACCATAATTAAATCTGATAAACAGAAACAGAAATATTTATTAGTGTTCATACAATTAGAAATATTTATGTCCAGGTATACATGCACACAAATCTACGTTACATGTTATGTACATTTTTTGTCTGACCTACTTTGCTACTTCTCTATTTATTATGACCTAAAGATCCATTGATCAGGCTCAGAAAAATTTGTGTTTCTAAATACAATAGTATAGTCATGATCTTAGCATAATCTATTCTCCCAAATTACATACTGAAATCTTCAGTTTAATAGCAGGGAGAGATTATCTAGAGGCCAAATGTGGGTCATTCATGTTAAATTTGAAAAAGCCATATGTCATATTCAAATAATACATGAGCTGTCGTTAGAAGGTTTTCCTGTTATCAAGTTATTATTTCATATGGGTGAAATGCACATAGAAAAATAATAAAGGGGGAAAGCCTAGACTATAAGAAACAAATAATTATTTAGTGTTTTCCCAAAGGTTTGTAGCCTATGTGGGACTACTAAAAACATGATTTGACATTGGTTCTAACCACAGAGGTGTGATTGATACTAGTCTAGCCATTCAATAATAAAATAGAAAACTGTATGAGGCAACTCTTTATAAACCCTGGACAAAGGGACATGGGGTTGCAATCCTTAAGAGTTTGGGAATATGTGGAATGAGCCCACAATAGGCCCGGCTCTACATTAGAGGCACTATATAGAAGAGAAGAAAGCAAAGGACCAGCAGGGCACAGTAGACGTGCTGAACTGAGAAAAGAGACTGGTGTTACGGACTATTGTGCTGGCTGTAAACTGTGCATTAAGATACCAGACAGAAGGGAGATAAATAGAGAAGGAGCCCCAGAAACTTACATGGAACTCCCCTTGTTCGTTGGTTGAATATTAAGTTGCATGTATTTTGAGTGAGACTCTGCAAGGCCTGGAAGACAACAGCTGCTAGGAACTGTAGGCTAAATAGAGATTTCAGTATCTCTGGGGTGCTAAGAGACATAGAAAGAAGGTTAAGTTGCTCAGCCATGTCCAACTCTTAACGACCCCATGGACTGTAGCCTGCCAGGCTCCTCAGTCCATGGAATTTTCCAGACAAGGATACTGGAGTGGGTTGCCATTTCCTTATCCAGGGGAACCTTCCCGACCTAGGGATCGAACCCAGTCTCTCGCACTGCAGGCAGATTATTTACCGTCTGAGCCACCAGGGAAGAGACACAGAAGTTCAGCCAAAAAAAAAAAAAGTTTTTGCTCAGTGTTCTTGAATTCAGTTGATACGCAGAAGGTCCCAGACTAGTCAAACGATGGCAAAGCCTCATAGTAACAAAGCTTTAAAAATGCTTCAAAAGATAAGCTTATACACTAGTAAATTAATGCCTACCAGGATAAAATTCAGCACTCTCCAAAGAAAGGCAACAGAAACTGACCAAAAGAAGGTCTACATTTCAGAATTAGTAAGCAACGTGTATATATTCAAGTATGTTCAGAAACTTAAATAAATGTATCATCATAAAAAAGGAAAATATGGACCTGAAAGCTTTAATATTTAAAATGAAAAAGGGGGGTGTTAATAAATGGGTTAAATAAAGATTGAAAACAACAGAAGAAAAAGGATTATCCAGTCCACAGACTGAAAAGAATACATACAGACAGAGGCTCAAAGATGTATAAGACAAAATCAAGTAGAATAACAAATGTAAATGTTGTCACAGGGGTAAGCAAAGAGTAAAAACAGGACAGAAAAAAGATTTGAAGAAATGAGGTCTTCAAGTTATTCAGAATTTGATTAAACGCAAACTTCAAGATCCAGGAAGGTCAGCAAATCCTAACAGAATGAATAGGAATAAAACACATCTGGAGTCATAATACTTTGACAGCTGAAAATCATAAATCAAGGTTAAAATATTGGAAGAAGCGAGAAAAGCAACACATCACATATGAAAACAATGAAATAAATGGCTATTGACTTCTAATTAGAAACAGTGTAGACCAAACACAGAAGAAAATAATCTTGAAATGTTGAAGAAAAATATTAAAAAGTTGCCCCCTCAGAATTCTATACTAAGTGAAAAACTCCTCAAATGTGAATGTGAAATAAAAGCATTCTCAGATTAGAAAAATGCTAATCAAATTCATATTATTCACATTGAAAGAAAGTGACCAACATAGAAACTCCAATATATGGGAAGGGATAAAGAACAATATAATAGGTGGATAACTGTAAAAGACCACTTTTCTCTATTTCTTTAAAATACATATAACTGTATAAAGCAAAAATTACAACAATTTATTATAAGGCTTATAACCTATGTAAATGAATTTCATATGACACAACATAAAATTTAGTAGAAAATAAATGAAAAAGGGTCTTACAATTTATATAAAGTAATATAATGAACAATAAAGCATACTGAAAACCAATAAGAAACAGTAAAAATCATATACATACATACATACACACACACACACAGAAATTAGCTTAAAAAGCCCATAGGAAAATTAAATGGAATACTACAATATATTTGATTAATTCACAATAATGATTCTGATGATTGAACAAAGGATTAAAAAAATACATAGTTCAAACAGGAAACAAATAATGAAACTGTAGCTCAACCATATCAATAATTATATTAACTGAAGTGGACTCAACACTCCAGCTGAAGTTAGGCTTGAACAAAGATTCAAAAAGAATGTTAAATAGCCAATAACATATGAAAAGTACTCAGTGCAATTAACCATCACGGAAATACAATTTGAAAACATAATGTGACATCAATACACACCCAACAACATGGCTAAAATTAAAAATATTGAGTAACATCACCAAATGCTTGCAAGGGTGTGGATCAACCATAAATCCAACACAAGGTTAACAGATGTGCAAAACTGTGCTAGTGCTTTGGAGAAGAAATTTCTTGTAAAATTAAATATGAATTTAACCTTTAGCCCAGAATTTCTTAGTATTTATCCAATGGGTCACAAAATTTATGTTTATGAATCTATTACAAGTATTCAAAGAAGCTATTTACTTATAATAGCAAAACATAGGAAACAATCCAAATTTCTATCAATAGGAAAATAAGTGTTATAGTATGTTCATACACTGGAATGTTAATAATCAATGAAAAAAAATAAACTGAAGACAAATATCACTCAAACAAAGACAAATATCACTCACATTATGCTCAAATCAAGAACTATGCTCAACTTCATTGGGCACAATGGAGTTTTACAGTAAACTCCATTTGTATGATTGAAATTCTATAAGTAAATGTACCCCATGGTGAAAAAGATCAAAACAGAATTTTCCCATTCATAGGGAAGGAGGTGGGATAGACTTAGTAGGTAAAACAAGGAATTATTTCTGGAGCAATGGGATTATCTTATATCTTCAAAGGGATATGGATTACATGGGTGTTATATTTGCCAAAATTCATTTATTGTACAGTTAAGGTCTGTACATCTATCTCACTGTATGTAATTTTTATCTCAGAAAAACTCAACAAAAAAACTGTCCACAGCTAACATCATACTCAATGGGGAAAGACAAAGTTCTTTCTGTAAGATCAGACACAAGGTAAGGATGCCTGCTTTTGCTACTCCTATTCAACATAGTTCTAGAAGTCCTAGCCAGAGAAATTAAGCAAGAAAAAGAAATAAATACTGTACAAGCCAGAAAGATAGAAGTATAATTAATCTCTGTTCACAAATGACATGACCTTATCTGTAGAAAATACTAAAAACTTCATGCACAATAAACAAGACAACAGGAATAAAAAATCCACATTAAAATCCACATTAGAATAAAAAATCCAAGAAAGAAGCACACCAAAGTCACAGGAAATAAATCAACACATAAAATCAACTCTATTTCTTTATATTGATATTAACAATGAACAATTCTAAAAGAAAACTAAGAAAATAATTCCATTTAAAATAGTATCAAATAGAATAAAATACATAGGAATAAAACATAAAGACATGAAAGACTTATACACTGAAAACTACAAATTTTTGCTAAAAGGGATTAAAGAAGACACAGATAAATGAGAAGATACTCCATTTCATAACTGGGAGATTTGATATTGCTAATATGTCAATACTATCCCAACAGCTCTATAGATTCAATGCAATACTATCAAAATCACAATGGTGTTACTGCAAAAGCAGAAAAAGCCATCCTAAAATTCATGCGAAATCTCAAAGGACCCTGGACAGTCAAGCCATCTTGAAGAAGAACAAAGCTGGTGATTTGCATATCATGAGTTTTAAACTTACTAAAAAGCTTTGGTATTAAAAACAGTGTAGCATGAAGACAGATATATAGATCAAGACAATAGAGCACCCAGAAATACAAAAATACAGTCAAGTGGTTTTCAGCTAGTGTGCCAAGATCATTTAGTGGTGAAAGGATAGTCCTTTCAACAAATGGCGACAGGAAAACTAGATAGCCACATTGGGGGGAAAAAAAAGTGGGATCCTTATCTTATACCATAAATAAAAACTAAAAATGGATCAGAGACCTAAATTTAAGAGCTTTGGAACTATGCTATAGGACTTCCCTGGTGGTGCAGTGGATAAGAATCTGCCTGGCCAATGCAGGGGACACAGGTCTAAACCCTTGTTCGAGAAGATTCCCCCATACCCTGGAGCAACTGAGCCCATGAGCCACAATTACTGAGCCTGTGTTCTAGAGCCCTTAAGTTGCAACTGCTGAGCCAGCGTGCCACAACTACTGAAACCCATCTGCTCTGGGGCCTGTGATCTGCAACAGGAGAAGCCACCACAATGAGAAATCCATGCACCTCCATGAAGAGGAGCCCTTGCTCACCACAACTAGAGAAAGCCCATGCAGAGCAACAGAGACCCAGTGCAGCATAACATAAATGAATAAATAATTTTTTAAAAATAAAATAAAAAACATAGTCATCTTTTAAAACTGTGCTATAAACTCTTACAAGAGAAAATAGGAAAAATATTTCATAATATTGGATTTAGTTCTGATATTTCTTTAAAGACTATTTTTAGATCAGTTTTAGGTTTACAAAAAAATTTGAAAGAAGGTATAGAAATATCTCATATGCCCATTCTCTCTACACACATACACAACCTCACCCTTTGTCAACATCATTTATCAGAGGGGTTGTGTGTATATGTGTGTGTGTGTGTGTGTGTGCGCGTTTTTTTTTTTTTTGAACTAAGGATGAATGTGATGTATCACAATCACCCAGAGTTAACAGTCAATATCTTGGTGTCATTCATTATATGGATTTGGACAATAATATAATGCATATTTTACTGCAAAAAAAAAGTTTTTAATTACTTTTTAAATGACATGGAATATGATTTTCTTTAAAAGTGTATAATAATTAGAGAAGTATAGTCTTAGAAGTTTCTAATGAAAATTTTAAGTTGCAGAAAGGGGTTAGCCAGGCTGACTAAAATGAATGTATGTGCAGGAAAAGGATGAGGAACAGAATGATTTTTTTCCAGGTGAGGCATCAGTATTGCATTCAGAGAATATGAGGACAATTTTAAACTTCTAAAACAATTGTTCACCATGCAACATGGTAAAAGATCAAACTTATAAGTCATTTAAAAATAAAGTCATAGAACTTCCTTGATGGTCCAGTTGTTAAGGCTCTGCACTTTCAGTTCAGGGGGCACTGGTTTGGTCCCCAGTTGGGAAACTAAGATCCCACATGCCCTGTGACACAGCTGAAAAATTTAAAAATCACTGGAAAAATAAAGTCATAGATCTTAGAATTCACGCACTCCTTTAAACAAGTATGTATTAAAAGCCTACTTGGTGTCATTCATCATTCTTGGGGCTAGGAATATAGAAATGAAGAGCAAGAGGAGAGCATATGTAGGAAGGGACAGATTGAGAAAGGGAGAATCTATAGAGATAAAGGGAGAAAAAGGTGAGAGTGCGCTCCCAGTAGAGTGGGTATCATTTTAACTGTTAGAGCAACCATCTCCTGGATAGTGATATTTGAGCAAAGATCTGAAGACTGGAGGGAAGAAGCCATGTGAATAACTGAGGAAAAAAATTCCAAGCAGAGGGAAGAATGAATGTAAAATCTCCTGTGTAAGTTGTCTTTTGTATTCTCTAAACACCAAACAGTCCAGAATAATTGAAAGCAGTTTGCAAAAGGCCAAAAGGTTAGAGATGAAAACCAGATAGACAGTGGAAAAGCCAATGTTTTTTTAGGCCTTTAGAAAGATTTTTGTTTCTACTATTTTTTACTCTCAATTAATTTGGGGTTAAATTTTTATCAAATTAGGACAAAATAAAGTGAGAACTTGAGTTATACAAAAATTTCCTTAACATTTATTGGAGAAAATCAAGGAGATGTTTGAGGAAATTTTACCTGTTTCCGTTTTTCAATTTTACTTTTACTGTTATGTAGAGAAGAGAACACAATGGCAGGAAGTAGGCAATGGAAATCAATCAGGAAACAATTATAACAATCAATGAGAGATACTGTTGATGTGAATAATGATGGTAGAAGCGGTGAGAAGTGATTAGCCTTAGAATATTTTTTGTGGTAGATTCAGGATATGCAAATGCATTTGCAGTGGAATGTGAGGGGAAACAAGGAGCCAAAGGTAACTTTACGGTTTTAATCTTTGCAACTGGAAGTATATAGATTTACTGCCAAAGGAGTTGAAGAAGAATGTGAGAAGAGTGGGTTTACGGGGTAAGAGCGGGAGCATTTTTAGATTTACAAGTTTAATAAGTGAACAATTGTATTTAAGTGTCTTGAATTCCTGGGAAGGAGATACAAAGCTGGGAGACATAGATACGTTAACTATTGGCATCTAAACAGTATTCAAAGCAAAGCAATGGCTAGAGAGGGAGGGAGGAGGAGGAGAAAAAGGAAGAGAGAATTAAAAAAAAAAATTTAAGTTAAAAAACTCAGCATTAGAGCAGTTTAAAGTTGCATGCAAGACATAAAAGGATGAAATTATTACCTTTTCAATAAATCTAAAGGATACAGTTTGGGATGAATTATGGCTAAGCAAGGGAAGAAATTATACATAAAATTCCTGGAATAGTTATGAAGTACAGATACGTGAGAAGAAAAAAAAAAATGTACTTTTAGAGTATAAGGCTATGATTCTAAGGAAATTCTTAGAAAAAAATCTGAAATTGGCTGTTACTGCAAGATAGAATTTTATATCAATTCAGCAGTTATTTATGGTATATCTACTAAATAAAAAACAGAAATATGCCAAATGATGTATCAGGCTTACTGCTCCTGTGCCTAGGAAGTCTATATACTAGAAGAAGAAATGAGACATATTCAGAAATCTATTATTTAATTCAGTATGTGAAAAGTAACAAATGAATAAATTGTTAGAGGTTGGATCACTTTATGATCACTATATGATTTAAGGGTACCTAAAACTTAAAAAAAGAAAAAAATGTGGACTCAGTTTACTGAAAAAGGTTACATGGTACCAGCAACTTCAGTCTCCACTGTGGTTGTATGAATCTGGTCTTTATTAAACCTCTACTTCTTTTTGTTTAGGCTTCACCTGTAGACAGAATGCTTACCTGTGTGGTTCCCAACAGATCCAGTATGTATGTATGTATGAATGTATATATGTATGTATGTATTAATATGTATGTGTGTATGTGTACATATATATATGATTAAATTCTACTAGCATTTGGGCTAGTCTTATGGGTCTCAATTAAGTTGTATTAATATCTACGAATCAACATATGGCTGGGCTGAGGAGGGAAGGGGGAGCATCATGGGTGTTGCTTGGCTTAAATGTACGTCACATGTACTATTCTTCTACTACTCAGGACAGTAGGAGAATGGTTTCAAAAGAAAGATTACTATTATGAGAAGAGAGGATGATAAATGTTAAATGGAGCAATGTGTATATCTATCTATACACACACACATATATATATGTAGATACACAAATTATGTACAAATTATATACATGTACACATACTATGTATGAATTATTGTGTGTGTGAGCAATTAAAGATGACATCAGAAAGTTGTAGAATTTGAGCTAGACTTTGAGAATTTAGATAGATGAAGACTCAGAAAAAAGAAGACATTCAGGTTGTAGGGCTTATAAAGCAAATGGACACTGACAAAAAAAATTGAATGGATGGTCAAAAAAGGGAAAATTGACTGGAAGACTCTGTGTGTGTGTGTGTATAATATATATTGAGGACTCATGTGAAATGATGTCCCTTACACCAGTCAGAATGGCCATCATCATAAAATCTATAATTAATAAATACTTGAGAGGGTGTAGGGAAAAAAGGAACCCTGCTACACTGTTGGTGGTAATGTAAATTGGTGCAGCCACTATGAAAAGCAGTTTCTAAGTTCCTTGAGAAATTAAAAACAGAGTAATCAAATGATCTTGCAATCCCACTCCTGAGCATATATCCAGAGAAAACCATAATGCAAAAAGATGCACGCATAATGCAAAAAGATATATTTAGAGCAACACTATTGACAATAGCCAGGACATGGAAAGAAAGATAGTGTTAAGTTGTGTCCAACTCTTGCAATCCCATGAACTTTAGCCTAACAGGCTCCTCTGTCATGGGATTCTCCAAGCAAGAATACCGTAGTGGGTTGCTATTTCCTTCTCCATGGGAAATTCCCATCCCAGGAATTGAACCCAGGTCTCCCCCATTGCAGGCAGATGCTTTACTGATGCAACCTTAATGGCCACTGGTAGATGAATGAATAAAGGAAATGTGGTATATATACACAATGGAATATTATTCAGTCATAAAAAGATGAAATAATGCCATTCACAGCAACATGAATGGACCTAGAGATTATCACATTAAGTGAAGTAAGATAAAGACAAATAGATAAACAAGGACCTACTATATAGTCAGGAAACTATTTTCAATATCTTGTAACAACCTATGATGGAAAAAAACTGAAAAAAAATATATGAGTAACTGAGACAATTTGCTGTACCACTGAAACTAACACTACATTGTAATTTAAATATACTTAAATTTAAAATGGTTTAAAAAAGAGAGCGATCTTATTTGGTTTGTATTCTGCACCATCAGATTGTTTAATTGCTTTAATTTCCTCATATCCCCAGGAGACCACTTAACAATTGTCTGTATGTGTCTCCCAATTTACTTTCTATTGAATAGTTTTAAACCTCCCTTCCTATACTCTTCACCTACCCTCTGGCTCCTCTGGAAAAGGCAGTGAAAGCAGTCTTATTGCCATCTTTTAGTTATTAACATTTTTTCATTTTCACCACCTTAGTGCAACATCCAGCATTTGGCCTTTTGCCACCTTGCTTATTCTTTTTTGCTTGAATTCTCAATTCAAGCAAAATTAATTAATTAATTAATTAATTAATTAATACCAAATGAGCAATATGGAGATTTGAAGAAGCAAAGGACAGAGGCAAAAATACTGTTATGAGCAGCATTTATATGCCTATATGGGTATGTGCATACTTACTCAGTCCTGTCCAACTCTCTGTGGCCCCAGGAACACTAGTCTGCCCGGCTCCTGTTTACGGAATTATCCAGGTAAGAATACTGAAGTGGGGAGCCATTCCCTTTTCTAGGGGATCTTCCCAACTCAGGAATCAAACCCACATCTCTGGTGTCTCCTGCATTGGCAGGCAGATTCTTTACAACTAGTACCACCTGGGAAGCCCCGGTATGGGTGTGAGTAGCTAGCAAGGTAAACACAGATGATAAACTAGGCTCCATTCTGTTTTCTATTGTAACATAAAATTTCTTTTAAAATCTATGATCGTGACTGTGTCCAGATCCTACCTGTCTGTTGTCAACCTACACAGTTGAAATATATAAACCAGCAATCAAATAGGATACATGTGGTTCTCTAATCAAATAAGAATAAGGCCTTTGAAACCTCTGCTTATGAGTTTATCTAATAATCTGGATCGTATGTCTACACTACTGCACAATCAACCCATTCTTCTTTGCTAAGTGCTCCATATATGTTCAAATACAGTTTCCTAAAACAAACAAGTTTCTTTGACCAAACTTGATTCATAGAAATAATCAGATACCACCATTAACTTTATTGAGCGTATGATTTATGGGCACAAACCATAGCCAGTATTGAAGGTGTAACAAAATGGCTTTCTGTGATCAAAGATTAACTGCCAGAGATTAAAACATGCCATGGCAGCAGTCACATTACCAAAAACTTTAATGGACTTTTCTGAGTTGATAATATTAAGAATATGAATGTTCACATACTTCTTTAAAGTAATACCTGCTATTCATTTTTTTTAATTAAAAAGTTTCTTCTTAATATCATGACAAATGAAACCTACAAAAGCGCTCCTAGCTACTCTGGAATGTTAACTTCAAAGGAAGGCAATAAATTCTTGGTAGGAAACCCTCAGCTCTTCTACTTCCTTAGGCTTTATTTTAGGTCATAGAGTAATGATAAAAAATCAAAATAGTTAAAAAATAAGCACAAAAACATCCATTGTTGAAGTGTCTGTTCCTATTATTTTAAAAAACAGAACTCTCCTTTTTCTTTTATATTTATTTTCCTGGGAGCATAAAAACAAGCCCTGAAAATATTTGTAACAAGTATTAATTTTACATATGAATTCTCTCAGAAAGAGGGACTAATATACTTGACACAGCATAACATACTTAACATAATACAGTCATAATACACATTTTATAGCTTTAATATATCTTAAATTGCCAATAAGAGATCACATTGCCAACATCCACTGGATCATTGAAAAAGCAAAAGAGTTCCAGGAAAACATCTATTTCTGTTTTATTGACTATGCCAAAGCCTTTGCTTGTGTGAATCACAATAAACTGAGGAAAATTCTGAAAGAGACGGGAATACTAGACCACCTGACCTGCCTCTTAGAAACCTGTATGCAGGTCAGGAAGCAACAGTTAGAACTGGACATGGAAAAACAGACTGGTTCCCAATAAGAAAAGGAGTATGTCAAGGCGATATATTGTCACCATGCTTATTTAACTTATATGCAGAGTATATAATGAGAAATGCTGAGTTGGATGAAGCAGAAGCTGGAATCAAGATTGCTGGGAGAAATATCAGGAGCCTCAGATATGCAGATGACACCACCCTTATGGCAGAAAGTGAAGAACTAAAGAGACTCTTGATGAAAGTGAAAGAGTGAAAAAGTTGGCTAAAAACTCAACATTCAGAAAACTAAGATCATGGCAACTGGTCCCATCACTTCACGGTGAATAGATGGGGAAACAGTGGGAACAGTGGCAGACTTTATTTTTCTGGGGTCCAAAATCATTGCAGATGGTGACTGCAGCCATGAAATTAAAAGACGCTTACTCCTTGGAAGGAAAGTTATGACCAACCTAGATAGCATGTTAAAAAGCAGAGACATTACTTTGCCAACAAAGGTCCATCTAGTCAAGCCTATGGTTTTTCCAGTAGTCATGTATGGATGTGAGAATTGAACTATAAAGAAAGCTGAGCACCAAAGGATTTATGCTTTTGAACTGTGGTGTTGGAGAAGACTCTTGAGAGTTCCTTGGACTGCAAGGAGATCCAACCAGTCTATCCTAACGGAGATCAGTCCTGGGTGTTCATAGGAAGGACTGATGTTAAAGCTGAAACTCCAATGCTTTTGGCCACCTGATGCTAACAGCTGACTCATTTGAAAAAAGACCCTGATGCTGGGAAAGATTGAAGGCAGGAGGAGAAGGGGACGACAGAGGATGAGATGGCTGGATGGCATCACCAACTCAATGGACATGAGTTTGGGTAAACTGCAGGAGTTGGTGATGGACAGGGAGGCCTGACATGCTTCAGCCCATGGGCTCACAGAATCAGACACAACTAACGGACTGAACTGAACTGAGCTGAATATATTTTATTTAATGTGTTACTTCTAGGATTTGAAAGATACTATGTCCCAAGTTGCTGCATTGATAAATTTTTCTGTAACAAATATAAAACAGAAGATGCTTCATGTAGCCACTTTTAGCTATACCTTGGGTTGAAAAATGTCATTTTACTTTTAAAATAGTATGAATGACTACCATAGGGCTTTGTAAATTATCAACAAGTTTGCAAACCAAAGCTTTCATCAAGTTACTTTCTCCCAAATCCAATTAAAATATATAATAATACACATAATATACAAATTGAAATGCTTTTTATGCAAAAAAGGAAAATTTATTTCTAAATACATTGCATTAAGACTAAACTTTTAACTGGAGGCTAAAGAAATATCTTTTGTTTTGTTTTTTTCCTATTGACAAAATACTCTATCAGCTTAACTTCTATCACGAAAACAGTTGAAAAACAATTCATCAGAAAAACTAAATACTTACTACGCCAAACTAATTAGTAGACAAACACATTGATTCTTCCAGTACAATGTTTCTGAACAGCTAAACATTATTGATGTTCTTTACAATGTGCATGTCTAAATTAAAACACATACTTGTCTAAACTATTTTCCATCAGAATTTACAAACCATTTCACTGCAGCAATTACAAATAAAATGGAAGAGACAGATTTAACCATGTGATCTTCAAAGACAGTGAAAAATCAAAGAATTTTGACTATTGGTTTGGGAGGGGACATGTGTATATCTATGGCTGACTTATGTTGATGTATGGCAGAAACCAACATGATATTGTAAAGCAATTATCCTCCAATTAAAATAAATTTAAATTTTAGGAAAGTTATCAAAAGAGAGAGAGGGAGAGCTAAGTCTTCTAGTATGCACTACAGGAGTAAGCAATGGAACCAAGAAAAATCATGAGAAAGTGGACCTACAAGTACACTGTTTATAATTTCACATTTCTTATCTGAAATAAATGAATTATTTCTGTAAAAGTGAATACAGTGAAAAATAAATAGAAGCACAAGCTTAATTGAACCAAAAAAATATTGGCAACTTACATTTTCAAACATGCCTGCCTCTCAGATAGTAGCTACTATTGATACCTTAGATATCCTTTATCAATTAAAAATCTTTTTAATTGAAATTTTTTTTCTCTACTCATGTTCTTAACATGTCAAAGTTCAGACTTCGACACTGAAGCAAATTTATTCTCCCCCTCCACACATCATGTTTTATATTTAAACAAGAATCAACTTCAAATCACTGTCAAAATACTAAAATAAATTTAATATATATAAAATCCTAAATTATCTCAAAACAATTCAGGGTTCAACAGAGAGAGTGGAACAAGAGGCAGACTCCATTCACATTGTTTACTCATCTAGAAGATAATTATTGTGCAACAAATACTGAACTCTCCAGAGGTCTAGGGGACATTCTGACAAATACGCACCATGGCTGCTCGCAAGGAACTTTTCATCTTACCCACAGTTGTATACAGGTCACTTTCACAAAGTTTCTTTTTAATTTTTATTGAAATATAGTTGTTTACAATGTTAATTTTAGATGTACAGCAAAGTGATTCAGCTATATATATATTTATATTCTTTTTATTCTTTGTATATATATACATTCTTTTTCAGATTCTTTTCCATTACCTGTTATTACAAGGTATTGAGTATAGTTCTCTGTACTGTACAGTAGGTTCTTGTTGGTTATCTATTTTATACACAGCAGTGCATATATTTTAATCCCAAACTCCTAACTTATCCTTCTCTCGGCCCTTTCCCCTTTGGTAACCATTAGTTTCTTTTCTATGTCTGTGAGTCTATTTCTGTTCTGTAAACAACTTCACTACTATCATTTTTTTTCTAAGCTCCCATATGTAAGTGATTTCATATGTTTGACTCACTTAGTATGATAATCTCTAGGTCCATCCATGTTGCTGCAAATGTCATCATTTCATTCTTTTTTGTGGCTATTTAATATACTTTTACATAGTTTTGAAGTTTTGCACAGTTTGAAATGCTATAAGCATTAGCCATAAAGCTCTCTTTACTAGGATACAAATATTTTTTAGCAATAAAAAACAATAAGTATCTGTTTCCTCTTCTTGGGTGACAAGAAGCTAAAAATTAATGTATGGCTTTTTCGAACCCCCTAAAATCACCCTCGTGGTTCTCATGGTATGTCTGCAATCATTTCTTTATAAACTGTGACCTCAGCTCCTCTACTCCAAACCCACTTGTCAAATGCTACTATCTCAATTGCTCAGCATAGATTTTTTTACATTTTTCTTTGGAACAAGTTCTAAAATTCAAAGGGTCAGTGATGTTAAAACGTGTTACTATTCACACACCTGCTACGCTGGAAAGCATAAGAATTACTTTCTAGAACTTTGGTTTTTTTCACATTCAAAATAATCTGCTATTTGTTAATTTGAAGGCCTACAGAACTCAATGTAAAATACATTTCTAAGTTGAGTGAGAGATCTCAGATACATAAATATCAGATATGTGATCCATTTCACATAGGAAATTTAAAAATATTTCAATAGGAAGATAAAACCTACTTTATATATAAAATAAAAGCAAATATGAAGCTGTAGGAATTGAGTGAGTAAGGTTACACTGATAAATAAAATTGCTCTAAATTGTTCAGATTTATTTTGAGTCAACTTTGCAGCCATTTAAAAATCATGAAATATGCAAGCCCTGTGCTAGCCCAGCTGCTTAATTTTCCAGGATTATTTATAAATCACTTTTGTTCAATAAGTAAAATTACCTTCCCTGCTAAATTTGAATTACCACACACTTGCAAAATATTTCTGAAACTAGCAACTGTTTTCTCATTTGCTACTTGGCTTATCTTCAAAAACTTATTTAACATTTGTCGCAATGTCTCAGAGATTTGATCAAGCGTGTTTTAGCAATTGGTTTTCCTTCTATAGCAGTGTCTGATTTCCAGCAGACAGTATTTCTGCAAATAAGCTTCCCAAGTGTGAAGTGTCTAGGTCACAGAGTCATGCACAGATGTACCCAGGCTCAAGGAGCATCAAGTGGTTATACGGCAGGCCCTTGGCAGCTGTGGTCAACAGTGATACATGATATGGTAGGAGAAATAACCCGAGACATTTATTTGATTAATGGGCTTAGAGATATTGAAGTAGCTGTTCTCTTTCTGCCAGAAGCCAGAGTAGTCTAATACTGGTGGTCAAACTTGGATGATCACCAGAATCACCTGGGCAGCATTTTAAATCTAGAGATTCCTGGGCTCCATGCCCAGCAATTTTGTTCAGTAGCCTTGAGACCAGGAATCTATATTTTTTTATGATGTTCCCCAGTTAGGAAAGTTTCTCCAATTCCCTAGTGAGGCTTGCCAAACTATTTAGCAGAATAAAAGCACCACACTATAGCTATATAAAAATACCAATTCTATTTGGTATATTTATTTTCACATATCACATATATATATAAACTGATACATATACATATATATGTGTGTGTAGAATCCACCTGCAATGAGGGTGACCCGGGTTCAATCCCTGGGTTGGGAAGATCCCTTGGAGAAGGGTATGGTCACCCACTCCAGTATTCTTGCCTGGAGAATCCCATGGACAGAGGAGGCTGGCAGGCCAGAGTCCAGAGGGTTGCAAAGAGTTGGACATGACCGAGCGACTTAGCAGACACACACACACACACACATGTGTGTGTGTGTGTGTAAGTTTAGTGATCTTAATATAGTTCATTTAATTATGTGTCCAGAAGTAATCTTTAGCTACCATTTTTGGTTGTTTTTATAATGTCCATGTAAAGAAGCAATTTAGATATTCTTACATAGAAATATCTGACCCAAGAGTAAGTGAATCACAGTTAGTAACTCTTACAGATTTGATGGAAACAAGGTCTATTTGAATTTTTTTTTTTATGTGAATGTGATGAAAGAAGAATCTAAGTGTGACAATATGGAAACCACTGATAAAACTTTTGTCTCCTCCCGCCATGCCTCACCATTCCTTCTAAGAAAAGCAAATGCATTCCCAGACAACTTCATTAGGACATTTTGCAAATAGCAAACAGCCAGCACTTCTTTTCCTTCCCAACTCATATGAATTAGTGCCATAGCATCTAGGAACAGAAAGAGCCAAAGTTGAGTGTATGTGGAAGGCAAAGCTCCATGCTGAAGAGGCAGTGTGGAGTGCTGGTTAAGAGCCCCTACTCTGGAGCCTTAGTACCTGGGTCCAGTCCTGGTGGTGCCATGTATAAGCTTTGCCTATGTTAATAGATATAATGTATCTTTGGTTCCCAATCTGGAAAAATGAAATTAATGGAGTTAGTGATTACTACCTTATTATTCTTTGACCAGCAGATCAGCAGCATGGGCATTACTCAGAACTTGTTAGAAATGCAATACCTCACAATTTTCACATGTGGCATGTGACAGGACTTTTTCTTGAAGTATAGTTGATATACAATATTACATAAGTTGCAAGTATACAATATAGTGATTTGCAATGTTCAAAGTTTACACTCAATTTATAGTTATTATGAAATATTTGCTATATTCTCTATGTTGTACAATACATCCTTGCAGCTTATTTTAAACCTAATGGTTTGGACTTTTTAATCCCCTACCCCTATATTGTGCCTCTACCCCTTCCCTCCCTCCACTAAGAACAACTCATTTGTTCTTTATATCTGTAAGTCTGCTTCTTTTATCTTATATTTACTAGTTTATTGTATTCATTAGATACCACATATAAGTGATATTATACAGTATTTGTCTATCTGACTTTTTCACTTTAGCATTATGCTTTCTAAGTCCATCTGTTGTGGGCTAAGTCATTTCAGTCGTGTCCAACTCTTTGCAACCCATGGACTATAGCCCACCAGGCTCTTCTGTCCATGGGGATTTTCCAGGCAAGAAAACTGGAATGGGTCGCCATGCCCTCCTCCAGGGGATCTTCCCAACCCACGGATCAAACTCAGGTCTCCCACATTGCAGGTGGATGGGGATGTTTTACCAGCTGAGTTACCAGGGAAGCCTCCCCAAGTCCATCTATGTTGTTGCAAATGGTAAAACTGCATCATTTTTCATGGCTCAATAATATTCCATTGTGTGTGTGTATATAACACATCTTCTTTATCTGTTGATAGACACTCAGATTGCTTCCATACTTGGCAGTTGTAAATAATGCTTCTGTGAACATTGAAGTGCATGTTTTTTTTTTGTTTTTTTTTTCCCAATCAGGGGCGTGTAACAATTTGAGAAGCACTGACCTAACACATGTGAAGGTTTTAGATTTGCAAGTTCTTCATAAATTTGTTACTATTACTTAGTTTGAAATTACACACTAGATAATTATTGTCAACGGCTAAAAATTCTGCAGTTACATATATTAGATCTGATCTAAGCTGTGTCCAGTCAAGTATGCAGGGGACAAATCAGGTTAAGATGGAGACCTGTTTAGACCAGGGGAGAATGTATGTGGCTGATGTGAAACTAAAATCTTAAGATGATGATTACAAAGAACAACAAAGGAAATGTATATCTGACAAGTTTCCCTCACAACTGTCTCTTTGGTGTTGAAAAATCATCACACTGTAGTAGAGGTTTAATAATACATGCACAAGGTCAGAGAAGGGACCAGAAAAGGGAGTGGTAACTTCTGTCTGGTGAGGTCAGAGAATCCTTCTCCAAAGAACCAACATCTGAACTGAATTTTGAAGACCTATAGACAAGGAAGAAGACATTCTGAGCTTTGAGACTTTCAAGTGTCAATGTACAAAGTCTTGGGGAAGTAGACATAGTACATGATTGCTGAATTTCAAAGTCTCTACAATTTGCCAATGGAGGGCATTGGTTCTCAGTTTAAAAAAGTGAAACCAGAAGAGGCTGTTAAAAATGCTGCTAAACTCTGAAACTCAGTTCTGTTGTTTACGGTAAGGTGATAAATCTGCATTTATACGGCCCTCCACCATTTTGATACACTTGACAGGACATGATGCTAGTGGGTGGCTTGATTGTAAAAAGTTTTACATTCCTTTCTGAGAATCACAAATGGTGTCCTGGACCACATGAACTGCCACTGTAAGGTTTAACTAGTGCGGTAAAGTGACCAACGTTATTTTTTAATTGGATAACTTTGGAGGAAATGTGGTGAATAGTTGATATGAATTGAATGATAAGAAGACAGTTAGGGGTGTGTCCCTGATGGGCTCTGCAACCCTGTGTGAGTCACGGTCATGCTCTCTGCCTCCGTGTGCTCATCTATGAAACGGGAGAGAGGATAGGACAGCTGTGAAGACACTAAAGCACGTAAAGCACTGCTTTATATAGTATACAGTATACTGCTTTTGAACTGTGGTGTTGGAGAAGAATTTTGAGAGTCCCGTGGACTGCAAGGAGATCCAACCAGTCCATCCTAAAGGAGATCAGTCCTGAGTGTTCATTGGAAGGACTGATGCTGAAGCTGAAACTCCAATACTTTGGCCACCTGATGTGAAGAGCTGACTCATTGGAAAAGACCCTGATGCTGGGAAATATTGAGGGCAGGAGGAAAAGGGGACGACAGAGGATGAGATGATTGGATGGCATCACCAACTCAATGGACATGAGTCTGAGTAAACCCCGGGAGTTGGTGATAGACAGGGAGGCCTGGTGTGCTGCAGTCCATGGGGTCACAAAGAGTTAGACACGACTGAACAACTGAACTGAACTGAATACTGCTTTAAAATGTAGCAACACTAAATATTTAATCATCGTCTTTATGCTACAACAGAATTCACTAAGATAGAGCTCCAAGGACCATGTATTTGTTCCAAGGTCAGATTAACGATATATTAAAAAATTATATTAATTATCTAAACTTAGGTATGAGTTCCTATTTATTTCAAAATTTCTCAGGATCCTTTAAGAAAGAGAAAATTTTCACATGCAGATCTTTTGCTTTGGGAGGTGTACAATGAGAAAGTGACGCACTGATGTAACATCTAATTAGAAAGATGAATGGTTGGCTACTGTAAAGCAGTGATACTTAGATGTCTTAGAGTCAAATGTCCTGTCAAATATCTTCATGTCTTCTTCCATAGAGAACACACTTGTGGACACAAGGGTTTGGGGGAAGGAGAGGGTGGGACAAATGGAAAGAGTATCATGGAAACATATACACTACCATATGTAAAAGAGATAGCCAGTGGGAATTTGCTATACAACTCAGGGAGCTCAAACTGGTGCTCTATGACATCCTAAAGGGGTGGGATGGGATAGGAAGTGGGAGAGAGGTTCAAGAGGTAGGGGACATATGTATACCTATGGCAATTCATTTTGATGTATGGCAGAAACCAAAACAATACTGTAACGCCATCATCCTTCAATTACAAATAAATAAATGTTAAAAATGCTAAAAAATATATTGTCTCCCTCAAAACCCAGTTCAATTGTGAGTCTTTTGGAGGAGCACTCTTTGACTCTCCAGGAAGTGTACACCATCCCTTTTCTGGCCCTATCTCTGTTCCTACTCAAACCAGAGTCACTGAAACAATGTACAGACTTCTGAGTTAGACCAAGAGATGAGCAGAGAAAAGTTTGAAACAGTTTAATTCAGTTACCATAGTACACAGATTTCAATCCCTCTCTTCTTAAAAATAATCTAATACAAGAATAGGTTAGACAAGCCCTGGCTCATTGTAACAACAGATGCACTATATAGGAATTCACAATCTGTTTGTACATTCATTCTTTTTTGGCATCCTGCATCAACATCTTCATATTTATTATGAACTAAACTATTGAAAGGCATGGGGGCTTGCCAGATTTTAAATACTCCAGTGATAGGTAAGCCCATTCTTTAATTAGAAACACACCTGATGCAAAGAACTGACTCCTTAGAAAAGACCCTGAGGCTGGGAAAGATTGAAGGCAGGAGAAGAGGATGACAGAAGATGAGATAGTTGGATGGCGTCACCGACTGAATAGACATGAGTTTCAGCAAGCTCCAGGAGACAGTGATGGATAGGGAAGCCTGGTGTGCCACAGTCCCTGGGGTCGCAAAGAGTCTGACACAACAGAGCAACTGAACTGAACGGAAACCATGGAAACAGCACCAATCAGGCACTATGGTAGGAAGTTATCTGTACTGTAATCAGCATCACCATTTTCAAGTACCAAAACACATACAGAGATCTGTATCTACTGTATCTACTGATATCTATAAGGCATCACTACTTACGTATTTTGACTTTTCTTAGGAAATTTTTATACAAATACCTTAGTGAGGAGAAGGCGAGGGTGGGATGTTTTGAGAGAACAGCATCGAAACATGCATATTATCAAGGGTGAAACAGATCACCAGCCCCAGGTTGTATGCAAGTGACAAGTGCTCGGGGTTGGTGCACTGGGAAGACCCAGGGGGATGGGGTGGGGAGGGAGGCGGGAGAGGGGATCGGGATGGGGAACACATGTAAATCCATGGCTGATTCATGTCAATGTATGGCAAAAACCACTACAATATTGTAAAGGAATTAGCCTCCAACTAATAAAAATAAATGGAAAAAAAAATAAAATTAAATTAAAAAAACAAATTAAATTTAAATGCTTAATTTAAATTCTTAGATACTTAAGAAAATTCAAATTAACAACATTTATCTAGTATATGCGGAGAAGGCAATGGCACCCCACTCCAGTACTCTTGCCTGGAAAATCCCATGGACGGAGGAGCCTGGTAGGCTGCAGTCCATTGGGTCACTAAGAGTCTAACACGACTGAGCGCCTTTACTTTCACTTTTCACTTTCATGCATTGGAGAAGGAAATGGCAACCCACTCCAGTGTTCTTGCCTGGAGAATCCCAGGGACGGGGGAGCCTGGTGGGCTGCCATCTATGGGGTCACACAGATTCGGACATGACTAAAGTGACTTAGCAGCAGCAGCAGCATCTAGTATATGACTTAGACTAATTATGCCCAAATCATTTGGAGCTTTTGACACTGTTTCTACTCCAGAAAGCAGAATTTGGCATCATTGTAGTCATACTAAAGGTGAATTCCTAATAAAGAAGACAATCACTATAAATGCTAATAGATAAAACAAAAGATTCCACAATGCATATGTTTGATTTAGGCACAGAAATTCTTTCCCTGAGAAGTAAGTAATGTTAACATTGAAACACTAAAATATAGATTTCTCTAGAACTGTTTACTGTTTAGGAATTTAATGAAGAGTTTTAAGAAGAAATAATTTAACATATAAAGACTGGCTAATTTTTAGAAATAAAACACTATGGGCGTAACTTGATCCTACTCCTTTGGTAGGCATGTGAGAAAGCTGGTCTCAGAAAAATGATATGGTTATACCCTTTGATTAAACATCAAACTAGATCAGTTTTTATATACAAAGGATAAGTGTCCTCTCTAACCTGTCGTATGTCTGATACTATCAATTACCCTTCTTTGAACAGCAGCAAAAATAGGTTCCTTAAACACTTCTGTGTGTGCTGAACAAAAGAAATAACTGTACACACTTTTCTGGATGCTCAGTTAAGAGCAAGATTGAATGTTCATGTTACACTAAAACTTCCTGGCTTTCTTCAGATTTTTCCAAAGCTAACATTACACTGAGAAACGGTGAATGATTTCTCCAAATAACAATCAATTTCCATTCCATTGCAGTATCTTATGATAAACCACACAAAGGGAGACACCTAGCATTTCAAACACTGAATATCTTCAGAAACAGAAGAAGAAATAATCTCATAAGTTCACAAGGACATTATCAACATTAACCTTTTTGTTTTTACATTTTGTAAAAGTAAACTCAATTTGGCTTTAGTTTAAGATATCAGATGTAATCACTATCAATATCTATTGTCTGATATACTTCAACTGCACCTTTGACTTCATCCAGCTTATTGAAAGGACTGATACTCTAAAGTGCCTCAAATGAAAACTAAGCAAGAAGAAACCTGCCTTAATATTACTGAACAATGAATTAACTGAGGTGAACTCCTAAAATCACAGATGTGTCTGTACTCTCTCTCTCTCTCACACACACACAATAACATAAAATCACACAACCATACAAGAAACAACTGTCAATTTAGTCAAAACTGTTGACTGGGTCTTAGTACAAACTGGGTGAAATAATTTTTTACAGGGCACAGGTTCTTTGCTGTCCTTAAGTCTGACAATAATCTGGCATAAGAATGATCATCCTTTCATTTCCATCAACCTGGAAATAATACAGTAAGCCAAGATAGGAATAAAGTTAGCAGGCACTATTAGAGCCACACAATGTGTTTTTTCAACAATAAAGAGTATGCTGTTGTTACTGTTATTTAGTCACTAAGTTGTGTCTGACTCTTTGTGACCCTATGGACTGTAGCCCACCAGGCTCCTCTGTCCTTCTGTCCATGGGATTTCCCAGGTGAGAATACTGGAGTGGTTTGCTGTTTCCTTCTCCAGGGCACCTTCCCAACCCAGGGATCGAACTTGCATCTTCTGCATTGGCAGGCGGATTCCTTACCGCTAAACCACCAGGGAAGCCCCAGTAGTCAGTATATTTTCAGTCAAACAATAAATGTTAGTGAGTTTTTAAAAGTCTGTAAGTCACTTTAGTTTCAGAATTTGAATCAAACAAATGCCATCAAGTTTACTTCCAAGATGGCTGTTTGGACTGTAATAGTTGGAACACTTAAAAGCACTAAAATAATATTCCATTCAAGTGACTAGATTTAAATTATTTCTAATGGACATAGATTAGAAAACACTCTGGGTCCTGCCAGGAGACAGAGAATTAAGTTGTCCACTGGAAGGAAAAATTCAGGGTTACTTAAATTGTATTAAACTTTTAACAAGCTAATCAAAACCAATTTTCAGCTGGAGTTAAAACCTTGAAAGAATTATTTTCCATCTAGCATTTCCTCACTCCTTTAAACATGCTGATTTTCATCTTAAGAGAAAGTAGAAGCTAACCCGAGCCAGCTGGTTCTTCACTACTGTGTCAAAATTGCATTTTACTCCTTCCTATGTCATCTCACATAAGCAGACTTTGTCAACCACCTGTAGGTGACAGCTTCTCTTACTCCAAAATCCAATGGAGTATTGAAAGGGAGCAAACATAAAATGTCTCCATGCATTTGTACGATAAAAACTGTCTTCAGATATTTACCCTTAAGGAATTGAAAGACAGTCACTGGAACTTCTATAACATTTCCATATTTCCCTTTGAAATGGATATATAATTGCTCAAGATAAAGTGTCCTGATTTTTTCTACACCAACCCCATTGAGTTTTACTGCAACTAGGACTTTAACACATTCCAAAGGTTTAGTCACTGTTGTTTTAGTTATGAACCTTTTATTTGAAACGTCTTATTATTGTTCTGAATAAGACCTTCCAGTACAAACCCACAAAAATGTTTGAGTTCATTTCTGAATCAAATATTTGGCTTGCTTAAGGTTAGTTTGCTTGAATCTCATGAAAGATGTGAGAACAGAAATTTTATTTTTGGAACAAGTGATCCATAAACTTAACCATAATATTGCACTAATCTTTGTAGATGAGCAGCTCTAACTCACCTTTCACATTTTTCTTCTTTAGATCTTACTGTGAGTTATCTGGGCTTCCTTGATAGCTCAGTTGATAAAGAATCCGCCTGCAATGCAGGAGACCCCAGTTCGATTCCTAGGTTGGGAAGATCCCCTGGAAAAGGGATAGGCTACCCACTCCAGTATTCTTGGGCTTCCCCTGTGGCTCAGCTGGTAAAGAATATGCCTGCAATGCGGGAGACCTGGGACTGATCCCTGGGTTGGGAAGATCCTGGAGAAGGGAAAGGCTACCCACTCCAGTCTGGCCTGGAGAATTCCATGGACTGAGTTATCAATTAAAAGAAATTTATTTAATTCTAATTCTCACTTAGGAGAACTGAGCCCATGCTATTATATTCTAAAAATTATATAGACAGATACTGTTGTATAGCAAGTGGCTAAAGTCCATACACAACCTTTCCTGTGCCAGCGAGACTGCAGTGGCCTTGGGGTCAGCTCAGATATCAGGGCAAGGATGCAGGGATCCTCTTTGGTACCAGGCTCAGGTCAGTATGTACCTTTCCCAGAATTAAATTAGGGTTTTTTTCTGGAAGGACAAAGTCATGAATCTTGCTCATTAAATCAGAGGTTTTTCTCTTCCACAAGACGATTCACACACTCAAAAATGAGCATCTCAAAACCTACACGCTTTATAACTCCTCATCTATGAAGGGGCTTTTGAATGGTTAGAATAACACACACACAACACCATTTTCAGTTTCTAGATGTCAGCAGAGGAGGTAAAGAAAAAAGGAATAAAAGTTCTGACAATCAGGTATTTCCATCAAGCTGGTCTCCTACTTTCCGCTTGGTAAGAGGGCTCATGAGCTGCAAGCTTTCAGAGACAGACAAGAGTGGCTGGAAATCAGGACTTTCTGAGGCTATCCACTTAGACTTCCTAAGTAAGGATGTCTTTTTCAAGAGGCTCGTGACAAAAGTCTAATTATTTAGAGACAAATGCTATACTGCAAGCTCCAGATGGTGACAATTTCTTTAGAATACTTTAAATGTACTGTCTTACAACAAATATAATTCAAATGAACATTTAAATCATCATTCCCTGTGGATACTTCAAAACTGAACTTCAACAATGGTAGTTGTTTCATTATCTAAAATTAAAAAAAAAATCCACCTTAAAGTAATCATTCAGAATCACTCCTTCCAACACAATTTTAACCACCTCTTCAAAAGATGCTCAGGTTAATTACACCTGATAATGACTCTCAGACATTATCATCTCTAGGAAAGCACCACAGAGTCTCCCAGGACACTTGACAGGAATTTGCCTAGCTTAATCCAACCACATGCACCCAAAATTTGAAGTCAAAGTCCTCCAAACATTAGGAAACCAAAGAATCTCTTGAGAGATAGAAAACTTTTTTTTTTTTTAATTGAAGTACAGTTGATTTACATTGTGTTAATTTCAGGTATACAGCAAAGGGATTCAGTTACATATATGTGTATGTGTGTATATGTATGTATGTATATACATATATAGCTACATATGTAGTTAAATATACACATATATGTAGTTATACATGTGTATGTATGTATACATATATAACATACATACATACATATATACATACTACAGTTTTTCTGTTTCTTTTCCATTATAGATTATTATAAGACATAGAATACACTTCCCCATGCTATACACTAGTTCCCTGTGGTATACAGAAGGTCCTTGCTGTTTATCTGCTTTATATATAGTAGTGTTTATATATTAATGCTGAAATTGAAACACCAGTAATTTGGTCATCTGATGCAAACAGCTGACTCATTGGAGAAGTCCTGGATGCTGGGAAAGATTGAGGGCAGAAGGAGAAGAGGGTGTCAGAGGATGAGATGGTTGGATGGCATCACCAATGCAATGGACATGAACTTGGACAAACTTTGGAAGATAGTGAGGGACAGAGAGGCCTGGTGTGCTGGCCCAGCGTCCATGGGGTCGCAAACAGTGGGACATGACTGAGCAACTGAACAAAAGCATATGTTAATTCCAATCTGGCTTATCTCTCTTCCCCTCTTTCCCCTTTGATAATCTTAAGTTTGTTTTCTATGTCTGGGGGTCTATTTCTGTTCTGTATATAAGTTCATAAAACTTCTTATAAGGTACAAGCAGCATGTAAGAGACTAAATGCCATGATTAAGAATCTTCGTGGAGACATACATTTTTTTTCAGAATCCTGGCTCAGCCTTTGCTACTCATTTACCTTGCAGTTCTTGGCAAGTCCCTTAAGATCTCTGAGCTTTAATTTCTTCAGATGTAAAATGACAAGAGTAAAGCCCAATTCTCAAAGTTGTTAGAAAATTTAAAAAAATATTTAAAGATTTTTAAAAATATTAAATTTCCACGTTACTGTGAGACTCTGTGTCTTAAAAGAAGTTTGAAAAAAGAGGAAGACCTATATGATCATGAAAGGCTCTATAAATTGTCACAAGGTAGACAGAAATGATCCTGTGAAAAGCATAAATCTACCCTTTATATAAATTAAGCAAATACTCCCCAGACTATTCTACACCAGAGAGAAAGAAACCAGTTTTAGGATGTAAATATATATAAATCCAGTTATCAAATGTATACAATTTCATACTATGACAGTACTATGAAATAGTCATGGGAATCAAACTAAAGATGACATTTATGAGAACTAGGCAGAGAAATCTGGTTCTTTCTAGACTCATTTCCTTCCTTAAGCTCTCATAGCTATGCCAGTCAAAACACTTACTTAAAGCCCATGTACTAGGACAGCCCTGAGGGATGGGATGGGGAGGGGTGTGGGAGGGGGTCCAGGACGGGGGACACATGTACACTCTGGCTGATTCATGTCAATGCATGGCAAAAACCACTACAATATTGTAAAGTAATTAGCCTCCAATTAAAATAAATACTAAAAACACCCACTTACTTAAAAATCTGAAGATTTTGCATTCATATATCTCAGGGCATTTTTATTTCCATATTGAAATAGGAACTTGGCCTTCTATAGCCAAAATTGTAAGAAATAATTTTATAAACCAGAAGCCAATATAAAAACTAATAAACAGATGTTTTACCTCTGGCTTATTTAAAGATATTAAGAATTTAACTCATAGCTTTGTTATAAAATGAAAGCAGTGTGCATGTCACTTGTCAACTAAATGGAAATAGCTTTTAATGAAAGTTACTATTACTTCAAAGTTAAATTAAGAAAAAAAATTATTTAACATTATTTAACTTCAAAATAGCGTCATCTATGTGGAGCCACTGCCTTAATCCCAATGTTTATACAAGTGTAGCTTACCAGTTTAAAAATGTATTGAACTCTATTTTCTGTGGTCTGTGATTTGCAATGCATGGTTAAAAAGCACTGATGTGTGCTCAGTCACTCAGCTGTATCTGACCCTTTGCAACTTCCTGGACTACAGCCCGCCAGTCTCCTCTGACCATGGAACTTTCCAGGCAAGAATATTGGAGTGGGTTGCCATTTCCTACTCCAAAAGCTCTGATGTTTGTATATAAAAGATCTTATTATCAAGATCACCCCCTTGGCCACATGCTAACGGGTTCTGTCTCTCTTGACCTAACGAGCTTCTGTTTCAGTTCTTTCATGGTGTACGGTGGATGGTCTTCGAGGACCCCATGTGATGTTTCTTCCTCAGTCACTTAATTACAAACTTCTTCCAAGATAGAGCTGATTCCTTCCCTCAACCTGTAAATATTTTCTTGGAGTCCACTAAGGTAGGTCCTTCATATGGCAGCTTAACTTCTTGAGATATCCAAAAAGAAAATGCTTGTACCTCCTTCTTTTGCCTGATCTAGAATCATGGGAAACCCAACCTGCATTCCATAAGAGATGTGGGAGAGAAGGAACATATGGTTATGCCATCCTGCAATATCCTGACAGTTCTTCATCCAGTGGTTACAGAATGTGTCCAGAGATTCTGGACCTCAACAAAGAGGAGTTAAGATCTCAGTCTCTGCATCTTGCAGAAACTTCCAAACATAAGCTGGGAAAGTGTTTTCTCCATCAAATTCCATTATTTAATTTATCATTTTTGTCTCACTTAATGAAGGAAAAAAAACCCACCATATCAGATAGGCCTCCTTTAAAACTTAATGCAATCTGGAGGGTCTTGATCTATGAATCATATTCATTTGAATTTTTCCATCCTTTAATCCTTGAGCTGTCTCCATAATATTCCCTACATATTCATGTAGACAGGATACCAATTCCATTAACTCCATATAATTGTTCAGAAAAGAAATGAACAATTGATGATAGATGTTGATTCTTCTATTAGCTTATCTGGTGCAAAATGAAGTTTAAAGAATATGTGCCTTTGGATTATGAGTGATGTGGAATGTCTAATCTTGGAGAAACAAGCCTCTACCATTACAAAATTAATTTTGTTCTTGAATTATCCAAACTGCCATCCAAATTACTCACTAGAGAGGACTCAGGTGGATGCAGTCAGAGGGCCACCCTTTTGGGCCATGTCTATGACAGAGGATGAGATGGTTGGATGGCATCACCGACTCGATGGACATGGGTTTGGGTGGACTCCGGGAGTTGGTGATGGACAGGGAGGCCTGGTGTGCTGCGGTTCATGGGGTCGCAAAGAGTCGCACACGACTGAGCAACTGAACTGAACTGAACTGAACTAGGGCACTGATATCCTGCTTTCAAAAGTCAGAAGATGAATGAAAATGGAGGGGAGAAAGCCTCAGCATTTGTGAGTACCACAGCTCAACAGAGAGTGTGGGTGAGGCTCAGAGGAGAGAGATCAAGAGGTAAGGGTTAACATGGCCCAGCCAACTTCCTGCAGGCTGGCCTTCTGCAAAATTACACGGAAACCAGCTCTTGCCAAATGCAGGAGGCAAACAATCCCAGTCAAGCTGAGATGGCAACTCAGAACAAAGGTCCTGTGAGAGCTGCAACCACGAGTCTCAAACCCCAGACTGCTAATCATGCAGGCAGAAGGGCCCCAATCAATAAATGCTGAAGGAGCAGAAAAAGGGATGGAGGACAAGCTCTGGCAGCCCATACTGCTGCTGCCACAAAGGGCTCGGACACAAGGCCTTGAACGTGGCTGTTTAAGGACTGGCACTTCTTCAATTGTGTTGCTTACAAACCATATGGCTGGATGCCTGTATCAGAATTTGATGGCTAGCCCAGATTTTGATGGGAAACCGAGTACCTGTAGCCCCAGAAAATGTTTTTTCAGATGATTTGGTCTTGCCCCCTAGACATTTGCCTTTCTGTGTTCAACAGATAACAATTTTTCCCATTGGTGGTAGAAACATAAATGGGTACAGACAGAACAAATTTAATGTGATGTAATTTAGCATTATATATCAAAGCTGTAATATGTATTTTGACCCAGACTTTCAACTTTCAGAAATTTATCATATATGCATATTTGCCTATATGCAGAATATTTGTACAGAATACTCATAATACCGCTAATTTTCATAGCAACACGTTATAAAGAATCTAAATTTTCATCAATATGGTGTGTGTTGTGTATCTATATACATCTATATATATATATATGTTTTATATAATTCACCACCACCTTCATTCCTATCAGCTCTTCTGTGAGTCTTTTTTCCTTCCTTTCTAGTGATAACCCATTACACTTCAATCTCAAACTTTTAAAAAATAATATTACTTTCAGAACCTAGATCTTCGGTGTTATAAACTAAGAAATTTGTTTGCCATCATAAAGACTAGGTAACTCCCCAATATTACCCACTGAATCCAAACATCAGTAACCATGTTTTATAACTGTACAGTTCTGCCATATGCTTACTTTGAAAATGCAAATTTGTTCCAAATGATTGATATATTAGGGAACTATTTGAGCATAACACACATTTTCTATTTGATTATGCACAAACTCATTTGATATAAATACTAGATGAACACATACAGGAATGCACAAACACCCATCCTGACTTCAAATTTTTAATTATTACCCACTCATTACACAGCCTATCTTAATAACAAATTTAACAAATATTTATTATACTCTATAAGTAGTGTGGTAGACACTAGTGACCAAGAGTATTGTATGGTCATTATACTCAAACTGATACAAAAATCTTTAAAATTATTTTTAGTAATAATTACTAAATTATAACTATATTAACTGCTATAGAAGAAAAGTACATTATATGAAAATGTGTTACATGAAGGTCTAACCTGGGGGCAAGTCCACATGGAACAACAGAAAATCTAGAGAGCCAAAGCAATCCTGATTTCAAGCTACATTATAAATCTATAGTAACCAAAATAGCACGGTACCACCATAAAAACAGACACACAGTTCTACTGAATCAAGAGCCCAGAATAAAACCCCATATATATGGTCAATGAATCTTTGAAAAGAGCACCAAGAACATACAACAAAAAAGGGTAGTCTTTTCAATACATGATGCAGGGAAAACTGGATATCAGCAGGCAGAAAAAAATAAAAAGGATATTGAATACCACTCACAAAAATTAATTCAAAATTAATTAAAGGCTAAAGGTAAGACTTGAAAACATAAAACTTTCAGAAGTAAACATAAGGGAAAACTTCCTTGACATTGGTCTTGGAAATTATTTTTTCAAGTGACAACAAAAGCACAACAAAAGCAAAAATAAATGAGACTATATCACACTAAATATCTTCTGCACAGATTTTGAGAAAGAAAACAACAAAATGAAAAAGCAACCTAGGAAATACAAAAAAAATATTTGCAAACTACATATCTGATAAGAGGTTAAGTATTCAAAATATATAATGAATTCATAGAACTCAATAGTAAAAAAAAAAAATGCCTGTTTTTAAAAATGGGGTAAAGGACCTGAATAGACTTTTTTCCACAGAGTAGATTTGAATAAGTAACAGGTACATGAAAAGGTGCTCACTATGACTAGTCATCAGAGAAATGTAAATCAAAGCCACAATGAATATCACCTCTCATCTGTTAGGATGGCTATTATCAAAAAGACAAGAGGTAACAAGTGTTAGGATGCATGCAGAGAAAAAGGAACCCTTGAGGGCTGTTGGTGGGCATGTAAATTGGTGCAACCCACTGTGGAAAACAATATGAAAGTTCCTCAAAAAATTAAAAATGGAACTATGATAAGATCCAGAAATCTCATTTCTGTGTATATATTCAAAGAAAACAAAAACAATATCTCAAAGGGATTTCTATATTTCCGTGCTATTGCAGCATTATTTACAAAGTCAAGATATGGGAATAACCTAAGTGTATGTCAACTGGTGAATGAGTAAAGAAAATCTGGCAAATAAATATGAATATAGACATATATATGCATATATATTTATGCATATACATATATGCATGGGCTTCCCTGGTGGCTGACAGTAAAGAAGCCGCCTGCAATGTAGAAGACCTGGTTCAAACCCTGGGTTGGGAAGATTCCCTGGAGAAGGGAATGGCTACCAGCATTCTTATCTGGAGAATTCCATGGACAGAGGAGCCTGGCAGGTTATAGTCCACGGGGCCACAAAGAGTCAGACACTACTGAGTGACGAGCACTTTCACTTCACTTCACTACATGCATACAGGGGATTACCATTCAATTATAAACGAGAAATCCTGCTATTTGCAACAGCATGGATGAAACCAGAAGGCATTATGCTAAATGAAATAAGCCAGAAAGAATAAAACAAATACTAAATAATATTTCTATGTGGAATCTGAAAAAGTCAAATTCAAAGAAACAGTCAGTTAGTGACTGCCAGGGATTATCAGGGTTGGGAAAGTGGAGAAAAGAGATGTCTAAATTCTAGGGATCTAATGGACAGCATGGGTATTATGGTTACTAACACTGTATTATGTCCTTGAAATGTGCTAAAAAGTAAATTTTAAGTGTTCTTACCAGACACAAAAAAATTATAACTATGTGAGGTGATGATGTATTATTTACTTTGATTGCAGTAATTATTTCACAATGTATAGAGATATAAATCATCATGTTGAGTATCTTAAATATATATGTGAAATTTTAATTCTCAATTATACCTCAAAAAAGCTGGGAAAAAATTGAAAGCTGGTAATTTTGTTCATGAGATGATGCATGTGAAAACATTAATTGAAAAATGAAGTGCTATACACATATCAGGGATCATTATCATGAAAATTGACTAAAATGATTATTTCAATTTCCTGTGTCCCAAATAATCACAGTTTTATTAGCTACTTTTCAATCTTCTTCATTCTCCTCCTATCTCCAACTTCACCTCTTTTGCTTTCTCAACCCCAGACTCAGTAGGGGCCTGTTTCCTAATTCAGAAAGAAAACAAAGTTTTTACATGAAATTTCTTAAAAGACCACATATCTATAAGCTTAGTCAACTTCTCTTTTCTTTTCAATTTTGGCCAGTTTCCCCACAAATTTTCTATTACAGTTTAGGCCTAGTCAGAAATCATATGCTACTTGTGTTCCTAGCTCTTGAAACTTTCTACCTATGTTGGATCTTATCAGAATTTGAAAATATTCTGGCTCTTTATCATAAATGCAACCTTAGCCAGAATAACAATTAGAATCACTGTGAAAACCACTCTCTAGAACTGTTTCCTGTTCATACACTTTTCTAATCACTCCTTCTGTACACTGTCAAACTTCTCTGAACAGTTTTCTATGCTTACTGTCTCCAGTTCTCGGATTCTCTTCTGCCCCCAATTTAACCCTACCACTGGAGTTACCATGGTCCTCTACCTACAAAGACCCGGTTGCCACCATACTGCCATAAAGAATAAAACCTGTGATAGGCAATAAAATTTCTTCAGTTCACGTCTCATTGGCTTCTAAAAAGCCTTTGACACAGTCTTCTTGTTTTCTATCCTTTGCCTTTAGGGAAGGGGAAGAAGTAGGTATCTGCCTTGCTCAATCAAAACACAAAAGAGTCAAACTCTACTTGGCCACATTAGAGATATCAGAGAGAAAAAGACATTTTCACTCCTATTTTTACACATAAATAAACTGAGAATTGCAAAGCTTAATTCACTTTCTCAAGATTACAAAATGTGTGAATAGCTGAGATTCAAATCCTTTTGCTGTCTGAGGCCAACTCAGCTATGGTTTCTAAGTTGTAGAGCATGATTTTATATTTACCAAAACTTTATTATACTTGTACTCAGCAATCTTCAGAATCCCAGTAACTCCTATTTTTACAAAAAGACTATCAATTTGTATAAATAATGAATAAATTAAAATTTTCAAAAATCTATTATCACAATTAACTATAGTACCAGTATTCTCAAGAAGGATATGTCTGATAAAGCTACTGGTTAGTTAATTAAGCATTTATTGATGTGCTATGGAAAAAAAACTACTCATTCATATAAACTTATCTTGTTGCTATGGCAAGTACCACTTAGCCATGAAGTAGGAAGCTAATTCTTGAATTGTACTAAGCTACTTTTGGAGAAGGAAATGGCAATCCACTCCAGTATTTTTGCCTGGAGAATTCCATGGACAGAGGAGCCTGGCAGGCTACAGTCTGTGGGGTCGCAAGAGTCGGACACGACTAAGTGACTCAGCTCACACTAAGCTACTTTACAAAATGCACAGCAAGATTCCAAAGAGAGCCATCTGTCACAAATATAATCTCAGTGGTTAAAGATGGACATTTTTCACAAATTGATAATGCTCTGGGTCTGGAGTAGTTTTGATACTCAGATATTAGATAAGCTTTTAAAGATTATAATAACTCCCAAGGTCCTATACCATCTGTCACAGGCATCAGTGGCTAAAGGAAACTAGAAGTGGCACATAAGACAATATAACACAGATCAGCTATATTTAGAACATGAGAATATGGTCTGATAAAAGTAATGTCCAAGAGAAAAATGCACACAGCTGGTGATAACATGCCAGGCAGAGCTCCAGTGTGAGGTACATATGTACGTAAAGCTCTATGAACTTCTTAACATGATCAATCCCAGGGCCTTCCACTTGAACCACTTTCTCAAACTACTTGCCCTTTACCTTGTTGCATTAGTTGGATATTATTTCCCTTGAAAGAGTTAGTAAAGGAAAGGTCAACGTATCCTTTTAAAAAGTCAAGTAGAGTTTATATAATTACACCAATTCTATAAACACTTACAAGTCAATAGTGAAAAGTATATAACAGAGGTTAAAATACCAGCTTTGTTGCTGATCAAGCCTAGGCTGGAAAAAAACTTAGTGTTGTAAAAAATGTTTTCTTCTTAAGGCTGAAATTCATCCATTCATTGGCTGAATCCTGAAATCCAATTTTCTGATGATGCCATAAGCCAAATACTAGCTTACCAACACAGGCAGATCTCTGCTTTGTCATGAGAATATTTAACGAGGGAAGACAAAGCTTCCAGAGTGACCAAGAAGTACATGAGGACCTGAGACAGAAGCAGTGCACTCTTAGCCTACTGCTAGGACCTCAGGGAAGCCCTGCGTGATGCTGCCTGACACCTGCTCAATCAGTATCAAAGTGCATGCAGTTTCAGACACAAAGTGTGTGCAATTCATAATGTTCCCTGGGTGCTGCTTGGGAACAAGGGGGCTTGCCCAGAAAAGATAAAAGACAAACAGAGACTCCTCTGAAGACAGACAGATGCCTATCTCCCTTCCCATGTCAGTCAGCTCTTAATACAACGTGACATATTTTAATAAAGCACAGAAGTTTACTTTTTGAAAAGAAGATGATGCTGTCATCTTAGAAGTGACTTCATGGTTTATTAAGCAGGAGAGAACTATTTGTCTTCTCAATTCTGAAGGGCCAAGAGCTCAGAGGTCAAACTTCCCTCTTTGATTAGGGGTTCCTCATACAACAAGGCAATGTCAGTTCCACAAGGCAACTATAAATAAAGCTCCTAATAGATTTCCTGAATTCCATAATCAACACAGAATTTTTTTTTAATAAAAAACAGATTTTAATATCTATCTGATCTCATTTTTGCAGCATTTTTATGATCTTAGGGGGAAAATACTTGATGTATACTGTCAGCAATTTCTAAAACTCTGGCTCCAGACATCAGTAAACAATGGCCTTAGACATGCAGCAGAAGAACCATTGCTAGAAATTCCAGCCCGGGAAAAGTTCTTTTCCCGAAAGGACTTTTAGCGTGGTACCCTGATATACTCTTTTCTGAGGACACTTCTTTATACACCTGTAACCTTGTCCTCCTTTAACTTAAATTCTTAAAGGAATGGAATATTTTTTTCATTTTATAGCAATAATAATAAAATCTTTTAAAGTAAAAATCAAAGAAATAAAGAAAAATTAAATCAGCAGGCCAAACCATTTATTTATTAATTGCTGTATTGATACTGCATTTGGCCATCTGATTCCTGCTACATGGGACAGAAAAGGAGAAATAAGTTATTGTGTTTCTCTTATCAAAACTGATGATAGAGCCTGGCTCTAGGGGGTTGTTCTACTATCAACTCTTAAAGTAATTTAGAAATCAGAAGTCTATCTTTAGTTTGTTGTCTGACAGAATCTCTCTTGTTAAGATGCACTGTTACACTCTTGTCTTTGTCAAAGTTATTTACAAAAACTACCTATATGTATACATATATCCCCTCCCTCTTGAGTTAATTCACTTTGTTGTATGGTAGGAACTAACACTATAAAGCAATTACATTCCAATAAAACATAAATTATTACATAAATAAAAGGAAAAAAGTACCCATATGAAAAGAGATTATTTCCTGTCAATATTCAGTATGCTACTAAGTGCATACTATTCAATGATAAAGGTAAGGAATATTAAATTCTAGATTATAAAAGTCTTTTTATATGAGGATGGTGTGAAAAATCAGTATGGATCCTTCAGTTTGGAAGTCAACTAATTGGAAACTGATGACATTCCATTATCTATACTGTGTATTCATATACCATTAACCACATTTCTCAGCCATATTCCATTGTCACTGGATTATCTTGAAACTATTTTAAAGACATTACTAGGACTTCAGTTTACAAGGTTAGTCAGCACTGCTGAAGTTAGAATTTCATAAGAAGGAAAAACATTTGCTCTATTGAAAGAAAAACATACAGAAGGGGAAAGAATTCCTAAAGGAGTAAAATTCTAATAAATGGCTAGTTGATATCGATACTCTTTCTCTTGAAATTTCCAGATTCAGAGAATATTTTTGCTGAGAGGTATCTTAAAGATATGCAAACTACCTCCTCAATTAATCAGACGGAAAAAAAATGAGGCACAGAGAGGTTAAGTGCCTTGCCCAAAGTTGCTCAAGCAACTAGTAGGAAAATCCAGACTTGAGTTCACATCCCTGGATTGAGAACCAATATCCTTCCTGCTGCAGAATTCTCAACTCTTCCTGACCCCAAAACACTTGGAAGACAAATCTATCTCCCTAAAATGATCCCATTCAACTCAAATCCAAGCAGAGGGGACTCCCGATTGTCTATTCCTTTCTTTCAAGTTTTAAATTGCATGTATATTTTAATCATGGTAAAAAGAAAATTTTTAAAGAACATCAAGATTTAGTTTTGGAAGCTACCAAATTTTTAAACTCAATATAATTAAAAATTAATATACTATGTTCTTTGCAACTGGACAAGATCAATATATTCTCTTTAATGAGTAAAAGAAAACATAAAGACAACAGTGATAACATTCAATGATTTTTATAAAATTAACTTAAGTAATCCAATGGCTCAATCAATGTGATTATTCAATTTCACTAATCATTGGAGCAACTAAAAGATTAGTTACAACATTTATGTAGCCTTTCATTATAGCTCTTCACATAGCTGTTCCTTGGTATTGTGCATATGCCATCTACTATTGTACTTATCACATTGGTTTGTACATTTTTGCTACTTTTATCACACTATAAAAAAGAAAATAATATTTATAATTGTCTTATATAATATTTTCTGTTTTATTTTGCTTAAAATATTTGCTGATTACCTACCTCATTTGGGGCACCATATTAGCTACTCAGATTTGGGGTTTGTCAGGGAGATATACATAAAATTTTTATTTATAATATTATTACTGTGATAGAGGAATGCAGAGAAAGTGCTAAGAACCATGTAGGGTTTAGGGGTTATGATAAAATTAGCAATTACATATGAGACGAATATAAAGAAACAGAACAAGGTAGCTAGGTAAGTAAATATAGGGATAGTGGAAAGAAGAGTGTTCTAGGAAAAGAAAACATGCCAAAATGTATAGAGGCATGAAAAGTCATTATATGATGCAAAGTTGGGTAGCCAAGAAAGGTAAAAAATTGTCAACAATATTACAACAGTAATTGTCAAATTTTGGTGAATACCAGAGTTACCTTAGAAATAATAAAACATGCAGAAGACTATGTAAGTAGATTAGGTATTTTATCAAGTCTTCAGGTAATTCTGATATACATCAAAGTTTGAGAACCATTGTTAATAGAGCATACAGTGCTAAATGAAGAAGGTTTGTGAAAGGACAACTTAGAAAAACCAATCTCTGTATTTAAAAGTAGTATACCAATAGTTGGAGTAGGAAATTCCAACTTACTCCAGTATTCTTGCCTGGAAAATTCCATGGACAGAGGAGCCTGGCAAGGTATAGTCCGTGGGGTCACAAAGACTCAGACATGACTGAGTGACTGATCATGCACACACATACCTATATTATCCTTTGGTAGTAGGGAGGTGACATAAATATTGTTGGATTTTATATTAATTAGTGTCAACAGTAAATAAAATATATTTGAGATGGAAAAACTCATAGGAAAAAAAGCAAATAATAGGCTATTACAGGC
The DNA here is from genome assembly GCF_033118175.1 of Dama dama. Taxonomy (NCBI): domain Eukaryota; kingdom Metazoa; phylum Chordata; class Mammalia; order Artiodactyla; family Cervidae; genus Dama; species Dama dama. Next base: position 36,477,217 of record NC_083689.1, read on the forward strand.
TATGAAAGAGAATAGGATGGGGTTATGGAGATGAAGTAATAAAATATTGCAGCAAGTCATCAACTTGCATTTGGTAAAATTCAAGACAGGTTTTTAGGTAGTACATGTCATGATTGAATGTGAGTAAATTAAGAGTCCCTTGGTTTACTAAATCATAGAAGACTAAAATTGAAAATAAACCAGCAGAACAGATATTAAGCAATAACTATTGAATGCATTATAGTCAGCCTCCAAAGTGAGCCCCAGGACTGCAACATGAAGGCATCATCTGAGTGAAACCTATTTTGAAAACCGATTTTTAAATCGATGTATTTAATGCACACACAGAATATGGCTTGACTATACAAAGAACAATAAAATAAAGATCTGTGTACTCATACCTCCCCTAAGAAACAACATACCCACACATTTGAAACTCGGGGACCTTCTCCAGTCACTTCCTTTCACTTTCCTATCACCCTCAAGGTAATCATTCTTTGAAAACAAGTGTTTATAATTTAGTTTTCTTTATAGTTTAATGAAAATATCCTACATAATGTGTTTGAGTTTTATTTGTTGTGTTTTAAAAAACTACTTACATAACATCTCCTATAGTTCTTTCTTCTCATATGTGCGTGAGATGATTAATTCTGGTGTGTAATGCTTTTGATTCCTTGCTCAAATTCATGTCCACAGAGTCGGTGATACCATCCAAGTATCTGTTGTCCCCTTCTCCTCCTGCCTTCAATCTTTCCCAGCATCAGGGTCTTTTCAAATGAGTCAGCTCTTTGCATCAGGTGGCCAAAGTATTGGAGTTTCAGCTTCAGCATCAGTCCTTCCAATGAATATTCAGGACTGATTTCCTTTAAGATTGACTGGTTTGATCTTCTTGCAGTCCAAGGGACTCTCAAGAGACTTCTCTAACAACACAGTTCTAAAGCATCAGTTCTTCAGTGCTCAGCTTTCTTTATAGTCCAACTCTCACATCCATACATGACCATTGGAAAAACCATAGCGTTGACTAGACAGACCTTTGTCAGCAAGGTAATGTGTCTGCTTTTTAATATGCTGTTTAGGTTGGTCATAGCGTTTCTTCCAAGGAGCAAGCGTCTTTTAATTTCATGTCTGCAATCACCATCTGCAGTGATTTTGGAGCCCCCCAAAATAAAGTCACTCACTGTTTCCACTGTTTCCCCACCTATTTGCCATGAAGTGATGGGACCAGATGCCATGATCTTAGTTTTCTGAATGTTGAGTTTTAAGCCTACTTTTTCACTCTCCTCTTTCACTTTCATCAAGAGGCTCTTTAGTTCTTTGCTTTCTGCCATAAGGGTGGTGTCATCTGCATATCTGAGGTTATTGATATATCTCCTGGCAATCATGATTCCAATGATACATCCTTGGCTTTATAAAATGATGTCAAATTCCAAAGAAGTTCTAGCAATTTGCTCTCTCACCATTGGTGTATGCTGTTGCCTGAAATACATATGAATATCTATTTTACCCAGTTTGATTAGCATAAAATAATATCAATTTGTAATTATGGTTGAGGTTGATTGTCCCTTCTTATCTTCCTTGCAATTTGTTTCCCCTGCTTATAAATGCATATGTTTACCCTCATTTTGCATAAGGTTGCTCACATATCTCTTCTAGGTCTATAAAAATGTGTTTGGATATGTAGTCAAGATACAATTCTTTTGTTGGTTATCTTTACCTGGTATGGCTTATTTCTAAGGTAAATCTTGATGTAAGTTTTTAAATTGTTAAATATATCTACTTTTCATTATCATCATCATTTCATTGTTATGACTATGCTTTATGTCTTATTTGGAACTATAAGAGGGCAAAATTATTAATAATCAAAATATGACAAATAACCTTATCCATATACAGAAGTAATTTTACCTAACTGAGCCTTGGCAAACCAAAGAAATCTATTAACTTATTCATTACCAATCTGATCTCCAACATGTAACATTAAGATGGTTCTTTGACATATGTCCAGAGACCTAAGTGGGCAGTAAAATTTTGTCCCCTGAAGAAAGGCTAGTCTACCCACTGCAGCATTCTTGGGCTTCCCTGGTGACTCAGAAGGTAAAGAACCCACCTGCAGTGTGGGAGACCTGGGTTTGATCCCTGGGTTGGGAAAATTACCTGAAGGAGGGCATGGCCACCCACTCCAGTGTTCTTGCCGGGAGAATTCCATGGACAGAGGAGCCTGGCAGGCTACAGTCCATGGGGTTGCAAAGAGTCAGACGTGACTGAGAGACTAAGCATAGCATATCACAGTAATATTTTGAGTATATTAAACACTGTCAGAGAAATAGACTGTATGTCAATAATTAATGGTCCCTTAGTTAATATTGGGGTGAATTTTTTTGTGAGGAATCTGCCTTTTCACAGTGTGCCTAAAATAGATTTCATGACTATTGAATACTGTTTGGATAAGTCATTGTTCACTAACTAAATGAATCCATAAAGAGTTGGCTTCCTGAAAGCTTTAATACTTCAGAGAAGATAACTAACTGATACCAGTTGTCTAGTTAATAGAGAAATATATAATCCATTGTAAAGTTAATAGACTGTGTCCTGGTATAACATTTATCTCTTATGAGTTAATCTTGGTGTATTCCCAAAATTTTGATCAAATTGGGGTCAACTGATAAAGCTACGTAGATCTGAGAAGCAAAAATTAAACGCAGCATGAACTATCACCTCCACAAAACTCTTTCTGGAGAGCTGCTAACCACTGAATTTGGACATCTCGATTGTTTAACAAATATTGCAACTGAACTGTCATTTGGGACCAGCACGTGACTTAGAAGTGTGGAGAACAATGCACGACTCCAAGAAACAAGTTACCTGGAAGATGCAGGTCATATCTAAAGACATTTGAATTATTTTTTTACCTTCTTCCTTAAAAATAAAAACTGGCAACTGGGTTCTTTCCCTGGTCCACTATTTTCTCTCCTCTATCAACACCAGACATATTTATATACAAATAAGCATATATGCTCCTAACCATTTACATCTTTATAGAATTAGAAAATATCCTATTTCTAATAATAAATATAATCACTTTTACTTGCATTAAAAAATAAAAGCACATTTTAGCATAGATACTAAATTTTTTACACCCCAAAGCTGAAAAATTTTGTCAGTAAATAATATTTGTTTTGTCTTTTGCATTTTAAGTAGTTCAAAGAATTTTTTAATGACAGCAGGTCTTATGGATTTTGTAGTAAATGCTAACATTTCACAAAACTATTTCTCAGGATACAGAAAATCAATCATTTATAATCATTTACAACCCTCTTATGCAGAATAGGACTTGTGTGTAAATATATAACTGCTCATTCTATGCTATGTAAGAATTGCTGTGTTAGTTTTATAGGCTATATCTATAACAAACACATTTGAATGAAACTGAAAATATCAATTACAATTTGATGATGACTCTTTTTATTTGATTTACAATTTTATTCCACTATCTGCATGTTTAACTTTTCATAGTCTGCTGGGTAGTATGCATTTCACATTTGTAAATACAATTCTGTCAATTTCTGTGTGTGTGTGTGTTTTCAAATAAGAATCTTAAGGTAGAAATACAAATCTTCTTGGGAGTATTTAATTTTCTCATAAGATCCTATTAAATAAAAATTTTAAATTTATTTTTAATTAAATAAAACTCTTATATCTTGGTAGCACTTTTTCCCCATTTTCCTTTTTTCATAAATGAGTCTTATTCCATCACAGTGACATTCTGGCACATCTCTAATTATAAGGAAGACTATTCTTTCTTTGCTTCACATTTAGAAACTATTTTTAGATGTTGGGTTTTACATGCATCTTTCTTTTTCTAAGTGATCCTTTCATCTAAAATCAGAGAAAAAATTTCAAGCTAATGTTGCCTAGCAAAAAATAAAGGGGAATGAAACACTTTACATCATATGAGTAGCAGAAAACATTTTATTGGATGGAAAATGACCAGGACTCATGTTAGAAAATCAGGAGAAAACATGTTTCAGATCTTCTAAAAGTATACCGTGTTTGGATATATTGACTTTCTCTCTTGGGGAATTCAGGTTTTTAAGTTCCAAAATGAAATAACTAACTAAAATATTCTGAAATTGAAAAGCTCTTTTAACAAAGATCAGTTTTAAATTTCTGTATTTAGAAATTCCTTTCTGAATTCTAGACACTTACTGCTTCTCTTATTTCCAAATATTTCACCTTATTGAAGGTTCACATTATTCCCAAACATGACATAGCAGTTCTCCTAGGGGTGGGCAGGCTCAGAAATCAAAGAGTGTGCATGTGGACTAGAACAAGGGGAAGATAAAAATTATCTGCCTGCATCTAGGGATATTTTAGTCTAACTAAATGCCTCCGTACTGCAGAAGTTAGATTTGCTTTCTAGTTTATAGTCATATTCTAAGCCACTGCTTTACATCTTTTAGTTCAAAGTATAGTTTCAATCAACTTTATAGCTGGTGGGCAGCCTACTCAAGACCCTTGGCAGAACAGAATGGGATCAAAGAAATGTATGGTGGAAGGACATAGCACAGTGATCAATAGTTTTAACAAAGAAATGAAACTGGGACAAGAGAAATTGTCTAAAGTTAGTTCAGTTTAATTTCCTGGATGAAATTTCTGATGGCAAATGAATTCAATGCCATCATTATCAATGCACTTTTTAAAAAGTTCCCCAGGTTCAATATGCAACCTAAGCTTCAAATCAGAACATAAATTAAATTAATGGTACCCTTTTCTCATTGCATTCTTTGATTTAAGTAGGATCTGAAATATTTCTTACAGCAGATAATCCTAATTCATCTTCTCAATGTGCAAACAAAACAGTTCTTTTGTCAGCCTACAGCAACTGACACTTTTATGGTCATCATACATTATTCAACTCATGTATCTCTGTTCAAATATTAAATCACTCCCTATTACTTAGCACAAAATAGATGTTGGCTTTATTTTGACTGTAGAATGGCAAGTTAATATAAGGAAGTTCAGTTATTAATTCTCCTGACAGGTGTCTCACTTCCAAAGGAAAGCAGAACACTTTTCACAACATATTTCAAATGTGTTTTATCAGTTTCTGAAAGTGCTATCTCCTTAATTTAAGGCCATTATTTCAATGACCATTTGTCAACTCTCCTTCTTCTGTGCAAAGTCTAGTGACATCCGTTCAGCCTACACACTGCCCTGTGTCCTTCTTGCATATGTTTCTCTGACCTCATTCTGTCCTGTCAAGGGTCTTCAATGGCTATCCAGCAGGGCACAGCAATTGAAGAGACAAGTATAAAGTCGACGAGAACATATATGTGCTCCAAGGAAACCAGAATCAAAAAGCATTTTCTCCTAGAAAAAAATGATCCTATCACTTTTGTCTCCCACTTATTTTAGGCTCAATTAAACCTAGGAGAAAGGGATAACTACAACCTAACTCATGGCATTATTTGACACTGAAGTGAAAAATTACAAAAAGTCCTTTTTCCTATAAGAGAAAAGAAAATCATGAACAAATCTGAGGCATGGTGGCCTCATCCAGCAAAGACATTCCCCTAAAACCAGGCTACTCAGCATTCAAGACATTCTTCAGTTTTAAAAATTGACTTAAAAATATTCTCTGTAACATTTAATAGCATCCTTTATCTTGTAGGAGCTCCTCAAAACACCAGCAACAAAGCACATTTTTAGTACTAATTCTCAACTATATTGTTTTTACTCATCATGGGAAAAATACATTATCATAACTAATTCATCTCAGTTGTCAACTCTTCCAACATTCCTCACAATTCTATAAAAAGTGTGTATTTTTTTAACCAACATGTATTTTCTAAACTTGTAGAAGTTTCCATGACCCAAGTACAGGGAAATGATATTGGATGTAGAACTGCTTTTTCAACCAGGCAATGTTCTTGCTATTTCCTCTGGGGTCCTCTTTCTCCATTCCCAAGACCCCCTGTTAGTCCCCAGAATCAGAACAACTCCAACAGGTCCAGAACTAAGCAAGTTACAATTTTATTGTCAATATTGGCTTATATCTTACTCATTCATTAAATAAGGTCATTAGAATTTTCATATTAAATATTGTTCTATCTCAAATTTATCATGTTCCTACTAGCAAAGCCCAAAATACTGATGCAAGGAGCTATTTACATTGACAGTGTCCTTTCTTCTCTCCAGCTCACATCTGACCTCAAGAGCATCTGCTTTTGTGCTAATCCTCCTGTGCCAGCACCTAGCCTAGTGTTCACGATCCCTTTCTTAGCCCACTAAATAGGATCTCCAAACAGTGAGATGCTCATTGATTTGACTTGGATTTTTATGTGTTTTTGTTTTATCCAGGATGAAGATTCTTCCCCATAACCTCCTCTTTCTTTCTTCTGTCCAAGCCCAATAATATTGCTACTAAACCTCAGAAAATCCCACTTAACCCTCCTTAGGGGCCCTTGACAGATTCCCATAGCACCTAAAAATCTCTTGTGCAATTCTGAGCACAAAGCCTAGGGGGTAAAATGGAATCCATATCCTATACAATAGGGGGTAGAGCTCATGGAAGACCAAGGACTCCATTAATTGTCTACACGGTGAGGTTTGAAAACATTCTAGAAAAGTTCAGCCAGCCAAGAATATTCTCATCTAATCGTAGAGGCCAGTCAACCAGTTCTTCTTGAGAAGAAGAAACTTTGTATAAGGGAGAAAGCCCTTATACCCTTACAGATACCGAAGTCTGTTCTGATTACATGTGGACACCAGTTTCTTTGTTTCCTGATGCACAACTGTAGCAAGTTACTAAACTTTTGAGCCTCGATTTCTTGATTTCTTTTTGTAAAACTAGAGACTATAATCCCTATCATGCAAATTTGGTGCAAATGTAGGAAATATGTATAAACTGAAAGACACTGGAGGAGGAAATGGCAACCGACTCCAGTATTCTTGCCTGGAGAATACCATGGACAGAGGAGCCTGGCAGGCTGCAGTCCATAGGCTTGCAAAGAGTCAGACACAACTGAAGAGACTTAGCATGCACCCATGCATATGCAGTACTCAGGGACCAAAGCTTTTATTACTACTTTTATTGTGTTCTAACACCTTAGTGAAAATGAGTTCACAAGATTCCTTTTCTTGCACCCAGTTTTGATATGGGGCAACATAAGATAACTTGATAAACAGCAACAGAAACAAAGTGGACAACGATGAAGAAAGGGGAAATAAAATAGTTCAAAAAGAATATGTAGAGATACCAAGGACTAGAAAGTCTACAATACTGATCTTAGAAAGTAGAAAACTAAAACATTTACTAAGATTTTTAATACAAGCCAACCATGTTTCTAGGAATTTTTCTTATATCACAATATATGAATGCATTAATTGATTGAATAGCTTTAAAATAATTTGAGGAGCATATTATCTGTATTTTACAAACAAAAAATCTTGAATCTCAGAATTTTAATGAACTTTACAAGTTCATACGGTTGCTAAATGTTCAGACCTTTCTAACTCTAAAATTCATGACCTTTCTGCTCTGTCAGGCTGTCTTCTAGCTTGAGATCAAGTGCTGGCTCTGTTTGAACTTTGGTAACTCATCTTTGATGTGTTTTCCTCATATGTAAAATGTCTACAATATCTGCTTACCTCAGTGGAGTGATAGAAGAATAAAATTAAATACAATACATGAAAGAGCAAGTTATTACCAAAGAAAATATTAACTTAATATCATAACCATAAAACTAAAGTTGCAAGATTTATCAAACCCCAGAATCTCCAGATCTTCTATTTTATATTCCATCCCTCATATCCTATTTTAGTTGCCATCTTGACTCATTCATTTAGAAAATATATTTTTTGACTATCCACTACATTCTAGAAAACTTCCACTGTGCTGTGTATCTATCTTCAGGGAGTCCAAATCCACTAATGGAGAGAAACACAGAATTACAAATCACAGCTCAAAATGTTAAGAAACATAGAGACATGAACTAGGCTTTGTGAGAACACAGTAAAGGTACTATCTCTGCCTGAGAAAAATGCAGAAGCCGCTCACAAAAGGAGACATATGTGAACTGTCACTGAAGGAAGATTAAGTATTTGCCACATGGATAAAAAAGGACATTCTTAGTTAAAACTGGGAAATCTCTTTTAAAGAACCATTTTACTCCTGGCAAGAAACTCTGTGATACTTTCCCTAATGATTAGCTGGAAACAGTGATTACATTTGGAAAGGCCTGAAAACTGGAATCCAAGTATTTTAATTGGAAAATTTTATTTGCCAGAAGTTGTGCATTTAAGTGTAAAGAGTGACTACAAGAGCATGTCTCTTGAGTTGTGTCAGTAAATGCCTGTGTTAGGTTAGTGGTAAAGGAAGAATTTCTGAAATGACCCCTCAAAAATATCACACCCAAGACACTGGAACCTGGGCACAGTTTGACTTTAAGACATGAAATCATATGAGCCTGAGAAGCAGAGAACTTTCTCAGGCTCATAGCAGAAGAGAAAGTCAGAGTGACTAGAAGAATGAGAAAGACTTGATGTGTTATTGTTGATTTGAATAATTCAGGTAGAGAAAAATGTGAACAGCTCCTCAGAGCAAAGAACAGACAACATCTGAGAGCCAGCAAGAAAATGGGGCCTCAGAACTCCAGCCACAAGGCACTGGATTCTACCAACAACCGGAATGAGCTTGAAAGCAAAGTCTTCCTCGAAGATTGCAGAAAAGTCCAGCCAGGCCAACACCTTGGTTTTGGCCACATGAGACCCTGAGCAGAGGATCTAGGTTGTATTACCCAGACTCCCAACTTACAGAAACTGTGATATAATAATGGGTATTGTTTTAAGTCACCAAGTTTGTGGTCTTTTTCTACTCAGCAATAGAAAACTAATACAATTAACACCTTCAAAAGCCTATAGAAAGGAAAAGCTTGATGTTCCATGTATTTGGAGTGGTTTTTAAAGAGAGCTGTTAATATCAGTCAGAGCGATTGGTCCCTCCCTTATTGGGAGGAGGGGGTGGTAAGAGGGCATACTCTGTTCCAAGTGATAATCAATAAAGTCATAATAGCACCACACAAGTAGTTGTTTTGCCCTCAGGTAAATAAGGCAAAGTCTTTGATAGAACCTTCAAAGTTCAGACAGAAGGGCCTTTCTCCTTCCAGCTAAATGTATGTGATTTAGAGACTGGGAGCTCAAGACCCTTTCATCTAATCCACCCAATCTTTCCCACTTGCTGTACCAAAAACAGAGGTTAGTAAGTATGTTGTAGGCAGAGATTCTTGGTAGTTGTGTAAGTAACTTTTTTCTCTTTCCTATAGAAATTAGGAAGTCACAATGTCTTGGCAAGGAGGAATACAATCCCAGGTTTCAACATAGGAGTCAACTGTGCTCAGATTCACCTTTTAAAGAAAAACCTAAAGCAAAGAAGAGAATTTCAGGGGAAGGAAAGAAAATAAGCAAAGCCTGGAAATGATCCCAAAGGAAGTATATTATTCATGAAACTTTTAAGAAATGTGAATGGTGTGTGGGTACAAGGTTAAGAAATGAGGCCAATGAGATGATGAGGGGCCAGATCATAAAGAGTCTGAAAAGCAAGGGAAGTTGCAGCTTTGATTTTATTTAAACAGAGACTTCTGTCATTAGTATGGCCAAAAAAGGAAAAAAAAAAAAAAAGCAGAGGAACCAGAATGGAGTGAGATAAACAAGGTCTATCACAGCCATCTAGAGGACAGATGAAGTTGACTTGGCCAAGTGTGTGTACAGTAGTCAGAAAACTGCTTGCTTTTGAACAATGCTGCCCTCCCTTCCTCTCTAGCACTGATTGGAGGGTATATTGCAAGGGAAATAGACTGGAGGCAGTAATGTTGGCCTCAGAAAGCCACTGACACTTTCTGGTCAAGAATAATGAGAGGTGGAATTAATGTGATGTAATTTCATTCTTTCGGGCCTTCCTGAATCTTTACCTTCCTAAGTAAATAGCTACCATGTGGTATCACCTGCTTCCCTCTGTGAGTCCTTGAATGAAGACGTGCCCATGCTCCTCACTGGCAATTTGTCAGTGTCAAGGTGACAGTTCTGGTTTGTTTAACAAACACCAATTTCCAACCATTGAAAAACCATCCGGGAATCCTATTCTCCTAAGATAAGAAGATTGTTTTCTAATTGGTCTCTTTTATAGAAAAATCATTCCTTCCTTGTACACAATGCCCATGTCTGTCTGTCTGGCCAGAGGCACTCTTCAGGTTGACCTCCCCAGTGCTCACTTTGGTTGCTCATGATGTTAGTGCAGCCTAATGAGAAGCTACTGTCAGGCTTTCCAAATGGCTACCAAATTCATTATGTTTTTAACATATTCCGCAGGTAAACACTTAAACACACGTAAAAGTAACTGTGCAAAATACAGCCTTGAGGACTAAAGTCTCTAAATCATGAGGCGCTATCCTTTACGTTGACTTTGTTTAAATGCAATGCCTAAAGAATATAATTTAGGACTATTTTAAGCTCAATGTTTCCATTTCAGTTTCACATGGAAATATTTTATCATTTTGAATGTATTAATAAGAGATTGACAGCAAATCATGCTAATAGTTAAAGAGACTGAAATTCTCCTCTCTTTATTCAGTTATTTATTTATTCATACATTCACTGAAAAATACTAAGTACCCACCACCTGCACTGAATCTGGAGTGAAGAATGACATGAAAACTTGAAGGAAAGGACCCTTAGGTAGCTTATAATTTTTGAATTCTATTCAGAGAGTTGCAAAAGAGCACTGTATTCAGAATATTAAGATCTCCCTTATGTTAATACCACTGCTCTTCCATTTTAGGTGCTACAGTTACTTTACCTTTCTGAGCCCTCTAAGTGGATGGAGAACTGGAAGTAAAAGAATTAGAATGCAAATTACAACTATGACCCCTCTTTGCTTCACGGCTTTGCCTTGGACCTAGTAGAGTCCACGTCAAGCAAAGGACAAGGCAACACCCTGGGAAATCTGCCAGAAAACTTCACTGCCTTGACTGATCAGATTTCTCCTCTCCCTAGATTCCCCTTCTTCACCTGTGAGGTGAAATCTTGGTTCTCAACTGATTTTGGATCAAGTAGCCACTATAGCAATGCAGGCAAAGATAGGACCCCAATTCTCATTCTCTCTCTTCCCCACCACCAGCTCGTAAAACTGCATTACAGGGATATAAACTTTAACATCAGACCTTCAAGCTTTAGCATCACAGTCCCAGTCTTTCTAATTATACTTATCCAACAATCCAAGCTCTCAATCCAACTGATACAGGGAGCTTCCAAACTATTCCTCAAATATTCCTCACATACTCCACACTGGTCAAGGGGATACATGTACCTATGCATATAAGCAAATTAAACCTAAGATCCTGCCTCTAGACAAATGCAAATTAAAGTTTTGTCAAAGCACATTAGGCAACAGACATCTTTAGAGTATTACCATTAGTTTAAAATTGTATCACTTGAGACTTTTTCTAGTTTATATTTCCATTAGAAAACTGCTTAATTATTTTACTTTCCAATTTTTTGTCCAAAGAAAGATATTCACAAGATTATTTAACAAAAGAACATAAAAGCAGATGATAAGAAAACTGGAAACTTCATTTTTTTATTTACTTAATTTTAAAAATAGTTAAAATTAATTAAAGAAATGCACATGCTGTGTATTACAGCAGGATCTGTTTTTGCAGGATTATAAAGTATTACACTATATGGCATCATATCCACGTTCAGGTAAGCATTTTGCCTCTTAATTAAATGCCTCTAGTATTATTTCTAGTGATATGTCTTACTTCATGAAGAAATCACTGTTAGCATGTTTCTGACCTAGAGTTGCTTGTAACACTTTATTTTGTAGATATTGGTTGAATTATGTGAACTTAAGGATCTTTGTAAAAAGTCATATTTAACATCCCAGTTTTCCAAATAAGCCCATGTGATATAAACTGATTCCTCATCCAAAGCCACAGAATTAGTTAAGTAACAGAGTATAGTTCTGCTACCTCTGACTTTACTAGGAGAAAACTAGCTGCAAAGGATATATTTACAATAGCACTCAGGAATAACTGCAACTAATTAATGCAAGTAAAATGTGTATTAATTAAAAGAAAGAACTAACAATGGAGAACTAATTCCACTTAAGTGGGGTGGAAGACAGGCAGGATAGATAACTTCATAAATTATCTATTGGTGTGTAATTAATAAAACTCTCTTTGGAAGGAAATAAATACAATTTTTTCAACTTTCAAATAGCAATTTCACTTCTAAGAACTTAAGGTATATGCACATATGTCCAAATTCATGAATAAGAATGCTCTTTGCAGTACTATTTGAAAAAGACCGGATAACATTACATAAATTATGGAACAGCCATAAAATGGAAGAGTCTGGAGCTGTTTTGATATGCTAGCTTACTAGTTATTGCTTAGTAAGCTAACAGGTAAACAGTTTACTCTTCATACTGCTCTCAGAACTAGGCTCTATTTATGAGCTATCCTGGCAGGCAGATGTGGCCATGTACAGAAGTCAGTGGGACATGGACAAACATGGTACATGTCTTTCTGGTGCTAGTCCACAAAAACCTCCCACATTCTACCTCTGTGCTCTTTCTCTCTGTTTAATGCAGAGGAAATAGGTACCCTGGAAGCCGGGTGTTCAAGATGCAAAGCAGCTAGAGAAATCATTGTTTGGAAAGATTGTTGCTGATCATGTGAGCAAAAGATAAACTTCTAATGAACTGAGCTACTAAGGCTTCAGAACTCATCTGTTGCAGCAGCTAGCAAGACCCTAACTAAAAGGGTATGCTCATTAAAGAGACATGCAAAATATATTAAAGAGGAAACAAAAGCATGGAGCATCACAGGTAGTATTTCACATTTATGCCTTAAAAAGAATACAGAGAAACCTTTTCTATAGGCATAAATGACTTATTGAGAGCTTAACTTAGAGGAAAACAGGAATCCACTTTATATTTCTGTCTTCATGGTGCCTTTTCCCATCACCTCATAGCTTTTGAATCACTTGTAATTCATATAGTCTTTTTTAAAAAATACTAATGACTCATTTTTAAAATACTATAAAAACTAGTCTATTCTAAATTCAAACCACATCTAATGCAACACTTCTCCATTCCCCATCTCAGGGGTTGGCTGTCACTGGAGTCATGTGCTGGGGATGGGATGCTGCGTCTCTTTTTCCACTGCCCCCATCCTTGGTCTATTACATCCTCCTTGTTCTACACCCGTCTCATTCTGCTTCTGGTGGTCCCACACCGTCAGAGGTCAGGTTGCAAGAAAGGAGGCTCAAGTTTCTTATGTGACTGATGTATTCTGGCCTGCTGCCAGGAGAGAAGGCAATGAAGGGCTAGATGTAATGTAAGGTGGATTATAGCTCTTCCAAGAAAACCTCCATAATACACAATCCTTGATGTGGCCCTCCCTTGCCTCAGGTAAGTTCCCATGGCAGGAGAGGCCCACATAAGAGATTATTTGCTGCCTGCTGCTGAGTTACCCAGAAAGCCTTCCATTATCTGAGTCCTCTCACCATCATCCTTAGCTGACATTTGGGGAGAAGTTTATCAAGGTAATTCAAGCCAAGCCACCCTCATGAGTGCCCATTTGGCTTGGGGTAAACGCACCTCTTCCCACACCACATGATGGTAGAGCAGTCTGCTCCTTTGCTGCCTTCTCTCCTTACTCTGTCTTGAGGATGCTTTGAGGAAGAAGCAGGTTTCTCTGTCTGTGAGCTCCATCAACATTCCCACCAAACTTAACCTTGGTGCCATTGTGGACTCGGGTCCCTGGTAGAGGAGTTAAATGCTGCCCTCCTCTTCTTATAGACTCTCCCTAGGAATTAGGAGTAGTCCTAGAGAGATACATTTCGCTTAGGCTGGGAAAAGTAGGCTCCTTTTATATCACCTCCAAGGTAGGGAACAGAGAAAAGACGTATTAGGCCACATGAGACTCAAATCCCTCCATTCCGCCAAACAGTCTTTCTTTAACACCTATCAAAGTCTAGTTTGCTTGTACATACCCTGAAGCTTGGAGATTGCAATGGATAGTTGCTAGACTGATAATCTAGTGCAGAAATTATAGTATATCTCTCCATAAACTAGATATACTTTATTTCAGCTTATTTTTAGTTTATTGAAAATTCAAAAACCACAGGAAAAACAATTCACCATCCGTGTGTGTGTGTGTGTGTGTGTAGAATAGCTCTTAAAAATAAAATGCATTGAGAAGGGAGGTCAGAATATAAGGTGAAAATTACACTCATTTTTCATTGCAAATTATTTTATAGTGCTAACTTTTATTTAAAAGGACAGCTTTTTAAAAATAAATGAAATTAGGACTTCACTGGAACTAATTTTTACCGGGCTATAAGAAATGTCATTGGCCATTTTACCCAAAGAAATTGAACATTTGGAAAATTATTGCTAGATCCAAGGCTTTATTTAATGGCAGGTTTTTTTCAGCCAAAACTGGGTATGAAACAGTGGTAGGGACTTAAGTAACAGAGCAGTCCTAAAAAACCTGTGGAAAATATCAGAAAAGGCTTTTGAGGTTCTGTCCTCCAGAAGATCTGCCAACTGCATTCTCTACCCCTGCCAAAGCAGTGTGTGTGTGGTTTCTGAAGGTAATTGTTGACTGTTTAAATTTCTTCTACCAATCTGTCAGGCCACAGAATAATACAGTAGGTGCTGCTAACAACTCCCTTATCTGGTGAAAAGAACTCACACCTTCAGCTGTCATCAATTTTGAACCACACACGTGACTGACTTTCCCAGCAAGAAATATCTTATACTTCACTTAAATTTGAAACACAGGAAAATTTTGTTGATAAAGCAAGACTTTGTCATCAACTCTACTAGGAGATTCAGTTATTTTCCAGGTTTATTTTATACTTACTGTGTTATTTAATTTATCCTAAAATTTATCTATGTGTATGTAAATATAGACACATGCACATACACCATACTTTAATTTATGCATCTATAGTACTGAAAGGGCTCCATGATAGAACTTTCCATTTTCAGTAGAATATAATTAATAGCCAGAAGGCCCTAAGCAGCCTCAAAAATAATTACAAAGATTTAAGAGAAAGGCTTAAAAACGACACCAAACATTAAATCTGAAATTAATCCATTGCTCTAATATGGGTGACCAATGGAGCTGAAAAGTGTGAAAGAAAATGTAGAATACTCATACGCAAGAAAGCATGAAAATACATTTTTGGTAGCTATTCACACCTAGTAATTTCAAAAAAATAATGATGTAGGAAGACAAACCCAGGTCACTAATTGTCTTAGGAGAGAAAGTCTATAGCAGGCAAGCGCTGGGAAAGGACAAAGAGTCCTAGCCCTAGTTCAGACTGATGACCATAATCACTCCCAAGCATACATACTGCTAGCCAGCAAGCCAGATGTGTTTGGCCCACACGGTGTGTGTTTATTTGTTGACTGGTTTAACAGATATTTAAACATCAGAAGTTCCCATTATAAAAGAACTGCATGACCTTTTAACTTTAACCCCACATTTCCACACTGCCATAATAGACTGAAATAGACTACCTATGGCCCCCTCAGCCTCCCTGATGTGAAGAACTCAACACTGGTGTAACTTTCTCCCCAGACTTAGTCAGCACCCGAGATGGAGAAGTTTAATGAAACTCTAATAGTTTGAAGCAGTACTTTATAAAACTGCACAATGGTGTTACATCTAGAAACTTACTTGGGGGTTTCATAATGTAAAACAGTAAAAATGGCATGTGCCATTGACTACTACATTTCATTTGGCTGAAAGAATACATGGAAAACAGTAAAGTAAGCAAAAATGCATTGCTTTGTCAATTTATAAGAAGACATGTAAAGACATGACCAAAGATGTAAAACTATCAGTATTCAAAGAAGTTCTATGCTGTGGGAAGACTGATATGCAGTTAGATTAAAAAAAATAGTCATTTCTAACACCTCAGCCTCTAATGTTTGCCATTTCTGTCTCTACTACACTTGGAGAACTTCTGTGAACAACTATCATAAGGATGTACAGGAGAAGATGTGCTCAGCAACCTAAATATAGTTTTAACAGAAAATAAAGCATGCTTATGAAGAAAACTATAAACATAACCAATGATGAAGTGACTGATCGGACATATATACATACATTAATTAATAATACATCTATGGTAAGCTTAAAGAAAAATCATTACAGGCCAAATTCATTACTGCATCATGCATAGCTAAACTATTGAAGTAAAGATATGGAATCCAGGAGTGTCCAAAATCTTATGGGAGGACATCAACTGGTTAACTTCCAATATGTAAACATTAGCCATAAGGCTGGTTTTAGAGTTAGATAAATCAGTGACTAACTCCTCTCCCCTGCATTTTTCTCATCAGCTCAACATTTCTGCAGATATTGATAGCAAGATAGATGATGAAGTATTGGACCTTATGCCAAACAAATGACAATATTCATAGACACTGAAAGAAAGAAAGCATTAGTCGCTCAACCATGTCCGACTCTTCGTGACCCCATGGACTAAAGCCTGACAGGCTCCTCTGCCCATGGGATTCACCAGGCAAGAATACTAGAGTGGGTTGCCATTCCCTCTCCAGGAGGTCTTCCTGGCCCAGGGATCGAACCCTGGTCTCCTTCACTGCAGGCAGATTCTCTACCATCTGAGTCATCAGGGAAGTCCTTAGACATTAGGAAACTCAGACATGACATTAAGCCCTCACAGACATTAGGGACCAAATATTTCAATGGGTTTCTCTTTACAGTGAGGAATTCTTACAAAAATACAAAGCAACTTCCTCTCTGATTCCATGTTTTGAACCAGATCATGTGTCTATCCAAGACCTGTCTCTGTGGTCAGGTCAATGCTGTCACTAAGGACTTAGGCTTGAGAGCCTGAGTCAGAGGAGGAGGAGAGTAATAGTTTCTTGAGGTTGACTGTTCTCAACTCTGCCTGCACTTCAGACTCAACTATGGAGCTTTTAAAAACAACAGCCCAATAATCAGGCCTTATCCATTTGAGTGGTGCTCAGGTGTGTGTCATGGGTACAAATTCCTCAGGTGATTTTAATTTGTAGTTGGAATTGAGAACCATTGGCTTATATTAACTATAACTCACCACTGGAAATGGAATTAACTTCCAAACTACATGTGCTAAATGGTGCCTGAAAATTAATCTCGGTATCAAATAGAATGCACATAAACACAAAGAAAAACCTTAACACATTAAAAAACAAAACTATAGATCAGATTAAATATAAGATTGTCAAATTATATCAAGTTTAGGATAAAGAATGTTACATGAGTGTCCTGGGTAACTAGTCAAGAAAGAAAACAAAGATGTAATTACATGATTACCCTCAGGAAAATAATAATTATCAAAGAGAATTACCTATCAAATTAACATAATTAATCTGAACTTGATATTAGTTTTGGATATGTATTTAAAGTTCTAAACTGATTACCTTGCCCAAAAGGATGACATTTTTCAACACGACATAGCATTTGCATTGAGTTCTTTACTCTCCTCTCCCTTCTGATAGAAGCTCTATAGAATTTTTGTGTTTCATTTCATCTGCAAACAGTGAGAGTTTTACTTCTTCTTTTCCTATCTGGATTCCTTTTACTTCTTTTTCTGCTCTGATTGCTGTGGCCAGCACTTCCAACACTATGTTGAATAGTAGTGGTGAGAGTGGGCACCCTTGTCTTGTTCCTGATTTCAGGGGAAATGCCTTCAATTTTTCACCATTGAGGGTGATGCTTGCTGTGGGTTTGTCATATATAGCTTTTATTATGTTGAGGTATGTTCCTTCTATTCCTGCTTTTTGGAGAGTTTTAATCATAAATGAGTGTTGAATTTTGTCAAAGTTTCATTTAAGACACTTTCTTTTTTCTTCCCACTTTAGAGTAATTAATGTTCATTATTTCTATTTTTGATAGACTGTCATTTTCTATTCCCATTCTGTGTTATATCTATATAATTATTTTGGAATGAAGGGAAGGGAAAGAAACCAAAGGAGAAGTGAAAAATGTCAGTAATTAGAGTCACATGACATGATCTGATTCTTCATTTTTTTAACACTCAGTAATCCTGCCATATTCAAACAGAAAACCAGTTAAAAAACACTTCTCAGAGCCTTCAGCTTTCAGATCTTAGTACTCATTTGATAATGAGTAAAATCAACAAACAGGGGTCAAAAAAAAATGCAATTCAAACCTTTCCCAAGTCGTTCTTTCCTGTAAACTTGATTATGTAAAAACAGTGTGTCGTATAGAACAGACACCAAAGGAAAGTTACCAGAGATAAAAAGGGCACTCTAAGACAACATAACAATTCTTAATGTGTATTGACCCAATGACAATACCAAACTCTATGAGGCAAAAACTGATAGAACTACAAGGAGAAATAAATGAATCTGCCATTACAGTTGAAGAGCTGAAGTCTTCAACAACCCTCCATCAGAAATGGACAGACCAGGCAGGTGGAAAAACAGTAAGGATAGAGTTGAATTGAACAATATCATAAATCAACAGAATATAATTGATATCTATAGATTACTTCATCCAAAACAGCAGAATACACATTTTGTTTGCAAGTCCCCATAAAACACTCACTAAGACAGACCACATTATGGGCCATAAAACATCTTTAAAAGCATAGAAATCATAAACAAAGCCTGCTTTTAGACTACAGTGGAGTTAAACTAGAAATCAATAACAGAAAGACAACTGGATAATTCCAAAATGTGGGCAATTAAACAACATCCCTTTAAATAACATATGAAGCCAAGTAAGAAATTTCAAGACAAATTTAAAACCAGTTTATACTAAATGAAAATGAAAACACAATGTATTGGTGGGTGACATCAGCATCATGGAAGCATCTCTCATGCTTTCCCCTAACCCAACAGTAAAAATGCAGCATGAATCCATGGATAAAAGTACCTTTGAGGGAGATTTGAGAATCAGAGACACATGGAAAGGAACCTGGAAGTGGTGTCACCCACCCACATGGCAGGTGATGGGCAGACAGACCTCAGTCCTGGCTGTGGACCATGAACCAGACTGAGGTCTTGGCTGTGGTCCCAGGATCCGTTGGAGAACATTGAGTTAGATGATCACCCATGAATGAGAGAGCCTTTGTAGAAGTCTAAGTTTCTAGAGCAGAATTTCCACACACTACTGGAGCCAGATAAATATGACTTCAGGCACACTGAAGAAGGTAAGGGAAACAGTTAAGTTACCTACACCTCACCTTATCCAAAGCAGCATTTCTTGTTGCTGTTTTTCAGTCACTAAATCATGTCTGACTCTGCGACCCCATGGACTGTTGCACACCAGGCTCCTCTTGTCCTCCACTATCTCCCAGAGTTTGCTCAGATTCATGTCCATTGAGTTGGTGATTCTAACTAACCATCTCATCCTTTGCTTCTGCCTTTTCCTTTGGTCTTCACCCTTTCCCAGCAGGGTCTTTTCAAATAAGTTGGCTCTTCACATCAGGTGGCCGAAGTATTGGAACTTCAGCTTCAGCAACAGTTCTTCCAGTGAATATTCAGGGTTGATTTCCTTGAAGACTGACTGGTTTGATCTCTCTGCAGTGTTAAGAGACTCTCAAAATTCTTCTCCAGCACCACAATTTAAAAGCATCAGTTCATTGGTGTTCAGCCTTCTTAATGGTCCAAGACAGCATAGCTTAGAGCTAATAGAGATATTCCTCAGCCTATGACATCTCCTGCAGGGAAATGAGAGAGCATTTGACTTTTCCAGGTCTGCAAGATTCTGCCAAAGAGGCTAATTTCTCTCTCACCCCATTCACAATACTAACTCATGAGCTACACAATTTAGGATTGAGAAGTGCAAAAGATGGAACACTTGGGGTACAATAAAGGAACTCATCCTACTAATGGTATGGTGGACTCCATCAAGAAGCCCATAACTGAACCACTGGGAGCATCTCACCCATGGATCCCCTCAATGATCTACGAGTACCCTGATCACTCTATATGCCCTACCCACACACCACTTGCACCATTTTGCTAGCTGTCTGTGCATACTTCCGTATAATTGTAAGGGATTTGATTTAGGTCATACCTGAATGGTCTAGTGGTTTTCCCTACTTTTCTTCAATTTAAGTCTGAATTTGGCAATAAGGAGTTTGAAAGGGTAACAGGCAGGAAGGCCAGGGGTCTCCAAATGGAGGATACAGGTTGAAAGTGTCAGACATTTTTTTTTCTCTCTCTCTCTCTTAAGCAGCAGGAGGGAACAAACTAGTGGTATATTTTTTCCCCTTCTCTATACAAATTGAAAAAGAGGTTTTTCTTAAAATACTGTGTTGCCATAATGACACATGGTTCCACCTGAACTTAACTTTTCTCAAATCTTGAGATAACCAATACATTTTCTTATGGAAATGTTTGTCTTAAGCTATGTTAATGTACTATGTGTTTATCCCAGACTCTATCTTCAAGTCCCTTTAGCCTAAAAGCTCAGATTTAGGCTCAGAACCATATGATATCCTCATACATTGTTCTCCTAATCCATGTAAACAGAACTATTTCTATGGTAATCTGCCTTTATACAAGATTCCAGTCAATCATTTATGGCCCCAGATGACC
This sequence comes from Dama dama, assembly GCF_033118175.1. Taxonomy (NCBI): domain Eukaryota; kingdom Metazoa; phylum Chordata; class Mammalia; order Artiodactyla; family Cervidae; genus Dama; species Dama dama. The sequence goes on from NC_083689.1 coordinate 36,497,849, forward strand.
CACCTGGTGCAAAGATTATCTCAAAGTGCATCTTGTGGGTGAGGGGCCTGGTGCCATTCTCTGAGTTTTGAGACATTCCTTTCTTTCATTAACAGACTGCTAGCCTAACAGAAGCAGAAGATATTAAGAGAGGTGGCAAAAATACACAGAACTGTACAAAAAAGTTCTTCACAACCCAGATAATCACGATGGTGTGATCACTCACCAAGAACCAGACATCCTGGAATGTGAAGTCAAGTGGGCCTTAGAAAGCATCACTATGAACAAAGCTAGTGGATGCGATGGAATTCCAGTTGAGCTATTTCGAATCCTGAAATATGATGCTGTAAAAGTGCTGCGCTCAATATGCCAGCAAATTTGGAAAACTCAGCAGTGGCCACAGGACTGGAAAAGGTCCGTTTTCATTCCAATCCCTGAGAAAGGCAATCCCAAAGAATGCTGAAACTACCACACAATTGCACTCATCTCACACGCTAGTAAAGTAATGCTCAAAATTCTCCAAGCCAGGCTTCAGCAATACGTGAACCGTGAACTTCCAGATGTTCAAGTGGTTTTAGAAAAGGCAGAGGAACCAGAGATCAAATTGCCAACATCCACTGGATCATCGAAAAAGCAAGAGAGTTCCAGAAAAACATATATTTCTGCTTTACTGACTATGCCAAAGCCTTTGTCTGTGTGAATCACAATAAACTATGGAAAAATCTGAAAGAGATGGGAATACCAGACCACCGGACCTGCCTCTTGAGAAACCTGTATGCAGGTCAGGAAGAAACAGTTAGAACTGGACATGGAACAGACTGGTTCCCAACAGGAAAAGGAGTACGTCAAGGCTGTATATTGTCACCCTGCTTATTTAACTTACATGCAGAGTATATCATGAGAAACCCTGGGCTGGATGAAGCACAGGGTGGAATCAGGATTGCTGGGAGAAGTATCAGTAACCTCAGATATGAGATGACACCACCCTTATGGCAGAGAGTGAAGAGGAACTAAAAAGCCTCTTGATGAAAGTGAAAGAGGAGAGTGAAAAAGTTGGCTTAAAACTCAACATTCAAAAAACTAAGATCATGGCATCTGGTCCCATAACTTCATGGGAAATAGATGGGGAGACAGTGGAAACAGTGTCAGACTTTAATTTTTTGGGCTCCAGAATCATTGCAGATGGTGACTGCAGCCATGAAATTAAAAGATGCTTACTGCTTGGAAGGAAAGTTATGACCAACCGAGACAGCATATTAAAAAGCAGAGACATTACTTTGCCAACTAAGGTCCGTCTGGTGAAGGTTACGTTTTTTCCAGTGGTCATGTATGGATGTGAGAGTTGGACTGTGAAAAAAAGGTAAGCACCAAAAAATTGATGCTTTTGAACTGTGGTGTTGGAGAAGACTCTTGAGAGTCCCTTGGACTGCAAGGAGATCCAACCAGTCCATCTTAAAGGAGATCAGTCCTGAGTGTTCATTGGAAGGACTGATGTTGAAGATGAAACTCCAATATTTTGGCCACCTGATGTGAAGAACTGACTCATTTGAAAAGACGCTGATGCTGGGAAAGATTGAGGGCAGGAGGAAAAGGGGACTATAGAGGATGAGGGAGCTGGATGGCATCACTGACTCAATGGACATGAGTTTGGGTAAACTGCTGGAGTTGGTGATGGACAGGGAAGCGTGGCGTGCTGCAGTCCATGGGGTCACAGAGAGTTGGACACGACTGAGAGATGAACTGAATACCCCCATGTATATAGTCAACCAACCTTTGACAAGAGAAAGGCAATATAATGAAGCAAAGGTAATGTCTTCTCCAAATGCTGCTTGGACAACTGGGTATCCACTTGCAAAAACTTGAATATAGACACTACCTTACATCCTTCACAAAAATAATTTAAGATGAATTAGACTGACATGTAAAATCCCAAACTATAAAACTCTTAGAAGATAGCGTAGTAAAAAGCTTAGATGACCCTGGGTATGATGATGCCTGTTTAAATAAACACCAAAGATACAATCCTTAAAATAAACATTCAATAACTGGTAAACTGGACTGATTAAGATTAAATATTTCTGCTCTGTGAAAGAATTTCAAGAAACTGAAAAGACAAGATACAGAAGAAAATATTTTCAGAAGGCACATGTGATAAAGAAGTTATCCAAAAATACAAAGAATCCTTAAAACTCAACAATAAGAAACACAATTTATTTAAAAAGTGGGCAAAAGAATATTTACAGATGGCAAATAAGCATATAAAATGATGTTTTACATCATCCATTATCAAATGAAAATTCAGACAACAATAAGATACCTCCATATACCTATTAGAATGGTCAAATCTAGGACGCTGCAATACCAAATGCTGACAAGGATGTGGAATAACAGGTATTAGACTTTGCTGGTAGGAATCTAAAATGGTTCAACCACTTTGGAAGACAAGTTGGCATTTCTTACCAAACTAGACATAGTCTTACTATACAATTTAGCAAACATACTTCTTGGTATTTATCCAAAGAAGCTGAAATTTTTCTATCCATACAGAAACCTGCACATAATGTTAACAGCAGCTTTGTTCATAATTGACAGAACTTGGGAGCAACCAAGATGTCCCTCTCTAGGTGAGTGGATAAATAAACCATAGTACGTTCAGAAAATGGAGTATTATTCAGCACACAAAAATGAGCTATTAAGCCATGAAGAGACATGTAGGAATCAAATATGCCTATTACTAAGTGAAATAAGCAATCTGAAAAGGCTATATACTATACGATTCCAAATATATTATATTATTGGAAAAGTAAAACTATGGAAACAATAAAAAGATGAGAGGTTACTAGGGAGCAGGGTGGTAGAGAGAAAAATTGGCAGAGCACAGACAATCTTTAGGGCAGTGAAATTGCTCTGTTTAATACTGTAATAACTGATATGCCATTAAACATTTCTCCCAAGTCCATAGTATATATAATACCAAGAATAATCCCTAAGTAAACTATGAACTTCGGATGATTATGAGGTGATAATGTAGATTCAACCTGAGTAAGAAATGTGCCATTCTGGTAAGTGATATTGATAATGGGGGAGACTATACATGTGTGAGGTAAGAGGGAGGGTGTTTGGGAAACCTACCTTCCTCTCAGTTTCTTTGCAAACTTAAAACTATTCTAAAAAATTGTTTGTAAAACAGTATGTACTTATTTGATCTAAATAAGCCTCAAAGCTCTTCTCCCCAAATCAAAACAGTCTTTATTGGACTTGTTGTGGCTTTGCCCAACTATTACTATAATTTGAACACTTACTTTGCCAATTAATTTTTACTTTGCCCAAATGCTCTTATTTTTTCAGTAATTTTAACTATTCAAACAGACAGAATCTTCACTGATGTAAAACAAAAAGAAGATTTACCCAATGTTGAATTATTTAGTAAGCAGAGTATTTTGTATTCAGCTTTCAACTACCTTGATATATCATATTCATAATTGAACAAATTTACCCACTTCCTTTTACTAAGTATTAATTACTTGAATTTATTAATGGATGAGGTTTAGAAAGTGGAAATAGGATTGAGGAGATGATTTAATCACACTTGGGTCTGCATTTTTCTCATCTATAATTTGGTGAGGAAAAGACACTGTCTGTCAAGTTTACATCTAATATTTTGTTAGAAATCTGTCAAATTGTGGCAATGCTAAGTTACTGAAATGAAATCAACCAAGATCTGATCATTCTAGTCCTCTAGTTCAAATCTTTGTCTGAAAGGTAGAATATAGTTTAAATGATTTAAAATATACCACACATGGAAAGAATATTGCATTGCCTTGAGTCTAGGAATGATGGAACAAAAAACTACTATGAATTGTATGTAATAAAAACCAACCCTACAAATACAAAAAGATAATATGAGAAAATGAAAGGCTATCAGGAAAATAGTACATAAATCTTTGAAGTAACCAGATTATCTTTTTTAAATTATTTTGAGAATAAATACAAGACAAAGTGCTTTTATACTTTTATTTCAAGTTACCGGTAAGTTTAGATATAAAGTTACTTTAAAAAAGCTCTTTGTTGTTGTTCAGTCACTCAGTCCTGTCTGGCTCGAGACCCCATGGACTGCAGCATGCCAGTCCTCCCTGTCCTTCACCATATACCGGAGCTTGCTCAAACTCATATCCATTGAGTTGTTGATGCCCTCCAATCATCTTGTCCTCTGTTGTCCCCTTCTCCTCCTGCCTTTAATCTTTCCCAGCATCAGTTCAGTTCAGTCGCTCAGTCATGTCTGACTCTTTGCGACCCCAAGAACCGCAACATGCCAGGCCTCCCTGTCTATCACCAACTCCCGCAGTTTACCCAAACTCATGTCCATTGAGTCAGAGATGCCATCCAACCATCTCATCCTCTGTTGTCCCCTTTTCCTCCTGCCCTCAATCTTCCCAGCATCAGGGTCTTTTCAAATGAGTCAACTCTTCGCATCAGGTGGCCAATGTATTGGAGTTTCATCTTCAACATCAGTTCTTCTAATGAACACTCAGGACTGATCTCCTTTAGGATGGACTGGTTGGATCTCCTTGCAGTCCAAGGGACTTTCAAAAGTCTTCTTCAACACCACAGTTCAAAAGCATCAATTCTTCACTGCTCAGCTTTCTTTATAGTCCAACTCTCACATCCATACATGACTATTGGAAAAACCATAGCCTTGACAAGATGGACCTTTGTTGGCAAAGTAATGTCTCTGCTTTTTAATATGTTGTCTAGGTTGGTCATAACTTTCCTTCCAAGTAGAAAGCATCTATTAATTTCATGGCTGCAATCACCATCTGCAGTGATTTTAGAGCTCCCCAAAATAAAGTCTTCCACTGTTTGCACTGTTTCCCCATCTATTTGCCATGAAGTGATGGGACCAGATGCCATGATCTTAGTTTTCTGAATGTTGAGCTTTAAGCCAACTTTTTCACTCTCCTCTTTCACTTTCAGCAAGAGGCTCTTTAGTTCTTCTTCACTTTCTGCTATAAGGGTGGTGTCATTTGCATATCTGAGGTTATTGATATTTTTCCCTGCAATCTTGATTCCACCCTGTGCTTCATCCAGCCCAGGGTTTCTCATGATATACTCTGCATGTAAGTTAAATAAGCAGGGTGACAATATACAGCCTTGACGTACTCCTTTTCCTATTGGGAACCAGTCTGTTGTTCCATGTCCGGTTCTAACTGTTGCTTCCTGACCGGCATACAGGTTTCTCAAGATGAAGCTCAGGTGGTCTGGTATTCCCATCTCTTTCAGATTTTTCCATAGTTTATTGTGAGTCACACAGACAAAGGCTTTGGCATAGTCAATAATGCAGAAATAGATGTTTTTCTGGAACTCTCTTGCTTTTTCGATGATCCAGTGGATGTTGGCAATTTGATCTCTGGTTCCTCTGCCTTTTTAAAACCAGCTTGAACATTTGGAAGTTCATGGTTGACGTGTTGCTGCAGCCTGCCTTGGAGAATTTTGAGCATTACTTGACTAATGTGGTGTTTGAGCATTCTTTGCCATTGCCCTTCTTTGGGATTGGAACAAAAACTGACCTTTTCCAATCTTGTGGCCACTGCTGAGTTTTCCAAATTTGCTGACATATTGAGTGTAGCAGTTTTGCTCTTTCCATCAGGTGGCCAAAGTACTGGAACTTCAGCATCAGCATCAGTCCTTCCAATAAATATTCAGGGTTAATTTCCTTTAGGATTGATAGGTTTGAACTCCTTGCTGTCCAAAGGACTCTCAGGAGCTCTCCAATACCATAGTTCTAAAGCATCAATTCTTTGGCGCTCATCTTTCTTTAGGTCCAACTCTCACATCCATACATAACTACTGGAAAAACCATAGCTTGGACTAAACGGACCTTTGTCAGCAAAGTAATTTCTCTGCTCTTTAATACTTTGTCTAGGTTGGTCATAGCTTTTCTTCCAAGGAGCAAGTATCTTTTAATTTCATGGCTGCAGTAACCATCTGCAGTGATTTTGGAGCCCCAAAAAATAAAGTCTGCCACTGTTTCCATTGTTTCCCCATCTATTTATCATGAAGTGATGGAATCAGATGCCATCATCTTAGTTTTTTGAATGTTGAGTTTTAAGTCAGCTTTTTCATCTTCCTCTTTCACCTTAATCAAGAGGCTTTTGTCCCTGGAAATTTAGCACTCGTTTCCTCATATAGCAAATTACTGTGTAGCTCACTATAACAATTGATTTGTATTTCTTTTCTAAAAATCATAATAGCAAAATTTATGTTTCTCACAGCATTATACCATCCATTAAATTGCATATCAAATGCTGGATATTTTAGCAATAATTTCAACTTTCCTATACCTAGAAATATATATTAATCTGCTAACAGATTATAATCCATTTTTAAAAAGTTTTATTTTTTCCTACTATACATCACAGTAGATACGCATGTAATTTTACTGCATTTAGGTTTCTTTTTAATTACATGTAATAAACTTTTCAGGTTTATAGGAAAATTAAATATTTTCATATTTAACAGAATTTTCTTGGTTCAAACTACTTTGTTTACTGAATAAAATTATCTTGATCACAAACAGTAGCCTCTGATATTTCATATTATCTTGTAAATTTCATAAAATATGAGAGGTAAAACACAGTGCCATACCTTTAGAATCTGGTGAAAATGAACAACACCTAATACATAACTTTACACTGCAGCTCCCAGCAGAGTATATTTTATATTTCAAACTTTATGTCAACACAGATGGAGGAACAGTGCTCAGAAATTTCTGGATAAAGATTTGTGCTTACCCATCAGATATTACTATCTTAACTGAAATAAGATTCATTCTATTATGAAAGTAAGATTAAGTTTAGAAAACTTTGAAAAATGATCACTGCCTGGGTACTAATCATCATATTTTGATTTAAGTGGTCTGAAAATGCTGCCTGGTAATCAGTATATTTTAAAACTTCCTCTGCTAATTAACTGCATGAGTGCTATGATGGATAAAAGAGATACTACTATAGTTTACATAAGAATCCAGCTAACACTGGAATTTCTTATAGATGTTTTTGAAACAAACAAATGTTCAACAACAGTTACACATGTTTCTTGGATATGCTCAACTATACAAGGGTAATAATATCCCCTTAAATGCACTCTAATAACATAATTAAGCACTGACTCTTATCTTTGGGTAAATTTTATATATTCTCTTAACTTTATTTTTTAATGTATGTCTATCCATCCATAAGCATTTAAATCAAAGTTACTAAATTATTTCTTTTTAACAGGCAAAAGAAATTTGGAAGAATAAATAAAAACTATCTTTGCTATTATCTCTCATTAAAAGGCTACTCTGAATCAATTTTAAGTAAAGCTAAGAGAAATTGGGTATTGCCACACTCAGTCTAAAAACTATAACAAAATACCCAGAAATAGAAGCTCACTTTTCATTTGTCCCAAATGATTTTCTGAGTGGCTTAAAATACACTTATGATTCTTGGACCTGGTGTAGGACATATTCATGTTTCTCAGATTACTCTGAGATTAACTTTGGCAGTACAAACACTTATTCATTGAAATCTGTAAATAAAATAGCACTAATAGGAAATGTATAACTGTCTTAATTTGAATAATGTTACATCAAAATGAGTAAGTGGAAGATGTAATTCAGTTCTATGGAATTTGAAATTTCACCAGCTTTCACAATTCTTTTCCAGCATCTTATATCTGAAAATTTTCAAAAATTTGATTTTATAAAACCACTGTTTTTACTAACCTTGAATATTCTTAGAGAATTGAATAGTCTGATATTTTTGTGCTCCTGTTTTGATCAAAATATTCTTACACTAGTTTGTACCCACTGAAAATGTAATCTGCATTTTCTCCTTTGAAAACTCTGGGTGTATTTATAGACTTGTTCAGTGGAAAGACAGAAGCAGTAAAAAATGCTTGCAAACTTTACAACTTAGGTGATTGTAAAAAGAATGGGAGGAAAGAAGGAAGGAAAGAAAGGAGAGAGGGAGGAAGCAAGGACAGAAGGAAGGAAAAAAGAAGGGAAGGCAGAGAGAAAAGAATATCAACAACAATATAATTTAGTCCCCTCAAGGTAGCCAAAAAGTATGCAAATTGATGACAAGTGTCTGAATGGACTAGTAGAAGAGTGAGTGTCCAAGGAACTCAGCAAATGGAAGTTTTGGCCATAGACAAGCAGTATAACCCTATGAGTCCTATGATCGTAAGAAGGCTGGTACTCCACGATTTTGGAGATCAGAACAGAGTGTCTGAATCCAACTCTGTGCAGACAAATGCAGGAAACCTGTAAAACTGCCTTTCTAACCCTAATAAGGAAACTAAGTTTTTTTGTGATCAAAAGGTTTGTAGGTTCAGTGATGCATTAACAAGATAAAAGAAGATATGTTTACTGAGATGGACATAAAAAAATGGAACAGTTCAGCCTCTTATTTTCTATAATTGTTCTAATCTTTCTCACCTGGGAAGTGTGGGTAGAATTCAAGTATGTCTGAACTAAAGTTACTGCAGTCCTTTCCAACTAAACGGCTTCTTCCCTGTTGGCTTAGCTGGTAAAGACTCTGCCTGTGATGCAGGAGACCTGGGTTCAATCCTTGGGTTGGGAGGATCCCCTGCAGAAGGGAACGGCTATTCACTCCAGTGTTCTCGCGTGGAGAATTCCAGGGACTGAATAGTCCATGGGGTTGTAAAGAGTCAGACATGACTGAGGGACTTTCACTTTCACTTCCAATTAAAACCATTTCTCCCAAGCTCTTCTGAATAAAGACTATCATCTCCTCCCTTGCCCTGTCTAAAAAGGAGGCTCTGGGGAACCTGGATGGCCTGTGACACCAGGAAAGAGAGCCCCAGTTTCCACTCTGATCAATTTTCTAATAATGATTATAAAGAGTAAACATTTCCTTGTAGCACATAGGATACAGAACATTCACTGAAGTTTAAACGGATTATAACTTGGGGGCATTTCTATTACTTTCTATGTAAAGGAACATAAAAATGTCACCTGTGTGCTCAAATAACCACCAGAGTAGTTGCAGGCCACTGATCTAATGGTGCTTCTATTCATTCTACCACAAATTGAGCAGTAGAAGCAGTAATCATCACCACCCTGAAAGTGTTTGTATTTCTGCCATGTGGGCATGGGTGCCTAAACTAAAATTTTCATTTGTACACCAAGAGTAAATCCCACAATCTCAGAGCTGTTCATGTGAAAAATAAGGTACAATTCCTCAGAATTGAACTTTTTATGCTTCATGGGGGGAAAAAGAAAGTGTACCTGTATCAAGTCACATAGCTATGAGCAAAAGATGTGCAATGCTGATTCTAATAAATCAGAAAGCCATCATAGCCAGAAAAAAGCTTTATCTCAAACTGTTTCTAAAGCATATGAAAGATAAGACAAAGTTTTGACAAGCTGACAACTTGTTATGTTGATTTACAGAGAAGTTTAAATTCCACAACCTCAAAATGACAATCTCATCGGAAGTCTCTGCTTAAAGAAATATCTTAGCAAAAATGAACTGGCACAGATGAAGAAGAGAAATGACATTTAATAGGCCATGCCAACATACCCCTTGGGTCAGATTAAAATGTAAAGCTAAAAATAATGCTTTAAAAAACATATTTTACTAACAGGTTTATTGCCTTAAGGGAAATGTCTTAAGGAAAGGAGGGCTGATGATACACTTGTATTTACTTGAGATTATAAAGATTTTCAGTAACTGCCAGAGCAATACCACCAGAAAAACCAGTATTAGTCCAAACTCTATCTAGAAACCAAGATTTTTCACATGGTAAACCTGACAACTTCTAAAAGAAATGATGATTTTACTAATATTTTAGTGCCAATTTCAAAGACTTTTCAGAAATGACATTGAAATCAAGAGTCTGAAAATTCATTTCAACTTTTACAGTGTTTCATGTATGTGAAATCAGTGTTTCATATTAACCTTCATATTATAATCTTAACATGAAATTATAAAAGTAATTCATTTTTAGTTTATGTGTTTGTAAAAACAATGAGTTGTATTATTGCAGCAGTTATGCTAAATAACTAAAAACTGTTCTTTCACAGTGAAGAATAGCACTGTTTAGTCAGTTAAGTCTCTGTTTTTTACTAAAGAAAATTATAAATTTAGTTTTGTATTGGGTCTGTTTACTATACCATGCACATTTTTAGGGAGGTAGTTAGTGTGCTATAATTCTAAATTATACATTTCATCATGTTTTTTCCTTAGGTATTTTGTGTTTTGATTTCTTCACTCTTTCTTTCTCAATCTCTGTTTATGTCTTTTTCTTTGCAGTAGAGATTTATATGTATGTATATAAACATACACACACACATACACACACTTTTGATTGCTAAAACACGGTCTATCTAGGGAAATCATAGATCCTATGCAGAATTTGAAATTAAGATCCCATCTAACTTTCTCTTTGTGCACATTCTTCTAAAATGCTTTGGAAAACTTCAACTTTTGTCATATCTGGAAATTTCTATTATGTTAATTAATGCTTTAAGGAAAGTATGGGAAAAATCTTTGAAACTATAAAGAACTTAGTCACATAAACAGGTATGCACTGACTATAATTTATCATTTTAGAGAACACTGTCTTCTCCTCCTAAAATTTTTACTTGCACAATAATCTCTCCATTATATTTTATTTAAAAATAGAAACATTATTGATAAATCTCAAGTCCTCTATTCAGGAAAGAAGAAAGCACAGCTATTAGCCTGCTGCGTATTTTTATAAATTTTGTTATAACTGCATTCTATGCATACTTAAATACTTTTAGAAATATAGGGTATTATTTTATATTTCTAAATTGTAGTTACACACTTAATGTATTATTATCATATTGCTTTGTTTACTTCTCAATTTTTTTAAAGATTTTTACACGTTAGTACAAACATTTATTTCATCTTTTAACTTAATGTACTATCTTCCAGAATATGGATCAACCATACTTTATTTAACCATTCTATTACTGAAAAACATGTGTGTAGCTCTCAGATTTCTGTTTGGAAATATTGATTTCCACTTTGCATGGAATAACTGGTGGCCATTTACTGCCCACACAGAAAAACTAAAAACGTTCAAATGAAATACAGAACTCATATTTTAAAGACAGCAGAGAGCTGAGGGAGCAATGAAAACTACAAAGCTAAGATTCTATATGGGGAAAAGAAAAATTTAAAAACTCAAAGAAGCTAACTGACTTTTATAGTTGATTTTTACTCTTAAGATATTTCCCAATTTTTAGCATGGACAAGAAACTAAGCTTCCACTACCAAAATTGCAGGAAAAGGCTGCTCAAGGAGAGAGTGAAACTAGACAATCTTCCAGCACTCCAGATGGCTGGTAGAGGCTTGGAGGATCTCTATGGCATGGTCACCTTTCTCCTCAAGAAACATACCAATTACAGAAGACTCACAGGGTACAAAAGCAGAAATGTAAGCATATGAAACCTCTGAAAGCAGAGGTTTTCTGAAGTCTTCTGAAACAAAATTTAGGATTAAGGACAATCCAGAGTGAAGGGCCCCACAAAATACATCTAGCCCTTAGTAAAAATCAAGAAAGACCAAAGGTAAACCAGAAGTATTAATAAATGAGTCTTTGCAGGCTGAAACTCAGCTTTGAGTCAGCACTGTTCCTTATTTGACTTGGAAAAAATTAACAAACAGAAACTCCCCAAAGAGTTAGACGACCAGCAGGGGAAGCTCTCAAGTCCTGCAGGGATAGCAGAGCCCAGCTGGAAAAAGGAAGACTCTTCTTTACTGGCGTGGACTCAGCCAATGAAAAGCCATGGACACAATGTTTACAATAGCCACCCAACTTCCTTTTCCTCTTTGTAAAACTGCTCTCCTTTCCTTGCCAAGGGGAAACCTGTACGTGTCTTTCCAGGGTTGCAAACCCTGAAAAACAATTCTCTGCTAATCCGGAATAAACCTGTCTTTGTTGGAGAAATATCTAGCAGTCATTTTGTTCAGGTCAACAGGCTAACATGATAACTACGACACTATATTTCCTGCAGAGGCAGGAATAAACTTCTGCAGGAGGAAGATAATATTATGTGGAGTTTTGTAACTTTTTGTTCAGACATACAATCCAAATTACTGTAGTGATGTTAAAACACAGTTGCATGACCAAAAATCAAGAGGGAAGAAAAAAGATAACAGAAACTGAGTTGCAGATAAATGAGGTATCAGAATTAGCTGAATATGATTTTTAAAACAATGATTAGTATATTAAAGGAAATAAGAAAAATATAGAAAAGCATTAATATTAATAGATTTCATGAAATAATTGTTTTATCCAAAATACTTGTTTTATCCTTTGCCTATTTTAAAATTGAATTGTTGGTTTATTTCTTACTGATTTGCAGGAACTCTTTCAAATATTTTCTCACAGTCTGTTGCTTTTTTTTTTTTTAAGAGAATTTTTTTAAAAGCCAATGGAAACAGTGGAAGTAAAAAATTAAAATCAAGAATTTAAATGATAGATTTTAACTAGACTATCCAAAGAGGACAAGAAAGGAGATAAAGGAAACAGATAAATAGAATACAAGATTTACCTAAACACATGCAGACTAAAATACATAAGTTATAAAAGGACTAAATGGACTATGAAATGACTAAGTTTTCCAGATGACTTTAAAGAAAATTCAACACTATAAGAGACATTTTAAGTATAAATAACCAGATTTAAAAGTCAAAGATAAAGGACAAAAGTTACATTGCAGAACATTAGCCAAAAGAATGAAAGAATAGTTATAATAATATATGACAGAAAATCTTGAAGGCAAAAAGCACTATATAAGATAAAAAGGGCATTTCAATATAAACGAGTTTCATCTACAAGGAACATATTATAATTCTAAATCTGTATGCACTCATTAGCAGAGTTTTTAAATGGCTAAAGCAAATAACAAAAGTAAAAGGAGAAATAAACAAATCTATAATCATAGGCATAAAAATACTTCTCTTAATAGTTTTTAGAACAAAGATATAAAAAATCAGAAAGGAAATAAATATCCAACACATCAGAATTCACATTTTTTAAAGCACATAAAATTAACTGAATATTGTATATAAACTTCAACATTTTTCTAATGTGTCACCTGACCACAGAGGAACTATTTAGAAATGTACTGATGAATTTTTCAAAACATTTTAGGAATAAATTATATCAACCGTAAACTAACCCTTCCAGAAAATATAAAGAGAACACATTTACCAACCCTTTAATTAGATCAACAAAACCTTAATAACAAAATTTGATAACAAAGTTATAGATAAATATGAAAAATAAAATTTGCAGGCTAAGTTCTCATAAATATATTGAATAAATGAAAAAATATTAAACAGAACATTAGCAAAATAAATTCAAGAATATGTAAGGAAGATAATAATCCTTCAAGTGAGTAGGATTTTTCCATGAAAGCAAGAGTGATTTAACAGTCAAAAATATCAATGCAATTTACCCTATTAATACAAAGTAAGTGAGAAAAACAGTACCATCAGTGCATTAAATGCATTTGATATAATTCAACATCCATTTATGATAACAATTCTTAACAAGTTAGCAATAGGAAGACACTCTAATAACTTAATAGAAATCATCTTGGAAAGATTCTAAATATCTTAATGATGAATTATTAAAAACTTTCCACTGCAATCAGGAATGAATCAATGATGCCTGCTACCATCTCTTATATTTAACAGTTTTGGAGTTCCTAAGCAATGAACTGAGGCAACTGAAGGAAATAAAATGAATTGAGATGTGTATATTACCATATGTAAAACAGATGACCAGTGCAAATTCTATGCATGAAGCAGGGCACCCAAAGCTGGTGCTCTGGGACAATCCAAAGGGATGAAGTTGGGGGGGAGGTGTGAGGGGGGTTCAGGATGGTGGGACACATGCACACCCATGGCTGATTCATGTCGATGTATGGCAAAAACCACCACAATCTTGTAAAGTAATTAGCTTCTAATTTTAAAAAAATTAATTTTTTAAAAAAGAAAAAGGAAATAAAACTTCCATTGTTGGCAGATGGCATTTTTTTTAAGTAGGAAATACAAAAGAACTAAGAGCCGGATTATGAGAATTACTTAGAGAATTTACTAAAGCCACTAAATTTAAGGTCAGTATACAAATATTAATTGCATTTCAACATATTTGTCTCAAATAAAATTAAATTTTTTTAATGACACCATTTACAAAAGCACCAAAAACTTGAAACACCTAAGGAAAAAAACAACTAAAAGGTATCTTGGAAGACTCAAAAAAAAAAATCATGTATAGATTTGTTGTAGTAACTAAAATCTTAAAAAGTTTGTTCATGAAATTCAATATACTTGTTGTAAAATGTTTATGGAAATCCAAAGGGCCAAGAATATGCAATGAACTCTTGAAAACTATCAAAACTGAAACACTGATACTATGAGATATTAAGACCTATTATAAATCCATGCTAATTAATTCAATATAGTATTGGCACTCTATAAACCAACTGACCAAAACAATAGTCTAGAGATAGACTCACATACTGGTCCCCCAACTCATGTCAAAAGTGACATTTCAGTGCAGTGAGCTGTGGCCAACTGGATGTCTTTAAGGGGAGGAAGAAAAAATCTTTGCCTTTACTCTATCCCACACACATATAAATCCTAGACAGACTGTAGATTTAAAAGTGAAATGTAAAACAGTTAAACTTTTAGAAGAAAACATAGGAGAGTATCTTTGCAATCTCCAGGTTAAGAGCATTTTCCTTAAACAGGACACAAATGATACTTAAAGCTAAATAATGTAATAAATTAGATGATACTACCATTAAATTATTCTGTTCGTCAAAAGTTATCAATAACTACAAAGACATACACATGGCCATGAAGCACATGAAAAGATGCTCAACATCACAAATTATCAGAGAAACGCAAATCCAAACGATGAGATATCACCTTACATTAATCAGAATGGTCATCATCAAAAAATAAACAAAAAATCTGGAGAGGATGTGGAGAAAGGGGAACGCTTCTACACTGTTGGTGGGAATGTAAATTGGTATAGGCACTATGGAGATCAGTATGGAGGTTCATTAAAAATACTAAAAAAAAGAGCTACCATATGACCCAGCAATCCCAATCCTGGGCATATATTCAGAGAAAACAATAATTCGAAAAGATGCATGCATCCCAGTGTTCATTGTAGCATTATTTGCAATAGCCAGGACATGGAAGCAACCTAAATGTCCATCAATGGAGACATGGATAAAGCAGACAGGATACACATGTATACATATACATACAATGGGAAATTACTCAGCCATAAAAAATGAAATGATGCCATTTGCAGTGACATAGATGGACTCAGAGATTGTCATACTGAGTGAAGTCAGTCAGGGAGAGACAAATATCATATGATATAGCTTTGAACCTATTTACAAAACAAATAGAGTCACACTTATACGGGGCAAAATTACAGTTACCAAGGAGGAAAGGGGGCAGGCAGGAGGGATACATTGGGAGATTGGGGTACTGACATATACACACAACTATATATAAAATAATTAATGAGAACCTATTGTATAGCACAAGAAACTCTACTCAATACTCTATGATGGCCTATATGGGAACAGAATCTAAAAGAATGGATAAACGTATATGTATAACTGACTCACTTTGCTGTACCCGTGAAACTAACACAAAATTGTAAATCAATATAGTCCAATAAAAATAAATTTAAAAAAATAAGATGTTGCTAAGATGTTAACTCACAATTCGTTTGGATTTATTCAAAAATTGTTATAGTAAAAGACTAAAAAGTCAACACAGAGTTGAGTATTTTCACTGTTTGTATGTGTATATGAGTATGTACCGCCTGAAATGCAAGAGACCCCAGTTCAATTCCTAGGTCAGGAAGTTCCCCTGGAGAAGAGACAGGCAACCCACTCCAGTATTCTTGGGCTTCTAGTGTCTCAAATGGTAAAGAATCTGCCTGTAATGCAGGAGACCAGTTTTAATCCCTGGGTTGGGAAGATCCCCTGGAAGAGAGAATGGCAACACAGTCCAGTATTCTTACCTGGAGAATCCCCATGGGCAGAGGATCCTGGCAGGCTACAGTTGATGGGGTCACAAAGAGTCGGACACGACTGACTATGTGTATGTCACTGAACACAGCAGGTGTATGTATCTAATAAAAATCCCACTCAAAATATGCAAAGAATTCCTATAAGTTAATAAGGAAAATACTGCCAAACTGGTATAAAATATATTTTTAAAAAAATGTAAATAGGCACTTTACAAAAGAAAATGTCCAAGTAACATATACACATATGAGACAAAATTCAATTAGGAAATACACATTAAAATCACAGTAAGGTAACTTCACACCCATCAGAACATCTAAAACAGAGATAAAACCAGGTATTGTATTGGCAACAATATAAAATAACTATAATTCTCATACTTTGTCAGCTGGAGTATAAATTTGGAAAACTATTTGTCAGGGTCTAAAGAGCTGAATGCTTGCACATTCTGTGATGCAGATATTACACTCTTAAGTGCATATATAAAGCAAATGGAAATGCATTTTCATGTAACAAAAGACATGTACAGGTTAGACAAATCCCATAAACACACAATTTTAATACTGAGAGGGAAAACAAACAAAAGGGTACATCCTATATGATTCTATTGTATATATTTCAAAATTAGAAAATTAAACCATGATATTGGAATTTGGGATAATGTATCTTTGGGGTTTCCAGAGTCCTGGTAATGCTTTGTATCTTGATCTTGGTGCTGATTACATGGGTGTGTTTTTTGTAAAATTAAACCCAACACACATTACTTATACATTTTATAAGTAACCCTTCAATACAATTCACAAGGAGGAAATTTATCCGGCAAGCAGAGAGGGAGTAAGGGAGAGAGAGGAGGTGGAGGAAGGGGAACTGGGTGGAAGAGAAGATCAATAATTTAAGGTATACTTGCCATTAAAGTCATTATACACTAGCTGAAACACTGGGAAACATCTTATGTGGGTATTTGAGAGACAGATGCAGTTTCTCCTTGCCATAATTAGCCTGCCACATATGATACAACTTTCAAAACTCTACTTTGCACTGAAAAGCTAACCATTTTGTCGATTTCCCCAGTTTCTGGCAGTTAGAAGATGCTCAAAAGATTTTAAAACTTTTGGGCTTTGTTTTTGCTTTGGCTTTATTTGGGTTGCTTTATTTTAATAGCTGGATATTTTGGTGAGCAAAATCCTCAAAAATGATCAATTTATAAAACACACATGATTAATGATAGGCACATGATCCATCAAATTGTTTTTGACTAGAGAAGTTGACTTCTAAAGTCAAGATCAGTGGGCCGCACAACTGTGTTCTACAGACTGTGAACAATAATTGTTTTTCTTCTACTTGAAATACTGCAATGAAATAGTCATTCCTCTGAAAGATACAACATAAACTTCTATACAGAGAAACTAAAAGTCATCCACCTTCATTTTCTACTTCATGACATTTTCCATTACAGCAAAAGCTGGAGCAAAACATCTAAACTTATTTATCTCCTCCCACTTTATTCAGTAACATGTATTATTTTCCCTTTGTCTCTCAACAAATACAAAGTACTTTTGATCTTACTGAAAAAATAATTAAGAAGAATAAATTAAAAATATGTAAGAATGTCTCCAGGTTATTCATTTTACTAATAAAAACATATGATTTACAGAGACTCACTCCCCATAATTTTTACTGATTACTATCACCCATGAGGATCAAATCTAAAAGCTGATTATAGAAAAATATTTACAACCTTTGAAACCCTAAAGTAATCTTTCATGCAATTCTACCACCTCAGTTCAGTTCAGCTCAGGTCAGTCGCTCAGTCATGTCCAACTCTTTGAGACCCCATGGAATGCAGCACGACAGGCCTCCCTGTATATCACCACCTCCCAGGTTTAGGCAAACTCATGTCCATTGAGTCGGTGATGCCATCCAACCATCTCATCCTCTGTCGTCCCCTTCTCCTCCTTCCCTCAATCTTTTCCAATGAGTCAGCTCTTCGCATCAGGTGGCCAAAGTACTGGAGTTTCAGCTTCAGCATCAGTCCTTCCAATGAACACTCAGGACTGATCTCCTTTAGGATGGACTGGTTGGATCTCCTTGCAGTCCAAGGGACTCTCAAGAGTCTTCTCCAACACCACAGTTCAAAAGCATCAATTCTTCACTGCTCAGCGTGCTTTATAGTCCAACTCTCACATCCACACATGACTACTGGAAAAACCATAGCCTTGACTAGACAGACCTTTGTTGGCAAAGTAATGTCTCTGTTTTTTAATATGCTGTCTAGGTTGGTAATAACTTTCCTTCCATGGAATAAGCATCTTTTAATTTCATGGCTACAGTCACCATCTGCAGTGATTCTGGAGCCCAAAATATAAAGTCAGCCACTGCTGCCACTGTTTCCCCATCTATTTCCCATGAGGTGATGGGACCAGATGCCATGATCTTAGTTTTCTGAATGTTGAGCTTTAAGCCAAATTTTTCACTCTTCTCTTTCACTTTCATCAAGAGGCTCTTTAGTTCTTCCTCACTTTCTGCCATAAGGGTGTTGTCATCTGCATATCTGAGGTTATTGATATTTCCCCTGGCAATCTTGATTGTAGCCTGTGCTTCATCCAGCCCAGCATTCACATGATGTACTCTGCATATAATTTAAATAAGCAGGGTGACAACTACAGCCCTGATGTACTCCTTTCCCAATTTGGTAATACACTTATTCAACAGGGAAACCTTTTTAGCTGGATGCCTTGGCCATCAGAAGCTTAGTATCAAGCATAATTCCTCAGATATGAATATCAAAGGAGATATTGCTTAAGTACCTTATGAGTATATTTCAGATATTACTGTTTCTTCACCGATAAAATGGGTATAATAATTTATATATTGGTATACTGGGGGGGGGGGGGTGGTAAGATCACACATGAAATGACATAGCAAAAAGGACCGCAGTGTACCTTACACAAGAGGTGAGTGTTCAGTGCCAACTTTTATCCTCATAACAAACCATCTCAGTACTTAGAAGCTTGAAACAACAAATATTGACTATCTCACAATCTCTCATGAGGATTGCAGTGAGCTGTTGGCCAGTGCTGTGGTCAACCTGCAGTCTGACAGGGCTGGAGAATCTGCTTATAACTATCTCATGTGGTTGCTGGCAGGCCTCAGTTCCAGGATGGCTCCTGGCCTAGACCTTCAGTTGAACACAGAACACTCCATGAAGTTTTCACCTGATAGCTTGCTTCTCTTAGAGTGAGAGATCCAACAGAGAGTGACAGAACCATCAAGATGGAGGCTGCAGGGCCTGATGCACATAATCTCATAATCTCTCAAAGCCCAGTCCTTGTGTTCACTGATGGAGACTACCTCAGTGAATGAGAAAGTGAGTATCAGGAGGTGGGGACCATTGGAGGCCACTGTAGAAGGTGACTCACGCAAATAATAATTGTTTATATTACCTATGGGATTCTCCAGGCAAAATACCGGAGTGAGTTGCCACTTCCTACTCCAGGGGATCTTCCCGACCCAGGGATTGAACCCACGTCTCTTGCACTGGCAGGCAGATTCTTTACCACAAGCACCAACTGGGAGAAGGAAATGGCAACCCACTCCAGTGTTCTTGCCTGGAGAATCCCGTGGACAGAGGAGCCTCGTGGGCTACTGTCCATGGGATCACACAGCTGGACATGGCTGAAGCGACTTAGCATGCATGTATACATTGGAGAAGGAAATGGCAACCCACTCCAGTGTTCTTGCCTGGAGAATCCCGTGGACAGAGGAGCCTCGTGGGCTACTGTCCATGGGATCACACAGCTGGACATGGCTGAAGCGACTTAGCATGCATGTATACATTGGAGAAGGAAATGGCAATCCACTCCAGTGTTCTTGCCTGGAGAATCCCAGGGATGGAGGAGCCTGGTGGGCTTCCCTCTATAGGGTCGCACAGAGCCGGACGCGACTGAAGCAACTTAGCAGCAGCAGCACCAATTGAGAAGCCCCATTTATATTATAGTTCATAGTTATTTATACTACTTATTGAGCATGTCAGTGCTTTTAAATGTGTGAATTTATTTAATTCTCACTCTAATCCTGTAAGTATGGTAATTTCATTTTTCAAGATAAAAGAAAATTTTAAGGGCATATTATAGCTGATAAGTGGTAAAATATTATGAAATATGACAATCATCTAGTCACTGTTTCACAATAATATAAATTAAAAACACAGATTTTTTTAAATGATAAAGGATTTCAGAACAGGTAGGTCTGCTTTGTATAATTAACTCTTATTAAGAGTATGATATTTTGCTAATAAAATAAGATTCAGCCATCATTTCAGCCATTACTTCAGTCAAAGAAATTATGTTACGCATGAACTATTTTTTAAATACCTATATATTTGCAATACTTTTATAGATAATATTTGTAAATATTATATTTATACATGTTTATCCCTCACAATTAATACTTTGTCTTTCCTTTGTCCCCTTTATTAAGTTTTCATTTCTTTAATACATAAACCTGTTCAATTACATAACATTCATCCATTTTCTTATTACATATCATTACTGTTTTAACAGTGTATAAAAAGTAGTAATATTCTTCAGGGAAAATATTCTAACTCAGTTTTTATCTGTGCACAGAAAAATAATTACCAAATATTAGACACTGTAAAAACCTCTATAACTCAAAGTCCTGAGTTTTTCATTATAATTCTGTTTTCTGTTGCAGCTAAAAGCAAATTATTCTTCCCTAATTCACCAAAAAGATTTTAACACCAAAATAATTTTGAAAAATAATTTCTAGTAAAATCTATGTATCTTGGACTGCAAGGAGATCCAACCAATCCATCCTAAAGTTCAGTCCTGGGTGTTCATTGGAAGGACTGATGTTGAAGATGAAACTCCAATACTTTCGCCATTTGATGGGAAGAGCTGACTCATTTGAAAAGACCCTGATGCTGGGAAGGATTGAGAGTAGGAGGAGAAAGGGCCGACAGAGGATGAGATGGTTGGATGGCATCACCGACTCAATGGACATGAGTTTGGGTAAACTCCGGGAGTGGGTGATGGACAGGGAGGCCTGGCATGCTGCAGTTCATGGGGTCCCAGAGAGTCGGACACGACTGAGCGACTGAACTGAACTGAACTGATTTATACTAAGACCCAGAGGAATCCATAGAGCTTGTGAAAGATGTAGAAATTGAAAGATTAAGAATTATAGAATTAAGAAATTGGACATCACAAGTTAACTACCACTTTGCTACTGCTTTTATATAATTTTGTTTCATTTTCCCTTTTCAAAACTGAAGAACTTAAAAGAATATGTAAAATTTAAGTAACAGCACTTGTATTTAAGCAATGTTACTCTCTCACATCTTGCACACTTCACTAAAACTACCAAAATTCCTCCATATCTTTTAATATAAATGATGAGAAATTTCTCTGTCTCCTACAATGCTATTAAAGTTAAATTTGAAGAAAACTAGAAGCACAGCTCAAAGAAAGCTTATCCAAATTTATAAAGCAGAACATATTGATCCAACTATGCTGCAAATACAGAGGTCAATTATGAACATCAGTGTGAGTTTTCTAATTGTTTACAGCATCTAAATCTCCCAGGACTGATTAAGACCACACACATGGAGGGTTCTAAAACTTGAAAGTTTTTGTTTTCATTTTTTTTTAAATGAGCTTGGAATAAATGTATCTTAAGTCTTTGGAATCCATCAAATGTAGACAGTAAAGCTACCACAGTCTAGATTGAAACAGACTACCTCCGATACATTCCCAGTATTCCAAAATTCCTCTCAGTGCCTCTTACCCTACTATTTGTTACTTTGAAAGCAACATATCAGGATTATACCCACCATATTGTTCAGGGTGGAGGCTAATATAGTTTAGTCATCCTACCTCACTCATTAGCTTTAAAAAATAAGGCCAGAATAAAATCTCAAATATCTTTGTAAGGCTTCCCACGCAAGATGGAAGGAACTTGAAATATACAACTTTCAAATCTCCATGAAAGAGTTTCTTGAGTAACAGTTGAGTTAGCTATGTAATAGTTCTAGGGTTTCTTTGAAAAAGTTCCTAAGAGTAAATAATAAAATACTTTTCCCAGATTTGAAATATTTCATAAAACACTGATGGGAAGTGTGAAATTGACAAATCTTCTGGTAGACTGTGTGTCAATAAAAAAAGGATCTTAAAATTTTATATCTACATAAGTTATGTTTCCATAATTATAATATTTTCAGTGATTACAATCATCACCAATTAATATTTAATTGTTTGTTAAAATGTTCATGGAAAGAGGATAAACAATATATTTTTAAATTTTGTTCAAAAATAATATTAGTGTACTTTGTGTATATACATATACATTAATAAATAAAATATTCTATTCACATCTGAAATATTTCATAAGACACTGAGTTGAAGTGTAAAAAGGACTAATATTCTGGAAGACAATTTGTCAATAATATCAGGACCCTAAAATTTTACATCTACACCTCATCTAGTCTTAGAAATGTGTCTATATATATCGTATGCATACATATTATATATATATATAAGATATATACATATACATTGTATATACACATTTCTCTCTCTCTTACATACACAGATGCACACACACATCACAAACTGCTCATTCCATCACCATACTGTTATAATTAGAGATTAGGGAATCATGCAATCTGAAATCTCAGATGGAAACAGCTGTATTCATTCTATTTAAAAACATTCACTACACTTTGTAGCTAAATTACAAGCAGCCAGATTGGGAAGCAAATATAAATATTCTTAATCTCTCACATTCCTGCCTATTTCTTAATATACTTGGATTTGAAAACCAAATTAATCATAAAAAATGAATGCTCCCATTTTCTTAGCTTGAGGTCCATTTTAAATATAGATTCCTAGCCACATAATTGGGTAAGTTCAAGGTTGGCCTAGCTACTTTTGTCACAGTAAATCAACACAGGATAAATATGAGTACCACGGAAACAAGGATATCCTTAATTCTATAGCATGATCAAATCAATCTTGAATCACCTAAGGTATATGTACCACCTTATATACTGACACATCTCCTTTAGATGTATTGAATTATTAGTAACTCAATAGCTTTTCAAATATCATTTGCCCTATCAATCCATCAACCATTTTGGAGAGATTTTTTTTTAAGGGTTAAGGAGCAGAGTTTATTAGAAGAAATGCACAAAGTAAAGATCAACAACAACAACAACAAAAACATGAGGTCCCCATCTTTTCATCATCCCATGGAAAGGCATGCTGGGCTTGTTGTCCAACGGAGGGACACTAGAGTAGTGGCCCACCTTTCACGTGGGGACCTGGGGTCCATGCGTGTTTCAAGCAGGACAGAGCCTCTTGCTGGAGCAAAGGAGCTCCTAGTCCCATAGGAAGCTGAGAAGAGGAGGTCTCAAAAACCAGAGCCAGCAATTGGGGTCATTTTCAAGAGATCCTCCTTGTACCCCCAAACACTGTCCTTGTTCTTACAAAGCTCATAGCATGCCAGGAAGAGAATTATGTATCCAGAAAACCACAGCCTCCTGGCATTTTTAGATCCACCGCCATAGAGCTGTCCAGATTCTGCCATGGCCCATCATTTGATCCTGCCTAGCTTTTTTAATTGAGTCATCCCACATCTGCTGTTTCCCACAGCTTTGTGTCATCAGCACAGGGACAGAGGTGTTCTCACTGTCTTCATCCCAAAGACCCAAGGAGGTGGCCTCTCAGCAGGAAGCCAGGAGGGTTCTCAAGGCTGACTGGATCTGTGAACTCTTGGCCCCATCAACCAGGTGTGAGTCTGCCCAGAGGTGCTATCAGTTCACTCGCCCTTTCCTTAGCCCTCCTCCAGCCTTCTCACCTTGCATATCCAACCCCATGTGAACAGCTTGTCTTCCAACCCTGGAACTTCCCTTTCTTCCTTTCTCCATGACCACCACCACTCCACCAGTCAGGCCTCCTTTGTCTCCAGTCTGAACAACCACCATGGTCTTCCATATCGTCCCTTGGCTTCTATTCCTTCCTCCTACCCATTTTACCTTCTAAAACCAGCATCATCTTTGAAATAGAAATCTGATTGGAGCATCATTTGGCAGTAAAAAGGAACAAACTGCTGATTCATGCTCCTATGTGATGAATCTCAAAACAAGAAGCTGAATGAACAGGGCCAGATGCAAAAGACTACACATTGTTGCAAAAGCATAGATACATAAAGCAGATTAGTGATTGCTGGGGGCCGGGAGTAGGAACCAGGACTGACTACAAATGCCCACATGGGTCTCTGCCCTAAAACTGGATTATGGTAATGGTACACAGCTCTATAAATTTACTGAGAATTATTGAATTGTACTTCAAGCACATATACAGGGCAAAGGGAAGGAATAATGAGAGAGGACAGCACAGAGGGTTCTGGTGTCCTCTAGAAGGATCCAGCATATACCACTGTGTGTTGTGTGAGATGATCCTGAGAGATTTATGAATGAATGAATGAATTAGTGTTAAACTAATTCTTTACATTAGTATAACAACCAGGCTGGATGAATCACAAGCTGGCATCAAGACTGCCTGTAGAAATGCCAACTACCTCAGATATGCAGATAACAGCACCCTAATGCCAGAAAGCAAAGAGAGGAACTAGAGAGCCTCTTGATGATGGTGAAAGAGAGTGAAAAAGCTGGCTTAAAACTCAACATTCAAAAAACAAAGACCATGGCATCTGGTCCCATCACTTCATGGCAAATAAATAGGGGGAAAAGGGAAACAGTGACAGATTTTATTTTCTTCAGTTCCAAAATAACTGAAGACAGTGATTGCAGCCATGAAATTAACAGATGCTTGCTCCTTGGAAGAAAAGTTCTGACAAACCTAAACAGCTTATTAAAAAGCAGAGATATTACTTCCAACAAAGGTATGTATAGTCAAAGCTATAGTTTTTCGAGTAGTCATACATGGATGTAAGAGTTGGACCATAAAGAAGGCTGAGCACCAAAGAATTGATGTTTCTGAACTGTGGTGTTGGAGAAGACTCTTGAAAATCCCTTGGACTGCAAGGAGATCAAACCAATCAGTCCTAAAGGAAATCAACCCTGAATATTCATTGGAAGGACTGATGCTGAAGCTGAAGCTCCAATAATTGGCCACCTGGCGGGAAGAACCAACTCATTGGAAAAGACCCTTATGCTGGGAAAGATTGAGGGTAGAAGTGGGTGACAGAGGATGAGATAGTTGAATGATATCACTGACTTAATAATGGACATAAGTTTGAGCAAACACCAGGAGATAATGAAGGACAAGGAAGTCTTGTGTGCTGCAGTCCACGGGGTCACAAAGACATGACTCATAAACTGAAAAAATAATAACAATTCTTCACATGAGAGAAGACTTTTTTAACCAAAGGGATAATGAATATATCCTTATTTTAGCTAGATCGTTCTGACCATGTTACCATCTGCCAAGCAACTTTCTCCATCCTGTGCCTGTAACACACAGTCGAGGGACTTCACCATGGCATTGGTACCCTCCCACCTGGTTCTCAATGTTCCTCCTTAAGAACCCTGAACACCAGTCACACTGGATTACTTGAGGGTGTCCCCGACACATGAGACATGTGTGATCCTTCTCTTCACCTGTATTCTCCAGCTTGTGTCCTGACCAAGCTTCATCTTTTAAAGCCTAACTCACATGGCACCTTCGCTTAGTGGGGCAGATAGTTCTTTTATTTCTGTTCTCATAACCCCATTAAATCACATTTCATTCTGTTATATAGCCACCTGCCTCTATCTCATGTACTGGAGTATAAGCTCTTGAAGGAAGAGACTGTGTTTGAGTCATCTGCACATCTACAGGGGCTCACTAGCTCCTCATTCTTCCATCTGGAGCTGGGCTCCCCAACCTTAGCACCACAAGCTGGAACAGATAATCCTTTATGGTGGGGGTTACCCTGCACATTGGAGGAAGTTAAGCAGCATACCTGGCCTCTGAATACTAGATGTCAACAGCACCACAAACACCCAGTTGTGCCAACATAATGGGGTCTCTCACACGCTCAGTCATTCAACCTGGTGCACTGGGAAGACCCAGAGGGATCGGGTGGAGAGGGAGGTGGGAGGGGGGTCGGTATGGGGAACACATGTAAATCCATGGCTGATTCATGTCAATGTATGGCAAAAACCACTACAATATTGTAAAGTAATTAGCCTCCAACTAATAAAAATAAATGGAAAAAAAAAACTTTAGGTACATTATAAAAGAGTCTCAATTTTCAAACAGATGAAAAGCCACAGATGTTATTTACAAACATGTTTTTTCCATTAAACAAACACTACGAATGATGACCGAATCTCCAGTGCATTCAATACAAGACCATTTGAAACTCGATGTATAGAAATCTATTAGAAAAATAACCCTGCAAGCTATTCATCATGTGTAAGCACACTTCTCATCAGGAAGTATATTAAAGATTTCATCTTGGACAACCAGAGATGAATTTTTCTTTCTATCCTTTCCTAAACCCAGTTAAAATCTGAGGCAAGCCAGAATGGCTGCTAAGCTATGAGGCTCACACTTTCAGGGTAATTTAAAGGTGCCATTTACCTGGACACAGTCCAGGGGTGAGGAGGGGCATGGATATTTTGGCTGGCTAGATGAAGGGGGAAAGAGCTGGCAAGACAGTTTGAAAGAGAGGAACTGCTGCTACAGTGGAAGAGTTTAAACAGCACAGAGGAGATGAAGTATTCTCTTCCATTCCTTTTCTCTCTCCCTGTAAGTAGGACACACACATACTGTAAATCCCAATGGAAGATTTTAGATTCATTTATGTTTGCTACATAATATTTATAATATTACAGAAGATTTCTGAAGTTTTATCAGAGCTAAATTATACTAAATATTTGATGTATGCCATTTCGTACTATTTCTCTTCACATATAGGAGGTGTAGCTAATGATTCACAGATTTGGAATCATGTTCTATATACAATTTTGTACTCACCATGAACAGATAATCAACATTTTCCTATGGATATGCTCTTAATTTTGTGTACAATATTCTACAATATTCCTTTACCAGGCTTTTAGGTCATTTCACATTTACACTAATAAAACATTACTGAACATTCTTTTGTGTACTAATTTTACTCTCTTTTTATCTTATTTATTTTACTTATTCTAGTTTTAGTCTGATGATAAGAAGTTAGAAATCATGCATTAAGATATTTTAAAGTTGCTTATATATTAGTGTTTCTCAGTCCAGGCTGCACATTGAAATTATTTGGGAGAGTTTTCAAAAAATATAGGAAAAGTTTCTCTTTTTTTTTTTTTTTTGGTTCCCCAGGCAATTTAGGAGTTTAATCAAAGCAGAGGCTGATTTGTGGATTACCAAATTAACATCCTTAATCTTCACACTAATTCACATTCTTCCAATATTATAAACAATTATCTACTCTGTCCAACGCTCTCTTGTCCTTATTTGAGTCTTTGTCAATAGGTGACAGTGGTATCTCATTATCATCTTAATTTGCATTTTTGATTTCTAGTGAGAGTGAACATTTTTCAAATATACTATTCATTTGTCATTTTCTATTTATGAATTGGTTCAATATTTTCCATTTGTTCAACTGCAATATTCAAGTTTTATTATTGCAAATCATCCATGAGAATTATTTTGCCAAATAGAGCAAATTTGTTGTTCATCTTTTAATTTCATTGATGTAAAGATGCAAAATAATTGAATCTATTTTTATTGTTTTCTATTATTCTTATCCTTATTTAAACTAAATGTCAACTGATATCACTATACTTCTTAAAACCAAAAGAAAACCACACATTGAAATTCATTTTCTGTCACCTCAGGCTCCAGTTTCCACTGAATTAGTTCAATTTAATGATCACTTTACCCTCTCACTTGGGCTATTGTTGTTCTGAACTATATTTACCCAGACCTAGTACCCAGCCTCTTTGTTTATTATAAATTATTCACACATGGCAATTTTGTGTAGAAATCTGTGGAAAACATATGACAGTTCAAAGTAAGATGTTCCTCTTCTTAAAACTCGGCTGTTTTTTTTGATGGACTATATCTCTTATTTGGAGGTAACTCTTTGCTTTCCTCTAATCTATAGATCTTTTTCTTTAAACACCAAATTAATATTAATGCAGAATGACTTACATACTTCTTTTGTTGTCATAGACCAGGCTATGTCCTACAACTTTATTTTGGTCAGAGTGGACTATTGACTGAAACAAACACTTCAAAAATCTCAGTGGTTAATGCAACCGCTTTTTAGCTATGATCAGTGCTATGGTAGGGGTAAAAGGGGGGCTAAGTTCAAGTGTTCAGGAACCCTGAATTCTTCCATCTGTATTTCTACCATTTTCTTTGCTTTCAAATCACAGAGGTCAAAAGTGAGAAAGAGCGCTTATGAAAGAAACAAATGCTCTTGGCTTTGGTCTTAACATACATCACTGACACACATACTCAATTAGCAGGAACTAGTGATATGGCTCTGTCTAAATACAATAGGGCCTGGAAACATGGTCTTAGTGTGCCCAGGAAAAAGAAGAGACATAAACATTGCTAGGCAGCAGCAAATCTCAGGCATAGTAAAGCATTTTCCTAAATAAGGAGGGCTTCCCCTAGAAATAAGTTCTCATTTCAGATATTAAGAAAACAAATTGTTTATATGCTACATTGAAAGACAGTCAATACTCAGATTACAAAAATATTCAACAATATATTATCTTCTTACTTTAATGATGGAATATATTTTAGAGTGCAGTATGGATCAAACCTTATTCCAAAAAGCTTGCCAATTATGCAGCACTATTTAATGATTAATTTTAACATTCAACATGTTATCTTTATCATGCAAAGAGAGTTTCTTAGATATCAATTCTACTTATAAATCTAACTCTGATGCTGGCAAACTTTGAAGGCCAAGGAGAAGGGGGTGACTGAGCATGAGATGGTTAGAGAGCATCACCAACTCAATGGACATGAGTTTGAGCAAACTCTGGGAGATAGTGAAGGACAGGGAAGCCTGGCATGCTGTAGTTCATGGGGTTGCAAAGAGTTAGACACAACTTAGCAACTGAAAAATCACATCTGTGGATACCAACCACTGACAGTGTAGTACTGCAATATTTCATCTTGAAGAGTGGTACCTGCATATCAAGTGGACTCACACAGTTCAAAATCCACATAGTTCAAGGATCTTCTGTATGAATGTTACAGCTTTTTAATTTAAATTATAAAGCTACAGATTATTGTAAGTAAGTAAATAAGTGTTAGTCACTCAGTCATGCCTAACTCTACGACCCCATGACTATAGCCCACCAGGCTCCTCTGTCCATGAGATTTTCCAGGCAAGGATACTGGAGTGGGTTGTCATTTCCTTCTCCAGGGGATCTTCCCAAACCAGGGATCGAACACAGGTTTCCTGCACTGCAGGCAGATTCTTTACTGACTGAGCTACAAGTTTATTGTAATATATACCATTAAAGCCACCCTTTATCCTACTCAAAATTTTCCCTCCTCTGCTTATTTTCCACATTAGGTTACATAGATCAAATTATCTGTTTGGAGACATATTCCTTCTGCCTGAAGAACTTCTTTTAATATTTCTTTTAGCATTGATCAGCTGGTTATAAACTCTCCCCACTTTTACATGTTTATCCTTTGTTCTCCTTCATTTTTAATGCATTTGCTTTTGTTATTTTGGGGGGATTATTGTGTTGTTTTCTTATTTTACTTGAAATTGTGACTGGAGATATTTGTAGATTCACTTGCAGTTATAATGAGTAATACAGAAAGAACCATTGTATGCAAAGCCAAGTTTCCCCCAATGGTAACTTTTACAAACTATCACACAGTATCACACCAGGATACTGACACGAATACAATGTACTGAATCTGGTTCAGATTGCCTTGGTTTTACTTGTACTCACTCAGACGTTTGTGTGAATGCTTGTGAATGTATGTGTATATTAAGGTCTACACAAATTTATCAGTTGTGTTGGGTTTGTGGATTTCTTTTCAATTTTTAAAAAATATTTTTCCTAGATATAATTGACTTAAAAAAAAAAAAGAAAAAACAACTCTTTAGAGGTGTCACTCCATTTTCTCCTGGCTTTTCTGATTTCCAATTAGAAGTCAGTTGATACTATTATTATATTTTTTCTCTGTATATAAGGTATGCATTTTCTCTGGCTGCTTTCAAGATTTCCTTAGAGTTTTATTTTCAATAGTTTGAATATGAGATGTGTGTACATGTGTGTGCCCATGTGTGTGGTTATAGAAAAGGATCAAACCTAATCCATGGACCCTTGAAAGGAATAAAAATTCCTAAGTAGATTAAAGTTGCTTAGAGAAGCAGAGAACATTAAAGCTTCCTCCTGCGAGAGGACTGTCATTCTTTGACCAGATTGCCCATTGAGCCTGTAATAGAGGAGTTGGCATATTTTGCAATTGGGGATTTACCTCACTTCATTCCGCTTTAGTTCACATTTTTCATTATCACATATCTATTTTGGGGGGGATTTCCTTTCACCAGATCATGACTACCTTCACCATAAGAGGTTCACCTTGAGATACTGGTTTTCTTGTCCTGTGAGACTAAGCAACAACCTACAGGTAATGACATTTTTACACTTCCATTGACATTGTATAACTGCACAAACAGTACAATTATAGGCTGATGAGAGCATTACGCTGTGATTAATGTTTACTTGAACAAAATGTATACTTGTTATTTTCATCAAATATCCACAGTTGCATTGCAAAGCAGTTCATAGTGGCTATGAACCAAAGAAATGAAAAAACATTCTAGTATAAATATTCCTATGTTTATAGCCAAAGAGAAATAAAATTTAGCAGTATCTGATACCAGTGACAATTTTGAGAAAAATCATAATAAAGTCATAAGTCCTAACCACCTACTCTCTCATACAGATTGCAGGAGAATCCGTTACATATAACACTCCTCTTGAGGAAATAGAGACCTAATCTCTGCAACTCCATTTCCATGAAAGAAGACAACTGAGCCCTAGCATTTATTCACTCATTCAGCAAATATTTACTGATGTGTTGTTCATCAGTGTATTTATGAGCGAGGTAATGAGTGAGATGTTTCTTAATAAGCACTGAACTACAGTGTCAAGCGCCTGCTCTCATTGATTTTACATCTACTAAGAAGCTTTCATGAAATTATGAAGCAAATATGTAAGTACATGCATTTTAATGACTCCGTTCCTCTGCTCTTCTAGCCCAGAACAACAGCACAAACCAGTTGTCCTAACTTCCACTATTTCCCTCCTAAAAGAATATATGATTTGTCCTTACCAATTCCTTCCATCTGAGCATCACATAAACAAGCTATCCCCATACTGCAGGACGATGGAACAGTGCCCACATCTTTCTTTTTGACGTCTGCTTTAGTGTATGTTCTATGGCTACATATTTGCTAACAAGCGTGTAAGAGGTTTACAGATGAGTCAAGATGAGAACTACAAATGTGCTGCTTTGGGAAGAGCCTGATATTACAGAACAAATTCAAATGAAGCATTTAGAACCACCCATACTGCATACAATACTCTTAACAACTTGTGTTTACAAACCAGGAGAAAAAAAAAAAAAAAAGCTCTCCAAGGATCCGCACAAATTAAATGGAAGGAGCTATCTAGAGAAGTGCTCTAGAACTTGCTACTTTGTCAGCAATGACTAAGTAGTTTCCATAGACATATGTACTGAGGACTCATCTGATTTTTAGAGCCATTTATTTCAATCATTTTCCTCCTCAGGAAGTCTATCTATAAAGGAATTAAAGTAGCATAATGGTAAACCCCTTTTAGTTGTAATTTTGCAATAAACAGGGCAAATCACATTTTATTAATGTTTTATTGCAATAATCCTATGAAGTAATATCAACATTATTTTAGATATGAGCAATGAGCTCAGATTAGAGCAGCAATTTGTTCAAGTTTACATGGCTAAAACGTAAATGAAGCAGGAATTTAAACACATCTAAATTACAACCAAAACTTTTGAGTTTTTTACACCACATTAAACTGGTTGTACTTTATGCCATATTGGTAAACATTAACAGCAAAAAAATAATTCTCTAATTACTTACATTGTTCAACCATATAAAGCATAATTCAGCAAATCTGAAAAAAATAATTTAAAACCTCAGAACAGAAGTAAAGATTTAGTTGGTTCATTACAGTGTGAGATTAAGGAAACTGTGGTCTAAAGGAATGACCTGAGAGAACAGACTAAGTCGGCTAAATACTGGCCATCAAATATACTCAGGTCCTAATCGCTACAACTTGTGATTGCTAATTTACTAAGGCAACAGCGACTCTGCAGGTTAAGGATATTGATACATGGAGATTATTCTGTATTACGTGGATGAGCCATGCATGCAATTACAAGTGTTCTTATAAAATGAGGCAGGGATACTTGAATACAGGGGAGAAGGAATCAGACAAGAGCAGGCAAAGATTTGAAGATGCTATGCTGCTGACCTTAAAGACCGAGGAAAGGGTCATGGACCAAGAAATTCAGCTCTAGAATCTAGGAAAGTTAAGGAAACTACATATGAAGAGTTAGTTAGGTGCAAAGCCAGGTAAATCATTCAGCCACGTAACCTCCCTTAATACCATATTAATCCCATTAGTTTATATTCAATTGTGCCTCAGATAAGTAATATAAGGACAAAATATTAATATAACCACATATGAATACATTACTAGATGTAATTACCTAAAGGATCGTTGTATTTCAAAATAATTATATAAAATGGTTACAAAGCATATATTTTATATACAAAACAAATTACTCTTGGATTTTTATGAGTTCTTTTATTCATTCATTGTGGCAGAAGCAATTCATTGTTCAAAAAACATGCAAGCTTCCCATTCTTCAGTGTAGAGTTGTTACTAGGCAAACAGCTTCCCAGCGAGTAACTGTGTTTCTTAATTTTCCTTACAGCTAAGTGTGTCCTTGCGACTGAGATCTAACTAATGGAACAGGAGAGGAAAATGAGTGTCATTTCCAGGCCCAGCTCATTAAAAATGGCACATTCTCCTCAAGGCTTTGCCCTTTCCCCCAGCTGGGTTGAGATAATCGGGCAGTTCTGGATGCCTTCAGTGAGCAGAGGTGCAGCTACAAGTGAGGAGGGAGCCCGAGCGCATCAATTGTCAACAACTGATAGTCATACACTGGTTCAATGCCACTCAAATAATTTAATTTTTAAAATGGGCAGAATACTGAAAGAAACTTTTTTTTTTTTTCAAAGAAGATACTCAAATAGCCAACAGGTAAGTGAAAAGGTATTCAACATCACTCATCATCAGGGAAATGCAAATCAAAACCATAATAAAATATCACTTCATACCTCTGAGGACAACTATTCTCAAAGGGCAAGAGGTAAGTACTGAAAAGAATATGGAAGAAAGGAGCCCTATATACTGTTAGTGGTAATATAAACTAGTGAAGCCACTATGGAAAACAGTATGGATGCCCCCGCAAATATTAGAAACAAAACTACCATATGATCCAGCAATCCCACTTTTGGGTATATATGTGAAGGAAATGAAATCCAACTCTCTCAAATATCTGCACCCCTATGTTCATTGCAGCATTATTTATAATAATCAAGACATAGAAATAACCTAAGTGGCCATCAATGATGAATAAAGAAACTGTGTTGTATACACAGTAGAATAGTATTCAACCACGAAAAAGGAACTCCTGCCCTTTGTGACAACATGGAAGAACCTCGTATGCTAAGTGAAATAAGCAAGAGAGAGAAAGACAGACAGTGTATGAACTCACTTATATGTGAAATTAAAAAAAAAAAATAAAATTAAAAAACCTCATAGGAAAAGAGAACAAAATAGTAGTTGCCTGGAGGTCTGAGCAAGACAGGGAGTAAGGGTGACGATAGGGTACAAACTTCCAGTTATGTTCTGGGAATGTAATGTTCAACGTGGTAACTGTATTTAACAATACTTTATCATTTATTTGAGAGTTGCTATGAGTAGATTTGAAAAGTTCTCACCACACACCAAAGAAATATAACAATGTGAGACAATGGGTATGCTAACTAACTTTACCGTGGCTATCATTTTGCAAACAAAGTGACTACATTATACATCTTAAAAGGTGTAATTTTAATACTAATTATTTTGCATGCTTTACTATTTACACAGACTTCATATTTGAACAAGAAAACAAGTAATTTGTTGGGACAATGCATCAGCTGTGGACATCTGCACATTTGGAGCCTATCCAGCAGGTAATCCGGGATGCTGGGGCAGACTGCTCTCTGTGGTAGTCAATACGAGAAGATCCCATTAGCACTGTGGTCTCCTTCTGAGCCAAGGATAAGTGCAGCCTCTTAAACCTGTAAGTCATAGCCTAAACATCACCAACTTACCCAAATTTCAGAGAAACCGATTACTCAAATTATAGGCCACGGTCCTCCAAACAAACCAACAACCTCAGTAGCATAATTCAGTAAACACAAATGTAGAAAATGATAGGAAATTACACTAGTAATCTCGTGTTGTTTTAAATAATTTACAAACTTACTGAGTGCCTCATGGGAGTAAACCCCAAAAAGAGCTCTGATCTTCTAACAACCAGACTACAACCTCTTGGGGATCGGTGCTGATGCCCGCTTTCTGCTCTGAAGCAGAATTTCAAGCATTAGTAAGACTAACGGAGCACTGGTCATTCTGTTTAACAAAAATGAAAGCCTGTTTGCAAATCCAGAGCATGCAATGAATTTAAGAGTAGATGACTAGGCAAAAGAACGACAGTAAATGAT
Organism: Dama dama; assembly: GCF_033118175.1. Classification (NCBI taxonomy): domain Eukaryota; kingdom Metazoa; phylum Chordata; class Mammalia; order Artiodactyla; family Cervidae; genus Dama; species Dama dama. Next base: position 36,532,779 of record NC_083689.1, read on the forward strand.
GCTGTGTGCTGTGCTTAGGCACTCAGTCATGCCTGACTCTTTGCAACTCCATGGATGATAGAATACTGGAGTGGGTTGCCATGTCCTCCTCCAGAGGATCTTCCAAACCCAGGGATCGAACCCAGGTCTCCCACATTGCAGACGGGTTCTTTACTATCTGAGCCACCAGGGAAGTCAAATGAGGTTTAGATAGTTGAGATTTGATAACCCAGGAACAAGATTATGTTATTTACACTGTTATGAAGACTGCTCCTCAAATTGAAGAGTGGTACTACTATTATAAGGGTTTTAAAGGGCTAAAGAAGTAACTTTTCTCAGTGTTTCCCCCCGCCTCAAAGAATCATTTCCTGTTGGGAGCCCCCGGGATGCACCCAGTTCATGACAAGGTCATGAGAGGAGAGAGGAACCGGCAAGGCAGCTCTTCCTCACACGGGGCTGTCCCGGGGGCCCAATATGTCCCCTCCGGAGCTGCTGGGACAAGAAAGGAACCTGCAAGGCAGCTCTTCCCCTCGAGGTTGTCCCAGGGGCCCGGTATGTCCCTTTCTTCCTTCTGTCTTACTGTTGTTGGGCTTTCTATTAATTTTTGGAAATGATAATATATAGTAATAAGGCCTCACTGGAAAAGTCCAAGCCTTTTTGGAAATGCTTAAGATTGCTCTGGCTCAGGACACGACCATAAACATCAAGTCATAAAAGAAAAGGCCACAGGTATACTTTGGCTGCTTGCTTAAAAGATTATAATGTTCTAGAATAGAAAAGAGTAGAGGTGTTTAGATTTAGAAGTAGATATACTGCTTTAGTTTACTTGCTCCTTGGTTGAAAGGGTTGTCACTATTGCTATTTCCTTGCTGCTGTTTGTTCATTGTTTCCCTTTCTTTAAACAACATGGGATATCATGGGTATTTTTGTAAAATTAAAAAATGGGGTATATAGGATTTTAATAGAAGATTTATATTAACCAGCTTTACTGCCATTATCTTACTATTAATAGAGGTGTTTTGCTGCTTTAGAGGTGTTTTTGCTGTTTAATAGTTAATCGTTGTAAATTGAGATTTTGTGGTTTCAGGTAAAGAAAAATATCAGGTTTTTCTCATGGTACTATTTTTCAGAAATGTCAAACATGTTACTGTGACCCTTCCCATGTATTGTTTTATTGTCCAAAGAATTTACACGATACCTGAGATTTGTGGAACATATTTTGTTAGAGTGAGAATGTTAGGCCATTGAGGCAAGAAGATTATGTACGGGACATTTAAGTATAATCCCTGTAATCAGAAATGTTCTAGATGAATGCTTAGGGGAAAAACATGGGGAAAAAAATATTGACGGAAGCACAAACCAATATCTGATGTAATATGTGAGGACTTAAGGGGGAGGTACCATTCATTCTATAAAAACTGAGCTATCCTAAAAATAAAAAAAGCTACCTCTTCTACGCAACTGTCTGTCTGTCTGTGTCTGTCTGTCTTCGTCCTTGCCGACGCCACTCATTCCTTGGGTATTCCTGGTCCTGCTGGGGCTGGACCTCGGCAGGCCTGTCCAGATTAACTGAATGACCTCCTTCTATTCTTGCCTCCAGTCCTGTCCTGCTGTAATATATTCTCCATACTTCAGACAGTGAACTTTCTGAAATGTAAATCAGATCACATCTTTCCACTACTTTAAAATTCAATTGGCTCCCTGTAGCCTAGAGGATCAAGACCATACTTTTTTCTTGTGTCTCAGTTTGAAACAAGCATTTGGGTGCAATTTGGTTTTTTGGAGGTAAGCCTAAGAGGCACAAATGATGAAATGAAAAAAGTGAGACAGGGAAGGGAGAAAAGTCTATAAAGGATGTGTTAACACGTAGTTAGCTTTGCAGGTAGCTGGGGCTCAGTTCCACTGCAGACTCCCTGTGTGTGGACCAAATCTTAAAAAAATTGTTTAGGAAATGGAGCATTTACTCATTGGCTACTACCACCATTTACTGAGGATGCTTCAAGACATATTAACACCCTTCCCAATTGGTACTGCTTGAAAAGGGTATATTTTCCCTGATTTGGACAAAGACCTCAGGCACAAAAGGGAGAAGCAGATACTTCTGTGATGCAAAGACACTGTCTCATCCTTCAGCCGCAGGTGAACTCAGGAAGGCTGAGGCGAGATGGGGAAGTGCATTCATGAATTTACTTCACGTGGCAGGACAGACCCTTGTGGTTTGGCAAGGAACTCAGCAGACTCATCTCTGGCTATTTGATCCTATGATCCACCCATAATGAACTATCGACAGTTTCCTGGAGGGACTATACCTTTCTAAAACTCCAAATTCCTAATTGGACAATCTGGTTCTCTTCTCTCTGTGCCCACTGCAGCTGGTTTGTATTTTGTGAGGGTGCTTATCTAGCATTATGCAACTATAATAATTTACATAGTGAATCTATCACAGAGAGCGGCATAGAAGGAGCACTCTTACGTTTACTGAATAAAGACAAAAAGAACAGAACAATCCCTTGGACAGTGGTGAGATTGCTGACAGAACAAATAAACACATTCAGTCTGCTGGGATCATGCAGAATAACCCCATCTGTAAGGGAGGCAGAGAAAGTATGTTGCCAGCGTATTGAATCACAGTGTTCCAACACTTCTGGACAGCACTGTGACAGGTAGACAAACCAGATCTGTAAATATAGCTAAGAAAAACACGCGTGAAGCTTTTCCAGCTCAAGTTTAGGGGCTGCCCTGAGTCTAAGGTTCTTCAGTTCAGTCGCTCAGTCATGTCCGACTTTGTGACCCCATGAATCGCAGCACGCCAGGCCTCCCTGTCCATCATCAACTCCCAGAGTTTACTCAAACTCATGTCCATCGAGTCGGTGATGCCATCCAGCCATCTCATCCTCTGTCGTCCCCTTCTCCTCCTGCCCTCAATCCCTCCCAGCATCAGGGTCTTTTCCAATGAGTCAACTCTTTGCATGAGGTTTCTTAGAAGGACCCAAATGATATGCTACTTTTATTTCACATCTAAGAGATATTGCTAAATACCCAAACTGGATGTATTCACCACTAGTAGATTCAGAGAGAGCTCCAGGGGCCTCCACAACTACTGCTACTTGGCAAAGTTATTACTTCTGCCTCCATAAACATATTACAATGAATTAGGGAGGGAAAGATCCAACTGAGAGACTTGAATGTTCAGATTCATTGAAATGTTAGAGGCAGGGTGTTGTGCATGATTTGTAGGGTGGCCCATGAACCTGTTGATCTTGCCTCCAAACCCAGGAAGCAGGCTTTCTTTGAGCTCATCTGCATCTTATAGTTGGCCTGATCCTACTAGGCTGGTGCTACATCTTGGTAGGATACACATCGGGGCACCAGTAATTGTCATAGGACTCTTCTCAATCCCTGGGACCTACTCAGGAGCCATGCTTTAAGTTTGAAGGAATAAGACATGCAGGTACTGGAGCTTTGTGAGGATAAGGGCAGATTTTAGAAGTGATGTATTTTAAACACAGCTTTGGGCTTCTCCAGTGGCTCAGTGGTAAAGAATTTGCCTGCAATTCAGAAGATGCTGGTTCAATCCCTAAGTCGGGAAGATTCCCTAGGAAGAAGACACAGCAGCCCACACCAGTATTCTTGCCTGGAGAATCCCCTGGACAGAGGAGCCTGGCAGGCTACAGTCCACGGGGTTGCAAAGAGTTGGACACAACTGAAGTGACTGAGCACACACGCAAATACACCTTTAGCCGAAGTGAAGGCAAGATATCAAAGCCAGTCTTTTTTAGCCAATTGACTGGAATTTCTCTTTTGTTAAATTTTCTACTTAGAAATAAAATATCCTTTTGCCACACAGGCACCAGTATGTTCACAAGTAGGTGACTTGGGGTCACGGTCCAGAGTTATCCATTGGAGGGCTTCTGGTTCCAAGGTTTCTTTTTTAAATTTACTTGTTTTTAACTGAAGGATAATTGCTTTACAATATTGTGTTGGTTTCTGCCATATATCAGCATGAGTCAGCCATAGATATACATGTGTTCCCTCCCTCTTGAGCCTCCCTCCCACCTCCCCACCCCACCCCATCCCACCCCTCTAGGTTGTCACAGAGCCCCATTAAGTTCCCTAATCACACAGCAAATTCCCACAGACTATCTATTTTACATACGGTAGTATATATGTTTCCACGCTGCTCTCTCCATTCATTCCATCCCCTCCAAGGTTTCTTTGAGCAAACAGAAGAACAATGCCTGGACTTTTCTTTGCAATAGTACTTATGAAACAATAGCTACCTAAGGATTCTATGAAACACTCTGCTGAAAATAAAACTCCCCATACAAAACACTCACATAGCCAATGAAGGTGACAAGGAGATCTATGGATGACATTGAAGAGCCTGGCCAAGATATTCACACAAAATTAAATCTTTTATTCAGAGATACTCTGGATCAGAAGGTAAAAAAGGAACAACTGACCTGATGTTTGTGCTACACAAATTACAGAACACAATAAAAACAATCAACACAGATAATTGCTTTTCCAGCGATGGAATGTTTGGGAGTTACAGTACAAAAGGCCAACAGAGAAAACTGTTTTACCAATATGTCTCTTAACAGTCAAGTGAATGTTACTCATCCTCATTTATAGAGTCTCATAAATACTTATGACCAAAAAGAACAGAATGTGTTAATGACTAAACTCTGACTCATTTCTCTCACCCTGTAGGTAGTCTATTGCCAAAATCTATGGCTTCCTAAATGTCTCCTATAATTATGCCTTTCCTGTTTACTATCTACGTGGTTTACAACACACATACATGATGTCAGTAGGGTCAGAACAGCACCAGGACACCGTTTTACAGATTACTAACACTGGCCATCAGCCGTATTAGGAAACTGGTTCAATGTTACTTGAATAATAAAAGATATAATCTCAGTTTCTCATCTGGAAGGTTATTTTTAAGGCACCATCTAGCTCTGAAATCTAGCTGAGGTTTGATAATTCCACACCTTCCTGTTCTCCATCGGTCTGCCACTGTCTCAGCGTCAGACTCAATCATTTCTCACCTAGGCAACTACAATTTCTTCTTTATCTGCCAGCAGTTAACTTGAGGGAACAAATCCCTCTTCTTCATTTAGCCCTCTCACTCTACTCTATGACATTAACTCTCTTGGCTGTTGTTTTCATAGCCAAGATGTTCATCCTATTTTCCCAATTCTCCCAGCACAGACTAAATTAGACATCTGGTGCCACCCACTTGGAGCTGGCCACTCCAAGTCTCAATAGTCTCTGATGGGTTCCTTTACAGAGTCTCCTCTTTCTGATGCCCCTACGATTCCACAAAGCTCTCTGATGTGCAAACATATGCATTTGATTTCACTCCACCTAGCTGCCTACAGTTTCCTCTGCTTTTGTCTTCATTCAAACAACATTTACAGTCTCCCTCAAAAAAGTCGCTTTCCCAATTCCCAATTTGGTAAGGCCACATCCCATGTGAAAAAGGAGATGGCTGTTCATGCTATCTGCTACAGACAGCAAACTCCTGCAGGGCAGTGAAAAAATTTAATTAGCTGTACATTGTAGAAAACAGAAAATTAGCACTCAATGTGTGTTAAATAAAGAAAAACAGGAAACTTTTTTTTTCTTGCCATTTGATGTTTTTATGTGTCATGTTTTGAAATTATTCTGCTCCAAATACAAACTGGAACCAGTATCAAGAGGTTTCTACAACAGGTACTTTAAAAACCATCCCCACCCACAGATAATGAAGCCTCTGGATATTTGACTTTGATGATATGACATCTCTAAGGGAACTTTGTGGAAAGTCACATTATTTTTAACTCATGCATGTATGTTCTTTCCATTATGCACTGTGGGTTTGTGCATCATATAGTACAAAGCATAGATAACATTCACAAATAAAGTCAAGCTACATGAGTTTTCTTTTTGCCACCATTATGTCCCTGGCACCTCACTGATGCAGAGTAAACCCTTGATGAATATTAAATTTTAATTTAAAAATGCATTTTTAATTTCTAAGTCATGAGCAGGATATAAGTTTTAATTGTATAATTTCCATTCTGTACATGATACATTTCAAAGGTAGGGGTACTAATTTGAAGGTGGTTGGTCCAGGCAACCAGGTTTACCCCTGCCTAAGAGTTCATGCAACTCCTGGAAACAGAATTGAAGTGCCCAGGGATTAAAAAATATACCCAGGTCACACAAAAGATTCCTCAGCAGTCTTAGGTACACACTTTTGATTCATTTCTCATTTCCAATAAGTTTCAAAAGACAAAAATCTTCTGTAAAGATATCCTTCATGCCTTCATGGCTATGCTTTCTTTTCTAATCCCATGGCCACTGCCTGACCCAATCGACCAGCTTCTCACAGAGGAGTTACTGAAGTAAAAGTAACAAAGACTTCCCTGATTTTCTGACTTTGCAGTTATAATACAGTATCCCCCATAATCCAACACATCTTTCTTAAACAAGCATTTTCTATAGCACCTTCCAAAACTACTGGGTTCTGTGATTTTTCTATTTATCAACACAAACCACTCTGACATTTAATACTTTTGTAACCCAGGATAAGAAACCTAGGCACCATTCTTGACATTCCCTTTCTGTGCCAATTCTCCTTCTAAATTAAGCTCTAACCTACCACACCAAATCCTATCTGTTCCACTCTCAAGTCCAAGATATTAGCATCTCTCTCTCAGACTACAGCAAGTCTGTAACATTTCCTGCTTTTTACTTACAAAACAGCACAGAGATTAAGAGCAAAGACTTCTTCAGTTCAAAGACAAGTCTTGGTAGCAAATAACTATGTAAACCTGGTGAAAGGAATTGACTTCTTGTAGCTTACTAACTTTATCTCTAAAATGGGACATAACAATAGTACCTACCTCATGGTGTTGCTGGGCTTTCCAGGTGGCACCAGTGGTAAAGAACCCACCTGCCAATGCAGGATATGAAAGAGACATGGGTTCGATCCCTGGGTGTGAAGATCCCCTGGAGGAGGGCATGGTAACCCACTCCAGTATTTCTGCCTGGAGAATCCCCATGGACCAAAGAGCCTGGCAGGCTACAGCCCATAGGGTTGTGCAGAGTCGAACATGACTGAAGTGACTTAGCGTGCACGCAAAGGGTTGTTATGAGGATTAAATGGGTATTTATAAAGGGATCAGAATATTGTGTGTCACAGAGTAGGTGCTATACAGGTAGTAGCTTGGTGATAATGGTGATGATGATGATGATGAAGATCCACTCAATTTACTATATACACAAGAACCAGAACAAGCTTATAAAACTATGTCATATTGGAAAATATTCTCGCTCAAAACTTTCCAAAGAATTTCCTTTAATGACACAAAGAACAAAATTCAAATTCTCTACTCTGTCCTCAATGTCCAGCATGATCTGAGTCTTGTCTACCCATCCAATTCATCTTGAACTACTTACACCCTTCCTGACTCCAGGCTCTAAGTGTTAGTTTACAGAACCCATCAATATCTTTTAGTGTTATCTGTTCTATCCTCCACCCCTCACCTACCTGACTCCTTCTGAACCTTTAGATCTTGGCTTGAAAGTCAACTCCCTACAGATGTTTCCTCTGACCACCCTACCTAAAATGTTTTCCCATCTCCCAGTTTCACTGTGGCAGCATCTAGCTCATATCACCTTCACCATATAGCAGCATTGCTACTACCATTACTTATCACAAACTTGCTTCTTATATCTGTTTACTTGGTTTTTGCTTGTCTGCTGCAGTCAACTAGAAGGTAAGTCACGTAAGGGCAGTATATTACATGTGTCTTTTCCACCACTGACTCACCAGCGCTGGACAGAGCCTAGGAGACGGTGTGTATGCCATCATTATTCATGGGACATCCTATCAATGGTTTTAATTTTATTCAACTATTTGTCTCTACTCCCAAATTCTTGCTCTCCACTGTGTTCACAATAACGGTCTCCTCTTTGCATCAAGGTACCCTATATCCATCTCTGAGACTTCACTCATCACCTCCCTTGCCAGGAATACTCAACCCTTCCTGCTTGGTCTGCCAAAATTCCGATGAAGTCATCTTGCCCTCACTGATCTTTTGCTCCTTATTATTTCTCTATCACTTAAAATGTCTCCACAAAATTATAATCCTTATATATATATATATATAACAATATTCTAATTCTTTAATATATGCTGCCATCATTTCCTCAACTAAACTCTGAATACATATGTTTGTATATATACTTATTCCTAGAATTACTTTGTCAAAGAACATTGATTTAGAATCAAGTGATTAGAATTAGATAACTTCATATGTATTAGATATATTTATTAGATGTCTTAGATAACTCCATAAGGAGGATCTTAAAGAAAACTAAGGCCCATATGTACATACTAAAGTTCTTAATATCCACCCAGTAAATCTATCATCTTTAACATCTTAACACTTTTAAAAAAATAAATTTACTTCTCTATCCCAAAAGACACTTTTGTAAGTTTTATAAGAATTTGGTTTTGCTTGGGTGGTGATGACACCTAAGCATCCCAAAGTATTTCAGACTCTAAAATTTGCAGGAACAAAACATACTGGAGACCATATGGAAACAAGTTCTTCAAGAATTCTGTGTAGTTAGCATCTGTTTCTATCAAAACTGGTACAGAAATTGATGAACTTGGCTTTTGGTTTCTTTTCTCAGGCTAATGCCTCAAAGATAGTTTCATCAAGGAATACTACTAAAAAGTGCTTTGCCAAGATCTTAATAACAGAGTTACATTTTCTTTAAAGTTCAAGGATTACTCATACTTTGTTCTCCTTTAATTCAAACTGGTTAACTTCTTTTATCAAGGCTACAGTTTCAGTACAAACACCTGTACTTCTGAACATAAGTGCTACTGACTCATGCATCTTTGTCTAATGAACTCAGAGATCAAGTGTAAGAGCAATAAGTGTAAAGAGTAACTTTTGTAAACATTATTGACCTTCAGAGCCAAGCTCTGCATGGCCTTGCCTCTTCCACACACCGATATTGCTCTAGGGGCTACTTTTCCTATCACTTAACAAAAAATTATGGGCAGCCAGCTCTTTACCAGGAATTGTTCTAGGAGCTAGAAACCTTGCAGGAGAAGACAGGCAAGGTCAGTGTTCAAGGGATTTAGTAGCATTCCACTGGTCATCTTGGCTCATTCTGTGGCTGACAATCATACACCAAGATTTCTTGTCTTCATCTGGTACTTCTCTCAATGCTGAAAGGCAAAATAAAATCTCCTTCTTGATATATTATACTTCCTAATTCTTTTAAATTGATAGTATTTACTTCTAAATTCTCAAACTTTTCCCATCATATTTAATAGTACCATGTTTATAGATCTAGAGGCTTGCCTGGTAGCTCAGACAGTAAAGAATATGCCTCCAATGTAGGAGACCTGGGTTCAATCCCTGGGTTAGGAAGACCCCTGGAGAAGGGAATAACAACCCACTCCAATATTGTTGCCAGAATTCCATGAACATGGACTCATTATTATTAATTTTATATTACAAAAAAAAAAAGCCCATTTGAATTTGGTTAGACATAAGTGTTTACTAAATCACTGGTTCTCATGGAAAAAAATACATAAGCATAATAATTATTTCTAAAATTTCTTCACATCTAGAGTCCAAATTACTGATCAATTCAGAGTCATTAAGGTTCATAATTTCCATATAAAATATTCCTTTGTGCCAAGATCCTTGGTGAAAGAGCACTTTTAAATCATGCCTCATTACTGTCTTCAGGATTCTCCTGCAGGCTTTAGATTATATAAATATCAGTATCCATGTATATGTGTGTGTGTGTGTGTGTGTGTACACTGATATAAATTTTTATGCCCATATATAAGCATTAACAAATGCATCTCAATTGTCACCTACATGGCAGCAATTGCAGGATGCCTTTTGATTTCACACATGTTAAAATGTAAAAAATAATGTGCTTCTTAAAAATGATAAAGTATATAACAAGAATGTAAGCTAGTTTTTTTTTTTTTCAAATGTGCACTATAGCTACAAATTTTAAAAGAAAAACACTCCTAATTCTATCCACAAGTACCTTCAAGGGCAATGTTAGTCTCACACAGAGAAGCAGTGACTAAATGGCAAGTCCCAAAACCGTTAAAAACCGCCCAAATATGACCATTCTCATCAATCCCTAAGGCAGAAACAAGAAATGTGCTCCCCTTCAAAAGTTACCAGCATCTGCTGTTGGCTCTGTTAGAGGAAACGGCTCAAAAGTGAGACCACGAACTGAGACTTCCTACAGAAAGAGCTTTGCCAAGAACCTTAATTTAGCATTGTGAAATCCTAGAGCTGGGAGAGAATTTGAAGAATGTCTAGTCCCAATATCTTTCTCTGGCACTGAGGAAATCCAGACCTGAAGTCACAGAAAGTGAAAGTGTTAGTTGTTCAGTCGATTCAGACTCTTTGTGACTCCGTGGACTGTGGCCCACCAGTCTCCTCTGTCCATGGAATTCTCCACAGTGGAGTGAGTAGCCATTCCCTTCTTCCTGTCTCAGGGATCAAACCTGGGTCTCCTGCCCCGCAGTCAGATTCTTTACCATCTGAGCCAGACGCTAGACCTCAAGCTTCCTGCATCTTGTGCCAGAGCTCTTTCTTGCACTCACTGCACGACTTCTCTGGGAGTCATTCCAGCACTTCTGGAAGAGAAGTGGTACCCCATTCATGCTTCCAATATTTCACATTGAAGGGACACTGACTGCAACACAGTTCTTATAGGCTTCATTGGAGAGGATTAAAAAACGCCTTTTCAAACATTCTTAAAGCCCAATTTGAAGTGACCTAAGGACCTCTAGGAAAGACAGAGCTGATTAATGGGTAGGAATCACTGATCTAGAACAAAAGTCTGTGAACTACACTTCTTAGACAAAACCCTACCTTCCATCTGTTTTTTAAAAGAAAGTTTTGTTGGAACACATTCATGCCCATTTGCCTCTGTATTGTCTATGGTTGTCTTCAAGCTATAATAATGGTTGCATAGTTACAATGGAGATCACATAGACTACAAGCAGAAAATATTTACTATTTGACTTTTTACAGAAAAAGTTGACTGTCTCCTTACCTAGAAGACAGGCTTTTAAGGACAGAGGTTAGGAATAATGACAGGCTACAGCTTCAGGCTCCAGAATAGATTTTATGGATTGACAGTACAGAAAAGACTATTTTTAAACACACATGCCACCAGGGCACTCATTATACCTCATATTCATAATTAAACATCCCATAGAACAGAACATAAACACACATACAAACACACATGCACACTTTCAGAAAAAAAGCAAGTTTATTTTTTTTTTTCCTTTAGTTACCTGCCAGGGCTATCCTTGTTGTCACAATCTAATTAAGTGATAAATTTATTTCTTCAGCTATGAAGAATTCTTCAATCACCCTCTTGATTCATTCATGCGTCCCCAAACCCTTGTCCCATGTATTTGAGCCCTGACCCCAAACTATCAACACTCCCACTCCTGAGTCATTCAAAACAGTAATCTATTTCTCTGCAGTACTACTGCAATATAGTTCTTGTCTAACGGACATTGATTCTTTACAGAATACATCCTGCAAATAGTACGCCTCCACAAACATAAATAGGTTGCAGAAGTTCTATTAATATTATAAATTAAAATACTGCCTTATTTTTATCCAAAACTTGATAAATATGTATTACTTTTAGATTACAATTGTATGGTTATCAACAGCAGAAACTTTGGAAATAACTGTGTTCCTCACTTAGCCCAAAAATATCCACTTAACGCTAAGCAAATCAAGGGATTGACTTGATGGTGAAAACTCAAAAGGACTCCTTCAGCATAATCCATATAAATGAATCAAGAATTTAGCTTACAGTCATGCTATATTTTAAATCAGGACATAACTTAGGTATTAATGCTGTGTCTACAGATTTTTGCTTGGGGAATTTTTTTTTTTTTTTTTTTTGCCAAAAAAATTTAGCTCACAAAAGAAGAATCACTGTATTTATTTGGAAATCAATTTATAGATAGTGAGTCTAGATAAAAAGTACCAATTCTTCTTCAGAAAGTGTTATGGAACTTATAAAGTTTGAGACAACTTGGGCAATAGTACAACCTCTATACTGATGTGGTAATCTGCTAGATGGAAAATATATAACCAAATAAATGCCTCTTTAAGTGTACCACCTCCCATGGCCTTAATGTGCCACCCGCTAATATTTTACAGGCAGTTCCTACAAGAATAGAAACATCCTGAAATGCAATTCATTAAATGAGTCCCTCAACCATACTTTTAAAAAAATATTCTGAACTCTAATTGATTCTGTAAACTTTCCAACAGAGAGCTTTATGTATGCTAATAGTGTTGGCCAGAGAACATCCCCAGCAATGTTGCCTGGGTAAGTAAACCTAAGAGAGAGTTTGGCAGTCATCCGCACCAAGGTTTTCCTAAGCCTGCAAGAACGCCTCTAAATTCTGCAATTGGTGAAAATGCTCCTTTAGATATTCATACTTTCCAATCTCTTCATTTCCTCTCAGCTTGATTTCTAGCATTTTGGTTCATTTGCTCTCAATCCAAAATAAGATAAAGTAAGCTTACTGAGAATTTAGGAGAAAATATAAAAGATCTGGGGATGCCGAGAAGAAATACAAGAAAAACAAATATGGCACTGGGACATTAGACAAAACCTGTCATAGAGTTGCAGAAAGAAGAAAAACAGATTTATTTGGATAAAGAAAAATAGTATATGAAAAATAAATAAGAAGTTGAATGGAGTGGGAGATGAGAAGGCGGGGAACAGAGGAATGAGGGTAAATATGACACTCATATGGGGAACTCCTGGCTGTGAGAGCTTATAAACATTGGAATGATTTAACAGTCTCCTTGGGAGAGCTGTAAAATGCTTTGTTCCTGGAAATGTTTACACAAAAGGTAGGTAAATTGATGCAGAGAAGTAATTTAGTTGACATCTCTAGACGTCCTTCCAACTCTGATTCTATGATTCTGTAACTTTAGAATGAGTAAGGTGACGCCAAAAAAATAACAAGAAAAGAACCCAAGCTTATGTTAAGCATACACACAAGATTTATGGTCTGCCTCAGACTTTTTTCCAAAGTAACATAGAGCGAATTTCAAATGCATTGTTCTGTGCTGGTAATCATTTGTTTAAGTGCTAAGAGTGACTCAGTGCAGTTGTGTAACAATATTCAGTCTTTACACGTAATTGCCCGTCTGGCTTTCTTTATATTCTTGGCCCAATTTTCTTAAATCTCCATATCAAATAGATGTCTCATCAGCTTTCCAAGTCTTCCTAAAGCCCACACAGCAACAAAGACCTAGCACAGCCAAAAATAAATAATTTTTTTTTTTTAATCACAATTTCTACAGCCTCTACTCATTATTTCTATATTCTTAATGACAGGCTCAGCCTTAGTTAAATCAGTTAAAGAACTTTCTTTTCTCTCAAATTTACAAATTGTTGATCCATTCTAATGCAGTTTTATTCTACATTATGAGGTATGCCTTCCTGGGAAGTAGCAGCATACTTAAGTTTTTTTTTTCTTTCAATATAATATAATGGGCTTGATTTGGAAGATGCAAGTTTATTCTGCATCTTCTCTTTATCTGAGTTTAACAGTACATGTAGCTATTCTCCTTTTGGTCCATCACACACAAAAAAATTGTTCATGCTGTTTTACCATCATGCAAATGTAAGTGAGGCTCTAACAACAATTCATGGTACCAGCATTCCTCAGAGTCTTATCTTTTATTTCTCTCTACTTTATATGCCCATTTTTTAGGGGTAACATTGAATTTTGAAAGCCAACTTTCAATTACGGCATATTCAAAAGCTGCACTATTCATACCTGGCTGAAATTTCCATGAGCACTATATTTGGACTACTATTTCCCACTATCATTTTAAGTGAGCACTTTTTTTCTTTTTACTCACTCTGAATAGATACCAAAGTACCCAGTCATTATTCCTTTGGCCAACCTCTACTATTTTCTCTTCCCCTTTCCTTTTACTCCAGTAATTACTTGCTTTCAGTTCTTTTTATAGGCCAACCAATTCATCACATACATTCAGTATTTTCTCATAATTTTCACTATAAAAACTGTCTCTGACATCTCGCCAATATCCTACTGGTCTCACCATTTCTGCTTTTATTTAAATGCTAATTATTTCGGCCTTGGGAATTTTGGAAGCATTAATGAGTACATGGGAAAACTGATGGTCCTAAAATTTTAAGGTCATTAACTCAACTAGTCATTAACTCTCAAAAAAGGTCCTTATAGGAAAGAAGGTTTTATTATTTCTGTATCATCTTTAATTTTAAAAAAGGATCTTTTTTCCCCTGGTACAACTGGTTTTTAGACATAACAGGATTTATGAGTTTAAAACAAATTTAGGAAATGTCAAAGAAGAATTTTAAGTCATTATCAGTTAGTGAGTCATTTTAATTATATACAAGGGACGCCAATAAGTAGATTAATTTCTTTAATTACAGACAAAATCAGAAGAGAAGGTGAAAACACAACTGTTTGAGAAAAGTACAACACCCCCCTACCCCAATCTCCTTGGGTAAGCAACACCCAACAAAGAGCCAATCAAGATATTCACAAGGAAACCATTTTACTCATTTCCAGATTCTCTGAAAACCAGAGCACAGAGTGAGTTTTGTAGTAAGACATATGCAACCCCTCCCCTGAGTAATGGCTCTGGGCCCTTTCCCTTATGAGAATTTCCCAACTCCCCTCAATTTGACCAAGCTCAGCTCCCAACACTAATTGGCCATCAGGCCAATTCCCTCTAACATAGAACAATGAACTGAACTTTGCTTGGGGGAAAGTGTCTTTATGTCAGCGTGTAAGTATATAAATATAAACAGCAAAGCTGGACAAAATGCTTATGGCTCTTCCTGTATAATCATGATGCAACCCCTAGAGTCTTGGAGCACTTTCTTATACGTGGCATGAGATGTGACAGTATCTCCTTGGGCTTTTCTTGCCCAGACCTGGGCCAACCATTTCTCTAGAGACCCTCATTTCTTTGTCTAGATGAATGTATTTAGAAAACAAATTCTGAGCACTAAGTGGGCTCCTTACTGTAAAGGTATTCTTGTATCTAGACCTTTCCAGTTTATAGCTCAAGAAAATACACCTATGCTTTCAAGTCCAAGTCAATACCAGCAGATGAGACAAAGATTCATTGTGAAGCTAATGAGCTCCTTCTAAGGTTCTATACCTAATTTAGTATTTCTAATTTTTCTTAAAAAGATTCTCCACAACTGTATAAGCTTCAAGACTTAACAAAAACCCTGTATTCCTATATCCTCATACCCTAACACAGGGTGTTCCTTATGTTCTATAGCACCATTTATGTAATCTGCCTTCCCTGGTAGCTCAGTTGGTAAAGAATCTGCCTACAATGCAGGAGACCCCGGGGTGATTCCTGGCTCGGGAAGATCCCCTGAAGAAGGGATAGGCTACCCACTCCAGTATTCTTGGGCTTCCCTTATGGCTCAGCTGGTAAAGAATCCACCTGCAATGTGGGAGATCTGGGTTCAATCCCTGGGTTGGGAAGATCCTCTGAAGAAGGGAAAGGCTACCCACTCTAGTATTCTGGCCTGGAGAATTCCACAGTCATTCAGTCATGTCTGACTTTTTGTGACTCCATGGACTGCAGCCTATCAGGCTCCTCTGTCCACGGGGTTTTCCAGGAAAGAATACTGGAGTGGGTTGCCATTTCCTTCTCCACTGTATAGTCCATGGGGTTGCAAAGAGTTGGACATGACTGAGCGACTTTCAATCTGCCTTCTTTGACAGTGAAAACTCTGATTCCCCAAAGGATCAATATATAAACTCACCTTCTTTATCTTCTAATATACTTAAAATAATCTTGGGATTACATTATCAATAGCAATACCTACAATAAACCTGCTAAGTTCAGTTTAAGATTTTATTGCCATTCTGTGCTATGAATGAATTCTAACAAAGGGCTGTTCAAAGCTATTTGAATTTTTACTTTGTGTGGTTGTGTTATCAATTTCATAACATCAGGTTCATTTATATGTGTTTCTATTTAATTTTTGGGGCTTTTACTGATAATTTAATCTTATTTTCACTAAATATTTACATTACTCAAAACTCAAAATGATAGAGCTAGAGATAGCATTCCTATCCTTAACCTCTCCAATCTGTTCCTACCCATCCTGAGGTCTCTGCTATGAAATGTCAGTTTATCCCTGACTCCTATAGGGAAGAGTAGCCATACTCTCTGTTCCTCTCCATCATTCTTAAGTTGCTTTACAGTCCTTAAAACTACCTTTCACTATAGGACATAATTATATATTTGTGGAAGGAGACATAACAATATCCATTCCGTAAATCTGTAGTGTATTTAACCCATCCTCTATTGAATGGTATGCAAGTTTTCCCCAGTCTTTCACTATTGCAGACCCTGCTGTAATGAACACCCATTTACTTATAGTTGCGTTCATTTTTATATTTAATATATTTAAAATATTAATCTTCAACAAGATATATACTTCAGTGTATAGTACAGAAGAAACAAAAATCTAGATGTGTTTTATAAGATAAATATGATTTCAAAGACATTTCCTACCTATGGCAGCTTCAGTTTAAGCCGCAGACTTACAGATAGTATATACTGGTTTCACTTATTCTCAGTGGTAAATGCTTGAGTGGATGCAAAAACTTGAGAAGAATACAAGAAAATTATTTCTAAGGTCCTACATAACCCGAATACTCCAAGTATCCAAAGCTCTTTTGACTGTATAAAATATACAAGTTTGCTTTAACTCATTTTTCCTAGATTTTTTAAGACACTGATGCATAAAACAATAGAAGTCTTCTGGAATAGAGTATTTACATCTACAGGTAGCATTGCTAAGTCGCTTCAGTCGTGTCCGACTCTGTGCGACCCCATAGACGGCAGCCCACCAGGCTCCCCCGTCCCTGGGATTCTCCAGGCAAGAACACTGGAGTGGGTTGCCATTTCCTTCTCCAATGCATGAAAGTGAAAAGTGAAAGTGAAGTCACTCAGTCATCTCCGATTCTTCCAGACCCCATGGACTGCAGCCTACAAGGCTCCTCCATCCATGGGATTTGCCAGGCAAGAGTACTGGAGTGCGGTGCCATTGCCTTCTCCAACAGGTAGTAATAGGGTTCTTTAATTTGATGTTTACAGCAAAAATAAGGACGGTAATGGATAACACTGATTTTTTTTTTTTTAAATCTGAGTTCATAATGATACTGTGAGAAAACAAAGCGAAAGAGCAGAGGACCAACTGTGTATGTCGTAAAGTGGAATACCAAAATGTGAACAATTTGGCAATATAAGAGAAAGGTATTCAAGTGTTCTTTAAAATGTTTCAAATTTTTAAAAAATTGGGGAAAGGAAAACAAATCATGAAGATGAGTGTGAAAAGCAAGGAGCTGGTACATAGTGAGATGCAGAGACATCCACCTCTTTCTCACCCTTCTGTTCCTCATCCTACTTTCTCTCTAAAAAAATAAGTTGCAGTAAATTCCTGCTTTGACAAAACCAAACATAACTCCATATACAGTGTGCCATGGATAATGCATTCTCAAGAACTATTTTATTTTAAAATATAAAAAGGTACATTAGAGGAGTTCCTGGGAAGTGGAAGGGACATTTGAAACTAATCCAAACATAAATGTAAATACTGTAATAGCAGGATATTTTATGTGTCTGTTTGATAGGCAAACTGCAACACAATCCTAATTAAATGCAGTCTCTTTAGAAATGCATACTGTACACACAATAGTAGTAACTTTACCATTAACATTTATTATAAATCCAAAGGTGATTTAGGAAATGTTACATAACATACATTCCAGGGAAGTGTCAAATTAAACTAAGGAGGGTTGGTCTGCTTATGCTTCATTCTCAGCTTCTCACCTCACTTTTAGATTCCCACAGCTTCAGGGGGTTGTCATCCTAAGCAGGCATTACTTATTCATTCAATGTGTTTCTCCTCACCACCAAAAGCTTATCTCTGCTTTGTGTCTGCTCTGTTCAACCCTCTGCTCCCCAATTACTAAGCACTGCATGGAAATTCACCTTCTGTATCCGTTTCCTTCATGGTCCACAGTATTTGCTGGCTAGCCTTAGAAATCATTCCTGCTTAGCATGCGAATTAGGAGAATCAGTTGACCACTCCCTAAGTGTATTAACTGCAGCCTTCTGACAAAGATACCACAACTTGCTAACGCCTCATTCACATCAACGTTATTCCCACAACGTTCTCTGTAAACTACAGCCCTGAGCACATCTTTATAAAACACATTATTTAATAGCGAAATGATTTGCCAAGGTCTTTATTGTATCCCAATTAGATCACGTTCCTTCAGGGCAGATATCCTATCTTGAACATTTTTGTATCCCTACACATAACCCAACACTTAGCACATTATAAACACTCAGTAAAAGACCATGGGACTTAATTATCAAATTGAAAACAATTTATTTCTGGAAACACTTCAACCTGGAAGTAGACTGTGCATTTCAGAGAGAATTCTTTGTTTTAAGAAAAACCAACCTAGTAAGGAGAATAACAAAGCAGGGAGACCAAAGACCAGTAGCCTTTTCCAGTTGCCAGAAAAACTCCCTGTGGTTGAATGCAGGTGAATTCAAAAAAACCTGTTAGCTGAAACAAGGGCAGCCTTATAGGAGAAGGGTGCTCAATACCCAACCTTGAGATAGCCCAACCAAAGAGCCCCTTTCAAAAGAACAGAATTTCAGCCATTTCTGTGAACCATCACTTTAACCCAGGTGATTCTTATTAAACTCAGAAAGAAAAAAAAAAAATGTAAAACCTTACTCAAAACAATTTTCCAGGAAAAAAGTACAATAGATTATATACGTTCACCAATTTACTCCTGGAACCTAAAACCTTGATCTATTTACTATCCTGGTCCTACACAAAACAACAGTAGTTCTAGAAAATAAAAAAAGGAGAAACTATCTTGAAAGGCAAACTGCAATCACGGGGTTAGCCTCTACACTATCCTACAGTAGAGAACAAATTCTAAAACTTTCAACTATGGAAAACAACTTGCAACACTGTAGTTCTCTAGACCTGAGAGATTCTAAGAATGAAAATGAACTGAGGTGAAGGTAGAAGACCAGAATTCTAGACTCAGCATCAGTTTCTTCTGTCCCACCAAGCAAAGAACTTACCTTCACCTCCTACTCTTAATCTGAAAGTTGAATATGTTGAACTTGACATGATTTTCAGGTTCTTTCAAGGCACATTACTTAAAAAAAACCCATGTCTGACTTTTTTTAATGCAAATAAAAGTAAAAAGTGGTGAAACTGCCCATAAACTGTCTTAGTATGTAAGAGTTTTAAGTGATTTCCTGGGTTGTCCTGCCCAGACCTAGCTCAGAAGACCAACACTGAGATCTCATGATTTTACTCTCAGAGGTTGGGAATGCTGACTGCAGATTGCTTACAGCTGATTCCACTCAAGGAGTTAATCTCAGATGCAGGGGTTTACTGGTAACAAACACTTCTTCCCAAAGAAGAACCTCCAAATATCAATCATTGCAGAGGTACAGAAGCTCAGCCTTCTTGCCTCAGTTTAAGACATCTCCAAAAGGCAGTCCTAGGTCTAGAGCAACCTAGTTTAAAAAATCCAGGTACCAGTATTATTTTGTGTTTGTTTTTAAGATTTCTGAACCTCTATTCTGAGATGCGATTACTTTACAATGTCTGATCTTTGTAAGAATTTATTTGAAACTTTGTTAGGAAGAACCAAAGCAGTCTTTGCTGTTGTTCACTTGCTCAGTTTTTGCGACCCCCATGGCCTGCAGCACGCCAGGCTTCCCTGACATTCACTATCTCCCAGAGGTGGCTCAAACTCATGCTCATTGAGTCAATGATGCCATCCAACCATCTCATCCTCTGTTGCCCCCTTCTCCTTCTGCCTTCAATCTTTCATCTTTAGTCTGGAGTTAATTTTGCCTCGATAATGAAGCAATAAATAATGTTCTGAACACTCTGCCCAACACCCACCCCCATGTGGCTGATGGGAATTCCAACAATTTCTGACCCTCTCTATGCTCAGGGTATTGTTTTGATTGCTCCTTTTTGGTAGTTATTTTCCCAGCTTTGAGAAGTCAGATGAAGATCCCAGACTCTCAAAGACGTTTGGAGCATCCTCTCCCTCTTTCTCTCAATCTCTCTCTGCAGTTCTCTCCAATATTTTTATCTGAGAACTCTAACCACCTCAATGCTCCCAAACTCCCAAAGCTGTCTCCTCAGCTCAAAATACAAGTGAGAACACAAGACTATATCAAGGAAATGAAGCATCATGATCAAACTGACCAAGTTTATGCATCAACCCATGCAAATCTATGTGATTTTTCTCAAATAAGTATCAGTCAGTATGACCCCCTCTCCTAGAAATCCCAGACATATCTGAAATACAGAACAAGTACACTTCCCAGGAAGTTTTATTAAGATGTTTAATTAGCAGAATATACTATAAAACACATTTACCTAGAATCATTGACATTTCTGAGATGATTTCAACCTACAAAACCAAATGCTCTTACACCCCAGTAAACTGCCAATAACTGAGCTACCAGCACTCTTCCCATGGCCTCTGTACCTCATGGTTTCATAGGAAACAACGATGGAATTCCTGTACAACAAACTCCCCTATTTTCAGAGAACTTTTTGGTCTCCCCTGACAGTTGTGGGTCCCTGCAGTCACGCCGGAATCACGCACTCTTGTACCCAAAGACATAGAGTTATACAAGTCAAGATAAGCTCAGAAAATTTTCCACCTACCAGAAATTTGGAATGAAACCTAGAGATACCAATTAATTTCTTTGGTGCCTGAATTAAAATAACCTTTACAATGGTTTGCAGCTCTTACATGGAAAAGCTGAGATAAGCTGATCTATAGAGAAGAGAGTGAAGATGAGCTACAAAGAGAAACAGATTTGGGAGAGAGTGAATGAGGTTATAACAGCTTTACAATTCTCAGTAATTTCCCTGTGTGAGATACATCTATGTTTCCTGACATGAATTCCAATAAGAAACAACTGGGTTGGCAAAAAATTCCATGCGGGCCTTTCTGCACAATGTTATGTAAAAACCCAAATGAACTTTTTGGCCAACTCAATATTTTAATAAATTCTCCTTTTTCACTTAAACTAGAATAACAGAAAAATTAACGTAACATGCCTTATGGGATGTAATCAAAATGCAACTTTATCTCCCATTGTCCCTTTAAACTTTATTCACTAAAAGAAAAATTTTCTCTTGCCCTTGCATGAAATTGTTTCTCTAGTAAACCCCGTAAGTTTCTGTTTTCATTCAAGTATAAAATGTCCCCCAGTCACTTTAAAATCCAAAAACTGCCTCAGTTCTCTAAAGTATCTGGGCCTAGATAATTATGCAAACTCAATTTTCCTCTCAGGCTACTACTGACAGCAACCTGCAAGTGGAAATGCGGGAGAAGCTGGGTGGGGGGGCATCATCTCTCTTTCTCTACTCACCATGTCTCCTCTAACTAGTTTCTGACATCCCCAGGATTGAATCCAGGTGGAAAAGAGGTGCTGGGGTCAAGAGCAGTCATATTAGAAATGCTAGAATCAACTAGCAATAGACCCCTCTCAGTGAAAGATGTTCAGATGCTCACATATTTCATCAGAACCTTAGTGAATTTTCTAGAGGAATACCCCAATCACTACAGGCTTAATCCCTACAATTCCTGCAACGTGACACATACACATATCTTTTGGTAGCCCTCTCTTCTTTGGCCTTCACATTCCCAGGAATCCAGGTAATCTGTGCCATACAAAACTCTTTCTTGGAATTCTCAAGTTCTTTGAGAGGCTCTCTTGGACAGACTTAGACATGGCTTCACCATTTCTGTCTTTCCCATGAGTTCTACCCTTGGTGCATGGGAAGAAGGCATTCTCTGCACAACTGCCACTAGGAGTGAATGACATTTCAGACAGTCCTCTGTTCTCTTCCTTGGCCCTGCTGCCACCCGTTGACAGCAAAAGCCCCTCACCTGGATCTGCAGATAGATCTGACATTTTCTGAGTTGTCCTATTGAAGCAGAAGGACTCTCACTTCTTTCTCTGGAGAAGTGGGAATCTAGGCAAGAGTTTACACATTTCTTTTGTCTTCCTTGGGTCCTTTTATGCAATTGACCTGGGTCATGGTGCCTGAGAGGTCCAGGAGTCTAAAAAAAATCTGTCTGCTTTGTTCATTTCAATACAGGACCTTTGCTCTGAGTGTAGCTCCCTTTCCATCCTGGTACCTCAGGAAAGTTACATTTTATCATGCAACATTGACATTAGTTGGTTTCTGTTACTTTCCCTCCCATCCCTGACAAAGAACCATTAATGAAGCACCCCCAGTATTTATGGTGAATATCTACATTATAGGCTTTATGAACATGAAGGTAAATCTCACTGTTGAATGACTGTGTTAATGCAAGGTAACTGTTCTCTGAGTCAAGAATTTGAATCACATTAACTAACAAATGAGCTAGCAAACAATTCTACATCCTTATCCATGTGTTATCTTGAATTTCTTTACCCAGAGTGGACTAGAAAGTAAACCTTGTGAAATGGTTTAATGAAAAGATTATTCTTATTTTGAAAATAGAGGTTTTGAAAGTATCAAAAGTATAAAAGGCGAGGAGTGTAGAATATGACTGTGGCTTAAATCTATGACTGTTATCATAGATGGAGAAGGAAAATGCAACCCACTCCAGTACTCTTGCCTGGAAAATCCCATGGACGAGGAGCATGGTAGGCTATAGTCCATGGGGTCGCAAAGAGTCGGACACAACTGAGGACTTCACTTTCTTTCTTTTATTGTCATAAAACCCATGAGATCATTGATTCATTGAAGAAATATTAACTGGGTACCTATGCATGTACCTGGAGTAGGACATGGCAACCCACTCCAGTATTCTGGCCTGGAGAATTCCATGGACAAGTGGAGCCTGTCAGACTACAGTCCATGGGGTCACAAAGAGTTGGACACGTCTGAGCACCCCATCCACCACCACTTAGCATGTACAATCCATTATGATGGATGCTAAGTACAAATGCTGAATAAAATGGGCATGATTCCTGCTTCTTTGAAGCTTTCTATATTCACTCTAGCTAAACACACACACAAAAAAGAAAGATTCATGCAATTATTTCTGCCAGTGCCCTACTTACTCATCAAGGAAGAGAGAAAATTGTGATGAAAGGTAAAATCTGCTTAATTTATGATGTGAAAATATGTACAGGAAACATGTGCCTTTAGTCATAAATGTGAATCCTTAGAAAGCCAGGTGCTTGTACAAATTTTTTCCATGAGGCAAAAATAAATGAACTGACCTTTAACAGAGTAATGGTAAAGAAATATTTTTGCTGTGTATAATATGAAGTTAACAGGAAAAAAGAATAAGGTAACCACATTTCTGCAGAATTGCTCTCCTCCAATCTGAAGAAATTAAAGGAAGATGAAGGATGTAGCCCAGGACAGGAGCTCAATGTCTGATGAGGAAAACATCTGTAAATACATACACACATATGTCATGCGTAGTACACAGAACAGCCCTCCTCATTCACCAATGCTGCTTTCATCTTGCACATTCAAGGAGGACGAGGTTGATATTATAATAATGATGACATGTAAGATACTATAGGGTTTATTTTGCTAACAGAAATCCGATTTTAAATTTTATAAACTACCTTATTCTGTTATTTATGATGTTCTTGAATATTTCATTTACATTTTGCTTTATTAGAGATGTCCTATGTAGGACATGGATTTTGAAGAATTACCTCTCAGATTGTCAGAAGACCTACTAATTTTACCTAAAGCCAGCTGATTTAAGTCCTAGCTGACACCCATGGACAGTCAGACAGCCCTGTAAACCATGAATATTTAGAAACCTGCTTTAAAAGACTTTATCAGAAATGGATGATGATAACCTGCATTGTTGCTTCTGGATACTCTGTGTGTACTTAGCCAGTGTCTACTACTATTCAATACTAATTGATGATTCTTTTCTAGATTTTGGAACTCAGAACAGTCTCTTGAGAAATGTCTCACAATTAGGGTTAATTCATAATCCAGCTCAGGATACTCTTGAGATCAAAAAGAGGAATTATTCCAAGACAGGGAAACAACTTAAACGTTCACTGATGAATGGATAAAGATATGGTACATATGTAGATATGGTACATAGGTAGATAAAGATATGGCACATATGTATGGCTTTTTTAGCCATAAAAAAGATGAAACATTGCCATTTGCAGCAACATGGATGTACATACTCAGTGAAGTAAGTTAGAAAAGACAAATATCATATGATTTAGCTTATATATGGAATCTAAAATATGACACAAGTGAACCTATCTACATAAACAGACTCACAAACATAGAGAACAGACTGGGGGTTGCCAAGGGGAAGAGGGGGTGGGGGAGGGATGAACTGGGAGTTTGGCATTAGCAGATGCAAACTATTATATATATTAATAGAATGTATGAACAAGTCCCTACTGTTTAGCACAGGGAACTATATTTAATTTCCTATAAAAAACCATAATGAAAAGAAACATGAAAAAGAATGTATGTGTGTGTATGTGTATATATGTGTGTGTGTACATATATATATATATATATATATATGTATAACTGAGTCACTTTGCTATACAGCAGAACTAAGACAAATTGTAAATCAACCATAACTTCATTAAAATTAAAAAAAATTTTAGAGGAGGAGCTATTAATAAATATGTCAAACAAGAGTTATAAACCAGTAAAAGGCAACTCATGATCACCCTAGCTGAGTTTTCAATCAAACTACCTAAATACAGAGTCTAGGACATTTGCTTTTCTTGAACAGAAGAATAAAAATGTAACGCTGAAGGAAGCAGATGTCACAATGTGAGGAGATACACACCATGTGTGGAGGCTCATGGCTGAGACTTGTGTATCCTCAGCTGCTTAAACTGCTAAAGATAGAAGCAAGGAAGAGAGGAAAAAGATTTGATCTCACACCTCACTGCCCACTCAGTGTCCACCTCCTCCATATGGTGGCTAACTCATAGGCTCTCTGAGTTAATAACTAGAGTGCTCAGGATGAGTATGACATTGACTCAGGAACCATGTGATCCCATCATAGAAAAGCAGAGCAACTGGGAGCAAGAGACATTGCAAAAGAGCAAATTTTGCTAACTCACTTACAAATTGCAACTCTACAGGATTGCTCTGGGGAAATTTAGACTAGTATAATTTACCAACTATTTATCTTTAAATATAAATTATTTTCTCAGTATCATCTTCCTAGATTCCATATATATGTGTTAATTGCAGGGCAGCAATGGACTCACAGATATAGAGAGCAGACTTGTGAACACAGTGGGGGAAGCAGAGGGTGAAACAAACTGAGAGAGTAGCATTAAAACATATACATTACCATATATAAAATAGATAGCCAGTGGGGATATGTTATATGACACAGGGAACCCAAAGCAGGTGCTCTGTGACAACCTGAGGGGGGCGGGGCGAAGATGAGGAGGGAGGTTGGAGGGAGATTTAAGAGAGAGGGGACCTATGTATACCTATGGCTGACTCATATTGACATATGGCAGAAACCAACACGACATTATAAAGTAATTATCCTCCAATTAAAAATACATTTTAAAATAAATAAATGATAATTTTATCTATTAATATCTATACTAGAATCTTTTGTGTCAACAGGACTCTGACATTAGGGTTATTTATGTAACTTAAGGTTCTCTCTCTGATATACCCAGCAGGATGCTGGATCACCTCCCATATTCAGAAAGCTATAGATAAGTGCAGTTTTCTAATGACCTCTCAGAAAATGGTGGGTTATGCCAAGAGTATTTGTGTTTATTCCTGAAACAGAAAGGCATAACTTTATTTGAATAAATTACTTTTTGGGAATTATCTTTGCTACTGATACATTATCAAAATGGAAAATCACGAATTTATAACACATTCTTTCTACACTTTCATTCATTTGTTCATTCATTAATTTATTCAACAAATATTTATGTCTACCAAGCAGGAGGCATTGTGCTTGGTTATAAGGACACAGTGATGGATAAAACACAGTGTGGCTTCTGCCTTTATAAAGCTTTCCACTTAGTGAAAGAGACAGACAACAAAGAAGTAAATAAACCTACAGATCAAGAATATGGTCTGAGTCACTAGGAAATAAAAAGGGGATATATTTAGATAGAGTGGTCAAAGAAGGCTCTTGGAGAAGGTCTCCACTTGCTCCATTCTTTGTTATGGCCTTTAGATTCTCTCTCTCTTTTTTCATTTCTTCAAATTTCTAATCTTAAGTGGCATACCCTTATGAATTCATTTTCTCTCTTCTTCACATTTATTTGGTTGCCATATTATTCTACACTTCTACTCCCTCTTGTGTATGTGGCCTGACAGCTAGCAATTCTTATGAAAATTCCCCATTTTTCTCTGGTATATGGAAATTTAAAATCAAAACTTTATTCATCATTCACTTCATGTTTACAACTTTGTCACATTATACTAGAAAATACTGTTTAAGATGTGAAACAAGGGTCAGAGCATGTTCTGTAACCTTTTATTTGAAATTTCTTGTATGACCTGTATTGTTTTTCTAGAAAAAATAATCAAATCAGTTAGTGAGGCTACTTGTCCCATGAACATATCTTGGGTTTCTGATTTTCTGCCCTCTGGCTCAGATTTTTAATGGGATTCTTCTAAACACTTAACAAAGTATCTGCAACACCAGATCAAGGCATGAGAAGGTGTTTCTAATCATTTTATGTAAGCAAGTCAACAAATTCATTAAACTGCATATGGTGGGGTATTGCATACAGTGGGGTATATAAGCAAAGCTGACAGGCCAGCAGAGCAGAGCAATTTGCTTTCATTACTAAGTAACATCCATTTATCTAAGCTTCATTAGTCTATTGGTAATAAATGGAACTCATATTAACAGTAATAATTCTAATTTCACTAGTTCTTATCTGATTGCTGAAGCATAGACTTCAACTCCATGCTGAGCCCCCACTAATATTTCTGGTGTCTAGCAGGTACTATATTCTGCTCCTCCCAAGGGACAGAAGTTCTGCATGTGCTTCTATCTCATATGCAGAACAGAGTACCATCAATGTTTATTTATAATCTCATGCTTAGTTGCTTAGTCGTGTCCGACTCTTTGCAACCCCGTGGACTGTAGCCTACCAGGCTCCTCTGTTCATGGGGTTTTCCAGGCAAGAATACTGAAGAGGGTTGCCATTCCCTTTGCCAGGTCACCTTCCCAAACCAGGAATTGAACTGGGGTCTCCTGCATTGCTGGCGGGTTCTTTACGAACTGAGCTAAATCTACTCTCTTCCTAGTACCCAGCTTTGTTATTAACCTGATCTACTGTGCCTGAATCCTATTCTTGAAATGAGTAGGGTCCTTTACCTGCAAAAATTAACAATAATTTTTTTCATCTTTGTTCTCTATAAAAGTCATTGGGCATGTTTTTTTTTTCCACATCATAAATTTATTTTCTATTTGATATATTGGGGTTCCACCACATAACTCCTTACACTATGAATGATGACTTTATAGCTGAAGCTTGGAAGCATCTCTCTAAAAGCAAATTTCTATATTAAATATTAAAGCTTTACATTAAAAAGGTAAGAGACACAGGTAGAGGAAAGATAATTAAAGTTACAAAGAAAGAACTAGACAGGAAAATAAGTGATCTAAGTATAATTCTGGGTTGTCAAGAATTTTTTAAAATTTCAAAGAACAGGACAATCCAGATCTTTTTGCACTCATTCATCTCTCCCTCTACTCTGCTAATGTAGTATCTGCTATCAGTCTCTATCACTCAAGGCAATCCTTAGACCTCAAAGGAAGGTATACAGATATTCCTGAAAATTTTTGTTTGTGATTACTTTGCCTTAAAGAATAGAGGAAATGGGAGTTGCCAGTTGTCAAGTATGTTTATATAGCAAGTGTTTTGTTTGTTAATATCCTGCCTTAAGAAAAGAAGAGATGGGAGTTTTGAGTTGTCACATTGATTTTAGTGTTGAATAGGTTGCTTTAAAAAGACAGGCATAAGCTTGCATTTGTCAGCAATTGCTAACAATAAAATTGTCTATTTCTAGCAGGGTGGTATTTTATTTCACTAAGAAGTCAAAAGTTAAAGACTTGATAAAAAATAAATCTCCTACTTGCGGTGACTGAAATAGAAAAAGGCACACAAAGAAGATCAAAACCAGTGAGAGGACCACAACTTCACCAAAGAGTTCATCCTGTTGTTCCAAAGCTTGTTGGAGACACAACCCAACTCCCTCACCTTTGGATGATGTTAGAACTATGACCCAGGAAGACAGGTCCAGTCCATGAAATTACTGACATCACATCCACTGCCATCTGCGCAAATACAGACCACCGGCCCCCATCTGAAAAGAGACCCATCCCCACAGGCGAAATAGCAAAATGGATGTTCTGACTTTGAATTCTGTATTAACATCCATACTCTGACAGGAAAGGGTCTTACTCAAATATTGAGGAAATTGTGTGAGCTTGAATTTGTCTACATTCCTTGGTTATGGGAGCTTTAAAGAAAAGAGGCTTCTATGGTTGGAACATTCTTTAGAGCGCCCTCTAAACTCCATATCAGGGCTGTGACTTCACTTTTGGTCGTACACTTCAGAGAGATCAGCAGTATACTTGGTCGCCTGAGTCTGGCTGATGGCAAGTGACACTGATGAGCCCTGTATTTCCAATTAGTGCATGAGGCTCTGCAGAAAACAGGGACCAACTGCAGAGGCTGTCTATCGTCAGTGATTCATGTCTGGAGACTCTCTTGGGTCAGCCCTGGCTCTTATTTATGGGCTGGCTTCATGTTCTGACACAAAAAGACCTTCATTTTCCTAATTTATTCTTGAAACCTAACCAAATAAAAGGGCAACTCCAACCACAAACTTCTCCAAGAATTTTTATTAGTCTCTTCACTTTTACCAAAGACAGAAATCACACTCAAATGAGAACTGAATATTATTTTCTAATCCCAAAATGAAAATGAAGTATTTATAAATCCATAGGATTAAAGAATTCTTTTAAAGGTTGAGGATACAGTTTTGTATCTACCATTATTTCATTACACAGCAATGATACTAGTCTTTCCCTAACTAAACCTGAGTGATCAGGCATCCTGTCTGTTGCTTCATTACAATGTATTCAACAGTGAGCCAAAGATAGATGTCAAGCTTGAAGCAGAGGTTCATTTACCTTCATGTACTTTGCAGGGAAAGCCTCTGATGATTATGTAAGGTGCCATCAGAATTAATTATCAAATGGACGAATGAATTTTAAAATGAGATTATAATTCATTGACCAGATTCTTGTTCACCATTCTTCAATTAGGGTGGGCCTAGTTCCACTTTGGATTAACATTCTTCTTTCTCTTTAATTGATCTCTTGTCATTCTTGAACAAAAAGTCATTTGTTATCGCAGGAAGCAACGTTAAACAAGGAGCCTACTGATGCTGAAAGATTCTGTCTCATAGAAAGCATGGCATGTATGCTGCTTGCAGTGGAAAGAAATGGATTGCACACACAAATACACCATGTTAGAATTATGTTAATCAGAGTTGGTATTCAAAATATGTAACAACTAGTACAGTACAGATCCAACCACTATAATGAATGAATGAAATGCCTAATCAGAGTGGACAAGGCATAATCCATTGCTATAGCCATATTGTACATTTTGATTGATTTTAACTTTGGGAAATATGATTTATTTTCGTTACCTTTAATTCAATTTAAAATTAAAATGTCATTTATAACTCTCAAGCAAGAAATTCTATAATTCTATAATCCTCATTGATATTTGCAGTGTAAACCTGGAAATGCAACCTCAAATGCAAAGAAGCAAGTCAGGAATGAAAAGCCAGGAAATACAGCTGGGAGGGAGTGGCAACGTGTAACACAGGAAAATGCATTCCCCAGCCAAAAGTATTCAAATTCAAATATTTGTAAAACTCTGGCCAAAAAAAATCAACAGGCTCAAATTCTGTCCCATGTTCAAACTTATGAGCATTCCTAAGTCCAATAAGTATCTTCAAATGCTGGAATATTTTTGAATCTAACCATCTATTTCTGAAATATACTACATTTCTCATGATGGCCTATGTCTTTATGTCAAGAAAGTAGTTTTATTTAACTTTATTATAAATATTCTAAGACAAAAATTTCCCTCATACATCATCTAGATTATAAACTGGGCAGTTGGGGATCCTCTCTTATATCATCCCTACACCTAACATCATATTCCTCACTTTGTGTTACCCAATGCAGAATAAATTTTAAAAATTTATTAGTTCTTTTAATATTTTACAATAAGAAGGCTTTAATTTTTCCAAATGAATAACAGAGTATAAATATAAGACTACTTCATGAAAGTCAATATAAATCATGAGGTAACAGAAAAGTGTGCAACATTTTTACTAAATTAAAGGTCTAGTTACCCACTCAATACTAATAAAAGCTAGATGGAAGAAGAATAAGACCACACATACCACCCACAATTTTTTTATCCTCTCAAAAAATTTTGCCAACTTACTATGGCAAAAGTCCTCCATGAGCATCTTGAAACCTACAAAGTTATACAGAATCAGCAGACCAACATATCATTCATTCATTCAATGGGATTTCATGAGAACAATAGCAAATTTCTTTGGGGAGAAATATCAATAACCTCAGATATGCAGATGACACCACCCTTATGGCAGAAAGCGAAGAAGAACTAAAGAGCCTCTTGATGAAAGTGAAAGAGGAGAGTGAAAAACTTGTCTTAAAACTTAACATTCAGAAAACTAAGATCATGGCATTCAGTCCCATCACTCCACGGGAAATAGATGAGGTAACAGTGGAAACAGTGACAGACTTTATTTTGGGCGGTTCCAAAATCACTGCAAATCACTCCAAAATCACTGCAGCCATGAAATTAAAAAGACACTTGCTCCTTGGAAGAAATGCTATGACCAACCCAGACAGCAAATTAAAAATCAGAGACATTACTTTGCCAACAAAGGTCCTCTAGTCAAAGCTATGGTTTTTCCAGTAGTCATGTATGAATGCAAGGGTTGGACTGTAAAGAAAGTTGAGTTTCAAAGAATTAATACTTTTGAACTGTGGTGTTGGAGAAGACTCTTGAGAGTCCCTTGAAGTGCAAGGAGATCCAACCAGTCCATCCTAAAGGAAATCAGTCCTGAATATTCACTGGAAGGACTGATGTTGAAGCTGAAACTCCAATACTTTGGCTACCACCTGATGTGAAGAACTGAATCATTGGAAAAGACCCTGATGCTGGGAAAGATTGAAGGTGGGAGGAGAAGGGGATGACAGAAGATGAGATGGTTGGACGGCATCACCAACTCGATGGACACAAATTTGAGCAAGCTCTAGGAGTTGGTGATGGACAGGGAGGCCTGGCGTGCTGCAGTCGATGGGGTTGTAAAGTCAGACACCGCTGAACAACTGAACTGAACTGATGGCAAATTTGTCAGCACACCATAGAATCAATGCAGAAATTCCTTGCATATTCTTCAATCCTAATGGGACATCAAGGAAATTCTTTTAATGATGGAAGCAGGTGAGAAAAGGCATAGTTCAAGATGTGCCACTGGAATAGAATATAGCACCCAGTTTTCCTTAGGCTTGATACTTCTCCAGAAAACTACACACAATATAGTCATTCCTCAAGATCATGTATACATTCTTCCCTTCATATCCTCATCCTTGGGTGCTTGGTTTCAGGACCCCTACAGATACAAAAATTTGCTGATGCTGAAGTCCCTTATATAAAATAGTACAGTACTTGCATATAACCTATGCAATCTTCACATAAACTTTAAAGCATTTCTAAAATATTTACAGTATCTAACACAAGGTAAATGCTATCTAAATAGTTACCAGAGCATGGCAAACTTGTTTTGTTTTTTTGAACTTTCTGGCAATTTTTCCCAAATACATTTAATCCACTGTTGGTTGAACACCTGGATGCAGAACCCATAGATGAAGAACCTGCACATACGGAGGGCTGACTATATAGAGAGAAAAATACAATGTATACTGTATATGTGAAGTGAAACTGTCCATTGCTAAGTCATGTCCAGCTCTTTGTGATTCCCCAGGCTCTTCTGTCCATGGAATTCTCCAGGCAAGAATACTGGAGTGGGTAGCATTCCCTTCTCCAGGGGATCTTCCTGACCCAGGGATCAAACCCAGGTCTCCTGCATTGAAGGCAGATTCTTTACTGTCTGAGCCAAAAGGGAAGCCCCACATACCATATATATTAGTCCTCACAAACAAAAAGTCTACTTCTTGATTTTCCCCCGATGTCCTGCTTTGTATATCTCAAACCTCAATATCTTAATTTTTTGCCTAAAAATTAATTCAAGAATTTGAAAAAGTAAGCTGGAAGAATAGGTATAAAAAGGCAAGAGAATTAAGTTATAACATAGTGACATTCATTCTTGATGACTGCATCTCAAGGTCATTGGACAAATCATAAAATTAAAACATAAAATAAAATGGGAGGTTTTTCCAAGGTAATAGCAATTAGAACACTGATCTCATACCAAGAAAACGCATCAGACAACATACTTTGTAAAGCTTGGTGACAAAGAATTAGAAACAATACCATATACTACTTATAATTCACATTTTAAAATGTATTTTGAGATAACATTGGTCTTTCACACTGATAACATTTCTTTTCTTGCTGCTATGCCAGCTTGTATGTGTGGTAGGTGATTAAAGATCAGCATCTCCCTGCTTTGACATTTGATGAACTCTGAAAAATATATTTCTTAAACAGAATTTGCAATAGCAACATTAATCAGCTTTTCAAATCAATTGATTCTCAAGATGATATCACAGTTTTTTATCTTTCTATTGACTATTAATCTCTTAAGGAGAAAAATGTCATGTAATGGGTAAAATGTACCTTTATTTACATTTCTACTTTTAAGTAGCTACCAACTTTTAAATGCCTTGATATAAGGTAGACTATTAATTGTTTCAATAAAATCTATCTCAAAGATAAATGTTTAGACAGCAGAATGTAGGATAAATCAGAATATATTTATTTCAAAAATGTTTACAAAAATTTATTGAGAAGTCCCATTATATCTTAAAATAAATATGTGTATGTGTGTATATGGGGACTTTTCTGGAGGTATATATATATATTTAAAAAATCATTACTCAGATTCCTTGTTGTTGATATCAATGAACTCTTGATTAGTAAATTATCTTCACATACAATCATTATTTTAAGGTATCAAGCATATGATTCTGTCATTTAAGCTAAATAATAAGATGATAATTCAGGTATAATCAAAGATTTTACAGTTAATCCTAATTAATTCAATCTCTTGACTACCTGTGGGATGAGTAAAGCAAAGATTTCTACAATCTAGACAAAAGCAACATTGAAAACAATTTTTCACATAAGCTACCAGCTAAAGACTTTAAATGAAAATGCAGACAGCCAACCTTGAATGTAGGTAATGTTGTGAGCCCCTAAACAGGAGACTTACTTGACCAATTCTCAGACTTCTGACCTATAAATATTGTTAGATTAAAATGGGAGGTGTTGTAAGTTTACTTCAGGAAACAAGAAAACTCTCAAATAAAATCACCTAACCTTACACTTAAAATAACTAGAGAAAGAAGAACTAACAAAATTCAAACTTAGTAGAAAGAAAGAAATCATAAAGATCAGAGCAAAAATAAATGAAATAGAGACAAAAACAGAAAAGATCAATGAAAATAAAAGATGGTTCTCTGAAAAAATACACTAAATTGATAAAATTTTAGCCAGATCCATCAAGAAAAAAGGGAGAGGTCCCAAATTAATAAAATCAGAAAGAAAAAGGGAGAAGTAATAATCAACATCACATAAAGGATCAAAAGAGACTGCTGCAAATAACTATATACCAATAAAATAGACAACCAAGAAGAAATGGATAAATCATTAGCAATGTACAATATCCTAATACTAAACCAGGTAGAAATAGAAAATACAAACAGACCAGTTACCAGTAATGAGATTGAAGCAGTAAATTTAAACCCTTTGCATCCATGGGGTCACAAAGAGTCAGACATGATTGAGCACCTGAGCTAGAAAACACACACACACACACACACACACACACATACCCATCACTGCTAAAAATAAGACACAAAAATCCTCAAAAAATACTAGCAAGCTGAGTTTAACAATACATTAAAATGCTCGTCCACCATTATCAAGTGGGATTTATCACAGGGATTAAATAATTTTTCAAACTCCACACATCAATCATTGTGTTATACCACATTAACAAAATGAAGAATAAAAATCATATGATTGTCTCAATAGATGCAGAAAAAATACTTTTGAGAAAATAAAGCTTGCATTCATGATTAAAAACTCTCCAGAAAGTGGGCATAAAGTGAATCTACCTCAATATAATAAAGACCAAATATTACAATCCCATAGTTAACATCATACTCAACACAGAAAAGCTGAAATCTTTTTTCCCTAAGATCAGGAACAAGACCAGGATGCCAGTCTCACCACTTTCATTCAACATAGTATTAGAAGCCTTAGTGACACCAATCAGAAAAAAGAAGAGACAAAAGAAATCCTAATTGGAAAGGAAGAAGTAAAACGGTCACTGTTTGCAGATGACATGATGCTATACCTAGAAAATCCTAAAGACACTATGAGAAAACTATGAGGGCTCATCAATGAAGTGGCTACCAATGGGGTGAGAGACAGATGGAGAGCAATATAGAAGTAGGGGATAATGAGGTATAAACTATCATGTACCAAATAAGCTACAGGGATATATGCTACATTACAGGGAATAGAGTCAGTATTCTATAATAACTATAAATGGATCATAACGTTTAAAATTGTGATTTACTATACTGTACACCTATAACTTATTTCACACTCTACATCAACTATATCTCATTTTTTTTTAAAAAGAAGATCTGTGGAATAGAATTATTAGGCTAAAACATTGATACCAGCAATAAGAATATATTGTTACCTAAAAATAAACTCTTAGAAATTTTTAAAGTGTGTTGTTTTAAATGACTAGTTTGTGTTAATTCAGGAGAGACTACTTCCAAGGACATCCCCTCCTCTGTGTGGTAAAACTGTTTATACTATATACTCTTCCCTTCCCACCCCGATAGAAACAATATTGTCTTAGGAGAGAGGTGAGCAATTCGTACAGCAATCTAGGTACCAATCATTACCCAAATGAACTGTATAAATGGCCACATCATACTCGTTTTACACTAAAATTTATACTTAAGTACTTCTCTGCTTTCTCTTCCCAAATCCCAACAATTGAACTCCAAATAAAATACCAGATTTTTAACAAATAAATTTTCAAAATTGCATACTGTTTGAAATCAAAGCTTCAGTGTTAACTGTACATTCTAGCCCCATTTCACTCATCTCACAACTCTTAAACTAACTTTTTAATTCTTTAAAATTATAAAATACTTAAAGAATGAATCCCTTCAACTAACTCTCTAGAATTATGTTCAACCATCTTCCTAAGATGGTTTCGCCCCTGCTGCTGCTGCTAAGTCGCTTCAGTCGTGTCTGACTCTGTGCGACCCCATAGACGGCAGCCCACCAGGCTCCGCCATCCCTGGGATTCTCCAGGCAAGAACACTGGAGTGGGTTGCCATTTCCTTCTCCAATGCATGAAAGTGAAAAGAGAAAGTGAAGTCGCTCAGTCTTGTCCGACTCTTCGCGATCCCATGGACTGCAGCCTACCAGGCTCCTCTGTCCATCGGATTTTCCAGGCAAGAGTACTAGAGTGGGTTGCCATTGCCTTTTCTGGGTTTTGCCCCTGGAGACTCAGTAAAGACAGAGACGATTAGAAGAGACTCATTAAAGAATATTTGATAATATTATCCATCTAAATTCATAAAATTAACAATTTCTAAATGCCTGCAAGATCACAAGATATTACCTTCCCACTACTTGTTGGGTAGAATTCATACAGATCTTTTGTTCTGAAATCACTTTGGCATTTGGAAAACATAAGTTCTAAGCACTAAGTTTTCTTATCCTCCCAAGTGAAGGAAAGGCATTTTGAAGAGAAGTAGCCCAAAGCAATCTCAGTCTCCAAATCTCTCAAGATTTGCAAACTAGGAGTGATGACAGAAACATGGTGGAGCGAAAAACTACTTCTGTCCCTCATATTCAGCCTATAGCCATTAAAACATCCATAACCCAACAAAGGTGTCTCTGCCCAATACAACAGGATGCCGGAGAATTCCACACAGCTGTACCTCTAAAGGCAGGTGGATGGGATCACACAGAGGTGGAACTGAGAGAACAACAGAGACAGTGTCTGTACTCACAGGCCTCTGACCATCGCAATGGAGCACAGATCTACACAAAACCCAGAGCAGCAAGGAAGATGGCACACACAACTCCATCCCGTCAACCACAGATGTGTCCATGGACACAGGCAATGGGGCAGCAGTGGAACTGGAGCCTGAGACCCCATCCCTCCGGCAACTGAGGTACCCATGACCCCGGTGCCTGCCTTCCCGCATCTGCAGCGCAGAGCCTCTGAACGTTACAAAAACAGGGTATGGTAGAGGTGCCTGCACAATCCTGGCTCTTCCCTCTGTCTCCTTCCCTCTTTGGTAAGGCCTGTGTCTCAGGGGGTCCCAGATGCAAGGAAAGAGCTCTGCATCTCAGGGACAATAGAGGCCCTGGCAGAAGCAAGTCACCAATGACCCCTGTGAGCTATTCCTCTTAACGAGAGATCAGAGACTGGAAAGTGCCACTCTCAAATATAACTAGTGGTCACTCAGGTAAAAGAAACAAAAAACTTGTGTGATAGTGCCATCTGCCAGAAAATCAAAGAACGAAGT
Organism: Dama dama; assembly: GCF_033118175.1. Classification (NCBI taxonomy): domain Eukaryota; kingdom Metazoa; phylum Chordata; class Mammalia; order Artiodactyla; family Cervidae; genus Dama; species Dama dama. The sequence continues at coordinate 36,569,794 of NC_083689.1, forward strand.
CTAACTTCTAACCTGTCATTCAATTTCAAATGCATAAGCGGAGGAATAACTCATCAAACAACATAAGGAACCACAGTTAACACCACATCACACAAAAAAAATAAGACTAAGATAATTCTCCAGAAACCAAACTTGTAGTCACAGAAGATTATGATCTAACTGATAGCTCAAAATAGCGGTCATGAAGAAACTCAGTGAGAGAAAGAAAACTCAGAAAGGCAGTTTAATGAGCTAAGAGATAAAATTATTGAACAAAAGGAACACTCTACCTAAGGTTGAAACTCTAAAAAAAAAAAGAAAAGCAGAAATTTTGGAGCTAAAGAACACAATAAATGAGAAGAATGCATTAGAGAACAGTGGAAATAGAGCAGACCATATGGAAGAGAGAATCAGTAAGCCCAAAGATAGAAATCTAGAAACAATACAAGTAGAAGAGGAAAGAGAAATAAGGTATTTTAAAAGTGAGGAAATCCTGCAAGAGCTATCCGAATCTTTTAGGAAGGGTAGCATTAGGATAATGGGTATCCCATAACAGAATAGAGGACAAAGTGATCAGATTATTTAACGAAATAATAGCTGACAACTTCCCAGGCATGGTGAGGGAACTGCATATAAAAGTCCATGAAGCTTAGAGAAAACCAAATGACCTCAGTGCCAAAAGATCTTTCCTTAGACATGTAATACTAAAACTGTCAAAAGTCAACGACAAATAACTGTAGAGACAGCAAGGGAAAAAGAATGGTAACCTACAAAAGAATCCCTAGTAGGCTATCAGGAGATTTCTCAGCAGAAACCATGAGGGAATGGGATGACATTCTCAAAATACTGAAAGATAAAAACCGTCACCCAACGGTACTGTATCCAGCAAGTTTATCACTCAGATATAAAAGAAAGAAAAAAAAAAGATTTTCTCCAACAAAAACTGAGGGAATTCATCAACACTAGACCTGCCTGCCTTACAAGAGATATTGAAAAAAAACTTTTACCAGAAACAAAATAGCAAAAAATACGCAAAACTTTTTAAACACTTTATTATAGTACAAAGGTTAAAGGGGGAAAAAAGAAAGCAGAAAAATAACTGTAGCTATCTTGGTTTGGTAACAAATTCACAACACAAAAAAGGGTCATTTAAGACAACAAAGACATAAAGGGAGAAAAAGAAAAGAATGTCAACCCATATAGGTAACTGAAAATAAGATGCTTGCAGCTGGAAAAGGACTTCCAGCTAAGAGATGCTTTTACAAACTTCATGGAAACCACAAAATATAAACCTAGAGCAGAGACACGAAACAGTTTTTTTAAAAAAGAGGAAACTGAGAAAAATAGAAAATCACCAAACCAAAATGGCATACAGAAACATGAAGGAAAAAATGGAGACAGAGAAACCAAAAAACAAAGTAAAAAATGGCAGCACTGAGTTCTCACTAATTGATAATCACACTAAATATAAACGAACTGAACCTACCAATTAAAACACAAGGAGCAGTTGGGTAAATTAACAAACAAGACCAAACTATGTGCCTTCTCCAGGAGACACCATTACTGGCCCAAAGGGAAGGGTCAGACCACGCTACTGCAGACAAGCAACAGCCAAAAGCAAGCGGGTACATACATGCCCTGGAGCTTCCCTGGCAGCTCAGTGGGTAAAGAATCTGCCCATGATTCAGGAGGCCCCGGTTCGATTCCTGGGTTGGGAAGATCCCCTGGAGACGGGATAGGCTACCCACTCCAGTATTCATGGGCTCTCCTGGTGGCTCAGATGATAAAGAATCTGCCTGCAATGCGGAAGACCTGGGTTTGATCTCTGGGTTGGGAAGATCCCCTGGAGAAGGGCACGGCAACCCACTCCAGAGTTCTTGTCTGTAGAATCCCCATGGACAGAAGAGCGTAGAGGGCTACTGTCCACAGGGTGGCAAAGAGCTGGACACGACTGAGCGACTCAGCACAGCAGAGTACACACAGGCTTATATCGGACAAAACAGTCTTCAAGACAAAAGAGGGTTACAAGACACAAAAATGGACAGAATATTATAATAATACAGGGGACAACTCATTGGGAAGACTTAACAGAGATTAATATATGCACCTAACATCGGAGCACCAATGCACATAAAGCAGTTATTCACAGAACTAAAGGAAGAAATTGACAGCAACAAAATAACAGTAGGGGACTTTAACACCCATCCAATCTACATGCCTTTATCTTCATTACAGCATTATTCGCAATAGCCAAGGTATATAAACCATCTACATGCCCATCAACAGATGAATGGATAAGGGAGATATGATAGACAGATGGATAGCAGAATACTACTCAACCATAAAAAAGATGAAATCCTGCCATTTGTAACAACATAGATGGCCTTGAGAAAATTACGCTAGGTGACATAAGTCTAAAAAAACGACAAATGACTTACAATTTCATTCATATGTGGAGTATAAAAAAAAAGCAAAAAAACAAAAACAAGATAAATTTACAAACCAATAAAGCAGAAACAAACTCGTAGATACAGAAAACAGAGTAGTGTTTACCAGAGCAGAAGGGATCAGAGGAAGGGCAAAATGGGTAAAGGGGATCAACTGTATGGTGATGGGTAGAAAAGACATTTTTGCAGTGAGCTCATGGTAACATATACAGATAGAGACAAAGAATGTTGTACAGGTGAAACAATGTAGTGTTATTAATCAATGTTACCTCAATAATTAATTAATTAATAATTAATTAATTTTCAAAGGAGTTGCAACTCATATGCACTAGATGTTAGGTGGCCTGGAAAGTTCCAAAAATCCATTCTTTACACTTTACTAGGAGTTGGTTCTGTCTGAAATCAGAGTGAAAATGTCAGGGTCATCTCTAATCCTTATATGCAATTCCTTCTGACTGCAAGGCTTAGAGTTAACTTTTATGTTTCCTCTCTTTGACATTTTTCCTTCTCTTGCCTCCATTTCTCTTTATCCATCATCTCTATTTCCTTCTCCACCTCCAAACTCCAGACTCCAATAACCTCACACCTTGATCACTTCAATACTTTCTTACCTTTCCAAAGTCCTACTTTCTTTTAGGACATTTACTAGAGCATTATTAGGTGAATCTTTTTAAAATATTTCTAAAAATTAACAAAACTAGAGTATGTGTCAATCCCCAACCTAGGCTCTGATCACTTTTTCATCCTTGGTGGTTTCCCGTGCTTTGAACACCAAGACACAGCCTGAAAGACTCACCAGATTCCCTGGGAGATATTTCTTAGAGGGGAATTCAATTCAACTTCACAGTTTTGGATTTAACTAAACAGATATTTTTGTCTCCTAACGAATGTCAGGCATCATGCTTGACAGTGGAAAGCACAATGAGTAAGACATGGTCCTGCTTTTGAAGAGCTCATTGTGGTTGGAAGGAGAGTTTAAAACACCATACCACTATAAAACATGAGGCAATTGCTAGAGAGGATTATGTGTAAAATGCTGGAAGAACACAATGGAGGGGAATAGTGGGAGTAAGATTAGAGAATGACCAGGGAAAGCCATGTAGGAGATACAGTAGACTAGGTCATTTATTTATCATCCTGATTAGAAAATTAGGGCTTCCATTCCTAAATAATATTCAAAATAATAATAAGAAAAAAGATTTCCTTAGAGTACAGCTAAGGCTGTGGTTTCTATTGGAAGGTGACAGATATGGAATTATTAACAGAGAGAAAAAGCAAAGAAGGGAAGGTAGAAGATAAACCTGTGTAATGAGAACTTCCAAGACTCTGTGAATCACAATACAGGAGAGAAAATGAGAAAAGGGGATTAAGTTGAGCTCCACATTCTCAAGTCTGAGTGCTAAAGGCAAAATAAGATATTGAAGACAGAATATTCAGAACAGAACCAGGGCTGGAGAAGGGGAGAGAAATAGGTGGCATTTTAGATGAACTGAAGAGACTCCTGTCTGTGCAGCAGGCATTTACAGATGAAACCTAGCATACAGCACTGGTGTGTATTTGGGAACATGATAGAAACATTAGGAAAGAAGAGCAAAAAGAAGGGCAGGGAGCCATGGATGAGATTTAAGGATTCATCCACATTTGAAGTCAACAGAATCTGGTGAAACCAACCAAAGAAAATAAAAAGGAGCATCCAGAAAATTAAGAAAAGAAGCTCATCATCATCTAGAAGTTGTCAATCTTTACAAATATTGCTTTAAAATAAAGATCATGAATTACCTTCTGCTGTAGCAAATAAAAGACTGGGCCCTTTATCTGCTAGTGGTCACGGAAATTTGAGTTAGCTTTTGAAAATTCATTTCAAGCAGAGAATCTTTATAGTACGTACAAGGGTATGTTTTTAATTATGAAGTAACAATATGAGAGAAAACCTGAAATGCACTATAATTCACTTACATTTTACTGAGAAAAAGGAGACACATGGCTTGTCTCCAGCTGATCTGGCTGCTCCCAACAGCCACACAGCTGTAAACTGCTACCAGCAAGCCTTATACTTCAAAATGATCAAAATAAAAGAACATATAAAGTTCTACATAATAAATAGTAGCCTGCATTTAAAGCCAATGTGTTTTATATTTTTAGTCCTAAGCAGAGGTATCTTTCCTATATGAACATTGAAAGAACCTACCAATAGTTCATAAATCCAAGCCTGTAAAACTGCACCCTCCCACTGATACTCAATGTTTTCGGTTTTTATAAGCCCTCTCTGGGGTAAAGCCTTCTTCTCCATAGGCCAGAAAAGGATGCTGACGAGGACTGGCCTATATTTAAGGGATATAGAGTTCAAACAAATCTAAGCCAAAACATTAGCAATGAACAATGAAAATATAATCCAACCAACCTACACATCAGAATATTATGACTTTTTTTCTTAAATGGGAAGCAGTAGTACTTGGAGTCAGACTGCTCTCCAAATTCTAGTTCTGCTACCTAATACTGATGCAAACCTTGAAAATATTAGGGGATCACTGTTTCCACACATGAAAAATTGGATAGTGCATTTCACTTGTAGGGTCACTGGAAAGGTTAAATGAAGTGGTGTATATAAATTACCGAGGACAGGGCCTGGTACAAATCTGCACTATGTAGTTGGTGAGGTTAGCTTTAAAGAATAACATTAATTTTGTTTGATCTCTTTTCTCTACCATGGTTTTATCGACTTGTATTAGTAAAAGCAGCACTTCTGTAATCTGACATTTTCAAGATTCCACATAATTAACACAATTTTCAGCAAACTGTATTCTTAATTTATCTAGCTTTTATGACCACCTATGATTAATGCTCTCTTAGCTAGTAATAAATGTGACGATATTATGAGTTCTATAACTCATTATAAGTAGGACAAAACAAGGTGATTTATGAAATCAAAGACAGGTGGGACAACACATTCTTCACCCTCATTCAAGAAATAGAAAATTATTTGATAGGAGTGTAGGACCATTTGGAAGAGAAAAATACATCATGCAAAGAAAAAAGATATTATGTTTTTAAAAGGTAGTATGAACCTTACATTAATTATGAAATACAGCATCATCATTAACAATATGCCTTTTTTAGTTTATAAATGATGGCTCAGTGGGTAACTAAAATACATCATCCCTTTTGGGGTCCTCTGTTTCAACCCCAACTGCTCTAACATCAACTAGTATACTGAAAATCACTTGTGACATAACCCTCTGGAGTGAATGTAGACTCCACAAGTTAAGGGCTCAGTCCTCAGAAGACTGACCCTACTTAAGATGCCAACCACAAGTTCAAATGATCCCTAGGTCATCTGCACCACTGACAAACTGACCATAAATCTGGGAACTCCCACGAGTCTCACATTTGATAATTTGCTAGCATACACAGAGCCCAGGAAAGCACTATACTTATAGTTTTATTATGATGGAAACAGCTCAGGAGCAGTCAAATGAACAGCCACCTGGGACAGGATATGAAAGTGTCCCCAACACAGAGATACCATGCCCCCCAAACCATGGAATCAGCACACGGCCCTCCAGGAATACTGATGAGCTCACAAAGTAGGAAGCTCCACTGAACCTCATGTCCAGAGCTTTTACTGGGGTCTCATTATGTCCTTGGTTACATGATTAAAGCAACTCTCTAATCTTATTCCTCTCCCCTGAGATCAGGCTGGCTAGCACAAGGTCCCAACCCTCTAATTACAAGACTGCCTATGACCAGCCTCCCTCCTGAAGCTATTGAGAGGGCCGCCATGAGTCACCTTATTAGCATAAATTCAGGAATGATTCAAGGGGAATCATGAATAACAAAGACACTTATATTCTCAGGAAATCCTAAGGATTTAGAGTCTCCATTCCAGGATTCAGGGACAAAGGCCAACCAAATCTTAATTATATAACACAGGGACATTATACTTGTTAAAATAAGAAATGAGCCAAACCCAAGACCTGAGTGTGGAACTGATGATTGAATGGTGTAGTGACTTGTTCTGCACCAGAACTACAGATCAGCTTTAATTAAAACAGTCAGCTCTCTCATTTCTTACCTTGTTTTTAGAAAATAATGGAACTTTCAGCCAGAAAATGAACCACTCCAGGGGCACTGACACCATTGGATGGGCCTGCATAATCTACAACATTTAGCACTTTCACATTCATATTAGGAGTCTATTTAGCAGACTAAGAAATTCCTGATCATTAGCCAAAAGAGCTTTCTCCCTAAGCACTGATGGGCTTAAACAATACTATTTTCTTAGTGTATCACATTCAAAATAGCTGATGCTTATAGCAAACACTTCCAGATAAATGTAGCTATGAAATCTGCAACAGAAAGGTATCAAATCATCTATCTGGTCCCTCACTGTACCTCAGGATGGACAAGATGCCAATCCTTTCAAACTATCATTTCTCTCACACTCTCTCAGTATCTCTTCTGAAGATGAGGTTTTTGAAACAATTTATCCTGTCCAGCCCTCCAATTCAGATAGAAAATAAAACACTGGAGCTGGAATTGGCACAACTAAAAGCTAAGTACCAGCTATAGCGCTCACTTTGAAAATTTTACTTGACCTCTCTGTACTTCAGATTTATCATTTTTAAAATGAAGATAACGATAATATCGTAATTATACAGTAATGATAAAATGTGATAATACATGTATGACTTTAAGGCACTCTGGAAGATGAAGCTGTTAACACAGGCAGAATCCTAATTTATGTTCTGACATCATCTTCTTCAACAAAATTCTCATTTGTTTTTTTTCTCATTAGGAACAGTGCATAATTACACATAGACATACACACACACACACACACACACACACACACACATACCCATGCAAACAGTGACGTCTCTTGATTCTAACAAAAGCTGATAAGAGATCTAACATGTATTCAATAATTGTAGCCCCATGATTGGGCAAGGTAAAAATGGATGGAAAATAACCTGAAAATATTTCAAAAACTTGCCAAGAGGAATTCAAATACTATGTATATAATGCCCGTAGTTTGACCATGCCTATGGCTCCTTCAGCTTCTCTTTCTGCAGAGATAAACGGCTACCCATGGTAAGTCAGATACTGCCACCTGTGTACTAAAAATGACAAATCTGACCCCCAGATTCCTGATAGCTAAACTGAAACATTCAGAAATGCCAAATACCTAAATTTAGAGCATTCTCCAAAGATTTCATTCTAGAATTGACAGCCATGTGGTTCCAATCCAAAGACCAGAGAAGACAATTCATATTTGAGAAGGATAGTCAACCAAAATGTGCTTCAATCTTCTTTAAATCACGCCTCTCTCCAAATGTTGCGCTCAGTTGTCCAGTCACATACAACTCGTGGCAAGTCTATGGACTGCAGCCAGCCAGGCTCCTCCGTCCACGGAATTCTCCAGGCAAGAATACTGGAGTGAGCTGCCATTTCCTTCTCCAGGGGATCATCCCCACCCAGGGACCGAACTCAAGTCTCCTGCATTGCAGGCAGATTCTTTACCGCTGAGCCACCACCGAAGCCCCAGCCTCTCTCCATGGTTCTTCCCATAAGTTCTGGGTTCACAATAGTCAAAAATAGTTATAAAAATCTTTGCTTTCCATTATTTCCAAATTATAATCAATATACATTGCATTTGGTTGTTCAAACTACACACACTGTTTCCGGCTACTCCCTCTCAGGAAACAAGCTATTTTCCAACACCACCTCATCTCACACCGTTTTAAATTCACCGAAGTCTCTAAATTCCAACCATCCTTTCATTAATTTACTCCTAAAACATGACTTTTGTCTTCTATTGAATATGCTTGGAGAAGGAAATAAGATTTGTATTTTAATTTCATGTCCACAATTTTTATTATTTTTGAATATACTAATTTATTCTTATTCTAATAGTCATGTTGCCTATTTCTTCACTCATCAAATAATGGGTGCCTTTGAGGGACCAGTACCATGCTAGGCATCAGAGGCACATTGTTAAAAAGAAAAAAATAAATGTGGTATCTGCCCCCATGAAGCTCACTTTCTATAGACGAAGATACACACTAAAAAAAAAAAAAAAAGAAGAAGAACGTAACTGATATTAAAAAATTAATTCAAAAGAAAGAAACATATGGGGCTGACAAGAGAATAGGCAGGCAGAAAAGAAAAGCTATCTTAGAAAGAGAGGCTCAAGGAAGGATTATGTAAGGAGGTAAAACAGGCTGAAGAATAAAGGATCAGGAGGAAAAACAGCAAGAACCTGCCAGCTAGAAGGAACTGCAATATGAGGCTACGAGACAGGAAATAGCTTGGGATGGTTTAAAGGAAAAAATGTTCAGTGTGACCAGGCGATAGGAATTGAAAGCAGAGTGACAGGTTACAACCTAGAAGTGACAATGAGTGGTTATGTGGATAATGAAACTATTTTAAAGTCCTCAGATACGAGATAAGGGGACGTAAAAGGGAAAACTGCCTCCACTTACTGCAAGAAAACCAGCACCCTCTGAAGAAAGGTTTCCGTTTAGGCAAGGAAGCCAAAGGGCTGCTTTGTGATGGGCAGTCACAAAGGATGATGAGAATCTGCTGGCAGGCAGGAAGGAGTACCGGAGGCACGGTGGAAGTTTGGGCACAAAGTGGAAGTCTGATCAAGGCTGTGCAGAGCAGGACAAGAAGATCCCAGGTGGTAAGAGGCTTGAGCTTTACCCCAGGTAGTAGCTGGGATAAGTAGGGATAAAAGGCAAATGGGATCTGTCCTTACTGTCCTGCTGATGACAGAGGACAACCAACACTGTTATTTACCTCCACTAGGAGCCTCCAGAGATAGCTGCCCATGAGACTGTGGACTGCTTCGGTGAGATGGGGTTGGGCGCTACAGTTAACTTCCAGAGAATAGGTCGATGTGGTGTAGTAATCCATCCTAGTGGCAGCTCCTGAAATCTATAATGACCTTAAAGATGGCTGAAATAGAGACTACAGGAAAGTGGGGAGACTCAGTCAATGTAACAGTGCTCATGACCAAAGGCTCATATTTTATGTTTTTTCCTTTTATTGCAGGCCAGCTTTAAAATTATTTCTGTAATCTGACAGTGTCATGATATATAAAATAAAAAGCATACATATTTTTGAACTAACAGAATTCAACTACTTCCCTGTTTTCCATATGTGGGCCAATGAAGAAAATAATAAATTCAGTGGGTTGGAAAAACTTACCACTAAAAGCAAGATGAGTGGTCAATTTAAAATTTGAGAAATGGTTATGAAACATATTCACAATTGCAATCCTCCCCCTAGAAACCAAGAAAATACTCTGAAGTTAAGCAGGAAAAATATAGACAGAAACTACCATGATTGTGGGAAATGGTGAGGCTGCAGTTCTGGAAATTCCCCACTCCATTAGGATAAAAAAATGTTTAACAGCACATATATCATTCATCAGTTACACTATATAGATCTCCTAAAAAAAAAGTATTCCATTCTCATCCTCCAGCACTTGTTTTGACATATGTTCCATATATGAAAAACTCTACCCCGTAGTCAACTCGTATCATCAGTTTTCCAAAACAGAAAAAAATGTGAAAATAATGTTTTCACTCTTCAATTTTGCAGATTTCTCAACTTATGAAAGCTACTATAACTTCCTGTGTGTATAGGAGAGTTTAATCCAGGCAGCTACTCATAAAACATAAATGTAGTGTCACTGCACAACTCTTTTTTTGGTGCGCTGTTTGGTGTTTAAAAGAGAGATTTTGTTTTAAATGTATAACTATAGATACATATACATGTATATTATGGATTATATACTTATATATTTAATATAGAAGCTCTGTTTTTATATGTATATATAGGGAGAGGGGGCTTCCCAGGTGGCACCGTGGTACAGAATCCATCTGACAACGCAGGAGACACAGGAGATACAAGAGATGCAGGTTCCATCCCTGGGTCCAGAAGATCCCCAGGAGAAGGAAATGCCAACCCACTCTAGTATCCTCACCTGGGAAATCCCATGGATAGAGGAGCCTGGCGGGCTACAGCCCATGGGGTTGCAAAGAGTCAGACAGGACTCAGTGACTGAGCACAGAGAGAGAAACAGAAAGAGTGCAAACACACCACAAATGACTCAAGTTACACAGTCCTGTCTCTGCAAGAGTCCTGTGGGGTGAGGCTGCCCTCCCTCAGGCTCCTACTTCACCTAAAATCCCACAGTGCACACTGTAAGGTCAGACATGAGCTGAGGATGCCTTGAACAATTGAGGAAATAATTCTCTTAAAGCCTATCTCGGCAGTACACATTGCCTAACATTATGAAGCAAGATAATCATAGCTATTACACAGCTTGCAACTTGTGGGTATCATTCCTTTTCTTCCCCATATCCCACCCCAAACTCCCATTACCAGGGACTAGAGCCATCAACCTGTGCAAGTCCACACGAGAGAAGATCTATATGCAGCCACATAATTTCTTTCACAACATGCAAGGAAAAACACTACTGCAGTTGGTTACTAAAGCTGCACATTGGTCTGATGGTTTTGCATCATCAAAGAGAGAAAGAACTGAAAGTAGGAGGCTGGTGTCCCTGTAGAGAGACTGGTAGACATACCATGGCTCTAATGTAGCAAGGGGTATCAAGATGCTCTCCAAAGTACTGTGCTCTGATAGTATGACTTTCTAATTACCTCTAGTTTGGTGAGACATTAACCAGCTGCTTCCACAGAGAAGTCTTCAAATATCAAGCAGAGAAAGTAAGATCTTTCCCCAAACCAGCTCAGCCTCACTGAAGAGACTGGTGATGAATGGCAATCCAATCCTCTGAGGTGCACATGGGCAAAGAGGAGAAAGAGATCACTAAACTGCAGCTGAGAAGCAATCAGAACAAAAGGTGTAACTGCAAGAGGGAGCAGAACTAGTGCCCTGCATTAGGCTTGATGGATAACCACATCACCAACAGACTGATTGTGCAACAGCTTCTAGTATGTGGGTGCCTCTTTTCAGCCAAGCTTCAGGTCAACTCAGGGCTACTTCAGGTCAACTTCAGGGCCTGCCCACTGGCTCAGACGGTAAAGAACCTGCCTGAAATGCAGGAGACCTGGGTTCAATCCCTGGGTTGGGAAGATCCCCTGGAGAAGGGAAAGGCTACCCACTCCAGTATTCTTGCCTGGAGAATTCCATGAACAGAGGAGCCTGACGGGCTAGTCCATGAGGTCGCAAAAAGTCAACCACTACTGAGCAACACTTTGTTTTATTTTCAGTCAACTCAGAGCCTAAGCATTAGAGTCACATATGGTAACCAACTCTGGAGAAAGTGGAACTTTTTAATCACAATATAAGCTTCAAGTGTAGGGACGGAGGAAGAAAACACAAAACTAACCAAGTAATCACTCACAGTAGCCCTGCTTTTGCAAGTGAAAAAGCAAAATGATCGAAAAGAATTCTTCTCTAGAAGACCTGAAATGCTCCCAACACCACCATCCAACAGAGACATAAAATAACTTTCACTTTCAAGAGAGCAATAATTAGATGATGTTGTTGAATTGAGAAATCTATGTTGTTTTAAATATAGTTTTTATTAGTCTAAAAGAAATTAATGCTGCTAATAGGAAAATTATAAAGTTCAGATAAGTATGCAATAAAAAACATTGCTACCTCCCAGAGGCAACCACTATTATTTTGTCATTTCTCTCTTCTCTTTTCTATATATATATTTTACATAGTTGATATACTAAATATACAACATTACATCCTACTTTTTCAGTTATTATAATAAATATTTTCCAACTGACTTTATATTTTAGTATACCTGATTCCCTTGTTACAAATTATTTATTTTCTTTTAGGCTATACTAAGTGCAATGTATAGTCTAAATATAGTAGTATAGATGTACTACACAGTGATAAATTTTAAAAACATAGTTTATGAGTTCTTACAAGGTTCATATCACCAGGCTAAAGAGAAAAATCTAATTAAGAGTGAAATTTCTGCCTTTAGCAGATTTAGAAATAGGGAACTCCAGTGACACTACATATAAATGAAGAGTTAGGCAGAGACACAGGGAACTTCTATCCTTATGCCAATCATCATGTTGGTTACCATTTACAAATGAAAGAAAGAAAAGATCTAAAACAGTTCTTTTGTGATTGCTCCTTCACTTCTCAACAAACTGCTGGTGTCTAAGACCCACTTCAAAATCGTATTTTCACAACTCTCCCCATTTCCCTCTCCTCTAGGAAGACTTCATTGTTCCCCATTTATGCTCTTATGGAACTTTAAACAAAACTCTGTGATTTAGCACATTTACTATATTATTAATTTACTGTCACTGCTTGACCTCCTTCCTAAGTCTATGAATTTTTGAAGAAAGAAGTACTTTACATTTATTTGTTTCTCAGAATCCAGCTGTGACCAGTTGAGAGCCAGGGCTCAATCAATATTTTTCTGAGTGATTGCAAGTAAATAAAGAGAAATTTTTTTCTAAAAATTTGGTTAAGTAATACTGCACACGTTCTATTCTTAATAGTGACAATAAACGCATCTGAAGTCCAAAATTATTTTTAAACTATGTTCATGTAGACACTTTAATAGAATTTTCCAATCAACATTTAAGATATCATCTCTTTCACTTTTTGAAGAATGCAAAAAATGCATAATGATATTTGCATTTCCAAAGAATGACATTCTGATTATTTTGTGAGTATATCAGCAACTTGGTATCATAGTGATTAAAACTACAAATAGAATCAGCTAATGACAAAAGCCACAGGGGAGACAAATACTTTACAGCTTAACAGAGGTTTAAGAAGATTTCCTTTTAAATCAAGAGTGCCAAGGACAACTATAAAATTACTCATTCTCTTTTTCAACTGTCACGAATCCATGTCAATAAATTCTAAAGGACAGCATAGGAGAACAGAGGACAGCTCAGATGGTTTATCCACAATCACATAACACAGCAGAAAGGAAGTGGTAATCCGTGATTATACATTTCTTCACAAGGATTTGGGACATCTTGAGATTATTTGAAAAGCTTTTTAATCCTTTGTTGCCCAGGGAGGGGTGGGGAGAGTCTGCTCAGAAAGTTAAGGAGAGAAATGCCAATATTATTTCTTGATTCTTTTTTCTAATTTTATTTCATATTCTTTGCTATGTATTTTAAATTTATAGAGCGCAGAAAAATAATTTTATATAAACTGTCATATTTTATAGATAACATTAGAATGACGGAAAGCTAAAATAAAAAAATATATATCCAATATGTAAGACATACTGTGCAGGAATACATGAGTTTCTTCACAGACAACAATTCAATTTAAATCTTACTAAATAAATTCAATTTTAATTTTCCTTGGCATTGATTCCAAATGAAGCTAGTACAGGCTCTTTGGAGGGGAGTTATCTATTATAGCAATCACCACTGCAAAGAACCAAAGAAGCAATTGAATCCGAAAAACAATTTGCGAACAGCCAAACCGATGATTTTCAAAGAGATGAACTCTAACACAAAGAAAGTACAAACTTTTTTTTTTTCTTCTGCTAACATACAGTGGTTTCTCTTTAGCTAGACAAATGAGGCTGACTGTGTTTTTAGAAGTTCATTCTAAGACTTGGAAAATGTCTTTCTAGAAATGCCCTTTCATTCACTAGCCCTGGAACAGCATAACATCCCTGGATAACCTGGTGCTGAGATCATTCTTTCAAGCTATCTACTTTCCTTAGTCAGTCTCCTGTTGAGGATATTATGAAGACCCCCCAATCTGGCTTGGGCTTCCCTGGTAACTTGGTAAAGAATTCTCCTGCAATGCAGGAGACCCCGGTTCTATTCCTGGGTCAGGAAGATCTGCTGGAGAAGGGATAGGCTACCCATTCCAGTATTCTTGGGCTTCCCTTGTGGCTCAGCTGGTAAAGACTCTGCCTGCAGTGCAGGAGACCTGGGTTCAATCTCTGGGTTGGGAAGATCCCCTGGAGAAGGGAAAGGCTACCCACTCTAGTATTCTGGCCTGGAGAATTCCACGGACTGTTTAGTCCATGGGGTCTTAAAGAGTCAGACATGACTGAGCAGCTTTCACTCATTCACTCCCAATCTGGCCAGAGTCACACTTTCGGGGTTTGAAAAGATACGGCTCTCCCAGTGAGAACTGACTGCCCGAGGGTGATCATTAAGTGGGGAGACATTTGAGCAGAATGACTGGAAAACAGGTGTTGACTGCTGACTAGAGAGCCCTCAGTAATCATCTTGGCTTAGTTTAAGCCCAGAAGGTTATAGCTCTACTGCAATATTTCATATTAGCAGAGTGCGCAAACCAACAAACAACTCATCGTGTATTTTATTAGGGCTGCAGCCATTCTGACTGTCCACTTGGAACCAACGCTAAAAAACAGAGCAATCGTATATAAAGCATTCAAATATATACACAGTTTTCACCACTTTTTAAAAATTAAAAATATTTCTTGGCCCTTATGAAGCTTTTAATGGACCTCAAGAAAATTATCTCAAATAACAACGAAGAATTTTTAGGAATGCCTCATTTAACTCTGCTTGGAAACTTCTACTCAATGATTCTCCAATTCTATCAGCTCCAGAGAGAAAAAGATATCATTATTCCTGTTTTTTATTATAATAATGTTCTATTAAATACAAAAGAGGCTTATTAGTATATATTCTAAAAGTAACCCAATAAAATGAAGATTGTATACCCTCTACTAAGCTTATATATAAAACATTACAAATATCTTTGAAGCCTCCTATATAGCCATTCCTGAACCTAACACTTTTATTTCTTGCTATTTTTAAGGTAAGTAGCAACCTGAATTATGGGTTTATCCTTCCCTTACTAATCTTTATAGTTTTACTACACAATTATTTATCTCTAAAAACAGTAGTTTTTTTACTTTACATATTGCAATAATTCTGTATGTATTCTTTTACACTTTTCAGTTTAATATTATGATTAAGAGATTCATTCATGTGATACTTTTAGCTATAATTAACTCATTTTAACTGTTGTATATTATTCTACCATATGATTATACCAATATATTTACCCATAATAGTATTGACAACATTTAGGTTACTTTCTGTTTTTTTCTCTATAAGCAATGGTAATTTGAACTTGCTTCTTGTTAACATTGGCAGTATTTTTCAAGGATATATATCTAGAAGTAAAATGTCTAAGTCATATGATACCTGTCTTTTTTTGTGTATTGGGTTCACATGACTTGTTCATGATTTAAATGAACTTGCTTTAATCTACTTGTTTATGACAAGGACCACAAAAAAGGAAGGTTGAAGTATCGCATTGCATTAGTCACTCAGTTGTGTCTGATTTTGCAACCCCATGGACTGTAGCCCACTAACCTCCCCTTCCGTGGGATTCTCCAGGCAAGAATACTGGAGTGGGCTGCCATTCCCTTCTCCATATTGAGGTATAATTGATGTAAAATAAAATTCACACACTTAAATAACTTTATAAATTTTGATATATGAATACACCCATGGATGGAACCACCATCAAAATCATGATAATGAACATACCTATCGCCCACATAAGTTTCCTCATAACCTTTTATAATAAATCCCCCCTCTTCCCTACTACCTCACTACCAGGCAACCACTAATATGGAGGGCATACAATGTTCATTTCATTGTTAATTTTTTTCATGTAGACAAACAAAACACTTTTAAAGGCTATTTGCTTCCTTTCTTCTAAAACTTAAAATATTTTTTTCTCTTGACTTTCTTCACTATTTAGGATTTCCAGTACAGTATTGAGAGAAGATGACAGTAAGAGCCATTCAGTTCAGTGCAGTCGCTCAGTCGTGTCTGACTCTTTGCAACCCCATGAATTGCAGCACAGGGCTCCCTGTCCATCACCAACTCCCAGAGTTTACTCAAACTCAGGTCCATTGAGTCGGGGATGCCATCCAGCCATCTCATCCTCTGCTGTCCCCTTCTCCTCCTGCCCCCAATCCCTCGCAGCATCAGGGATTTTTCCAGTGAGTCAACTCTTTGCATGAGGTGGCCAAAGTATTGGAGTTTCAGCTTCAGCATCAGTCCTTCCAATGAACACCCAGGACTGATCTCCTTTAGGATGAACTGGGTGGATCTCCTGGCAGTCCAAGGGACTCTCAAGAGTCTTCTCCAACACCACACTTCAAAAGCATCAATTCTTCTGCAGTCAGCTTTCTTCATAGTCCAAATCTCACATCCATACATGACTACTGGAAAAACCATAGCCTTGAGTAGACGGACCTTTGTTGGCAAAGTAATGTCTCTGCTTTTTAATATGCTGTCTAGGTTGGTCATAACTTTCCTTCCAAGGAGTAAGTGTTTTTTAATTTCATGGCTGCAATCACCATCTGCAGTGATTTTGGAGCCCAAAAGAATAAAGTCTCACACTATTTCCACTGTTTCCCCATCTATTTCCCATGAGGTGATGGGACCAGATGCCATGATCTCAGTTTTCTGAATGTTGAGCTTTAAGCCAACTTTTTCACTCTTCTCTTTCACTTTCATCAAGAAGCTTTTTAGTTCCTCTTCGCTTTCTGCCTTAAGGGTGGTGTCATCTGCATATCTGAGGTTACTGATATTTCTCCCAGCAATCTTGATTCCAGCTTGTGCTTCCTCCAGCCCAGCGTTTCTCATGACGTACTCTGCATGTAAGTTAAATAAGCAGGGTGACAATATACAGCCTTGACATACTCCTTTTCCTATTTGGAACCAGTCTGTTGTTCCATGCCCAGTTCTAATTGTTGCTTCCTGACGTGCATACAGGTTTCTCAAGAGGTAGGTCAGGTGGTCTGGTATGCCCATCTCTTTCAGAATTTTCCAGAGTTTATTGTGATCCACACACTCAAAGACTTTGGCATAGTCAATAAAGCAGAAGTAGATGTTTTTCTGGAACTCTCTTGCTTTTTCGACGATCCAGCAGATGTTGGCAATTTGATCTCTGGTTCCTCTGCCTTTTCTAAAACTAGCCTGAACATCTGGAAGTTCATGGTTCACGTATTGCTAAAGCCTGGCTTGGAGAATTTTAAGCATTACTTTACTAGCGTGTGAGATGAATCCCATTGTGCGGTAGTTTGAGCATTCTTTGGCATTGCCTTTCTTTGGGATTGGAATGAAAACAGACCTTTTCCAGTCCTGTGGCCACTGCTGAGTTTTCCAAATTTGCTGGCATATTGAGTGGAGCACTTTCACAGCATCGTCTTTCAGGATTTGAAACAGCTCAACTGTTTCAAAAATAAATCTATTTATGGAATAGAAATAGACTTTCTAATATTAAACCAACCTTACTTCTGGGCTAAACCCAAACTGATCATCATAAAGTACCTTGTTTACACAATGCTGGATACAGTTTGCTAATAAGTTATCCAGGATTTTTACATCATTGTTCATCATGGAAATCAGTGTATAATTTTGTTTCTTCCTATAAATCTTTTCTGGTGTGTATTAAGGTCATATTAACCTTAGAAAAAGAGAGCTGGAGAGTATTGCCTCTTTTATTATTCTCAGAAAAAGTCTGCATAGAATTGGAATGAATTGTTATAAATATATATATACCTACATACATATATATATATCAACTCTTCTTTATCCATTCATCTGTCAAGGATATTTAGGTTTCTTTCATGTCTTTGCTATTATAAATAATGCTGTATGAATATTGGCATGCATGTATCTTTTTGAATTAGAGTTTTCTTCTTTTCTGGATATACGCCCAGGAGTGGGATTGTTGGATCATAAGGTAACTATTTTTAGTTTTCAAAGGAACCTCCATACAGTTCTCCCTAGTGGCTGCACCAATTTACATTCCCAACAACAGTTTAAGAGGGTTGCCTTTTCTCCACACACCCTTGTTCTACTTTTCTTTAAATGCTTGTTTTATACATTTTTAAATTTAAGTTTAATTTCCAGTCTTTACTCCTTAATATAAGCATGTAATGTAATAAACTGATGTTGAAATATTGCTTTAACATTTAAATCTTTTGATATATAATTTCATAGAATAAAATTCACAAATCTTAAATCTTTATTCTGATGTTTTGACAGTTGTATGTCTATGTGGTATGAATCATACTGAGATCTAGAACACGTTCATTACACTAGAGTATTCTGGCATGCTCCCTTTCCTCAGTCTTCCTCTCAGAGGCACTGTATTTTCTGATATCTTTCATACAGACTAGTTTTGCCTGTTCTTGAACTTCATATAAATGTAATATTATAGTATATATTCTCTTCTGTCCATATTGTTGCATGTTATCAATAGGTTGTTCCTTTTTATTACTGAGTGGTATTCTACAATGTGAATATATCACCACTTGTTTATCCATTCGTCTGTTGACAGATACTCAGCTTGTTTCTGGTTTGTTATTGTTGTTGTTCAGTCGCCCAATTGTGTCTGACTCTTCACGACACCATGGACTGCAGCACGCCAGGGTTCCTTGTCCCTCGGCATCTCCCGAAGTGTGCCCAAGTTCATGTCCACCGCATTGGTGATGCCAACCAGCCATCTTATCCTCTGACGTCCTCTTTTCCTACTCTTGAACTTTTCTAGCATCAGGGACTGTTCCAATGAGTCAACTGCATCAGGTGACCAAAATATTGGAGCTTCAGCTGCATCATCAGTCCTTTCAATGAGTATTCAAGGTTGATTTCCCTTAAGATTGGCTAATTTGATCTCCCTGCTGTCCAGGGGTCTCTCAGTCTTCTTCTCCAGAACCACAGTTGGAAGGCATCAATTCTTTGGTGCTCAGACTTCTTTACCATCCAGCTCGCACAACTGTACATGACTGGGAAGACGACAGCCTTGACTATATGACCTCTGTCAGCAGATTAGTGTCTCTGCTTTTCAACACACTGTCTAGGTTCATCATTGCTTTCCTACCGAGAAGCAACTGTCTTCTGATTTCATGGCTGCAGTCACCATTTGCAGTGATTTTGGAGCCCAACAAGAGGAAATCTGTCACTACTTCCACCCTTTTCCTGTCTATTTGTCATGAAGCAATGGGGCTGGATACCATGATCTTAATTTTTTTAATATTTGGTTTTAAGCTGGCTCCTTCACTCTCCTCCTTCACCCTCATCAAGAGGTTCCTTAGTTCCTCTTTGCTTTCTGTCATTAGAGTGGTATCATCCACACACCTGAGGTTGTTGATGTTTGTCCCGCCTATCTTGATTCCAGCTTGTAACTCATCCAACCCGGCATTTCTCATGATGTGCTCCGTGTATACGATAAATAAACAGGGTGACAGCAGACAGGGATGTATTACTCCTTTCTCAGTCATGAACCAATCAGTTGTTCCATTCAGAGTTCTAACTGTTGCTTCTTGACTAGCATACAGGTTTCTCAGGAGACAGGTAAGATGGTCTGGTATTCCCATCTCTTTAGGCAATGGGCTTTAGGGCTCTTTTAAGTAATAACTTTTTGTAATAAGTCTATCTTTTTACCATTTTAAAAACTAGGATTTTTATCTTGACATTTATTGTAATTTTTTTTTAATATTTTCTGAACTTAGTACTTTGTCAGATATTTCTCACAGTCACTGACTTGAATTTTTATTTCTGAATGATGTGTTTTAATTAGCAAACATTCAATTTCCAGAAAGTCCAGTTTGGTCTATCTTTTTTCTTAATTAGTGTTTTTTCAGCCTGTCAAAGTATTTTTGAGCACCTCAAAAGACATGAAGATATCCATACTTCTATTGTTTTCTTCTGGAAGCTTAATGATTTTTAACTTTTATGTTTATGATCCATCTTGATTTGTGCATGGAATGAGATATGTCACAGTTTAAAACTCCCCACTGAAAATTATATTTGATTACTACATCTCATTTCAAAATTTTAGTTTTATTATTTTTAACCTGCTTAATGAGTTTTATAAAATCTTCATTAATATTTTTGATACATTTATTTTTCAAAGGCTGTTTTTCTTTCTGTGGCTATAAATTCCCAGTTTTATAAAATCTTCATTAATATTTTTGATACATTTATTTTTCAAAGGCTGTTTTTCTTTCTGTGGCTATAAATTCCAATAACAATTATTTGAAAGTCTCATTCTTATCATTTGTTTCTGCTAGCATTTAGTCTTTGGCTTGAAGGGGTGTTAAGATTTGTGATTTTTTTTTTTTTTGAGCTAGACTTTTATTGAGGGGAATTTTTCGAGCTGGGATTGAAGTGTGTTCCTTAAGATGGAAGCTGTGTTTGTTTCTGCCAGATGCTCAGGAGAACTCTTAATCAAGTATCTTCCAAAATAAAGCTTTAGATAAAGGTGTTTGTTCATAGACAGTGTGAATTTTGATCTTAAACCCACTAGGGAAAGGACTTAGGATACAGATTTTCATTCCTGTCTCCATTGGTAGACAGGATTATCCTTTCACTGAGGATAAAGTTTTTTGGGGTCCCTGGTTTGGGCAAGATTTCCTTGTAGATTTCTTAATGAATGAAGGCTAGTTTTTACATTCTTTTTCTCAACCTTTCGAAGATTTTTAAGTGTGTCCTCAGGGTCATTATTAATTAATAGTTGCCCTAGGATAACCAGCTATTTTGCGCTTGGTTAACTTTCTGAAGTGCAGGTTACATTCCGTTTTTAGCCTCTGATTATTTTTTCTGAGTTAGTTTGATGGCATACTTAAAATTCAACTAGTATTTTTCAATGTCAATTTATTTTGAAGTAAAATGCTTGTTGAGGATTTCTATTCCACTATATTGTCACAAATTGAAAACTCGTATTTTCTTTCAAACTGTTTACAGTCTCATCAGCTATTAATGACATAATTCATGTAGTAGCCATTGACAACAGTAAAAGACAGAATTGGAGGTATACTGCATTTCACAGTACAATTACACATTATACTGCCATACAGTGACACAGATGATGTATGACATATGATGTATCACTGTGGATCAAAGTGACCAGAGATTTCTGTTGATTAAAACATTAATGCTGCATTTGATGCTTAAGTTAACATAGAAATGAATAAACACCATCCTGTATTTTAAGGTCATGGCCTCTTACCAACTGGACTGTAAGGATTTGCTAGAAAGTCACTCCATTTGTAGACATAATGCTATCACAAAAGAAAAGGAATCAAATATCCTCTGCTGCTGCTGCTAAGTCACTTCAGTCGTGTCCGACTCTGTGCAACCCCATAGATGGCAGTCCACCAGGCTCCCCCATCCCTGGGATTCTCCAGGCAAGAATACTGGAGTAGGTTGCCATTTCCTTCTCCAATGCATGAAAGTGAAAAATGAAAGTGAAGTCACTCAGTTGTGTCCGACTCTTAGCGACCACATGGACTGCAGCCTACCAGGCTCCTCCATCCATGGGATTTTCCAGGCAAGGGTACTGGAGTGGGGTGCCATTGCCTTATCCCAAATATCCTCTAGAAAGAAGCAAAAGCTTGGTCAACTTAGGGTTATAGATTGGTGACAAAGATGTCTCAGAGGAAGAACTTTGGTAGAACTAGTGCTTCTGAGTATTTCACTGAAACACGCCATTGATAATCAAATGGTTCAAACATTTTAAATTAGCTCACTTAAATTTATTTAAAAAGTAGTATCAAGTTATTACCAGTGCTCATGTGGTAGCAATATTGTCAACACTGCCTGAAGACTTCTCCTATCTTTCTTTTCCCCCCAAATACTGGTGGATAGGCTTTGTGCTTTCCAGAGTTCAGTGACTTAGCACATTCTATTTCAACTAAATGATCATAAAACAGAAATATAGACATAGTTTTACCACATATTTTTATGTTTCTTTTAGTAACACCTCTAAGCAATTATATTTTCTAAATACTTAATCGTTTCTATTTTCATCCCTTGATAAATCTTCTTTTTCATCAGTACTATTCATATTTAGCTCACCTTTGAAGTCTGTTTTGTAGACTCTTTTTGGTGCATATTTCTCTTTGAAATGGACTTCCCAGCTGGCGCTAGTAATAAAGAATCTGTCTGCCAATGCAGAAGACACAAGAGATGTGGGTTCCATCCTCTGGAAGAGGGAATGGCCACCCATCCCAGGACTCTTGCCTGGAAAATTCCAAGGACAGAGGAGCCTGGCAAGCTACAGTCCATGTGGTCATAAGGAGTAGGACACAAGTGGGTGACTGAGCATCTCTGAAATGCTCTGCATGTTTTATGGGGGGTGGGGGGCTGGTAGTATGGTGTAATGGGTAGGTCCCTCTCCTACCTGGATGTGAACTATCCAAGCAGGGACTATGAATGAATTCTACTTTAGACCTCAGGGAAAACACTGAAAAGATATTCTATTCTTTGGGCCTATTTTCTGCTGACCTTCTGAATACTAGGAATGCTAGGACCAAGGTAAATCTAAAGGAAATGTGCCAAAGAGATCTTGTATCAAGCAGGAAGGAACACTCTTGATTCACATGTGCATCTTCCCAATTCATCACGACCAGGCAAATCTTCTCGGCCTTTGAAGTCAAAGCTCCCTAGCAATGTCTCCACTGGAGGACTAGGAAAGTGGAAGGGAGGAGGGCTCTCCACGCACCCACTCCCCTCCAACTCTAGAGAGTCCGACCATGTAAACAATGTGTGAATCCCTGCTATATTTAAGATGGATAACAAGCAAGGACCTATTGTATAGCACATGGAACTTTGCTTAGTGTTACGTGGCAGCCTGAATGGGAGAGCGGTTTGGGGAGAATGGAAACATGTATACGTACGTCTGAGTCCCTTCTCTGCTCACCTGAAACTATCACAACATTGTGTGTTAATTGGCAATACCTCAATACAAAATAAAAAGCTAGGGAAAAAAAAAAACACTCTGTGAATAAAGGTGAAAGAAGAAATACAAATGAATAACATTTCCCAAAGCCCTTTTTCTACCCAATGTGAACTGAAAAGGAAGTGGAAGACTGACAGAACTTGCAGCCTGAAGGTCCAAGCCACCTCTCACTCCTTCATATATACACTGTGTATGAAAAGATGACTCACGGCAAGAAAAAGAACCAAATAAAACTATCTTCACTGAGTTATTACACACATAAATAGTTACTCAACACACAGTTCAACTCATATGTTTGCATTTATTTTTGATTAAAAATATTACCTTGGGTGACCTAGACAATTAATACTCTAGTTTTAAACATTTTCTTAATGTGTTACATTAAAAAATGAGTAAGACTCTTCTTGCTGTGCTCCAAGATGGTCTCAAAAGAAACTACCCTCAACTCTTTCCAATCAAACAGCTCACTGTTTACAACCGACTAACTTTTAACTCCCATGAAACACTAAGCCCCAAGCTCACTTTCAGAAATACACACATTGCATTCAACCCTCATTGATCCCTTTGTGCTTTACTTCATTTCTACTAACAGGACAGAAGTTTGGGGAGTTGCCACATTCTAACAGGAACCTGGCCAGGCTTAATGAGGATTTTTCACAGTAGCCCAAACTCCACAATACCACTGGACCTCATCACCATGCTGAGAAGACAACACTAATTATAGCTATGCTGCTATCCTTGAAACTGCAATATAAAGATTCAAGACTGAGCACGTAATAGCCATCAGTGGACTCAAGTGCCACCTACAGGCTGTTATATCTCTAATTCTTTTCCTAGGACAATATTAAAGGCCATACGCCAAGAGAGGCAGTAAATCACCTGGCTCAGCAGAAACTAAAGCTGATTCTTATGACTGGACTCTTCATTAGTTTAAATTTAATTCAGTGGGCCATAATTACTCAACAACGGGCATAACTTAAAATATAGCAGACAACAAAGTTTCTATATTATTATCAGAGAAGTGAATTACTTACTTATTCTATACTATTGTGGTGATATATTAATAAAAGCAGGTATGCTTAAAAGATGATATAATATTAAGAAACTATTAAGATGATAAAATATTAAGAAAATATTGGCATTAATATTATTTCCTTCCTGTGCTTTTTAACCTGCTTAGATCATTAACCTTTGATGGTTAATATAAAATATCTCATTACATGTATACACTATGTCTACACAGTAGTTAATGAAGTGCTTATAGAGTATTAGGGAAAATTTGTCTGTATAATAATTACCTAAAATTATCATATTTAATAAGTATCTACTTTGAAATGAGCACTGTAATAATAAAAAATCTATTCTGGAGACTTGCATTATGCAATTTGTCTACCTAATGGAAATGAAATCATTTGCCTTAGAAAATTTGGCTACATTAACTGAAGTTAAGTGATTAAAATTAAATAACTAAGAAATATTTGTTTAGTTTCTACTATATCCTCAACACTGAGCTAGTTAGGAGCAAAACAAGGAAATGAAAGGCATTTTCCCCTATTATCAGATTACTGGCACTATAATTGGGGAGAGGAGACATACAGATGAAAATGCAAAGATAAGTTCCAGAAAGCAGGTTTTATAAGAATTGAAAAACATAAGAGATAACAGAAGCACTAGGATTTTAACTGAGTCTAGAATGAATAAATTGAAGTGGAAAATAGTAGGGTAAATGGAAAAAGAGGTATGGTAGCATAAATGCATGAGGTGTATGTGCTCAAAAAATATTTATGGTCAAAATTATATTTCTTTAGCATCTGCTCTGTGATAGAACTTTTACATACTTCTTTAGTTCTCACAATAACACTGTGAGGTGGCCACTATTATTATGCCAATTTTATAGATGAGGATATCAAGGTTGAGAGAGGTTGAGTAATTTGATCAAAGTCATTGGACTGAGTAGTAAAGTTGGGATTCAAACCCAATACTTTATCATTCCAGAGTGGGTCCGATGAATCACCATGGCAATAATAAATAATTCATCTGTCTTTAAAGGATGCAGTGTATGACATGAGATAAATTTAGAAGTACAACAACCAGGAGACACACGGTGTATTCAAACTGGGTTATTCAAGTTGAGTTTGAAGCAGAGAATATTTATAAAGGTGTATGCAAAGATATAGGGAAACCACAAAAATAAGAGAGGATCCCAACACCAGTAAAATCATTTCCATCCCTTAGCCTGAAAGATGGAGTGGAGAGCGATAATCACCAAATCCGAAAAGGGCAGTACCTTGTAGAGAGGGATGCCAGATGAGATGTATGACTTTTCAGTAGAAAGGAGGAATCTGGAGGAATAAATTCCCTGGCTTCATTCTCCTTCCTTTCTATTTCTCACTAGGGTTCCCACTGATGTAGTTCATGCAGATCATCCACCAGGGCTACAGAGTAGTTGAAGAAGGGTGGAGAATGGATCTGGAGAAGCAAATGGAAGGGAGAAGATACTAGAATATTCTGTGAGGTTCTCAAATGTTAGGCTAAACTATTTAGACTTTTTTCTTTTGGGAATAAAGGATCAATAAATGCCCAGGGGTGAGGGAATTGCGTATGAAAGAACTGCCCAGAGAAGATTAAATTTTCATGAATGAGGATAGAATGAAAGACTGGCAGCAAGAACACTTCAGATAAGTCTTAGCAGAAAGTTCCAGTGGGAGACTTCATGAGCCTAAGAGTGAATAGTAGTAGCAGCAGAAGAGAAAGGAAGAGGCTATGCGAATTAATTAAAGTGGACTTTAATTAGAATGAGAATTAAAAGAAGTGGACTTCCAACCACAGAGTCAGTGTGATCTATTGATGAGAGTCTCCCTTCCTTTTCTATTTTGTCCCTTTGGGGATTTATTTTAATGGGTTGTTGCCTTTCAGTCCATCAGAAAATTCTTGGATAACCGATGTCATTCATTGTAAGAGCTATATATAAGTTGACGGGTTAAGACAGTAGATCTCAGCATTGAGGACCTTACTTGAGTTGTTGAGGGGGAATAGAGACAGGAATGAAAAGATACCACATACTGAAATTTATAACATGCCCCTGGTCCTCCTCAGCAATTTTACATTTACAATTCCCAATATAACTGGGAGTAGACATTAGTAACATTTTACAGAAAGAGACATTTGTTAAAGTTCACATAGACAGTAATGATCCTTATAAATAACAATAACAACAATAATAGTAAGTTATATACAAGACTTAAGAATATGTAAATGCTCACGAAATCTGGGTCTGTACCCTGGTTTTGTTTTATGTTGTGACTTAGTAAATCTGATCAAAATACACTTAGTATCACAATTTATGATTTATTTTAAAACATATTTTCCAAAATATATTAATTTGATTCCTAAAATAATTTGGTAAGGTAATATAAACAAAAGAGGTCCAAGTGATAATGACTTTCCTACAAGAGTAGTATGTCAGAGCTATCAAACTCAGCATCTTATATGTTCTTCTTTTAAATCATTACATTATGTCATGTCTCTTGACTTAATACATTACATCAGTATATGCATTTTAGCACACTGAAGTTAGAAAGGGATAAAAGCCTCAAAACCAAAGCTGGGGGTGAATGTCTATAAAAGCAGCTTACTGTTTCATAGGTGCTCCCTAAATACACACACAAAAAATAAGAGACTAATGGTGGAAGTTGAAGTTAAGAGAGAACCTGGCTTCCTCCTTGCCTGCTGGGAGCAATTCTCTCAGGGTCACTTGAGATACTACCTCTTGGGCTTGAAGTCCTAAAAATTCCCACTGAATAAAACGTAATTCTCAAAAACAGAGAGAGGGAAAGAAATCAAAAGGTTCACTTCAGGACTATAATTTTTACTAGTTTCCATAGCTCTCAATGATGCCACCAAAGTGAAGAGATTCCTAGAATGCCAAATAGAAAATTGAATGGACTCAAATCAAGTAACCTGAAGTGCTATTCACTCAAAGTTCCACTTTTTGAGAAGAAAAACTATGCTAAGAAATGAATTGAAAGGAATGACACTTAAACAGAACACCTAAGCAATATTTTCAGCTCAAATTCAGCAAAATGCAGCCAGAGTCAGAGAAATTTTTGTTTGCAGAGATAGAAAATCATAAACCAAAGAGATTAAAGCCTGTTCAGGAGAATGTAAAAATTGGAAGTTTTGAACTTTTCTATGTATCTAAGTGAGTATATCCTCTAATTGAGAGCTATCACCATTAAACAATGGTATTTCTTTTCACTTTCATAAATTATATGGGTAATTATTTCCAAATAATACATCAGAAACCAGCAAAATGAAATAATGCCCTCATGCAAGTACCTACCTCTATATCTCTGGTTGCTTAGAGATGTATCAAACTATCTTTACTTTTTTATTCAAGAGTTGAGGGCCCTCATTCCTGTGTTTGGAACATTCAGAAACAGTTAAACAAAATAGGTTCTTCCAGGTAATACAGTGCAGGAGAGGTAAGAGACGCGGGTTCAGTCCCTGGGTTGCTAAGATCTCCTGGAGAAAGGCATGGCAACCCAATCCACTATTCTTGCCTGGAGAATCCCATGGACAGAGGAGCCTGGTGGGCTATAGTCCATAAGGTCACAAAGGGTCAGACAGGACTGAAGCAACTTAGCACACAGTGATCCAGTAGTAGCTGTAAGGTGGAGTCCAGAAAGTAAAATTTGAAGTCCATACAATTAAAAGAATGACACGATTAGGCAACAATTGAAACTAAAATGCTTTGGTGGGGAAAGCTAATTAATATTCACTGACAGCTTTTCTTTGAAGAAGCAGAAGCACAAGGAGAGAAAGGGAAACTTCTCAACTCCAGGAAAAGGAGGATGTTCTCCAGGTTTCACCAAGAAATATAATTTCAACTTATGGTTTTTTTTTTTCCATTTTTTTTCAACTTATGTTTTTAAAACTGCCAAGGCAATGCCTCTATGGCAAGTCTATAGAGACGGAAACTCAGGAAAAGAACTGCACTTCCAGCCTTATCAAAGACTCTGATGTTCACAGGTAACATGGAAACTGAAGAGCTGTTTAATTTCAAGGACCACAGTGAGACTACACCATGGACATGTCAGAGATAGCAGTATGAACACATGTGAGTGCTCAGTCGTGGCCCACTCTTTGCCACTCCATGGACTGCAGCTCAGCAGGCTCCTCTGTCCACGGAATTTTCCAGGCAAGAATATTGGAGTGAGTTGCCATTTCCTCCTCCAGGAGATCTTCCTAACCCAGGGATCGTACCTGCATAGTGTGCATTTCCTGCATTGGCAAGTGATAATTTTCCATTGCACCAGCTGGAAAACCCCATAGACTCAACACGTATATGTTATTATACAAGCGACATTGATCTTTTGTTTCTTTTATTTTATTCCATTAATTTTTATTAGTTGGAGGCTAATTACTTTACAATATTGTAGTGGTTTTTGTCATACATTGACATGAATCAGTCATGGATTTACATGTATTCCCCATCCCGATCCCCCCTCCTGCCTCCCTCTCGACCTGATGCCTCTGGGTCTTCCCAGTGCACCAGGCCCGAGCACCTGTCTCATGCATCCCACCTGGGCTGGTGATCTGTTTCACCATAGATAATATACATGTTTCGATGCTGTTCTCTCAAAACATCCCACCCTCGCCTTCTCCCACAGAGTCCAAAAGTCTGTTCTGTATATCTGAGTCTCTTTTTCTGTTTTGCATATAGGGTTATCATTACCATCTTTCTAAATTCCATATATATGTGTTAGTATGCTGTAATGTTCTTTATCTTTCTGGCTTACTTCACTCTGTATAATGTGCTCCAGTTTCATCCATCTCATTAGAACTGATTTAAATGAATTCTTTTTAATGGTTGAGTAATATTCCATGGTGTATATGTACCACAGCTTCCTTATTCATTCGTCTGCTGATGGGCATCTAGGTTGCTTCCATGTCCTAGCTATTATAAACAGTGCTGCGATGAACACTGGGGTGCACACGTCTCTTTCAGATCTGGTTTCCTCAGTGTGTATGCCCAGAAGTGGGATTGCTGGGTCATATGGCAGTTCTATTTCCAGTTTTTAAAGAAATCTACACACTGTTCTCCATAGTGGCTGTCATAGTTTGCATTCCCACCAACAGTGTAAGAGGGTTTCCTTTTCTCCACACCCTCTCCAGTATTTATTGCTTATAGACTTTTGGATAGCAGCCATCCTAACTGGCGTGTAATGGTACCTCATTGTGGTTTTGATTTGCATTTCTCTAATAATGAGTGATGTTGAGCATCTTTTCATGTGTTTGTTAGCCATCTGTATGTCTTCTTTGGAGAAATGTCTGTTTAGTTCTTTGGCCCATTTTTTGATTGGGTCATTTATTTTTCCGGAATTGAGCTGCAGGAGTTGCTTGTATATTTTTGAGATTAATCCTTTGTCTGTTTCTTCATTTGCTATTATTTTCTCCCAATATGAGGGCTGTCTTTTCACCTTACTTATAGTTTCCTTTGTAGTGCAAAAGCTTTTAAGTTTCATTAGGTCCCATTTGTTTAGTTTTGCTTTTATTTCGAATATTCTGGGAGGTGGGTCATAGAGGATCTTGCTGTGATTTATGTCGGAGAGTGTTTTGGCTATGTTTTCCTCTAGGAGTTTTATAGTTTCTGGTCTTACATTTAGATCTTTAATCCATTTTGAGTTTATTTTTGTGTATGGTGTTAGAAAGTGTTCTAGTTTCATTCTTTTACAAGTGGTTGACCAGTTTTCCCAGCACCACTTCTTAAAGAGGTTGTCTTTTTTCCATTGAATATCCTTGCCTCCTTTGTCAAAGATAAGGTGTCCATAGGTTCGTGGATTTATCTCTGGGCTTTCTATTCTGTTCCATTGATCTATAGTTCTGTCTTTGTGCCAGTACCATACTGTCTTGATGACTGTGGCTTTGTAGTATAGTCTGAAGTCAGGCAGGTTGATTCCTCCAGTTCCATTCTTCTTTCTCAAGAGTGTTTTGGCTATTCAAGGTTTTTTGAATTTCCATACAAATTGTGAAATTATGTGTTCCAGTTCTGTGAAAAATATCGTTGGTAGCTTGATAGGGATTGCATTGAATCTATAGATTGCTTTGGGTCGAATAGCCATTTTGATAATATTGATTCTTCCAATCCATGAACACGGTATGTTTCTCCATCTGTTTGTGTCCTCTTTGATTTCTTTCATCAGTGTTTTATAGTTTTCTATGTATAGGTCTTTTGTTTCTTTAGGTAGATAAACTCCTAAGTATTTTATTCTTTTTGTTGCAATGGTGAGTGGTATTGTTTCCTTAATTTCTCTATTTCTTCATTGTTAGTATATAGGAATGCAAGGGATTTCTGTGTGTTAATTTTATATCCTGCAACTTTACTATATTCATTGATTAGCTCTAGTAATTTTCTGGAAGAGTCTTTAGGGTTTTCTATGTAGAGGATCATGTCATCTGCAAACAGCGAGAGTTTCACTTCTTCGTTTCCTATCTTGATTCCTTTTACTTCTTTTTCTGCTCTGATTGCTGTGGCCAAAACTTCCAACACTATGTTGAATAGTAGTGGTGAGAGTGGGCACCCTTGTCTTGTTCCTGATTTAGGGGAAATGCTTTCAATTTTTCACCATTGAGGGTGATGCTTAATTTTTAAGATTTCTTTCCTTCTACTAACCCTGGGGTTCTTCATTTCTTCCTTCTCTAGTTGCTTTAGTTGTAGAGTTAGGTTGTTTATTTGACTTTTTTCTTGTTTCTTGAGGTAAGCCTGTAATGCTATGAACCTTCCCCTTAGCACTGCTTTTACAGTGTCCCATAGGTTTTGGGTTGTTGTGTATTCATTTTCATTCATTTCTATGCATATTTTTTTTCTTTTTTTATTTCTTCTATGATTTGTTGTTTATTCAGAAGCGTGTTATTTAGCCTGCATATATTGGAATTTTTAAATTTTTTTTTTTCCTGTAATTGAGATCTAATCTTACTGCACTGTGGTCAGAAAAGATAATGATTTCAATTTTTTTGAATTTACCAAGACTAGATTTATGGCCCAGGATGTGATCTATTCTGGAGAAGGTTCCATGTGCACTTGACAAAAAGGTGAAGTTGATTGTTTTGGGGTGAAATGTCCTATAGATATCAATTAGGTCTAGCTGGTTCATTGTGTCATTTAAAGTTTGTGTTTCCTTGTTAATTTTCTGTTTAGTTGATCTATCCATAGTTGTGAGTGGGGTATTAAAGTCTCCCACTATTGTTGTGTTACTATTAATTTCCTCTTTCATACTCATTAGCGTTTGCCGTACATATTACGGTGCTCCTGTGTTGGGTGCATGTATATTTATAATTGTTATATCTTCTTCTTAGATTGATCCTTTGATCATTATGTAGTGTCCTTCTTTGTCTCTTTTCACAGCCTTTATTTGAAAGTCTATTTTATCTGATATGAGTATTGCAACTCCTGCTTTCTTGTGGTCTCCATTTGTGTGAAATATTTTTTTCTAGCCCTTCACTTTTAGTCTGTATGTGTCCCTTATATTGAGGTGGGTCTCTTTTAGACAGCATATATAGGGGTCTTATTTTTTATCCATTCAGCCAGTCTTTGTCTTTTGGTTGGGGCATTCAACCCATTTACATTTAAGGTAATTATTGATAGGTGTGGTCCTGTTGCCATTTACTTTGTTTTGGGTTCACATCTATACAACCTTTCTGTGTTTTCTGTCTAGAGAAGATCCTTTAGCATTTGTTGAAGAGCTGGTTTGGTGGTGCTGAATTCTCTCAGCTTTTGCTTGTCTGTAAAGCTTTTGAATTCTCCTTCATTTCTGAATGAGATCCTTGCTGGGTACAGTAATCTAGGTTGTAGGTTATTCTCCTTCATTACTTTCAGTATGTCCTGCCATTCCCTTCTGGCCTGGAGGGTTTCTATTGATAGATCAGCTGTTATCCTTATGGCAATCCCTTTGTGTGTTATTTGTTGTTTCTCCCTTGCTGCTTTTAACATTTGTTCTCTGTGTTTGATCTTTGTTAATTTGATTAATATGTGACTTGGGGTGTTTCGCCTTGGGTTTATCCTGTTTGGGACTCTTTGGGTTTCTTGGACCTGTGTAAGTATTTCCTTCCCCATTTTAGGGAAGTTTTCAGCTATTATCTCCTCGAGTATTTTCTCATGGCCTTTCTTTTTGTCCTCTTCTTCTGGGACTCCTATGATTCGAATGTTGGGGCGTTTCACATTATCCCAGAGGTCCCTGAGGTTGTCCTCATTTCTTTTGATTCTTTTTTCTTTCTTCCTCTCTGCTTCATTTATTTCCACCATTTTATCTTCTACCTCACTAATCCTATTTTCTGTCTCCGTTATTCTACTCCTGGTTCCCTCCAGAGTGTTTTTGATCTCATTTATTGCATTATTCATTTTTAATTGACTCTTTTTTATTTCTTCTAGGTCTTTATTAAACATTTCTTGCATCTTTTCAATCTTTGTCTCCAGGCTATTTATCTGTAACTCCATTTTGTTTTCAAGATTTTGGATCATTTTCATTATCATTATTCTAAGTTCTTTTTCAGGTAGATTCCCTATCTCCTCCTCTTTTGTTTGACTTGGTGGGCATTTTTCATGTTCCTTTACCTGTTGGGTATTTCTCTGCCTTTTCATCTTGTTTAGATTGCTGTGTCTGGAGTGGGCTTTTTGTATTCTGGAGGTCTGTGGTTCCTTTTTGTTGTGGAGGTTTCACCCAGTGGGTGGGGTTGGACGATTGTGTCAAGGTTTCCTGGTTAGGGAAGCTTGTGTCGGTGTTCTGGTGCATGGAACTGGATTTCTTCTCTCCTTTTGAAGACGATGGGCTGCTTTTCTGGGCACCTGATGTCTTCTGCTAGCGGTCAGAAGTTGTTTTGTGAAGTTTGCTCAGCGTTCAAAGGTTCTTTTGATGAATTTGTAGGGGAGAAAGTGGTCTCCCCATCCTATTCTTCCGCCATCTTGGCTCCTCCCCACCAAGCGACATTGTTTTAAAATAAAGTTATGTGTGACATTAGACTTTAATTGAAAGCATAAAGTAAATATACTGATGATTAGATAGCTAAATAAATGGGGGAGAAAAGACAAATCATTCTTATATGATTACAAATAATACATAAAGATACCCCTCTATCCAGGAACTAGTTTAACTCTCCCTGCACTGTGGGTGAGCTGGACTTAGCGACTTGCTTCCAAAAAATAGGTAAAAGAAAGAGAAGAGAAAACTAGCTAACAGTACTTTAGCCAGGTGATGAAGGCTAATATCACCATTATCTCACGTGGATACCATGTTCCTCTGCTGTGATGTTATAAAGAAGAGAGTCTCACCTCCCAGCCTAATCATTGGTAAAACATCAGATAACCCCAGACTGGGGGACACTTCTAAGGGACCCCTAGGCAGTACTCCTCAAAACTACTAAGGTCATGAAAAACAAGGAAAGACTGAGAAGCTGTCACAGAACAATAGATACATAGAATACATGACAACTACAATGTGGTCACATAGGTAGCATCCTGCACCAGAAAGAGGACATAAATGGAAAGACTAAGGAAATCCAAATAAATCCTGAAATCTAACATTAATGTACCAAAACCAGATTTTTAATTTTGAAAAATGTACCACAGTAATCTAACAATGCCTGAAACTGAATGAAGGCTATCAAGAAAATCTCTTTGCAAGATTTATTTAAATCAAAAATTACTCAAAGATAAAAACTTGCTTAGAAAAATCAAGTTATGGCCAAGATCCAAAGGACAAACAAATACAAAAATATTATTGCTGCCTTGAAATTGGACTCGCTGATATTAGTGGGTATGGTGAAATTCTGAAACATCTGAAAGCACAAAGTAATCCTAGACTAACCAAGGCAAGACGGCTGTGGTTATCATGACGGGCAGTCAATTATGGTAACTGTGTACTAAGAAAGGAAAGGACTTCCCTGGTGGTCCAGTGGTTAAGAATTCACCTTGCAATGAAGGGACGTGGGTTCAATCCCTGGTCAGAAATTAAGCTCTCACATGCCAAGGAGCAACTAAGTCCGTGCGAGTCTGTGCACCACAACAAAAGATCTCTCATGATGCAATGAAGACCTCACTTTTTGCAACTAAGATCAGATGCAGCTAAATAAATAAATATCTTAAAATACATATAAAAAAGGGAACTAGATACTTTTTGATATACAGCTATTTATTGCACAAATGCTTTTTACTATACCCACCAATGGAAAGGATCAAAATCAGCTTGTTTTCTCAATCAAAGACAATAGTAAAAATTAACTTCTTGGTTCATGAAGCTTTATTAACTTTCAAGTTCTCTATCATATAAGTCTATAGGGATCTTCATTGACTGGATGTTCCTTCTAACATCAGGTTATAATATTATATTGATGATATAATGCTAATTGTAGGTGGCAAGTGCAAATGTCAAGTGACTTATATGCTAATGATCCCACTGTAGAGGGTCAGAGATTAAACACTGTGAAGACTCATGGGCCTGACATGTTGGCATATCAACAATGTATTTATAGACCTACTTCACTGCAGAATGCCAGAATAGCCCTAACAAAGAAAGAGAAAATCACAGAATGCATGCCTACCACTACTACAAAAGTGGCAAAGCACTGATGCACTTGAATGAGTTTCTGAAGTAAGAACACTGCATATGGAAGTGTTTTTTTTTTTTTTTTTTGTCTCATTTATAGGATGACCCAGGCTTCCCAGGTGGTGCAGTGGTAAACAATCTGCCTGCCAATGCAGGAGACACAAGAGATGCAGGTTCGATCCCTGGGTGGGGAAGATTCCCTGGAGAAGGAAGTGGCACCCCACTCCAGTCTTCTTGCCTGGAAATTCCAAGGACAGAGGAGCCTGCTGGGCTATGGTCCATGGGGCCACAAAGTGTCAGACACCACAGAACAACTGAGTATCCACATAGGATGACCCACAAAAATGCCCATTTTTGAATGGAGCAGAGAATAACAGTAAGTTCTATAATAAGTCTAGGCTGTGGTGCAAGCTACTCTATGAAAGTGAAAGTGAAAGTCGCTCAATTGTGTCTGACTCTTTGCAATCCTATGGACTTCTCCAGACCAGAATACTGGGGTGGGCAGCCCTTCCCTTCTCCAGGAGAGCTTTCAAACCCAGGTCTCCCACATTGCAGGCAGATTCTTAATCAGCTGAGCCACAAGAGAAGCCCAAGAATATTGGAGTGGGTAGCCTATCCCTTCTCCAGCTGATCTTCCCAACCCAGGAATCAAATTGGGGTCTCCTGCATTCCAGGCAGATTCTTTACCAACCAAGCTATGAGGAAAGCCCCAAGCTCCCCTGAATCTTGGGCCAAATGATCTTGAAGATCCAATGGTGCTGGAAATACCTGTAATGGATTGGGATTCTTGTTGGTTTTCTGTCAAGACCCAATCATAAAACCCAAGTATAAACAAAAGGGCTCTACTTCTACTCCATTTGAGGAGTGATAAGGGCCAAAGTTAGACAGAATAATTGAAACAATGGCTTTCAAGTTCAGGGAGCAAGCACATCTGTCAGTGATCCCAGGAGACATGAAACAAATCATGAAACACCATAGTTGCCCATTTTACCACCTGTAGATAATTTACAGACCACAATACAGAGACAGTAAACCTAGGCCAAGGTTCACAGAGACTGCTAGATCTCCCTGAGAAGTAGGGATAAATATAGAAGCCTGGAGAGGCAAAACCAACCAAGAATCACATTACGTGGGAGGAGAGGACTTCAAAGAGAGTATTGGAGAGCTTCAGAGGGTTAACCTAAAGTCTTCAGCTAAGTACTGATCAACACATACATGTGATAGATCTATTTGAAGAAAGAACCAACAGAAAAGGATTCAAGAGAGAAATCTATCGGATTCACATAGAATTTTCTTAGTTTCCATTCAATAAAAAATTAATCACACCAAACAACTTAAAGGGCTTTGAGAGAAAAAAATAGCTTGCCATATACCTGGATCCCATTAGCAGTCTTGATGTCAATGTCATTTAATACAAATACTGTGAATAGAAAAAAAATATCTGTTAAAGGGAATTCTCCTAGGGAATTAAAATTTTGCCATTTTATCTTATAGGTTTCAGGAATTTGACTTTTTGCTATTTCCTTGCTAATTAGGAAAAGGAATCATTATAGCCTGAATATAATGGGGAAAAAAATGGAAAGCAGAAAAACTTGGGAGCCCAGAAGAGATTCAAGAGCTAAATAGTAGCCTTTGAAAAATCACTTTCTTTCTTGAAGCATCATAATCTCATATTAAAGGGCCCTTAACTTAAAGCCAGGGACACACTTGTTCAGCCATATTCAAGAAGGTAAATTATATTCAGCACATCCATCAGTTAGACACCAAAAGGAGAGAAAAATCAGCTTTGCCATGATAGAAATTCTGGGCAAGAAGCAAGTAAGGATTAAAACCCCATTATTAGTGGAAGCTCCAATATTGTGGCCACCTGATACAAAGAACTGACTTATTAGAAAAGACCCTGATGCTGGGAAAGATTGAGAGCAGGAGAAGAAGGGGACGACAGAGGATGAGATGGTTGGATGGCACAATCAACTCAATGCACATGAGTTTGAGCAAACTCAGGAGATAGTGAAGGACAGGGAAGCCTGGCATGAGGTCGCAGCGTCAGACACAACTTAGTGACTGAAAAACAACAAATTAGTTGGAAAGCAGGGATGTAGAACACAGAGAACCTAGAATCGCAGCATAAAAAATAGAGAAACTGGAACAAATGTCCTGAAACATTCTTCTGTATTAGTCAGAAGCAACTTTTCTTAGAAAAAGCAGAGGTCCTCAAGATAAGTGTCTATGGGGATCCATTTATCCAGTGAGCTACTTTCAATATTACACTAATTGGCAATACTGTATACTATTATCAAATGTGATATTCTGAATTAAGCTGAAAACTAATGCAGTAGCACATACTTTTCATGCCCAGATTTACTCAGTCATTATATTTAAAATATCAATAAAAATTACTAAGAACAAGTTTCAGATGGATGCAACAAGACACTGATTTTCTCCATTTTGAAAGACACTGATAAGGAATTACCTTGTCTAGTTGTACTAAATGTCATTACCTCTTAGGTAATTTGTATACAATAAATTGATAAGGAAAAATATTTTCCTTTTTAATACGGCATATCTATTGAAAGTCTTATTGAAATATTAGTGCTTCACATATGCCAGAAATTCTGAAATCATATTAAATCAAGGCTAACTGTGCTTACAGCATCTCATCCAATCAGGTTTTAACTGATTAAAACCTGATTTTTTTTAATCAGAGAGATAAAAGATAGATAAAAGCTAAACAATGGGAGTTCGCACTTTAGGGGGTTTGAAAATTAAGTCAATAATTTGGGTATTTAAGCATAGAAAATAATCATCAATGACCTGAAAATTTCAATCACACCTATGAAGAGAATAAAAATATTCCCTTGACTTTTTATCAAATATTAGAAAAATAAGCACATTTGTGGGACTGATAAATGCATGAGTCACTTGTTTAGAAAAGCTGACTATTAATTCCTGAAAAGAGAAATCCCCACTCTTCATTTGGAAGTGATTCTGTGTCTTGTCATGAGAAGACTGGAGGCCGGACTCTCAGAGGGCAGTTTGGTTCCTGGATCTAGAGACAGAAACACTCTCTGTGTGCAACAAATCTAATGTGTCAACATTAAAAGAAGGTGCTAATCCAAAACCAGGCAAAAGAGACATGATCCCAGAAGGCACAGGAATGCAGAAAGCCCTCAGAGGAAACCAAAGGCAGATAGGAAAGCTCATGCACAGTATAAGCCTCTGAGTCCAAGTTGCTGAGAGGATGTGCAAACCACTGAGGCATAGATGATGTCGGGGGAGGGCCTGAGCAGTCAGTAGAATGGCGAGGCAGAGTTTTCTCTGGATGTCTACCAGTGTGTGATGAAGTGTGGTGCTCTTTTGAAGGCAGGGAACTGGCAACCCGCTCCAGTATTCTTGCCTGGAGAAGCCCATGGACAGAGGAGCCTGGTGGGTTACAGTCCACGGGGTCGCAAAGAGTCGGACATGACTGAGTGACTTCACTCACTAAGAGTGTGGATAGGGGTTTCAAGAGGACTAACACACATTTACCAAATGCATCACGAGAATTCATAGGCTGTTGTTCTCTGGGGAGAGAAGAAGTTCTCCAGCAGTTTTCATAACCTGGCACAGGCTAGATTTGAAACAGCACATCACGTACACATCCACAGAGGACTAACATTTTATATAAGGGATACAGTTTGATAAGGTCTTTTAATTACTAGAGCTATTTATACCAAATTTTCTTTCTTTTGATTCTGAGGATAAGTGGACATTCTAACATGCGCTGGTTATATGCAAACACAAGTGAGTCATGGCCCATTGCTAAAAAGCACAATTTCTGGGAGTAAAGCACGCTAATTACAGTACTTATTGAAAATCACCACTCTGACAACTATAATTTTGCCACCACCTTTTCAAATCCTAAACTGAAAAGTATCCTGGAGCAAATATATTTTAACTGAAATATACTTTTTGCAACTGGTAAAAGTATCTGAGGTTGAGTCCTCTTTTATGAACAATGCTGATTGCTCGGGCAAATAAAATGAATCATGTGGTAAGGGATACCACATGACATTTTTAAAATATTATGTTGAATAGCATAATTGCCCAGTAATTGTTTTACTTTTTAAGATTAATCCTTCCCCACAGTACATACAATAATTATTAATAACAAATTTCTATAAAACAATATCCAATTAATATTTATTGAGGGCAAACTACATACCAAGCATTGTGCTAAGCAGTGTAAAAGTAACTATCTATTTTCTCTCCTTTCTTTCTGTTTCTCGAATCTGCCTATCTATTAATAGCTACTAGAACAACTACACAAGTGTGTTCTAAATTCTACTCCTTTCAACTAACATTATGGTATTAGCAATTTAAAAAGAATCAAAAGTATAATTAGAGAAAATAATCTAGTTTATATGTTAACAAACACATATTAACTAATAAAGATAAAGGCTCAAACAACTTAAAATGTTCAAATATGACAAGCTTACTTGATGATGTGTGATAATATGTGATAAACTGAACCTCATAATCAATTTCCAAGTGAAAGGTTTGTGAAAAGATTTGCAATAGTCATAAAATTTTACAAAATACTAGTAAACATTTCCACTGTTTATCTTCAAACAGAATACTATAAAATAAAATCCTGAGGAAATATAGATACTTTGCATTGTTATAATTAAGGAGTCATTCTAGCACCAAATAGAAAAATCATTACTGCTAGACTTCAGGCACTAAATGTATAAAAATTGGGGGGAAATATTTGTTAAATAGGTTATGCCCTTTAGCTATTGTCTCAAAAGACACTCCCCAAAACTCAGTGATTTAAAACAATGAGCATTAATTATTGCTTGTAAATCTATGGGCCAGTGTGAAGGTTCTACTGAACTGGGAAAGACTCAGCTGATCTTGGCTGGCCTTGTTTTGTATTGGGAGACAGCTAGTATGTTGGCTGAGAACTAGGAAAGCCTCAATCTCACTGCAATTACTGGCTATACGATGAACAACAGAGTTGTCCGGATAATGTGTCTTTAGCATCCAGCAGGGTAGCTTGGGCTTTTTCACATGGCATGGACAGAGGGTTCAGAAAAAGAACAGAAGTGCCAACCCTCTTGAGGCCTCAGAACTGACACAGTATCACTTCCAATGTCTTTGGCCAAAACAAGTCACAAGGCCAGCCCAGATTCAACAATGCTCCATCTCTTGATAAGAGGAGTTTCAATGGAGTGGGTAAAGTATTTTGCTTTGTTTGTAATCTGTTTTATCATATGGGGGTGAAAAGGAAAAGGATGTTGATGGTTCCGCATGTGTAATGCTAACATAGATCATATAGGGGTGTATAATGCAGCAGTATTCTCTGAGAACTGTTCACTCCCACTATGGAGGTATCCTGTAAATAGCAGGTCTTTTCTTCTTTTATAAAGGGAACATGGCCTTCTAGTCAGAAATAACAGAATATAGAGGGACATATAATTCAAGATGGAGCAATCAAATCAGCACTCAATAATTAAACTGGGTGATTTACAGACTAGAATTCGAGATTAATAGCTGAGCCCTAGGGGATCCTGAGTTGAGATTGAAAGCCTGGTCTAGACTTCACCTTTCACAAATTCTAATAATTAGTATTTCCTTAGATTATATGGCATAATCCTGGACCATTCCACGCAATATCCTTTGTTGCATAAGCTTGCTTATATTAGATTTATAGTACCTAGAACCAAAGCAACTTTAAAAAAAAAAAAGTATTGAATAAGCTTCTTTTTTTTAATCTTCTCTGTTTTTAAATTTTTCTCCTAAAGCAAAGCATCTTCACAGACATTAACAGACAGCAAAGACTGAGAAATACCTAGTTATTTTATCTCTTTTGAATATCTTTTATGAGCAGTGTTTTTCCCCCCTGGACACCTTAACACTTGTACTTGCTACAAGAATTCACTTATAGCACTGTATTACTAAATACTTATAAATATTCCAAGAGTTACAGCCATGAAATGGGAGAATTTTATAAGTGCATGGGACCTTGGTGATTACAGATAGGAAAATGTTAGTGATTAGCTCAAAATTAGAAGAAATTAGTGAAAGAACTGCTTTATATTTCACTCATATTTCTACTATCCTCATGAAATGAAGTGTTTTTTATGACATTGAAGGTTCTAACTTTTAATTTGGCAGCTAAAAATAAACTGTGATGTGACAACTACTCTGCACTTGTACTACATATAAAACAATAATAATACCTAAATATTATCGGAATGTTTTGAAAATTATAAATGAGTTAGTACATGTAAAACTGGTAAAAGAGCAATAGCTTATATAACAGGTGCTCAATACATATTAATACTAAGCATTTTTACCTGCTGTTTAAATATATTATTTTAAAAAATCAACTTTGATCATAATTTACATAGAATAAAATGCACCATGTTAAGTAGAAATTTTAGTGAGTTTGGACAAATTTTTATGCCTGCGTAAACACCACCACAATCAATATAAACTACACTTCCATCGATTTAGACTTTTATCATTGTACTTCCTAGCCAATATTCACCCTGTGAAACTAATAACTTGGTTTTGTCACTACAGATTAGATTCCTGCTTTCTAAGTTTTAGATAAATGGAATGATACAGTAATCATTTGTGTCAGACTTCTTTAACTTACTATTGTTTTTGTGACTCATCCATTTTTAAAAATATGTTGAGTACTTAACTCCTTTCAATTGCTAACTAGCATTACACTATATGATCACACCATAATTTAACCAATCACATGTGTGTGTGCTTAATCAGTCAGCCATGTCTGCCTCTTTGCAACCCTTTGGACTGTAGCCTGCCAGGCTCCTCTGTCCATGGAATTTCTCAGACAAGAATAGTAGAGTGGGTTGCCAGTTTCCTCCTCCTGGAGATCTTCCGAATCCAGGGACTGAACCCAAGTCTCCTGCATCAGCAGGCGGATTCTTTACCCCCAAGCCACCCAGCAAGCCCAAGCAGTCACATATTGATGTATAAATCTTTCAACTTTGTTCTTCAAATTGCCTTAGCTATTCAAACTCCTTTCTATTTTCATTTGAATTTAGAATCAACTTGACAATTCCCTGGTGGCTCAGATGGTAAAGCATCTGCCTGCAATGCAGGAGACCTGGATTCGATCCCTGGGTTGGGAAGATCTCCTGAAGAAGGAAATGGCAACCCACTCCAGTATTCTTGCCTGTTGAATCCCACGGACAGAGGAGCCTGGTAGGCTACAGTCCATGGGGTCACATAGAGTCGGACATGACTAAGGACTTCACTTTCACTTTCACTTTGACAATTCCAGCAAAGACAGTTGTGGTGATTTTGACTGGAATTGTGCTGAATCTTTACACCAATTTAGGAAAAATAGGTATTTTAACCATATTGCATTATGAACATGGTATATCACTCAATTTATTCAGGTCTGTAAAATTTCTCTCAGCAGCATTCTTTAGCTTTCATTATACAAGTTTGGCTTTAGGTCTTTTATCTTTTTGAAGATGTTACTGTAAATGCTTTCTTTTTAATTTAATTTCTAATTGCTAATTTCTAGAATAAAGAACTACCACTTTATACTGACCTTGTATATTATAATATGATTCAGCAATTCCACTTCTGGGTATTTACCCTAAGGAAACAAAAACACTAACTCAAAAAGATACATGCATCACCATGTTCACTGCAGCACTATTTACAATAGTCAAGATATAGAAGCAACCTAAGTGTCTATTGATGAAAGAATGGCTGAAGAAAACATGGTAATACAGATATTCCACAACTTACAATGGAGTTCCATTGCAATAAATCCACTGTATATCGAAATGTTTTAAGTTAAAATTAATTTAATACCCTTACTCTACTGAACATCATAGTTTAACTTAGCCTACCGTAAACATGCTCAGAACACTTACATTAGCCTTCAGTTGGGGGAAATTATCTAACACAAGTACATTTTGTAATAAGATTGACTATCTCATGTAACGTATTGAATATTGTACTGAAAGTGAAAAATAAAATGGCTGTGTGGGTAGTGAATGGTTGTACGTGTATCAGTTATTTACCCTTGTGGTCCATCACAAGGATGACTGAGAGCTGCAGCTTATTGCTGCCTCCCAGTATCAAGAGTATCATAATACATATCACTAGCTCAGAAAAGATCAAAATTCAAATTTGAATTAATATAGTTTCTACTAAACTTGTATTGCTTTTGAAACATCAAAAACTTTAAAAACAGTGAGTTGCAACATTATTCAGGGACCATCTGTATATACAATGGAATGCTATTCAAATCATTTTAAAAAAAGAAATTCTTACCATTTACAATAAACTGGATATACCTTGAGGCATTATGCTAACTGATATAAGTCAGATAGAGAAAGACAAACATCCTAGGAGCTCACTTATAAGTAGAATCTAAGTTTTAAAAAAAGAAAATTAAGTTAATATATACAGAGAACAGATTGGTGGTTCCCAGAAGTGAATAGGAAGTGGGTGAAATGGGTGAAGGTGGTCAGAAGATACAAACTTCCAGCTATAAAACAGTCATGGGATTTAGTGAACAGCATGGTGACTATAGCTAATAATACTGTATTGTATATTTGAAAGTTGCCAACAGAGTAAATCTTAAAAGTTCTCACCACAAGAAAAAAACTTGTAACTGTGTTGATGGATGTTAGCTAGACTTATTGTGGTTATTATTTTACAATATATGCAAATATTGAATCACTCTGTTTTACACATGAAACTAGTATAATGTTATATGTCAATTATATATCAACAAAATTAATAATATCTAAAATAGTTAATGTATGAAGAAAAACTTGAGAGGGGGATAAGCTGAACATTGTCTACATAATCCAAATCAGTAGTTATATTTCATTATACAGAATAATGCATAAAATTCAGAATTATCAGTAGAATTAGAATAAATCAGAATAGGGCTTTTTGGTGCAAAATTCTGTTCTTGCTGATCTATTTTCCATTGTTCTCAATCCTATTCACTTGCCACATGGGCTGGGTTCTGGGAGATAAGAGAATTTGGCAGTTATGTGCTTACAGATGATATTCTAAATAAGAATATGTATACAATAGACTCTAACAAAGGATTAGGTACTCCTACCCTCTATGCACTCAAAAACTTTACAGTTGACCTTCCCCATCAGAGAATTCAACCAACTTTGGATAGCATAGTACTCTGCTACACTTTTTATTGAAAAAAATACCCATATAAAGTGGACCGATGCAGTTCAAAACCATGT
Organism: Dama dama; assembly: GCF_033118175.1. Lineage (NCBI taxonomy): Eukaryota > Metazoa > Chordata > Mammalia > Artiodactyla > Cervidae > Dama > Dama dama. The sequence continues at coordinate 36,613,811 of NC_083689.1, forward strand.
TGTTCAAGGGCCAACCATAGTTGCTTTTCAATAAATTAAAATAACAGGGAGAGAATTCCCTGGTAAAGGCCACCATGAAATTTATCATAAAGCTGATATTTCTGGTTCTAAACTTCTTTCCAAATCAGGCAATACCAATTCTTTAATTCATCTCTGAAAGTAAATAAGTGGAACTATATCAAGGGATCAAGAACAAATATCAAAGGCAAAAAAAAAAAAAACAACCTAGTTCCTACTTTCTCACTAGTATCAATAATGTGTTAACTACATAAGCTAATTTGAGAGGATATTATGCCAATTCAGAGTGTTCTAGACAACAAATTTTAGTTTTATTAAATTGAAATGTACCTTTAATTAACAAATTAATATTTTAGTCTTTTTGACTACATTTAATTTATAAAAACTATTTCTTAAGTATCAACCTTACAAGGGCTTCCCAGGTCATGCTAGCGGTAAAGAACCTGCCTGCCAATGCAGAGGACATAAGAGACACAGGTATACGCTTGCTTCCTTATTTCAGCATTCAGCCCTTGAACCTTTCCCATAACCATGTGCAATATATTCCAAAATTCTAAATTCAGCCTAATCTGATACAATGTTGTGATACCCAAGAGTTAAAACTCTTTGGAGCAAAATGCATATGACTCAGTAAATAAAAAACCAAGTAAAGGGCTCATAGAAATAAGGGTTATATAGTTAAGTACTTTCCCCTGGGATCTTACGTGGGAAAACTAAGAAATTGTGAATCCAGGATATTACTGTTTCACCCCACTATTTAATAAAATGTTCATCAGATAGCACAACTTTATCTGGCATTTTGAAGAATAGGTCTATTAACAGCAACATGTAAATTTTCCTCCTTCTAATGAGTATTTTGAAAAGCTTGTTCACTACACTAATGGAAAATACCTTCCAATAATCAGAGGGAAAAAATGGTTTTTCCAATGACAAATTGCTTAAAGCAGAATCAAAATGTTTGTATAATATTTCTTAAACCTGATAAATATTAGGCAACTTGAATATGCTAATACAAAGTACACCCTCTGGTTTTAAATTTTATTTTATGGCTAGAAGGAGGAAGTTTTAGATGAAATAATGACACTGTAAGAATGAGATTGACAATTTGATAAAATGCACTTTAGCGAGGGTTTAAGTATAAGCTTTTCGTAAGTGTCAAGTTTTGAGAATATAAACAAGTGTTATTTACATTAAATTACTTCACAATTGTAAATATGTTGATCATACTCCAAATTCCTAAAGATATCTAGAATTTATTTTATTTGTAGTCTATCCACAGATCTTACAAGTTGAATTATTATATAAGTATTAATTTTCAGTGTCTTTAGAAAGGACAATAAAAGTAGCATTTTTATTTAGGCATTAGCTAACCAGAAAAAAAATGTTTTTAAAAGCTACTTCATCAAAATAAGATATCGGTGTTGTCTTGTTACCAAGATTCAATTTGGGTTGTCTCAAATGGCTTTCCTTTCCTAAGCAAGTCTCCTTTTCCTATCTCTTAAAAATCATTCAGTGAATAAAAGGAGTCTTGTAAATATTCATATTGTAATTATTTTTAAAATTTCCCTGGGATATTATCCTAATTGTCTTACTGAAGAACTACAGAAACAATAAATCATAGTTCTCTATTAATAATAATTTTTTCTTGTTTTCATAAGCATACATATTACTGGACTGAGAGCTGGTATTGAGTGATATAAGAATTGCTAACTTCCACAATATTTCTGGTGATAAAAATTTTAATAAGCTAACTTTTACTGTTTAACTTAAAGAGCAATCGTAACCCTCTACATATAAAGGAAAATGTACAAGATATGTTAATTGGACTTTATTTTCTCAGTGTTGGAAGACATTGTCAATAAATCATGATGACAAGGACTGAGAATGGATTCTGACTTTAAGATATTCAAAAGCTACTAGGGAAATTAAATAAGTATACATAAAAATAAAATATAAAGTGAAATAAGCAACATGACCATATGTTACAGAAATTTAAACATGAAAAATATTTCCTGTCTAAGGGGCAAGGAAAGGAAAGTCAGGAGACATTTATAGCAGAAATCAGTTTGCATATAATTTTAATACATGGGAAGGATCTAAAAATTAAAGATAACCAAATATATACTGAAAATAAAGAAAGAAAACTTCACTGCTAATCATTAAAGTTGTTTTAAAGTGTTTATAGCCTTTTTTGTGTTTAGGAAGCCACGACTTAAAATGTTCACTTTCACTTGACTCAGTAAGGACAAAAAACCATATTTTTTCACTTATTTATTTCTTACAATGCTGTACCTTGGATATAGCAGTTGCTCAATCAATAATCTCTAAACTAATGAAATACCTACTGTAATCCTACTTCATGGAACATTAATTTAATTGTATAAATAAATGATATAATCAGTACCAAGAAACTGGATACTTCTATCATAGACATCAGTTTTTTATGCTAGGCAAATAAATTTGTTGTCAAATGTGTTATAATACAGCATTCCTAATTTGTTAAAATATAAATATTCCATAAATTTAAGAAAACTGGATGTTTAATAATTCAGGCATTGTGCATTTTATGTTGCATAGTGTTTTATAACGAAACTGTCAACTTTGTTCCAAGCAGGTAAAAAGACAACTAGTCTCATTTTAAAACATAGACTTCCAGGAGGGTGGGGTGAATTGGGAGATTGGGACTGACATGTATACACTATTTTGTATAAAATAGATAACTAATAAAAACCTACTGTATGGCACAGAGAACTCTAATTGGTACTCCTTGGTGACCTAAGAGGAAAGGAAATCCAAAAAGGTGGGCATATATGTATATGCATGCCTGATTCATATTTCTGTACAGCAAAAATTGACACAGCAGTATAAAGCAAATATACTCCATTTAAAAAGGAATCTAAAAAAGAAAGAAAATATGTATATATATAACTGAGTCACTTTGCTACATCCCTGAAACTAACACAGCAATGTAAAGTATACTCCAATGAAACTAAAATTAAAAGCAAAGATGTAGTATATACACACAGTAGAATACTACCGAACTGTAAACAACAATGAAATAAATGCCATTTGCAGCAATGGATGGACCTAGGGATTGTTATACTAAGTGAAGTGAGTCAGAGAAAGACAAATATCATAGTTGAACTTATATGTTGAATTAAAAAAAAACTGATACAAATAAACTTATTTATAAAACAGAAACAGACTGACATGGGAAACAAATTTATGATTACCAAAGGAGAAATGGGGTGGGGAGGAGATAATTAGTCACTTGGGATTAAAAGATACAAACTACTATATATAAAGTAGATAAACAAAAAGGTCCAACTGTGTAGCACAGTGATCTGTATTCAATATCTTTTAATAACCTATAACAGAAATGGATGTGAAAAAGAAAAAATACATATGGATACAAATATAAAACTGAATCACTTTGATGTACACTAGAAACTAGAAAAACATTGTAAATCAACTATATTTCAATTAAAACTAAATTAATACCTTAGGCCTTAAAAATAAAATTTAAAAATTACAAAAATCCAATAAATAAAACACAGACTTCCGTGTCTCTACATATAAAATGTGTCACAAATAAAGAAGGGTTGTGGGTATGAGAAATAAAAGAATGTTAACATTAAAACATAAAGAGCAATAACAATCAGAGAGCTATAAGAGAGATTATAAGAAACTTATCTTCAATCATAGTTATTATTTCCATAAAAAATAAAGTCTATCAAATTGTCCCTTAAGACAGTCTCTGTACTATTTCTGGAAGAGAGTAAAAAAAGCTTTCATGGTGGATGCTTTTTCTTTTGAAACATTTGCAATTTCCCACTTGTTTAATATTCCAAGCACAACAAATAGGATGCCCGTTATTAATGTAAATAATAAGAAGCAACTATATTTTACTAACAGTATACTTTGGAATGAACTACCCCATTTAAAATGGCATATCCTTTTTCATTTTTATCATTTAAATCACTTTTTTCCCTTACATTGTGGAGTTATTTAAGAGATTAGAGTGAAGAAGAATAACCATTTCTGTATTTTCCTCCAGGATCAAAGAACTCAAACAGACTTTCCTTTTTGGGGAGAACTGAAGACAAAGTAACATAACTGAGTCTGCCACTGAAACAAATGTTTTAATGTATGCTAAAGCACTAGAAACATTATTTAAAATATATTAATATGGTTGGATGGCATCACCGACTCAATGGAAATGAGTTTGCTCACTCTGTGAGGTTGTGAAGGACAGAGAAGCCTGGTGTGCTGCAGTTTATGGCATCACAAAGAGTCGACATAACTGAGCCAATGAATAACAACGAATAATATCCCAGTATGACAATAAAAAAATAAGCTTTGTATGTTTCACCACTTTTCCCACACTCCCAAAATACAACCACACTATAAATGGGAAGGACTATCCTGGTGGCTCAGATAGTAAAGTATCTGCCTCCAATGCGGGAGACCCAGGTTCAATCTCTGGGTTGGGAAGACCCCCTGGAGAAGGGAATGGCAACCCACTCCAGTATTCTTGCCTGAAGAATTCCATGGACAAAGGAGCTTGGTGGGCTATGGTCCATGGGGTCACAAAGAGTTGGACGTGACTGAGCAACTAACACACCATGAATAGGAAAGAAGAACACTGAATGCAGATATACCACGGGGGCATTTGTTATACACGGTTGGTCTTGAAATCTGGTTATAAATGACATAATGTTTAGGGGACCCAAGAAAAAGATGTAGATGCCTAAATCAAGACAGTACTTTATCATTAATTTATCTAACAAAGACTTAGCTTCTCTTTGGTACCCCTCTGTGCTCTGAAAACACAGCAGTAAATAAAATAACTAAAACCTCCTCCAAAAAAGGAGATTGTATCAAAGAGGATTATTCTACTAAGTTTTAAATATATTTTAAAATATCAAGTATAAGCTATTCACACATAAAAAATAATAAAATAAATATTAAGAATAAAAGGCAAAACTGACAACATAAATAATGTTATAAAAATGATCAAACAGAACTTAGAAAAGATATATTAAATGAAAACTGTAATTGATGGCTGAATATCACTGTTGTTTGTAGTGTCTATTATGCACAAAAAATTGAAAATTCAAAAAAATTTTTCAGAAACATGTAGAACAGAGGGAAAATGTTCTGGATAAAAAGAGTTTGAGAATGAGAAAAATACTAAAATGGAAAAAGGTTCAGTTCAGTTCAGTCACTCAGTAGTGCCCAACTCTTTGTGACCCCATGGACTGCAACACACCAGGCCTCCCTGTCCATCCCCAACTCCTGGAGCCTGCTCAAACTCATGTCCATCAACTCGGTGATGCCATCCAACCATCTCATCCTCTGTCGGCCCCTTCTCTTCCTGCCTTCAATCTTTCCCAGCATCGGGGTCTTTTCCAGTGAATCAATTCTTTGCATCAGGTGGCCAAAGTATTAGAGTTTCAGCTGCAGCATCGGTGCTTCTAATGAGTATTCACGACTGATTTCCTTTAGGATTGACTGGTTGGATCTCCTTATAGTCCAAAGGACTCTCAAGAGTCTTCTCCAATACCACAGTTCAAAAAAGTCAATTCTTTGGTACTCAGCTTTCTTTATAGTCCAACTCTGACTACTGGAAACATGACTACAGGAAAAACTATAGCTTTGACTAGATGGATCTTTGTCGGCAAAGTAATGTCTTTGCTTTTTAGTATGCTGTCTAGGTTTGTCATAGTTTTTATTCCAAAAAGCAAGCGTTTTTTACTTTCACGGCTCCAGTCACCATCTGCAGTGATTTTGGAGCCCCAAAAAATAAAGTCTGTCACTGTTTCCATTGTTTCCCCATCTATTTGCCATGAAGTGATAGGATCGGATGCCATGATCTTAGTTTTCTGAATGTTGAGCTTTAAGCTAGCTTTTCCACTCTCTTCTTTCACTTTTATCTAGAGGCTCTTTAGGTCTTCTTTGCTTTCTGCCAGAAGGGTGGTTATCATCTGCATATCCTAGGTTATTGATATTTCTCCCAGCAATCTTGATTCCAGCTTGTACTTCATCCAGACCAGGATTGCACATGATATACTCTGCAATACATTAAATAAGCAGGGTGACAATATACAGCATTGATGTACTCCTTTCCCAATCTGGAACCAGTCTATTGTTCCATGTCCAGTTCAAACGGTGGTTTCTTGGCCTCATGCAGACTTCTCAGGAGGCAGGTCAGGTGGTCTGGTATTCCCATCTCTTTCAGAATTTCCCACAGTTCGTTGTGATCCACACAGTCTAAGGCTTTGGCATAGTCAATAAAGCAGATGTTTTTCTGGAACTCTCTTGCTTTCTCAATGATCCAACGGATGTTGGCAATTTGATCTCTGGTTCCTCTGCCTTTTCTGAATCCAGCTTGAACATCTGGAAGTTCACAGTTTACATACTGTTGAAGCCTGGCTTGGAGAGTTTTGAGCATTATTTTGCTAGTGTGTTGGATGAGTGAAATTGTGCAGTAGTTGAACATTCTTTGGAATTGCCTTTGTTTGGGATTGGAATGAAAACTGACCTTTTTCAGTCCTGTGGCCGCTGCTGAGTTTTCCAAATTTCCTGGCATATTGAGTGCAGCACTTTCACAGCATCATCTTTTAGGATTTGAAATAGCTCAAATGGAATTCCATAACCTCCACTAGCTTTGTTTATAGTGATGCTTCCTAAGATCCACTTGACTTTGCATTCTAGATGGCTGGCTTTAGGTAAGTGATCACACCATTGTGGTTATCTGGGTCATGAAGATCTTTGAAAAAGCAAAAGGTAATTTTTTTTTCAGAAATTACTGAGATTTTTCTGAAAGTTTAGAAAGATACTATATATTTGTCTGCAGTACAGGCGACTTGGGTTCAATCCCTGGAGAAGGGAATGGCAACCCACTCCAATATTTTTGACTGGAGAATTCCATCAACAGAGTAGCCTGGTAGACTACAATCTATGGGGCTGCAAAGAGTACAAAGCATAATAAAATAAAACAAATCCATACTATTACTTAATATACTGAAATGCCTCAGAGCACCAAGACAAAGAGAAGAATTTAAGGATAGTGAGGAAAAAGTCTTTTAAGATAGATTCTCTACACATGAATGAGACTAAAAGCTGGCTTCTCAATTGCAGAAATGAAACCCAGAAAATAAATAAATATGCTAAAAGAAAATAACATAGAATTATATTCCCTGAGAAAATAATTTCCAAGCACTATAGTAACATACAGGAATTTTTCTGAATGCATAAAAACTTTACAGTTTGCCATTAATAGAGTCAAGAAATACTAAAAATTTCAAGCCAGAGGAAAGTAATCCAAACTTGACATATGAAATGCATGAAGGAATACTGAAAAAAGGTAAGTTTGTAGATTAACCTAAACAAATATTGATCATATAAAAAACATTGTCACATGGGATTAAAAACAAATGAATGGAAATAAATGCCACACGTGAAAGAAGTGTGATAATTTCTAAGTGTGTTAACCTAAGAACTCCAAATTAAGAAAGAATATAAAACTGTTACTTGACTTTTGATTTTGAAATATTAAGTATAGTGTTAAAATGTCTAGATTAACTATAAATAAAAAGCACAGTTAGTAAATATATAGCTTCTAAGTAAACAGAAATTTTAAAAGATAAAGAAAATACGCAAACCAAAATTAAGCAAAAAGAAAAAGAAAAATGGAAAAGCAAAGAAAATATATAAAAAGTGGAATGAATAAAAAGCATGAAATAAGATGGAAGAAACAAAGCCAAAATAAAACTGACAACAATAAATGTAAATGGAGAAAATATTCCATTTATAGAAAAACTTAGCAGACTGAAGTTGAAAAAAAATACAACTATGGTCATTCATTTAAAACATAATAATAAAGAAAGAAAAATAAAGGTTATATATCAGGCAAATTTTAATCAAAAAAATCTTTTTTGCTTTTATCAATACCAGAACACATGCTAAAAATATTTCTAGAGATGATATAGATGAGGACGATTTAGCAGTTTTAGTCTTGGATGCATTCAAGAAAGCTTCAAAATATGAAGCAAGCTGGCAGAAATTTCAAACCAGGAATGAAAAAAATCATCCATCATGGTTATATTTTTAGACACATTTATCCTTAAGTTATAAGTCAAGCAAAACAATAAAAAAAATCAGTGAAGAGAACAAACATAATCTGAACTAACAGTACATGATAAATGAAAACATGCACATTCTGTTCAAAGATGCCTAGAAAGTTATAAGAATTGACCATGGGGTAATGCACCAAGTCTCAAGAAATTGGAAAGATTTGTGTTATAAAAACAAGCTTTATTTCTATCTGTATATAAAAAAAAATGCATAAGCATCATTTCTACCTGTTTATAAGAAAATGTTTCATACAGTCAGTAAAAACAAGACTGGGAACTGACTGTGGCTCAGATCATGAACATCTTATTGCAAAATTCAGACTTAAATTGGAGAAAATAAAGAATACTACTAGGCCATTCAGGTAGGACGTAAATCAAATCCCTTACAATTATACAGTGGAAGTGACAAATAGATTCAAGGGATTAGATCTGATAGAGAGTGACTAAAGAACCATGAATGGAGGTTCATAACATTGTACAGGAGGCAGTGATCAAGACCATCCCCAAGAAAAAGAAATGGAAAAAGGCAAAATGGTTGTCTGAAGAGGCCTTACAAATAGCTGAGAAAAGAACAGAAGCTAATGGCAAAGGAGAAAAGGAAAGATACCCATTTGAATGCAGAGTTTCGAAGAACAGCACGGAGAGATAAGAAAGCCTTCCTAAGTGAACAATGCAAAGAAATAGAGGAAAACAATAGAATTAGAAAGTCTAGGGGATCACTTCAAGAAAACTAGAGCTGGGAAGGGATCTTTTCAGGCAAAGATGAGCACAATAAAGGACAGAAATGGTATTGACCTAAGAGAAACAAAAGATACAATGAAGAGGTGGCAGGAATACACAGAAGAACTACACAAAAAGATCTTAATGATCTGGATAACCACAATGGTGTGATCAGAAACCTAAAGCCAGACATCCTGGAGTGTGAAGTCAAGTGGGTCTTAGGAAGCATTAATACAAAGAAAGCTGTTCCAAAGATGGAATTTCACCTGAACTAGGTCCTAAAAGACCATGCTGTGAAAGTGTTGCTCTCAATATGCCAGCAAATTTGGAAAGCTCATCTGTGGCCACAGGTCTGGAAAAGGTCAGTTTTCATTCTAATCCCAAAAAAGGGCAGTGCCAAAGAATGTTCAAACTAGTGCACAACTGTACTCATTTCACATGCTAACAAGGTAACGCGCAAAATCCTTCAAGGTAGGCTTCAACAGTATGTGAACCTTGAACTTCAAGACATACAAGCTGGATTTAGAAAAGGCAGAGGAACCAGAGATCAAATTGCCAATATCTGCTGGATCATAGAAAAAGCAAGAGAACACCAGAAAATTATCTACTTTTGCTTCATTGACTATGCTAAAGCCTTTGACTGTGTGGACCACAACAAACTGTGGAAAATTATTAAAGGGATGGGAATACCAGACCACCTGACCTGACTCCTGAGACACCTATATGTAGGACAAGAAGAAACAGTCAGAACATGAAATGAAAACAATGGACTGGTTCCAAATTGGGAAAGGAGTACATCAAGGCCGTATATTTTCACAATGCTTGTTTAACTTATATGCAGAGCACATCATGCAAAATGTCAGGCTGGATGAAGCACAAGATGGAATCAAGATTGCTGGGAGAAAGATGAACAACCTCAGATATGCAGATGACACCACCCTTATGGCAGAAAGTGAAGAGGAACTAAGAACCTCTTGTTGAAGGTGAAAGAGGAGAGTGAAAAAGCTGGCTTAAAACTCAACATTCAAAATACTAAGATTATCACATCCAGTCCCATCACTTCATGGCAAACAGATGGGGAAATGATGGAAAGAGTGACAGACTTTATTTTCTAGGGCTCCAAAATCACTGCAGATGGTGACTGCAGTCATGAAATCAAAACACACTTGCTCCTTGGAAGAAAAGCTGCAACAAACCTAGACAGCACATTAAGAAGCAGAGACATTACTTTGCCAACAAAAGTCCGCATAGTCAAAGTTATGGTTTTTCTAGTAGTCATGCATGGATGTGAGTTTTTACCATATAGAAGGCTGAGCACTGAAGAACTGATGCTTTTGAACTGTGGTGTTGGAGAACACTCATGAGAGTCCCTTGGACAGCAAGGAGATCCAACCAGTCCATCCTAAAGAAAATCAGTCCTGAATATTCATTAGAAGGACTGATGCTGAAGCTGAAGCTCCGATACTTTGACCACCTCATGTGAAGAGCCAAATCCTTAGAAAAGACCCAGATGCTGGGAAAGATTGAAGGTAGGAGGAGAAGAGTCAACAGAGGATGAGATGGTTGGATGGCATCACCGACTCAGTGGACATGAGTTTGAGCAAGCTCGGGGATTTAGTAAAGGACAGGGAAGCCTGGCATGCTGCAGTCTATGGGGTTACAAAGAGTTGGCTTAATTAAGCAACTGAACAACAAGAAGAAGAAAATTAATTTTAAAACCATATACTTTAAATATAATACTTTTCTAAAAAGTTAAGACTCATAGAAAACTTATAATTTAAAATAGAAGATATTTTACAATGAGTTATAATAACAGTACTACATAAAAATTTATAGGATGCAGCTATCATCAGTCAGTCAGTCAGTTCAGTCGCTCAGTCAGTTCAGTCACTCAGTCATGTCTGTCTCTTGGCAACCCCATGACTGCAGCATGCCAGGCCACCCTGTCGGTCACCAGCTCCCAGAGTTTACTCAGACTCATGTGCATCGAGTTGGTGATGCCATCCAACCATCTCTTCCTCTGTCGTCCCCTTCTCCTCCTGCCCTCAATCTTTCCCAGCATCAGGGTCTTTTCCAAGGAGTCAGTTCTTTGCATCAGGTGGCCAAAGTATTGGAGTTTCAGCTTCAGCATCAATCCTTCCAATGAACACCCAGGACTGATCTCCTTTAGGATGGACTGGTTGGATCTCCTTGCAGTCCAAGGGACTCTCCAGAGTCTTCTCCAACACCACAGTTCAAAAGCATCAATTCTTCAGCGCTCAGCTTTCTTTATAGTCCAACTCTCACATTCACACATGACTACTGGAAAAACCATAGTTTTGACTAGATGGACCTTTGTTGGCAAAGTGATGTCTCTGCTTTTTAATATGCTCATAACTTTTCTTCCAAGGAGTAAGTGTCTTTTAATTTCATGGCTGCAGTCACCATCTGCAGTGATTTTGGAGCCCCCCCAAAAATAGTCTGTTACTCTTTCCACTGTTTCCCCATCTGTTTGCCATGAAGTTATGGGACCAGACCATGAAGTGAGTTGGACTCTAAAGAAAGCTGAGCTCCAAAGAATTGATGCTTTTGAACTGTGGTGGTGAAGAAGACTCTTGAGAGTCCCTTGGCCTGCAAGGAGTTCCAACCAGTCCATCCTAAAGAAAATCAGTTCTGAATACTCATTGGAAGGACTGAGGCTGAAACTGAAACTCCAATACTTAAGCCACCTGATGGGAAGAAGAAAAGTTATGAGCATATTAAAAAGCAGAGACATCACTTTGCCAACAAAGGTCCATCTAGTCAAAACTATGGTTTTTCCAGTAGTCATGTGTGAATGTGAGAGTTGGACTATAAAGAAAGCTGAGCGCTGAAGAATTGATGCATTTGAAAAGACCATGATGCTGGGAAAGATTGAAGACAGCAGAAGGAGACGACAGAGGATGAGATGGTTGGATGGCATCACTGACTCAATGGATATCAGTTTGAGTAAACTCCAGTAGTTGGTGATAGACAAGGAGGCCTGGCATGCTGCAGCCCATGGGGTTGCAAAGAGTCGGACATGACTGAGCTACTGAACTGGACTGAACTGAACTGAACTGATGGGACCAGATGCCATGATCTTAGTTTTCTGATTGTTGAGTTTTAAGCCAACTTTTTCACTCTCCTCTTTCACTTTCACCAAGAGGCTATTAGTTCTTTGCTTTCTGCCATAAGGGTAATGTCATCTTCATATCTGAGGTTATTGATATTTCTCCCGGTAATCTTGATTCCAGCTTGTTCTTAAACCATCCCAGCATTTCTCATGATGTACTCTGCATATAAGTTAAATAAGAAGGGTGACAACATACAGCTTTGACGTATTCCTTTCCCTATTTGGAACCAGTCTGTTGTTCCATGTCCAGTTCTAACTGTGGAAATGCACAAAAATATACAGCTTCAAATACTTGTTTTAGGAAAGAAGAGACTGAAAATTCTACATTAGACATTGATATTAAGAGACTAACAGAAAACTAGCAAAAAATAGACCAAAGTAAGTAAGAAGAAATGAAATGATCAACATAATAGGAAAATCTAATGAAATACAATGTATATAATAAAAAGTTATATAAAATGAATAATTCATTCTTTGAAATCTATAATAAATTTGACAGACTTCTGCTAAAATATGCCACAACAAAAATGAAATAAGGCACAAATATTAGGAATGGAAAAAAATCCACATAGTTATGAAGGCATCAGATATTAAAAAGATATTATGACTAATATCCTTTATTAGTCATAGGAATAAAAATGTAGATGAAACTGACAAGTTATTAGAAAATTTCATTTTGCCAAAATTTACTCAAAAATAAACAGAAACTACCTCCCCCCCAAAATCTTAGAAACATTAAGGAATATAAACTAATTATTTAATTCATTAGACAACTTTCATGTCCCTATCAATGCCCCACTTGACCAGAAATAAAGTATATCAAGTCAGTCAATCTTCAAATGCCAAGCCAACACTGGGCCTTCCCATCCTAAACAAGAATGACTATGTGGCCCTAGACAATCAGATATTTTCTATTCCTCTCATTGTTATTCTTTATTCTATAAAAGCCTCCTGCTTTCTACCTTATTTTGCAGTTCTCTGAAAGGAGTTGTTCTGCTTCATGACGCGGTAAATGTTTGTATCACCTAATTTGTTTTCTTTAACCATTTTTTTTTAGCAAAAGGAAAGCCTTGAAAACCAACAGAGATCAAAAAAGAATCACAAACAGAATTGGGGACACAAATGATGACTGACTTCTCATCAAAAAGTAATGAAGGTCCAAAGGGAATGGAGTAATACCTCTGTAGTACTGAAAGAAATAAAAACTGTCAAGCCAGACATTTATCCTTTAAGGAGGGTAACATGAAGACTTTTAAGACAATTCATCACCAGAGACCTGTACTACAAGAAACGATAAAGGAAATCATCAAAAGACAAAGTAAACTTCAAGAAGAGAAATATTACTAATGATTAAGAAGTTAATTTCTCAGGAAGTAATGTTAGCTCTTGATATTCCCAAATGTATACAAACCTAACTGAGCTTCAGAATAACCAAAGCACTACCTACCAAAACTGAAGGAAGAAACAAACAAATCCATAATCATAGTTACATCTTTTAACACCTACCTCTTTACAATAGGTAGAAGAATTAAACCAAATAAATCAATAAGAATATAGAAGACGTGAACACTGGCAACCAACTGCAACATGTTTTCAAGAAATAGAACAGATTGTACAATGAGAAGGATATTATATAATATGTATTTAAAGAACATTCCAAGAATTTAAAAACATGAGTTTCCAAATTGATAGGTTCTATCACCGGCCCAACTCAGTGGGTGCAAAAACACCCTCACAACTCACATCATCATTAAACTTCAAAACTCTGCAAAGACATGTGTCCAAAAATTATCAGGGACAAAGCGAAGAACAAATAAAACCAAAATAAACATCATACCATAAATCAGAAATCTATTTAAATGTACAGTTTCAGACATGACACAGTAACTAGTATTGGACTTACAATCCCACTATAAGCAGTATAAAATTAAACAAAATATATGAAATCACTTTTTTCAGGGTGTGAGCAATAACTATATAAAGTAAGAATCCTTGAGAGAAGGGAAAAACCTGAGGTGAATCCCATTCCCACTGGGGGCATTTTCTAACCCTACTATAGAGAAGTGGAACCCCAATAGACCAGGGATCTTAGAAAAAGAGACTGGAGTTCATTGCTGCTGCAACAAATTACCATAAACTCAGTGGCTTAGAACAACATCCATTTATTATGTCATGGTTTCCATGAATCAGAAATCTGGAAACAGTGAGGATCTTAGCCAATTCCCTGCTTAGGCTATCACAAGACCAAATTCAAGGTGGTGGCAAGGGCAGAGTTCTTTTCTATGGCTGAAAGAATGATCCTCCAAACTCATTTAGGCTGTTGGCAGAAATGAGTTTCTTGAGGTTAAAGAACCAAAGTTCCTATTTTCTTGCTGGCTGTGAGCCAGGAGCTTCTTCAAGCTCCTTAAAATCATCTGCATTCCCGGTCACATTGCCCCTTCCAGCTTAAAGGCCTGCAAGTATATGACAAGTACCTCTCACACTCAACTCTGACTTCACCTTCTGTCACACCTATTCAACTAAATAAATATTTATATTACGTATAACCATCTTCAAATAAGACACTGGTGAACTATACCCCGTTTTCATTGAAGGAGAAACAAGAAATACTGGTGGAAAAAAGCTATATTATAATAAAAATAGCATGTGCATTAGCCATGGGCCTATCTGAAGTCTTTACATTAGAGGTACATGTGGTAGTTAAGTAACAGAAAACCCATGTATACACTGTGGGCTGCAAATAATCATGGGGTAAGCAAGAAAAACATTTTTTTTATATTAGCCAAGAAGAAAAATCCAGAGATACTCTTTCATGATATCATCAAATACCCAGGCTCCTTCTCTCTTTATGTTCTACTATCCTTTCAAGCACTTGCACCTCCCATCAAAGTTGCAAAATGACTGAAGCCTCAGAAATTAAGCCCAGGTTCACTGGAAAAATAAGGAAGTGAAAGACATCAGATGCATATGTTCCTTTTATCAAGAAAATAAGTATTAATATTTTCCAGAATCCCAACAGGAGTTCTGCTTTTATCTCATTAATAAAAAGTATGCCCAGTCCTAGCTGCAGTAGGGATGAAAATCAGGTACTAAGCTATATAAGAGGACAGAGGGAGAGGAGGGGAAAGGAAATTGGGAGCAAGTCATTTTGTTTATTGGCCAACAGTGTCTGCTACCGGTAGAACACTTTCATCCACATCCCAAGCCTCAACCTCCACATATGGAAAATATCCTCCTTCGGTTGGGAAACTTAAATAGTAAGATATATGAAAGCATTTAAAATAATGTTTGGCACATTCAACAAATGATATTACTTTTCCCTCTATTCAAGACCAAAATTTCTCCTTCTTACTTATTAGCATGGACACCTAGCTGTAAATTATGTATTTCTCTTATTCTAACTTAAAAACTAAAGAACTTCTTCACATTTTGTTATAATTTGAAACCTGAACTAAATGAACTTCAATGGACAATTATAGCCTAGATTTCTGAGTTTCTAGAGTGGGTATATCTACTTATACTATGTGGTCTTAGATTTATTATATATTTTTTTATTTTTCTTTACTTTCCCTCAACACTCCCTCAGTTCAATATGCTATTCTTAGATACCAAGTTAAGTACACATGTATTGGTTAATACATCTCAGCCATAAGTGACAGGAACCTAATTCAATCTGGCTTAAATGAGCTTAAAAATGGAGACTTAGGCCTGTGAGTCAAGTTCTGTTTCATAAATAAATTTATTTGTTTCATTTCTTTATATTCTATATATAAGTGATATCATATGGTATTTAAAAAACATAACAAAACTCACAAACACACACAAAAAATTTATGGTTACCACAGGCAATAGTGGCAGAGGAGATAAATTAGGAGTTTGGGATTAACAGATACACACTACTATATATAAAACAGATAAACAACATGGACCTACTTATAGCACAGGGAGCTATATTAAATATCTTGTAATAACCTATAAAGGAAAATCACCTGAAAAAGAATATATATAACTGAATCACTTTGCTATACATCTGAAACTAACACAACATTGTAAATTAACTATACTTCATTTAAAGGTTAAAATAAAAACAGAGACCTAATCACTCATGTAGCTTACAATTTCAAGGGAATAACAGCTTCAAATAATCTCATAGAATCTGTTCATCTCTTGTCTCTAGTTTTCTCTGTTACTATCAGTCTCAACAGCCTCTCCATTCAGAAGGAGGGCAAGATGATTACTAGCCTCTATATGTAGGTCTACATCCTAAAAACACAGAAATCTCAGAACAATTTTCAGAATTAGACCAACTCAGAAAACGTGCCTTTAGGTTAAGATCACAGACTCGACAGGCAGAACAAGCAAATACAGTAGATTCCTATCATGACTCATGACTTAGCAATTGTATCTTTTTGATCAAGTCATTTAACTGAGCTGTAATCTTGTCACTTGAAAAATAATACTGACTTCCTGAATCAACTGGAGAATTAAATTATTGATATCATCTGTAAAATAGTATCTACTTCCTTACAGATTATACTTAATACATCTAAAGCCCTTAGTTCTTGGCATCAATAAGCGCTATCTCAGCATCAGGGAGTGATGCTACATCTCTTAAACAACTCCTACCACTAGATGGATGAGGGCAAAACACCCTAAGGGATGTGTCCAACCTGGGGGAGGTATGGTTTCCCATGGACTCACAATTCAAAAGAAATGGTGTCCCCAAAGAAAAGTCTAAGTTCAATTATTAGAACAATGAAAAATAGATGCTCTTTAACCAAAAAAGAAGAAATCCACTAACAGTCTAAAAAGTTCCTTTGTTGTTTTGAAAAAATTTACAGATCTTTGTATTAGCTTCAGTAATTGTTCCATAAAACATCTAATTTTGTATCTCCCTGTGAGTCTTGACAAGCACATGTCTATCTACCTGTATTACACTAAAATATTAAGGGGCATCATTAAGGGACATTAGTCATTAAGGGAAACCAAGGAATGGGGCCATTTTAGATTCTTGAAAAGAGAGAATTTTGAAAAACATACTTTCAAGAAGCTGCTGAAGAATGTTGAACTTATTTAAATAATTCTGTTGAATTTAATATCACTACCATAACCTTAAGCTGACTCATTGGAAAAGACCCTGATGCTGGGAGAGATTGGGGGCAGGAGGAGAAGGGGGCAACAGAGGATGAGATGGCTGGATGGCATCACTGACTCGATGGGCACGAGTTTGAGTAAACTCCGGGAGTTGGCCATGGACAGGGAGGCCTGGCGTGCTGAGATTCACAGGGTCACAAAGAGTCAGACACGACTGAGCGACTGAACTGAACTGAACTGAACCATAAGCTTAAAACACACTGTACACCAAAAGCACAAAAGACAGTCTTCCTTTCATTCATAAATTGGAAAAGGCTTAAGCAATTTTCTGTAAAGCACTAGAATCCATATTTACATGCTGGTCCTGGACATTAGTATTGATGGGATTCATGCTGCATGCTTTTTAAATAGGCGACTGCAATCCCTCAGCTCTTAATTTGACTCCCCAGTGCTTCCTTCCACACCGCACCATACACACACACACACACACACACACACCCTACACATGTCATCGTGCACAGAAGATAGAATCTTTTTTTTTTTTAAAAAAAAACACATATGCATATGTATCAGTTCAGTTCAGTTGCTCAGTTGTGTCTGACTCTGCGACGCTATGGACTGCAGCACGCCAGGCTTCCCTGTCCATCACCAACTCCCGGAGCTTGCTCAAATTCATGCGCATCGAGTAGGTAATGCCATCCACCCATCTCATCCTCTGTCATCCCCTTCTCCTCCTGCCTTCAATCTTTCCCAGCATCAGGGTCTTTCCCAGTGAGTCAGTTCTTCACATCAGGTGACCAAAGTATTAGAATTTCAGCATCAGTCTTTCCAATAAATATTCAGGACTGATTTCCTTTAGGATTGACTGGTTTGACTTCCAGTCCAAAGGACTCTCAAGAGTCTTCTCCAAGATCACAGTTCAAAAGTATCTATATTTCAGCTCTCAGCTTGCTTTCTTTTTTTTTTTTTTTGAATGTTCAGTAATGTTTTATTAGTGTAAATGTGAAATGACCTAAAAGCCTGGTAAAGGAATATTGTAGAATATTGTACACAAAATTAAGAGAATATCCATAGGAAAATGTTGATTATCTGCTCACAGTAAGTCCAAAATTGTATATAGAACATGATTCCAAATCTGTGAATCATTAGCTACACCTCCTATATGTGAAGAGAAATAGTACCAAATGGCTCTCAGCTTTCTTTATAGTCCAACCCTCACATCCATACGTGACTAGTGAAAAAAACATAGCTTTGACTAGAAAGACCTTTGCTGGCAAAGTAATGTCTCTGCTTTTTAGTACGCTGACTAGGTTGGTCATAGCTTTTCTTCCAAGGAGCAAGCATCTTTTAATTTCTTGGCTTCAGTCAGCATCTGCAGTGATTTTGGAGCCCAAAACAGTCTCTGACTGTTTCCATTGTTTCCCCATCTATTTCCCATGAAGTGATGGGACCAGATGCCATGATCTTAGTTTTCTGAATGTTGAGCTTTAAGTCAGCTTTTTCACTCTCCTCTTTCACATTCATCAAGAGGCTTTTTAGTTCCTCTTCACTTTCTGCCATAAGGGTGGTGTCATCTGCATATCTGAGGTTATTGATATTTTTGCCAGCAATCTTCATTCCAGATGTGCTTTATCCAGGCGGGCATTTCACATGCTGTACTCTGCATATACGTTAAATAAGCAGGGTGACAAATGGCAAACCACTTCTGTATTCTTGCCTTCAGAACCCCATGAACAGTATGAAAAGGCAAAAAGATAGGACACTGAAAGATAAACTCCTCAGGTAGGTAGGTGCCCAATATGCTACTTGAGAACAGTGGAGAAATAACTCCAGAAAGAATGAAGAGATGGAGCCAAAGCAAAAACAACACCCAGTTGTGGATGTGACTGATGATGGAAGTAAAGTTCGATGTTGTAAAGAACAATATTGCAAAGGAACCTGGAATGTTAGATCCATGAATCAAGGTAAGTTGGAAGTGGTCACACAGGAGATGGCAAGGGTGAACATTGACATTTTAGGAATCAGTGAACTAAAATGGACTGGAATGGGTGAATTTAACTCAGATAACCATTATATCTACTACTGTGGGCAAGAATCCCTTAGAAGAAATGGAGTAGCCCTCATAGTCAACAAAACAGTCCAAAATGCAGTACTTGGATGCAGTCTCAAAAATGACAGAATGATCTCTGTTTCCAAGGCAAATCATTCAGTATCACAGTAATCCAAGTCTATGTCCCAACCAGTAATACTGAAGAAGTTGAATGGTTCTATGAAGACCTACCAGACCTTCTAGAACTAACACCCAAAAAAGATGTCTTTTTCATTATAGGGGACTAGAATGCAAAAGTGGGAAGTCAAGAGATACCTGGAGTAACCGGCAAATTTGGCCTTGGAGTACAGAATGAAGCAGAGCAAAGGCTAACAGAGTTTTGCCAAGAGAACACACTGGTCATAGCAAATACCCTCTTTCGACAACACAAGAGAAGACTCTACACATGTACGTCACCAGATTGTCAATACTGAAATCAGGTTGATTAAATTCTTTGCAGCCAAAGATGGAGAAGCTCTATATAGTCAGCAAAAACAAGACCCGGAGCTGACTATGGCTCAGATCATGAACTCCTTGTTGCCAAATTCAGACTTAAATTGAAGAAAGTAGGGAAAACCAAAAGACCATTCAGGTATGACCTAAATCAAATCTCTTACGATTGTACAGTGGAAGTGAGAAATAGGTTTAAGGGATTATATCTGATAGACAGAGTTCCTGAAGAAGTATGGATGGAGGTTCATGACATTGTATTTGAGGCAGTGATCAAGATAATCCACAAGAAAAAGAAATGCAAAAAGGCAAAATAGTGTTCTTATGAGGCCTTACAAACAGCTGAGAAAAGAAGAGAAGCAAAAGGCAAAGAAGAAAAGGAAAGATATATCCATTTGAATGCAGAGTTCCAAAGAATAGCAAGGAGAGATAAGAAAGCCTTCCTCAGTGATCAATGCAAGGAATGGAGGAAAACAATACAATGGGAAAGACTAGTCATCTCTTCAAGAAAATTAGAAATACCAAAGGAATATTTCATGCAAAGATAGGCACTATAAAGGACAGAAATGGTATGGACCTAACAGAAGCAGAAAATATTAAGAAGAGATGGCAAGAACACACAGAAGAACTATACAAAAAAGATCATCATGACCCAGATAACCACGATGGTGTGATCACTGACCTAGAGCCAGGCATGCTGGAATGTGAAGTCAAGTGGGCCTTAGGAAGCATCACTACGAACAAACCTAGTGGAGGTGATGGAATTCCAGTGGAGCTATTTCAAATTCTAAAAGATGATGCTGTGAAAGTGCTGCACTCAAATGTCAGCAAATTTGGAAAACTCAGCAGTGGCCACAGGACTGGAAAAGGCCAGTTTTCATTCTAATCCCAAAGAAAGGCAATGCCAAAGAATATCAAACTACCACACAACTGCACTCATCTCACACACTAGCAAAGTAATGCTCAAGATTCTCCAAGCAAGGCTTCAATAGTACATGAACCATGAATTTCCAGATGTTCAGGCTGGTTTTAGAAAAGGCAGAGGAACCAGAGATCAAATTGCCAAAATCTGTTGGATCACTGAAAAAGCAAGAGAGTTCCAGAAAAACATCTACTTCTGCTTTATTGACTATGCCAAAGTCTTTGTGTGGATCACAACACACTGTGGAAAATTCTTTAAAGAGATGGGAATACCGGACCACCTGACCTGCCTCTTGAGAAATCTGTATGCAGGTCAAGAAACAACAGTTAGAACCGGACGTGGAACAGAAGACTGGTTCCAAATTGGAGAAGAGGAACATCAAGTCTGTATGCGTATGTATACATGACAGCAAATACCCAGTAACTATTTAAGATGAATACTCTTGGTTATTGCATGGGCTCTATGATCTGTGATGTTTGTGACTGGTGAATATGTCAGACAGAGATTTCTATCAGGGCTTCACTGGATGCTCATGCTTTGTTGGGGGTATGATATAGAGAGGCTCTATGCATAGTATATGGTGTGGGTTGGCAGTATTTTCCTTAAGGTAGAAGAATTGTATTATAGTAAGCTATCTGAAAAGTATAGGCATGGCATATGAGCAGTGTTTAAAGGAGGTAGGTTTGTGTGTGGGTATGATAATCAAAATACTAAATATAACCCATTTCCTGACCAATCAGAATGAGCCACTGACAAACTAAATCACACTGGTTAAGTATCAATCATGTGTGTGTGCACATTTCTCATGGTAGCCACACAATATGAATTCATCATAAGCGCTGGCATTTATTAAGAGTGTTCCACATGCTGGACTCTGTTATGACAAGGCTGCAGAAAAACAAGTAGCTGCTTTGGGGATGTATGGTCACATATGCTTATAAATATATATATATATCTGCACCCCAATCTGTTTTCCACTCTCTCTGGCAAAAGGCCAGGTCAGTATGCAGTTCTATAATTCATAGGAAAGTCCCATAGTTAGCAAGTTCAGAAATACAGGCTTATTTATATTTTTCTCACTTGTTTTTGCTTGTATCTCCAAAACTAACATATTTGCCTAGGAAATCCCATGGACAGGCAAACAGATTTTATTTTTGGCCCTTTCCTTTTTACCTTGTCTGGCCAACACACATCAAATAATCAGTGTAAATAACCTTATATGTTTATTTCCATATTTTTCTATACATATATAATAGCAGCAAGCAGCTTTTTGACACTACTTATTTTTAATGTGAAAATTGTATTTTATATATATTTCTGCAACTTGCATTTCTCACATAACATTACATCAAGCAAATTTGTGGGGCCACTAGGGAAAGCTCTAACCCACTCCTTATAACGGATATACAACATCCTGGGCAATGGAGGTACCACAGTTTATTCAATCTCCTCTTTAATCAGAATTAATTTCATTTTCAGTTTTTTGCCATTGTCAACTGTATAGCACTATACTCTTATCCACAAATCCTTATACGCTACTGTTATAATCTACTTAGAACAGATTCGATCTGGGTCAAAGTTTATGTATATACTTAAATTTTACAGGTCCTGCCAGGCTGCTCACTTAAATGACCATAATAATTCATATTTTTACTACAATTATATGAATGTACACTTTTTTCCAGCATCCATGCCATCAGAAGGAATTATCACTAATTTAACTATCTGCCAATCTGATGGAGGTGAATTGAGAGCTCATTGTTACTTTAATTTTCATTTTTCTAATTGCAGTAAGACTGAGTTTGCCAGTCCTTGTCTTTTCTATGAATTGTTTTTGTATTCATTGCTCATCTTTCCACGGGATTATTTACCCCATTTTTTCACTCTTTTGCAGGAACAGTTAGTATTTCATTGAAATTGTCCATTCATCTTTCATATATTATGCAAATTTATTTACTAATTTATTGTTTAAGTTGTAATCTTATTTACAATGTCTTTGGCTTACCAAAAAAATGCACAATGTGTATAGTCACATATATATATTTTTTTCTTTATAGCTTCTGAGTTGCTAGATTTTGTAATAGATCTCCCCAAACATTCAACTACAACATAATACATTTTCACTTTTCCTCAATTAAGCAACCAAACTAGACTCTAAATATGCTTCCCTCACCCTTATAATTTCAAATATTTCATATAGAGAAATTTAGCCCTGTGCCAACACTTAGCCATCTCACAAGATCAGAAAGCCCTGTATCTAAGCAGTCTTATGTAAGCACTCACTCAATAAATCGAGACTTTTACATGGGAGTTAGTCTGCTACTCATGTAATATTTTCAACATATTATTTTATTTCTTATTGAATTTACATGTTGAAAATTACTATTGAGGACTTACCTTATAGTGAAAACTACTGTTGGGCAAAAAAATTCAGTATAAATTTTTGTCTAATAAATAAACCTTGGAAATTATTGATCATCAAGTTAAATTGTTTTCTATTATATTAAAATATTCTAAAGTATCTTTTCAAATTGTAGTTAAAATAGCATATGACCAACTCAGCTTCTTAGAGGGGCCACATGAATGCCCATGGACATACCACTGCCTGAAAGGACTGGAAGTATGATGGAAAAGAAGTTGCAGAAGAAAGAGATAGTGAATTCAATCAAAAGTAAAATAGCCTGCTCTTTCAAACAAAAGTAAACAACCATCTGAATACATTGCAAGGGCATCTCCAAGGACCACATAAGTTTAAGCTTCACTGACTTCATAGTAAACCATACTTTGGTGCTCTACCATATGATTTCTTTCTAAAAATGTCTTCCAAGAGAATAGAAACGACTCCACCAGAATGACTAATTATATTAGAAGAATATTTCTGGAACAATCTCATGCTACCATGACCTCCTCTTCCTATGGGGTCCAGAAACCCCTGATCCATGTGTCTTCCTGCCCTAGATTTTTCCCTACAATCAATGTCTCAGGGTTTTTTCTCTTTACAGATCTCTCCATCTGAACGCTGGCCATGGGAGCTGGACCATTCCATTTGGGTTTTTATGATATTGCTTTTCTCTTGAATGGTATAAGCTACACATCTTCAAACTTCCACCTGTGTAGAACAACAGATGTTTGGCATAAAACTGATTAGGTCCTAAAAGTGTAGATATGTCCAAAGATAGATGCATGTGTGTCCAAAAATAAGCAATTCAGGTGTGTCTAGAGGAAAATGAAACATGCAAACTCAATCTTACATTACCTTTTTCCCCTTCGGAAGCTGAATCCACCTGCTCAGGAATTAGCTCGAGCGTCTCCACAGGTCAGGGTCTTTCCTTGACGTCTATTGGCCCATCAACTGGGCCAACATCTTGAACTTTTACTCTCCAAGTCTATTTACTCTACTGACATGGTGAGTATATACTGGGAGCCTGCCTTAGCTAGGCATTCTACATGCTCCAGTGTTTTTCCAAGATGCAGTAGACCAGGCAACAATCTATACATCTGAAGCAAATCTTCATGGTCATTCATCTGTTGGGAGTGTGGTCATGGGGCTCTCTCTGCCTTATACAGCAAAATATTTGTGTTTTCCCCCACCCCACCCCACACCCATCATCTGCGATCAGAACTTTGATTGCCCACAGTGACCTAATAGAGTGATAGATATCTGACCCTGGAAGGTTTAAGGGAAAAAAAATCAACCATCAGAAATATTTTTACTCCAGTATTTAGGGATGTGCTGGTAAACTAGCTCTCTAGGGGGAAAAAAAGAAAAAAGGCCTAGTTTCTAGTTTTCCAACTTCTATGATGTTAGAAATCTTACCATTGATTATTTCAAGCTACCAATAATTTAGCAACCAGTACAAGACATTATGCTAATGAAATAAGCCAATCTCAGGACAAATATTGCATGTTTCCACTTATATGAGGTATCTAAAATAGTCAAACTCATAGAAACAGGGGGCAAAATAGTAGCTGCCAAGGCTGAGAGGTGATGAAAACAGGAAGTCGCCATTCAAGAGGCATAAAGTTTCAGTGATGTAAGATAAGTAAGTTCTAGAATCTAGAGATCTACTGTACAACATTCTGCCTATAGTTAATAACACTTTCTATTTACTTAAAAAGTTAAGAGGGTAGATATCATATTAATTGTTACCACAATTTTTTAAAAATCCCAAATATTTAAAAATCAGCCTTCAGGAGACAGTATGAACTAAAACTAACCGTAGCACACCATTGAAAATATGGTTTTAACACATAAAAAAATATATTATATATATATTATTTTCCAAATATACAGGCAACAATAATGAATATTATATAATATATATATATATATATATATATAATCTTAAATCATGCTGTTAAATAAATCTTGGAAAGTGTAAAGATTTTTTTGGTAATTGTTGTTGTTGTTTTTGCTAATTGTTGTTTTGCTAATAATTATTCATTATTGTTGCCTGTATATTTGAAAAAGAATATCTATAAACTGTTTGTGCTAAGATAGTGATACCTAGTCTTATATTTCACAATTTGATACATAACACAGAATTCATTCTTAACTCCTCTAAATGGCATAATATTTAACTTCACTCAGTTTCACAACAATAAACTATGTTTACATATATACTTCTACATGCCAATATGTTATTTGCATAGTTGTTTTAACATTTAGGGTAATTTCTCTTGGAAAATGTGTAAGCAATTAAATTCAATTTCAGTACCACATTTTACTACAGTTCAATAACTTTCATACATTTTCCTTTATCCCAATAATATAAATTAAAGCAGAGCAACTGAACATGTGGTTCATTTTCATAAGCTAGATATCAGGGAACATTTTTGGGAATCTATTCTTAACTTTCAAATTTTTCAAATTTAGCACATTTTTATTTCTGGTAACTGGCAGCATGGAAAAAGGACTGAAATTCTGTTGACAAATGATTTACCCAGTGACTGTTTCATTAGGAATAAGTAAATTGCATCTTCCTATTTTTAATTATTAAACTTTATTTGATAGGGAACTCTAGGTTCACAGAAAAATTAGTGGAAACCACACAGACTTTCTAAATACTGCCCCCCCCCCAACCCCGCACACACAACCTCTCCCAATATAAGAGCTTTTGATGTAATAGTACATTTGTTAAAATTGATGGAATTGTGTTGACAGGCTTATGGTTTTAAAAGTCTATTTTTTAACACTCTTTCAGAGCAGTGTTGAACTTATTGAGATAGAATTTTGATATATACCTAAAAGGCCAAGTCTTTCTTTCAGCCTTCAACGTAAGCTGAGGCAAAGATGTACTCTAAAATGACATGTATAAGCTCATTTCTCCAGTGGGATAAAGACTTTCTTTACCACAACATAGGTAGATCATGAGTGTTATATTCAATAGCTAATTCATTGACAAAGGTGTTAAAAATGTCTATGTCTTGAGCAACAGCAGTGTATACAGTTTAATAAAACACATATAGTGTTAATTACCACATCCATGATATGCTGTAATAACAATTTTCAGCATAGACTAAATGTCCAAAATTCAAATGGTAAAAATCCTAACCTTTAATTTGATGATATGAGGCAGTTAAGGAGTTTGGGGAATGATGAGTTCAGGAGAATGGGACCCTCATGAATAGAATCAATGGCCTTATAAAAGGGACTCCAGAGAACTCTCTCCTATTCTTTCTACCATGTGAAGATAAAGGAGAAATAGTTAAGTCTCCAAATCAGAAGAGGGATGCCACCAAAACCTAACTATGCTGGCACCCTAATCTTAAACTTTCAGCCTCCAGAACTGTGAGAAATAAAAGTCTATTGCTTATAAATCACATAGTTAACAGTAATTTGTTATAACACCCTAAACTGAGTATGCCAACTAAAAGTCTAAAATTTCTTAAAAAGTTAAATATTTGACCAGCCATTCCACATCTTGGTGTTTACTGAATAGACATGAAAGCAGAGGTCCACTCAAAGACATAGATGTTAATGCTTACACCAGTTTTACTGGAATAGCCAAAAGACTGGCAACAAACCAATTGTTGATCAGCAGGAGAGTGGATAGAACATACTGTCCATGCATACAATGAAACACTGTCCAATAAAAAGAAATGAATTACTGATGCATATGTATAAATTAGTGAAATGAGTCCAGAAGAGTATATACTATTTGATTTCATGTATATAAAATTATAGAAAATAAAAACTAATTTATAGTGACCTAAAGGAAATATAAAGTTGCCTGAAGACAGGCATGGAAGAAGGAACAAATTACAAATGGACACAAGAAAACTTCTCAGGTGATAGATATGTTCATTATCTTGGTTTCCAAGTTGGTTTCAATGGTGTATACATATGCCAAAATTTATCAAATTATGTAATTAAAAATGTGAACTTTATTAAGCATCAATTATACCTCAATAAAGTTGTATAAAAAGTAAAAGTCTATTTTGTGTCAAGCCAAGTATTCAGCGAAGCTTAAAGGTATTAAAATAGTTAATATTAGAGTGTCCCAATAGAATAATGATATTGATTCATTATCTATGTATGCACAATATTTGCTACTAACTGATAACAGACATCTAACTTCTGATGGAGCTTTTAGAAAATATCAAAAACACTACACAAACTCTTTTTATGCAATTCACCTACATTACTATTATCAGGCCTCACTTCTATCAGGTAAAGAGAAAGATTTGCTTATACATCTATACCCCCTAGATGAACTCATGTGCAGGTACTAGAGATGGGAGACATGATCCCTTAAACCACCACTCAGTCGCATATCTCCATATGCTCCCAATGTCCTCATTACTGAGAACCTTTACACTTCACCATAATTATGTATTGCTGCACAAGTAATCATTTGCCTTCCCTTACTCCAAACACAGCAAATTGACTCTTTTTTGTATTTTTTCAATTGCTATTTTGATTGTTTGGGAGAGATGCCTCCAATTTCCCTTTGTCTAAAATTATTAACTACTTCAATGTTTCAAAAGAAATATTTGAATGAATGAATATAAAAAATCTCAAGTACTTTTACTACATAGGCTATTTGTCACTTAAGTTCTTGAATATTATCCAGCAATCTGGAATTTTCACAAACGAATTTCAACAATTTCCTTTTATGTTTTTCAGCAAAATTACTACACGGTTATTTCTAAAATTATAGACACATCAAAGCCTATCTTTATCAGCTTTGAGCTATAAGACATTAATTTATTCTTTCCCAGAGAAAAAGAAACATGTGCTGAGTAGAAGGTTGATATTCACCAATACATTGCTATGGATTATCATATTACCACAATGATTAACAGTAATTAAGTTATTTGAGAAACTGACTGCAGTTATTTATTCTAAAATCAGCCTAGACCTAAGCTGTTAATTATTTCCACTATGCCTAACAGCAATTTCCAAAACTCTAACTGCAATTAAACAGCATATGTAATGAACTTGCCAAAGAGGAACTTTTATGATGCATATTAAATGCAATGAAAATGTGAGAGTTGGAAACTTAAAAAAATTAACACAGGGAACATTGCAAGTTAAGGGTCCCACACTATTGCTAATTTCCACATTGCACATTTGTCAGATTAAGGGAATGAAATAAGTATTGCTTAGCTATGCAGTAATTGAAGAACTTGATAGGAATGCATAAATCTGTGAAGGGCACAAAATGCAATAAAAACATTATTGCATATTATTGTGAAATGAGTTATAATTAGAAACATTAAACAGGCACTTATTACAAAAACTGATGAATGAGTGCAAAATCCAGACTTCTTTAAAGAGCTATCAGAAAATGCATTTTATTTCCAGGCTTCTAATAAGCCTAGAAACTGCATAGAACAGCATTGGGTTCAATGGGAAAGCGGAGGATTTGGTATCAGAAAATAGTGAAAGTCCCTCAGCCATGTCCAATTCTTTGTGACCCTATAGACTGTGAATTTTCCAGGCCAGAATACTGCAGTGAGAAGCCATTCCCTCCTCTAGGGGATCTTCCCAACCCAAGGATAGAACCCAGGTCTCCCACACTGCAGGCAGATTCTTTACCAGCTGAACACCAGGGAAGCCCCAAAATAGCCTAAAGTGCATAGTCTATTCCTTCTTCAGAGGATCTTTCTGACCCAGGACTCGAACCGGGGTCTTTTGCATTGCAGGCGGATTCTTTACCAGCTGAGCTACCAGCAAAGCCAAGAACACTGGAAATCCATACCTGACTCTACTGTTTACTTATTATATGAGGTTAGGCAAGTTATCCAGCCTCTCCGACTCTCAGTTCCTTCAAGCATACGTAGTAGAAATAATAACAATACCTACCTCCAGAGGATTGCCATTCAGGTTGAATGAAATAATATGCATGTGAAGTACTTAACACAATGCATAACAATAGATCTCAATAAACGGTACCTGCCTTATTGCTGGGTCATTTTCAAATTGCAGAAACAAACTTGAGCCAAATCAGAAGGAGGACTAGACTTTCAAGACCCATTTTATATTCTGTAACACTAAAATATTTAAATACAAGTGCTCAAATACAAAACTATGTCTATCATTTAAACTCAAGAAGAAAAATTATTATTTCTTATACTGTTTTGTAGTTCAATAGCAGGACATTTTGCACAAACTGAGTGCTTAGTCGATTTTGGTGAGTTGTTTCCAAACAAATCATAATTCATCAACTCTCTATAAGCAAATATTCTTCCATAGTTTAAAAAACTTTGTAAGAGAAAAATATGCATAGGCAAATACACAAGATCACGTTTTACTGGAATGTTGTCTCAACAATTTACTGGAAATTCAGATAGGCTGGGAAATGCAACCTAAACACAAAGATAGATTGGGAATTCTAAGAGTCTGTTCAAGTAGCAGTACATAGTTTTGATATTATATTAATAAAACATTGTTGATTCTCTCATTTTCTTCACTTTCACATCCAATCAGGTACAAGCTCATGAACACCTCAAATGCTCCCTACCACTCTTCAATTCCAGTGCCACTTCCCAAGCCAGGAGCCATGGCTTCTCACCCAGATTTCTATAGCAGCCTCTTAACCTAGACTTTCTTTCTGACCTTCTCTGTCTCATGCATCAACTTTACATGTGGCAGTTAGTATGATTTTTTTTTCTTTTAGTGTTCTTATTTTTAAAAAAATTTCATTGGGGTATAGTTGATTTATAATGTGTTAGTTTCAAGTGTACAGCGAAGTGAATCAGTTACACATAGTCATATATCCACTCTTGTTTAGATTCTCTTTCCACATAGGTCATTACAGAGCACTGAGGAGAGTTCCCTGTGATCTTTCTAAAATGCATGTCGCTTCTCTCGCTAACACCCTAAGGGGCAACTATTTCCCTCAGCTAAAATTCCAAAGACATGAGTGTCGCATATAAAGTTCTCTTGGTGAGCTGCTCTGTACTTATGTCTTCAACCATATCTGTGACCACTCTCCCACCCCAACTCCCATCCCAAATACAAATCACACACCAGTTGGAATAAATAGTTTCAATTCCTCAAACACACCATTCTTTCTAACACACTCATTTTCTCCATCTGGAACACTCTTTTCTACAGCTGGTTAACACTGACTCATTTTTTAGGTCTAGGCTTAGACGTCACTTCTTTAAAAAAAGAAAAAATATCTCCCCAGAGCCTCTCATTTTGGATTAGGTCCTCTCCTATACGTGATCATAGCAATCTAGTTTTTCATTTATTTAACCATTTATTCACTCAAGAAATGTTTGTTGGGCGTATACTACTTATAAGCTCTATTCTAGGCACTGGGATTTAGTATACAGGGCTTTATGCCCAAATTATCTAGAACTCATATCACAATGGAGTAGGCAGGACATTTTTAAGTAAACAATATTTACCAGCTGTTCATAAGTGCTTTGGAGAAAAAAGAAATCAGAATAAGGGAAATAGGATGTACAAAGCTGAGGTGAGATGCCATGTGCTAACATGTCAAGGAAAACTTGGGAGAGAAGATGAAATGTGAACAGAGACGTGAAAGAGATGAAGGAGAAAGTACAGTGAATTTTGAGGAAAGAAGTTGCAGGCGATGCCTGTATGTGGTACGGGTCTCAGGTAGTGAACAGCTTGGTTGCCTGCCTTATTTGAGGAACAGCAAGGAAACTAGTGAGGATGGAGCAGGGTAAGGAAGGGAGAAGAAACGAGATCAGAGAAAGAATGGGGGGAGGGCACATCATTTCAGTCCTTGGAAGCATCATAATACCTTTTAGATACTTCACCGCATGAAATGGAATACCCAAAAAGGGCTTGAGAAGAGCATAAGAGGAGCACCTCTTCTGATTTGCGTGGTACAAGTATAACACGGCATCATCAGCAGAGATGGGGAGA
This sequence comes from Dama dama, assembly GCF_033118175.1. Taxonomy (NCBI): domain Eukaryota; kingdom Metazoa; phylum Chordata; class Mammalia; order Artiodactyla; family Cervidae; genus Dama; species Dama dama. The sequence continues at coordinate 36,644,726 of NC_083689.1, forward strand.
TCTGTCAGGCTGTTGCGATACACATGGTGAGAGCTGATGTTGACTCCAAGGAGCAAGGAGTGGTCAGTGTTTGGATGTATTTTGAAAATAGGACCTGTTCTCTCGAAACATCCCACCCTCGCCTTCTCCCACAGAGTCCAAAAGTCTGTTCTGTACATCTGTGTCTCTTTTTCTGTTTTGCATATAGGGTTATCATTACCATCTTTCTAAATTCCATATATATGTGTTAGCACTGGGAAGACCCAGAGGCATCGGGTAGAGAGGGAGGTGGGAGGGGGGATCAGGATGGGGAACACATGTAAATCCATGACTGATTCATGTCAATGTATGACAAAAACCACTACAATATTGTAAAGTAATTAGCCTCCAACTAATAAAAATAAATGAAAAAAAATCAATTAGAATTATTTTTATGAGAACCCACAATGCTTTTTCTCCCAGAAATAAGGGTAAGAAGAAGTAAGGCTCTCTGTCTGGGACTAGTAATAATTCAGCTAATATAACAACAGAGTGACAGCCAAAACCCCAGCAACAATGACCAGTTACCATAGAGCTGATGGGCTTCGCAGGTGGCTTGGTGGTCAAGTATCTGCCTACAATGCAGAGACTCGGGTTTGGACTCCTGGGTTGGGAAGATCCCCTGAAGAAGGGATTGGCTACCCATTTCAGTATTCTTGTCTGGGAAATCCCATGGACAGAGGTGCCAGGAAGCTATTGTCCATGAGGTCACAAATGAGTCAGACACGACTCAGCGACTGTACAACACCAATAGTAAAGAGCTGATATCTGTTTCCTGCTATGCTTGGCGCTTTCCATCGCTGTCTCTACTTTTCAAAAAAATCTCTGACTCTAAATTATTATCCTCGTATAAAAGATGAGGGAACTGAAATTCAGAAAGAATCTAACTTAGTGAATGCTTCCCAATTTAGAAAGATATACAGCTGGAGAATCACACTCAGGACTGCTGGGTTCCAAAGCAAACTCTCCAACACACCTTGCTGCTTCTCCACTACCAATGTTCTGCAATTTAGTAGGTTAAATCTATATACTTCTCAAAAAGCTCTCTGTTTCCCTTTAGATATGATCCTACTATCCATATTCTCCTAAAAACAATTCTATCATTATTGCAGATGAATATTAAGCAAACATACCAGACCCTAATGATAAGTATCTGTCCTTCCAGGTTTCCATTGCCTTGAAGAGCACAGACTGAAGGCAACTCTGCCTCATACTTGACCCAAAAAAAACTGCGATGACTATAAAAGGTACATAAATCAGAATTCTTATTAGTATGCTATGTACCCTTTGGTTAACTATTCCGAATTTTTATTTCTTACATAATTGCACTCTGAGAATATGAAAATGTTAAACATTAACAAGCATCACATTGCTGTGACAATAAAAGACATTTTTTGATTTGGTGACAATGAGAGAAGATGTGAAGTGGGAAAAGGAAGGTCTGAGTGGAGTCTTTTATAGGCATACAAAATTTAAATGGCAGGGCCCTTTATAATCCTGCCAAAATGTAAATTCTTGAGTATATGAAAGACTAAAAGCTTCGTCTGTTTAAAACTGACAAAATACATCACACTTTAATTGGCAGTAGAGTGATAATGGAAAGGAGATGTGGCTTAATTGGAGTTCTCTCCCTGAAAAGACCAAATTTCATAGTGTCATTTTAATTATTTCTAGCCATTAATCCTGCAATCATCTATCACTTTCTCCATATATTACACCAGGAAGCACTCCCTGCTGAAAATGCTATGATATTTAAAAAGCAAATGCCCAGTGAAAACAAAAAGACCCAGACTAGATTCACTGCCGTAGCAAATTGTTCTGAAATAACATAACCTGACTTTTAAATCATGAATGATCAGGATGGAGAACATGGCTAATTTAATTATTGACAATAAACACTCTTGTTCAGATGTCCATCTAATCTAATCATGACTCTTATTTGTTGTGTTAATTAATTATTCAAGTAGTTAATGTGATACTTAAGAAGTTTCCCTTTACTATGAATCTTTGATTATCCTAGCATCCCTTTCACATAACTGGATAAACACAACACTAAAAACACACTGCAATAATTGCCACTGGTAACCATTGTAACTGACAATCTTCCTCACAATATAAAGTACTATATAAAAGGAAGACATGGTCTTAAGCATTCTAAGAATCATTCGTTTCATGTACAAGTCACAGTCACTACTTTTTTGGTGTGTACTTTTTCAAGTGCCCACAGACTCAATAGATTCTTTTTTTTTAATAACTTTTAAAAAATTTTTATGGCATATAACTACAAAGGCTGAATAAGATTTTGATGCCCACTGATCTAAGTGAGCAATTAATGTACACTGAAGTTCATGAATTTAATTTTAGGATTCTCAATTTTGGAAGGACTGATGCTGAAGCTGAAGCTCCAATACTTTGGACACTTGATGCGAAGAGCCAACTCACTGGAAAAGACCCTGATGCTGGGAAAGACTGAGGGCAAGAGGAGAAGAGGGCGACAGAGGATGAGATGGTTGAATGGCATTTCAACTCAACAGATAGGAGTTTCAGCAAGCTCTGGGAGACAGTGAAGGACAAGGAAGCCTGGCATGCTGCAGTCCATCGGGTCACAAAGAGTGGGACATGACTGAGTGACTGAACAACAATATTTTACCCACCCATTTTCAGAGGCTTTATTTAAATCTAATTTATAAATAGTAAAACTTAAATGTTTAGCCATTTTTAAAGGTAAATGTTCCAATTAGTATTTTACTTCCAATCATAATTTCTAAGTAGCATTCAATAAAATTAAAATCAATACGTGAACCATGATAGTCTAGCCCAGAAATATGCCAAAAAGTGTATTCTAGTGGGAGTAAAATATAGCCTCAAAATTGTAATTATCTTAATTTTTCAAGTTTCCTCTCATTCCTCCAATTCTTTTTGTAGATGTTTTCACATTACAACTCTCTGACATTAAATTAAAAATTAATGTTTATTGAATCGCACAGAGTTGATTGATTTTTCCCAAGTGCTTCCATAGCACAAATGCATTACACTATATTCCACTGTAGCAGAATACCACATGTAAGTTGTTGATGGTCACTGGAGAGCCTTTTTTTTAAATTTATTTTTTTTACTTTATAATATTGTATTGGTTTTGCCATACATTGACTTGAATCCACCATGGGTGTACATATGTCCCCAACCTGAACCCCCCTCCCACCTCCGTCCCCATCCCATCCCTCTGGGTCATCCCAGTGCACCAGTCCCGAGCACCCTGTTATGCATCGAATCTAGACTGGTGATTCATTTCACATATGATAATTTACATGCTTCAATGCCATTCTCCCAAATCATCCCACCCTCGCCCTCTCCCACAGAGTCCAAAAGACTATTCTATACATCTGTGTCTCTTTTGCTGTCTTGCATACAGGGTTATCATTACCATCTTTCTAAATTCCATATATATATGTTAGCATACTGTATTGGTGTTTTTCTTTCTGACTTACTTCACTCTGTATATAATAGGCTCCAGTTTCATCCATCTCATTAGAACTGATTCAAATGTATTCTTTTTAATAACTGAGTAAAATTCCATTGTGTATATGTACCACAGCTTTCTTATCCATTCGTCTGCTGATGGGCATCTAGGTTGCTTCCATGTCCTGGCTATTATAAACAGTGTTGCGATGAACATTGGGGTACACGTGTCTTTTTCAATTCTGGTTTCCTTGGTGTGTATGCCCACCAGTGGGATTGCTGGGTCATATGGCAGTTCTATTTCCAGTTTTTTAAGAAATCTACACACTTTTCTCCACAGTAACTGTACTAGTTTGCATTCCCACCAACAGTGTAAGAGGGTTCCCTTTTCTCCACACCCTTTCCAGCATTTATTGCTTGTAGACTTTTGGATAGCAGCCATACTCACTGGCGTGTAATGGTACCTCATTGTGGTTTTGATTTGCATTTCTCTGAAAATGAGTGATGTTGAGCATCTTTTCATGTGTTTGTTAGCCATCTGTATGTCTTCTTTGGAGAAATGTCTGTTTAGTTCTTTGGCCCATTTTTTGATTGGGTCATTTATTTTTCTGGAATTGAACTGCAGGAGTTGCTTGTATATTTTTAAGATTAATTCTTTTCCATTGCTTCATTTGCTATTATTTTCCCCCATTCTGAAGGCTGTCTTTTCACCTTGCTTATAGTTTCCTTTGTTGTGCATAAACTTTTAAGTTTCATTAGTTTCTATTTGTTTATTTTTGCTTTTATTTCCAATATTCTGGGAGGTGGGTCATAGAGGATCCTGCTGTGGCTTATGTCGGAGAGTGTTTTGCCTATATTCTCCTCTAGGAGTTTTATAGTTTCTGGTCTTACGTTTAGATCTTTAATCCGTTTTGAGTTTATTTTTGTGTATGGTGTTAGAAAGTGATCTAGTTTCATTCTTTTACAAGTGGTTGACCAGTTTTCCCAGCACCACCTGTTAAAGAGATTGTCTTTTCTCCATTGTATATTCTTGCTTCCTTTGTTGAAGATGAGGTGTCCATAGGTACGTGGATTTATCTCTGGGCTTTCTATTTTGTTCCATTGATCTATATTTCTGTCTTTGTGCCAGTACCATACTGTCTTGATGACTGTGGCTTTGCAGTAGAGACTGAAGTCAGTCAGGCAGGTTGATTCCTCCAGTTCCATTCTTCTTTTAAGATTGGATGTGATATAACACTAAGTTAAAAATGCAGTGCCAGAACTTATCTAAATAGGACTGTCCAAAAATAGTAATGTTTTCTAAGGACACTTAGGAAAAAAATATTAGGAATTTATTTTAATAGCTAATTTCCAAGACATCTGCTTGAAAATTGAAAGTGTTAGTTGCTCAGTCATGTCTGAGTCTGTGCGACCCCATGGTCTGCAGCCTGCTGGGCTCCTCTGTCCATGGACTTCTGCAGGCAAAAATATTGGAGTGGGTGGCCACTTCCTTCTCCAGGAAGATAGCTGTGTGTGTAACTACAAATTCAACCTAGATTTCTATACATGTGGTCTCTAGAATAAGAACAGATGCCTAGACGTGAACTTTATGCCTAGACATGGAAAAATCTTTAATGGAAGCAAAACTGAGTTATACTCAAAGAATAAAGGCACAAAAGTGAAATCATCTTACAGAAATTTCCAACAAGTAAAACTAAAGGAGGATATTTCTGGCCAACCAATCACAACCAGGGAATAGAGTAGTAATTAGGAGTATGTGTTCTGGAATCTAAACACCTGAGTTCAAAGTCTGAACCATCATTTGTTGTTTGTTTAAACTTAGTAAGAAAATAAACTTCCCTGTTCAGCAATTTCTTCATCTGCAAAAGAGGATAATAGTTATCTCTACCTAATAGGATTGGTGTGAGGATTAAATGGAATAATAAATGTACAGCACCTACAAGAGTTATTAGCATATAATAAATTTTCATAAATGTTAGATATTTGTAATTATAACATACACTTTTCTTCAATTTATTCTGCATGCACTCTACTTTGACCTAATATATGCAGACGTGGTACATTGCTAGTCTACATACAATTTTAGCATTCATACTTCCAGAAATATTAACCCATAACACATTATGATACTCTTTTTACATTCCAAAAGGAGCTTGTGAACATTGGAAATAAAAACAGAATTTTCCCACTCTCTGTTTCCACTGCTATTTCTCAGATGTACTAATATCATAAGAGTTTGGTGTACATGCTTCAAATATTTTTCTAGGTTATTATCTTTAAATAACTTTTCTAGGCTATGATTTGCCCTATAAATAAGGAAAAATTAGATTATGGAAATGTTAGATTATATGTACTGGGATAGTTTATAGTTTCATAACTTAATTTTTTCTAAACTTCAGTCATTTTTTTTCATCTCCTCACCATAACATAGATAAAAAAGTCTAATTATGAGAGGAGGCTGATTAGAATGGGTACATGGAGAAAGGCTAGGAAAAAGTAAGACAGCATGACCTATATATCATATATATATATATATATAGTGTGTGTATATGTGTGCATGTGTGTGTATTTATACTGTATATTTATACTGTGTGTATTATAAAGTGAGAGACAAACTAAAAAACCAGAAATTTTAAAAAATAGATGATATGCTTGTGAAAGCAACATAAGCTCATAATCACTCCAATGCACTTCATCAGACATTTAATAAATACTCCATAGTTCTATTAGTACCAAGGCAATGAACAGGAAAAAATAGAGCATCAAGCAGGAACCACTCCCACGAAATGAAATTATGAGCATAAACCTGATGGTTAAGAGATGAAACACTGCAGCACAAAGCTGCATAAAATAGATTATTGTGTAGCTTGGAAAATTACTTGTAAGAAAATGAAACGAATGTTGGGTACTTGAATTGACTTGTATGATTTCAAATGTCTCTGGCAAAAGAGACTGAACCCCAAGAACACCCATTATATATCCCAAGCTACAAGTGGTTACAGAACAAAAAGATGTTTCAGTTTGCCTTTATTTAAGCAAAGAGGAAAAATCACATGAAGCTCAAAGTAGTTTTCATTTTAAAACCAGACCACCTTACCTCTCTCCTGAGAAACCTGTGTGCAGGACAAAAAGCAACAGTTAGAACGAGACATGGAACAATGGACTGGTTCCAAATTGGGGAAAAAGTATCTCAAGGCTATATACTGTCACCCTGATTATTTAACTTATATGCAGAATAGATCATGTGAAATGTTGGGCTGGATGAAGCACAAGCTGGAATCAAGACTGCTGAGAGAAATATCAATAACCACATTTGCAGATGATACACTAATCACAGAAAATGAAGAACAAACAAGCCTCTTGATGAGGGTGAAAGGGGAGAGTGAAAAAGCTGGCTTAAAACAACATTCAAACATAAGATCATAGCATCTGATCTCATCACTTTATGGCAAATAGATGGTGAAAAAGTGGAAACAGTGACAGATTTTATTTTCTTGGGCTCTAAAATCACTGTGGACGGTGACTTCAGCCATGAAATTAAAAGACACTCCTTAGAAGAAAAGCTATGACCAACATAAACAGTGAGTTGAAAAGCAGAGACATCACTTTGCTTACAAAGGTCCAACTAGTCAAAGCTACGGTTTTTCGAGTAGTCACATACAGATGTGAGAGTTGGACCATTAAGAAGGCTGAGGGCCAAAGAATCAATGCTTTTGAATTGTGGTGCTGGAGAACACTCTTGAGAATCCCTTGGACTGCAAGGAGATGAAACCAATTGATCCTAAAGGACATCAGTCCAGAATATTCTTTGGAAGGACTGATGCTAAAGCTGATTCTCCAATATTCTGGCCACCTGATGCAAACAACTGACTCATTGGAAAAGACCCTGATGCTAGGAAAGATTGAAGGCAGGAGGAGAAGGGGACGACAGAGGATGAGATGGTTGGATGGCATCACCGACTCAATGGGCATGAGTTTGAACAAGCTCCAGGTGTTACGGTGATGGGCAGCCAAGTCTGGCATGCTGCCTTCCATGGGGTCACAAAGAGTCAGATAAGACTGAGCAACTAAACTGAACTGATGGGACTAGCCAACTCATTGGAAAAGACCCTGATGCTGGGAAAGATTGAGGGCAGAAAGAAAAAGGGGAGACAGAGGATGAGATGGTTGGATGCCATCACCAATTCAATGGACATGAGTTTGAGAAAACCCCAGGAGACAGTGAAGGAGAGGGAATCCTGGTGTGCTGCACTTCCTTGGGTCACAAAGAGTCAGACACAACTTACCGACTGGACAATAAAACATCTATAAACTATACACATATTTGATTTCAGTGAAATACAGTATCTATGAACTATTTTAATCAGTTACATATCAAAATAAAAAGACGCTTACTCCTTGGAAGGAAAGTTATGACCAACCTAGATAGCATATTAAAAAGCAGAGACATTACTTTGCCAACAAAGGGCCGTCTAGTCAAGGCTATGGTTTTCCAGTGGTCATGTATGGATGTGAGAGTTGGACTTGAAGAAAGCTGAGCACTGAAGAATTGATGCTTTTGAAGTGTGGTGTTGGAGAAGACTCTTGAGAGTCCCTTGGACTGCAAGGAGATCCAACCAGTCCATCCTAAAGAAAATCAGTCCTGGGTGTTCATTGGAAGGACTGATGCTGAAACTCCAATACTTTGGCCACCTCATGTGAAGAGTTGACTCACTGGAAAAGACCCTGATGCTGGGAGAGATTGGGGGCAGGAGGAGAAGGGGATGACAGAGGATGAGATGGTTGGATGGCATCACCGACTTGATGGGCATGAGTTTGAGTAAACTCTGGGAACTGGTGATGGACAGGGAGGCCTGGCGTGCTGTGATTCATGGGGTCGCAAAGAGTCGGACATGACTGAGCGACTGAACTGAACTGAATTCATTCTAGAGAAATGAAATTAATTTTTGGATCATCTACTCTTCATTCTGTCCCTTTAAGGTTAAGTTCAAACATCTGCCTTCATAAATACTGTGGTTCTAATTTAACTCAGGAAGAGAAATCTTTTGAGAAGGTATACTAGCATTTCTTGAAGTTAAAAAATGTTTTTAAATATTGGATTCATATACAGTTTCATGAGTTATGACAGTTAAAACAGATGATTGAAAAGCATTTCTCATCATCAGCAAGTCTTGTTTAGAGGCTTTGATAAATTAGTTGAACTAAGCAGTTAGCCTGCCAGGCTCCTCTGTGTATGGAATTCTCCAGGCAAGAATACTGGAGTGAGTAGCCATTCTCTTCTCCAGGGGATCTTCCTGACCCAGGGGTCAAACGCACATCTCCTGCACTGCATGCAGATTCTTTACTGACTGAGCCACCAGGGAAGCAAGCATTTTTAAAGTGGTATGAATTGTGGAATTTTACCAAATCACTTCTGAGTTCTCTTTATGCTGGACTATATGGCTAAGTGCCCCAAACTTTGAAAGTTAGTATGATAAACACAAATAGTATTAAATCTGTTAGCTTCAAAGAACAAATGACCTGGATGCCCTGTTGGTCTAGCGGCTAATAACCTGCCTCACAAGGCAGCAGATGTGGGTTCCATCCCTAGTCAGGAAACTAAGATGCCACGGGCCAAGGTGGCTGTACCTCCTGAGCCTGCGTGATGCTCAAAGGTCTCACACGAGGCAAGGAAGATCCCGAGTGCTGCAACTAATGCAGCCAAATAAATTAATAAAAAAAAACTTTTTTTCCCATCTGTATTTTTTCCCCTTATTTTTATTAGTTGGAGGCTAATTACTTTACAATATAGAACAAGTGATCTCCACAAACCCTTATATTAGTTCAGTTCAGTCGCTCAGTCATGTCTGACTCTTTGTGACCCCATGAACCGAAGCACGCCAGGCCTCCCCGTCCATCACCAACTCCCGGAGTCCACCCAAACTCATGTCCATTGAGTCAGTGATGCCATCCAACAATCTCATCCTCTGTTGTCCCCTTCTCCTCCTGCCCCCACTCCCTCCCAGCATCAGGGTCTTTTCAAATGAGTCAACTCTTCGCATGAGGTGGCCAAAGTATTGGAGTTTCAGCATCAGCATCAGTCCTTCCAATGAACACCCAGGACTGATCTCCTTTACGATGAACTGGTTGGATCTCCTTGCAGTCCAAGGGACTCTCAAGAGTCTTCTCCAACACCACAGTTCAAAAGCATCAATTCTTTGGCACTCAGCTTTCTTCACAGTCCAACTCTCACATCCACACATGACCATGGGAAAAACCATAGCCTTGACTAGACGGACCTTTGTTGATAGACAGATTGAAAAAAAAAAAAAGCGAGTTGATTATCCTTCAATGCATATTGTTTTTCAGCCCATTTGTATTATGTAATAAATTTAGGCATTGCTGCATCTAGTGAAACAAATCTTATAATTGACAAGACAAAAATATTTCATAATGTTCTGCTAGTAAAAGCAATCAGGGTTAAAATCACTTATTGGCTAATCTAAATTAAAAAAGGAACACTAATTCTCAAAGTATTGAATTTGTTGAGACATCAAGCTTTCTCCTGTCAAAACAATAGCATCTCCTACTACATTCCTCCCTGCCTTTGAGCTTACAATCACCCCAAGATGCCAGACGATTCACTGGGTACTATTTGCCTCTGCTGTGCTGTTTTCCTGACATGAAATGCAGTTGCTTCTTTCTCCACTTTTTCTAATTGTGCTTGTTCTTTAAGGCTCAGCTCAAACTGCCATCCCCTCCTGCGACCTCCCAAATTTCCTTCTTTACCTTCTGACCCTGAGCATAAAACCCCATTCATTAGTTTCTCTGTGAAGCCACAGCTCTTTGCTCACGATCTTCTTCTGATACACCCAGGATTTCTTTGTACAAAGACCTGCAATAAAATATTTTTTGATCCTTTCAGATTGGGGTGGAATAAAGACTGATCTTGAAGTAACACCAGTTTTTCTTCTTTGAGTTGGACAAAATGTTAGCAGAGGTGAGTTACAGATTGGACAGGTAAGAAGCAGAGGAAGAAGAGACATAAGATATTGTTGGCATGAACTGCATGCCAGAAGATAAGCTAGCTATTTTATATCCACTGAACACTTTAAAAATAACACTGTATGTTAGGTATCGTTATACAGCTAACTGTTGAACAACTGAAGGAGGGGAAGGATTTAGGGGCACCCACCACCTGATAAGTGGAAAATCCACATTTATTTTAACCTGTTGGCTGAGCACACATGTACACATCCCCAGTATACACAGGTTCCTCCCAACACACAGGTTGCTCCTTACCTGTAGGTTCCCCCTTATCTGCAAGCTCCACATCTGTGAATTCAACCAACCATGGATGATATTGTATCAACTACTGAAATAAATCCTCCTGTAAGTGGACCCACCCATTCCAATCCATTGTTGTTTAAGGATCAACTGTGCACATAATCTTGAGTAGAAAATTGAAATTCAGATAGTCATCTGCTTTACATAACCCAGTGGTAAATATGCATTTCTAATCAAAAGAGTTAAAATATAAAATATCTTATTGAAGGCTGCTAGCCAGTTCCCTGGTAGCTCAGTTGGTAAAGAATCCACCTGCAATGCAGGAGACCCCAGTTCGATTCCTGGCTCAGAAAGATTCACTGGAGAAGGGATAGGCTACCCACTCCAGTATTCCTGGGCTTCCCTGGTGGCTCAGCTGGTGGCTCAGCTGGTAAAGAATCCACCTGCAACGCAGGAGACCTGGGTTCAATCCCTGGGTGGGAAGGTCCCCTGGAGATCTTCTAGTATTTACTCACTCCAGTATTCTGGCCTGGAGAATTCCATGGACTGTATAGTCTATGGGGTCACAAAGAATCAGACACAATTGAGCAACTTTCACTTATTAAGTATGGCATAGCAATTAAAAGCATTTGTGATTTTCTAAAATTTTTATTGGCGTATAGTTGATTTACAATGTTGTGCTAGTTTAGGGTGTACAGCAAAGTGAACCAGTTACACATACACATATACCCACTCTTTTTTAGATTCTTTTCCCATATAGGCCATTACTTGAGTATTGGATAGAGGTCCCTGTGCTATACAATAGGTCTTTATTAGCTATTTATTTTTTATGTAGCAGATGTTTATGTGTGTGGCATGCTCAGTCGTGTCTAACTCTTTGTGACCCCATGGACAGTAGCCGCCAGACTCCTCTGTCCATGGGATTCTCCAGGCAAGAATACTGGAGAGAGTTGCCCTTTCCTCCTCCAGGGGAATTTCCCAACCCAGGGATCAAACCCTAAGTCTTCTGCATTGGCAGGCAGATTCTTTACCACTGCACCACCTGGGAAGACAGTATGTTCACATCCCAACATATATATTGTGACATATATACACTATTATGTAGACCATCCCAATCTCCCAATTTATTCCTCCCCCACTTACTCTCTGGTAACAGTAAATTTGTTTTCTGTATCTGTAACTCATTTTTTTAATTAATTAATTTTAATTGGAGGCTAATTACTTTATAATATTGTGGTGGTTTTTGCCATACAGTCACATGAATCAGCCATGGGTGTACATGTGTTACCCATCCTGAACCCCCGTCCCACCTCCCTCCCCATCCCATCCCTCAGGGTCATCCCAGTGCACCAGCCCTGAGCACTTGTCTCAGGTATCGAACCTGGACTGGCAATCTATTTCATATATGGTAATATACATGTTTCAATGCTAGTCTCTCAAATCATCCCACCCTCGCCTTCTCCCACAGAGTCCAAAAGTCTGTTCTTTACATCTGTGTCTTTTTTGCTGTCTCACAAATAGGGTCATTGTTACCATATTTCTAAATTCCATATATATGCGTTAATATACTATATTGGTGTTTTTCTGACTTACTTCACTCTGTATAATAGGCTCCAGCTTCATACACCTCATTAGAACTGACTCAAATGCATTCTTTTTAATAGCTGAGAAACATTCCATTGTGTATATGTACCACAGCCTTCTTATCCATCTACCGATGGACATCAAGGACGCTTCCATATCCTAGCTATTGTAAACAGTGCTGCGATGAACACTGGGGTACACGTGTCTTTTTCAATTCTGGTTTCCTTGGTGTGTATGCCCAGCAATGGGATTGCTGGGTCGTAACTCCTAGAGGAAAACATAGGCAAAACACTCTCTGACATAAATCACAGCAGGACCCTCTATGACCCACCTCCCAGAGTAATGGAAATAAACACAAAAATAAACAAATGGGACCTAATTAAACTTAAAAGCTTTTGCACAATGAAGGAAACTATAAGCAAGGTGAAAAGACAGCCTTCAGAATGGGAGAAAAAAATAGCAAACAAAGCAATGGACAAAGAATTAATATCAAAAATATACAAGCAACTCCTGCAGCTCAATTCCAGAAAAATAAACAACCTGATCAAAAAATGGGCCAAAGAATTAAACAGACATTTCTCCAAAGAAGACATACAGATAGCTAACAAACTCATGAAAAGATGCTCAACATCACTCATTATCAGAGAAATGCAAATCAAAACCACAATGAGGTAGTATCTCACGCCGTTCAGAATGGCTGCTATACAAAAGTCTACAAGCAATAAATGCTGGAGAGGGTGTGGAGAAGAGGGAACCTCTTACACTGTTTGTAGGAATGCAAACTAGTACAGCCACTATGGAGAACAGTGTGGAGATTCCTTAAAAAAACTGGAAATAGAACTGTAACTCAAGTCTTGTTTTACAGATAAGTCCATTTGTATCCTTTTTTTTGATATTTCACATTTAAGCATATCATACTTACTTTCACAGTATGACAGTCCCTAGGTCCCTCTATGTTGCTTCAGATGTTATTATTATGGTTTTATGGCAGAGTAATATTCCATTGCATACACCACATCGTGTTTATCCATTTCTCTGTTGATGGACATTCAGGTGGCTTCCATGTCCTAACCGCTGTATATACTGCTACAATAAACATTTGGGTACATGAATCTTTTCAAATTATGTTTTTCTCCAGATATATGCCCGGTAGCAGGATTGCTGGATCATTCGGTTCAGTTCAGTCACTCAGTCGTGTCCAATTCTTTGTGACCCCCATGGACTGCAGCACACCAGGCCTCCCTGTTCATCACCAACTCCTGGAGTTTACTCAAGCTCATGTCCATTGAGTCGGTGATGCCATCCAACCATCTCATCCTCTGTCGTCCCCTTCTCCTTCTGCCTTCAATCTTTCCTAGCATCAGGGTCTTTTCAAATGAGTCAGGTCTTCGCATCTGGTGGCCAAAGTTTTGGAGTTTCAGCTTCAGCATCAGTCCTTCCCTTGAATATTCAGGATGGATTTCCTTTAGGATGGACTGGTTGGATCTCCTTGCAGTCCAAGGGACTCTCAAGAGTCTTCTCCAACACCACAGTTCAAAAGCATCAATTCTTAGATGCTCAGCTTTCTTTATAGTCCCACTCTCACATCTGTATGTGACTACTCGAAAAACTGTAGCTTTGCTTGGTCAACCTTTATTGGCAAAGTAATATCTCTGCTTTTTAATACGCTGTCTCAATGGGTCATAACTTTTCTTCTGAGGAGCATCTTTTAATTTCATGGCTGCAGTCACCACCTGCAGTGATTTTGGAGCCTCCAAAAATAAAGTCTGTCACTGTTTCCATTGTTTCCCCATCTATTTGCCATGAAGTGATGGGACCAGATGCCATGATCTTAGTTTTCTGAATGTTGAGTTTTAAGCCAACTTTTCCACTGGATCATATGGTAGCTCTATTTCTACTTTTTAAAGAAACCTCACACTGTTCTCCAACTCCTGGAGCTTGCTCAAATTCATGTCCATTGAGTTGGTGATGCCATCCAACCATCTCATCCTCTGTTGTCCCCTTCTCCTCCTGCCCGGCAGTTGGTGTTGGACAGGTAAGCCTGGTGTGCTGCAGTCCATGCAGTCGCAAAGAGTTGGACATGACTGAGTGACTGAGCTGAACTGATACTGTTCTCCATAGTGGCTGGAAAAATATACATTCCCAACAATAGTGTAGGAGGGTTCCCTTTTCTCTAAAAGCATGTGATTTTGAAAGCAAACAAATTTAGGCTTGAATCTCGGTTCTGCCAATTATGACACAAGAAACCTCAGCCTCAAGTGCTCCCACTCAGCCCCAACTGCTCCAAGTGCGCTGTGGGGACAATAGTGGTACCACCTCCCAGAATTTCTATGTAGGGTGCCAGATTCCTATTGGATCTTGGCACAACACAAGTAATACAATGTCAAGTCCATCCTCTTGAAAGTGTACCCTTTTCTTCTTGTAAAACTTCTTCCAAAGGAGAAGTTACTGTTCTAAAGAGTGATTTATTAAGTATTAGGGATTTTAAAGAATTGTGGTTTATAAGGTTACAAAAGGCAGGCTTTCATTTCTTACTAATTCTTGCCCCATAATCTCCTTCTCACTTCTTGGTGGTGGTTTAATTGCCAAGTCATGTCTGACTCTTGTGATCCCATTGACTGCAGCCTGCCAGCATCCTCTGTCCATGGGATTTCCCAAGCAAGAATATTGGAGTGGGCTGCCATTTCCTTCTCCAGGAGATGTTCCCAATCCAGGGTCTCTTGCATTGCAGGCAGATTCTTTATCACCTGAGCCATGAGGGAAGCCCTCTCACTTCTTAAACCAATACAAAAATCTCTCTCTGAATTAAAATTAAGGATGGTGAAACCAGGATGGAAAATAAAGCACATTCATCCCTAAGTAAAAGAGCAAGGAATGAATTCAATTTGAATCAATTTTATGGTGTTTTTGTAAGCTTTAATTTCATGTAGACTTTGGTCCTTTGCTCATAATAAGGAGGATTCTTCACTAATGCAGAAGTACACACTTTACAAACTACATTTACGGTGGGCAAGTTGAAACAGGAAGCAGCCCAGTAAAGAATGGCTGGGCTCCAAATACAATTCCCTCACAATATCTCCACCTCCAAGGAAAATGTTATAAATAAGAGGACACATCAGAGGCTGCCAACCTGCCACAAGATTAATGTACCACCAAGGAAACAACAGACTTTAACCCAAGTGATTAAACTGTGCTTGAGCCACTAGTTCAAAACCACTAAACGAAGCCTGGATGCCACTGAGGGCTTCTGAATGATACCCTTTCACTGGCTCATCACTCTCATCCTATTTGAGCTCAAGAAAGTCCTGCTCCCTAGTTTCTCAATCTTCTATTTCAGGTTAATAGGTAATAATGAGATTGTGTAGGCTGTATCTGTGGTTTCTTTTCAAAAGCCATGTGTGCTTAGCCGCTCAGTCGAGTCCAACTCTTGCAACCCCATAGATGTAGTCTGCCAGGCTCCTCTGTCCATGGCATTCTCCAGGAAAGAATCCTGAAGTGGGTTGCCATTCCTTCTCCAGGGGATCTTCCCAACCCAGGAATCGAACCCAGATCTCCTGCATTGCAGGCAGACTCTTTACTGACTGAGCTATGAGGGAGGCCCCTTTTCTATTGTGAAAAGATAAAATTGAGGCACCTTAAATTTTCAGAATTTATTTAAGCAAGAATTGATCTTAGTTCAGTTCAGTTCAGTCGCTCAATCACGTCCTACTCTTTGCAACCCCATGGACTGCAGCACGCCAGGCCTCCCTGTCCATCACCAACTCCCGGAGTTTATTCAAACTCATGTGCATCGAGTAGGTGATGCCATTCAACCATGTCATCCTCTGTCGCCCCCTTCTCCTCCCACCTTCAATCTTTCACAGCACCAGGGTCTTTTCAAATGAGTCAATTCTTTGCATCAAAGGGCCAAAGTACTGGAGATTCAGCTTCAGCATCAGTACTTCCAATGAATATTCAGGACTGATTTCCTTTAGGATGGACTGGTTGGATCTCTTTGCAGTCCAAGGGACTCTCAAGAGTCTTCTCCAATACCACAGTTCAAAAGCATCAGTAATTTGGTGCTCAGTTTTCTTTATAATGCAACTCTCACATCCATAACATGACTACTGGAAAAACCATAGCTTTGCTTGATCAACCTTTGGTGGCAAAGTAATGTATCTCTGCTTTTTAGTATCTTAACTGGTCAGTACAAAACTTGTCATTAGTATTTAGGAACAGGAGCTAGAGAAAACCTTTTACAGAGAAAAAAATGGAAGCAAAGTAAGGAAATTATTGGCAGTCATTAGGTTTTGATTTCATAACCTTCAGGTATTTACAGGTTTAGACTGTGCTTTGCTGAGGTAGGTGCCATGACATCAAAGCCACTTCAATCTAGTGACTTCCTTGTTTAATTAATACTCTTTAAAATATGGTCACATTTTCTAGTTAGATGAGCCCCAAATTAATTTTAAGAAAATAAAAATGTACAGGTGTCAGGATAAATTAAAAACAATACTTCCAAGAAATAAGGAAAAAATGTGCCACACTTAGAGAAGTAGTATATAATAAAAACTGACTGAACTTAAAATGTCTTGTCTCTTTTTTTATAAACTTAAAGGAAATATGAAGTTCCCTTGTAGCTCAGACCGTAAAGCATCTGCCTACACTGTGGGATACCCGAGTTCAATACCTGGGTCAGGAAGAACATCTGGAGAAGAAAATGGCAATCCAAAGGAAATATTTTTATAGACAAGACAGACAACTGAATTTACTCACTTTTGTACTTATCTAATTATGGTCAGAGTCTCACTCATATTTCCAAGTTCCATGTGAAACATAAACCACAACTGGGCTAGTACCTTCCTGTATCATTACCTGCTTTACCCAAGTTTAAGTTATTCAACAGCTATCATACTAATCATGTCTATCTGTTAAATTATTCCCACAAGTCCCATAGACATTCTTTGAAATGGAGCATTGAGTAATAACACTGCTGAGTAAAAATGGGTACTGAAGGATGGATTCTTAAATGTCCAAAATTGATATCAAATACTGACTCCCCCTTTTGACTCTCCTTTTTCTCCCCCAGATTGCCTCTATTTCCCCCTTCCCCCTTCTCTTCTCAATCCAATTCTGTGAATCTCTGTGGGTGTTCTGGGCTGCGGAGAACAATTAGAGAACAGAGTACTGCCTAGATCTGTCTCTCTTCTCTTGAATCCCCCCTTTTTCTCCTCCTGCTCACCTCTATCTCCTTCCTCCTTCTCCTTGTCTTCATGTAACTCTGTGAACCTCTCTGGGTGTCCCTCACACTGGTGAATCTGTTCACCATTAACCTAGAAGTTTTATTATCAGTGCTGTATGGATGGAGAAGTCTAGAGGCTACTGGAAGAATAAGACTGAAATAAGAGGCAAGAGGAATAAGCCCAAAACCTGAGAACACCAGAGAACTCCTGACTACAGGGAACATTAATTAATAAGAGATCATCCAAAAGCTTCCATACCTACACTGAAACCAACCACCACCCAAGAGTCAGTAAGTTCCAGAGCAAGACATACCATGCAAAATCTCCAGCAACACAGGAACATAGCCATGAGCGTCAATATACAGGCTGCCCAAAGTCACACCAAACCCATAGACCCATCTCAAAACTCACTACTGGACACTCCATTGCACTCCAGAGAGAAGAAATCCAGCTCCACCCACCAGAACACCGATGCAAGCTTCCCTAAACAGGAAACTTTGACAAGCCAATCGTCCAACCCTACCCACTGGGAGAAACCTCCACAATAAAAAGGAACCACAGACTACCAGAATACAGAAACACCACCCCAAACCCAGCAGTCTAAATAAGACGAAAAGGCAGAGAAATACCCTATAGGTAAAGGAACATGAAAAATGCCCACCAAGTCAGACAAGAGGAGGAGACAGGGAATCTACCTGAAAAAGAATTTAAAATAATGATAATAAAAGTGATCCAAGATCTTGAAAACAAAATAGAGATACAGATAAATAGCCTGGAGACAAGGATTGAGAAGATGCAAGAAATGTTTAATAAGGACCTAGAAGAAATAAAAAAGAGTCACTTTAAAATGAATAATGCAATAAATGAGATCAAAAACACCCTGAAGGGAACCAACAGTAGAATAATGGAGGCAGAAGATAGGATAAGTGAGGTAGAAGATAAAATGGTGGAAATAAATGAAGCAGAGAGGAAGAAAGAAAAAAGAATCAAAAGAAATGAGGACAACCTCAGGGACCTCTGGGACAACATGAAATGCCCCGACATTTGAATCACAGAAGTCCCAGAAGAAGACAAAAAGAAAGGTCATGAGAAAATACTCAAGGAGGTAATAGCTGAAAACTTCCCTGTTTTATGGGGAAGGAAATAGTCACACAATTCCAAGAAACCCAGAGAGCCCCAAACAGGATAAACCCAAGGTGAAACACCCCAAGACACATATTAATCAAATTATCAAAGATCAAACACAAAGAACAAATCTTAAAAGCAGCAAGGGAGAAACAACATATAACACACAAGGGGATTCCCATAAGGATGACAGCTGATCTATCAATAGAAACCCTTCAGGCCAGAAGGGAATGGCAGGACATACTGAAAGTAATGAAAGAGAATAACCTACAACCCAGATTACTGTACCCAGCAAGGATCTCATTCAGATATGAAGAAGAATTCAAAAGCTTTACAGACAAGCAAAAGCTGAGAGAATTCAGCACCACCAAACCAGCTCTTCAACAAATGCTAAAGGATCTTCTCTAGACAGGAAATACAAAAAGGTTGTATGAACGCGAACCCAAAACAACAAAGCAAATGGCAGTGGGACCATTCTTATCAATAATTACTTTAAATGTAAATGGGTTGAATGCCCCAACCAAAAGACAAAGACTGGCTGATTGGATACAAAAGCAAGACCCCTATATACGCTGTCTACGAGAGACCCACTTCAAAACAAGGGACACATACAAACTGAAAGTGAAGGGCTGGAAAAAAATATTTCACGCAAATGGAGACCAAAAGAAAGCAGGAGTCGCAATACTCATATCAGATAAAATAGACTTTCAAATAAAGGCTGTGAAAAGAGACAAAGAAGGACACTACATAATGATCAAAGGATCAATCCAAGAAGAAGATATAACAATTATAAATATATATGCACCACAATATGTAAGGCAAATGCTAACGAGAATGAAAGGGGAAATTAACAATAACACAATAATAGTGGAAGACTTTAATACCCCACTCACACCTATGGATAGATCAACTAAACAGAAAATTAACAAGGAATCACAAACTTTAAATGACACAATGGTCCAGCTAGACCTAATTGATATCTATAGGACATCTTACCCCAAAATAATCAAATTCACCTTTTTCTCAAGTGCACAAGAGACCTTCTCCAGAATAGATCACATCCTGGGCCATAAATCTAGCCTTGGTAAATTCAAAAAAATTGAAATCATTCCAGTCATCTTTTCTGACCACAATGCAGTAAGATTAGATCTCAGTTACAGGAAAAAAAACTATTAAAAATTCCAACATAAGGAGGCTAAATAACAAGCTTCTGAATAACCAACAAATCATAGAAGAAATCAAAAAAGAAATTAAAATATGCATAGAAATGAATGAAAATGAGAACACAACAACCCAAAACCTATGGGACACTGTAAAAGCAGTGCTAAGGGGAAGGTCCATAGCAATACAGGCTTACCTCAAGAAACAAGAAAAAAGTCAAATAAATAACCTAACTCTACAACTAAAGCAACTAGAGAAGAAAGAAATGAAGAACCCCAAGGTTAGTAGAAGGAAAGAAATCTTAAATATTAGGGCAGAAATAAATGCAAAAGAAACCATAGCAAAAATCAACAAAGCTAAAAGCTGGTTTTTTGAAAAGGTAAATAAAATTGACAAACCATTAGCCAGAATCATCAAGAAACAAAGGGAGAATAACCAAATCAACAAAATTAGAAATGAAAATGGAGAGATCACAACAGACAACACTGAAATACAAAGGATCATAACAGACTACTACCAGCAGCTCTATGCCAATAAAATGGACGACTTGGAAGAAATGGAAAAATTCTTAGAAAAGTATAACTTTTCCAAAACTGAACCAGGAAGAAATAGAAGATCTTAACAGAC
Organism: Dama dama; assembly: GCF_033118175.1. Taxonomy (NCBI): domain Eukaryota; kingdom Metazoa; phylum Chordata; class Mammalia; order Artiodactyla; family Cervidae; genus Dama; species Dama dama. The sequence goes on from NC_083689.1 coordinate 36,665,188, forward strand.
CCATCACAAGCACGGAAGTTGAAACTGTAATCAGAAATCTTCCAGCAAACAAAAGCCCAGGACCAGAAGGCTTCACAGCTGAATTCTACCAAAAACTTAGAGAAGAGCTAACACCTATCTTACTCAAACTCTTCCAGAAAATTGCAGAAGGAGGCAAACTTCCAAACTCATTCTATGAGTCCACCATCACCCTAATACCAAAACCAGACAAAGATGCCACAAAAAAAGAAAACTACAGGCCAATATCACTGATGAACATAGATGCAAACATCCTTAACAAAATTCTAGCAAACAGAATCCAACAACATATTAAAAAAATCATACATCATGACCAAGTGGGCTTTATCCCAGGAATGCAAGGATTCTTTAATATCCACAGATCAATGTAATACACCACATTAACAAATTGAAAGATAAAAACCATATGATTATCTCAATAATGCAGAAAAAACCTTTGACAAAATTCAACATCCATTTATGAGTAAAAACTCTCCAGAACACAGGAATAGAAGGAACACACCTCAACATAATAAAAGTTATATATGACAAACCCACAGCAAGCATTATCCTCAATGGTGAAAAACTGAAAGCATTTCCCTTAAAGTCAGGAATAAGACAAGGGTGCCCACTCTGACCACTACTATTCAACATAGCTTTGGAAGTGTTGGCCACAGCAATCAGAGCAGAAAAAGAAATAAAAGGAATCCAGATAGGAAAAGAAGTAGTAAAACTCTCACTGTTTGCAGATGACATGATCCTCTACATAGAAAACCCTAAAGACTCTACCAGAAAGTTACTAGAGCTAATCAACGAATATAGTAAAGTTGCAGGATATAAAATTAACACACAGAAATTCCTTGCATCCCTATACACTAACAATGAGAAAACAGAAAGAGAAATTAAGCAAACAATACCATTCACCACTGCAACAAAAAGAATAAAATACTTAGGAGTATATCTACCTAAAGAAATGAAAGACCTATATATAGAAAACTGTAAAACACTGATGAAAGAAATCTAAGAGGACACAAACAGATGGAGAAATATACCATGTTCATGGATTGGAAGAATCAATGTTGTCAAAATGGCTATTCTACCCAAAGCAGTCTATAGATTCAATGTAATCCCTATCAAGCTACCACCGGTATTCTTCACAGAACTAGAACAAATAATTTCACAATTTGTATGGAAATACAAAAAAACCTCGAATAGCCAAAGCAATCTTGAGAAAGAAGAATGGAACTGCAGGAATCAACCTGCCTGACTTCAGACTATACTACAAAGCCACAGTCATCAAGACAGTACGGTACTGGCACAAAGACAGAAATATAGATCAATGGAACAGAATAGAAAGCCCAGAGATAAATCCACGGAACTATGGACACCTTATCTTCGACAAAGGAGGCAAGGATATACAATGGAGAAAAGACAATCTCTTTAACAGGTGGTGCTGGGAAAACTGGTCAACCACTTGTAAAAGAATGAAACTAGAACACTTTCTAACACCATACACAAAAATAAACTCAGAACAGATTAAAGATCTAAATGTAAGACCAGAAACTATAAAACTCCTAGAGGAGAACATAGGCAAAACACTCTCCGACATAAGCCACAGCAAGATCCTCTATGACCCACCTCCCAGAATATTGGAAATAAAAGCAAAAATGAACAAATGGGACCTAATTAAAATTAAAAGCTTCTGCACAACAAAGGAAACTATAAGCAAGGTGAAAAGACAGCCTTCAGAATGGGGGAAAATAATAGCAAACAAAGCAACAGACAAAGGATTAATCTCAAAAGTATACAAGCAACTCCTGCAGCTTAATTCCAGAAAAATAAATGACCCAGTCAGAAAGTGGGCCAAAGAACTAAACAGACATTTCTCCAAAGAAGACATACAGATGGCCAACAAACACATGAAAAGATGCTCAACATCACTCATTATCAGAGAAATGCAAATCAAAACCACAATGAGGTACCATTACATGCCAGTCAGGATGGCTGCTATCCAAAAGTCTACAAACAATAAATGCTAGACAGGGTGTGGAGAAAAGGGAACCCTCTTACACTGTTGGTGGGAATGCAAACTAGTACAGCCACTGTGGAGAACAGTGTGGAGATTCCTTACAAAACTGGAAACAGAACTGCCATATGACCTAGTAATCCCACTGCTGGGCATACACACTGAGGAAACCAGATCTGAAAGAGACACATGTACCCCAATGTTCATCGCAGCACTGTTTATAATAGCCAGGACATGGAAGCAACCTAGATGCCCATCACCAGACGAATGGATAAGGAAGCTATGGTACATATACACCATGGAATATTACTCAGCCATTAAAAAGAATACATTTGAATCAGTTCTAATTAGATGGATGAAACTGGAGCCTTTAATACAGAGTGAAGTAAGCCAGAAAGATAAACACCAATACAGTATACTAACACATATATATGGAATTTTAAAAGATGGTAATGATAACCCTATATGCAAAACAGAAAAAGAGACACAGATATACAGAATAGACTTTGGAACTCTGTGGGAGAAGGTGAGGGTGGGATGTTTAGAAAGAACAGCATTGAAACAAGTATACTATCAAGGGTGAAACAGATCGGCAGCCCAGGTTGGATACATGAGACAAGGGCTCAGGGCTGGTGCACTGGGATGACCCAGAGGGATGGGATGGGGAGGGAAGTGGGAGGAGGGGCTCAGGATGGGGAACACATGTAAATCCATGGCTGATTCATGTCAATGTATGGCAAAAACCACTACAGTATTGGAAAGTAATTAGCCTCCAACTAATAAAAATAAATGAAGGAAAAAAAAAAAAGAAATTGTGCATTCATTTTGTTTTTATGCATATTTCATTATCTTCCAGAACATTTTATTAAGAAAAACAACCATAAGGATTGATTTTCATGAAAAATAACCTTATATTCACAGTCCTTCCTTTATGCTTGCTTAGTCATACTTATTTTCATGTTATGTGTTAGAGAATAGGAAAATTGCTGCTTATTCAGATTGTGAATATTTGGCTACCATTGCTACATTTTAGTCTCCCTGAAGCCATAGTGAGGTCAATAGATATAACTTTTAAAATAATATCATTTAGTTACTTATACCACATAATTATAGAGAAATCTAAAATTACCAGTACTTTTTGGAGTGTTTTTGACACATGATGCTACCTGTATATTTCTTCAATGGCAGAAATGGCAAAAAAAAAAAATATATATATATGTATATGTATATGTATATTATATTATATATTATACAATATAACATTATATGTGTGTATGTATATACACATATATATGTGTATGTGTATGTATATATACATATGTATGTATATATCAGGGCTTCCCAGGTGGCACTAGTGGTAAAGAACTGGCTTGCCAATTCAGGAGACATAAGTGACGTGGGTTTGATCCCCAGGTCTGGAAGATCCCCTGGAGGAGGACACAGCAATCCACTCAAACATTCTTGCCTGGAAAATCCCATGGACAGAGAAGCCTGGAGGGCTACAGTCCATAGGGTCACAAAGAGTCGGACACAACTGAAGTGACTTAGCACACATGCATGCATATATATATATAAATATACTTATTCATTATTTTTTTACAAGTTCTAAAACATCTTTATTTTTTTAATTAATTAATTTATTTTAATTGGAGGCTAACTACTTTACAATATTGTAGTGGTTTTTGCCATACATTGACATGAATCAGCCATGGATTTCATGTGTTCCCCATCCTGAACCCCTCTCCCACCTCCCTCTCCATCCCATCCCTCTGGGTCATCCCAGTACACCAGCCCCGAGCACCCTGTCTCATGCATCAAACCTGGGCTGGTGATCTGTTCCACATATGATAATATGCATGTTTCAATGTTATTCTCTCAAATCATCCCACCCTCGCCTTCTCCCACAGAGTCCAAAAGATTCTTCTATACATCTGTGTCTCTTTTGCTGTTTCACATATAGGGTCATCGTTACCATCTTTCTAAATTCCATATATATGCATTAGTATACTGCATTGGTGCTTTTCTTTCTGACTTACTTCACTCTGTATAATAGACTCCAGTTTCATCCACCTCATTGGAACTGATTCAAATGCATTCTTTTTGCTGCTGCTTTCTTTTTAGTAGCTGAGTAATATTCCATTGTGTATATGTAGCACAGCTTTCTTATCCATTTGTCATGTATTTATAAGCACATGTGTTCTTAGATGCTTAAATCAAGCTCACCTGAAGTGGCAAGATGGGAGACCTTTCATTCATTTAACCAGCTTTCACTTAACTCTTCCAATTTGCTAAGTCTAGTTTCACACTCCAAGCAGAAGGGTTACAAGGTTGAAAATGATGCAGTACAATGACACAGATATGCACAGGGTATGTGGGGAAACAAATTAAGAATTCTTTTAGCTGAAGGTATAAAAGAAGTCTTCCATGTCCCTCAAAATGAGACTTAAAATTTAAATAACAGTTGGACAAAAATAAAGTCTGGGAAAGACATTTAAGGAAAGCCAAGAAACTATAAAGTGTCCATTGCTTTTAGCTTCAAAGTTGTCAGTAGTAATTTGGTAAAAATCAAATTCAGTGGGATGGTGGAGCAGAAAACAGAATGTAAAACAGTGTTTGAACAGTGAGGAAAAGAGGAGAACAAATAAACTACTTCTGTAAGAAATTTGGATATAAAAAGCCAGACAATGAAGACAAAAAACACAGAGAAGCTTTGTGTTTGTTGGTTGAAGGTGTGAATTACTCCAGTAGTTTTCTGTACTGCGAGGAAAAGAACAGGAGAGAAAAGTTAAAGAAGTTGTTAACTGATGGAGTTGCCTTCCCCACCCCACTCCCTGCACCACTCCCCCGCCCTCACCACCAAAAAAAAATAGGAAGGGACTGAATAATTTGCTTTAAAGGAAAAAAAAAAAAAGTCCTCTTTTGTATTTGGAGAGAAATATAAATTAACTTACGAACATATAAAAAGAAAGTTAAAGAACTTAACAGATCATTTTTCATTTTAAAAAGAAGCAAAGTTGTCTTCTGAGATACAAAGGAGTTTGGATGTTCAAAAAGTGTTGTGACAAGGAACAGGTAAGAAACCTGAAGGATGAAAGGTTGTCAATTATCACTCAGAACCCAAAGCCACTGAACAAGTAAACCATGAATTCACAAGGACACTAACTTTCACAATTAGCTGATTTTTGTAATCAAGCTAATTAATAGTTCAGCATACGACAAATAGGGTAGATGCTTGAGAGGTTTACGGTTAAGGCCATGGTAATATAAGGTTGAACTCATTATGAAGACACAGGTGGATGGAAAAAAAAAAGGCAAGTCATACAGAAATGATGACTCTGGAAAATATAATTTCCACACTGGAGATCTTGATGGGTTAGTAATAGAGCTGAAAAGACAGACGTTCATGATGAAAGTTTCATGTGCTGGAATAGAAGACATCAGAGGTGATGGGACATGAGGGCTGTGGGCTGTGTTGTGTCCGTATGTTGAAGTCATAGGCCCTAGGACCTTAAAATGTGACTCTATTTTGGAGATAAGTTCTTCAAAGATATGATTAAGTTAAAATGGGGTCATAAGGGAGGGTTGACTAATGTAACATGACTGCCATCCTTATAAGAAAAGTAGATTAGGACACATTCATGAGCAGAGGAAGACCATGGGAGCACACAGGGAGAAGACTGTCATTTACAAGCCAAGGAGAGAGAACTCAAAAGACACCAATCCTGCAAACACATTGATCTTGGACTTCTCACTTCTAGAAGAGTAAGAAAATTAATCTCTGCTGTTGAAGCCACCTAGCCTGTGACACTTTGTATTGGCAGCCCCAGCAAACAATTACAATGAGCAACAGGAACTTGCAAAGCAGTGATGAGGAAGTTACCCCAAAAGACCCTCCATATCTCTTGCCGCCATAAGCAAGATGAGAGACATTTACAAAAGCAGGCATGATATAAAGAGTGTATCAGCTGGATATTTTAATCATTAAACATAGTAAAAATGTGTTTTAGGTTAAATATATGCACATTAAATGTGTTGATACAACTTTGAGTTTGTGTGCAATGTTTTGTTTCTATATCCAGCTTGGTTATAAGGCTACAAGATCCTTGACAGCAAGGATTAGGTGTCACTTAGTATTTCTCATGTCTTCATACTGCCTGCCCATAGAAAGTCTTAACTGAGTTAAACTAAAAGATACAGCCCTTGAAATATAACAGTGTGCTTTATTTTGCTATATAATCTCAGAAATAACACATGTTAATAATACATGCTAAAGTGCTTATATGTATAAAGCTTATTATCTAAGTTCCTCTTGGCAGCAAGTATAGGTAACAGGAGTTGTAAATATACAGTTTGCTATTATAAATTACAATAGAAGAAATTTTAAAAGAAAAGTTGGCTATGATTACTGTAAAGACGATGTGCGTATTTCTTCATTCCTTTTAATGGTAAAGACAGCAAGAAGGACAAATGATAAAGTGGTATATTCATTGTTGGCATGCTTCTAGGCACCCTGGATAATATGCCAAAGTAACAAAAGGTCAGATGCTATTAAAGACACACAGCATAAAATTACTGTAGAATTGTTCATTAGCTAGAGTGCTTGGAGACCATGTAGTTTTCTGAAAGACGATATAAAACACCGTTGATCTCAAAATTTATGGCCAAAAAGTCCTTGATCACATTAACACCATTGCTTTTTGTTTATATCTCACTGTAATCATGATGGATTTTCTTAAGATGTACCTTTCATCTTCAGGTGCAAATAATATATGATTAATGCCTGGTACTAAATTGGATTTTTTTCATATGTGGGAAAACACTCATAAGGCAGATGGCAGATACATTAACATTCACAAGAGAGTGTCTTTTTCAAGGAATCAGCATAAAATAGAGTATTGAAAATCTAATGCAGTGTCAAGTTCATACAGGCAAATGAGAAAGTAGCTGTGTCAGTATGTTTCATGGCTTTAAAACTGTGCTGCTGCTATCTGGAATGAAATCTGAAAGTCGGAACTGTATTGGAGAGCCATCAGCACTGGATGAGAGGCAGCACCCCTGTAGACCCCCGAACCTCGCTGAAACATTCATTCAACATCTAATCTCCATACTTACAGTTAAGGTGCCCACAGCGAACTGTCTGCTTCCCAATAATTCTATCAAAGCACTGAACTAGTCAAAAACAAGAAAATAAACACCTATAGGGTGTTTTTGGAGAAGGCGATGGCACCCCACTCCAGTACTCTCGCCTGGAAAATCCCATGGACGGAGGAGCCTGGTAGGCTGCAGTCCATGGGGTCGCTAAGAGTCGGACACGACTGAGCGACTTCACTTTCACTTTTCACTTTCATGCATTGGAGAAGGAAATGGCAACCCACTCCAGTGTTCTTGCCTGGAGAATCCCAGGGACAGGGGAGCCTGGTGGGCTGACGTCTATGGGGTCGCACAGAGTCGGACCCGACTGAAGTGACTTAGCAGCAGCAGCAACAGGGTGTTTTTCCTTCCTAAACTTGATTTCAACTTAAATACTGGAGAAGGAAATGGCAACCCACTCCAGTGTTCCTTTCTGGAGAATCCTATGGACAGAGGAGCCTGGTGGGCCCTGATCCAGGGGGTCACAGAGTCAAACACAACTGAGTGACTAACACACACAGAGGAATGTTGGCTGAAAAGATGCACAGCATGAAAATTGTGAGTTAAGTTTTACTTGGAGCAAAATGAAGACTGCAGCCCAGGAGACGGCACCTCAGAGAGCTCTGAGATTGCTCCAAAGAGGTAATGGTGAAAGGTCAATATATATTTTGGTGAAAGGGGGAATTCAATGCAATCAAGCACTTATTTTACAAAAGGTTTTCTGCTAGTCACCAGGAGCTGATGTCACCATGAAGGGATTTAGTACTTTTCGATATCAGACCAGATTGGTTAGTTACGGAAAATTCTTCAAGAAATGGGAATATCAGACCACATGACCTGCCTCCTGAGAAATCTCCATGCGGGTCAAGAAGCAACAGTTAGAACTGGGCATGGAACAATAGACTGGTTCCAAATCAGGAAAGGAGTACATCAAGGCTGTATATTGTCACCCTGCTTATTTAATTTATATGCAAAGTACATCATGAGAAATGCTGGACTGGATGAAGCACAAGCTGGAATCAAGATTGCCAGGAGATAAATCAGTAACCTCAGATATGCAGATGACATCATCCTTATGGCAGAAAGAGAAGAACTAAAGAGCCTCTTGATAAAAGTGAAAGAGGAGAGTGGAAAAAATTGGCTTAAAACTCAACATTCAGAAAACTAAGATCATGGCATCTGGCCCCATCACTTCATGGCAAACAGATGGAGAAACAATAGAAACAGTGACAGACTATTTTTTTGGGTTCTAAAATCACTGCAGACGGTGACTGCAGCCATGAAATTAAAAGACGCTTGCTCCTTGGAAGAAAAGTTACGACCAACCTAGACAGCTTATTAAAAATCAGAGACATTATTTTGCCAAGAAAGGTCCATCTGTCACAAGTTATGGTTTTCCCAGTAGTCATGTATGGATGTGAGAATTGGACTATAAGGAAAGCTGAACACAGAAGTGTAGGAGACAGGAAGAATAAAAGAAAAGCAGACCCCGGCAAGGGCTGCAAAAGAAATTTATAATTATTGATAAACTGGATGCTATAAGGCATGAGACTCTTGGAACAAGTCCAGAGGGAACGGTTCATAATCTTGAAAACAAGATATGATCCTGGGGTCGGAAAACCAACCCCAGACTATTTCTCAACTGGCGTCTCAGAGCCACATGTTTTATGTATCTGGTGGAAAATCCATAGAGAAGAATGTTAGTCTTAGTTACTGATGTGTTATTGATTACTGTTTCCTAATTACTCAATAGTTAATGATCATTTTGTTCTTTGGCCCTGAAGACCACACGAGTTATAGTTTAACTCCCCGCATACTCTTTCGTTCATGGCTGACAGTATAATAAAGCTGGCTTGGATTCAGTTTCAGCACCTTCACCTTGGAGTGGTGTTGGTCCCCCGATCCTCGCTTTTCTCTGAATCCTTGTGTCTTGTTTCTCATTCTCTTGCTGTATCACACTTTCAGAAACCTTGCTTGTCAAGCTGGTCTCACACCGAAGAACTGACTCTTTTGAACGGTGGTGTTGGAGAACACTCTTGAGAGTCCCTTGTATGGCAAGGAGATCCAACCAATCCATCCTAAAGGAAATCGGTCCTGAATATTCATTGGAAAGACTGATGCTGAAGCTGAAACTCCAATACTTTGGCCACCTGATGTGAAGAACTGACTCATTTGAAAAGACCCTGATGCTGTGAAAGATTGAAGGTAGGACGAGAAGGGGACGACAGAGGATGAGATGGTTGGATGGCATCACCGACTCAATGGACATGAGTTTGAGTAAACTCCGGGAGTTGGTGATGGACAGGGAGGCCTGGCATCCTGCAGTCCATGGGGACATGACTGAGCAACTAAACTGAACTGAACTAGATATCATGGGATTGGGATCATGAAATCAGTTCCTGAAAATATCTATTTATCTAAAGACATGTCCCACCAGATTCCCTGGAGCACAGAGTGCCTCACTCTTCATCCTGAATTCCTTTCAGGAAGTGTCAAAAGTCAGCAGCTGCAGCAGCACAGGCAGATGGCAAACATCCTTGTTGTTCAGTCACTAGCAAATACTCTTGGCAAGTATCAATTTTTAGTTGACAGGAAAAATAAATAAAGTTATTTTGGAAATAGAAGTTGTAGAACTTTTTATATGATCATGAGATTTCAGCATTAGAAGACATTTCAAAAGGCGTTTAGACCTTGCCCTCATTCAAAGGTCAAACAACTCCTCTAAGATCAGGAATTCTCATACTTTAAGTTGTCTCAGAATTACCTGGAAGGTATGTTAAAACACGGATAATTGAGCCCCACCTCCAGAGTTTCTGATTCACTAAGTCTAAAATGGGACTGGAGAATCTACATTTCAAATAAGTTCGCAGATGACACTGAGATGCTGGTCTGGGGGATCACACTTAAGAGAACTTCACAATTTTTAATCTTTGCTTGATCATCTTCGGGAGTTAGAAATCACTAACTCAGTTCAACCAATAGTAATCATGTGTCTACTCTATGATTGGCATTGTGCTGGAGTGCAACAAATGTAGAAAACAGTTACTGATCTTGAAGAGCTTTAGTTCAGTGGGAAAAACAGAGTGTTTCAATATAATATTAATTAACGAGGTAGACATAGACAAGTCAGTGATGAGAGCATAAAAGAGGGTAATGTTCCTGAACTTTAGTTCAGGAAAGCCTTCCTAGAAGGCCTGTCACATGAACATGGCCTTGAAAGGAGGATGGCAAGGAACTTCAGCCTGAGGAAAGAGGAAGAGAAAAGGTACAGAAACATAAAATAGCTATGGATAGGAAATGTAGATAACAGGGCTTACAAACACACAATTTTGTATTACAAATTACAATTTTAAAATTTTTCAGTGAGTTGGCTAGCATAACCATAAAGGACCTAAATGCATTTTTTAATTCTTTTTAATAATATTTAAAATATCAAATATGACAGAGAATTACACATACCTCTAGTAACTGTACACACAACTATGAAAGATGTCATTAGAAAAGTTATCTGATTATGAGAATAATCATACCATGCATATAGAGCACCTATTGCATGAATGTGCCAATGGCTTGGACAGCTCCTTTCCATTTAAAGGGATAGGAGTGTAGCTTTTATGTTGCTTTCCCAAAGTAAGGCAAAAGCATTTCACCTTGTTTTCAAATGAAAACAAAAAGGTGCCTTCCCAGAGGCACTTTTATTAAGACATACAATTGATCCTTAAACAAGGAAGGAAGGGGTTAATCTGAGTATCATTTAGAGTTGGCCCTCAATATCCATGATTCCTCCACATCCTCTGATTCAACCAACCAGGGATCATGTGGTACTGTATTTACTACTAAAGAATATTAACATATAAGCGGACTCAGGCAGTTCAAATCCATGCTGTTCAAGGGTCAACTATAGTAATAGTTGAGTCAGCCTGCAGTGGCCCTTAAAAGTCTAGTAACAAGGTATCAGTTATCCTTTCTGTAAAAGCTTTTAGAAGGAAAGTCAGCTACAAAACCCTACCATCCTCATAGCACCCTTCATCAGATTGCCTCCCGTCCAGCTGGGACCCTAGGGGAAGACAGAAGGGCCTCTTTATATATGAGTTTCAGTGCCATGGTGGAATGTGTTGTGACAGAGAATAATAAAAGAAAGCAGAGGACTATTAAATGAATAAGATGTTCTCAGGGCCTGAGAGAAGGCAACAGTCAACCTAGTTCATACTCAAATGGAGCAAACGGTATGACAAGCGAGAACTTGTAAAACACATACAATGTTGAGTTAGAGTCTAGATACCACTAAGGCTATATAGCTAAGATCAAATATAAACACAATCAAATGCAGAGATAAATGTCAGAATAATGAGTTACCTTTGGGGAGAAGAAAAAAATTGTGATTGAGAGGGAGTAAAGAGGTGTGGGTTGTGGAAATGTTCTAATCTTTCACATGGGTGATGGCTACGTGAGTATTTTGATAATTTGTTGAGCTGCAAATTTTCTTTTTATACTTTTTCTATATGTAGGTCATATTCAAAATAAAAGAGTTTTTAAAAAATTAACAACTTGGGTAAATGTCCCTTCCTCTTACTTGGTCATTAAGCTTTGCTCTTAAATATACATATGACCTTCAATCCTCACAACTCACATAAATATGGGCCATAGTGAAGATTGTATTTGGGCAAATGATCTGTTTTCTGAATGAAACAGAAAGCTGTTGTTTCTGTTGAGATGATTAGGGATAGAACTGAAGCAGAGAGGTACCAACAGTGAGATAGGATAAATTCAAGAGAATTTTCAAAATAGCCTTAATGGGACATAATAACTAATTAAAAAGAAGTTAGGATAAAAGTTTCAAATACTCCAGTATTTAAGACTGGTAATTGATTTTAACCAGTAGAGAAAATCTGGGATGTCAGTTCTGTTGAGGCCATAGTACTTGCTCAGCCAGAAATATGCATAAACGTAAAGATCTCCTTTTTCGAGAAAAGATTCCATTTCTGTGCATTCCTGATTTAGTTGAAAAAAAAAATGCTTTGATTGCTATCTCTACAGAACTTACAAATGTTTAAGCAGTGGCTAAGAAGCACGCAAAGAAACTTTGCTTTGATTTGTTTTTTACCTTCATGTTTTTCAGATTGATGTGCTGGCACTAAGACACGAGACAAATTTAAATATGAAACTAAGATAAAGCAGATCAGACCTGGCCATCAGTGGAATAAAGAGAAGAAAAGGAGATCATGGACAAATAGAGGTGTTAAGATTAGATGTGAAGGCCTTCTCCCCAAAAATACTGTTCTGCCTGATTGATGGCTAAAGTTCCACCATTAAAGATCCATCTATGCTTAAGAATTTTCTTCTTCTCCCTGATGTTTTCTTGAAATTTCAAATTATCCTGAGAGTGATGTGATGAGTCTATTACATGACTTATCTTTCATTGGCAAGTTGGAATAAGCATACACAAACATTTGCTGAAGTTAATACTAATTTAAATATATATTTGGCATAATAATGGCAGGGATATAGCAAATGCTCAGTATTTTCTCTAGCACAGAGATCAAACAGTAAGCTATTACAACAATTTTACAAGTTTAACTCCTTTAATTTATTGCCAGGATTATTTGAGAGACATTCCTCTGAAAAAATTAAGAGTGAACACCATCCTTCTGAGTTTATTTGGGCAATATCAGAAGTTGGGAACACCAATCAAATTTTTCTAAGCTCTCACTCATAAAAATATGCAGTAAGCCCTTAGCTAATTATAACTATTTAGAAGCCACAATGGGCTGATATAATGATAATAGCTAAATAAACACCAAAGTAATTTGTACACTGGCAAACCAAATATATTGACAAAATCTCTGCAGGGATCTTTGAGTCTTACAGTGATAGACTAAATTATACACCAAAATTTTGGAGAGTAAAGCAGTGGCTCTAAAACTGCTATGCATTTGAATTATCTGGAGAGCTTTTCAAAATACCAATGTCAGGTAACAGCTAATACCAATTAAGTCAGAGTATCTGGGGGTAGAAGCTGAGCATCAGTATTTTTTAAGACACCCAATTAACTCCAACGTGCAGCAAAATTTGGGAGCCACTGGAGTAAGGTAACAGTTTTACATCCAACATAACTGTTTTAAAAGTATTAGAAGATGTTCATTACAAGTTTAATTTGGAAAGGTAACAGGAATAATTATTTGATCCCCTCCTCCCACTAGTCTATGACCACCATTCTCCCTAAGCTTTTCCCTTGACAATCCAACATTATCTGGCTTTGGGGAGAAGACAAGAAAAGTGACAAAGGTCTTAAAAAAGATTAAAATGTGCAGTCACTCAGTGTTAGAAGACTTGAGTTATTACTATTCTGATTCTCATTGTCAACTGCCTATTACCCACTTTGTGTTCAGCACTCTGAATACTGACACCATCTCTACTTGCTTATGATTAAGGTCAAGATAAGAAGCACTAGGGTACTAATGGCTGCCTGCAAGCTCTGCCTAGCCTCTAAGAAGTAGGAGAAACATTATTAATGTTAAGGACAGGAGTTACATCCTTCCTTCTTGATACATCTGAAGGGTCTAACTCCCTCTTCAATCAATCCTTTTCTCAGGATCAAAAGCCCCACTTTAGATTTCTGTTGTCTTCACTGAGTCATGGAATTTTTTACTAGGGGGATTCCCCACAACTTTGTGGCCCTGACTCTAGAACTCCAACTGATTCTCACAATGAAGAATCTAAAAATATCCCTGTGTGGCTCCAACAGAGGTAGAGGATGAGTAATCATTGTGAAATATCCCTAGATTTAATTCCATAACCAAGGCCTACTCTCCAGAAGATAAGAAGAGAATTCCTCCCACACCATCCCTCTTTGGTATTCCTGCCTTCCCAAAGAGAAAAAGAAGTCAATAATGGTTGGGAATTCAGTGAAATATATTTGGAACGCTGCATCCAGGGAAGATGGGAAAGAACAGGAGTGGGGGAAATCCATACCAGTGGAGAAACAATTATGAAGATCACAGCCCTGAGACATAGGTCCACTGAAACACTGAGACTTAACTAAAACATTAGCACTCTTTCTCCCAACAGCTTACTGTAACACAGGGCTCCAGTGGATTACAAACAGTTCCTCCATGAGGAAGAGTATTTAGGAAAGCCTGAAGTCAAGAGGAGTTAAAAAAACAAAGATGGTAGAGGAACTTGAACTCTCTGGCATCTACAGCTACAGAAAACATTAAACAGACCAAATCCTAGCCATAATAACATATGTCCTTTTACTAAAGCCCTATTCAGCCACCTGGGCCATCCAGGTGGCTCAGCAGGTAAGGAATCTGCCTGCCACACAGGAGGTTTGATCCCTGGGTCAGGAAGATTCCCCAGAGGAGGAAAATGGTGACCCACTCTCTTGCCTGAAATGTTCCATGGACAGAGGAGACTGGCGGGCTACAGTCCAAAGGGTCGCAAAGAGTTGGACTTGATTAAACAACCAAGCTCATTTACTTCTGCCCCTACTATCCTATTCAGTAAGTCTGGCTTTCAAAAAAGATTTAAGGAATCAAGAAAGGCAAGAGAAAAAAATGGAGAAAAAGCGATTATCAGACTCAGATGTTACAAAATGGTTGAAATTATCAGACAGGAGATTTAAAATAACTATGATTTATATGCTAAGGGAACAAATATTAAAAGCAGACAACACACAAGAATAGACACATGTAAGAAGAGAGATGAATACTCCAAAAAAGAATCATACAGAAATGCTAGAAATCAAAAACACCATAACATATATAAATAATCCCTTTGAGCAACTATATCAGAAGACTCAAAATAGCTGAGGAAAGAATCAATGAGCTTAAAGATAGATTAATAGAAACTTCCCAAATCGAAATGTAAGAGGGAAAAAATGAACTAAAAAACAACAAAACAGAGCACTCAAGTACTGTGGAAAAATGTCAAAAGGTGTGACTTACATAATTAACATAACTGGAATACCAGAAGGGAGAAAGGAGAAAAACCACAAGTGGGGAAAAATACTCCAACTACTTAGAAATTAAATAATACAAATAGTTCATGTCTCAAAAAGTGTTTAAATACTTTTTAACAAAGGAAAAATAAAATACATATAATAGAAAATAGGAAAGATACAAAATCAATAGCCTAAGCTTCCACTTTAGAAAACTAGAGAAAGAGGAACTTAAGCCTAAAAAAAGCAGAATAAAATAATAATTTTGAGCAGAAAACAATGATACTGCACCCAAGAAAATAAAGGGGAAAAATCAATGAAACCAAAAGTCACACTTTGAAAATATCAATTAATTGATAAACATCTCAACTCAGACTAAGCATGAAAAAGAAGAGAGAGATGACACAGATTACCAGTATCACAAATAAAAGAGAGGTCATCACTAGTGATTTTGTGAAATCAAACACATAACAAAGAACTAGTGTGAATAACTTGAAGCCTACAAATTTGATGACTTAGATGAAATGAACCATATGTAGATGGTAGCACACTTTAAATGGATGTATAAATTTGTCAAAACTCACAAAAATGTATTTTTAAAATGTGTACATTTTATTGCATATAAATTGAACCTAAACAGAATTTTTATAAGACAAATTTCATGAATTTGAAATATGAAAGTTGAAGAATATCCTTCACCTTTGAATCTCATTTCTTCTTGTGCTGAGTTGAAATATTAGAAGCAGTATGTAAGAAAGTACCTCACATGATACATTTCACATTTAGGTAGTCAGTGAAAATGAGTTTCCGATTCTTTTTCCTGAATAAAAGGTATCAGTTAAAATGTAAGAATTTTAAAACTAAAATTCCTACAACATTAACTTAATCACATTTTATACTGTGTTACATACCTTAATCTTTAGCACAGATTTAACAAATAAGTCAAATAATGGTTGACTTCAAGGATAATTCCTTCACCTACCTAATCCAATTCATCCTTGAAGACTATATTTAGGAGTTACTTCATTTAGGAAGACTTCTCTCACCAATACTACCGCTCGATGCTGTCGTGCCAGGAGACTGTGGGTGTCTCTCCTCTCCGCGTCCATGCTGACACCTCTCTGTACCAGTAACACCTGCTACTGTCTGTCTATTGCCTAACACAGAGTCTAGGCCAGAGAACACTGTGTTGCTGTTGTTGTTCAGCCACTCAGTCGTGGCTGACTCTGCGACCCCATGGACTGCAGCACACCAGCTTCGCTGTCCTTCACCATCTTCTGGAGCTTGCTCAAACTCATGTCCATTGAGTTGGTGATACCATCCAACTATCCCATCCTCTGTCATTCCCTTCTACTCCTGCCTTCAATCTTTCCCAACATCAGGATCTTTTCCAGTTTTGCATCAGGTGGCCAAAGTATTAGAGCTTCAGCTTCAGCATCAGTCCTTCCAGTGAATATTCAGAGATGTTTTCCTTTAGGATTGACTGGTTTGATATCCTTGCAGTCCAAGGGACTCTCAAGAGTCTTCTCCAACACCACAGGTCAAAAGCATCAATTCTTCGGCACTCAGCTTTCTTTATGGTCCAACTCTCATATCCATACGTGACTACTGGAAAAACCATAGCTTTGACTAGACAGACATTTGTCAGCAAAATAATGTCTCTGCTTTTTAGGACCCTGTCTAGGTTTTTCATAGAGAATATTGCCTAAGTAAGTTATCACAAGGGTGCTCACAGAAGGAGGGAAAACATGATAGTGCAGGAGAAAAACCCAGGCAAGGATTTAGTCTTGGGTCTCAGCTGAAACCCAGCTTTGGTTCAATCCCCGAGGGAGCCCCAGAGTATTTCATTGCCAGGGTAGATCCCAGCCTAACACAAGAAACCAGCCTTTTCCTCTTCAATCACTCACACTCTCCTGCTTTCCCCTTCACTCACCCATCAGTCAAGATCACTACCCATGGGCTACCCCAAGAAAAGGCATAATCTCTAAGCTAAGATGGCAATTCTTAGAAGAAAAAGGCAGCTGTTAGCCATTAGCAGCCACATGCATAGCAACTGGGGGAGAGTGTACCAGGCCAGTAAAAGGGTCTGTGCTGGACACCAAAAGTAACCGCTGCCCCAATGTAGATTTACACTCTAGTAAATGTTTAAAATATTGTGCAGGAACATGAGCTCTTGAATCAGGTGGCCTGTAGATAAAAATCCCATTATGTATCTTTGTGCAAACCACTCAACTTCTCTAAATGTTAGTTCCCAAGATAAAAATAGCAGTATCTACTGCACATTGCTCTCATGAGAAGTAAATGAAATAATACATGTAAAGGGCTCAGGCCTGTGTCTGGAACATAAGAACTTAATACATGTCAGTGTTACTGCCATTATTGCTGCTGCTGCTATTGTTATTATCATTATCATTACAGCAAGTCCCTTACATATGAACCTTCAAGTTGTGAACTTTCAGTCACGTAGGTCAGTCCATGTGCCTGGCGCACATGGTCTCGTGTCTGCATCCCCTACAAGCGGCTGTGACTTCGTCTGCGTTACAGTACTGGACAGAGCACAGTAGTACAGTGTCTGTATTTCAAGCACAGGCTGTTCAGAAGCAAGCATAAAAGCAGCAGTGATGCAGTTGGTACTGCTAACAAGTGCCCAGCAATAACAATGGGGAAAAATGAAAATAATTCACAGAGTGGAGCAAGGTGAAAAGATGCTAGATGTTGCTTGTTCTTATAACATGAATCGATCAACCATCAGCATGATTCTAAAGAACAAGGACAAGATCATGGAACATGTGAAGTCTACTGTGCCAAGGATGTCTGCAGTATTATCAAAGGAGCATGGAAAAGTGATGGAGGAGACAGAGAAACTTCTCAGTGTGTGGATGCAGGATTGGCATGAGCATCAAGTCCTCCTCAGCTTAAAGTTGGTTCAAGAGAAAGCTAAAAGCCTTTATGAAAACTTGAAGAAGAAACACTGCAAAGAATCAGGAAGGGACATATTTTAATGCTGGTCATAGCTGGTTTCATCAGTTCAAGGCTAGAGCCAGTTTTCACAACGTCAAAGTAACTAGCAAGACAGTGAGGGCAGATAAGGCAGCTGACCGGAAGTTTCCTGAAATTCTTCAAGAAATTACTGATAAAGGTACGCTTTTTACCCAAGCAGGTTTTTAATGTGGATGAGACAGAACTGCACTGGAAGAGAATGCCAGACCCGTGTTACATCAGTAAGGAGAAAAGGTTGATGCCAGGCTATACAATAGCAAAGGATAGGCTAATTCTGTTGTTTGGTGGCAATGCTTCTGGTGACATGAAGCTGAAGCTTCTCTTAGTTTATCATTCAGAGAACTTAAGAACCCTTAAAAACCTAGCCAAGGACTCTCTTCCAATTGTGTGGAAGAGTAACCACAAAACCTAGGTCACACAGGCCATTTTCCAGGAACAGTTTTTCCACTACTTTTTCGCAGAGGTAGAGACATATTGCTTGGAGAAGAACATCTCATTCAACATTATTTTGCTGCTCAACAATGCACCAGGTCACCCCCATTCATGGATGACTTTCATCCCAATGTCAAAATAGTGCATCTATCACAGAATTCTATGTCACTCATCCATACTATGAACGAGGAAGTTATAGCGATTTTCAAGAAATATTATTTATATCACACTTTTCATCAGGCAGTAAAGGCAAGTGATGAATCTGGATCAACCTTGTGACAAATTTGGAAAGATTATCACATCTACATCCACCTGCAATGCAGGAGACCCTGATTCGATTCCTGGGTTGGGAAGACCCACTGGAGAAGGGATAGGCTACCCACTCCAGTATTCTTGGGCTTCCCTGGTGGCTCAGACAGAAAAGAATCTGCCTGCAATGCAGGAGACCTGGGTTTGGTCCCTGGGTTGGAAAGATCCCCTGAAGAAGGGAATTGCTACCCACTCCAGTACTCCTGCCTGGAGAATCCCCATGGACAGAGGAGTCTGGCAAGCTACACTCCACAGGGTCTCAAAGAGTTGGACATGACTAAGCAGCTTTCACTTTCACTTTCATGACATCTACAAGGCCATAAAAAACATTGACTTTGATTGGCATGAGGTTACAGCCATCACCGTGAATGGGGTCTGGAAGAACCTTTGCCTGCTGATTGTTCATGATTTTCATGGATTTGAGAAAGTGGATGAGGAGTCCAAAGAGGTCTTCAGCAACTTAGTGGCCCTCAGCAAGAAGTTGGAGCTAGATCTGCAAGAGGACGACTTCAGTGAACTTGCTGTGCCACACAGGGAGCTTACTAATGAAAACCTGATGGAACTGGAGGCCCAGAGAAAGGATGCAGAGAGACAAGAGGAAGAAGTCACTGAAGAACTGAGAGATTCACAATGCAGGAAATGGCAAGAGACTATTCTTTACTTGAGGAGGCACTGTTAGCTTTTAGGGCACAGGATTAGAAAGTAGAATGGTACTCGAGGGTGACCATTGAATGGTACAGCATTGAAGGTACCACTGAATGTACACTGAATGGTACAACAGCCATTCAGAATGCAATCCAGTGCTACCGTGTCATCTATGATGAGAGAATAAAGAGCTACTATACTACTCAGTGGTAAAGAATCTGCCTGCAATGCAGGAGTTGCAGGAGACGTGGGTTTGATCCCTGGGTCGGGAAGATCCCCTGGAGGAGGGCATCATTCCCATTCCAATATTTGGGCTTCCCTGGTGGCTCAGACGTCTGCCTGCAATGCGGGAGACCTGGGTTCGATCCCTGGGCCGGGAAGATCCCCTGGAGAAGGAAATGGCAACCCACTCCAGTACTCTTGCCCAGAAAATTCCATGGACAGAGGAGCCTTGTAGGCTACAGTCCTTGGGGTCACAAAGAGTTGGACACAACTGATCAACTTGACTTCACTTCACTTCTTCACTTCATACTACTCAGACACCAGTGGGTCATCTCTTCAAAAGGGCAGACAGAAATGAAACCAGCAAGGAAACCAGAACCTGTGCCCTCAAATCAGGTGTGAGTGAAACTGTAGCTTACCCTCCATCTCCTACTGCTGATGAGCCTTCAGCTCTACCATCTTCCCACCTTCTCTCCCTGCTCCAGTCAGTAACTCTTCTTTCCTCTTCACTTGACACCAGCCCCTGTATGCCAGCTATTACATTATACTATTATACTTTCCAAGGTACTGTACTGTAAGATTAAAAATATTTTCCTGATTTTTGTGTTTATCTGTTTTTAATGTATTATTTGCATTTATAAACCTATTACAGTACAGTACTATACAGCTGATTGTGTTAGTGGGTACCTAGGCTAGTTTCCTTGCACTTATGAACAAACTGGACTTACAAACGCACTCTCAGAAGAGAATTCATTCATATGAACCCCCACATGTGTATTTTAATTATCAGAATAAGGATCTATATTCCTCACTAGCTAATAAATCAGGTAAGCAAAACAAAAACAAACTCTAACAGGCAAGAACACACCTAACACTAACAACTAAGTCTAGGTGCTATCATGGGGTGGCCTGGCATTCACAGCTAAACTGTGGCATCCTTTTCTTGAAATTAACCACAGAGAGCATTGACATCAGACAAGGTAGCTCTGCGACTCAGACAAGACAGGATGAAAATGGCCACTGCATGAACTTGTCAGAACATAAACAAAATAAGACGACAGTGTGGATAACAAGTTACCAAACATCGTCCTCTCCTGGCTAACATGACTAACAACTATTTCTTTGCTAATGATATGCTTAGTCTCACATTATTCTTTCAGCCTTCTAGATAAGACTCATTAAAACATCCAATTATATAATCTCCTGCTCCTGATGGCATCCAATTCAGAGCAAACCCAACTTCGTTAAAACTTCCTCAAATCTTCCTCAAAAAATTACCTGACACAAGCTCAAATCCTATAATAAATCCTTCTTAACACTTTTCTATTGTCCTTCTTAACACTTTTCTATTGTGAAGCACCATGCTCCTCCATGGTATGTGGTCTCCTTCATTGCAATAAACCTATAAATTGACCTTCATTTGACTACAGATATATTTCTGATGGTCTTCGGTCAGAAGGTTTTGACACAGAGATTATTCACTCCTGTACTTTAAATGCCTAAGATGAAAAGGCTTTTCATAAAAGCTTTTTGAATTGAAGAAATTAACCCCAGATACAAGTTTGTTCCAAATATCTGGATTGTGTTTAATGGTAATGCCAGTGCTTTCTACATTTTCAGTGAGTACAGTAATTGAGGGTACACAGATACCTACTAAGCACAGAACAAGAATGTTAGGCAAAACTGAGATACACATATAAATATCACAGTTTTGAGCATCTGGCCATCAGTTGCAGTAACAAAGAACAGTAAATCAAGGGCTCAGATACAGTTCTAAAATGACAAACTTGTGCCTAGTACAGACTGCAACGAGAGCTGCTACTTCAAATCAAAGAGCTATCATCATCTTATGTGCCCTATATAAAGAGGGCTGTCTCAGGTTGTCACAAGATTCCTGGAAATCAAATTTGGACTACTGCCATCTTACATAGGGTAGAGAAAAGTGACAGTGATTAGAAACTCCAGTAGAAACTTAAACAGGCAGCCTATCCAGCTGATAGAAAGTAATAGAAACAATGTAAATCATCTATAGAAGGCAGATACTCTTGTGGTAGTTGGAAGAAACTCTCATGTACAAATTAAAGTGAAGCTCTATATTATTTTTAGAAGGAAAAAATATGTCATCATCTAACTTTATCGCAATCTTTAATGTCCACTGTCACTTTTTCCCCTGCAAGTCTTTAGTATGAGGTAAAATGTGATCGACATTAAAGTTCTGTTGTTGTGAGGTCACTAAGTCACGTTTGACTCTTTGGTGACCCCATGGACTGTAACACACCAAGATCCTCTGTCCATGGGATCTCCCAGGCAAGAATACTGGAGTGGGTTGCCAGTTCCTCCTACAGGGGATCTTCTGACACAAGGATTAAACCCATGTCTCTTGCAATGGCAGGCAGATTCTTGACCACTCAGCCACTAGGGAAGCCCCACATTAAAATCTGATCCCCACTAAATCTGACTCTGTAAGACTGTCTCATTGATGACACTTTTTTTAAAAGACATCATTTGTTACAGGAAGAAATGAGAACTATCGCCATTTTTAATGATGTCAGTGTTCTAATGTAAACTTATATGCACCTTCAGAATAATATTTTCTTGGAAGAAAACGTGAAATAATGATACAACACTCAATTTACACTTTAAGTTGTTATGTTTTTGACATGAATTCTGCACATTTTGCAATTTGGGTCATGACAATTTTACACTAGAAATATGTGAGTTTTGTTTGTTTGTTTAAAAATTACTAATGAGACGTTATCACAAAGAAGAAAACTGAAACCACCCATAACTTTAACTTTCAAATATGACCAGTTTGATGACACTCTTGCTCAGTTTTCCTTTCTCATTTTTCTTTACTGTATTTGCCAAAATATTAATAGTATCTACTATCAATGCCACTTGTCAACTCAATTTTACTTAATAGTGTCATATAAATTCTTTACCTCAATAAAGGCATTTTGACACCATTATTTTAATATATGTACCCCCTTCATATTAGGAAACTTTGTTGTTGTTTAGCCGCTAAGTCATGTCTGACTCTTTGCGACCCCATGGGCTGCAGCACGCCAGGCTTCTGTGTCCTTCACTATCTCTTGGAGTTTACTCAAATTCATGTCCATTGATTTGGTGATGCTATCTAACCATCTCATCCTCTGCCTCCCTCTTCTTTTGCTTCCAACCTTTCCCAGCATCAGGGTCTTTTCCAATAAGGAAACTTAAGCTTCCCATTTTTAATTTAAAAAATAACAAACTTTCAGAATGAACAATTTTCATAAATCAGTATCTTACATTCTCTCCCCTATGGAACTCATCCAAAATCAACAAGGAGAACTTTTAATGCAAACATTCTTTCCAATGAAGACAGACATCTCCAGTTTCTAAATTATATGTAAGGATCATCTAAAGCAATTAAGGTTAAGAGAGTGGACAGTGAAGACTCTGGGAATAAAATTCAGAGTGGAATTTCCCTAGTGAAGAACATACATAAAAATTCTCTCCAAATGCATTTGTAAACATCAGAGGTACAAACTGATGTTCAAAAACTGTATCACCTAATAAAGAGGGGGTGCAAGAACTGGGTCTAAATAGGTTAGTAACTCAATTTCTCCTCCACTGTATTTACTTCAGAATACTAGAAAAGAAGAAACTACAGTTAAATAAAGCAGCCTGTTCTTTGGCAACAGAAAGGAAGAGAACTTTGAATTTTGAACAAAAGTCAAACTAGAACACTATCTTGACCTCCATGTGGCTCTCTCAGGAAATTTCTTGAAAAAAAATGATGTAGGAAAAATCAATTCATTCATGATAAAACACAAAAAGGAATCATAGCAGTATCAAAAATATACACTACAGACTTTTATTTCTGACCAAGATGGATTAACAGGAACCTGACTGATCCTCTCACCTTAGTCAGAAAACCATATAGAATACATAAAATAATGGTTTCTCAAGACATTACACATCAAGAAACAAAGGGCAGTGATCCCTGAAAGACAAAAAATAGATGAGCCCTGCGGTTTACTGCCCAGTTTATTGTGCTGAGAGTTTCCAGGCACAGAGAAAAGAAACCCAGAAAGAGACTGGCATATTCCCTAAGTTAAAGAAACCGAGGTGCAAGAATTCTTGGGGTGCAAGAATACCAAGGTCGCTAGAGTTGATAAAGCAGAGTACTGGAAGAAGCATAGCCTCACAGCAGAAGAATTCCAGAGATGTGTGTGTAAGGAAATTATCGAGGCTGGGGGAATGTCTGTGAAAGGACACAGATAAAGGAAGAGTGCCTGTTTATACCAACCAGATGGAAAGTCTCAAGACACATGGGCATGGTGTAGAGTATACAGAATGGTCTTGTCTCAGTAGTGGACAATAATAAGTCCTAAAACAAACATTGCTCTGCCATCTTAAGAAAAGCTTCCAACCTAACAAAGCTTAAAATCAAAGCCTGAACAGACGAAATTCACAACGTCTAAAACTTACTCTGACACTAACAGCCACGAAAAAGAGGAAATCACAACATATAATGAAGAGGATATGAATATGAACCCAGAACTGACACATATATTAGAATTAGTAGACAAGGACATTTATATACTTCTTATAATTCTATTCCACATATTCAAAAAACAGAAACATGTAAGATGTGAGCAAGGCCCAACTCAAACTAATAGAATAGAAAAATACAATGCCTGAGAAGAAAAATACAGTGGAAGGGAACTGCAGTCCTGGCTATCATGGATCTGTTTACTCTCCACAGTTTTGTCTTTTCTGAAATGTCATATAAAAGGAATCATTTCACTGTGTAGTCTTTTTGAGTCTGGCTTTTCTCACTTAGCATAACACTTCCAAGATCATTAGTGTTGTTACACTTAACAACAGTTCATTCCTTTTACTGCTGAGTTACAGCCAATTGTACAGATGCATCTAAAATTTGTGTATGCATTCATGAGTTGAAGGACATTTAGGCTGTTTACAATTCTTGCAATTATGAATGAAGTTACCATAAACATTTATGTAAAAGACTTTTCTGTAAACCTCTACGTAGACCTTCATTTCTGTTAAATAAATACTTAAGAATGGAGTTGCTGGATAGCAGTACATGTATGTAGAAACTGCCAAATTGTCTTCCAAAGTAGATGTACTATTTTATATTCACAACACTAAAGAATGATAGTTCCAGTTGTTCTGCATATTAATCAGAATTTTTTTGTGTTAGTTATTCTAATAGGCAAGCAGCGGCTCCTCCTTGAGGATTTAATTTGCATTTCCCTAATGCAAAATGATTTTGAATATGCTAAAATGATGCTAGGTAATGACATTGCAAATCTTTTAGGTGCTTGTTTGCCATTCATATCTCTTCTTTGGCCAAGTGTCTATTCAAATCTTCTATTCATTTTAATTCAGGTGTTTTTTTTTTTATTTTGGGCTGTAAGAGTTTTTATTATACTTATTAAAAGTATTTCATCAGCTGTACGTTTTACAAATATTTTCTCCAAGTATGTTTTTATTCATTTCTGTAACATTTCATATCACAGAGGAAAAGTATTTTTTTATATAAAGCCCAATTTATCAATATTTCTTTTTGCAGTTAATGGGTTTTGCATCCTGCTTTAAAAAACTATCACACCACATGCCACAAAGGTTTTATCCTACATTTCCTCCTAGAAATTGTATAACTTTATCTCTTAGGGCTTCCTTGCTGGCTCAGATGGTAAAGCGTCTGCCTGTAATTTGGGAGACCTGGATTCGATCCCTGGGTCGGGAAGATCCTCTGGAGAAGGAAACAGCAATCCACTCCAGTACTCTAGCCTGGAAAATTCCATGGACAGAGAAGCCTGGCAGGCTATAGTCCATGGTCGCCTACACGTCTATTATTCATTTTGAGGTAACTTTTCTATATGGAGTGAGGTACTTGTCATTGTTCATTGTTCTCCATATGGATGCCCAAGTAGCTGAGCATTATATATTAAATGACCGTCATTACTCCATTGACTGTCTTTGACATCTTTATAAAAAAACATCAGTCAACCATAAGGGCAAGTCTGTTTCTCTAGTCTCTATTCTGGTGCATTGATCCATGTGCCCATCCTTAAAAAAGTACCACATTGACTTCTTCATTGTCACTTATAAGAAAAATTAAAATCAGGTAACAGAAGTCCTCCATCTTTGCTTCTGATCAAAAAAATGTAATTGTTCTCTCTGAAGACATGACATTTTAAATAATACCTACGTGATGAAACAGAGATACTACCCCCCCCCCAAAAAAAAAAAAAAAAAAAGAATAGGAGTAGATCTTTCTAAACAAAAGAAATGAGCATTGTGACTAGGGTATAGTGAATAAGAAAGACAATGGAAAGTGACTATGTCAGAAAGGCAGGCAGAAGGCCTGAAAATACAGGTAAGAAGCTTTGCGTAAAATTTATTCAGGTTGCAAAGGAAGCCACTGGAGGATTTTCAGAAAGAAAATGCAAAATGCAATTTACATATTAGAAAGATCACTTGAACTGTTGTGTATTTTATGATCTTTGTAGGAAAGCAAGGATTAATTAGAAATGTATCTAAATATCACAACTGAGAAATAGAGGTTTGCAATGTGGGTATTTTTTATGGGGATAATAAGAGGAGCTCAGATTCAAGACATATTTAAATTATATTTATTAATTATCTAATCAATAAGACTTATTTACATACTGGATTTCACATTAAAGGAACGAGGATAAATCAAGGACAATGCCTAGAATTTTGGCCTTGACAACAGAGTGAATGGTGCTATTCTGAGGTTGGGAGGAAGAACAATGATTCAAGATTGAACATGTTGGGCTTGAGGTGACCATAAAGACCTCAAAACAGAGATGTCAATAAGACAGTCAAATATAAAAGTCTAGAGATCAGGAGAGAGGTAAGGATTGGTCATAGCCATTTGACGAACTTCAATCTACAGACAACATTTACAGCAATAAACATGGAAGTGATCATTTAGGGAGATTATTAATGAAAAAAGAAAGACAAGAACAGGTTCAAGGAGTGTTTTAATATTTAATGGACTGGTAGACAAGAGTATACTAGAAAAGAGGACTAAATAAGTAGCCATTGAAATAGAAAGAAAACTGAGTGTGATGTTACAGAAGTCTAGAAAATCAAGTGTTTTCGTAAGGACAGAGGGCTCAGTTCTGCCAAACAGTGCTGAGAAGTCAAGAGGGTCTATTTTGATAAGAGTTCTTTCAAGCAAATATTATGCAGGGAAACCCTCTTTCCTTGGTCATCAGATTATCTATTAATGCCTTTAAAGCTTGTAGATCTCGGATAATAAAGCTGGTAGATAAAAGCCATGATGCTAAAGGTTTTTGAAGTTAGGAGCCATGGTACATCAAAATATAAATATTTGATTAGCTTTTAGCTAAATGTTGAAAAAGGTTCAATTAATTAAGTGTGTCCCTGGTAACTTAGCTGGTAAAGAATCTGCCTGCAATGTCGAAGACCCTGGTTTGATACCTGGGTCAGGAAGATCCTCTGGAGAAGGGATAGGCTACCCACTCCAGAATTCTTGGGCTTCTCTGGTGGCTCAGCTGGTACAGAATCTGCCTGCAATGTTGGAGACCTGGGTTCAGTCCCTGGGTTGGGAAGAACCCCTGGAGAAGGAATGGCTACCCACTCTGGTATTCTGGCCTGGAGAATTCAATGGACTGTATAATCCATGGGGCTGCAAAGAATCCAATATGACTGAGCGACTTTCACTTCACACCATAGGAAAGGGTTTCCCAGGTGGTGCTTTGGTAAAGAATCCTCCTGCCAATGCAGGAGATGCAGGTTTGGTCTCTGGGTCAGGAAGATCCCTTGAAAAAGGAAATGGCAACCTATTCCAGCATTCTTGCCTGAAGGATTCCATGGACAGAGGAGCCTGGTGGGCTACATGCAGTCCAGTGGTTAAGTCACTCAGTTGTGTCTGAATATTTGCAACCTCATGGACTCTACTTGCCAGGCTCCTCTGTCCATGTGATTTTCCAGGCAAGAATACTGGAGTGGGTTGCCATTTCCTTCTCCAGGGGATCTTTCTGACCCAGGGGTTGAACCTCGGTTTCCTGCATTGCAGGCAGATTCTTTACCTACTGAGCCACCCGGGAATACAATCCATGGGATTACAAAGAATTGGACATCACACGCACGCACACACACACACACACACACACACACACACACTAAAGGAATGTCTGCTTTGGTGTGGTATCTACTTAAGTATAGACACCAAGGAGAGTCTACAACCCCTATATGTCTAGATTTCCTCAGTTAAGAATCAGAAACAAGGGGACCTTGTGAAAGAGAAGTCTATGTGAATGGCCCTCCTGAAAAGAACTAGAAAAAATACACTTCATTCATATTGCTATTATTGTGCCTGCTGCCTGTAAATTTTTAGAACAACCACTAATTTGCTCTGGTCAGAATGGCTCAAATCCTGCCTGGAGAAGTAGTAAACTATAATCTTTAGTTGCTTTTCTTGTCTTAAAAGCATTTCCTTTCATTCCTACTAAGATCCAAAAGGATGGAGAGCAATCATAAAGGTTGTTCAGCCTTACAATATGTTACTCTTTCATTTAGAGAAATACGTCATCTGCTGTCTCCAACTAAAGAGCTAGAAAATTGTCTTTGAACAGACTAGTTCTATGAGTAAAAAGGACAGTTAAGAAATTAAGACTAATGAAGAAGAGATAAGGCAAAGGTACTGAAGGCCTCTTAAGTTGGGGGATTTGTTCAAACAGAAATATTGGAGCAAGGAAGCTAAAAGGCTAAGAAATACTAAGATAGTAAAATGTTCAAGTCAATACTAAGGAGGCGGGAGAGTTACTGGTGATAACTGTGAGAGTGGATTGCTGAAAAAGATGAAGGAAAAATATCATAGTTGGGGAGGCTGTATAAATGAAAGGCCTGGTGCTAACTAGATCATCTAGGTAGATGTTGAGGTTATCAATAGTGATAATGGTGATGGAGTTAACGTGAATGTTGTATGACAAGTGACTAGAGAACAGGTGAAGAAGATTGGAAAAAATGGACCTGTGCTATCTAAAGTCATGTGACTGACCAGGTTAGTTGAGCCTAACTAACTAAGGAAGAGGGTAGCAATGGGGTAAAAGGTAGAGGTGTCTTAGAGCTATGCTGGGGTGGAATCAGTAGGTTTCTGGGACTAACTGAAAGCAAGGAATGAGAAATCGGAAAAGTCTTGAGTGATGTGAGAATTTCTATTTTGGAATTAGACTAATCGTGATGTCATCAGATCTCTTAGAACTCAAACCAGAGGTGTTCACGTTTCTACCTTTCTACTCCTCCCAGCACACCCCCACCCCACTCTCCCTACACACACGCCCCCACCTCTAACCTATGTCAGCAAGCATCACACATCTGCACCTACGCACATTTGGAATTTAGGAAATGAAGCCTGAACAAAGACAATCAGGTATCCTGGACTGAAAATACACTTCTTCAAGCATTTTCTATGAAAAATGTGCATGATCGCTTGATGCAAGATACTAAAAAGTATTCCAAGAGAATGAGCCTCTCAAGCAAGGAAGGAAGGGGGGAAGGAGAGAAGGAAGGAGGGAGAGAGGAAGGGGGTTTCTGACAACATAATCATGAAGGATGCAAGGGAGAAAAAGGAACAGAGATTAATTTCAAAAGCACTGAAAATGAGGGTTAGATCAGTATCTGAAGCAGATGGTATAATGTTAACAGATGGCAGAGAAAACACAGAACTTCTTCAGAGCCATTTTTCTTTTGTCCTCTCTATCAAATAATCCTTAAAGCTGTAAATGGAAGAAAAAACAAGACAATAAAGTGATTGAAGCCCAAAGGCTGAGATATGTGGTTCAGAGAACTAATGTATGGGAAGTGTTGGAGTTGTTACAAGTCAGAAAGGAAATCTACTGTAAAGTAGTAGAGGAGGTTATTAAGCCTAATCATAAGTATATATCACATATTGGAAAAGAGATTGAATACACAGTCAAAAATTTTTGGTGTTTTATGTTAATAAGAATAAATCCACTAAGAATAGCATTAATAAACAAAGATGTCTCACTAATAACTGAAGATTAAGTCCCAAGAATGAGAATACTACATAATTTTGACATTTTTACCACTATAAGAAAGGAGGATAAACAGGGAGTAATTTCTGCAGAGGGGTGACCGAGCACATGTAAGTGAAGGTATGAGTTGTTGTTAAGAAGAATTTGCTTTGAGCTTGAGAACTTCCTGGGCATGTTACTGGCCTGCAGTATCTGTGTAGGTGGGCTGGACTCATAACTAATAGAAATAAACTTTGTGCTTTTCAATCCCATGATGTTTTGCTGTTAGTACTACTGTCAATGTTTGCTTTCCTGGAAGTTATTCATAAGGAGCTTACACTGCTTCCAGGGTGACAACTTTGCCTTGTTAAACTCATCCAGAAGGGGGATAGAGATCTTCCAGGGATTCAGTGCTATAAAATTTAAACTTTGTACAAACATGAGTTTTTGTTGTCTTCATTAGAAAAGCACACAGTTCAGATCGCTAAGCCAAATCAGTTATAATCCCAAGACATTACAAAAACTTAGAGACAATGTCAGAGAACTGTTTTAGATAGTATTTTAATAATTGGGTACACAATACTAGAGATAGCACACTGGCATAACCTACTCTGAAACTATATTGCTGAAGCAGCCAGTGATCTTATAACCGCCAAGTCAAATGCTTCTTTTTACAGTCCCCCACCAAGAGACTATCCCCATTCTCTAAATTCTTTCCTCTCTTGGCTTACTACCTGCCTCATACTCCTCAGCCTCCT
Organism: Dama dama; assembly: GCF_033118175.1. Lineage (NCBI taxonomy): Eukaryota > Metazoa > Chordata > Mammalia > Artiodactyla > Cervidae > Dama > Dama dama. Next base: position 36,695,689 of record NC_083689.1, read on the forward strand.
ACCTTTCTGTTTCTTTATCCTGTTTTCTTTGCATGTACTATGTCCTCTATCCACCCTATGAAATGTTGGAGCCTTGAGTGCTTACAACTTTGGTTCTCTTTTTATTTGTCATCCTTGGCCAGTCCTCAGTGTCTGGGTAGCTCTGCCTCCCATTGAGTGAGTCTCAAATCTTTTCCTTCTCTCCAGATGGCTTCCACCTGTGCCACACATCTCCACTTCCAAGTACACCTTGTCACCCAAGAGCACCGAAATGTAATATAGTCTCTGATATCTTCTCAGAAGTTTACTTTCTCCCTCTGTAAACGGCATCTATTCCGCCTCTAGAAATTTGAATTATTTTTTACTTCTTTTATTACTCACCAAATGATTGCACTTACACCTCACTAAACGTCTCTTGAATCTAATCTTTTCTTTCCATCTCTATTTTTACTGCCTTCATCCAAGGCTTCAGCGTCTCCCACTTATGAATTTACATCAACCCTCCTACCCGGCCCCTATGCCACCAGTCCTTCCCTGCTCTTTTCTGCATTTCTCATCAGGGGCAGCATTCTCCGCCTCAAGGAATCTAATAAAATTACTTCCTAAATTCCTTTACCCAGCATCTAGAATAATGCACATATGAGGTTCTCAACAGATATTGGACAAATAAACAATCAGATGGAGTCTCTACAATTTGCTCCCTAACATCCTGATGCCAAATACCTTCACGAGTCATTGTTTCAAGTGCACTGCTCCTCTGCAGGGCGCAGGAGAGTTAAGTGGTGTGGAACCCACACTTTAGCTCCCAGTGCCTGAAATATGGTAAGTATAAATAATTCTAACCATTGTTACCATTTTATTACTATTATTGAATGATTTCCTTCAATAGTTTTGCCTGTGAATTCATATTTATTCCCCGCTCCCCCAAACAATGTCTAATATTTCTTTTAATATGATTCAGTTCAGTTCAGTCGCTTAGTCGTGTCCGACTCTTTGCGACCCCATGGGCTGCAGCACGCCAGGCCTCCCTGTCCATCACCAACTCCCGGAGTCCACCCAAACCCACGTCCCTTGAGTCGGTGATGCCATCCAACAATCTCATCCTCTGTTGTTCCCTTCTCCTCCTGCCTTCAATCTTCCCCAGTATCAGGGTCTTTTTAAATGAGTCAGCTCTTCACATCAGGTGGCCAAAGTATTGGAGTTTCAGCTTCACCATCAGTCCTTCCAATGAACACCCAGGACTGATCACCTTTAGGATGGACTGGTTGGATCTCCTGGCAGTCCAAGGGGCTCTCAAGAGTCTTCTCCAACACCACAGTTCAAAAGCATCAATTCTTCGGCCCTCAGCTTTCTTTATAGTCCAACTCTCACATCCATACATGACCACTGGAAAAACCATAGCCTTGACTAGATGGACCTTTGTTGACAAAGTAATGTCTCTGCTTTTTAATATGCTGTCTAGGTTGGTCGTAACTTTCCTTCCAAGGAGTGTCTTTTAATTTCATGGCTGTAATCACCATCTGCAGTTATTTTGGAGCCCAGAAAAATAAAGTCATCCACTGTTTCCACTGTTTCCCCATCTATTTGCCATGAGTGATGGGACCAGATGCCATGATTAAAGCACTTCTAAAATGATACTGTAATTTATCTCTTTCCATGTCAATCACACACATTGCAAAGGCTGACTTTTTATTCATCTCTGTGTCTCTGGACATCATCTAACACAATGCCCAGCACAGAGTAGTTGTCCAAAAGACATTAGCTGTTTCATAAAAGTAAAATCAAATTCAGGGCAGCAGAGAGTTTACAAAAGGAAGGGTTTTACTAATTAAATCTGTAAATGCATCTAGAGGAAGGAGGATTAAAAGGAGCCAGTAGATTTGGCAATCAGGAAGTCACTGAGTCATTGCAAGTTAAATGTGACAGATTAAGCAACTGCTCCTCTCCAAATCTGCACTAAAATGAAAAGGGAAAAAAATTAGATCAACAGAGAAAACGCACAAACATGCAAGAATAGCATGAGATGAGGTGACAGCAGCAACATAACTAAGAAACTGGAAAACAGTCAAATAGTGACTCTGAGCAAACAGAGAAAACAAAAGTCAGCAGTGGGCAAATCTAGGGAGCAACTCGATTCATGACTTGGAATCTCAGAACATTTCAGGAATCAGACACTGGTTATTCCTAAAAAGTGGTGATGTGGTTGTGGCTAAAAACAGAAGGATTCATTGAACGTCAGTACAAGAAGCATTAAGATTTCCAGATTCCTACCCCTCACTCTGCACTGACAGTCAACTTCTCCCAATCCACACAAGAGAAGTCTCTAAGTTTATTCCCTGGAGATGTGAACCAGAGGGAATGTGAGTTCAAGGACAACAGCCCAGATGAAGGTAACAGCACCACGCCTTCTCCAACTACAAACAAGAGATTGGGTGAAACTCTACACATGAATAAGAGCCATTTGTCCACTTTCCTTTACTTAGCTCCATGAAGCATTGCAATCAGTCTCACTTCTTTCCAGATCACAAACTGGAGGTTTCCTCTGGGAGAAAAGTGACCTATAAAAAGTAAAGAAATAAAAAACCTAATAACGTGGGCTCTTCCAGTAAAAGAATTCAGTCAACTCACCTTCCACTGTCATAAGGCAAACATCAAAATTTATCACATTATCATAACAATAGAGAATGTGTTTGCATGTTCCATGGTATGGGAGAGAAAGAAAGGTAAATGTTCATTTGCTAGAGCAGGAAGTCAATAAATAATATATAAAAATAAGAAAGTAAATAAACTGTTATGCACTACAAGCAGAATTCTCCACAGAAACGGAATGAACAGGATATACAGATATAGAGAAGTTAAGAGATAAAGACTTTTATTATAAAGAAATGGCTTAAACAATTGTGGATGCTGAGAAATCCCACTATCTGGTGTCTGCAAACTGGAGACCCAGGAAAGCCAGTAGTGTAGGTCCAGTCTGCATTGAAAGGTCTGAGAAGAAGACATGGTGTGAATCTGAAGGCCTGTGAATCTGGATCACCGAAAGTACAGTTCCCAGGTAAGGGCAGAAGTCCTTTGTCCCAGTTTGACAGTCAGGCAGTGACTGTTTTCAGCAGTCAGATGAAATCCTGTTTTCCCCCACATTTTCTCCGCCCAGACCCTCAGTGAATCAGCTGATGCTCATCCACTTGGGCAGGACAGTCTGCTTTACTCAGTCTACCAATTCAAATGCTCGTCTCTTCCAGAAACACCTTCAGAGACAGATCCGGAAACAACGTTTGACCAGGTATCTGGGCAATCCTTACTGGAACCAAGTTGACACATAAAATTAACCATCACAGACTGCTATTCAGAAATACGAACACAAATACCTGGGGAATCATCTAAAATAATACAAAATTATTGACTCTAGGAAGTGAGAATTAGGGTGCACTGTGGAAGAGGAAGGAATGGCTTTATTTTTATTTTCTGTGTTTTTATTTCTCCTTATAAGCCTTGAGAAGACCATCTATTTAAACTGTGTGCATGTTTCATTTTGAGTCAACATTTTTTAAATAAACATATATTGCTCATCTTTGCATAAGCAATTTCAATAAGATGACTAGAGAAAAAGCCAGATAGAAAGATACAAACAGGATTTGTGACAATGAATGTAAATTCACTTTTCCTACAAGTTAATTTAATGTAAAAGGAAGAAGAAAGGACAATAACCTGAGGAGAATATAGAATAGAAAACCAATAATTTTTTAGGAAAAGGAGATCTAGGGAAAAGAAAAACTAGGGTAATAAATGCAGAAAAGATGCATATGTTATAATAAATTAGATAAATTAATGAAATAGTGATAAATAATAAAATAAATAAGATACTTTATGTACATATGCACAGTTGCTCAGTCGTATCCAACTCCATTTGACCCCATGGACTGCAATCCACCAGGCTCTTGTGTCCATGGAATTTTGCAAGCAAGAATACTCAAATGGGTTGTTATTTCCTTTTTCAGGGGATCTTCCTGACCCAGTGATTGAACCTGTGTCTCCTGCATCTCTTGCATTGGCAGGCAGATTCTTTACCACTGGGCCACCTGGGAAGACCCAAGATATATTATAGATATACTATACATACAACAGATAAAATAGGATTTAAGAGGTAAGATTATAGGGTCAGCATATTAATAGAAAGGCTAACAGTTACAGTCATAAAAACATGTTCTGAACAGCTATTGCTGTTGAGCTGCTCAGTCATGTCAGACTCTTTGTGACCCTATGGACTGCAGCATGCCAGGCTCCCCTGTCCTTCACTACCTTCCAGAGTTTGCACAAACTCATGTCCATTGAGTCAATGATGCCATCCAACCATCTCAGCCTCTGTCACCCCCTTCTTCTCCTGCCCTCAATCTTTCCCAGCATCAGGGTCTTTTTCAATGAGTTGGCTTTTTGCATTAGTTGGCCCAAATATAGGAACTTCAGATTCAGCATCAGTCCTTCCAATGAATATTCAGGATCGATTTCCTTTAGGACTGACTTGTTTTAGACAATGTGCTAAAAAATTTTCTATGCATTAATTTGATTCCCCAAAATAGCCCTGGTAAATAAATTTCATTATCCTCATTTTACTGTTGAGGCAATGAGTTTGAGAAAACTTTTTCTCAGACTCAGAGAAAACCAGTCTCAGTCAGTGGTTTTGAATTGAGGGTGGCTTGGCCTCCAGGGCACATCTGACAATGTCTGCAAGCATTTCATAACAACTGAGGATTACAAGCTCATGCTACTAACATCTTGTGGGTAGAGGTCATGGAAACTGCTAAACATCCTACAACACACAGAGCATCACCTTCAACTGAAAATTATCTGGCCCCAAATGACAGGAAGTAGCCCTAATGTAAATTATTCAGGGAAAGAATGGAAGAATTACATGGTAAAAATGCATGAGAGCCTCAGTGGCTGAATCTAATCATGATCCACTGTTTTCCTATGGGTTTTTCACAAACTGATGGCTTTAAAGGGGAACTAGGGCTTCCCTGGTGGCTCAGATGTAAAGAATCCACCTGCGAGTGGGAGCCCTGGGTTCAATCCCTGGGTTGGGAAGATCCCCTGGAGAAGGGAACGGCTACCCATTCCAGTATTCTTGCCTGGAGAATCCCCATGGGGAGTCTGGTGGGCTACAGTCCATGGGGTCTAGAAGAGTCAGACATGACTGAGTGACTAAGCACAGCACAGGTAACCAATAGCTAGAAGAAGATCTGAGAGAGGATCATTCATTAATTTCAAGTGGCAAGATAAGAACATGGCAATAGATGGAGAGAAATGTTGATATAGAGAGTAACTGAGAGAATGGAAGATTAGAACAAGGGGAGAACAAGACAGTGGAAAAGCAGGTGTATGTGGAGTACAACTTTCTTCACCGATACGTAAGGAATACACCTTCAGACACAGAAGTGAATATAGAACACCAGCTGAGAGTGGGCAGGAGTACCTGACCAGTGGAAAAGAATATATAGAACCACACAAAACTCAGCAGGATGAAGGAACTAGGGGAAAAAAACAGAAGTGTTAGTAGGACTGGACCTGCCCTCAGCAGATGGGGGAACTGAAGCAGGGGTCCAATCCCCACATCAGGTGTTAGTAGGACTGGACCTGCCCTCAGCAGATGGGGGAACTGAAGCAGGGGTCCAATCCCCACATCAGGGCAATTGACTGAGTCAGAGGAGAAACATTTAAGGCTGAGAGTGAAACAGCTGATTTGTGGCAGCCTAAATGGAATGAGAATCAGTCCTTGCCACAACCGTGCATAACCTGGACAAGGATGCATGTCTCTTAGAAGGCGCAGAGGCTGCGAGCTGGAGTTTAGGGATTGTGGAGCAATCCCAGGGAGAGGGCTGCTGTTGACTGTGGAGAGATGGATCAAGGGGATGTGAAGGAAGAGACTGTGATGGGAAATGTCTGTGGAGGAAAGCCAGGCAGCCATGGAAGCAAGACAACACTGCTGAGTCACACATAGTGGGTGGAGCAATCCCCATAGCCTCTCTCTCTCCACAGGCCAGCATCGGCAACTGAACAATAGAGAAGCTGGCCCACTGAATGCCTGATGCGCTCATCTACAGAGTAGGACCCAAACTAGAGTGCTCCTTTAAGTGACTGATGCACCACACTACAGAGTAGAACCCAAACTAGGGTGCCCCTTTAAGTGCCTGACACGCCAATCTACAGAGTAGGACCCAAGCCAAGGGGCTCCTCTGTGTGCCTGACGCATGGAACAACAGAAAAGGACCCCAGGCAAGGCAGCCCTCTAAGTGCCTGAATGGATGGAGCTATGGAGAAAGACTGGCCAAAGAGGCCTTCTGATCACCAGCTACAAGAGGCTCTAGAAAAGACTCTGGTAGGGCCATAACTCCTGCAGCGGAGGCAGTCTGTGTCCCTGCACATTTGCTGCCACCAGGGTCTCCGCAAGGCAAGCAGCTGTGCCACCTTCATGCTCAACCCTCACTGGGGCAGAGCTGCCACAGGCAAAAAAAGTCTTGCTTATATACACACAGGGTCACTTTGGTTGTGTCGAACTCTGTGACCCTGTGGACTGTGGCCTGCCAGGCTTCTCTGTCAGTGGGGTTCTCCAGGCAAGAATACCGCAGTGTATTGGCTAATACTGGTTGCCATACCCTTCTGGAGCACTATATTTCCTGCTTCCCTAGCTGCCAACTCCCCTGAGTACCTGGTGCTGTCAGGACCCTTGAATCCCAAGCAAACTGCACCACCTCCACAGCTAGTCCCCACTGGGACAGACCCAAGTCCTCCAGGGCAGCCTCAGGAGCAAACCCCCGTGGATGACCCATGTACAGAGGTGGAAATAAAACCACAACTGAAACCCAGGGGCAGTGTGGCTAAGGAAGAAGGCCCGAAACCTTCCCACCAGCTGTACAAGCTGCAGATTAAATCCACACGATTAACCAGGCAGACTCTGTGTATGGAATATATAAAAGGACATTGAGAACCCCCACAAAAGTTCTGATAGCTGTGGACGTTGGAGGCAAGAACACACAGGAGTAGGACCAGATTAGAACCTGAGCTGCCCTCATAGCAGGTCCAGAGACCAGCAGAGTATTGGAGGGCATCCTAGGGAACTGATGTGGACTATGACTCCTAGTGAGAGAAAGGTCTCTGACAGCAACGACTCAAGAAAAACATTTATTATTCTTATGTTTTGATTGTTCTGTAGATTCTTCTGGATTTTTTTTACTTTTTCTTCCCCACCTCCTGCCCCACTTTTTTTTTTGCCCACCTCTGTTGTAGTTGTCAATTTTATTGGCACTATGAAATCTAATTAAGCTTTTGAGCTTTTTATTTTCCTCAGTCACATTTTTTATTGTTATAAACCTCCACCTTTACATAGGCTTTTGCAGTTCTGTGGAGTTTTCTTTTTTGTTCTTTTTTTTTTTTTTTTCTTAATTTCTTCTTCCTTTTTTTTTTTTTTCTTTTTTAAATTTTGACTTTTTAAAACCTATTATTATTTTTTCTACATTTATTCCTTCATTTGCTTTTCCTACTGTTCTTTTCCCCTTGCAGTTAATCTTTTTTTTTTTTTTGCAGTTAATCTTTAATGTATATAAATCTTCTTCATCAACCTCTAACTTCACATATATATTCTTTCTTTCTTTTCTTTCTTTCCTTTCCTCTCAACATATTTGTTAGTTTTGTATTCACTGCTTTATTCTCAATTTGGCATCTTGCTTTAGTTTTGTTTTCCAGTTTGTGCTATAGTTAGTTTTCTTCTTAACTGGTAGATATAATTTTTGATTTCCTTTTGTTCACCAGGTCAATCTACTGTACTTTATTTTTGTTGGACTGTTTTGATTTTGCTTATGGATGTATATGTATATGTGTATATTATATTATTTTAATTATTATTTGTCTGATATTGTAACTTCCATTTGTCTGGGGTTTATCTTTGGTTTCTGATTTTTGGATGTTTTAATCTCACTTAATGCCATAACAAACCACTTGTGAAATCCTCATTCCTGATCAGAGATCAAGCCCTGAGTCTTTGGAGTAGGAATACTGACTCCAAGACCCTAGACTACCAGAGAACTAACCCTGCTGCTCCTGCTGCTGCTGCTGCTGCTAAGTCGCTTCAGCTGTGTCCAACTCTGTGCGACCCCACAGATGGCAGCCCACCAGGCTCCTCTATCCCTGGGATTCTCCAGGCAAGAATACTGGAGTGGGTTGCCATTTAACTAACCCAAGGGAGTATCAAATAGTGAGAACTCACACAAAGGAAACCACTTGAATACAAGACCAAGCATCACCCAACCATCAGACAGGATTATCACATCCCTCAGCCTTGCCCATCAGAGGAAAAATAAACAAACAAAAAACTCAGCACAAATCTCACCCTATATGAAGCTTACACAAACCAGTGGACCAACCTTAGAATGGCAGAAACCAAAAGGAAGAATGAATTCAACCTTGAAGCCTGGGAAAAAGAGACTTCAAACATAATAAGTTAAAAATATAATGAAAAGGCAGAGAAATACTGCACAAATGAAGGAACAAACTAGAAACACAGAAGTCCAATTAAATGAAGAGGAAACAGGCAAACTACCTAAAAAACAATTCAGAAAATGATAATAAAGATAATCAAAAACCTTGAAAACAAAAGGAGAAAATGCAAGGATCAAATAACAAAGCTCTAGAAGATTTAAAGGATAAACATACAGAGACAAACAACACAATTACTGAAATTAAAAATACTCTAGAAGGAATCAAGAGTAGAATATCTGAAGCAGAAGAATGAATCAGTGAGCTGGAAGATAAAATGGTGGAAATAACTCCTGAAGAGCAGAATAAAGTAAAAAGAATGAAAAGAACTAAGAATAGTCTCAGAGACCTCTGGGACCATATCAAATGCACCAACAGTTGAATGACAGGGGTCCCAGAAAAAAGAAAAAGAAAGGGTGTGAGAAAATTTTTGAAGAGATTACAGCTGAAAATTTCCCCAACATGGGAAAGAAAATGGTCAATCAAGTTAAAAAGGTGCAAAGTGTCCCATACAGGACAAACCCAAGGAGAAACATGCCAAGCACATACTAATCAAACTAACAAAGACTAAACACAAAGAAAGAATATTAAAAGCAGCAAGAGAGAAGCAACACATGACATTCAAGGGAAACCCCATATGTTTAACAGCTGATAGTTCAGGGGAAACTCTGCTGGCCAGAATGGAATGGCAGGATATATTTAAAGTACTGAAAGGGAAAAATCTATAACCAAGATTACTGTATCTGGCAAGGATCTCATTCAAAATTGATGGAGAAATAAAAAGCTTTTCAGACAAGCAAAAATTAAGAAAATTCAGTACCAACAAACCAGCAATACAACAAATGTTAAAGGGACTTGTATAGTCAAGAAATACAAGAGAAGAAAAAGACCTACAAAATCAACTCCAAACAATTAAGAAAATGGCAACAGGGATATATATATCAATAATTAATTTAAATGTAAATGGATTAAATACTCCAACCAAAAGGCACAGACTGACAGAATGGGTACCAAAACAAGACCCATATACATGCTGTCTACAAGAAACCCACTCCAGACCTCAAGACACATATAGACTGAATGGAGAGGATGGAAAAATACATTCATGCAAATGGGAAGCAAAAGAAAGCTGGAGTAGGAATCCTCATATCAGACAAAACAGACCTTAAAATAAAGAAGGTTACAAGAGATAAGGAAGGACACTACATAATGATCAAGGGATCAATCCAAGAGGAAGACATGACAATTGTAAATATCTAGGCATGCAACATAGAAGCACCTCAGTACAAAAGACAAACACTAACAGACATAAAAGAAGAAATCGACAGTAACACAATAATAGTAGGAGACTTTAACACCACACTCATACCCATGGACAGATCATCAAAACAGAAAATTAATAAGGAAACAAAAGTCTTAAATGATATGTTAGATGAGACTAATCTCACTGATATCTTCAGGACATTCCATTGAGATGCAGAAGAATACACCTTCTTCTCAAATGCACATGGAACATTCTCCAGGATAGACCACATCTTGGGTCACAAATCAAACCTCAGTAAATTCAAGAAAACTGAAATCATATCAAGCATCTTCTCCGTCCACAATGCTATGAGACCAGATATCAATTACAAGGGGGAAAAAAACTGTATAAAACACAAATACATGGAGATTGAACAATACATTTTTAAATAACCAACAGGTTACTGAAGAAATCAAAAGGGAAATCAAAACATTTCTAGAAATAACAAAACATGACAACTCATAATCTATGGGATGCAGCAATAGCAGTTCTAAGAGAGAAGCTTATAGCAATACAATGCTACCTCAAGAAACAAGAAAAACATTGAATAGACCACCTAACTTTACATCTAAAACAACTGTAAAAAGAATAACAAAAAAAATTAGAAGAAGAAAAGAAATCATGAATATCAGAGCAGAAATAAATGCAAAAGAAATGAAAGAAACAATAGTAAAGATAAATAAAACTAAAAGCTGGTTCTTTGAGAAGATAAACAAAATTGACAATTCTTCAGCCAGATTCACCAAGAAAAAGAGAAGAATCAAATCAACAAAATTTGAAACTGAAAAGGAGAGGTTACAAAAGACAATGCAGAAATACAAAGGATAATAAGAGACTATTATGAACAACTGTATGGCAATAAAATAGATAACTTGGAAGAAATGGACAGATTCTTAGAAAAGTTCAATCTTCCAAGACTGAATCAGGAAGAAATAGAAATTATGAACAACCCAATTACAAGCACTGAAATTTAAGCTGTGATCAAAAATCTCCCCAAAAACAAAAGCCCAGGACAAGATGGCTTCACAGGAGAATTCTATCAAAAATTTAGAGAAGAGCTAATGCCTACCCTTGGCAAAGTCATAGGATACAAAATCAATGCACAGCAATTACTTACATTTCTATATACTAGAAATGAAAAATCAGAAAGAGCAATTAAGGAATCAATCCCATTCACTATTGCAACAAAAAGAATTAAATATCTAGGAATAAACTTACCTAAGGAGACAAAAAAACTGTACACAGATAATTATAAGACACTGATGAAAGAAATCAAAGATGACATAAACAGATGGAAAGATATTCCATGTTCCTGGGTAGGAAGAATCAATATTGTCAAATTGACTATACTACAAAATGCAATCTACAGATTCAATACAATCCCTATCAAATTACCAATGGCATTTTTCACAGAACTAGAATAAAAAATTTCACAGTTCCTATGGAAACACAAAAGACCCCGAGCAGCCAAAGAAGTCTTGAAAAAGAAGAATGGAGCTAGAGGAATCAGCCTTCCTGACTTCAGGTTATACTACAAAGCTACAGTAATTAGGACAGTATGATACTGGCACAAAAACAGAAACATAGACCAATGGAACAAGATAGAAAGCTCAGAAATAAACCTATGCACCTATGGGTACCTATTTTTGACAAACGGGGCAAGAATACACAGTGGGGCAAAGACAGCCTCTTCAATAAATGGTGCTGGGAAACCTGGACAGCTACAAGTAAATGAAATTATAACACTTCCTAACATCATACACAAAGATAAACTCAAAATGGATTAAAGACCTAAATGTAAGACCAGAAACTATAAAACTCTTAGGGGAAAACATAGGCAGAACACTCGATGACATAAATCAAAGCAAGATCCTCTATAACCCACCTTCCTAGAGTAATGGAAATAAAAACAAAAGTAAACAAGTGGGGCCTGATAAAACTTAAAAGCTTTTGCACAGCAAAGGAAACTATAAGCAAGATGAAAAGACAGCCCTCAGAATGGGAGGAAGTAATAGCAAATGAAACAACTGACAAAATATACAAGCAGCTCATACACCTCAATACCAGAAAAACAAACAACTCAGTCAAAAAGTGGGAAAAAGACCTAAACAGACATGTCTCCAAGGAAGACATACAGATGGCTAACAAATACATGAAAAGATGCTCAACATCACTCATTATTAGAGAAATGAAAATCAAAAGTGCAATGAGATATCACCTCACACCAGTCAGAATGGCCATCATCAAAAAGTCTACAAACAATAAATGCTGGAGAGAATGTGGACAAAAGTGAACACTCTTGCACTGTTGGTGGGAATGTAAATTGATACAGCTACTATGGAAGATGGTATGGAGATTCCTGAAAAGACTAGGAATAAAACCACCATATGACCCAGCAGTCCCACTCCTGGGCATATACCCTGAGGAAACCAAAACTGAAAAAGACACATGTATCCCACTGTTCACTGCAGCATTATTTACAATAGCCAGGACCTGGAAGCAACCTAGATGTCCATCAGCAGATGAATGGATAAAGATTTGTGGTATACATACACAATGGAATATTACTCAGCCATAAAAAGCAATGCATTTGAGTCAGTTCTAATGAGGTGGATGAATCTAAAGCCTATTATAAAGAGTGAAGTAAGTCAGAAAGATAAAGATAAATATTGTATTCTAATGTATATATACAGAATCTAGAAAAATGATACTGAAGAATTTATTTACAGAAGCAGCAGTGGAGAGACAGACACAGACTTATGGACATGGGGAGAGGGGAGGAGAGGGTGAAATGTATGGAAAAAGTGACATGGAAACTTATATTACCATATGTAAAATAGATAGCCAACAGGAATTTGCTGTATGGCTCTTGAAACTCAAACAGGGGCTCTGTATCAACCTAAAGGGTGGGATGAGGAGGAAGATGGGAGGGAGATTCAGAAGGGAGAGGATATATGTATACCTATGCCTGATTCATGTTGAGGTTTGACAGAAAACAATAAAATTCTGTAAAGCAATTGTGCTTCAATCAAAAAAATAAATAAATTTAAAGGAAAAGAATAGAACAAGGAAAATGCAATTCTGAGGATACAAACAGTTTTAAAAAATTATGAACAGTGGTTAAAGGAGATTATCACATTTTAAAATAGGAAAAAAGATGTCACACTGAGGGAGTAAAATTGAGGGAGTCCATATTTGAGCCTTTCTACTTCTTCAGGGAAGAAGGACTCTAGAATTCTTCAAAAACATAAATGAAGAAAAGACTAGCTGAAGTCTAAAGGAGAAAATGAGGGAACATCTACTGAACATAGGGGGCTTCCCTGGTGGCTCAGACAGTAAAGCGTCTGCCTGCAATGCAGGAGACCTGGGTTAGATCCCTGGGTAGGGAAGATCCCCTGGAGAAGGAAATGGCAACCCACTCCAGTACTCTTGCCTGGAAAAGTCCATGGATGAAGGAGCCTGGTGGGCTACAGTCCATGGGATCACAAAGAGTCAGGCATAAATGAGCAACTTCACTGGTTCACTGAAGGTAAAAAGAAAAGAAACTATTTTAGAATGAGTAGATTCTGATAAACCAAACTTGAAGGGTTTGGTTGGGAATATGTTTTGTTTTGTTTTTTTTTTTTAATTTTTAAAAAGCTTTATTTTATATTGGAGTAAAGTTGATGAACAATGTTAGGATAGTTTGAGGTGTACAGCAAAGTGATTCAGTTATACATATACACGGAACTATTCTTTCTCAATTTTTTTTCCCATTTAGGTTATTACAGGATATTGAGCAGAGTTCCCAGTGCTATACAGTGAGTCCTTTTTGCTTATCTATTTTATTTTTTATTTTTTTATTTTTTTTTATTAGTTGGAGGCCAATCACTTCACAACATTTCAGTGGATTTTGTCATACATTGATATGAATCAGCCATGGATTTACACATATTCCCCATCCCAATCCCCCCTCCCACCTCCCTCTCCACCCGATTCCTCTGGGTCTTCCCAGTGCACCAGGCCCAAGCACTTGTCTCATGCATCCCACCTGGGCTGGCGATCTGTTTCACCATAGATAGTATACATGCTGTTCTTTTGAAATATCCCACCCTCACATTCTCCCACAGAGTTCAAAAGTCTGTTCTGTATTTCTGTGTCTCTTTTTCTGTTTTGCATATAGGGTTATCGTTACCATCTTTCTAAATTCCATATATATGTGTTAGTATGCTGTAATGTTCTTTATCTTTCTGGCTTACTTCACTCTGTATAAGGGGCTCCAGCTTCATCCATCTCATTAGGACTGGTTCAAATGAATTCTTTTTAATGGCTGAGTAATATTCCATGGTGTATATGTACCACAGCTTCCTTATTCATTCTTCTGCTGATGGGCATCTAGGTTGCTTCCATGTCCTGGCTAAGGAATATGTTTTTTAAAAAAAGGAGTTGTAGGATTTTTTTCTATTGGAGTAACATATTATTGCCATTTGGAGTAACAAAGAACATTCTTAACCTCATACCATAAACAATTAGAAGGTGGAGAAAATGTGAAATAATTGTTTTCAGCCACGGCATAATAAACAATGCTACATGTGATCCTGAGTGTAGGAAAACAAAGAGTGAGCCTCAAATTCACTTTGGCTTTCTGTGCAGTGGAACACTCTGGATTCCAAAGCTCGGAAAAGGATCCTAAGCAGAGAGCAGGGGGCTTGTGTTGTTGAGGAAACAAAGATCATAGTTTGGGGAGTACAAAGAGGGTGGAAGTTGTGAGGAATAGATGGAAGCTGGAGAAGAGGGAAGAGGAGGAAATAGGGAAAGAGAAGCGGGCGAAGTCAGGGAAGAGGGAGAAGAAAAAGCTGAAAATGAAGGAGGAGGAGATGAAGACACTATCCACAGATCTGCATAAGTTCTTTTGACTGTGAGCTGAATACTAGTTTGTGCATATTTATATGTTCAGGAATTTCTTGAAAAGGAGATAAGGGATTTGGGGATAACACAACACTTCTATATCTCAATTATGGAATGTATACATGGATGTATACATTGCCAAAACAGACTGTTCAATTAAAATGCATTTTTTACTTATGAAAATTACACTCTAACAAAGTTGATTTTTAAAAGAGAGAGAGAATTCAGTTGTGTTAAAATTAGAGAATGGCTCTGACAATAAAATTGGGATCCTACTAACAGCTTCCTCATGCTTCCTCATGTAATCTAAGAAGTTTAACACATTTTAAAGGAGAGGCATGACTGAGGAGAGGATGGTAAAAACAAGCACACATCATGGGCCTACGGGTGAAAGTACACAGCATCACCTATGAGGTGTTCTTGCCAGCCAGTCAATAAATAAATAAAATTAACTTAATCTGACAAAGTCTCTAGACATAATTAGCCATTGGCACAAAATAAATGGACAGAGAAGCCCCTTGAACAGATCTCATGATGACACAGAGCAACATCCTAAGTGTGGGAAGCTCTCCAAGACAAAGAACACAACTTTTAGAACTAGAGGAAGAAATTGACTAATGGAGGATTCGAAGATGTATCAGGGAATCAATATTATAAGCTTTGGATCCAAATTTGGACAAATAAACTGTAAAAAAAAAAAAAAAAAATCCTCTCTAAGACAACTGGTGAAAAGGAAAGCCTAAGATATTAAGGAATTACTGTTAATTATTTAGCTGTGAAAACAGTATTTCAGTTAAGTTCAAAATATTATATATCTTTAAAATATATATACTTAAATATATATATATATTAAATTATGTGATGCCTAGAATTTGATTAAATATAATCTGATGAGAAGAAGAGGGTAAAAGTAGAAATGAACAGGACTGGTCATGTATGATGGGTACACTGTTATTACATCATTCTCTCTGGTTTTGTATACTTAAAATTTGTCCATAATACAAAAGAAATAAAGTTAGAAGGAAAGCTGATGACCACCACAGCTCTGAGAAACAGGCTCAGTGGAACAGTGTAGCAGATTCAGGTATCTGCCTGGGCAATATCTACTAATCCTTTTCTCTGGTACTTCAATCACGACAGACTAGGTGATGTTGCAGTAACACACTTGAAATCTCAGCGTAACAAAAGCTCATTTCTTTGTGATGCCATGTGCCCTACATGGATTGACAAAGGGGACCAGGCTGATGAGGATTCTTCCCTCTTGTAAGTTACTGTCTGAAACACAAAGCCTCTAGATGACCCCAGCATGTGAGGCAAGACTGAAGAAACTTAAATGGACATTTCGACTTCCTCATTCTTCCTCATTTAGAAGTGACATAGATCACCTTTGCTCATATTTCATTAGCCAGGACTGGTCACATTGCCTCATACAATGGAAAGGAGGCTGAGAAGTAAAAGCTTCATTGTACTATTACTAAGAAGGGCAGAAGAATCAGTGATGGTAAGCAATGATAATATTTATCACATTTACCAACAGAATCATATTGTTTTTATGACTAGGAGTGTGCCAGCTTTAACTATTAAGCTTTCCAGACTTGGAGGCTTCTAGGATTAGCCATGTGACATGAATCTGGCAAATGAGATATAAGTAGTTTTTTCCAAGAAAGCTTGATAAAAGAAGTCAACTCCACATGTTTCCTTTGCCTTCTACACATTTATATTCTTCCAATTAAAATATGGGCATAGTGCCTGCAGACACTGCAACTATGAAGACAAGGGCCATGTACTAACTGTGCTAGAACAAGAGCTAGGAGGAGCCTTAACTCCTTGATGACTTTTTAAACAGACAAAATATTCCTGAACTGATCACCCTCAGGCTATTTTACAGACTTCTTGCTATAGACAGGTAATTAGAAACATAGATAAATAATAGAGACAGATACATATATATATTGATAGATGATATATACATATATACATACCTAGATAGATCCACTCAATTAAGCCATTATTCCCAGGATTTTGCTATATTTGGTCAAACTCAATCTTAAATAATGCACAAAGTCTCTTCTAGATTCAAGAGAGGACATAAAAGAATGAAAGATTCTCACTGATTCTCCTTTTAATAAAATAGTTACTCTAGCAGAAAAAAATGAGTAATCACAATTTAATAAGAATGACACAAATATATGGAGAAAGATAACTGTATGGGTATTTGCATACAGGGCCCTCAGGGTTCATAGCCTATTGACTAATGGGTATGCCATTTAATAACCTCTCTGGTTTTATCACTCTGATCAAGGATGGGAAATGCATATCAAGCAAAACAGATTGACTGCTGACCCTCACAATATAATTTTCATATCCAATATTTATATATTCTGAACACAGGTAACTCAGATTCTCATCAATATTCAGTAATATTAGGGAAATGATAGCCCTTATGAGGCAATTGAATGCAAAGAGGAAGCCCAGAACACAATCGCAGGCTTCTTCCTTCATCTTCCCTTGACAGCTAAAAACAACCAGGAACACATAAATTAGTTTCAAAAGAAGACCAAACTGTATTTCTACATACTAGCAACAAACAAAGGCATCAGAGGATGATGGCTGGATGGCATCACCAAAGTAATGGACATGAACTTGGGCAAACTTCGGGAGATGGTGAGGGACAGGGAGGCCTGGTGTGCTGCAGTCCATGGGGGTCACAAAGAGTTGGACATGGCTGGACGACTGAACAACAACAGCAATGAACATCCCGAAATGTATTGTCCTAAACACTTACACTGAATGAATTTTATAGTATGTAACTATACTTCAATAAAGCCATTTCAGAAGAAGAAAAATGAGGAGCAGGAAGAAAAGGAGAAGAAACACCAAGGGAAGACATATTGTAAGTTTGTGTGGAGACAGAACTAAATTTATTTTGTGTTGTCCCAATTTTGAAGAACTAGAACTAGTGAACAAAAGTGGGAAAAGGTAGATTTTATTTGATATGAGGAAAACTCTGTTCATCACTCTCTTAAAAAAAAAAAAAACAGCCTGTATTGTATTATTTGTCCCTGGAAGGTTAGTACTCTCTGTAAAAAAAAATATTATAAAATCAAGTTAGGAAGAAAACTGAAGTACCCTATCACAATGATGCCTCTCAGAGTTATAACTTTATGTATCCAAGCCTTAATAAGTTATGTAAACACATTTCTTCATTTTGATATCCTAAAACTGCTATGCATGTATGCATGCTGTCACTTCAGTTACGTCTGACTCTTTGTGGCACTGTGGACTGTAGTCCACCAGGCTCCTCTGTCCATGGATTCTCCAGGCAAGGATACTGGAGTGGGTTGCCATGCCCTCCTCCAAGGCATTTTCCTTACTCAGGGATGGAACCCACGTTTCTGATATCTCCTGCATTGGCAGGCAGGTTCTTTACCTCTGTGCCACCTGAGAAGCCCTAAAACTTATATATATATATATATATATATTTAAATTAAAAATTGATTTTAAAGGGAACTTCCTGTGCCTCGATGGATTGTCATAAATCTGTCTGCTTCTCTGCCTTAATCCAACCTGACTTCAAACTAAACTGACCCTTTTTTAGAACAAGCTTGGCAATTTAGGTTTTATAGGTAAGGGAAGACATGCCTTCATTGCTAAATAATGGCCAGCAGTGATAGCCCATGGATCTTAAAAAGGGAAATTAGTTAATTAATCTATAGATGACCTTCCTCTGAATTTCAAGGAAGAGTGGACTAACACTCATTAAGTAAATTTCTTGAGCACCTACGTATAGGAAAGTCCTCTTCTAAACATTGCAAAGGCCTCTCAAGAACTTCACAGCCTAGTAAAACAAAATACACTATTATAACACAGAACAAATGTGATTTTTTAATGAGATTTAAAGTTCTAGTTAAAATGTTAGGAGTTTAGCAGAAGAATGAAAAGAAATGAAAGACCCAAGCAGTTCCAAACTGAAGGAAATATTTTCAAATGTTTGTTCAATGAATGTGGATAAAACTCAGACTTACTGAGATAAAAATAAAAGTCCTCTAATCTCACAGAACATTTATAATTAGAAGTTACACCATGAAATATTTAGTCGTTTCAAGTTCAAGTTAGAAGAAATGTTTTTCAATTGAGTTTCTGGAACATAAACCACTCTGCTTTCTGGTGGGAAACATAAATGACTATATAAGTCGAATATAAAATTCATGAACATCTGGAAGCCTGCTAATTGCAGACAGAATGTCACATAAAACAAGAAATCAAAGAACTTCTTTCTGGCTCAAATGTCTTTAGGACAGAGAAATCACTTTCCTTGGCACAAGTATGCCAGCATAATTGACAAAATGTTGAGATGGCACATTTTACCATATGTGCTTCTTCAGATCTAATCAAGCCCCATGAACACCAGAGTCATAAACCCTACTTTTGGTCTAGGGCAGTATATGATAGATTCTTAAATCAGGGGCAATAAAAGAGGTAGTGCAGAAGTTTAAATACAGCAAACAGAGAGGAAACTGCCTTAGCCAATTGAGATGAAGTAAATTCTTGATAAAGAAACTCTAATGTAAGTGCATTGGGGGGCAGGTCCCCAACAGGCTGAGAGAAATATTAACTCCATTATAACAGTGCCTAAACCATATTCAGTCTATAGCCCTGTTTTAACTGTCCAAGAGTTTTCTCACCTAAATTTAAGCCAACATTTAAAAATTGGGAAATTTTCTGGAGAAATACATATTTCTGCTTTCTCTGAGAAATAGGAAGATCCAATACTTCCTCCAGACTACAGCCTGCTGGTGTACATAAAAACTGCCACCTTTTCCTGGTGGTAGGGGGATGCTGTCTCCAGTTCACACCCTCCCTGACTTACCATCTCTCCACAATGCACACACATACCCAGCACCGTGTTACTCTTTCTTTTCACTGACCTGGTCCTTCTGGGTATTTGAACTCATAGTCCCTATATCAGAAAAGAGGTCACAAATCACAAGTCATCATTTTTAGTCTGCTTTTGATGATCCAAATCTTTCTTGTCACTGCACACGTGAAGCTCAGTGAAAGGCTTTCCCAGCTCACTGCACTCTATCGCACCTACTACGCCTCCTGCATTGATTGGCATTTCTCTAAGTCTGTTGGAGTTTGAGAATGAGAATCACACTCTTGTGTCCACAGCCTCCTTGTTTGAAACACAGACTAGGGAGTCAGGGACACAAATTAAAAAATTCAGCTTTATTACTGATAACACCTAGACAGTGTATTAAAAAGCAGAGACATCACTTTGCCGACAGAGGTCCATACAGTCAAAGCTATGGTTTTTCCAGTAGTCATGTATGGATGTGAGAGTTGGACTATAAAGAAAGCTGAGCGCTGAAGAATTGATGCTTTTGAACTGTGGTGTTGGAGAAGACTCTTGAGAGTCCCTTGGACTGCAAGGAGATCCAACCAGTTCATCCTAAAGGAAATCAGTCCTGAATATTCATTGGAAGGACTGATGCTAAAGCTGAAACTCCAATACTTTGGCCACCTGATATGAAGAACTGACTCATTGGAAAAGACCCTGATGCTGGGAAAGATTGAAGGCAGGAGGAGAAGGGGATGACAGAGGATGAGATGATTGGATGGCATCATAGACTCAATGGACAGGAGTTTGTGCAAACTCCAGGAAGACATGAGTCTGTACAAACTCCAGGAGATAGTGAAGGACAGTAAGCCTGGTATGCTGCAGTCCATGAAATCTAAAAGAGTTGGACACAACTGAGCAACTGAACAACAACAACAAATTGATAACACTGAACTGAAGAATGTAGTTTGGATCAGAGACCAAATGCACTTATAACACATTCACCTTCCCCTGTGAACTTAGCCCCATCCAAAATGGCAGACCTCTCTGCTGCAGGGACAAAACCTGTCCTGGAAAATTCTAATGTGAGCTCCAGGCTGTCTCTAGAAAACCCATAAGGTGCAAAATGGATCCTGCTCAGTACTTTTTCCCAAATTCATCACTTCCACAGGTCACTACTTGAACCTCAGGTAGGAGAAAGGGTGTGGGGAAAGAGATTATCCCATATTATTCCTTCTAGTGATTAGAATACATATTGCAATATTTCCCATTTATGGAAATATAAGTAGAAAATAAGCATCTCATACATGTATACACACTCCCGTTTCCTGTTCTTTTCAACCATTTGGTTTAGCAACCAAGGAAATTATGGGTGAGGAGCTTGCCTCATCCCTCAGAGAAGGAGATGAGTTTCAGGATAGTCCTTTTCTTTGTTCATAATACCAGCTGTTTATCTCCTGTGGCCAATTTGGCTTTTCCTGTGAAGAATATGAATTGGGTAAGATGATTACATTCAGTAAGCATTTCAAAGTCCTATTGTATGTTAAGCTAAAAATGTACTTCCTATTTTGTTTCCCATTTCAATTTGGGTCCAGTTCCACTGTCCATCATAGGATACTAAAAGTGTCACAATGAAATCAAAAGTAGAATCACTGTGCTCCAATAATAGTGTCAATAAGATAAAAATGACCCAAATTTGAATGTAAATACTCTCCTGCTATGAAGTTCTCAGCAAGAAATTAAGGCCCCAGTATAAAACTAATCAATCATTTAAAAAAAAATGTTCAGTCACTAAGTCAAGGCTGACACTTTGTGACCCCATGGACTGCAGCACACCAGGCTTCCCTGTACATCACAAACTCCTGGAGCTTGCTCAAACTCATATCCATCGAGTCAGTGATGCCATCTAACCATCTCATCCTCTGTCATCCCCTTTTCCTCCTGCCCTCAGTCTTTCTGAGCATCAGGGTCTTTTCCAATGAGTCAGCTCTTCATATCAGGTGGCCACATTATTGGAGCTTCAGCATCAGTCTTTCCAAAGAATATTCAGCGCTGACTTTCTTTAGGATTGACTGGTTTGATCTCCTTGCAGTTCAAGGGGCTCTCAAGAATCTTTTCCACAATTAAAATATATAAGAATATATTTTCCTCAAGAGTGTTCTGTATTCTCTAGAAAATGTTAGAGACTAGTTGGGTTGTAGTCTGAGCTGTATTCTGCAGGAATGAATATGGTCCCTTTATGACATCAGAAGTGAAACTCTTTTGCCTATGAACCTGACTACTAAGAAAGTAGAAAGACTTAATAAAACATATAAATTTACTAGAATCCAAGTTTTATAGCAATCTAATCCTAGTTCCAAAGCAATTATCCCAGGAATATAATTCAAAAATAGCGTTCCCAGAAACCAGTAAGTAATGTTTTCAAAGATGCTTAGTGCTATCTGAGGAAAGCACAGTAGATGCAGAAAAATTTAGTTTTTGTTATGCCAGATTCCCAGCTCGTCTGTCACTTGTCTATGGTCCAAAACCAGTCAATTGTGAAGTCTGCCATAAGGAGATTAATTATTTTTAACAAGTATAGAAGGGAGAGGTATCCACTTTTGCATTCTCTGTCCTTAATCAGAGAGTGAAGAAAACTTCTGGCAAAGCTTTGAAATTTAGGTTGTCACAGACCCAGTCACCAGGTCTTACTGAAGTTCTTTCAATTCCATTCAGTATGTCAAAAACTTTGTAATTTCATTTGCCTTTGAGTCTCAACTTTTCACTCCCACCTCCACCCCAGGCCTACATTTAAGGATGAGATTTGTCCTGCAGACCGACTTGTTCTACAAGGACTATTGCCACTTACTCTGGAATGTCCTAGGTCTATGAGACTTCCCGGGGAGAGAAACTTTCCATATTACTCCAACACAGTTTCTGTTGGAGAATCCACAGGCCCTGTCTTTTCTCAGCTTTTGAATGTTCTAGACTTCAAGCAGCATCTCTTTCTGCTATGTACTTTTCAACAGCAGGGAGGAAAGCTCTAACATTTTATTTCTATCTGCCTTTCTCCTATCTCTGGAGGCTCAACTAGCTTAATCTGCATCTGAAATTGATTCTTTTCCTTCTCTACCACATGTATGGCTATTCATAAGAAATGAGTATCTGCTTTGCTTTTCATTTGTTTCTATTATTAATTATCTGTTTCTCTGATATAATTTTTTCCAGCTTTCGTCTTATAATCATGATAGGATTATCATGAGAGAAATAGAATCAATGATATCTGGTGCTGCCATAAACATGTCCTTTTCCAATCAGTCTTGTCCACCCTCACCTCCTCAGTAAAATCATTCCAATCACTATCTCATCACACATGTGTCTGAACTAGGCTGGATTATATCTAGCACTGTCTTTTCTTTCAAAAAATGTTATCTTTCCCTTCAAGCCTTTATTGAATAAATTTCTTCCCCTTGGAAGAGAGGCAGCATCTTTATTCCCACGTACAATAATCATCATCTTAAAAGTAAGTACTTCTCGCTTTTTTTTTTTTAACTGATTTTTTCCAGTCATTGCCTTTCAAATCTGCCCAAGTTTCTTTTCCCATATGGTTAGTTCTTATTAAGGACTCTCTATTTACCACTTTAAGAGGGGAGCTTTTAAGAGTTTGTTGGATTTGGACGCCCTTCATGTAATAATTTTAATACATTCTCAGCGATCCTGCCACTATGCTACATCTCTATTTCTTTAGGCCTCAATCGCCCTCTCTAATCCTAGAATAACTGAAAAAAATTCTCTCTTTTATAGTTCCACTTTCAGGAACAACTAAATTACAGCTTACTTTTTAAAATGTGTCATTTAGAGCTAGTCAGATCTCTGAGAGCTCAATCATACTCCCAAGAATACATTACTCCCTCCAATGTAATTTGCCTGTTCTGCTTTCTTTTTCTATTTTTTTTTCATTCTTCCCAAAATTCCTGTTCTAATAATAAAACCAAAGCATATTTTTAAATCAAGACATTCTTCTTGAATTCCAAATGAAGACATTCCAGAAAGACAATGTATAAGGTACAAGCTATTTTAATTTTCTCTTTAGATTTAGGATTGGCAATAATTTTGTTACTTTTTTGCACTGTTGCCTATACAATGAGAGTATCCTTTTTTTGTGTGTGTTCTTTAGTAAATTCCTTCAGTCTTCTAAGGGTAAAATCAGGATCTAAGTCTCTGAAATAAAACTATGGTCAGTGTTGTTATAATTAGCAATTTCAGAGCCCGTATGAGTCCATGAACTGGGAGGGGAGCAGTCACTTCCCAGTACACAGTCCTCATGATTCTAAGCACTTAGCTTCTCCATAGCTCCTTCCCTTGGTGCTGAATGCAGTTCACATAAATAGGAATGAAATTTAGAGCAGTTTATCAAGCACTACATTTGCATTCCAGGCATAAAATTCATACTAGTTATTTGTAGCCCACATGGTCTGAGCTGACTTTGCAAACCATCTACAGACCTAACTGAAAAACACAACAAAAAACAAATACTCCACCCACTAATGCCTATTAAGCGTGTAGGCTGAAGTTCTTCCTGTTTTGATGCAAGCCTTGACAAAGAGTAAAAGTTCTCCTTTTCTTGGATGGGAATAAGCAATGAACCTGAGATGCCTGGAATGTTAGCCTTATATTCAATCAGTTTAGCAATAAATACTTCAGACTTATGGATTCATTCATACCCATTTTTTGAGACATCAGGATGAAAGTGAATGTTGCAGAGAAAGATATACCCACCCTTCTGATATCCAAGTGATAAATGATTTTTACCTAATAAGTCAGACAAATTATCCCTTTGTAAAAATAAATTCTGTATCTCATAAGGATTATATTAAAATGAGAATTCTTAATCAAATGACATCTTAAGAATGTGAAAAAATTATTTATAATTAGGAAAAAAAACACTTTCAAAAGTAAAACTCAAATATTAGTGTGAAAGACACATATTAAAACTCAAAACAACAAGGAAAGTGCAAATATCCCAATGAGAAAAAGCAAGCAAAGAACATGAATAGGGATTTCATAGAAGAGGAAATATACATGGTCAATGAATCAGAGAGTTGCCCAAGCTCATTAATAATCATGAAATGCAAATATAAGCCACAGTAAGGTATTATATCGACTCAGTAAGCAAAAAACAAGATATCCAACAAAATAATTATTAGAGAGAATGGGAATTAGTAAGGTTTCTTAGGGAGTAATGTCAGCAATGGGCTTCCCTGGTGACTCAGTTGTAAAGAACCTGCCTACCAATGCAGGAGACACAAGTTTGATCCCTGGGTCAGGGAGATTCCCCTGGAGAAGGAAAGGGCAACCTACTTCAGTATTCTTGCCTGGGAAATCTCATGGACAGAGGAGGCTGGTGGGCTACAGTCTATGGGGTCACAAAGAGTTGGAACCAACGTAGCGACTAACAACAGCAACCTCAGGAATATGGCAGAATAGGAGGTCCCAGCACACATCCTGCCACAGGAACAAATGTTTGACAGGTAAGGTATCCCATAGACAAAACTGCCTTTATAAGAGCTTGGGAACTCAAGAGATTGCAAAACCCTGATGGAGCCCACATCTGGAGAGAGTCACGTGAAGAAGGCAGGTCCGCACACAGATGCCAGACTCAGTGTCTCTGGCTCTTACTGCAGAGCAGAAGCAGGCCCAACTCCCTCAGACTCAGCTCTAGCTCCACTTGCTCATAGTCTTGCAACCAGTCTCTCCTTTCAAGGGACCTAGGAGGAACCACTATAGCACCAGTTACAGGCCTACTAGCCTTGGATCCAATTGCTGTCTCTGAAGCAGCTCTGTGACCCGGCTCCAGATCTGTTCTGCTGTAGTCTAGAGGCTGGCTTGTCCACCCACAGACCAGCCCAGTGACCGAACCAGTAGAAGTCACACGCATCTGGCCTGCCAAATACAAGTCACATTTTTTAATACGAACATTTATACACTATAAATCCAGAAATTTTACTTCTTTGAATATAACCAACAAAAATCTTGCAAGAATATAGAAGATATCAAGAATGTTCACAGCAGAATTGTTCATTATATTTAAAACCATGTCAAATGCTCACAACAGGTGAATATATAAATTATGAAAACAGGTGAACTCCAACTCCTAAGGTGAAACAGGTAAACTTTACTCCTAAGAATATTCAATTCAGTTCAGTTGCTCAGTCATGTCCGACTCTTTGCAACCCCATGGACTGCAGCATGTCAGGCCTCCTTGTCCATTACCAACTCCTGGAGTAGAATAATATTGAATGAAATGAGCCCCAGAGGACTATGGATGGCTTAATTTCAAGAGGTCGAGGCTCTAGAAAAACATTTTATGTGACTAAAATAAAGCAATATTTTATTGAAGCATATCTGGCAAACATAAGTCCAGGAAAGCGGATACATCAAGAGTAGAAAAAGAAAGACAGGATGGGGAAATAATAAATAGATAGAAATTGTGGTTATGTTCTAATTTTCAGATCAGATGGAAGTTTTATGGATGCTATTTATTATAAATAAATAATTTAATTATAAAGCAAATAAAAGTGAACCATGAAAGTTAATAATAAAAGTGTTCCATGGCCTAAGAATTCTGAATAATTCAGTTTTGTGTATGTAAAGTACACAAAGGAAATACATACCTATATATATATATATATGTATGTAATGCTCATATACAATAATATTTACAATAGTGGACCACTTTTGCTTTCATTTGAAATTTGTTGAAAATTGGAAATGAGATGTTCTAATTATATAAAATTTGATTCCTAATAGGCTCTAGGTTAACACTGTACAATATTCAATGATATGTTAACAACAGAGAAACTCTATAATGGCCAACTATGTACCACAATATAGTTTAATTTAATTTTTTAAAATTATACTTAATTTACAATGTTGTGTTTGTTTCAGTTGTACAACAAAGTGATTCAAGTTCTTTTCTCTTATAGGTTATTACAAAATATTGATTATGGTTCCTTGTGTTAGACAGTAGGTCCATGTTGGCTATCTATCTTACATATGAAAGTGTTAGTAGCTCAGTCATGTCTGACTCTTTTCCATCCCATGGACTGTAGCCCACCAGGCTCCTCCCACCATGGGATTCTCCAGGCAAGAATACTGGTGTGGGTTGCCATTTCCTTCTCCAGGGGATCTTCCCAACCCAGGGATCAAACCCAGGTCTCCTGCAGTGCAGGCAGATTCTTTACCATCTGAGGCAGCAGGGAAGCCCATTTATATACAGTACTGTGTGTGTATTAATCTCAAGCTCCTAATTTTTCACTGCCCTGCATTTCCCCTTTGGTAACCATAAGTTTGTCTCCTATGTCTCTGGGTCTATGATTGTATTAAAGTTACCTGTAATTGCTAGTTAGTGTCCCTAACTACCTCACAAAAACAAATATGATTCTCTCTTGCAGAAAATAACATTATCATAATATTCAAATCATATCTATAATTTTTGATAAGTAATATCTAGCACTTGATGAAAATTATCAGGTAAAATAGGAGATACTATGTATCTAAATAACTTTAGAAAGCATCAGTTCAGTTCAGTTCAGTCGCTCAGTCATGTCCGACTCTTTGCGACCCCATGAATTTCGCAGCACGCCAGGCCTCCCTGTACATCACAAACTCTCAGAGTTTACTCAAACTCATGCCCATCGAGTCGGTGATGCCATCCAGCCATCTCATCCTCTGTCGTCCCCTTCTCCTCCTGCCCCCAATCCCTCCCAGCATCAGGGTCTTTCCCAACGAGTCAACTCTTTGCATGAGGTAGCCAAAGTATTGGAGTTTCAGCTTCAGCATCAGTCCTTCCAATGAACACCCAGGACTGATCTCCTTTAGGATGGACTGGTTGCATCTCCTTGCAGTCCAAGGGACTCTCAAGAGTCTTCTCCAACACCACACTTCAAAAGCATCAATTCTGTGACGCTCAGCTTTCTTCACAGTCCAACTCTCACATCCATACATGACCACTGGAAAAACCATAGCCTTGACCAGACAGACCTTTGTTGGCAAAGTAATGTCTCTGTTTTTTAATATGCTATCTAGGTTGGTCATAACTTTCCTTCCAAGGAGTAAGCGTCTTTTCATTTCATGGCTGCAGTCACCATCCACAGTGATTTTGGAGCCCAAAAAAATAAAGTCTGACACTGTTTCCACTGTCTCCCCATCTATTTCCCATGAGGTGATGGGACCAGATGCCATGATCTTAGTTTTATGAATGTTAAGCTTTAAGCCAACTTTTTCACTCTCCTCTTTCACTTTCATCAAGAGGCTTTTTAGTTCATAGTGTGTCTAAAAACCAACAGAAACAATATATTATAGAAATAGTCACAAAGGGGATCCTGAGGCAAGAAAATTAAGATAAACTGGGTCTATTTATTGTTGTTGTTCAGTCCATGCTATGTGAAGTCCATGCTATGTGTTGTTCAGTCCATGCTATGTGAAGTCAGCATTTCAGTTGAGTATCAGTCATGTTAATGCTTCGGAAAGAATCACAAGAGAGGAGTGGTAGCTCATGTTCTTTAATCCAAAAATGTCACAGAATAATAGGAATCAAGAAATCAGGTTCTAGCTGGCTTTGACGCTAAGTAAATTTAGACAAGTTTCTTAGCCTTTCTTGGCACATTTTCTTGACTATTGAAGGATCTCTTCATTCCCCCAAAATCTAAATAGTCTATATCTAAATAGTCTAAATCTAAATCTAATAGTCTAAAATCTAAATAGTCTATGACATAATGCAAATCAATACAAACTTTTTAGCAAAAATATGTGATATATATTCCAAGATCTTTCTACAAACTTTACATTCAAGGTTATATCCTTCAATTCTAAAAGATATATTTAAAATAGGTAGCAATTAAGTGCCAAAGATAGGAGTCAGTGACTAGCCTAGTCACCAACTAACATTTTCTAACATTTTTGTCTGAGCTCATAAATAATAAACATTTGCTGTTTACTGGTACTTCTATTAAGTTTCTAAAGTCTTTGAAATTTATAGTTTCAACAGTAATCATTCAGATATTCTGCTGACATGGAAATAAAGGAAATTTTCAACCATTAATTTTTCTAAGAACCTATGTCATTTGCATCTCACAGATTTCATTAAAATTTAATGTCTTTAACATGAGACACAGACATGTTATTTTTTAATCTCCCCCTGATGAGGCCATTGCACTGTATTAGTGACATCTAATTAATTAAACTTAAATTTTTTAATTCATTTATTTTTATTGAAGGATAATTGCTTTACAGAATTTTGCTGTTTTCTGTCAAACCTCAGCATGAATCAGCCATAGGTATACATATATCCCCTCCCTTTTGAAACTTCCTCCCATCTCCCTCCCCAAGCCACCCCTCTAGGATGATACAGAGCCCCTGTTTGAGATTCCTGAGCCATACAGCAAATTCTGGTTGGCTATCTATTTTACAGATGGTAAAGTAAGTTTCCATGTTACTCTTTCCATACATCTTACCCTCTCCTCCCCTCTCTCCATGTCCATAAGTCTATCCTCTATGTTTCTCCATTGTTGCCCTGTAAATAAATTTTTCAGTACCATTTTTCTAGATTCTGTATATATGGGTTAGAATACAGCATTTATCCTTTTGACTCACTTCACTCTGTATAATAGGTTCCAGGTTCATCCATCTCATTAGAAGTGACTCAAATGCATTCCTTTTTATGGCTGAGTAACATTCCATTGTGTATATCTACCACATTCTTTATCCATTCATCTGTTGATGGACATCTAGGTTGGTTCCATGTTCTGGCTATTGTAAATAGTGCTGCAATGAACAATAGGATACATGTGTCTCTTTCAATTTTGGTACCCTCAGGGTATAAGCCTAGGAGTGGGATTGCTGGGTCATATGGTGGTTTTATTCCTAGTTTTTTAAGGAATCTCTCCACACCATCCTCCATAGTGGTGGTATCAATTTACATTCCCACCAACAGTGCAAGAGTATTCACTTTTCTCCACACCCTCTCCAGCATTTATTGTTTGTAGGCTTTTTGATGATGGCCATTCTGACTAGTGTGAGGTGATATCTCATTGCAGTTTTGATTTGCATTTCTCGAATAATGAGTGATGTTGAGCAACCTTTCATGTGTTTGTTAGCCATCTGTATGTCTTCTTTGGAGAAATGACTGTTTAGGTCTTTTTCCCATTTTTTCATTGGGTTATTTGTTTTTCTAGTATTGAGCTGTATGAGCTGCTTGTATATTTTGGAAATTAATCCTTTGTCAGTTGTTTCATTTGCTATTATTTCCTCCCACTCTGAGGGTTGTCTCTTCACCTTGCTTATAGTTTCCTTTGCTGTGCAAAAGCTTTTAAGTTTTATCAGGTCCCACTTGCTTACTTTTGTTTTTATTTCCATTACTCTAGGGAGGTGGGTTATAAAGGATCTTGCTTTGATTTGTGTCATCAACTTCTGCCTATGTTTTCCCCTAAGAGTTTTACAGTTTCTGGTCTTACATTTAGGTCTTTAATCCATTTTGAGTTTATCTTTGTGTATGATGTTAGGAAGTGTTATAATTTCATTTACTTGTAGCTGTCCAGTTTTCCCAGCACCATTTATTGAAGAGGCTGTCTTTGCCCCATTGTGTATTCTTGCCCCCTTGGTCAAAAATAAGGTACCTATAGGTGCATGGGTTTATTTCTGGGCTTTCTATCTTGTTTCGTTGGTCTGTATTTCTGTTTTTGTGCCAGTACCACACTGTCTTGATGACTGTAGCTTTGTAGTATAACCTGAAGTCAGGAAGGCTAATTCCTCCAGTTCCATTCTTTCTCAAGACTGCTTTGGCTGTTTGGGGTCTTTTGTGTTTCCATATGAATTGTGAAATTTTTGTTCTATTTCTTTGAAAAATGCCATTGGTAATTTGATAGGGATCGCACTGAATCTGTAGATTGCATTTTGTAGTATAGTCATTTTCACAATATTGATTCTTTCTACCCAGGAACATGGAACATCTCTCCATTTGTTTATACCATCTCTGATTTCTTTCATCAGTGTCTTATAATTTTTGTGCACAGTCCTTTCCTCTCCTTAGGTAAGTTTATTCCTAGATATTTAATTCTTTTTGTTGCAATGATGAATGGGATTGATTCTTTAATTGCTCTTTCTGATTTTTCACTGTTATTATATAGAAATGAAGTGATTTCTGTTTATTGATTTTGTATCCTGTGACTTTGCTAAATTCACTTATTAGCTCTAGTAATTTTCTGATTATTGTCTTTAGGGTTTTCTATGTACAGTATCTTGTCATCTGCAAAAAGTGACAGCTTTACTTCTTCTTTTCCAATCTTGATTCCTTTTATTTCTTTTTCTTCTCTGATTGCTATAGCTAGGACTTCCAGAAATATGTTGAACAATAGTGACATTCCTGATCTTAGGGGGAATGCTTTCAGTTTTTCACCATGGAGAATAATGTTTGCTGTAGGCTTATCATATATGGCCTGTACAAGGTAGGTTCCTTCTATGCACATTTTTGAAGAGTTTTAATTATAAATAGGTGCTGAACTTTGTCAGTTTTTTTCTGCATCTATTGAGATGATCATATAGTTTTTACCTTTCAATTTGTTAATATGGTGTATTACATTCGTTGATTTGTGTATATTGAAGAATCCTTGCATCCCTGGAATAAACCCAACTTGATCATTGTGTATGAGCTTTTTGATGGATTGCTGAATGCTGTTTGCTAAAATTTTGTTGAGGATTTTTGCACCCATGTTCATCAGTGATATTGGCCTATAGTTTTCTTTTTGTGTGTTGTCTTTGTCTGGTTTTGGTATCAGGGTGATGGTGGCCTCATAGAATGAGTTTGGAAGTATTCCTTTCTCTGGAATTTTTTTGAAATAGTTTTAGAAGGATAGGCATTCAGTTCAGTCACTCAGTCGTGTCTGACTCTTTCTGACCCCATGAACTGAAGCATGCCAGGCCTCCCTGTCCATCACCAACTCCCAGAGTCCACCCAAACCCATGTCCATTGAGTCAGTAATGCCATCCAACCATTTCATCCTCTGTCGTCCCCTTCTCCTCCTGCCTTCAATCTTTCCTACAATCATGGTCTTTTCCAATGAGTCAACTCTTCACATCAGATGGCCTAAGTATTGGAGTTTCAGCTTCAGCATCAGTCCTTTCAATGAACACCCAGGACTAAACTCCTTTAGGGTGGACTGGCTGGATCTCCTTGAAGTCCAAGGGACTCTCAAGAGTCTTCTCCAACACCACAGTTCAAAAGCATCAATCCTTTGGTGCTCAGCCTTCTTCACAGTCCAACTCTCACATCTATACATGACCACTGGAAAAACCATAGCCTTGACTAGATGGACCGTTGTTGGCAAAGCAGTATCTCTGCTTTTTAATATGCTGTCTAGTTTAGTTAACTTTCCTTCCAAGGAGTAAGCATTAGCTCTTCTCTAAATGTTTGATAGAACTCTCCTGTGAAGCCATCTGGTCCTGGGCTTTTGTTTGGGGGGAGATTTTTGATCACAGCTTCAATTTTGGTGCTTGTAAATGGGTTGTTCATAATATCTATTTCTTCCTGATTCAGTCTTGGAAGATTGAATTTTTCTAAGAAGCTGTCCATTTCTTCCAGGTTATCTATTTTATTGCCATATAGTTGTTCATAACAGTCTCTTAAAATCCTTTGTATTTCTGCATTGTCTGTTGTAACTTCTCCTTTTTCATTTCTAAGTTTTTTATTTGATTCTTCTCTCTCTTTTTCCTGATGAGTCTGGCTAAGCGTTTGTCAATTTTGTTTATCCTCTCAAAGAAACAGCTTTTAGTTTTATTTATCTTTACCATTGTTTCTTTCTTTTTCATTTATTTCTGCTCGGATATTTACGATTTCTTTCTTTCTAGTAATTTTGGGATTTTTTTCTTCTTCCTTTTCCAATTGTTTTAGGTATAAAGTTAGGTTGTCTATTTGATGTTTTTCTTGTTTCTTGAGGTAGGATTGTATTGCTATAAACTTCCTTCTTAGAACTGCTTTTGCTGCATCCCATAGGTTTTGAGTTGTCATGTTCTCATTGTCATTTATTTCTAGAAATGTTTTTATTTCCCTTTTGATTTCTTCAGTAACCTGTTGGCTATTTAGAAACGTGTTGCTTAATTTCCATGTGCTTGTGTTTCTTACAAATTTTTTCTTGTAATTGATATCTAGTCTCATAGCATTGTGGTGGGAGAAGATGCTTGATACGATTTCAATTTTCTTAAATTTACTGAGGTTTGATTTGTGATCCGAGATGTGGTCTATCCTAGAGAATGTTCCATGTGCACTTGAAGGTGTATTCTGCATTTGGATGGAATGTCCTGAAGATATCAATGAGATCCATCTCATCTAATGTATCATTTAAGAATTTTGCTTCCTTATTAATGTTCTGTTTTGATGATCTTTCCATTGGTGTGAGTGGGGTTTAAAGTCTCCTAGTATTATTGGGTTACTGTTGATTTCTCCTTTTATGTCTGTTAGTGTTTGTCTAGTGTATCGAGGTGCTCCTATGTTGCATGCATAGATATTTACAATTGTTATGTCTTCCTCTTGGATTGATCCCTTGATCATTATGTAGTGTCCTTCCTTATCTCTTACAATCTTATTTATTTTAAGGTCTATTTTGTCTGATATGAGGACTGCTACTCCAGCTTTCTTTTGCTTCCCACTTGCATAGAATATATTTTTCTATCCTCTCACTTTCAGTCTATATGTGTCTTAAAGTCTGAAGTGGGTATCTTGTAGACAGCACGTATATGGGTCTCGTTTTTGTAACCATTCAGCCAGTCTGTGTCTTTTGGCTGGGGCATGTAGTCTATTTACATTTAAAGTAATTATTGATATATATATCCCTATTGACATTTTCTAACTGTTTGGGGTTGATTTTGTAGATCTTTTCTTCTGTTGTTTTTCTTGAGTATCAAGTCCGTTTAACATTTGTTGTAAGGCGGGTTTGGTGGCACTGAATTCTCTTAACTTTTGCTTGTCTGAAAAGCTTTTTATTTCTCCATCAATTTTAAATGAGATCCTTGCCAGGTATAGTAATCTTGGTTGTAGATTTTTCCCTTTCAGTACTTTAAATATATCCTGCCATTCCATTCTGATCTGCAGAGTTTCTGCTGAAGGATAAGCTGTTAAGCGTATGGGGTTTCCCTCGTATGTTACTTGTAGCTTCTCCCTTGCTGCTTTTAATATTCTTTCTTTGGGTTTAATCTTTGTTAGTTTGGCTAGTATGTGTCTTAGTGTGTTTCTCCTTGGGTTTATGCTGTATGGGACTCTTTGTGCCTCTTGGACTTGATTGGCTATTTCCTTTTCCATGTCGGGGAAATTTTCAATTATAATCTGTTCAAAAATTTTCTCAAACCCTTTCTTTTTCTCTTCTTCTCCTGGGACCCATATACTTTGAATGCTGGTGCATCTGACATGGTCCCAGAGGTCTCTGACTATCCTCAGTTCTTCTCATTCTTTTTTACTTTATTCTGCTCTTCAGAAGTTATTTCCACCATTTTATCTTCCAGCTCACTGATTTATTCTTCTGTTTCAGATATTCTGCTATTGATTCCTTCTAGAGTATTTTTAATTTCAGTAGTTGTGTTGTTTGTCTCTATATGCTTATTCTTTAATTCTTCTAGGTTTTTGTTAATTGATTCTTGCATTTTCTCCTTTTGTTTTCAAGATTTTTGATTATCTTTATTATCATTATTCTGAATTCTTTTTCAGATTATTTTCCTATTTCCTCTTCATTTAATTGGACTTCTGTGTTTCTAGTTTGTTACTTCATTTGTGCAGTATTTCTCCACCTTTTCTTTCTTTTTCTTTTTTTTAAGTTTTTGTGTTTGAGGTCTCCTTTTCCCAAGCTTCAAGGAAAGTTGAATTCTTTCCTTGAAGAAGGTTGAATTCTCTCTTCCTTTTGGTTTCTGCCCTCCTAAGATTGGTCCAGTGGTTTGTGTGAGCCTCGTATAGGGTGAGATTTGTGCTGAGTTTTTGTTTGTTTGTTTTTCCTCTGATGGGCACAGCTGAGTGAGGTGGTACTCCTGTCTGCTGATGATTTGGTTTGTAGTTTTGTTTAGTTTGTTGTTTAGATGAGGTGTCCTGCACTGGGTGCTACTGGTGGTTGGGTGATGCTGGGTCTTGTATTCAAGTGGTTTCCTTTGTGTGAGTTCCCACTATTTAATACTCCCTAGGGTTAGTTCTCTGGTAGTCTAGGGTCTTGGGAGTCAGTGCTCCCACTTCAAAGGCTCAGGGCTTGATCTCTCTGGTCAGGAACGAAGATTCCACAAGTGATTTGTTATGGCATTAAGTGAGGGTAAAACAAATATCCAAAAACAAGAAGCCAAAGATGAACCCCAGACCAGTGGCAGTTACAAAATCAGGCAAATAATAATTAAAATAACAGAATATACACATATATTTATACACCCATGAGCAAAGTGAAAGCAGTCCAACAAAAATAGAGTAGATTGACCTGGTGAACAAAGGCAATCAAGAGTTATATTTACCAGTTAAGAACAAAACTAAGTTAAGCATAAACTGGAAAACAAAACTAAAGCAAGGTGCCAAGTAGGGAATAAAGCAATGAAAACAAAACTAACAAATATGTTGAGAGGAAAGGAAAGAATAGATAAGCAAAGTTAAATAGAGGTAGATGAAGAAGATTTATATTAAAGATTAACTGCATCAAAGATTAACTGCAAGTTGAAAAGTATAGTAGGAAAGGCAAATAAAGGAATAAATGTAGAAAAATATAATAGGTTTTAGAAAATTAAAATTATAGAATAGAGCAAAGAGAAAAAACAGAAGAAGAAAGAAAAACACAGGAAAAAAAGGAAAACTCCACAGAACTGCAAAACCCCAATGTAGAGGCAGAGGTCTTAAACTTAAAATTTTTAAATGCCTGTATTTGACAGATATGTCCAGAGCTATACCATTACACAGACTGCTTAAATTGAATCACTTGTAAATTATAATTTCACACAATCTGGGGAAAAAATAGAAATATCATTTTGAAAGATTTTCCTCAAAGAAACATTCTTTTATGTAACAGTTTCATTGTGTTTCCTTGACAACATTGTTGCTAAGAATGTCTCTTTGAGGCAATAAAGAATTTGTGGTAAATGATTGATGTCTGTTTTAAAAATAGAAAATGTGATTTATGCCATATGTAGTTAAACACATCATTATAACCATATAACCAAGTATAGGTTGCCAACATACTAGCTAAAGCTGTATTAAATGTTGTTTATTGCAAAAAGTTAAATTCAACACATATAAAACTTCAAAAACTAGATAAAATGATAAACTCCAGAATAAGCAGATGTACTAATGTCACAGGTGCTTTAAGAATAACTGATGTAGACATCAACCTTTCCCAAATGGCGACAAAGTTGTCTCAAACTGAACTTACCATTCACTGAGGCATTTATTCACTGTTGAGCTGTGAACTATACTAAAGTGCTGAATTTTAATTGGTAAAAATCTCTTCGAAAAGTAATAACTGAAGAGAGAAAGCAGCATCTACTCTGTGTGGTAAATAGAGTGAAACAACATTCTGCCTTTGCCTCACACTTAACATATTAAGACAGAGATACTTCAAAAGGTTACTTAGTCCCTTCTTCCACAGAGTCAGGCAATCGATCTTCTAGATGATTTCCCAAGAAGAACTGTTCTAATGCTATAATCTAATATTTAATTTAACATATGTGGTTGATATTCCATTTTGGAATCATGAAAAATAAAACACAGCTGAACTTCCCAATTGTGGGAGGAAATGTAGTAATAATACATTTTTTCTTTAGTATTTTTTAAGCATGTGTATGCTTAATTCACTGCAGCTGGATGTTAACACCAAAATGACTACCCTTTAGCACACTTTCCCACCACTAAGACTGATCAGCTGATCTAACAATTACAATGTGCAATGACTATCACCCCAAATTAGAAATAGAACTTCAGATGTGCATATAAAATGGGATAATCACAGCTGTAAAATCACCTCAAAGTGTAAACTGGTCAAGATGATGCAGCAACTGCATACTTCATTAACCCTTTTTCCTCTAAAGAGATAAAGGGTAAAATATAAAAAAGAGGAAGGATGTGGATTCAAAT
The DNA here is from genome assembly GCF_033118175.1 of Dama dama. NCBI lineage: Eukaryota > Metazoa > Chordata > Mammalia > Artiodactyla > Cervidae > Dama > Dama dama. The sequence continues at coordinate 36,732,340 of NC_083689.1, forward strand.
ATATTATAAACACCTTTGCCAACTTAAAAGATAACAAAAGTCAAGTTGATAAGCAGGAGTCAAAGCAGAATTTGTGCGTTCCAAGTCTTGAAGCAAACAGTAGATGCTAGGGGTAAGAGGAATTTTTTAAATTGTCCACACAAAAATAAAGGGCTGAATTTCTAGCCCAAACTTTCATCCAAATGTGAGACAAAGCTTTAAAAAATTGCTATGAAATGTTACTGAAGCTACAGCTCATGCTGTGCTCTATGCTAAGAGTAACTGAATCCAATCTCTCAACGGCTTTTCAGTTGACAACTAAAGAACCTGGTTTGGAATGGAGTCAAAAGAACTGTTCAAGGTAACTGCAAGTCCTCTAAACATGAAGACTGAGTCCAGAAGGCCATTCATCAGCATCTATGAAACTGTGGCTAACATGCCAGCTTGAAGGTGGACTAAAACCCCAGTCTCTTCATGGTTCTGCAAAGTCACCTCTTTATTTAGCTTATATTCTACTGCCTTAATTTATACTTATTAATATGTCACTTTCTAGTGTCCTTCAACTGAAACATCAATGCAATTTTTCTATTTTCCCCCAAAATTGCTATCTATTATATCACAAGGACTGTTTCTTGTTTAAATAATATCATTATTTATTATTTTATTTAAATCACTTATAAGATGTTTACTGTGTACCTGATACTCTTTTTACAACTTTATAAATTTCACCTATTTTAGTAATAAGGACCCTAAAGTAACACATAGGCATCACAGGGAATATCTTGTGCATAAGCCAGAGTAGGACACACAAAAGAACCCCAGGTATTCAGATGGTTTCTACAAGTGTTGAGCATCTGTTACATACCAAGCACCCTATGAGGAATGGCCAAACTTTATTTATCTGCATGGATAAAGAGTTACCACTAGAACCAGAGAAGTAGCTTCAATCTGATATTAGAATTCTCTACATACTTCTATACTTTCACCCATAAAAATTTAAGCATTGTTCTCATTATGGGCCACTCATTTTCAAAAAACTCTTGTTAAGGTTCTGAATTCAGGAATCTTTCTAGAGATAGATACATAGATAGAGCTAAATACACATAGGTATACAGACATAGAAAGTAGACAAATAGAGACTTATAGATATATAAAATACAGATTTTATAGAGAGATTTTTATACAGGGATGGGTAGATTCAACCTGACTTTACATCAACATGCTTGCCCATGGGGAAAAAAAATCAAGAAACTAAGACTTATGAAATTAAGCTTATTTTTGTCTGGTTTGCCTCACATTATAAAATTTGCATTTCACTTGTAAAACAAGATGTGATTCTGATAACTCTCTATAAGAATTCCATGATAAAAGGCATTGTATGTCAACATGAAAAGATGGCTTAGTTTTATCATAAGTAACACTGTGCTGTTTAACATTTTATGATTTTTGAAGAATGTAATCTCAAGTTACACAGAGAATAAATCATTATCATTAGTTTTACAAGCACATCGTCACTAAGAATTGTTTTACAAAGTAATTTTCCCTCGATCCTTAAAATATATTATCAACTAACACAACTCTTCATAAATACATCCATTTCACAAAGCACTTGTACACAAACCATCTCAAGAATCTTTTCATCAACCTGTAATTAACACAGACAGGAATAAACCTTTCTTCAGTTCAACCCTCTGTGGGGAACATCTCCTATTGCTGTGCTTTGTTATTCCTCCCTCTGTCTACTATGATGGGCAGGACCCTATATTTTATAACTGCATGGCATATTACATGATGCTGAGCTTTCAATAATTGTCTTCATTACATGTACCAAACTATTCAGCAGTCTGTCATTATTGCTTATTCATTCAATCATCAGATAATAAGTATTGAGCATATAGTATGTCCCAGGTTATGGAGAGCCACATATGAACAAAACAGTAACTGCCCTTGCCCTCATTTTGTTTGCAAACTAGTTCTTTGGAAGAAATACGTCCCAAGGTAAATCTGTGACTGATTTCCTTTAATCAGTTCATTCTATCAAACTGCTGAAATTCCAAATTGTTTTCCTATAATATATACGCTCTTTTCAAAAACAAAATTACACAATCAATAACAGCAGTTGCTTTCATGGTTTAGGCGAAAAGGGGAGTAATAATTAAATATTACAAAACTGCCCTTTTATTGCAAAGATAAAGCTCCTATGTGTGTGTGTGTATATATATATATATATATATATATATATATATATATATATATACACACACCCTTTAGAGTTCTTCTGGAGCCCAATAATGTTTCTGAAATCTTTTGATTATATCTCCACTGCTATTAAAATGGAAATAATTGCCAAAATCTCCTGAGAGCTAAGATGAGTTATCATGGCAACTTAATAAAACATGTCACTTGTTGGCAAGTTTTACAATAATCCCAAGACTGCCATGGTTATACCTTTTACCTGATAATAAAGCTTTCTTCCCAGACAGAAAACATTTTTTTGCTGGACGCTACCAGCAAAAACTGAAGGCAAGATGACATCACATAAATTGCGTTGTGTGGTTCCCACAACACTACAGAAAGATAAGACCAACTTGCAGTTTCAATTAGTGACTTCTTTCCTGGTAGAACCAATGACCTCTTTAAACTCTTTGCTAGTGCTAGGTTGAGGGTACAAGCCCCCCAGAGGCACTTGCTCCTACAGAAGAGCTTTGGGGGGAACTACACATATTCTAATGGGCAAAGAACACACCAGTGTTGCTAAAATGATCACTCTCAGTTGTGGAAGAGGACAAAAAGAAAGGAAGACCCAGAGGTTTAAAATCTTACAGAGTGCTCCTGCCTAAAAACTACAAATTGGTCTTTAGAAATAAATTCAGTTTTGAATAACTGATGTTTGCATTTCCCTTCTAACTTTTAAATCTGAGTGTTCTTCTTAATCATATGCTCATGAACAGTATCAAATTTCTCCAAAGTCGGTTTTTTTTTTGGGTTTTTTTGGTTGGTTTTTTTTTTTTTTTGTGGCTAACAACCTATGCAGTATCTCCCTTTAATTACTGTTCATGCAACCCTCAGTGTGAGTTGTACCAAAAGCAGATGGTGTTTCCTCCTATGAAGCAAGCATTTGGCCACACAGCATGAGAGTGCCAATTTCTTAAGTTTGATAGGTACCCTTTGGTCTGGTTGCATCTCTATATCATAGTTTGTTAAGCACATGACATCTTTTAGACCACTTTGTCAAATTTCATTCTACTCCTCACATGCAACAAGCACCATTCCATAAATACAGAAACATACTTCAAGAATCTAGAAATTCTAGCACTTTTAGATACCAAAAAAAATCATGTTCATGTGTTTTATATAGGTTTAACATCAAACTTTATAAAATCCAACACAAGCCAAAGGAACCATTCCTAAGATTCAAATACAAAGAAAGGTCATTTAAAGTTTACTCTCTGTTTTCTATCTTAGAGGGCTTTAACTTTAGAAAGTATGCTGTAAAATCATTTTCCACTATTATTCTTTACTATATTGCCATGAACTATTTTTTCTTGGGTCAATGCAAGATACCACTGTTCCTAGTGATTATCATTTGAGGTGATCATCAATAGTATTAGTCACAGTCACCAGGACATCATAGTAGAAAGTTAAAAACTATCTGATGTACTTTGTCATTTTCTAATATAGCAAGTGGAGCAATTGAATGTAATCATCCTATAACAAGGTGTATGTGTTGGACAATACAACATTCTAATGGAATTAAATTTCTATTCTGTAAAGGCAGTATATGAGCTGAGTTGGGAGAGATGAGTGTTTAGAAACCATAAATAATCCTTTCAAACCATGACAGGCAATTTTACTTGCACACAAATGAATGATTTTTAAATGAACAGAGATTCACTTTTTTGGCAAGTACTTTACAAAAGATCTAGTTTATACCATCAAAAACTATTCAACTGAATATAGAAATGCCATTTACGTTTTCCCATCCTAGGAAATCTTCCCAATTAATGAGAATACTGTTTATCAAGCAAAACTTCTATAATTCAATCGCATAATTAATCATTTCCTATAAGTACAGTCTCACAGTAAAAATCTAGCCCATGAAGGAAAAGCAAAACAGGAAACAGAAAGGCTCAAAGAAGCAATACTACCAACTACTCTTAATCTCATTCTCTCTAATGTCTTCAGTTCCAATTCAGCAGACAGAGAAGATACTCATCCTCACCAGGAAGAACCAAAGCTAAATAACACAGAAAACGAAGATCATTTGCCCTTTACTTGTTTATATCTCATCATGTTCCCACTGTTCCAACACCCAACCTCACTGCCTTCCTTTGTTCTTTGTTTACTCCAGATCTACTAATTTAGCATCTAGTATGTGTCAAGGATTTTCTTAAAAAGTGAAGACTCAAACAAAAGCAAACTTGGTATGGGTACCCCTCATGGAACATGATCTACAAGAGAAGATAGACCTAAACTAATAAACTCACAAATAGAGGTGAAATTATTACCATGATTAAATGACAGGAAGAGAAGATATGTGGTGTCATATCAGATCACCACAGGATGGTTTGCTGTGATCTGGAAGAAGATGTAAGTTTTCTCTGAGGCATCAACCCCAAGGTGGACATTTGAACTTGTTGGGAGTGGGCAAACAAGGAAGGATGAGAGGGATGAAGCAACTCAGGCAGAAGGAAGAGTATGTACTGAAGGAGAACAATCAGGGCACAGTTTAGTGAACAAGCAGGAAGAGCTGGGGAATGGGATGAAGTCTTATTAGGAAGAGGTGGGGTCTGTTCATGGAGGGTCTTAACGTTTATGTTAAGGGTTTGGATCTTTATCCTAAGAGCAATGAAAAGTCATCAAAATATTTTTGAGCAAGGGGCTGGAGTATTAAATTTGAAATGAACACTTTCACTACAGCACGAGCAACAGAAAGGGCAAAGTGGAATAGAGAAAGAAAAAAGGAGGGAGTAAGTCACATAGATGCTATTGCAGTGGTTCAGGAAAGAAGATGGTAGCTTCAATAGGACAATGAAATTAATGACGATCCAGAGGGAGGGATATCTGTGGGAAATACTTAAGAGGTAAAACTTACAAAACTGTGGGATGGATTGAATATAGCATCTATAGGCTATAGGAGGTATTAATGTAACTAAATTTCTGGTTTGGGTAATGTGTGGAATATGGCATTATTTACTGAGAAAGATAATAAAAGGTAAAGACTAGGCTTGATGAGGGAAGTAGGAAAGAGGACAATTTGTTGATATGGATACAAAGTTCAGGCGCTGTGGAGGTGAAATTGTCAAGCAGACAACTGAAAAGATGGGAATGGAGTCTAGGGAAGGGTCTGGCTGGAATCACTAATTTGCAAGTCTTCTGCACAAATGTGAGAACTGAGACTCGGATGAGTTTTAGAATACCCAGGGCAAGAGTCCAGAGGGAAAAACAGAATCTAGGAGCCACCTCTGAGAAAACTCAAGATTTAGGAGCTTGACAGATGAGAAAAGTAACTTCTCTCTCTTTGACCACCTTCTTGAAACCTTATGACTTAAAGGCCAACCAACCAGAGAGCAGGGTTAACCTAGAAGCCTATGAAAAAAGACTGTTCAAGGAATGGTGGAGAGAGAATACACAATGAAAGCTAGTGAAAGATCAAGGAAAATGAATGTTGATAAATGTCTCCAGGGAAGGTCATTTCTGAATTTGTAATAGCTGTATTGGTGGAGTAATATGGGATGGGTGGAAGTCAAAACAGAGTACATAAATGAGTGAATGGGAGACAGAGACTCTTGAAAAGTCTGCTGTTACTGGCCTTCTGGACCCAAATCTGAGCCAGCCCCTCACAGCCCTGGTCTTCCTGAAGCTGCACAGGGCTCTGACAAGGCTCCACCTTCACCGTGAACCAGCAGTTCTCTACCACAGAACTCAGGAGTCACAGCAAACCTCTGTTACAGACCCTACAGCTGCGTACACTTGGCTGTGGTTGCTGCGTAGCTAGAATCAGAAGTCAGCTCTAACCTATGCTGTAACCCTGCTGCTGCTGCTGCCAAGTGGCTTCAGTCGTGTCTGACTCTGTGCGACCCCATAGATGGCAGCCCACCAGGGCTCCCCCATCCCTGGGATTCTCCAGGCAAGAACACTGGAGTGGGTTGCCATTTCCTTCTCCAATGCATGGAAGTGAAAAGTGAAGTCACTCAGTCATGTCCGACTCTTAGCGAGCCCAGGGACTGTAGCCTACCAGGCTCCTCTGTCCATGGGATTTTCCAGGCAAGAGTACTGGAGTGGGGTTCCACTGCCTTCTCCCCCAGTGTGCCTCAAATTTTAGGCATTCATATACAACTACCACAATTATTATCATGTACATGTACCTCTAAAGCTACTATTTACTTTTTACATTTCTTTAAATCAAGCCACTTTAAAACATAAATTATCTTTAAAGGAAAACATATGCTAAAACCACAGGAAAAACTATCAATTGTCATAAAATTTTAAAACAAAGAAAGCAAAATGTTAAGTTCTAGCTAGATACTTCAGCACATTGAAGACTCTGAACTTGGCATATGCTTTAAAATAAATGACCTAAATGTACACACTGCTATATTTAAAATGGATAACCAACAAAGACCCATTGTGTAGCACATGGAACTCTGCTCAATGTTATGTGCCAGCCTGAACGGCAGGGAGGTTTGGGGGAGAATAGATACATGATTATGTATGGCCGAGTCCGTAAGCTGTTTACCTGAAACTACCACAACATTGTTAATCGGCTATACCCCAAAACAAAATGTTTCTGGTGTTAAAAAATAACAATATGATAATTAAAAACAAGTAAATAAAATAAATGACCTGAAGGTGCGAGGCGCTGGTTAGCAAGAGAAATGTTAAAAAATATACTCACCCCAAAACACAGTTGACTATTTTCACTAGGTGATAGGTTTAATTCTTGCACATGTTCTAAAACTGTGGTATTTATAAATTCAGAAATCTAGAAAAAAAAATGTTCTGCCCCAGCTTGATTCATACTGTCCTATCTCATAATTGTCATGAGAACTACTTAGAATCTCCTCCTTGTAAGGTTATTCATAGAATTAATATTTGCCACAGCTTGCCATTAGTTATCCTTAGGGTCAAATCTGAAGTATTTAACAACATAATAGAAAGTGTCAATTCATTCAAGAAATATTTAGTGAGTCATGTACTGCCCCAGGGGCTTCCCTCGTAGCTCAGCCAGTAAAGAGTCTGCCTGCAATGTAGGAGACCTGGGTTCGATTCCTGGGTCATGAAGGTTCCCTGGAGAAGGAAATGGCAACCCTCTCCAGTGTTCTTTCCTGGAGAATCCTCATAAGCAGAGGTGCCTGGCAGGCTACATACATCTAAGGGGTCGCGAGAATAGGACACGACTGAGCCGCTAAACGCACACACTGGTACCGCCCCAGGGGTCCACACATGAATAAAGCAAAGTGCCTATCACCCAGGAGTTTCACACCAAGACAGGAGAGGCATATGTAAACAAATCAGAGTCAAAAGCACAACAATAAAGTTTAGAAAAGGAATGGTTAACTATTTAACTATCTGGGCTGGGTGGAAGGAAAGAGATGGGCAGGTTGTCAGGGAAGTCTTTCTGGAAGAGCTTACACACACACCCCAGACTGTCTTTGCTTATTATGTACTGAGAATTTTCACCTGTGTCTGTACTGAGAGCTACTACATTTGTGTCTCATCCATTTCTTATTTATTACTTATATGATATTTACTTTATTCAAGTTTAAAGGATATTTCATGTTAATTAATAGTTTAATTTTTCTCCTGGAGGAAGTGGGGTTTTCAGTTGTCTAGGAAGCATGACCTGGCTAAAAGAGACTGCATGCTAAGTCACTTCAGTCCTGTCTGACCCTTTGTGACCTTATGAACTGTAGCCCTCCAGGCTCGGAATTCTCCAGGCAAGAATACTGGAGTGGGTTGCCATGCCCTCCTCCAGAGGATCTTCCAAACCCAAGGATTGAACCCACATCTCTTACGTCTCCTGCAGTGTTCTTTACCACTAATGCCACCTGGGAAGCCTGGCTAAACGAGCACCACATCACAAGTCAGGAAACCTATGAGCTCAGGTCATCCTGCGTGTTATCCCTATAACCTTGGGAAAACCACAATTTCTGGGCTTGGTTTCTCCTTTTATAAAAGAAGGACAATAAAAGCTGAAATTCTTTGATTTACAGTAGCCTAGAATATCTATTTTTATGCAAATCACTGTAAGAGATAAAAATATTTTAGAGGGATAATTTAATTAAAAGTTGATTTTAAATTATGAAACGATATCAGACATATGACATCCGATACAGCTATCTTGAGGGAAAGAAACCAATCCAAATGTATTTCAGTTAATTCTCGGGAAGAAATTTCTTTAATTATGACAAGAGATTAAAAAATATTATTTAATGAGTCTTTCCAAAAAGCAATTTACATAAATAATACATGGAATTTAACTCCACTTATTGTAAAATGAAATAAAACTTTATAACTACATTTGTTTCAAAGTGAATTGAAAAAAGTTCACTAAACTATATACCAAACTACTGACACTGGTTCTATATAAGGAGGTCAGTGGGTGGTAAGGGCTGGATTACACATAGCAGAGGTTAGCTGATGAAGAGGAAGTGAAGAGAAAGTGGGTAAGAAATAAAGGCAGTATTAAGATTTTGCTCTACATAATTCTGTGTTGCTTGAATTTCTATAGTAAGAATTATTCATGTCTCAGTTAAAGAAGACACATTTTAAATAATAAGGCTTATGGATTCAAGGAGACAGATTAAGTATTCACATTACATCTTTGGAAATTAACATACTAAGCTGCTAGAGTGGCTAGAAATTAACATACTAAGCTGCTAGATGGCAGAGTAGGAAAACGCCGAGCTCACCCTGTCCCACAGGAAAACCTAAACTCAGCTATTTACAGAGCACCCATTGATGAGAAACACTGGACAACTACTAGCAGAAAAGGTCTACAACCAAAGATTTAAAGAAGGAACCACAATCAAGACAGGTGGAAGAGGCAGAGTCATGGTACAGTCAAGACTCATATCCCAGTGGGTGACCCACGATGTTGTTGTTCAGTCACCAAGCCATGTCTGACTCTTTGTGACGCCATGAACTGTAGCACACAAGGCTTTCCTGTCCTTCATAATCTCCTGGAGCTTGCTTAAACTCACGTCCATTGAGTCAATGATGCCATCCAACCATCTCCTCCTCTGTTGCCCCCTTCTCCTCCTGCCCTCAATCTTTCCCGGCATCAGGGTCTTTTATAGTGAGTCAGTTCTTCACATCAGGTGGCCAAAGTATTCGTGTTTCAGCTTCAGCATAGGTCCATTCAATGAATATTCATGGTTAATTTCCTTTAGGATTGACTGGTTTCATCTCCTTGCTGTCCAAGGGACTCTCAAGAGTCTTCTCCAACACCACAGTTCAAAAGTATCAATTCTTCAGTGCTCAGCTTTTTTTATGGTCCAACTCTCACATCCATGGGCTTCCCTTGTGGCTCAGCTGGTAAAGAATCCGCCTGCAATGTGGGAGACCTGGGTTTGATCCCTTGGGTTGGGAAGATCCCCTGGAGAAGGGAAAGGCTACACACTCCAGTATTCTGACCTGACCTGGAGAATTCCATGGACTGTATAGTCCATGGGGTCGCAGAGAGTCAGATACAACTGAGCAACTTTCACTCTCAGTTCCATACATGACTACTGGAAAAACCATAGCTTTGACTAAATGGCCCTTTGTGGGAAGATAATTATAATTGTAGAAATTCTTCCCAAGCAGCATGGATTCTGAGCCCCACACTGGCTTCCCCAGCCCCACCCACCAGCAGGCTAACTTCCTTAAGACCTCCTGAGACCACAGCTGACCCAAGGCCTGCTCCTGTCCACCAGAGGGGTAAGGCATGGTCCCACACATCAATGGGCCAATGCTATGCCCAGGGCCCCCTAGTGTCCTATAGCCAGCTGCTGCAATCTGGCCCCATCCACCCGTAGGCCATAAGCAACACCTGGATCCCCAGAAACCCACAGCCAGAGACCTCAGAACCCAGCCCCCGCCAGTGGGTTAGCAAGAGCCCCAGGACCAGCCTTACCCACCAGTGGGAAGGCACCAGCCCCAGGATCATCTGGGACCTGACTCTACCCATCAGCGAGTCAACCCCAGCTCCAGGATGGCCGGGTCCAACAGCCTGAGACTCCAGGACATAACTCTGCCTGCCAGTGGGCAGGCACCAGTCCTAAATCACCACAATCCCACAGTCTGCCATGTCAGTACCCAGCCCATCACCAGCAGCTTGGCACCAACCCTGGACTTCCTGGGTCCCAGCCCTGCCCACCAACAGGCCAACATCAGCTCTAGAACACTCTGGGCTCCTCAGCCAGCCACCATGGAATCAAGAGCCATCCACCAAGGGGTCGATATCAGCCTCAGGACAGCCCAAACCTCACAGCCAGCCATGTCAGGAACCAGTCCCACCTACCAGCAGGGCAACACTAGATCCAGGACATCCAGCCCTACAACCATCCACCCTAGAATCAGCTTCCACGATGGGGCCACAAGGAGCCCCAGAACCCCCCAGGGATCTGCAGCCAGCTGCCCTGTGACTCAGCCCCACCCCACAGTGACGGACATTCTCCCCACAAGGCAGCGCCAGGGGCCAGACACACATTCCAGATTTCTCACAGCAGTGAGCCCACCACAACAGAAGGATGCATGCAGCCCACATCAGGGTCACCCCTAGAGCATACGTAGCTCTGTGGACCAAAGAGGGGTGTGCTGTTCAGACACACAGGAGGTCTCCTACAAAAGGCCACTTCTCCAAGGTCAGGAAACATAAACAACCTATAAAATACAAAGAAATAAAACCAGCAAATCTGGCAAAATAAGGTAACAAAGGAATATGTTCCAAATGAAGAAACAAGATAAAAGCCCAGAAGAAGATGCACACACGCATGCACACATATATACAACAGAATATTACTTAAGTCATAAAAAAATGAAATCTTGTCATATGCAACAACATGGATTATCCTAGAAGGAATTATGCCATAAGAAATATGTCAGAGAAAAACAAATACTGTATGATTTCACTTATATGTGATCTCTAAAAAGCAAAATAAATGAGCAAACAGAACAAAACAAAACAAAGTTACAGATACAGAGAACAAACAAGTGGTTGCCAGATGGCTGGGGATTAGTGGGATCAGGGAGAAAAGAAATAGGTGAGGAAATTTAAGAAGTAAAAACTTCTAGTTGCAAAATAAATGAGTCACAGGGATGAGATGTACAATGTGAGGAATAAAATCAATAATTACATAATATCTTTGCAAGGTATTTGTAAACAGACTTAGAATGGTGATCATTTTGAAATAGGCAGAAATATGAGATTGCTCTGTTGTATAATAGGGATTAAAATGGTGTTTTAGGTCAATTATACTTCACACACACACACATAGAAAAAGAGATGAAATTTGTGGTGACCAGAGGCAGGGGGTGGAATTAGATGAAGGTGGTCAAAAGGTAAAACATGATAAATACAGTTAACACTGCTACACGTTATATATGGAAGTTGCTAAAGAGACCCTGATGCTGGAAAAGATTGAAGGCAGGAGGAAAAGGGGACAATAGAGGATGAGATGGCTGGATGGCATCAGCGACTCAATGGACATGAGTTTGAGCAAGACCTGGGAGATGGTGAAAGACAGGGAAGCCTGGCGTGCTACAGTCCATGGGGTGGCAAAGAGTCAGACATGACTGAGCAACGTAACAAGAACAAAAGAGAGTAAATCCTGTTCTCATCATAAGGAAAAGGTTTTATTCCCCATTTGTTTAATTTTGTACCTATATGAGATAAGGAATGTTCACTAAACCTAATGCTTTATGATAATCACTTCATGACATATGTAAGTCAAGTCATTAAGTGGTACATTTTAAACTTATACAGTGCTGTATGCCAACTATATAACAATAAAAAAATAAGCCATAAACAAATGGATGCTAAATGGATAGAACAACAATAATCCCAAGAATGGGGTATGGTTGTCACTCATCAAGAATTTCAGTAGATTTCTAGGAGACAAAACAGATACAAGTAAGTTGATGATGTAAGTCCAACTCTGAAGGCTGAAGAAGACCAAAGTCCCAGTTTGAAAACAGGCAGGCAGAGAGAAATAATTATTTTCTACTGAAATTTTTATTCTGTTCAGGTCTTTAGTGGATTGGATGTGGCCTGGCCACACTGGGGAAGACAAGGGCCTTCACTGTTGGAAACACCCTCATAAACACGTCTAGAGATAAAGTTTTACCAAACACTCGGGCATTTCATGTCCCAGTCAAGTTGACACATTAAAATTAACCATCACACTATTTAATCAATCTCCAGGAAAACCCAAAGAAAATAGGGGAGACAAAAACAAGGACATTAGAGGAAGCTTTAGCCTCTAACCCCATAACCATAGCAAACACGGCCTAACTGCTAGCCAGATAAATATAAAACAGTCCCTTAAAGGCCTGTACACTTGTTCTTTTACCCAGTACATCATGTCTGGCTTTCAAAAAAAAATATGAAGTATACTAAAAGGCAAAAACAAATAAACACAAGAACACCACAGTTTGAAGAGATGGAGCAAGCATCAGCACCAGAATCAGATACAACAGAGATTTTGGAAAGCTCAGACTGGGAATGCAAAACCCCTATGATTAATATAAGGGGCTTCCCTGATAGCTCAGTTGGTAAAGAATCCGGCCGCAATGCAGAAGACGCCGGTTCAATTCCTGGGTTGGGAAGATTCGCTGGAGAAGGGGTAGGCTACCCATCCAGTATTCTTGGGCTTCCCTGGTGGCTCAGCTGGTAAAGAATCCACCTGAATGCAGGAGACCTGGGTTTGATCCCTGGTTTGGGAAGATCCCCTGGAGAAGGGAAAGGCTACCCATTGCAGTATTCTGGCCTGGAGAATTCCATGGACTGCATAGCACACGGGGTCACAAAGAGTCGGACATGACTGAGCAATTTTCACTTTCACTTTTTTCATGATTAATACAGCGGGCTCTGGTAGGAAAAAAAAATAGAAAACATTCAAGAACAGATGGGTAATGTAAGCAGAGAGATGGAAACACTACGAAAGAAAAGAAAATGATAGGAATAAACAACACTTTAACAGAAATGAAGAATGTCTTTGAACTCAGCCAAGAAAAAAAAAATCAGTGAACTTGAAAATATGGCAGTAGAAAGTTCCAAACTTGAATATAAATAGAAAAAAAGAATTTGAAATATGGAAAAGAATATCCAGAACTGTGTCATAATTACCAGAGTTGTCACATACATATAATAGGAATTTCAGAAGGAGAAGAAAAAGCAAAAGGACAGAAGAAATATTTGAGGTGATAATGGCTAAGAATTTTCCAAGATTAATGATAAACTACAAACCCAACTCAAAGAATACCAAGCAGGACAAATACCAAAAAAATGAAAAAGCTATACCTGAGGATATTATATTCAAACTGCATTAAAAGAAAGACAAAAAGAAAATCTTGGAGAAAGGAAAACAAGCCAAAAAAAAAAAAACCTTGGAAAACAAAAACTATACAGAAGAATCATAACTTCAAAATGTTACAAGCTAAAATGTGCATAATTTTGAGAAATTGCTGATGTATAAGAAAAAAATACTCCACTTGGCCTGGACACTATATTCTCCCTCAAGTGGCATAGATAAGGTAATGGTACTTGACCCTCAGAGAAGGAAATGGAAACATGTTAACATAGTCATAATGATGAAAAGGCTTCTAGTTGATTTTCAGATTTAAGAATTAACCAATAGAAATAATAAGATTAATTATGTTTACATAATATATTGTGAATGTCTTAAATATAAAAAAATGCTAAAGGTAGAGATATAGCAGTCAGAAATTGAGCAATGGGAAGAGCAATATGTAAAAAAAATTCACACATTTGTGTCTCTTTTGCTGTCTCACATGTAGGGCTAACATTACCATCTTTCTAAATTCCATATTTATGCGTTAGTATACTGTATTGGTGTTTTTCTTTCTGACTTACTTCAACTCTGTATAATAGGCTCCAGTTTCATCTACCTCATTAGAACTGATTCAAATGAATTCTTTTTAATGGCTGAGTAATATTCCATGGTGTATATGTACCACAGCTTCCTTATCCATTCATCTGCTGATGGGCATCTAGGTTCCTTCCATGTCCTGGCTATTATAAACAGTGCTGCGATGAACATTGGGGTGCACGTGTCTCTTTCAGATCTGGTTTCCTCGGTGTGTATGCCCAGAATGGTATTGCTGGGTCATATGGCAGTTCTAATTTCAGTTTTTTAAGGAATCTCCACACTCTTCTCCATAGTGGCTGTACTAGTTTGCATTCTCACCAACAGTGTAAGAGGGTTCCCTTTTCTCCACACCCTCTCCAGCATTTACTGCTTGTAGACTTTTGGATAGCAGCCATCCTGACTGGGGTGTAATGGTACCTCCAATTAAAATAAATAAATTTATATTTTAAAAATAATTAAAAATAAATAAATAAAATATAAAAAATTTTAAAAATTCACACAAAAATATGTATCTTACAGAGGAGAGATTCAGAAGAGACTATTGAAAGTGGATACAAAAAATATATAGATGTATAAAAAAATTGATAGATGGACAGATAGGTATATATGACTGGAAGCTAGAAGAAAAACCAATAGAATGTTATCATGCCTGATTAATTAGAAAAAATAGAAAGAAGAAAAAGGGGCAAAGACACAGGTGTTGTATAAGAGAGATAAAGTCTTACCCTTAGGAAAATATATAATATCAGTAACTATTCTCAATCGTAAATCAAAAAGTAAAAAAAGCACATTATTTAGAATTATGGACATAATGTCTAGGAGAACAAAAAACAGAAACAATTAAATTGGTTGCCTCTGGTGAGTAAGACTAAAGCTAGGGTAAAAAAAGGGCAAAAAGATTATTTATTATAACCTATTCTGCCTTTTTTATCTTTAACATAGACATAGATTTCTCTGATAAAAATAAAACTTTAATGACTTTAAAAAGAAACTTTTAAAATAAATTCTAAACCTTTAATAGTATAAAAATCCTTTCGTGAGAAACCCAGCAAAGGTGCTTTTCAATGGACCTCATTCATCTAAGCTAGCAGCACAGAACCCTACCAGAGAGCATGATGCCTCTAGGTAGTTGGTCTTTTTACTACAACTTCAAACACCCAAAGAAGATAAAACACACTTGACATATCTCTTAGCATAATGTGTTCACTACTGAGGAAAAAAAAAAAAAAGCTACCTGTAAAGTAGTGAGAGAAGATGTCCCACAGCAAAAACACTTCTCAACAAAGCATACTAAGAAAGGAAAGATTAACACTGGATTTTGCCAGTCAGGATGAATAAAACCTAAAAGGGGGGGTGGGGGGAAACCTAGAGCTGTGCGATATAGGATTGTATCATGGAGTGCGTTCCAACTGAAGCAGGTATTTGTGCATCAAGAATGGGAATGTAATCAGCATGCTTTCACTTCTTGAAATCTGAAGATTGTTATAAATTTAGAATTATCAGTGAACTGTCATAACGAAACAAGTTCTAGTGCCAAACCTGTAGTGGGCATTCAGGTTTGCCAACAGAAAAGACAAGAAAAAAGGATTTAGGGTTCAAGGACCCAGATTCAAGACCATGCTTTGCAACTTATTAAGTATGGGACATTGGTAAAATCACATACTTCTCTGAAACTTCCTTCTCTTTTCTCTCTGTATCTCCATTTCTATCTTTAGTAGAGATAATAGTAACAATAGTAAGAGCAGTAGCAACAATAACAACAAGGAAAAAACCTAACCAACCCAATATATCTGCTAGGTCTATTCTCACAATAATATGGTGTCCCAGTTAATTTTATATGTTGATTTGACTGGCCACAGTGCATCCAGATTAAACATTATTTGTAGAGTCTGTAGGAATGCTTCCAGATTAGTGTAGCTTTGAATTGAACAGACTTTGTAAAGTAGACTGCCCATTCTCATGTGGGTGGGCATCATCCAATCATTCCAGGGCCTAAATAGAACAAAAAGGCAGAGTAAAGACAAAATTGCTCATTTTTCCTGCCTCATGGATTGAACTGGGACATCACATTTCATATTCTCTGGCCTTCAGACTGGGATTTACATGATCCACTCCCCTGGTTCTCAGGGCTTTGGACTGAATTACACCTAGGTTTCCTGAAGACCCAAGAGATAAGCAGATGGCAGATCCTGGGACTTCTAAGCCTCCATAAAAACTTGAACGAATTCCATATAATAAATGTCCTTTTTTTCCTACTGGGTGTGTTTCTTTCCAGAACCCCGACTAACATAAAAGAGATATGGGCTTAAAACTTTTAAAGGTTATGCAAGAATCAGTCATGATAATTGTCATCCAGGAGCAAGTCCCTTCTTCCCATGCTGTGGTTGATGCTGTGCATCTATCCCTACTGGGAGCTGGATAACTGAGGCAAGCATAAATAATAAATAATATTATTTTTTTTTTAAAAAGTCCAGTTCAGCACAAGCAATGTAACTGCATTGTTTCATTCCAACATTCTCCTGACTTTAACAGTTACAGGGAGACTGACAGAGCCACACAGTGGCTGCCTGCCAAAGAGAGCAGGACAAGGAGAGAAGGAGGTCATGACAGCAGCAGCTAGCTTGAGACACCACCGTATTAACTGATCACCATCTATTTGTAAATTCTGACCTACTGAATGCAACTCTTGCATATAATTTTCTGCTTATACCTGCAGAGTACTATAAGAATGACAAAGAAACATAAATGGTATAACTAATCTGTCACAATAGCCTAGAAACAGAGTTGACAAAACATTTTCTCATGTGTCCTTGAGAAATTGATAATTTCGAGGGATGGGTAGAAAATTTTGATCAAAAGAGAAATTTATCATATATATGGAAGAGTTAAATGAGATGGTGAAATAAGTTTTTAACATGGAGTTGGTAACAGGTTTTACAGAAGAAAAGTTATAATTGCAACTTTTGGGCTTATACTTATTTAGCAGAAATAAAATGTGTTGTGCATGATTTCTAGGAAACGTGTACCATTTAGCAAGGCACTGGGAGCACAACCAAAATATAGAAAAAAGTTAAAGACAGAGGATTTATATTTCTATGTCCTTAAATATTAGGTGAGTCAAGAACATAAGTGTAAGTTTAACTAATTAGGGCAGAAGTTTCAGTGTAATGGTTAAGGATATGCTGCAGGAATGGATAAGTCCCACAACTTCAGTGGAACAACGTGATAAAGCCTTATTTCTCACATAAAATCTGCTGTGGTTCCACGTAAATCTCCAAGACTCTGTGCTTCCTGTGGTATCTCAGTGATAAGGTTATTTTCATCTTATGTCTACCATCAACATGCCAGAGAAAAAGAGAGCTTAAAACAATTGTTTAAACAATTCAATGCTTTGACCCAAAAGCAACTCAAGTCACCTCCACTCATAACCCTTTGCCGTAATTAATCATATGACCCTGCCCAACCTAAAAGAAGTGTTGAACGCCACTTTTCAAGGTGTCTGGAATAAACAAAAGAACAAATATTCATGAACACTACTAAAGCTTCAATGAACAGGCACCATCCATTCCCTACTATTCCGTTTACTGATTACTCTCTCCCATTAGTGATAGTAATATGTAGATGAAGTAAACAGAAATTAGTGGCAAAACACAAGGTCTAACTAGTTCAGTTTGGAGGGAAGGTCTGGAGAGAAGTCTGGATTAAGAACCCAACGGATGAAGGGAATCTTGAATAATGAAGATATGTTAGAATTTTCAGAGATAACTATGACTGGTGTAGATAAATCGAGAGTTCCTGAACCCATGATTCATCTCCTCTTTATCACTACCTTGACAGAGCTCATTCATGAGTTGTTGACAAACAAGGACTCTTATGCTTGGAGTACTCACTCAGCACCTTGCTTCCACCAAGGGCAACTTAGGCCACCCAGAAGGAATGAGAAGCCATCACCGATGAGTCATAAAGGAAAAAGTAAACAGGACAAAATGGGAAGCTGAAATACAGGATGATGTTACTTTGCACAGGAAATTTTTGAGGGCAAGGTGATGAAAGCATACCCCCAAAATGAAAATAAACAAGAGTTTACAGAATTTTCTCAATTGCAGTACCTGCTGTCTGTGATCAGTTGCCTCCAGGCTCCAGCACAAATCTCCCTGAATGACATTTCAAGGAAAAAAATTTGAATAATTTAGGTAACTGGACTTGGTTTCATTTGTTTGGGGATATATGGTCAGGAGTTTGCTTCAGTTTGTGTGGCTGATAAGAAAGGAGGATTTGGGGTTTGTGTTGGATATTTTCTGTATTATGCTTGTAAATGCTGCATTTATATACCAGTAGCTTTTATGGAAGTTTCTGATTCAAGGTCATTGATTTATACTGATATCAGTAGCATTTTTGAGCTATCAGTCAGCTCAGTTCAGTCGCTCAGTCATGTCCGACTCTTTGCAACGCCATGAATCGCAGCACGCTAGGCCTCCCTGTCCATCACCAACTCCAGGAGTTTACTCAAACCCATGTCCATCGAGTCAGTGATGCCATTCAGCCATCTCATCCTCTGTCGTCCCATTCTCCTCCTGCCCCCAATCCCTCCCAGCATCCGGGTCTTTTCCAATGAGTCAACTCGTCGCATGAGGTGGCCAAAGTACTGGAGTTTCAGCTTCAGCATCAGTCCTTCCAATGAACACCCAGGACTAATCTCCTTTACGATGGACTGATTGGATCTCCTTGCAGTCCAAGGGACTCTCAAGAGTCTTCTCCAAAAAAAAAAAAAAAAAGAGTCTTCTCCAACACCACAGTTCAAAAGCATCAATTTTTCGGTGCTCAGCTTTCTTCACAGTCCAACTCTCACATCCATACATGACCACTGGAAAAACCATAGCCTTGACCAGACAGACCTTTGTTGGCAAAGTAATGTCTCTGCTTTTTAATATGCTATCTAAGTAGGTCATAACTTTCCTTCCAAGGAGTAAGTGTCTTTTAATTTCATGGCTGCAATCACCATCTGCAGTGATTTTGGAGCCCAAAAAATTAAAGTCTGACACTGTTTCCACTGTCTCCCCATCTATTTCCCATGAAGTGATGGAACCAGATGCCATGATCTTAGTTTTCTGAATGTTGAGTTTTAAGCCAACTTTTTCACTCTCCTCTTTCACTTTCATCAAGAGGCTTTTTGAGCTATGAGGGTATACAAAAATGGGTTACAGGTTATATCACTAAATTTCCTTCTAACTCCTAAGGCATAAGTCTATCTCTTTTAGCCTTGGTTTTTAATATCTTTCGCAAAGGCAGGAAGCCCTTTTATAAAAACTCTTTCTTTAGAAAAGAAAAAAATAGTGATTTTCATAGAAGTGGGCTTTTTCGCTCATATTCAGATTTCACAGAAGAGGGCTCTTTCACTCATATTCAGAACATCACTCATTGGCCTCTAGGGCCATTTCTGTTATGGACGGGGAAACAAAACTTGACACGAGGGAGAGCCACCTAGTGAAACATGAAGATCATCACAGGCACAGTCCCACTGAAATAGCACCCTTTTTTAAAATACCCAATAGGGAAGTAGAAGTTACAAATTGACTCCTATCATATTCTGCCTCCCACCTGTTTTATAATTAAGAAAGCTACTTGACTTTTACTAGGCTTCAATTTCTTTACCAGTGTCTTACAATTTTTTTTAAATTCATTCTTTACCAGTGAATAAGATGGTTTCTGTGACTGCTTACTACAGCAAAAATCTACACAGCAAAATTCATGATGTGGGACCACCAAAAGAAGCATGTGGATTAATCACTAACATCCTCCCTTTCTTGTAAATCAATATAAACTACCATTTCAAAATGAGACTCCTGGCTTCTTAGCATGACAGTGGTGGTCTTAAGGGATCTGCGGAGCCATGACGCTCTCGGGAGGCCTGGTGTCTTGCCTGAGCCTAGTAAATTACATCTAGGAAGAAGCCCAGGAAGAAGCAGAAATAGAGTATTGGGAAGGTACCTGGACTAAGGAAAGGTTTAAGGCCATTGGAACATCTGATACTTCTAAAGTTCTCTCCATCTTTTGAAACCAACACTCAGACCTCAGACAGAGGCAACAACTGAGGTTCCTATGACATCCTCTGTGCTTGGTATTTATTCCCTCATTCTATTTTTTCCTTCTCTTTACTATCATCAAACATGATTTTTCAGGGACTTCACTGACAGTCCAGTGGTTAAGACTTCACCTTCAAATGCATCTAGTGAGGGGTCGATCGCTGGTTGGGGAGCTAAGATCCTACATGCCTCGTGGCAAAGAAAAAAAAAAATTAAAAAGCAGAAACAATATTGTAACAAATTCAATAAAGACTTTAAAAAATGGTGTACATCAAAGAAAATCTTAAAAAATAAAAAGTATGATTTGCCAATGGCTTTCCCCTTTATTTATCCCCCAAACTATTGATATCTATTGGTCCTGCCATGCTAGGATTCAGAAAATTATAAGGCACATTTTAGTTCTAATAAGTCATTCTCTTTTATCCTTAAACCCATTTTGGAGCCTCAAGAAGGCTGCGACTCTCAATTTAAAAATTGCTATGACTAACAAACTCCAAATTTCTCACTATGTTCAGCAAGGGTTCATTAACAAGTAAACTCAAAGCCTGACAGGTTATTGCCTTTATACAAATGACCTTATTAACCAGCATTGTTAACAATGTATTTGGTAGGCACTGAGCCTTTCCTTAAGGAAGTTCCTACATAACCAGACTATCTAAATTAATAGATTTCTGCTGAACTGTTTACATGTTATTACTGGTAAATCTCATTAGCCAGTCAACAAATGCACTAAATTATCAAAACAAATAACCTGAACCAAACATAATAAGTATATGTTGCATAGATACTCTCCTCATTATAACTGGGTACTTTCAGTTAATAAAAATATATTTGATCCTATGTCTCACTAATCTGTAACAGCTTCTTTATCTACTACATTGTATTTGCTCATCAAATATTCACAAAATGCCCTCCAGACACCCTTTTTGCTTTCTTATTGCTTAAAAGAAGTATCAGTATTAACTTTGACATTTTGTTACTTCATTCCTCCAGCCAACATTCATCAAGCACTTCTTTGGGCTAAGCACCAGGTAACCCTTCCCTGAACAACTGCAGTCTCCTCCTCACTTGTTCACCCACAATAACCTTGAATCTTGCAGATTATTTTCCACATGGAAGCCTGAGGCTGAGGCTTCCCAAGCCTCTTAGGACAAAGACCAAAATGCTTATTTTGGGCCACAAGGCTCTTCATGGTCTGGCCTCTACCTATCTTTCCAGCATCATTTAGCACCACATTTTCTCTCACTTTCTATATGTCAGTCACAACCATGTTCTATCAAACCCTCATACTTGCCAGATATTCTACTGTCCCCTGGTCTGTGAAAATATTATCTGTTCTCCCTCAAACACCCTCCCATCACCTTTCAAGAACTGATTCCTAATCATCTTTCAAAATTCAGACCAAGTACCACCTCATTAGCAAACTCTTAGCTGACCTTTCTGAGTGGACCAATTATCCCTAGTACACACTCTCAATACAACCTTTGTCTAAATTATCACATTTGTAATGCCAAATTTATTTCTGTCATAATTTAATGTCTGTCTGCCCTACTAAACTCAAAATTCCACAAGTCAGGATTGTCATTCTATCTCCATTTAAAAGCGTAATGACAGGTACATAATCAACTCTCAATACATATGTATTGAATGAATGAATAAACAATAAATATCAGGATATACAAAATGTTTGAAACATCTGTATTATTAAAGAAAATAAAAACAAAGCTCTTCAAAAAATAGCAGACTAGGTACAGTGAAAATTGGTCACTTATGGAGGTTCAAAGACCTTTGGACACCCTCCATTTTAATAACGCTCCATATTGTTGACCCTCACCTTTCTCAAGTTGAATCCAAAATTTATATTTCCCAGAATCCCATTATTTTAGTACATAGACTTATAACTAGTTATGATCAAACAGATGCACCAACAAGAGACTTGGAAGGCAGATTTGAAGATTATGAGCACCAGGATCTTCTCACATAAACAACTGCAGAGGCATTCGATATTCCACAGCAGAGTGGGTGTTCTGATGCTGGATCTTTGCCTTGTTGGTGTTGAGGAACAGGGAGAGGCAGCAGTGGGATTTCTACAAGGCTGAGTTCAGAGGAGCTGGGGCATTGCTCTTAGCTTTTTACTTCTGACTGTACAGCCTTCACTAAAGACAGTTTCCTGGCATTCCTTAGAAACTGCATAAGCTAACTAATTCCCTTTCAGCTTCAGCCAGCTGAAACAGATTCTTTGATCTATCCAGAAACTCTAAACTGATACCCTTGAAAAAAACCTTTGCAACATGTGCATTGCAAACAAAGCTTTCCACACAAAAAGCTCACACAAATCTAATTTATAAATATACACAACCCAAAAGAATATGGATAAGACAATTCTCAGAAGCACACTGGTCATTAATCAAAAACATGCTCAACTTTACATATGATCAGGGAAATACAAATTAAAACTATCATGGAATATTGTATTTTTATCTTAGATAAACTCAGACTTAGATAAATTTAGATAAATTCAGACTCTTAGATAAACTCTTAGATAAACTCAGACTTAGATAAATGAATAAGGACAAATATCCATCATAGAAAGTGATACATTATTTATTTGGAAGAAGGGAATGTGTATAGTCATATATTTAAGCATTCTCATTATGGTGCAAACAATACAGTTACATAATATTATTAATATTATTTAAAATTATTCCTGGAAGTTCTAGGTAATGTGATAAGAATAACAAAAAGAGTAAGAAGTATCAGTGTTGGAAATCAATAGCTTTGATATGTTTCACTTGCATATGATTTAATTTTTTACCTAGAAGAGTCAGGACCATCAAGTGTTCTAATTATTAAGAGTTTAATGAGGCAGTCATATATAAGGTAAAAAAATTTTTAAATCAGCCTTTTCTATAATTCATAATTAGAAATGATAATGAAAACAAAACTCCATATCCAAAAGCATTGAAGTCACTATAAAACATAGAAAAGACTAAGAAAAAGGTATAAAAAGCCTCATTAAAAAAAAACTATAAAAAAGAACTGATATACGTTAAGAAGAAAATTTAGATATACAGCATAAAGGCAAAGATATGTTCATGGATGTTTATTGTATCAACGTTCATGTAACCAAAAAAACTGGAAGCAAATGTTCATCTATAGGAAATACAATCTGCTTTGCAATACATCAACAGGATGAATCCTCTTCAAAAGAAAACAAAACAAACAAAAATCTGTTAAAAAGAATGATATAGAAACTCATAGAAACAGAAAGTAAAGTGGTAGTTATCGAAGCCTAGGGAGTGAGGAGTGGAGTAAAATGGGAGATATTGGTCAGAAGGTACAAACTTCCAATTAAGTTTTAGGGATCTATTGTACAACACAGTGATCATAGCTAATAATGAGGAATTGTACACTTGAAAACTGCCATGTGAGTGTATCTTTTACAAGTTCTTACCACAAAAAAGAAATGGTAATTATATGCCGTGATGGAGATGTTAGCTAATACTACAGTGGCAATCATTCTGCAACATGTAAGTGTATCAAGTCAATGCAGTGGACACCTTCAACTTACATAATGTTATATGTCAATTATGCCTGAAGGGGGGACAGAATAAGGTAGTTCTATAAGTACCACCAACATGAAATATTGCCAGCCAAATTTTTGTTATAACAAAATGTGATCTGTTGTATTGTTTAAAAGAAATGCCTGACTGTACATACTAATACATAGAATACAGATATAACCCTCAAAGATATTGTATCAGACACCTCTTGTGCACATCTTAAATCACCCCAGCACTCCCAGCCTTTTCCCATAGCCACTGCTGCTTCTACACCGTCTTTGACCAGCCTTGCACAGGCACAAGGGGACCAGACCTCATTTCAGTCCACATCAGGTATACCTAAGCTTCCTGTCCCAGGGTAAAACTCTGAGCAGCATTTTCTATGGCTCCTTAGACTCTCAGGGAACAAAGAGACAAGACAGAAACTCTCGCTTTTTGCTTTACACACTGTATATGATTCAAACTTATTCTCTTTTAAAAAAGCATTCACCTTTACAATTTATAAAAGTGTAGAGAATCAATAGTACAATCACAAATTCAATAAAAGTGTGTGGAAGGGGGAATAATCTAGCCAGATGGATGGCCAGGATGAATAGATATTTTGTGGCACTATTTATAAAGACTCAAAACACAAGAGTAACAGGATTATCAGGGATGATGAAGTTCAATTTTAAGCACAGTGAATGTGAGGCAACAACATCCAGGAAATAATGCAATAGTATGAACATTATTTTACCATGATCTAGCCATATAAAAGAAGGGCTCAGGGTATTTAATCATATATAAAGAGTCTCGTTATTAATTCTATTTAAATAAGACAGGCAAAATATGAGTTTTCAAGCAACCTGTTAAAACAAAACTTAGTAAAATATTAGTTTTTAAGCAACAAGCAAAATTAATTATATCATAAGATTTTGAAGGCAAAATTTATAAAACTAAAAAATACAATTTGTTCTACTTTTACAATTCTGATCTAATGGGAAAACTTTTATCATTTAATTCTTAACCTTGACTGTCACTTGATATAGTATCTGAAACCACTGCACTATACTGTGTGGTTTAAATACAGCAATGTATTCTACTCAGTTGTTGAAGCAAGGTTTCCAAAGCTGGACTTCATGGATTTTAGAAGCTGAATATTGATCCACTCAGTTTGACCCCAAGCACCTACTCCCTTTATTCCAATTACCCAGATGTTATCATTTTCTATGTATGCCATGAAGTGAAAAGTTTAAACTCACTGGATTGAAATACTCTAAATGAATAAAATTATATACTGTTTTATGAACCCACTAAAGATATTTTTCCATTCATTTGTCTGAATAGCACATCAAAAATGCTATTAAGCTACCAAATAAAATATGAGACATATATCTTACTGCACACCTACTACATTTTTATCTATTTTTTATAGAAGTAAATATAAACATATATTTTTCCAACACAGTACTTCACAGAATCATGAGATGGGGACAATGATATTCAAAAGATCCTTCTTGCTGGCATTTCCTTTGTCACCTTTTTATTGCAGGCTAAACTAAAATTAACTTTCCCTTTCACACCTACAAAACATTACCACCTTGCTTTGATGTGTCAAAGAAACAATTAAAACTCACTTTGACATGACTAAATGTTTGGCATGTACTGAAGTCATTTGAGACAAGACCGTTTTTTTGTATATGGTGAAAAAAGTCAAGAATAGTTTCAGTCCTTCCTGTCCAACAATCTAAGCCATCACCATCATCCCCTTTCTAGATAACTAGTGAACCTCATAGTTCAGTAGGTAAAGAATCCATCTGCAATGCAGGAGACCCCAGTTCGATTCCTAGGTTGGGAAGATCCAGTGGAGAAGGAATAGGCTACCCACTCCAGTATTCTTGGGCTTCCCTTGTAGCTCAGCTTGTAAAGAATCCGCCTGCAATGCAGGAGACCTGGGTTCGATCCCTGGGTTGGGAAGATCCCCTGGAGAAGGGAAAGGCTACCACTCCAGTATTCTGGGTGGAGAATTCCATGGACTGTAGTCCATGGGGTCACAAAGAGTTGGACACGACGGAGCGGCTTTCACTTTCACTTTCAGTGAACCTCAAACTCTTTCTGCTTCATCCCATCAAAATAAATTCTTAGGACATTACCTAATAAATTCATTTAAGACAAGATAAAAATTTGTGGTAATGCCAATAACTATCTCCCCTAAGTATATCTTTATTTTTGTAAGAGAAAAACCTTAACAATTCTTTCAGATATTAGTATTAGGCTGATCAAGTATTCTACACAAAAGAAATCTTTTCAAATCCCCAAGTCTGGACTAGTTAGGTAGCTAAATGACCAATCCATTATTCCTATAAATGTATAGTTTAAGACAGTAAAAACACTAGATGGAAGGAGCTATTATTTTCTTCAAAGGGAAAACGAATTTGTGCCCAACTAGCTGTTCATCTTGAATTAGCTACTTTCCTGTCATTCGTGGTCTGACTACTTTTTCCATATCCCAAACCTGAAGTCATCAATATCACCCAGAATTGCTCATTGGGTGCTTTTTTTGTTGTTGTATAATAATACAGTAACTAGGACCACTAGTCACTGTGTCTACAAGAGAATTGAAAATCTAATACATACATGCTCACTCCACAGCTTGACCACCAAAGGATTATAAATATTTTATTTTTCCATTCCACAACCATGAAAATTAAGAAACCATGCATATTTAGTGCTATTTCTCTTTGAAATACACCACTCTTTACATAGATTCTGTACATAAAGCAGTGAGACATATAAAAAGTTTCTGTCTCTTGCACACAGGTTAGCAGAAAACAAAAATGTGGTTTTGACTCACAGACATAGAAGGGCAGTTGTTAATGGTAACTGAGAAGTAAGAAAAAAGAAGTGAACCACTAAACTTATTAACTCAAATACTAACTTATGTCTTATTCAACCTTCATAAAATACTTTTCAAGAAAAAAGATAACATACAAAGTGTTCAAATACCAAATTTTGGACTGTGAGTTCTGTTTCCCCTACAACTATGAATTGCCTTTAGGAGTCTTTTCATTGAGGGAGACAGAGATATTTGACTTTCCATGACCTGGGCTTCTACTGGGTGGGTGAGTCTTCCACTCCACCTGCTCCACCCAGAAGAAACATTCAGAGTAAACAATTTTTACTCTAGCCCCTCACTGGCTCCATATAAGGAGCTTTCCATACAAGAAGGTCACAAGATCAGATTTAGAAATGAGGGGGAAAGCAGTAGAAGTCACATTTGCCTTTGGATTCAAGTTGCATGTTCCATTCCAACTTGAATACTAATAAACCTGCTGTTCTCTCTCTCTCACTGGGACAAGAGATGAATAACAATATTCTCCAACACACTTCTAAACTGGAGTAAATAAAGGATAATTCAAGCTTTTAGTTTTACACTTCAGAGTTGAAACAGGAGGGAAGGGGGCAGGGCACAACCATTAAGAGAATGACATGGCCACAGGACATCACGAAAACTGGTTAGAACCAACTAGGTCTAAGATGGCGGATGATTCCTTGAGCTTCATTATCTTCCCATTGTAATACATTAGCATATGCAAAATGGGGCACCCATCAGCTCCATGACAGTTCTGAGGCCAACCATAAAAGGCCAAAAAGTGGGTGGTGGCCCAATTCCTGGAAGTCTCCACTCCTAAAATAACTGGAACAAGTCTTCTGCTCATTAGCCTATGAAATTACCCAGCCCATAAAAACTCACTGTGCCATATTTGGAGTCTCTCTCTCACCGAGATGGCCCACACCATCTGTGAAGTGTTTTCTCTCAAAATAAACCCAGTTCTTACCTATCACCTCATCTCCAAATTCTTCCACAACAAAGCAAGAACCTTAAATTCACCAGCAGCATGATTGCAAAGCCAGGCAGGAGAATCTGCTAAACCCCAGCCTCTCCTCTCGCCTCTCTTGCACTTGAGAGTCACTCCCTTACTTTCCACAGTTACTCTCCCAGTCTCTCCCTACCTCACTCTTAATTTCCACCCTTTTCTTGTGCCTTACTCTGTTGGAAATAGAGAAAAAGAAATCTGCCAGGTATTTTCTCCCATCCAAGTACTAACCAGGCCTGACCCTGCTTAGCTTCCGAGGTCAGAGGAGATCAGGCACATTCATGGTGGTAAGGCCATAGACTGCCAGGCATTTTCTAACCTTGCCCACTAGATGTTCCACTTTTATTACATATGTGCAGAGCATGTCAGGGAACGTTTCCAGGCATCTTACAGGCAGCTAGGGACCTGAACCACAGGATCTTTGCCCTCTGGGTTTGCCTCATGCTCAGTCACTTCAGCGCGGGGGATTTTCCCAAGCAAGAATACTGGAGTGGGTTGCCATGCTCTCCTCCAGGGGATTTTCCAGACCCAGGGATTAAACCCACATCTCCTGCACTGTAGGCGGATTATTTACCACTGAGCCACCGCCACCATGGAGCTTCCAGTTTGCCTTATTCACCATTTAACTGTTAACAGGTTCAATACAGGGGCCCCTGGTGGCTCAGACGGTAAAGAGTCTGCCTGCAGTGTGGGAGACCTGGGTTCAATCCCTGTGTCAGGAGAGGGAACTGGCAACCCACTCCGACATTCTTTCCTGGAGAAACCCATGGACAGAGGAGCCTGGCAGGCTACAGTCCATGGGGTCGCAAGAGTCTGACATGACTGAGCGACTTCACTTTAACAGGCTCAATGGTGTACAAATACAAAATACAGCCTAACTCAGAGTTTCTACCACAGTTACGGCAGCTGCAGTCCCACTGGGAACTCCCTTGTAAGGTGGGTGTTAGGAGTGGTGGATGGTCTCACGATGTGTGGATGGGACTCATAGTGGGTCCAAGGTTAACTGCCCAACTTCTGGTGTTTGGTCGGACCCCTCCAGGGTCCACTCTGACTTCTCTGCCACCCTTCCTGGTTAGGGCGGGACAGGCAACCCATGCTGGGTGGGTCAGGCGCATGGCCCCACGCCCAGGATACATGCCTGAGCAATGATCCACATTTACTGTGTTCGAGGGGATGCCGCAGGGCCCTCCATCTCTCTAACTAGAGTCACAGGTCCCCCCAAATCAGCTGCCACATCTGCACCTGCACCCAGCCCGACTGTCTGCTGGGCAGAGCACCTGTGGGAAGGTGTGGGGAGAAGATGGCCCCAAGGCCCCAGGGGTACTACCCACAAAAGTGTATGTGTCACTTGCTCAGTCATGTCCGACTTCTGGCAACCCCATGGACTGTAGCCCACCAGGCTCCTCTGGCCATGGGATTCTCCAGGCAAGAATGCTGGAGTGGGTTGCCATTGCCCTCCTCCAGGGGATCTTCTGACCCAGGGATACAGCACGACTCTCTTACTTCTCCTGCATTGGCAGGTGAGTTCTTTAGCATTAGCACCGCCTGAGAAGCTGGAAAGGGAGGGAAAAGCGAAGTTTTTTCTTTTTTTTTATTTTTCACAAACCATCTCTGTTAATGGCCAGTGCTTGTTTTCTAAAACTTACCAGGTTTTTAGAGAAAAAGGCTGGGACTTGAAGCCCCTTTAAGTGGCTTCCCTTATGGTTTAAATAGGTCTTTGGCGGCTTCCTTTGTGGCTCAGATGGTAAAGAATCTGCCTGCAATGCAGGAGACCCAGGTTCAATCCCTGGGTTGGGAAGATCCTCTTGAGAAGGGAATAGCAACCCACTCCAATATTCTTGCCTGGAGAATTCCATGGACAAAGAGGCCTGGTGGGCTACATTCCATACGGTTGCACAAGAGTCAGGCATGACTGAGTGACTAACACACTTTTCATATTTTCAGAAACTGATTTCATGATCTCAATCTTTACATCTCCTCATATCCAGAAAAGGACTAAATCCCTTCATGATGACATCAACTCCTCATGACTAGCAGAAAACCTTTTGTAAAATAAGTGCTTGATTGCACTGAACTCCCCCTTTACCAAAATCATATATATTGACCTTCCCCTACTACCTCTTTGGAACAGTTTCTCAGAGCTATGTGAGGTACTCTGAACCGGCCTGCAGTCCTCATTTTTCCCCCAAATAAATCTTAACTTGCAGCTCTCACGTTGTGCATCTTTTTTTCAGTAGACAAAGGTATTGCCAAAATTAATTTGTAAAAGACTTCCATTTAATTGGCTGAAAGAAAAGTAAGTGCTTATAGCTTATATAAATATTCAGAAATATAAAACTGGTCAAAATGAATTTCAGGTTTATGTCATCTGGGAAATATTTAATACTAAACTATAATATTTGGTATTGAAGGTGGCTTAAGCTTGTTGGTCTGATTAATATAGACATATTTTTAGAGTCATCAGTGTTAAGTGTAAGTATGTCGGTTGTACCTAAGTTTACTAGAGACCAAATAAAACCTTATTCTCTCTGTTACACATTTGTCAATAATAAAAGTAATAAGGTAAAACACTTATAAGGAAAGCAGGATATGTGTTTTCAGTAAAGAAAGTATAAGGAATGGAATTGCAGGTTATTAAGAGAAAAGAAAGTCTGTTTTCTGATTGTTTCTGGATGAAGAAAAACAAAGTGATAGGTAGAGAAAGTGATGGAAGGTTTGTGGAAATTGGATCCTGGGAAAAAAGTTTTGTGCATGGTCAGGATTGAGTAAGTTTAGAATAAATTTAACTGAGTAAATGAATTTTAAAGGTAAGCTGATACAAAACCTGAATTTGGGTTTTCTCCTTGTTAGAAGCAGAAGTTTTCTTAACATGCTGAACCACCTTTATAACAAATTTTAAGTTTCTTTACCTTTTAAGTGATATAATCTGTATTTTCCTTTGAAATATTTTATTGTCACTTTGGTTAAGAAATTAGTATTGTCCCACAGTGACCTGTGGTCTTATTTGACCATGTATTTTAAAACTTTTTGACAAGCTTCCCAAATATCAAATTTTAATGAAAGTTCTTTTGATTTCCAGCTAAGTCCAGGATGCTTTAGGGGGTCCCTGAGGTATCTCAAAGAAAATTATTTAACTAGGATTATTTGGAATGTTAAATTAAATGTAATCATTCATAATTCTAGTTATTGTAACCAAGTTTCTTTATTGATTACAGTGTAATCAGATGTTTAACCATGCCTTTTAAGTTTTTTGTCATTTATAGATATTTTTGTACTCTAATGCTATTGCAAAAAGTGCTTCATCAACAAAGAGATTCGTAGAAAGGCTAAGGAAGCTGTTGTAACAGTTCCACATCAAAATGATGGCAATGAGCAGATTCCACCCCATACCCACTTAAAACAAGGAGTTCTCCTGCCTCTGGGACCCCCAGATCAGGCATCTAGAGATTTTATTCCCTGGCAGGCAGGGTCGATGCCCATACTTAGCCTTGAAACAGTTACAGAAGGAGGACTGTCATCCCTCTGCTTCATAAGAGTACGGGGGTAAAGTCTCTGAGGGAGCAACGAAACAAGAGGGAAGGGGACAGGGCACAATCTTTAAAAGAATGACATGGCCATAGGACAAGAAAAAAACCGGTTAAAACCGAAGATGGCGGAGGAATAGGACGGGGAGACCACTTTCTCTCCTACAAATTCATCGAAAGAATAATTGAACGCAGAGCAAACTTCAC
The DNA here is from genome assembly GCF_033118175.1 of Dama dama. NCBI lineage: Eukaryota > Metazoa > Chordata > Mammalia > Artiodactyla > Cervidae > Dama > Dama dama. Next base: position 36,763,649 of record NC_083689.1, read on the forward strand.
AGAACAACTCTGATCACTAGCTGAGGTCATCAGGCACCCAGAAAGGCAACCCATTGTCTTCAAAAGGAGGTAGGACAGAATATAAAAGATAAAGAGAGAGACAAAAGAGCTAAGGACGGAGATCTGTCCTGGGAAGGGAGTCTTAATAGAGGAAGTTTCCAGACACCAGGAAACCCTCGCACTGGCAGGTCTGGGGGAAGTGTTTGAATCTCAGAGGGCAACCTGACTGGGAGGGAAACAATAAATAAAACCCACAGATTACGAGCCTAAAAGCAACTCCCAGCAGAAAAGTATCCCAGACACCCACATCCGCCACCAGCAAGTGGGGGCGGAACGGAGAGGAGCGGGCGGTATTGCTCAGGGTAAGGACCGGGCCTGAGTGCCCTGAGGACAATCAGAGGGAGCTTTTGTGAGTTACCAACTTAAACTGTGGGAGAGCAAAAGAGAGAGAGAAAATTAACTGGCCCAAACACACTGCTGGCCGTTCGCAGAACAAAGGGACCGAGAAAGTCCAGAGAAGAGCTCACAGGCTGCTGACTGGCCCAGCCCCGCGGGAGGCAGGAGGCAGGAGGCAGTGGGGAGGGGAAAGGGGCAGGCTTGGCCCCAAGGACCGCATCCCCTACCGCACTGCAAACAGGCCTCCAGTTTCTAATCAAAGACCTCCTGAGATTCTGGATGGTCGACATCCGCCAGGAGGGTTGCGGCGAGACAGAGGGCGCAGGCACCCGACCAGCGCGGGCGGGGACTGGGGCTGGGGACGCGGAGGGCAGAAGGCGCGCGCACCCGACTGACGCCAGCGGAAACTGAGACTGGGACCGCGGAAGGGAGTAGGCACGCCGCACCCTGGGAGAGTGCGTCCATCAAGCCCCTGGCTGCCTGAGCCGCCCGGACAGGGAAGGCACAAAAAGCAGGCACAGCTTTTTCTTCCACGCTTTTGTGGAACACCCAAGGGCTGGAACCACGCGCAGCGCAGGGCACGCTCCATTATAGAGCAGCCGGGAGCCTGAGCAGCGTAAACGGGGAAAGCAGCGCCAACCTCTCCCCTCAGCGCGACGGAACTAGCTACCTGAATAAGAGTCCACCTCCGCCCGCCTGTGTCAGGGCGGAAATGAGGCTCTGAAGAGACCGGCAAACAGAAGCCAAATAAACAAAGGGAACCGCTTCAGAAGGGACTAGTGCAACAGATTAAAATCCCTCTAGAAAACACCGACTACACCGGAAGGGGCCTGTAGATATCGAGAAGTGTAAGCTGGAACGAGGAGCTATCTGAAACTGATCCGAATCCACAATGACCACAACAGCGCCAGAGAAATTCCTAGATATATTTTTACTTTTTTTTTTTTAATGAAAAGAAAAATTTTTTTCTTTTTTTTCTCTTTTCTTTTAAAATTCCCTATTACTCCCCCATTACTCCTTAATTTTGATTTTCATAGATTTTTACGATTTTTTTAATTAGGAAAAAAATTTTTTTTACTTTTTTTTCTTCTTTTTTTTTTCTTTTTCTCTTCTATTTTCTATTTTTCTTTTTCTCTTATTTCTTTTTAAATTCCTCTATTACTCCTCTACTACTCCTTAATTTTCATTTCCATTACATTATAACCTTACAAAAAAAAAAAGAGAAGCCCTATTTTTAAACCGAACTTCATATATATTTCTAAAATTTTTTTGTGTGTTTTAGTTTTTGTTTTTAATATAGTATTTTTAAGATCTAACCTCTACTCTAGATTTTTAATCTTTGTTTTTCAGTATATGATATAAATTGTGAACATTTAAGAATCCAATATTCAGTTCCCATTTTTATTCAGGAGTGTGTTGATTATTCTCTCCCAATCTTGACTCTCCGTTTTCTACCTCAGAACACCTCTATTTCCTCCTTTCCCCTTCTCTTCCCAATCCAATTCTGTGAATCGTTGTGGGTGTCTGGGCTACGGAGAACACTCTGGGAACAGACAACTGCGTAGATCTGTCTCTCTCCTCTTGAGGCCCCCTTTTTCTCCTCCTGCTCATCTCTATCTCCCTCCTCCCTCTCCTCTTCTTCATGTGACTCTGTGAACCTCTCTGGGTGTCCCTCACGGTGGAGAATCTTTTAGCCATTAACCTAGAAGTTTTATTATCAGTGCTGTATAGTTGGAGAAGTCCTGAGACTACTGGAAGAATAAAACTGAAATCCAGAGGCAGGAGACTTAAGCCCAAAACCTGAGAACACCAGAAAACTCCTGACTACATGGAACTTTAAGTAATAAGTGACTGTCCAAAAGCCTTCATACCTACACTGAAACCAACCACCACACAAGAGCCAATAAGTTTTAGAGCAAGACATACCACGCAAATTCTCCAGCAACGCAAAACATAGCCTTGAACGTCAACATACAGGCTGCCCAAGGTCACACCTAACACATAGACCCATCTCAAAACTCATTACTGGGCACTCCATTGCTCTCCAGAGAGAAGAAATCAAGTACCACGCACCAGAACACTTGACGCAAGCTTCCCTAACCAGGAAACCTTGACAAGCCAATCGTCCAACCCCACCCACTGGGTAAAACCTCCACAATAAAAAGGAACCACAGACCTCCAGAATACAGAAAGCCCACTCCAGACACAGCAATCTAAACAAGATGAAAAGGCAGAGAAATACCCAACAAGTAAAGGAACATGAAAAATGCCCACCAAGTCAAACAAAAGAGGAAGAGATAGGGAATCTACCTGAAAAAGAATTTAGAATAATGATAATAAAAATGATCCAAAATCTTGAAAACAAAATGGAGTTACAGATAAATAGCCTGGAGACAAAGATTGAAAAGATGCAAGAAATGTTTAATAAAGGCCTAGAAGAAATAAAAAAGAGTCAATTAAAAATGAATAATGCAATGAATGAGATCAAAAACACTCTGGAGGGAACCAAGAGTAGAATAATGGAGACAGAAGATAGGATTACTGAGGTAGAAGATAAAATGGTGGAAATAAATGAAGCAGAGAGGAAAAAAGAAAAAAGAATCAAAAGAAATGAGGACAATCTCAGGGACCTCTGGGACAATGTGAAACGCCCCAACATTCAAATCATAGGAGTCCCAGAAGAAGAGGACAAAAAGAAAGGCCATGAGAAAATACTCGAGGAGATAATAGCTGAAAACTTACCTAAAATGGGGAAGGAAATAGCCACGCAAATCCAAGAAACCCAGAGAGTCCCAAACAGGATAAACCCAAGGCAAAACACCCCAAGACACATATTAATCAAATTAACAAAGATCAAACACAAAGAACAAATATTAAAAGCAGCAAGGGAGAAACAACAAATAACACACAAAGGGATTCCCATAAGGATAACAGCTGATCTATCAATAGAAACCCTCCAGGCCAGAAGGGAATGGCAGGACATACTGAAAGTAATGAAAGAGAATAACCTACAACCCAGATTACTGTAGCCAGCAAGGATATCATTCAGATATGAAGGAGAATTCAAAAGCTTTACAGACAAGCAAAAGCTGAGAGAATTCAGCACCACCAAACCAGCTCTTCAACAAATGCTAAAGGATCTTCTCTAGACAGGAAACACAGAAAGGTTGTATAAACGTGAACCCAAAACAACAAAGTAAATGGCAACGGGACCACACCTATCAATAATTACCCTAAATGTACATGGGTTGAATGCCCCAACCAAAAGACAAAGATTGGCTGAATGGATACAAAAACAAGACCCCTATATATGCTGTCTACAAGAGACCCACCTCAAAACAAGGGACACATACAGACTAAAAGTGAAGGGCTGGAAAAAAATATTTCACGCAAATGGAGACCAAAAGAAAGTAGGAGTCGCAATACTCATATCAGATAAAATAGACTTTCAAATAAAGGATGTGAAAAGAGACAAAGAAGGACACTACATAATGATCAAAGGATCAATCCAAGAAGAAGATATAACAATTATAAATATATATGCACCCAACATAGGAGCACCGCAATATGTACGGCAAACGCTAACAAGTATGAAAGAGGAAATTAATACTAACACAATAATAGTGGGAGACTTTAATATCCCACTCACAACTATGGATAGATCAACTAAACAGAAAATTAACAAGGAAACACAAACCTTAAATGACACAATGGACCAGCTAGACCTAATTGATATCTATAGGACATTTAACCCCAAAACAATCAACTTCACCTTTTTCTCAGTGCACACGGAACCTTCTCCAGAATAGATCACATCCTGGGCCATAAATCTGGTCTTGGAAAATTCAAAAAAATTGAAATCATTCCAGTCATCTTTTCTGACCACAGTGCAGTAAGATTAGATCTCAATTACAGGAAATAAATTGTTAAAAATTCAAACATATGGAGGCTAAATAACACGCTTCTGAATAACCAACAAATCATAGAAGAAATCAAAATATGTATAGAAATGAATGAAAATGAAAACACAACAACCCAAAACCTATGGGACACTGTAAAAGCAGTGCTAAGGGGAAGGTTCATAGCATTACAGGCTTACCTCAAGAAATAAGAAAAAAAACAAATAACCTAACTCTACACCTAAAGCAAATAGAGAAGGAAGAAATGAAGAACCCCAGGGTTAGCAGAAGGAAAGAAATCTTAAAAATTAGGGCAGAAATAAATGCAAAAGAAACTAAAGAGACCATAGCAAAAATCAACAAATCTAAAAGCTGGTGTTTGGGAAAGAAAAAAAAAACAAAATTGACACACCATTAACAAGACTCATTAAGAAACAAAGAGAGAAGAACCAAATTAACAAAATTAGAAATGAAAATGGACAGATCACAACAGACAACACTGAAATACAAAAGGATCATAAGAGACTACTACCAGCAGCTCTATGCCAATAAAATGGACAACTTGGATGAAATGGACAAATTCTTAGAAAAGTATAACTTTCCAAAACTGAACCGGGAAGAAATAGAAGATCTTAACAGACCCATCACAGGCAAGGAAATCGAAACTGTAATCAGAAATCTTCCAGCAAACAAAAGCCCAGGACCAGATGGCTTCACAGCTGAATTCTACCAAAAATTTAGAGAAGAGCTAACACCTATCTTACTCAAACTCTTCCAGAAAATTGCAGAAGAAGGTAAACTTCCAAACTCATTCTATGAGGCCACCATCACCCTAATTCCGAAACCAGACAAAGATGCCACAAAAAAAGAAAACTACAGGCCAATATCACTGATGAACATAGATGCAAAAATCCTTAACAAAATTCCAGCAAACAAAATCCAACAACATATTAAAAAAATCATACACCATGTCCAAGTGGGCTTTATCCCAGGAATGCAAGGATTCTTTAATATCTGCAAATCAATCAATGTAATACACCACATTAACAAATTGAAAGATAAAAAGCATATGATTATCTCAATAGATGCAGAGAAAGCCTTTGACAAAATTCAACACTCATTTATGATTAAAACTCTCCAGAAAGCAGGAATAGAAGGAACATACCTCAACATAATAAAAGCTATATATGACAAACCCACAGCAAGCATCACCCTCAATGGTGAAAAACTGAAAGCATTTCCCCTGAAATCAGGAAAAGACAAGGGTGCCAACTCTCACCACTACTATTCAACGTAGTGTTGGAAGTTTTGGCCACAGCAATCAGAGCAGAAAAAGAAGTAAAAGGAATCCAGATAGGAAAAGAAGAAGTGAAACTCTCGCTGTTTGCAGATGACATGATCCTCTACATAGAAAACCCTAAAGACTCTTCCAGAAAATTACTAGAGCTAATCAATGAATATAGTAAAGTTGCAGGATATAAAATTAACACACAGAAATCCCTTGCATTCCTATATACTAACAATGAAAAAACAGAAAGAGAAATTAAGGAAACAATACCATTCACCATTGCAACAAAAAGAATAAAATACTTAGGAGTATATCTACCTAAAGAAACAAAAGACCTATACATAGAAAACTATAAAACACTGATGAAAGAAATCAAAGAGGACACAAACAGATGGAGAAACATACTGTGTTCATGGATTGGAAGAATCAATGTTGTCAAAATGGCTATTCTACCCAAAGCAATCTATAGATTCAATGCAATCCCTATCAAGCTACCAACGGTATTTTTCACAGAACTAGAACACATAATTTCACAATTTGTATGGAAATACAAAAAACCTCGAATAGCCAAAACACTCTTGAGAAAGAAGAATGGAACTGGAGGAATCAACCTGCCTGACTTCAGACTATACTACAAAGCCACAGTCATCAAGACAGTATGGTACTGGCACAAAGACAGAAATATAGATCAATGGAACAGAATAGAAAGCCCAGAGATAAATCCACGAACCTATGGACACCTTATCTTTGACAAAGGAGGCAAGGATATACAATGGAAAAAAGACAACCTCTTTAACAAGTGGTGCTGGGAAAACTGGTCAACCACTTGTAAAAGAATGAAACTAGAACACTTTCTAACACCATACACAAAAATAAACTCAAAATGGATTAAAGATCTAAATGTAAGACCAGAAACTATAAAACTCCTAGAGGAGAACATAGGCAAAACACTCTCCGACATAAATCACAGCAAGATCCTCTATGACCCACCTCCCAGAATATTGGAAATAAAAGCAAAACTAAACAAATGGGACCTAATGAAACTTAAAAGCTTTTGCACAACACAGGAAACTATAAGTAAGGTGAAAAGACAGCCCTCAGATTGGGAGAAAATAATAGCAAATGAAGAAACAGACAAAGGATTAATCTCAAAAATATACAAGCAACTCCTGCAGCTCAATTCCAGAAAAACAAATGACCCAATCAAAAAATGGGCCAAAGAACTAAACAGACATTTCTCCAAAGAAGACATACAGATGGCTAACAAACACATGAAAAGATGCTCAACATCACTCATTTTCAGAGAAATGCAAATCAAAACCACAATGAAGTACCATTACACGCCAGTCAGGATGGCTGCTATCCAAAAGTCTACAAGCAATAAATGCTGGAGAGGGTGTGGAGAAAAGGGAACCCTCTTACACTGTTGGTGGGATGCAAACTAGTACAGCCACTATGGAAAACAGTGTGAAGATTTCTTAAAAAACTGGAAATAGAACTGCCATATGACCCAGCAATACCACTTCTGGGCATACACACTGAGGAAACCAGATCTGAAAGAGACACGTGCACCCCAATGTTCATCGCAGCACTGTTTATAATAGCCAGGACATGGAAGCAACCTACATGCCCATCAGCAGATGAATGGATAAGGAAGCTGTGGTACATATACACCATGGAATATTACTCAGCCGTTAAAAAGAATTCATTTGAATCAGTTCTAATGAGATGGATGAAACTGGAGCCCATTATACAGAGTGAAGTAAGCCAGAAAGATAAAGAACATTACAGCATACTAACACATATATATGGAATTTAGAAAGATGGTAATGATAACCCTATATGCAAAACAGAAAAAGAGACGCAGAAGTACAGAACAGACTTTTGAACTCTGTGGGAGAAGGTGAGGGTGGGATGTTTCGAAAGAATAGCATGTATATTATCTATAGTGAAACAGATCACCAGCCCAGGTGGGATGCATGAGACAAGTGCTCGGGCCTGGTGCACTGGGAAGACCCAGAGGGATCGGGTGGAGAGGGAGGTGGGAGGGGGGATCGGGATGGTGAATACATGTAACTCCATGGCTGATTCATGTCAATGAATGACAAAACCCACTGAAATGTTGTGAAGTAATTAGCCTCCAACTAAAAGAATAAAAATTTTTTTAAAAATTTAAAAAATTAACTTATTATTTTTAGTGTTAAAAAAAAAAAACAGTTAAAACCAACTAGGTCCAAGATGGCACAAGATTTGATTTCCATTAGACCTTGAGACTCATTATCCACTTATTTATTAGCATATGCTAAATGATGCACCCACCAGCACCATGACAGTTCTGAGGTCAAGCATAGGAGGCCAAAAAGTGGGTGGTGGCCCAATTCCTGGAAATGCCCACTCCTTCACCAAAATAATTGGAATAATTCTCCCATTTATTAGCCTATGAAATTACCCAACCCATAAAAACTAGCCACTCCGTATTTCCAGGCTCACCTTCTGAGATGGCCCCTGCTCTGGGGAATGTTTCTTCTCTAAATAAATCCATTTCTTAACTGTCACTTCATCTAGAAATTCTTTCACGACAAAGCGAGAACCTTAAACTCACCAATCATTACAATTTTTTTGAAAAGGCACTCTTCTAAAGATCATCAAATATTTTAAGCTATAAAAATAAGGCCCGAGTTGACAATTCTCTGACCAAACTTTTTCAAGATGCAAGAAAATCTGCTCAGTTAGGAAGCTGCCCTCTTCTAAGCTCAGCAGTGATGCAAAACATATCTGCAGTCACTAAAACCACTTTCAAATTGAACTGCCTGATGTCTGTAAAGAGCAATGCCTTTAAAATGTCAAAAAAAGTTATAAAAAAATAAAACTGGAGAAAACTGTTTATTCCAAACAAATGTTTTCATTTTGTCTACAGCTAAGGTTTCTGAGAGATAAGACCCTGAATTAAAACAGCACACAGGCCAAGGTTACTGCCCATGTAATTAAATGTCAGACTAAAAAAAAGAGGGTAGTCAGAGAGTTTCATGTGAACTTTGATTCTATAAATCAGTCACTGAATTCAACAACCTCACTGTGTCTTAGTGGAACTAAAGGCAGATAATCTCCTAAAACCAAAAAAAGAAATAAGGGGAAAAGTATGTCATCTCAAGGCCCCCAACATCCTCCCATACTGAGACCCTCTCTTCTTCATGTTTAGCCTCACATTCCAATCAGGCACTCAAAGGGAATTCTTTCCAGGATTTACCCCTCTGCTTTCTCTTTCTTTCAGATCATTTAGTTGACCTAAAATTCACAGTTGATGGTAATAGTTGAAAAACTCCTTGACGGGTAAAATACTACCACCCTACTTCTTGTTAACAAACATTTTTCATATCAGACTGATTTAACAGAGTAAATGGTCTGCATATTGAAAAAATTAATGAGCAATTCTCTCTGAATTAAAATAGGCAAGGGTTTCTCCTCAAGGTTCTTATGATGAAAGCAGTGTTAACTAATATGAAAGGTTGTCTGTAGTTGTCTCACTTCTTCTCAAGGGTTTTCTGCACCTCTAAGGAACTCTACATTTTGATTCTAAGCCAATGTTCCTTAGAGGTGCAGAAAACCCTTGAGATAAAAATTTAATGTAAACCCGGCTTTAACCCTGAGGTGTTTGTCAGAAGCAAATCTAAGACCATTTTGGAGTGAAGCTCCCAAAATCCAACTTACGAGGATTTTTTATGCACACACACAAAAGTCACACCTAAAATAATCTCACATTTTAAAATTATAAAGCTCATGAGGAATCAATTTCCCAATACTAAACTTTTAAAAACTTTGGAGATGATTTTACATCTACAGAAAAAAAAGTATTTTGAAATCTGATTTCTTTGACGAAAGTTTACAGAAATGACTGATGGAAAAAAATTGGAGTATCCCTCCCCGTGTTACCCTTACTCATCCCTGGAACTAATTCAAGCTGAACTTGAAGCTTATTCATTATTACTTAGAAATGTCTGACTGTAATCAAAGTAGGGTGTTCAATTTCAGTTGGCACTTAGGTCAACACAATATGAAATGGAAAGTTATAAATGTTAGGACAAAGAAAATCCCCTTTGTCTTTTTTCTGAGACGGTTGGCAGAAAATCATTTTATTTCTAATATCATTCTTTTGTTGAAAGTTTTCTCAGCTTAGGCATTAAAAATTGTCATTCTTACAAATATTTATATAGAGGTTCATGCTGGGTTTACCTTTATGTTCACTCAGTAAATACTCAGTGAATGTTTATTGTGTATTCATTTGTTCTAGATGCTCTGCTCAGGTTAGAGGGCAAGACTGAAAATACTTATTAGGAATTAAATTCAGCAAAGGTATAACATCTAAAATCAAGTCTATCACCAAATTCTCCAAGGGGTGAGTATATACAGGGAAGAGCAGAGTTCTGAGGCATAAGACAGTGTTTAAAGTTCAGGAGCAGTAGAAACAAAATCTAAGCTGAAAAGAAAGAGTCACATTTCAAAGAGGAAAATGAACATAAGTTATTGAGAGATTCAACAGAGTACAAAGTTCAATGTCAGAATAATAGGAAACCAGGGCCACTGAACATGGTGGTTGGAAAATCACTGGAGATACTCATTAAATAGCAAAAATTAAGGCCTTTAAAACAGGAAAAACGAGTGGTGAGAAAATGGTGATAATTAGCATTCATTCCAGATACTCAGCAGAAGTAAAGATGATGACAGCTGTAGGGAGAGTGACAGGTTGTAAAACGCTGCCTTTGGACTTTCTTCATAGCTCAGCTGGTAAAGAATCTGCCTGCAATGCAGGAGACTCCGGTTCGATTCCTGGGTTGGGATTTCTGCTGGAGAGGGAATAAGCTACCGACTCCAGTATTCTTGGACTTCCCTACCACTCCAGTGGCTCATCTGGTAAAGAATCTGCCTGCAATACAGGAGACCTGGGTTTGATTCCTGGGTTGGGAAGATCCCCGGGAGAAGGGAAAGGCTTTCCACTCCAGTGTTCTGGCCTAGAGAATGCCATGAGAGTTGGATGTGACTTTCAGTTTCTTTCACTTTCGAAGGAATGAAGCAAAATTTAATTGGTAAAAACTGATAATAGTAATTCAAGAGGAGGTACATAAGGCAACTTCCGTTGGGTATTAGAACCAAAGATGCAGGCAGAGGGTTAACACTGAGGGGAGGTGACAGCTCTTCACTGGAAAGGTTCTCACAGATTTTAAGACCTCAGATGAGGTTAACACAGAAGCTTCTGTGAGAGGGGTTCAGTCAGCACATTCCTCTGTGGAGGAGGGAATGAGGGAAGAGCTGTGGGGAGCTCCTTAGGCCCTATGGAAGAGAGACAACAATCTGTGCCGTAGACCATGGCTGGAGGACCTGGGCTGTCTTTAAGAAACTTATGAATGAATGAATAAAACTAAAATAAAACATAAAGCACCACTGAGAGGGAGTGAATCAAGTCCATTAAGTTTGCTAGCAGGGTACAGTCCCAAAATTAATCTGAACAACTAAAAATAAGCCCTCTCATTATTTACAAAGCAAAAAAGACTAACAGAGCAAAGTTAGCTGGAGCTCCTCCCACCCAAATAAACAAGCAATCTAACACACAAAACAAAACAAAAACAAGAAAAAAATTCTAAAAGGCAATTATATAACACATCAAAAAAATTTCTTTTTGTGTGTAAATCAACTATAATGTAGATTTTAAAAATTAAAGTATATCCCATCCCTTTTGTTTTTAAAAATTCTAACTCTGGCTAATTTTTCCTGCAAACTAAGTCATTTCTGAGCCATTGGCTGTGAATGTCAAGTCTTTCACCATAGACAAAAGAACCTTGTCAATGATTGATAACCAGGCAATATTACTTTGTGCCAGGGCATGTGTGTTTATATTTTTTGTTTTGTATTGGTTGCTTTGAAATATAAAACAGGTTTCTCAAGAAGCAATCACTGGAGATCAAACCAATGCTTCCTAAAAATGACAGGAAAAACCTGGCCTGCTCTCAATGGGCAGTGACTTATTTTGTCCACCTTTTACCAGCTTGAAGACGAATATTTTATATCCACATTCACAGGTGGAAAATAAGCAATACTTATTCCATTGAGACTAAGAGATAAAAAGCAATTTGGTAAGTTTACCACATACTCAATCACCAGCTTTCAGCTTTGGTATTATTTTGGAAAAATCTGATATGCTTGTTAGCAAAGCACAACACAGATGCAACAATGCCTCAGACTGTCCTGATGATTTTTTGCTCTCTATTTATTTATTTAATGGATTTTTATAACTGTGCCCATTCCTGAAGCTTTAAGGCAAACACAGACATGCATTCACAAACAACAAATTTCCAGCAAATAACTTCAATGGCATCAAAGAGAAAAATTAACAAGATTTTTTTAAAGTATTCTTGTATTATCTTCCCATCTACATAGGTTCTATAGACAAAGTAGTATTTGATTAAATTGCAATCCCATGGTATAGCCTTAAGATACTATTAATGTTTTTTCATAAAAAGAGAGGTCATCTCTAAAAAGACATAAACATAGACTCAAGGATTCCCTCTTCTGTGAAAACATCCCTAACCACACTGCAACAACTAAGCATCAGAACTTTCAGAATTACCAAGGATATCCTTTGGTGAGCATTTGTCTTAGTTTAACAATCCTTGATGTTTCATTTAAATTTCTGTAAGTCATTAAGATACTAATTCTTATCTTGGTTTCACTGGTAGAGAAATTGTAGTTTCCTACAATTCCTACAATAGTAAATGGTCATTTTTCTTATGTAGAGGATCCCCAAGACCACATCCTACTTCAATGATTTACTAGGAAGTCTTACAGGACTCAGCATATAGTTGTTTCATGACTAACTCTTGTTGAAGCAAATGGATACAAAACAGAATCAGCAAAAGGTAAAAGCACAGGTGACAAAGTCGAAAGGAACCCAGATACAAGCTTCCAGGAGTTCCTTCCCAGTAGATCGTACAGGTCTTAATTCCCTCAGCATCAAACTGTGACAATACATGTGCAGAATCATCTACCAGACAAACTCTTGAGAGACTCTGTGCCCAAGGTTTCATCAAAGACTGGTCATATGGACACACGCAACCTCTGCCAAAATTCCAGACTCCCAGAAGTAAAACTGGTGTTCTGCATAAACCGTACTGCTTGCATAAACAAAACGGGCACAGAGAGCCACTCTTTTGTTAGGCAGGGAATGGTGGGAACAGAAATCCAAGCTTCCAAATACCAGCCAAGGGACAACTCCGCAAACAGTCCTTCCTAAGTAGCCTCAGGCCTGCTGTGCTAACTCTTTTCTGCACATACCCTTAGAAATGGGATGGCCAAACTTTTGTGCCTAAAGCTGGAATCCTAAAGAAAACCTCAAGCTTTGAGGGGGGAAGGATATAGATTCGTCGAAGAGTATTAAACTAGATTTTATTTAAGGAAGAAGGGATGACAGTATTGAATGAAAAAGGAACAATAGCCTCATCCCCTTGTCTTCTCTGAGATGGAGAAAAACATGAGAATGGTCTTCTAGCAAGTGGGAGGGTCTAGTATTCATCTCTAACACAGAAGGATGGAGTAGGGAGTATTTTTGTACTACCATAGTAGTAGTGATATTTATGGATACTTTGCAATCTAAATATTGAGTTGTAACTTTGAAAACCAAATCAAAAGCAACTTGAGCAAGTTCTTGGCAAAAGAAGAGCAGAAATACCTCATGCCCTAGTAGACTTGAAAGGCAAAGACCCAAGTGATAGACTTAATATACTGAAGACTCATGTCCAGGTTTTCTGAGTTGTACTATTTTTCTAGGATTTTTATATGACTTCAAGGAAATGTAATCTTCCCCTTTATACCATCAACCCCACCAAAACATTTTTTTAAAGGAAATTGATATCGGCCACCTAGCTAGAGTTAACTTTTTATATGTATTTAAGAAATACAATCATGTGATTCTCTGTGAATCTCTTTTGGTAGAACAAAATCATTCCAGTTAAACACACAATATAATATTTCATAAAATGAACAAACAAAACAATAAGTAAAAGATACAGAACATCTGTTTAGTGAGTAACGTCCTGGAAACAGATGCAAGCTGTCCTCAGCCCCAACAAAGGAAAATTGTTGGTTAACAAAGAATATTACATGCTTACTCCCTGATTTTCAGACAAACCACCATGGTCATGAGAGGGGCCTGGGCAATTAGGTAAATGACACCCCACACACAAACACCCAGAAACTCTGGCAACATTTTATTCATGTTCAAAAAGTAGCTTATTTAAAGAATAGCTGCCTAACTGGTTTAAACACTGAAGAACATTGTGTTTCTCAGATAACAAATCCAGGATCCCTATGTGCGCATTTTCTGCAACCACTTGGCTATAACAAGGAAAATTCTTTAAGTGAGAAATGCTCCCATCATATTCATCAGGAAGGAAAATGGATTTACCCTTAGATGCACACCAAGCAGTCTCAATTTCATATTATTCTATTCTTTTCAAGAGTGGATTTCTTAAACATAAAACTAAATGCTATCTAATGTTGATGACTTTGAAGGCTTTTCATAGAAATAAATTCATAGATAAAAAATTAACTGAATCAATGATAGTCACGTATTGGGGTAAATATGACTGACATATTTATCTCATTTTTAACTACTTCTGAATATATATTATCTTAGACATTTGGGAAGTGAATAGCTAAAAATATTCTGACATAGCTCTAAATTGTCTGGCATTTTGTTGCTGCTATTCTTTTATATTTTCCAGTTTAAAGCAGGTGGATTCTGCAACAAACTGAATGCTTACGACTCCCCAAAATTCATATGTTGAAACTTAACCTCTCTGTGTTATTATACCAAAGAATATGGTATCTCCTAAGTCTCTCAATTCACAAAGAAATAGGAAAAAAAAAAAAAAAACCGGAAAACAAAGCATAAGGAATGGAAATTACAGAGGGTGTCATTACATGTCAAATATTTCTAAACTTTCAGATAGGATGTCTGCTAAATACATCACAGATGGGACTATGGAAGAATGGCTGAATTGTGTTCACTTTCACATCACAGTGAAAGAAGACTAAGCCCAGGGGTGAGTGAACAAAACCCTGGAATGACCACACTCCTACAATGCTCCTACAAGGAGAGGTGAAGCAGCTGAGATTAAAAAACACAAATAGAGTTTGTCAGAAGCCTTGGCAGACTTTCCTGGCCTTATGGCTAAACTGAGAGGCATCTGAGCCACACAATCTTCTGGCATGTAGGTGCCTGTTGTTTAGTCGCTAAGTCATATTCCACCTTTTTGTGACCCCACAGACTGTAGCCAGCCAGGCTCCTTTGTCCATGGGATTTCCCAGACAAGGATACTGCAGTGGGTTGCCATTTCCTTCTCCAGGGGATCTTCCAGACCCAGGAATTGAACCTGCCTCTCTTGCATTGCATGCAGATTCTTTACCACTGAGCCACCAAGGAAGCCCCAACATGTTCCTAACTGCTGGGTGACAAAACAAACAAACTCATCTAGACAAAAAAGGCTTTCACTGCAACTCTATCTGAGTACTTTGATCAATGTTTTATCTCTATGCATCCCACAACCACACATGAAACTTGGTTTCTGGATTTCTGATCTATAAAATTACCTGATAATGTGAAATTTAATCTTCATTTTCATTGAGACATGCAGTACACAGAAATGGACATGGACTTCTTACCAAGTTCTCTTCATCTTCCAGTAGGAGCAAATGTAGACTTCCTTCTGTGAGGATAAATTTAAAAAAAAATCTTAAGTATATAAAGCAGTTCAACTCAGAGATGACTCTGCAGAATCAGAATTAATAATTTCCTGGTTAAAAAATTTAAGAAACTGTTAATACTAATTTACTACAATAACATCTTTTAAAATAATTTGAGTTTTCAACAAGTTTCAAAAGAGCATTACATCCATGAAACTAGGTCAGACAGTTACCACAAAGATATATACGAGTATCTGAAATCATATAAAACTGTACATGAATGGAAATATTTCATGGAAAATTTAAAACCATAAGAAAGAAAAACATGTACAGTTAGCTACCATAAGAACAGAAAATTAGTGAAGTAGGAAACAAGTTCAAAGTTTTCTTAAAAGTTTAAAAAAGATGAGAACAAAATAATGAAATAAAGGTAAGAGTTATAGAGAATAAAGTCGCTAAAAGAAAAATCTCAAAAGTTCTCACCACACACACAAAAAAGCTGCAACTAAGTGTAGTGATGGATGTGTTAACTAACTTATTATGGTAACCATTTCATAATACATATTTCTTCCTCTTTTCAGAAGATTTTACATTTTTTCAGGCTTTCATTATTGTTAATAACTGTAATAATCTTGTACATAAATCTCTGTGTATATCTGATTGCTTTATTAAGGTAGATTTCTGCCTGAGTCAGAAAAAAACTTTTTAATTCAAAATTTAATTTAAAATTTTTCTCTGGAAAGACTTTTATATTTAATCTTCATAAATACTTTTTTGGGTGCCTATGTATCAGATGGTAAAGAATCTGCCTTTGATCTAGAAGACTCCAGGTTTGATCCCTGGGACTTCCCTGATAGCTCAGTTGGTAAAGAATCCACCTGCATTTCAGGAGACCCTGGTTCAATTCCTGGGTTGGGAAGATCCGCTGGAGGAGGGATAGGCTACGCACTCCAGTATTCTCAGGCTTCCCTTGTGGTTCAGCTGGTAAAGAATCCACCTGCAATGCAGGAGACCTGTGTTTGATCTCTAGGTTGGGAAGATCCCCTGAAGAAGGGAAAGGCTACCCACTCCAGTATTCTGGCTGGAGAATTCCATGGACTGTATAGTCCATGGGGTCACAAAGAATCGGACATGACTGAGTGACTTTCACTTTCACAGGTTCAATCCCTGGGTTGAGAAGATTCCCTGGAGAAGGGAATGGCAACCCACTCCAGCATTCTTGCCTAGAGAATTCTATGGACAGAGAAGCCTGGAGGGCTACAGTCTATGGGGCCACAAACAGTTGGACACGACTGAGCGATTAACACACACACACATGCATATATACACATATATACATATTTATAAATACAAGAATGTTTGGTTGGGTGGGCCTGCCAGCTGGACTCAATGTTTAAGTGGAGCCGCTAAGCGGGTTCCTTGGTCAGGCAGGTCTGCCGGCGATGTTCTGCAATTAGGTGGGGGCCACGAGCTTGTCTCTGCAATCACCCCTGGATGGATGGGGTTGCCTACTCTGAATGTTCATTGGCAGGTGGCACCACTAGCTGGACTTTGTGATTGGGCAGGACTATGAACTGGGCTCCACAGTGCCTCCTGATCTGGTAGGTTTCCAGGCTATGTTTCCTGACCAAACAGTGCTGCAGCTGTAGGTGGACTCGCAGTCAGGGGGCTGTGGTTGGACAGGGCCTCAGGTTACACTCTGCAATCAGGTGAGGCTACAAGCTAAGCCCTGAAGTTGGACAGGGCCACAGGCTGGGCTGAGAGATCCTATAGACCACTGGCTGTGATGCACTATTGGGCATGTTGACTGGCCTGGCTCGCTGGTCAGCAGGGCCTCCAGCTGGATCTCACTGTTGAGCATATACCACAGCCAGAATAGCCCATTGACTGGAGGCCCAAATCTGGCAGAAATGCCAACTGAACAAATTTACCCAATGGGACCACTGACTTGGCTCTGCAGAAGGGTAGAGCCACTGGCTGGGATTTCTGCTTAGGTATGACTATATGCAGAAATGCGGGCAAGATCTGAGTGCTGGTTGCCGAAAGCCCTGCCCGCTTCTCTACCTCTGTCTGATCTCCAGGGGAAAAACCCCAAAGGCTTCCCCAGTGATCCCTATGAGGCAAGACCAGAGAGAGCTCTCTGGGAAGCATCCCGCAGGCTGGGGAAGCTGGATGTTCACCTTGGGCTCTGCCTCCCAACTGGAGAAACTGGCGACCTTGGGGTTGGGGAGGGCAGTACTGCACAGGCCTGGGGGAACGACAGTGCAGTCAGACTGTAGCCTCCCCGATCCTCCCAGCGTGGTCCTTTCAGTCTCCGTGGTCCAGGGGTGCATCAGGATCACTCTAGGTTCTGGGATTTTCACAATGGTGCCTTGTCTCTGGATAATTGCTAGTTGCTCTTCTTGTGAGAAGCACTGAAGTCAGGAACAATCTACATCATGATCTTGATGATGTCATCGCAAGACCTTAGGTAGCCATTTAAAATAATGCCTTTGAATTATATTTACGGCTTTTGAAAATACACCATATAATACTAAATGGAAAAGATTTTTAAACTGAAAAAAGTAGATGTGGAAAATGCACTAAAATGTTAACAGCACTTACCTCTGGATATTGAATTTGAGGTGTTTTTAATTCTTATACTAGTCATTCAGTGTTTTCCAAATGTTTCATGAAATTTGAAAAGAAATTTTTTATAATCAAAATTATATATATATATATAATTTGTATCAACATAAAATATCTTTTCAACACAGAGCAGCTTCTGATTTTGTCTATCATATTCAAAAGGTCTCTCATAGAACATCTTTAAAATAATATTAAACAGTCTTTTCCCCCCATACCTATAGGTAGAACATATTGTATATTGTAAATATTTTATATTTTTTATATATACTCTGTAAGCTCTAAGAATAAAATATTGTTTGAGCTGCATGATTCATCTTAAAGGACAAAGAAAAATATCTTACAAATTTAGCCACATAGAATGGTATATAATGGACATGAATTGTATCATGCTATGAATCTGGTGAGTTGAGTTTGGGACAAATTAAAGAATTTTCTTTCTGCACAAAGCAATTTTTCCCAAACCAAGCTTTTATTAATGTTCATACTGTTCTTATTTTCTATTCATTTAATGGTAAATTACCAGGTTATCTGAAAGCAGTATTAAACTAATTTCTGATTCTTCTTAAAGCAATTTTTTTTTTAAATTACAGTTTGGAAAATAAATGGAAAAGAGTGCCCCTCTGCCACTCTGAAGGACTTTTTATGGTAGCATCCCTGTCTTTCCGTTAACTATCATCACTTTTATTTCAGTGAATGCAGTGGGTACCGACTATAGTGAGATGTCAGTAAACAACAGAAACGTTAGGCCTTTAACCCACCCTAATAGGAAAGTCACTTACTGTCAAATATATGACACATTTCAAATTGGAAGGCAGCCCTCTCCAGCCCAACAATCCCTTACCCACTGAGGATTCGGCTTGAATTTAGAATCAGCATCACAACTGGGATGTAACCGAGTCTTATATAAATAAACCAAACTCTCAAAAAGAAATTAAAGACATGAGAAGGCATGTGTACACCACAATAAAAAAAAACTATTTCACAAAGTTACTGAGCAGAGAGAATTAAATTTTTTAAAAAGAGGCCTGTGGACATCCAGGTAGGGCTTCTGTATGTAGCCACCTGTGCCAGAACACTGTAGGGTCAGGATGGAAGGTCATTGAAAGTGACTTTCCTAGGAAGATCCATTGATGTTGACCAATATATTAAGTAGAATATCCATTTGTCAGTCTGTACCCAGAAACATAGCTCCTTAGTGCACAGGTATTCATCAGCCCCTCTTTCCAACAAGAATATCTACACTGGGGGAAAAAGCAGCTACAATGAGAGTATTCATGGTGAACATATAGCCAGTGCAACAGGAACTAAGTGGATTGGATGACCACTGGGGCACAAGAATCAACAGTTGATGCTTCTATCTGGCCTATGAGAAACACCCACAAAGTCAACTAGTGAACCATCTCTCTGTGTGGGATATCATGCATCCATGAGAGCTCAGTCACTCAGTTGTGTCAGACTCTTTGTGATGCCATGGGCTGTAGCCCGCCAGCCTCCTCTGTCCGTAGAATTCTCCAGGCAAGAATACTGGAGTGGGTTGCCATTTTCTTCTCCAGGGGATCTTCCTGACCCAAGGATTGAACGCATGTCTCCTGCATCTCCTGCATAGACAGGCAGATTCTTCACCTGGGAAGCCCTCTGTGGGATCTCAACTAAAGGAAAATTTGAGTACTTTTTGCCCATTGGAGGCACCTACCCAGACTGTACAGTTTTGATTCTTTAAATTGAGTTATAATTTACAAAGAATTGTAAATTAATTGTATAGCTTGATAAATTCTGATAGCTTTATTAGCCCAAAGAAACTCTACTTTAACCAAGAAAACCATCCACTATAAATGAACTAGATAAACATCAAGGACCTATAGAACTAGAATAGAACTATAGTCAATATCTTATGATATCCTACAATGGAAAAGGATCTGAAAAAGAATATGTGTGTATATATATATGTATGTGTGTGTGTGTGTATACACACACACACATACATATATATATAACTGAATCACTTTGCTAAACACCTGAATATTATAAATATTATAAATCAACTACATTTTAATTTTTTAAAAAGATACAATTATTCCTTCAATGCTAAAAGTTTTCTCATGCCCCTTCCAGTTTCTTGTCCTTCCCACACAGAAGCAACCATTATTCTGATTTCTATCACCATAGATTTGCTTTGCCAGGTCTTGAAGCTCACATATATAGAATCATACTTACCTCCTCTTTGTGTCTGACTTCTTCTGCTTAACTTTTTGTTTTCAAGATTCATCCAGTGTATTGCTTTCATCAGCAGTATATTTCCTTTTATTGCTAAATAGTATTCTACTTTATGGATAGATATAAATATGTATATCACAACTTGTTTATCCATTTTTATTATTAGTGATGGAAAAGGAAATGGCAACCCACTCCAGTGTTCATGCCTGGAGAATCCCATGGACAGAGAAGCCTGGCAGGCTGCAGTTCATGGGGTCACAAAGAGTCAGACACGACTGAAGCGACTTAGCACATTGCTTGTGAATATTGGTTTTGCTGCCAATTCTTGGTTATTATGAACAAAGCTTCTAAGAATCTTATGGTACAAGTCTTTTTGTAGATAAATGATTTTGTTTCTCTTGAGTAACTCTTAGGAAAGGAATTGCTGGATCAAAGCAGAGGAGTATATTGAACTTTATAAATCAAACAGTTTTCTAAAATAGTACATTTTCATACTCCTTCCAGCAGTGTATGAGAGTTCGAGGATCCCTTATCTTTGTCAGTATTTGGCATTATCACTCATTTTAATTTTAGTCATTCCAGTAGGTATGTTACTGTGGTTAGCATTTTCACTTCCATGCTGCCTACTGTCATCACACGATGTAGAATTCATTTCTTGTGAGTACTGACCATTCTTCTATCATCTTTTAAGAAGTGTCTAAGTCCTTTGCCCATTTTTTATTGACTTTATTTCCTTCTCACTACTGACTTGTAGCAATTTTCAGATATATATATTATTAGTTTTCTCCCACTCTGTGACATGCCTTTTTATTTTACTACCAATTTTTATTTTAATAAGAAAGAGAACATGTTAACTTTGATGAAGATCCAATTTACTACTTTTTTCTCTCATATTGCTTTTTGTGTTCTATGTATGTCCTTTTATTTTTTAGCAAACATATCACAAGACTCTTCTCAGTTTATTAAAATGATTATTAATAGCTGCACAGTATTTCAGCAAAAATATTTTGTAGACATTTGTTTCCATTTTACATCAATATAAATAATATAATTATGAATATTCTTTAACAGATCTCTCTGCAAGCATCTCTGATTACATTTTAGACAAAATACTATTACTGTAGATAATAGATATAAGGGTTCATATTTTGATTTGTTGTTGTTCAGTTGCTCATGTGTGTCTGACTCTGCAACCCCATGGACTGCAACACACCAGGCTTCCCTGTCCTTCACCATCTCCTGAAGTTTGCTGAAACTCATGTCCATTAAGTCAATGATGCCATTCAACCATCTCATCCTCTGTCCCCTGTTTCTCCTCCTGTCCTCAATCTTTCCCAGCATCAGCGTCTTTTCCAATAAGTTGGTTCTTTGCCAAAGTATTGGAGCTTCAGCTTCAGCACCAGTCCTTCCAATGAGTATTCAGAGTTAATTTCCTTTAGGATTGACTGGTTTGATCTCTTAGCTATCAGAGGGACTCTCAAGAGTCTTCTCCAACACCACAGTTCAAAAGCATCAATTCTTTGATGCTCAGCCTCTTTTATGGTCCAACTCTCACATCCATACATGACTACTGGAAAAACCATAGCTTTGACTGGATGAACCTTTGCCAGAAAAACAATGTCTCTGCTTTTTAACAGGCTGTCTAGGTTGATCATAGCTTTTCTTCCAAGGAGCAAGCATCTTTTAATTTCATGGCTGCAGTCACCATCTGCAGTGATTTTGGAGCCCAAGAAAATAAAGTCTTTCACTGTTTCCATTGTTTCCCCATCTATTTGCCATGAAGTGATGGGACTGGATGCCATGATCTTCGCGTTTTGAATGCTGAGTTTTAAGCCAGCTTTTTCACTCTCCTCTTTCACTTTCATCAAGAGGCTCTTCAGTTCCTCTTCACTTTCTGCCATTAGGGTGGTGTCATCTGCATATCTGAAGTTATTGATATTTTTCCCAGCAATTCTGACTCCAGTTTGTGATTCTTCCAGCCTGGCATTTCACATGGTATACTCTGCATGTAAGTTAAATAAGCAGGGTGACAATATACAGCCTTGGCATACTCCTTTCCCAATTTGGAACCTGTCCATCGTTCCTTGCCTGGTTCTGACTGTTTCTTCTTGACCTACATACAGATTTCTCAGGAGGCAGGTCAGGTGGTGTGGTTTTCCCATCTCTTGAAGAATTTTCCACAGATAGTTGTGATCCACACAGTCAAAGGTTTTAGCATAGTCAATGAAGCAGAAGTAGATATTTTTCTGGAATTCTTTTCCTATGATCCAATGAATGTTGGCAATTTGATCTCTGATTCCTCTGCTTTTCTAAATCCAGCTTGTACATCTGGAAGTTCTCAATTCAAGTACTGTTGAAGCCTAGATTGAAGGATTTTGAGCATTACCTTGCTAGCATATGAAATGAGTATAATTGTGCAGTAGTTTGAACATTCTTTGGCATTGTGTTTCTTTGGGACTGGAGTGAAAACTGACCTTTCCCAGTCCTATGGCCATTGCGGAGTTTTTCAAATTTGCTGGCATATTGAGTACAGCACTTTAACTGCATAATATTTTAGGATTTGAAATAGCTCAACTGGAATTCCATCACCTCCACTAGCTTTGTTTGTAATTATGCTTCCTAAGGCCCACTTGACTTCACCCTCCAGAATGTCTGGCTCTAGTTGATTGACCACAGCATCATGGTTTTCCAGGTCATTAAGGCCTTTTTTGTACATTTCTTCTGTACATTCTTGCCACAACTCATTTTGATACCTAATGCTAAATTGGTTTTACCAATTTGTACTCCTATCAGCAGTGTAGAAGAGCGACTATTCTCAAGTTTCAAACATATGAAAATAAGTATTTGTTTGTATTTATTGGAATTTTACATTTCTTCTTTTAGGAATCAATTTTGCCTGTCTTTGGAACATTTGGTTTGGGGAGGAAGATTCTTTGACAATATTAACCTTTTGGTTTCCTACACGGCAAATTTTTTTATATTCATCATTGATACTTACTTGAAGAATTTAAGTTTTTATGCACATAGGACTATCAGAATTTTTCTTTATGTTTTCTGTATTACTTTGTCTTTTAAAAGGCATTTCCCAGAACTAACTCAGGTATACTTATGAATATGAGTGTCAGGAGCTCTTACTACCAATGGTCTGTGATGTTACCAAGGTAATGCAAAAATAGATACGTGCATACATACACACGTTGATTCAACAAGAAACAACTCGTATCCACTGAGACCATTTCTAGTCACTACTGTCTAGCTCCAGCGAGACTCACCTGCAGTCCCTGACTTCCCTCATCAATGGAGACTCTATTGGGTTTTTGCAAGTGCTATCTCCCTGTACTCCGTTTAGGTCACTTGGCTGCACCAGGGCCTCTGTGACTGCAGTAACTCTATTTCTCCTCCTGGAAAATATTCCCATACTCTGTGAATAGTTTACTCAAGTCCTATACTCTTTAAGATTGCAGTTAACAGAAGTAAAGCTTCAACAACAGTCTCTGCTATGGACTGAACTGTGTCACCCCTATAGAATTCATGATTTGAGGCGATCACTCCCGATTTGATGATATTTGGAGACAGAGACTCTGGGAAGTTAATTAAAGCTAAATGAGGTCATAAAAGTTGGGTCTGAATCCAATAAGCTTGGTGTCCTTATAAGAAGGGGAAGAAATATACTGGAGAGCTCGCCATATTCACAGAGAGGAAAGGCCATTGAAAACACAGCAAGAAGCTAGCCATCTACAAGCTGAGAAGAGACATCTCACCAAAGACCAACCCTGCCAACACCTTATCTTGGACCATTAGCCTCCAGAACTGTGAGAAAATCAATTCCTGCTGTTTAAGCCACCCAGTCTGTGGCGTATTGTCATGGTAGCTCTAGAAGATGGATATACTCTGCAATAGAACCTTCTCTCAAGGGTACACTTACTTATTCTCAGGTACTCTTGATGTAGGTAATGGACTCAGAGTCACCAGATTTGTTTTGAATCAATCGTTTGAAATGCTTCATAGATGATCTGCAACCTTTCTTTAGAATATATGGTTCCTGAACATTCTCTGTCCTCAATTTCAGAACCTGAACTGCAATTATGAAGCTTATAAAAAAAAAAAAAAAACAGTA
Source organism: Dama dama (assembly GCF_033118175.1). Lineage (NCBI taxonomy): Eukaryota > Metazoa > Chordata > Mammalia > Artiodactyla > Cervidae > Dama > Dama dama. Next base: position 36,787,923 of record NC_083689.1, read on the forward strand.
TGCAGTATCCTGCTACATTTCAATTAGCTTCTCAGACTAACCAAAATTCACCCCTGGTGCTGGGAGAGACCAGCCTTTTCAAAAGCCCTTGACCACCAACACTGGAGCAAAGTGAGAGTCTGTCAGCAAGGAAAAAGAAGGGGAATGATGTTGGGTAGGCAGACAGGAGTGCCCAACACAAGGAAGGTGCCTGCAGGTGGCTTTAAAAGAAAATTTTCCTCTAGCCAAACTGAGCCAAAACACAGAACTCCCAACCTAGTTATTCATCATATTTAATACTAGAATTATAATAACCTTAGTCATGTTTAGAATCAGCCTTTCGTGCACAGATGTAGAAAGATGGCTGTATTCTATGCATCTCTTCCTACCTCTCTGACTTTTGTTTTTTCCCTTTAAAATCTCTTTACACTCCAGAGCTGAATAGGGGATAGGAAAAGTAAAGGAAAATTAAAAGAAAGAAGCTTCTGATAAGTCTGTAGTGCCTCTGAAATACCCATTCTGGTCTATTAGAGATCATAAAAAGCAAGAAGCCACTCTCTAAGTAGCACAAGCAAGAGTACAGGGCATTCTTATCAGAAATCAGGAGGAGAAATGAGAACAAGAAGCCAGGAAGTCAAGGATAATGGTATCCCCTTCTGCCCTTCTAAACATACCGTTCACCCTCTCTACCCTGACTTTTTCCCCAGCACACTGCCCTGTACAGATGGTACCACCTGGGCCCCTTGCCCTCTGGCTTCCACACTGGTTTGCTATTGGTTGACTGGGAGGAGATGAAGGGTGGGAGAAGGAAAAGGTCAGGGCATTTACCCTCACTGTATCCTTCACTGGTGATGCTTGGCTGTGGCTATGTTCTGGCCACAACCTGGGGAGTTGTTCCCCAAGGTGGCAATTCCTATCACATGGACCCTCTCCCCACTTTCTTGTAACTACTACCTTCTTTTGTTCTTTCAGGTCCAAGTGTAGCATGTTTCACCAAAGATGCTTCACCATTCTCTGTTCCCTTCAGCCTACTGACACCATTGCTCACTGCCACTTTGTTAAGCCTCTTTTTAACTTATCACTTTGAATTTGCCATCTGTTTGCTGCATGGACTCTCACTGATACCTCGGGTTACAAGTTCAGAAGAAGCACGTATCTGAGTCAAGGTAGATAAAAATCCTGAAACTCAAGACAAAAATAAATGAAGCAATATATAAATCAGCAACCAGAGTGCCAAACTAAAAACCTGATTCTGATACAAGATCAGATTAAATAAGAAACCTCTTCTACACTTATCCTAAGACAAACTGAAGCCAAAGGTAGCAAACTGTGACAAAAACACACATAGAAGGGATTGGGCACAGGGTCAGGTAAAGTCAGAAAAACTGCTTGGATATTCCCTAGCCACTCAAAATTAACTCATCCCACACTTATCATATCTTTTTCCTTTCACAATAACTGGCCACTCCTCCTGAGCTACTTATTTTGTATGGGTAGCATCAGCCATCTGCCATTCCACCACACTCACTACTTCAGGCATCCTTTTACCACCTTCCCTGACAAACCCTATGTCTAAGTCGGTTGTCAAACAAAGAATCCACATGGTGAATCACTGTATCTTCTCTGGGTTTCAGTCTTCCTCTCCGGCCTCATCTCTCATGCCTTATTTTCATGGTCATCATCCCATTCTTGGAATACAATTCAAGCCTTGCCTCTACATTATTTAATAAAAAACATTTGCCAAATAATCCTATTGACACATGTCAAGTGCCACTTCCCTCAAAAACTTTTCCCTCTTTTCTTTCTCCAGACAAATGTCCTCCTCTTCTTCTGACTATGTGACATACCCCTCTTGTAGGCTTGTTCTCTGGTATTTATTATAATCATTTATTATATATTATAATCCTGACTACTATTATATATGATACTGTTTTGCATAATAACTATTGATATCATAGTAATGCATTATGTATTCAGTTCAGTTCAGTTCATTCGCTCAGTCATGTCTGACTCTTTGCGACCCCATGAACTGCAACACGCCAGGCCTCCCTGTCCATCACCAACTCCCGGAGTCCAACCAAACCCATGTCCATCGAGTCGATGATGCCATCCAGCCATCTCATCCTCTGTTGTCTCCGTCTCCTCCTGCCCTCAATCTTTCCCAGCAACAAGGTCTTTTCCAATGAGTAAGTTCTTCGCATGAGGTGGCCAAAGTATTGGAGTTTCAACTTCAACATCAGTCCTTCCAATGAACACCCAGGACTGATCTGCTTTAGGATGGACTGGTTGGATCTCCTTGCAGTCCAAGAGACTCTTTTAAGAGTCTTCTCCAACACCACAGTTCAAAAGCATCAATTCTTCAGCACTCAGTTTTCTTTATGGTCCAACTCTTACATCTATACGTGACTACTGGAAAAACCATAGCCTTGACAAGATGGACCTTTGTTGGCAAAGTAATGTCTCTGCTTTTTAATATGCTGTCTAGGTTGGTCATAACTTTCCTTCCAAGGAGCAAAGTCTTTTAATTTCATGGCTGCAATCACCATCTGCAGTGATTTTGGAGCCCAGAAAAATAAAGTCAGTCACTGTTTCCACTGTTTCCCCATCTATCTGCCATGAAGTGATGGGACCAGATGCCATGATCTTAGTTTTCTGAATGTTGAGCATTAAGCCAACTTTTTCACTCTCCTCTTTCACTTTCATCAAGAGGCTCTTTAGTTCTTCTTCACTTTTTGCCATAAGGGTGGTGTCATTTGCATATCTGAGGTTATTGATATTTCTGCCGGCAATCTTGATTCCAGCTTGTGCTTCCTCCAGCCCAGTGCTTCTCATGATGTACGCTGCGTAGAAGATAAATAAGCAGGATGACAAAATACAGCCTTGACATACTCCTTTTCCTATTTGGAACCAGTATGTTGCTCCATGTCCAGTTCTAACTGTTGCTTCCTGACCTGCATATAGGTTTCTCAAGAGGCAGGTCAGGTGGTCTGGTATGCCCATCTCATTCATAATTTTCCACAGTTTATTGTGATCCACACAGTCAAAGGCTTTGGCATAGTCAATAAAGCAGAAATAGATGTTTTTCTGGAGCTCTCTTGCTTTTGCAATGATCCAGCAGATGTTGATGATTTGATCTCTGGTTTCTCTGCCTTTTCTAAAACCAGCTTGTACATCTGGAAGTTCATGTATTGCTGAAGCCTGGCTTGGATGATTCTATAATACAGAAATATTTTCTATGCTAAATTTCAATTGCTTGAAAGCAGGGAAGATCCTATTTGCTTTACCCTCCACAGCACCTGTTTTCAGAAAATAGTGTCAATGGTACTGGGTTGTACTAAGTTTTCTGATACACATATCAAATTTCCAGAGAAAATTATTTCTAAAATTAAACAAAGACTATCAAAAGTTGAAAAACCATGCAGTATAGAGCTTCTACATCTTGCCACTAAATTTCACTTCTTAAAATGTTAGAAAATAAAGAAAACTGGGTTAATTTCCCAAACAATATTTAACTTTGAAATCTTAACAAAGCCAATACCTGTAGGAGTGACAAGTTTGTGTCTGTAATTCACCTTAAGGGATTTGGTAACAATACATCTTTCTCTCCCAGACATTTATTCTGGACAAGCATGCAGTATTTTGTTAGCAAAATGAAAACACTTGTGCTTGCATTGAAATTTTACTGATTAGCACACATATGAAGCAGAGACTGAAAAGCAAATGTTGTTTTGCAAGGAGGTTTTCTGTTTTCACAAAAACACCCACTCTTGCTGAGAATGAATAATTTGGACCTAAAAGTTTCCCCCAGAAAACCTTGATAAAATCCTTTATAATTTTACCAATCTTACTCCCTGTTTTTCTAATTATTTGGGATAACTGCATGAAAATATGTTTTTTGATTTAGCTATTCATTTTCTTAATAACCATGACTATTGGCATGATATTTCTTGAATAGTGTTCATCAGATTCCCCTATAGTGACATTAATGCCTGTTTTGTAATTTTCCTGAAGCCCTCACTCCCCAAGGACCATTCTCCATCTTGGTATTGTTTGTAACCATATGCAGTGGACATCTTGCTTTTTTGCTTTCTTTGCCTATCTTATTCATAGCCTTTTTTTCTGTTATCAGGTCCCAATTTTCTTTGGGGAAAACTCCCTTCCCCACACCCTCAGTCCTTGTGTTCTGGGCTGGTGGAGTTGACTCCACCCTAAGTCCTAAAAATGGGCACACCCCAGCCTGTGAAGTTACATCATTTTCTCCTCTGACTATGGTGGCTAGTTCACAAATGAATAATGAATCAAGCTGAATTCACAAGAATCAGGCCAGAGACTGGTGGGAATCCTTAGAGAAGGTGCTGCCTTTCCATTTGGGTTGCTAATAGCTTAGACAGTTCTGGGGAGGAGCCCACCTTAAGAGGAAACCAATACAGGAAAGCAGAACAAAAGGTGGAAAATGAGAGACTTCTAATACAACTACTTATGCGCCAGGACTCCGTGATGTCTCTGGATTATTAATCAGGAAAGCCAGTTTTGTTTTTAATTCAGCTTGTAAATTAATAAGTTCTCTTTTTTATAATTAAATCAACTAGAAATTATTTTCTGTCCCTTGTAAATGAAAAGATTCATAGCTGGTATGCCACGGAGGAGCAGGCCCCAACCTTTTTGGCACAAAGAACTGATTTCGTGGAAAACCATTTTTCCACAGACCATGACAGGAGGAATGGTTTCAGGATGATTCAAGCGCATTACATTTATTATGCAATTTATTTTTACTATTATTCCATCAGCTCCACTTCAGATCATCAGGCAATAGATCCTGGAGATTGGGGACCTCTGCCATGGAGCACAACGTACTCTTTGACCACCTTCCTCTCTGACCAAAGATCAGTGTCAGCCTGGCCACCTCCTCTATTCTGTGGTTGTCAAAAGCATACCTCTTTCCAGGGCCTGAAATAAACCATCATCTACAAACTCAAGAAACACCTTTGGGCTTTATTCTAACTATCCTCAACTTCTCTCTATCACCGTGCACTGTGCAAAGTCGTTTCTCTAATGTTGATTTACTAATTCATCCCAGAATGTATTTCAGTTCCTTCCGCTTCTTTCATATTTCCCAAAATATGCTTTAAGTTTTTAAAAATAAATTTAAAAAATTTTAAATATATTTTAAATAGGGATACCAATAAAATATGTAGAAATAATTCACAACATATAAATTAATAAGATCACTGATGGGCGCTTTGCGACACATATTCCACAAGCTGGTGATTTTAAAATAGGCAGAGCAAGTAGCTAGTACAGGTTGAGGAGAAATTAGGAGGCCCCCACTTCACCCCCTAACTGTATCACCTCATTGCCTATAAAAGTTCCTATGAAACCACTATTAATTATTTTACCACTTGATACACACACAGAGAGACACACACACACAGACACACACACTGGAATATCACTCAGCCATAAAAAATGAAATAATGCCATTTGCAGCAACATGGATGGTTGTACAGATTATCATATTAAGTGAAGCAAGTCAGAAAGATAAAGACAAATATATGATCACTTACTGTAGACTCTAAAAAACTGATACAAATGAACCTTATTTACAAAACAAAAACAGATACATAGACATAGAAAACAAATCTATGGTTACTAAAGGAAAAAGAGATGGTAAGGAGGGATAAATTAGGAGTTTGGGATTAACATATACACACTACTATATATAAAATAGATAAATAGCAAGTCTCTACTGTTTGGCATAGGGAACTATATTCAATATATTGTAATAAACCATAATGAAAAAGAATGTGAAAAATAATATTTATATAAGTATAACTGAATCAATTTGCTGTACACCAGAAACTAATACAACAATGTAAATCAATTAGACTTCAATTTTTAAAAATCAATAATTTTACCATTTGAGGTTTTAAAATAGTGAGCTGGACAGTAAACTCATTACACATGTTTTGCACACTAAAAGTCCAAATTTATAGCCTGACATCTATGAGTATATCCATGAATAAAAAACAAAATGTGAAAGAGTAAGAAAATCCTAGAAAATTCACTCCTCACTGTCACCGAAAGACTTCGCCATTCAGTTTCACGTTATGTAGGGATAAAATTTTCATTATGTCAGACTAATATAACTTCAGAAAATCCTGATTTTTCTATCAAAGATTACTTTTAAAATGGAATAGGACTTCAGAAATAAACTTCTGCTGTGTTCAAAAAAAATTGATATGTGTAAAATTTCCAAGCTTCATTTTCTTCATCAGGCCTGTTGACAGGGGACATTATATTATTTCTGACTTTTATCTCACTATTCAGAAAGGATGATCGTAGCAGCTTTAATAATAGATTGGTCTGATTAATAAAACCTCTGCTCTACTCTAATTTACATGAGCTCCATTATGAAAAGTAATTGGCCACACTGAATTTACTGTGGGAGTCAGCTATTGCTGAATACAAAAGCGGAAAGAGATATAAGAGGAAGACTTGATTCAAGGTCATATATGTTGTAAAGAAAGCTGAGTGATCCTTAGAGGAGGGGAAAAAAAGTTAAGTCGATTTAAAAAGCACTCAACCGGAAATTAAGCTTTAAATTTTGAATAAATAAATGTCTTGCTAGACAGAAAAATCTAGTACCTCAAGCCCAATGGGCACCAGAAAATGGTTTTGTAACCTTGTCAATGTTGAACATCAATGTCATAATAATTGAAACTTAGTTACTGGCCGGTTTTATCATCCCTCTTCTTACAATACCTTATTTCAATCATCCATCTAATGTAACTATCAGATCTAGGGAGTGATGACAAGGGCCCCCATCACATAGGTAATACACAATTAAATTTAAAAGCTTCTAATTTTGTGTGCAATACTGATCAGACTTTTTAAGTGAATAAGATCACTGGATCTCTCATTTCCAGTACAATAATTCTGTCAGTTCAAAATGCACCTGGGGAAGGGGGTTGGGCTATACATTTTGAATGAGCAAATCATGTAATAAGACAATACTAGTACTTCTTATTCCCCGATTGCATTACTAAAAAGTGATAGTGAACAACCTTTAGAATTCCCTCTAGTTGAGAATGAACAAATCAAAACAGTGAATGCGTTCCTTTGCTTGTATTTGCTTGAGTAGCAGGGCTCAATTGTGTGTGTTTTGCCCTAATCTTAGAGACAGGAAATTATATATATATAAAACCTGAAGTATGCAAAATTTACTAATAGTGTGTGTGTGTGTGTATATATATATATTAATATATATAATACATTAAATATCCAAAATTTATATATATATCTTTAAGGACAGATTCTGAACATATTAAGATAGCCAAGGAATTCAGAGGTTTCCACAGGTACATATGTGTATATTTTACAGATTATTCAAACCAGACCAAAAATAACACTTTGTAGAAGGCTCTCTTCTCCAACAATCCAAATTCTATCCAGTCCTGAAACCTTGTTCAAGATCTGCCTTCTCTGTGGTTTTCTCATTTTTTTTAAATCCAGCCCATCCTCCATCCTCTCTGAAACATGACTTTTACTTCACTACCACATTGCGTATTTATTACTTACTAAAGTGCAGGACCTTATTCCTGAAGCCATCACTGTTGTTAACTTGAAAGAGGTTGAAGTTAGCTGTGAAACAGATGCAGACACACTAAAAAGTGTAAACGACCGCCCACAGTAGTCACGGATCTGGAGGTGAGTGAAGACAGAAATGTGGAGAAGGACGGCAGGGTTGGTAGGAGGTAGGAAGGGTTTACAGAGGAGGTAGAGATGAAGATTGTCTTTGAAGAAGGGTGTCTCTCATACAGCCAGAATGGAAGAGAAAGGCCTGGCAGCCTGAATAAGACGAAGAGGCACAGATGAACCAGGAAAGGATTGATGGGAAACCGTAAGGAAAGCTCACATTTTCTCATCATCTGCAGATGAATCCATCACTTAAGGAGATACACCTGTGCTGAAGGGCAATCTCACTAACCAAACAGCGAAAGAAATGCAACAGCATGGTCTTCTAAATAATTTAGTTTAGGTACCATTAGCAAGACAGGAACAAGATGCCAAACTAGTACCCACACTGGTTAATTTTTACTGGTTGTCTAAATTAAGATAACTATCTAAATTGGACTCGGTAACTGAAAATGAGTCCAATTATCTCTCACATTGGAAATAGGAGCCTTTCACTTATGAACCATAATGTAAACAGTAGGGGGAAGAGGGACTTTCCTTAAAAGTCACAACTGAATTCAAAATCCCCAGCAAGGGAGCTGAACTAAAGCAGTAAAAAAAAATAAATGGAATTTTACTCCCAAGTGCTTACTCCCTACTGCCCTTTAACCTCTATGGAAAACATGCACAGATTCACAGAGATTTATGCTTTGCTAAGAGAAAGCTATGTTTCCCTCCCAACAGTCCAGTGAGTCTCAATCTTGGTTGCATATTAAAGGCACCTGGAGAGCTATTAAAACTCACTGAAGACAGCATCCACCTGGTCCACTAACTCAGACCCTTCATGGGTGGAGCCCAGGCAGGTGATCTTCCCGTGCAGCAGAGCCAAGAACCACTGACATCTCCCTCCTTACAACCACACACTGCATTCCCAGTTTAGGAATGACTGGCCATCAGTTTGTTTACCATCATTTTGTGAAAGCAGGTGGACACAGCATAGCATATACAAACTTTCGAATTTAGATAAGTTTTTGTCTTAACTATCAATGTTGGGCATAATTGACTAAGCAATTATTGAAAGAAGCAGAAAAAAATCAATCAATGTATAAACAGGTTTTAAGGAAAGTGGTGAAGGAAAACAAGAGTGATAAGAAAAGTAAGAGTAATGAATCATTTTAAAAAATAAAATGTCCTGAAATGGACAAAAGTGGCCAATATTAACTCAGTTAATATGTAGGATGACATATGTATTCACTTCTATGACAACAATAAAACCTACCAGTTTTTAATTCTTACTAGCAATCACTTGGAGTATTTTATATATGGGTTTCATGTATTAAACTCAATCTTACAACAGTTCTGTGACAGAGAATACTTCATTTTACAGATGAATAAATAAAGCCCATAAAAATTAAGTGTTTTGCATGATGTAACATAGCTAGTACCTCAATCAGTTTTCACACAGATTGACTGATACCCCAAGTGACACAAAGGCAATTTGACTCAGTTACCATACTCCACCGTCATCCAAAGGTTCCGCTACACCCTTGTGGTTGGGAGGGGAGGTGGGGCATTGAGGGTCAGGGGATAGCTGTGGATTTGAATTGTTATAAATGACTTTCAAATCTGTTTAGTCCTAATTTAGGGCAGAAATCACCTCAGTTGTTGATCGGGGCTCATTTCTGACTTACTCAGTGGACCATTTGTCATTCCCATTCAAATGTCATTCTGACTTACTGGGTGGCTGTTTCAAACGTTTCTTCCTGTGAGCAGCTTTCACTCAGAGACCCAGTTGGCCAAGAACTTTCAGTATTTCTGGAGCAAGAAAGACTGTAACTTGTTTTGGGAGACAATTCTTTTCATGGTACTAGTCTTTAAAACACTGTTCTTTTTTCAGAATAATGGATACTGGTAATAAGCCAGACTGTCCAAGAGTCAACAAAGATCTTAAGGTAAAGGATAATACTTTAAAGTTTTATGTAATCACTTCAATAAGTTCTTGAAAGTGTTTTTAGTATTATCAAAGCTCTGTAAGTGAGTGATTGCATTCTGTTTACAGAATGGAAAATTAAGGGGCACGTTCCAGCCTAACTCATCCAAAATGGGCCAAAGCAGAGAATAAAAACAACTCCCTATGCATTGCACTAGGTCCCCACCCTGCAAGCATTCTGGTGTTTAATTTAAAGCCTGGCTCACTCTAGTTTCCCATTCAAGTGCCAAGAGGAAACACACCACACAATTCCAGCTAAAGATTAGAATGAGGTTCCCCAAGAGACCAAAGGAAAACCCACTCCCACACTGAAGATAGGCCCTTAAGAAGCCAAATTTACTTTCCTCGTTTGTTGCTTGGCATCTCATCCTGCTTCTCATAATCTATTCCAGCTGTTTCTCCAGAAAGTCTAGCGTTCGCTCAAAAAGCACAAAAAAATGGTAAATCATCAAGTACTGATCTCCAAGTAAAAGGAATGGATATTTCTTTTACTAGGGGAAGACACAAAAATGATTATTAGGTATTTGTAGTTATAAATAACAGATGAATCTTTCCCTCTTATGCATAAAAACCTGGCAATGTCATGATTATATACTCAAAATGTATTACACGTCTAAGTATTAAAATGTGAAAGATATAATCTCAGGATACGTTGTTTTCTGAATATGCTAATCTTAATTGCCATGAAATTTACATTTCATATAATTTGAAGCCTGAACATGAGCATATTTGATATGAATTTAGTATCACTCAAAATTTTTCTTTATTTTGTTATTCTCATCCTTGATTAAAAAACAACAAAGAAATCTCTATTGCTAAAAATCATAATTATAAAATTAAAATCACTAATTACAATTCTATCAGTTTGCTAATCTTTCAGGCTTAAGAACAGATTAGTACATTTTAGCAATATTGGGTTAAAATGGTGGCTCAGTTGGTGAAGAATCTGCCTGCAATGCAGGAGATCACCTGCAATGTAGGAGACCCAGATTCAATCCCTGGGTCAGGAAGATCCCCTGGAAAAGGAAATAGCTATTCCACTCCTGTATTCTGACCTCGGATATCACATGGACAGAGGAGCCTGATGAGCCACAGTCCATGTGATTGCAACAGTCAGCTACAACTTAGTGACTAAACCACCACGGCAATTAAGGTTGAACTTTTTTTTTCCCCACTTAAATGTACACTTTCTTTACAAGCTTATCAGTTAGTTCATTTCTACCTCTTTTTATTAATTTGTACCTCTTTATAAAGCAAAATAGAGAGAACAAGAAAGAAAAAAATGACAATGATTTCAGCACTGCCAATACAATGAAAGTAACAGAAATAATGAAAAATAAAACAGTTTCATGCAGTTTTCTTTTCCAAGAAAAACATTAAAATAAAAAGAGAATGAGCCATAAACTGCATACTCAGTGTATCTCCTCTATTAAAAAAACTGAAAAAAAAAAAAGGAACAGAGATCTAAAGGATCATGACAAAATAAAGCTGTCTCTAGTCACATTTGTTGTTGCTGTTCAGTCTCTAAGTCGTGTCCAACTCTTGGTGATCCCATGAACTGCAGCACATCAAGCTTCCCTGTCCTTCACTATCTCCCAGAACTTGCTCAAATTCATGTCCATTGAGTCAGTGAAGCCATCCAACCATCTCATCCTCTGTTGCCCTCTTCTCCTGCCCGCACTCTTTCCCAGCATCAGGGTCTTTTCCAATGGGTCGGCTCTTTCACATCAGGTGTCCAAAGTATTGGCGCTTCAGCTTCAGCACCAGTCCTTCCAATGAATATTCAGGGTTGATTTCCTTTAGGATTGATTGGTTTGTTTTTCTTGCTGTACAAGGGACTCTTAGGAATACAAAAAAAAAAAAAAATTTTTTTTTTTAATTGAAAGCTTCATCGGCACTCAGGCTTCTTTATGGTTCAACTCTCACGTCCATACATGACTACTAGAAAAACCATAGCACTGACTATATGGACCTTTGTTGGCGAAGTGATGTCTCTGCTTTTTAATATGCTGTCTAGGCCTAGTCACATTACAGTCTGCCAAATTTTTTTTTAAGTTCTTAATTCTTCTTTCTATCCATTTACCTTGGTTCTTGAATTCACTGATAAAGCAAGACATGGAGAAAAGGGTGCCTGACACTGTGATAGTTTCCACATGAAGAAACCACAATGGTGTGGGGATGATTCAAGTGCATTACATTTACTGTGCACTTTATTTCTATTACTATTACATCAGCTCTAACTCAGATCATCAGGCATTAGATCCCAGAGGTTGGGGACCCCTGTTTCATAGGATTGCTGGATACGTCAGACCCAAAATGTCAAATTAGTTCAAACTTTAAATTATTTTACTTAATTTCTTTGGATTCTGACCTTTCAAACTTTTTTGTTTGTATAGTTATAACCTGTATTATTGCTTCCCTGGTGGCTCTGGGGTCTGGCTCAGATGGTAAAGAATCTATCTGCATTGCAGGAGACCTGGGTTCGATCCCTGGGTCAGGAAGATCCTTTGCACAAGAGAATGGCTACCCACTGCAGTATTCTTGCCTGGTGAATTCCATGGACAGAGGTGCCTGGCAGGCTGCAGCAGATGGGGTCTCAAAGAGTCAGACATGACTGAGTGACTAACATTGTATCATTAGTTTCTAACACGGAGTTAGAAACCAATGACTTGAAATCCTCCCATTTGGGACGACATGAATGAATTCTGAGGACATCAGGCTAAGTGAAATAAGTCAGACAGAGGGAGATAAATACTGTACGGTATCACTTACATGTGAACTTTAAAAACATTAAACTCATAGTAACAGAGAATCATGTTTACCAGGGGCTGAGGGATAGAGCGAGCAGGGAGATGTTGGTTAAGGGTACAAATTTTCATTATAAGATTAATACGTTCTGAGGATCTAATTTCAGCATGGTAACTATAATTAACAATATTGTAATACATACCCGAAGAAGCTTTCTCATGTCACTAGCAGAAGCACAAGAAAGCAGGCAGAATGTGATGCCTCCTAAGGTCTAGACTCAGAACTCACATAGTATCACTTCCATCCACATTCCACAGGACAAAGCAAATTCATGGATAAGCCCAGAATCAAGACATGAGGAAGTATGCACCATTTCAAATGGGGAGGATTGCAAAATCATATGGAAAGGAGCCTGAATAAAAAGAGACATTAAAGACTGGGGCTGGTATTTCTACCTACCACAGACATTAATCTGGCTCTAATTACCAAAAATGAAATTATTAGAAAAGTATCAAGAATCCACACAATTGATAGACATAATGATCTGGTTTACAAAATAAACATCTCTAAAACCCAAGGAGCTGGAAGCACAGCAGTCATTTTTAGCAGCAATAATCTGCCAGGTGAACCACTGGTTCACCAAGACTACTCATAATTAGAGATTCTTTCGAGATATGAGTGGACTTAGAAGACGGAAAAAGATACAGTGTTATGTGGCTTCACTGAACTGGAAAATAATAGGGATTCTGTGGATGGATAAAAAGACATTGCATTATAACATCACAGCACCCTTTCAGAGGGAGGTATTTCATTCCCAACAACACAAAGGTGAATCTGTAGATCATTCATGATAAAGTATCTGAGGACTAGCTAGCATTTACTAGCAATATGTATTCAAACAACAGTTTCTTTTGGATCAAAGAGGAAAGAGGTCTGTAGCCCTGAAAACCTTTCTTTAATTGCTTCGTGCAGCTGAATATATTTAAGGAAATTAAATGTTCCCAATTTTATACTCAGTCTTTAAATAATCTAATATACATGCAAAAGATATTTGGTTACTTCATGTTCAAACATGCTGAGGATAAATCTTTGGGCCTTGCCACCTGCAGCAACATGGAAGGACCAAGAGAATATTCTGCTTAGTGAAATGTCAGACAGAAAGACAATTACTATATGATACAACTTATATGTGAAATTTTTTTAAATAATGTAAATTAATGTATATACAAAACAGAAACAGACTTCCAGATATAGAAGACAAACTGATTGCCAAAGAGAAGAGGGGGAAAGGGAGGGACAAATGAGGGATTTAGAATTAACACATACAAACTATTGGGTTGGCCAAAATGTTCATATGAATTTTTCCATATCTTATAGAAAAATCTGAACATTTTGGCCAACCGAAAACAGTATATAAAATAGATAAACAGTAAGAAATTATTTTGTAGCACAGGGAACTATACCCATTATCTTATAATAACCTATAATGGCATATAATCTGCATAAATACTGAATCACTATGCTATACACCTGAAACTAAAACAAAATTGTATATCAACTATACTTTAATAATAATACAAACTATTTGGTCTTGACGTGTCCTAACTCAAATGGCTTTTTTTATGCTGAGAGTGCTACACTGTGGGAGGCCTTTAATTCTACTTGTAGCTTCAGGAGATCTTTAAATTCAAATTACTATTCTTATGCTTAAGTATCAATAATATAATTGTGCTCAAGGGACACAGACTGCCGTATCAGATTAGGTCATAAAACTAATGGATTTGGAAAATCTCATTTTTCCTTTCTAATTCACTTCTGGGTATTACATTCATGACAAATACACTAAAGAGAGCTGGTTGAATAAATGGCAAGTTTTATTACATGTTTGAATTAAATCAAGTCTATACCACAAAATAGCCATTTGGTTAGTGAAGAGAAGTGGAAAGGGAGCAAAAAGGGACATCAGAAAAGAGACTGAAGAGAAAGGAGGGAGGGGGAGAGAGACAGAGGGGAAACAGGAGGGAGTGTCAAGTGTCTAGTACCCCTCCTGCTCTGCACACAGTGGTCCTCTGCGTTATCCATGCATCATTGTAAGACGGCACAGGATCCATGCAAGAAAGATGAAGCCTGTTCTCAGGCAGTTCTCTTCTTCAGCAACTGGAGACACTGTCATGAGGTGAAACTATGGCTCTCATTAACCACACCTACCACAACCACATTGATAGCCTGGGCTCCTGTGATCCTGAGCCTACTTTTTTTTCTTCTTTTTTCTGAAATTAGGCAGAACAAGGAAATCCTCATCACAGGTGTCCACTCAAATAAACTAATAGGAATGGAGAGAAAGGAATGCAAAGTTAGGGCAATTCTTAAGACTATGACTTCTGTAAGCAACTTTCTGGTCAGTTCTGGGTTTTTGTTGCCATCACTGCCCTCTAGAAGGCAGACTGTCCCCACATAAGCTCTTTGGCCTTATAGTTACTCCTGACCATATTCAGCAGAGCCCCACCTCCTTTCTCTCCAGACTCTTTTACTTGCTAAAGCACTTGGAAAAGAAAATCAAACCATTATTTTCTACAATGAAAGTGAAAACAGACCCAGGCATCTTCAATACACATAATGAAGATGCTTTCCCAGATATGCCCTGATAGATCACAACATATAAGAAGGGAAATGAGTAGGGTAAATTAATTCCATTTAGTTGTATAAGCTGATCAACACGGCACAGTATGAAGCTTTCACCAGTAAAATAAATGGCTTTCTAATTTAGGATATTTTTAAGCTTCTCCATTAAATGTAAGTATTTCTGCGTGTATACATTTCAATACGCCATCTAGTCTAATTAGATCTGAAAACGGAGAAAATAGCTGAAATGTCCACAATTTACGCTCAATAAATTACAGTAATCAAATTATCAGAATAGATTCTTATCTAGAAGAAAACTTTCTATTAAAAACGATACACCTGGGGACTTGCCTGGTGGTCCAGTGATTAAGATTACTGCAGACAGAACTGCAGGATACACAGTTCCATCCCTGGTCAGGGAACAAAGACCCACATACTACATGGTACAGTCAGAAAATTTTTTAAAAATGATATACCCTTTCTATACCTAAAGAGATCCAAAGATTTCAAATAACTACTTCGAGATTCCTTCTTTCTCTATTCCTGACTAAAATGGGCAGACAACATTTGAGATCATTTAAATTCTAGCCTGGACAACGCAGCAACAAATGATAGTTTTCAATACCAATAAAGGAATTTAGTTCTCAACTGCTTTAGTGCTAAAAGCCCTGATTTTAAAAGAAAGAGAAAAAGAGACCTTCCTTTTTAAAATTCCAGAAAACCATTGAATAAGTATAAAATTCTTAGTTTCTTGTTTTTTTGGCACTTAGAGCCTCCAGAGAATTTTTGTCATTGTGCCATTCCTTACTTTATTCCAATAAGTGTTCTTACAAGACACAAATTTACTCAATTATTTGCATGCTTTACCTCTACTATTCAAATTCCTGCCAAAATCCAAATTAATTCTCTTCAGCATTATTTTCTATAGTCAAACAATAAAAGAATATTGTCTAAATGCTAATTGGCTGTTTATTCATTTTCCTTAGATAGTTTCGGTCCCCCAGAGTTTGACATTTCAATAAATCCTTAAAAGAGATTATAATTCTGCCTTGCTGTATTTTGTTTCCTCCAAGAAAATAAATTAAGAAACTTCCCCACCTTTAACCTCTTAAAAAATTATAAAGAAACCTATCTTTCTTCTTCTAAAAAACAGGCTTTGAATGTGGAATTAATTCCAAGCATCTGGGATTTAAAAAAAAAAAGTCCCTAGGTAACAGAAGATGATTTCAATGGATTCTGGCGAAAGCTTTCCTATAATGTGTTTCCTTCAAAACAATCTGATCACCCTCATCCTCCTAGGATGCCGAGGCAGAGAATCCCATATGTGCTTATGCAATATTCAAAAGATCCTTGAATATTTTTTTTCCTGTAGCTCTAACTACAGCCCTTGGGTTTGCCTGTCCTCAGAGACAATCTGTGCATAGTGGATTGAAAATGCAATCCAGGATGTGGTTGTTCTTAGCAGCACAAATTGAAAAGACAGGTTAACATTTTAGTCTGATGGAGGGAAACTTTGAATATGCAGGAGTTAATTAATGTGAAAAAAACTAATTGATTTAAGAGCTATACAAAGCTGACTTGCTCACATGCAGTAGAATATTGAAGAACCCAAATCAATCCTATTCTCCTAATGCACTCATTACTACCAAATACTCACATGGAGCAAGTAGAATCTGAGTGTTGTATGTGGCCCACAATTGCTTGCATTTTAAAGTTTATTCCATCAAGTACTTCACTCATATCGTACAGGTTAGATTTACTTCACAACTACCCCAAATCCTAAGGATCTCATTGGTTCTGGCACTCAGATGTTCACAGAGCATGCTCAGGCTTAAAAGGAAATAAATCCCTTCAGCCAAGGTGTTTCTACAGTTTTTAAATGTGTTGGTCTATGCAATTGATGGACACATGGGTTGGATCCCTGGGTCAGGAAGATCCCTAGGGAAGGAAATGGCAGCCCACTCCAGTATTCTTGTTTGGGGAATCCCATGGACAGAGAAACCTGGTGGGCTAGAGTTCACGGAGTTGCAAACAGTTGGAGACAACTTAGCAGCTACACAACAAGAAAAAGAAGAAACTTAGGGTTTGTGTAATGACTGAAATTTCCTCCCAGAGGACAGTTATTGACTCAAAACAACAAACTTTTCACTTCAGTCAAATACTGCACTCCAAAGTCAACATAAACCACTCTTTCTAGGGCCATTTTGGTCAGCTCAGGGGTTCAAATCCAGAAAAATATTCAAAGTAGAAATCAGTTTACACGTTCAACTTCCTGCTGGAGTGCCCATAGGCTAAGGGCCTACTGGACAGCTGAGTGTTTTATTATCACTTTCAATTTAATCTGTGTCAAGTCACATTCTAGGGACAATGAGACAAGGAATTAGGAGATAGCAGGAAACAAGCCTAGTTAGGGAAGAAGAAAATAGCATGTGGAGATTTACAACCACGTGTCAAGTTGGTGGAAACAAGAGTAAGAAGACCGGGCACAGCCTAGTGAGGGTTGAGAGCGTACAGTGATCAGATGAGGGGTGTTTTTAAGGGCTAGGATGAGTGTGGAGGGCATCACTTCTATCAGCCCTTTTTGTGGCTCCACCTCACTCAGAAATATCACCTAGCCATGGGCCCTGAGAGGAGATAAGTGGGTTAGAAAATTAGATTTCATGAACATATGACAGTTATTGACATATCAGTCTAGAATTTAAATAATTTTAAGTCCATCCATTCATCCATCAGGCATTCACTCAAATCCAGCTCTCTTATGAAAGTTTTCAATTCCATCTCAGTCAAATAAATAAAGATCTGCCCAGCTTCTGAATACAAACACTGATCTCTCATTTGACAAATAACTCCATCTTGTGCTATGTCTTTAGTTTTATCTTTTTGTTTCCTAATTATCATATTGCTTTAGCATCCTAAGAATAGAAGTTTTTGCTTTTCCAAACAAATGAGTCACTTATAGGCAGGAAGTATGCCTTATCCAGACACATGAAAACACACATGCAAATACATATACATTGCCTCTATCCCTTACTCATATTGGGCATTTTACAGGAATGTGGTGAATGAGAATGTAAGAATCAGAATGTGTAAAACTAACTCATAAATGCTAAACACTTTTGAGTTTATAACACAAAGGTCAGCATTTGGGGAACTAGAGAGCCAGAAGATGTCAATCGCAGCCTACATTCTCAATGGATTCTATGAAGAATGAATATATGCATAAAGACATTCCTTAAATAGCAAATAGGAAATTCTATATGAAATGGTGATTTAACTCCATGGATTTATTTCTTGAAACAACTTTTTGTTGTTGTTTAGTTGTTACATGCATGCATGCTCAGTCATGTCCAACGTCTTTGTGACCCCACTGAGTGTAGCCCACCAGGCTCCTCTGTCCATGGAATTTCCCAGGCAAGAATACTGGAGTGGGTTGCTATGTCCTTCTGCAGGGGATCTTCCCAACCCAGGGACTGAAACTGTGTCTCCTGCATTGGCAGGCAGATTCTTTACCACTGAGCCACCAGGGAAGCCCTGAAACAACTCTAGCATAACATAAAAGGATAAAAAACATTATAAACTCTAAAGGACAAAGAAAATGGGAAAAGAGACAATGATAAACAAGATATTATTATTAAAACTTAAGACGGGGACTTTCCTATTGGTCCAGTGGTTAAGACTTCACTTTACAGACTGGATGGTGGGGACAGTTTAGAGGAGAATGGATACATGTATATATATGGCTGAGTCCCTTCACTGTTCACCTGAGACCATCACAGTATTGTTAATCAACTGTGTGTGTGTGTGTGTGTGTGTTAGTTGCTCAGTCGTGTCCAACTCTTTGTGACCCCATGGACTGTAGCCTGCCAGGCTCCTCTGTCCATGGGATTCTCCAGGCAAGAATACTGGAGTGGGTTGCCATTTCTACTATACCTCAATACACAATAAAAAGTTAAAAAGAAAGAAAGAATCTGCCTTGCAATGGAGGAGATATGGGTTTGATCCCTGTTTGGGGAAGTAAGATCCCACATGCTGCAGGGCAACTAACCCCAGTTGCCACAGCTACTGAGCTTGGGCACCACAACAAAAGGTCCCACACGACACAGTGAAAATCCCACATGCTGCAACTAAGACCCAATGCAGCCAAATATATATGTGTGTGTGTGTGTGTGTGTGTGTATAAACAAAACACTTAAGAGGGTAGAAAATGAACTGGCAAATGACCTGAAGCATAAAGAAAGCTGAAACCTGCAGAGAATGATACTGATGAGAAGTAGAGGGAGGCTATCTTCAGAACCCTGGAAAGCTCTCGGGAACTGGGGTCACCAGGTACCTTGGGAGACAGAGACAAGGTCGGGGCTGTATAAAGGATTCACTTGATACTACATACCTCCTCTGCCCAGTATCAGGTGACTTCTCCTCTCCATCCCTTCAAAAAAAGAGAAAATGTACTCTAGAGGAATTAAGCTCAGGAGGACTTGGGACTCAGAGACACTCAGGCTTAGCAGAGAACAAGGTGTGTGTTGAAAACAGGAATGAAGACAATGCCTACTGTTAAATACAAAGATTATTCTGCCGCTTGTGAAAGACTTTTCTAGGGAGACTATTACAATGGGGTTTGTAGTGGGGGATAGAGACTGGGTCAATTCTGAATACAACAAGGAAAAGTGGAAATAGAGAGCCAAAGAGCAGGGTGGAATCAGCGGATGGAAAATTACTAAGAGGAAACATCAGGAGTGAGAAGAGATTCTGCATAACCAATCTGACAGGAATATTGCTGAAGGCAGGCAAGGGTGATAAGATACTTGCATGCAGGATAAGGAATTTGGTCAGATGCCAAAATGAGAGATGAACATTTTGATGAGATATCAAGAGTGGGGGGATTTTCACTAAACTGAACCAGCAGGATTCTTGCTAAAATTGGACTAAGTGAGTCTATAATAGTAGAGCCTAAGAGTGAGGCCTAGTCAAAAGAAAGACTCCAAGGAGCCTGACTAAAGTTTGGGCTTTGTCACTACAATTGGTGTGGGAGGAAGAGGAGTACAGATAAAATGCCAAGAACTGGGCATAAAAAGGGCATCGTATTTCTCAGCAGCATGAAACTGGGAAAAAATGGAATAACTTCTCTAAAACTGTGAGAGAAAATTATTTTCAATCAAGAATTTTATATCCAACTACCTTGATTCAAGTGTGAAAGTCTTCTCAAAATATTTTTTTATCATTCTTAAAAAATTATTTTCTATGCTCCTTTTTTTTTTTTAATCAGGAACATACAGAGAATATGCTCCAAGTAAAGCTGTAAGCCTGGAAAAACATACCATGGAAGCTTGCTGCCTGTGAGGGGGAGCAGAATGTGTGACCCCAAAATATGTCACTTTGGCATGTGGGCTATTTTGAGCTAACGCTAATGGAGACCCAGCAGACTCAAAACAAAACAAAACAAAACTTGTACTCCCTTAACTATCTAAAAGAATTTACAACTGCTAAGCCCGTGCTCTGCAACTAGAAAAGCCCACACACTGCAAAAAGAAGTCCTGGCACCACAACAAAGACCCAGCACAGTCAAAAAAAAAAAAAATAGAATTTAGATGGAGGGCCTAGCCCAGAAAGATGGTTATTACCAAAGAAAATTTTTATCCGAAAGATCAAACGCAGGCAGGGCAAACACCTAATTACCAAACACCTGCTCTTCTGATTCTCCCATGAATTCCCCTTCTCCACATGGAAGCTCCAGGCTCCTACCCCATTCCTTAGCTCAGTGTCGCATATAATTCTCAACCACCCAGCTTGCTCTTGGGTCTCAAATCTTTGGGGATCCAGTACATACAAAATTAAACTTATTTCCAACCCATTAATCTGCACAATGTCATTCTTATTATTAGACCAGCCAAAGAACCTATTAATAAAGGGGAAAGGGGGGAAATTTTTCTGTGCCTACCTTTGCAGGCATTTATTCAGCCTTTCACAATTTAGGGATATTAAACTATAAACAATTATTTTACTAAGGATCTTGAAATAAGAATTACAAATAAGAGAAGGGGAAAGCTCTAAAAAGTGGAACATAATATTTTCTCACATTTAATACTTTAATTAATATTATCTTTTATTAAACTTGTTTTGCAAGAGAAGTATCCCATAAATGTTTCAATCAATACACTCTTCGAATCTTCCAGTTTCATTTTTGCACGTACCAACATTCAATGCATTTGTGTGTTTGTGTGAACTTTTCAGTTTCTGAGGCACAGCAACCAGATAATTTTTCTTTTAGTTTTTCCATTATAAACATTTGATTGTATTCAACAGGGCATAAGAATAGGAGCCTAAATCTTATTCAGTTACAATATTAGTCAAATCATCTTTTGTTGCATAATAGACATCTTACTCATGCTAATTTGTCAAATAAAAGAATGTATTGGATCACATGGATTAAAAATTCATCTATGACTTGAGCCTAGGGCTTGAACTATGTCAGCATAACCAAATTTCTCCTTCTCTCCACCCGGTCCCCTAATAGGATGGTTTATTCTCAGGTTCCACAGTGAAGCAAGATAGCTAACCCATACCTTTCATGTTCAACTTTAGCAGAAAATAAAGAGCATCTCTTTTAGAAAGCTCAACTTAGAACCTAAATAATTTACTTTGATTGGTCCTCTTAGGTTGGGTGCCTTTCTGGAAAACAAACACAATACCTTGGAAAATCAGGGTCACAGTTTTCACACTCTAGAGTCTCATGAGGACACTTGGCCAGAGAATAGGAAATCTAGTTTCCCAAAGGAAAATTGGCATTTTTTTTTTTCTGTAGAATGGAGAGAGATGCTACATAAGCAAAACTAGCATATATCTGTTACTAATTTTAATACATTTCAAAAACCCATTGTTATGCTATCTCCACCCAGCAGAATTTCCAAAGAAGAATTTACCTCAGACCAATTAAATGCATCTTATGGTGAAAGAAAAAAAAATCTAAAAATTAACACACAATTTTCTTTTAAAGTTATGATCAAATCACACACAAATGCACATTTTCAAGTTCAACACAGTCATTTGGAGTCTTAAGAGAGTCCTTGCTCCATGTTTGCAATGGCTTATCATTATGACAAAAACTAACTGCAATTGTACTGATACTTTATGATTTTCTTTCCTCAGAGAATATGCATTTCTACCTGCAGTTTCCCCCTGAATCACATTCCACTCTCAGCCTTGAAGATGAAAACATAAGGATTTTCTTTCACAGCGACGCCCCCTGGGTTGCTGGCCAGAATCAGCCTGGCAGGAAGCTGGGTATGTTGAGGAGTCATGCTGTGTGTTCCTGAGATCAGATGAAGAGGGAGCCTCCATGGAGGCCTCCTGCACAGTTCAGTAAATGGCTAAAGTGATATGGTGTTTCTCTTTCCAAATAATTAATTTGCAAAAATTGGCATGAGGCTCTGCTGTTTCTGTCCTTGTCTAAGATAAACTACTCTTGTTCTGTTCAGCTGCACATCTGTCTCTGGAGCACTGGGATAAGTCACCCCTGTCATTGACATCCCCTTGAAGGACTGGTTAGGATTTTATTCCTACAGAAACAATCCATTCTCTGCCATTTCATCTGAATGCAATAGTTTGCATTACTTTGTTTGAGGTTCAAAGCAGCATGGCTTTCCTAGTTTCAAACCTCACATTTTCTTTTCTAAATTACAATTTATCATGTTTGTTTATTCAATATTTAGTAGAATGAAGGACATCATCGTCTGGTAGCATTCTGACCTTATTCTGCTATACAATGATTTAGAAATGTATTCTACAATCTTAGAAACCACCTCTGATATGCATAGCTGATCTCCTACATAAAAAGTTGTCTTTGATATTAAATAGTCATCAAAAAAATAATTCACTTCTGTATTTATGAATTCTAAGGGAGAGAAACATTTTTAATATGTCTACATGTATACATTTATATTTCTATTTAATACATCAAAGATATTTGGACACATTTACTTTAAGCATTTTTTTCTCCTATTGAACAAATCCCTGTTCTTTGGTTTCATCAAATCATAATGATTATGATAATTTGCGAATTTAAAAAATAAAAATTAATTTTGTAAACTTATTTAGAGTATAAATGGTTTTATAGTTCTTTATATACCTTTAGATTCTATTATCAAGCTCTCATAATTCTTTCCTGATAAAATGAATTGAGGATGAATGGAAAGGACAACCCTAAAGGGGAAGCAAGACTTCTTTTTTGTTTTGTTCCCTGGCCGTTTCTTGGATGGTATTTCCCATGGATGGCTTGGATCCAGCAGCTAAAGAGAAGTAACTCATGGAAGATATTTAAGAACTAACTAATTTAAATAAAACAGATAAATTCAAGACAAGAAGAAATATTTTAGATTATAAATTATAGGGTATTCCTCTATTATAGACTCAAGTACAACAAAGAAAAATAGGGATTTATTTTCCCAGGGTTTAAAGTACCAGAAACAAATCTCCCATGTGGAACTTTCTCTTATGTGCAGTATCAAATTTCTCCCTTGATGTGTAAAGAAAGACGTAATAGAAAAAAATAAATCCCAGCTGAATCAAAACCATAAGTGCCCTGGCCTTAATGAATTTTATTCTTCTTGCAAAACCATTTTTACTCTATAACCAAAACAAATGTCTGAGGCACATTGTCTGCAATACAACATTTGTTAGGCTTTTAAAAACTTTCTAACATGGTTTAACCCACCAGAGAAGCAACAAGTCAGAGGAGGATTTGAAGCGACAATAGTAACTACATGTCCACTGCTGAATGTTTAACACCTAAGAATGTGTCGGAGGAAGGCTGGTATTAGAGTAAATCAAATTACAAGATACTTATAAGACAAGTCTACTTTCACTAGACTTTTGAAAAAGAATCCAAATAATGAAAACATCATCCACTATCAATTTTTTTTACCAGTTCCCCAAATCTTTACTCAAATACTAGCGTCAGTTATATATTTATCAACTTGTGACTGCTTTGAAAAGATAAACTAAGGCATAGGACATAGACAATGTAAATTGGGACTCCTAAAGTCATGTATCAGGGAAACACCTTCATTTTTGAGAATCTACCCTGAAAATCAAATTTAAAACTTTCACTTGATTCTGGAAGGCTGAGAAAACCCAAGGAGATAAAGTGCTAGTAAACGAGGAAGTCCCCTAGAGAAGAAAATGGCAACCCACTCCAGTACTCTTGCCTGGATTATCCCAAGGACAGAGGAACCTGGTAGGTTACAGTCCATGGTGTCACAAAGAATCGGACATGACTGAGAAACTTCACAAATGAGGAAGTAGCAATATGTAATGAAATGTAAAAGAATAAGAAAACAAATGTTATTCAGCTCAAGACACACTTAAAAAGGCTTATTGTAGCTAGGTTCTAAAATGAGACTTAATACTCAGTTTATTTGTTGCTCATTCACTCAGTCGTGTCTGACTCTCTGTGACTCCATGAACTGTAGCACGTCAGGCTTCCTTGTCCTTCACTGTCTCCCAGAATTTGGTCAGATTCATATCCACTGAATCAGTGATGCCATCCAACCACAGCATCCTCTGTTGTCCCCTTTTCCTCCTGCCTTCAATTCTTCCCAGCATCAGGTTTAAGAGGTATTTAATTTTTTCCCAGCTCTGTCCACTGAAAGGTCCTAGAAACCCAAAAGCAATTATACTCCAGGAGAAATTAGCACACCTGACACCCAGATCTTTATCCTGAAATACCATTCTCTATTAAAAGGAATCAGGAATTCCTAGAGAAATGACAGATTGCAGGGTTGGGGCTGGGGAGGTACAAAATGAACCTGAACATTTTGTGCCAGAAAGTAAAGAACTGCTAAAAATCAATTACACCTGTAAAAGTTTTTTAAAACTGAGGAAATGTCAAAAGGACACATGGAACCAGCTCCAAGGGATTCACACTGGGCAAGTCAGAGACAATTTAAGCATCAAAATAAACAAGGACCATAATACGTTATAACCCACTGAATAAAAGAAGAAGCCATATTGACAATAAGTAGGTGATTGATAACTAAATAAATAAATAAGTGACATAGAGAGATCTTTCTAACTATAGAATACTGACTAATAAATCTAGAAAGATCCAGTCAGAAAATTAAATGCAACTAACATAATAAAAATGTATTTAGATAAGACTGATAGATGACTCTTGGGAAATAAAGGTAATGAGAGAGTTTGGTGAGAAACAGGATATATCTATAGTCCCACCCCACAGATGATTACATCACCCCAATAGTGGGGCGCAGCCAGCAGTCTAAGTAATGAAGCCCAGGCCGAGACCTTCACATCTTCAAGGCACAGCTCTCAGCCCCACTGATCATTCAATCCATTAACAAAAATTAAAAAGCAACCTATGGAATGGGAGAAAATATTTGCCAATTATATATCTGGAAAAGGCAGGTGTAAATTGGTGCAGCCACTATAGAAAACAGCATGGAACCTCCTCAAAAAAAAAAAAAAATTAAAAATAGAACTACCCTGTAACCCAGCAATCCCACTTCTGGTTATATACTCAAAGAAATGAAACCATGATCTCAAAGATATCTCTGCATTCTCATGTTCATTGCAGCATTACTCACAATAGCCAAGACATGAAAACAACCTAAGAGTCTCTCAATAGTGTCTTGGATAAAGAAAATGTGAGATAGATAGATAGATAATTTACCTTCCCACCAACAGTACGTAAGAGTTCTTTTTCCACATCCTCGCCATCAATTCTCATCTCTTTTCTTTACACATACACATACAAACGAATATTATTCTAAAAAATAAGGAAATACTGCCATTTGTAATAACACGAATGAAACCTGAGAGCTTCAAGCTAAGTGAAATAAGAATGACAAATACTCTGTGATCTCCCTTAAATACGAAATCTAAAAACACTGAATTCATGGAAACACAGTGTATTATCAGTTGTTGCCAGGGGCAGGGGATGGAGAATGAATCAAGGTGGTCAAACGGTATAAACTTCCAGTTATGATAAGAATACATTCTTGGGATCTAATGTAAAGCATGGTACTATAGTTAACAAAAAACAAACTATGTGAGGTGCTGGATGTGTTAACTAACCTTATTGTGGTCGTCATTTTGCAATATATACATATATCAAATCATCATGGACTTCCTGGTAGTCCAATGGTTGAGAGTTCACCTGACAACATGGGGAAGACGGGTTCAATCCCTGCTCCAGGAAGATTCCATGTGCCGAGGGACAGCTGAGCCCACCTTCAACAACTACTGAGCCCGCACTCTAGAACCTGAGAGCTGCAACTACTGAAGGCTGAGCTCCTAGAGCCCATGTTCCACAACAAGAGAAGTCACCACAACGAGAAGCCTGCACACCATACCTAGAGAAAGCCCATGCGCAGCAACAAAGATCCAGCGCAACCAAAAAATACAAAACAAAATGAAGTCACCATACTGTATGCCTTAAACTTACACAATGTTATACAAAAATTATATCTCAGAAAAGCTAGAAAACAATTTTAAAATGCAAGCAGAAATTTTTTTCTCTCAACACACGTATTACACACACAGTCAAAAAGCAGTTGAAAAACCTTAGAAGCAGGGCTGAGGAGTGTAAGCCCTGCTTCTAAATCCTTCCAACTGCTTTAATCAGGTCCTAGATTATCCAGGATAATCTCCCATAGTTAAAGCCAACTGAATAAGGATTTCAATTACATCTGCAAATTCCCTTCACAGCAATAGGCAGATTAGTGTTTGAGCAACTGGGGAGGTAGCTTAGCTAAGCAGACACATGAAAAAGAAAAGAGAAACCATCACATTATGAAAACCCATGTATATAAACAAGAAGGTTAAAAAAGACTGTGTAAATGTAGAACTATAGCCATTCTCTCAATATCTCTGCCATCATAACAAAGTATAACAATACAAGCCAGGCAAACCTTGTAAAAGAATAAAGATGTTTCAATAGGCACAAAACAAACATTTAGGTTGAATGTCATTTTTCTTTAGACAAAAGTAAGACACTATCAAAAAACCGTCAAGCATAGCCATCTACAATACATTGTTTTGGCTTTCAGAAGGAACGCTTTAGCTTCAATTGTAGCTTGTAAGTCAGGCTCACCATGATAAAGGACCAGAACCCAGAAAACATTTGGTATCATAAATAACACAGTCAGTGACTGAGAAACTAGAAGCTGTCATATTTTATCATGACCTGAAACAAAACAACTCTCAGTCCTGAAGTGGACAGAGGTTAGAAAAATGCTAGCAGTTGTTTTATGACCTTTCCAGCTTTGAAATGAAAGGCCCCTAAGTCCAGGCAAAGTCCCTTTTTACCCTATGATTTGAAGACCAGCACCATTTTCTCCTGGTGTGAGAGGTTGATCCCAGCTGTTTGATGGCACACATCTTTCCACAGACAGAGTTGAAGGCAGTGCTTACCCAGAACCACAACACTTTTCCTCCTTCATCCCAAGCCTTCAGTGCCTTGGTACACTTCACTCCAAGTGACTATTCTCTACAATGTTCTCTAGCTCATCTTCTTTTCTTTTTTTAAACACTTCACACTGGAAGGGCAAGCTGCAAAGCAGCTTGTGTGAGGTTCCGTTATCAGAACAAAAGGAGCAAGAGCATGTATCAGTAGTTCATTCTTACTGATAATTTTTATGGACTGAATGTTTTTGTTGAGAAGTTAGAGAAGTCTCTTAGAAATTCATTATGCAGGGAGAAAACTCAAGCTGGCTTCTGGCACTGTGTAATTTTTTTTTTCCTATCAGATCATTAATGTAGCTTCCCCTCACCTGGATGTGAACAAAGCTTAACAAATCCTGTAAGTGATAACACTATGCTCTTAGATTATCATCATCAGGAGGTCTCTTTATGCTTCCCTGGTGGCTCAGTGATAAAGAATCTACCTGTCAATGCAGGAGACGCAGGTTCAATCCCTGGGTTAGGAAGATCCCCTAGAGAAGGAAATAGCAACCCACTCCAGTATTCTTGCCTGGGAAATCCCAATGACAGAGGAGCCTGGCAGGCTACAGTCCATGTGGTCACAAAGAGTTGAACACGACTTAGCAATTAAGCAACAATGTTTCTTTACACAGTGCATACAGTAATCCTAAGTATTACTGTCTATGCTGAAATAAGCAGAGGCCAGGAAGACCCTGCTGAGATGGAGATATTGGGTAACCAATTGGTCCATTCCTACCCATTGGCCTCACCTGTGAGACAAGACAGTTTCAAGGTCTCTGTGTTAGAACAGTAGGAAGACTTCCACAGACTTGAAGCATGAACTTCAATTTATCCAAACGAGCCCTCTTGTGGAGGAGGGTGAGTAAGCCTAAAGAAACCACATTACTGAGAAGTTAAGACTTTGACAGTAGAATCCCCTCCTCCTGGCACTAAAAATGAGGAACAGGACACAATAAGGCACAGAGGATGAGACGGTTGGATGGCATCACCGACTCGATGGACATGAGTTTGAGCAAGCTGCAGGAGTTGGTAATGAACAGGGAAGCCTGGTGTGCAGCAGTCCACGGAGTTAGAAAGAGACAGACGTGACTGAGTGACTGAACTGAACTGAACTGATTTCCAATTGGCCAGATAAAGGAATGAGCATGTGAGATTCATCAGAAAGTTGGTAAAGACTCAGTCCTGGATTCAAAGAGAGAAAATAACCACAAGAAGTTTGAGAGGTCAAGGGTGAGCCAGGGTCACTAGATGGGTAACCAAGATAGAGTGCTGGTAGCACCACAGCCGGTGCTGAAACACAGCAGGGCGTGCTTTATACAGCATCCTAGAGACGACAGGAGCAGGGCTACAGCGGACAGAAGCCGAGGCACGAAGAGACGTATAAATGTTATGTAAGATAACCTTCCCCTGGGCCCCCCAGAAAGACTAGAAAGGGGAAGGTGCAGGTACCTGTTGAGGCCCTTGAGCTCTCAAATTCCTTGCTGCCTCTAAAGATGTTGGTTAAGTCCTATGATCTTAGCTCCATGGTTTTTGCATGCTGTATTTTCTGACTTTATTTAAGCACCTCTTTTCCCAGACTTGGAGAAGGAAATGGTAACCCACTCCAGTATTCTTACCTGGAGAATCCCATGGACGGAGGAGCCTGGTAGGCTACAGTCCACAGGGTCGCAAAGAGTCAGACACAACTGAGTGACTTCACATTCCCACACTGGGTCTGAAAACCAGTGGTGTCAAACTGAGTGTGATTTTAAAACCAGGCTGGGTCTAGAATCAGACCCAGATCACCTTCAAGGACTTGAACCTTTGGTTCACATCCTCCAATTAAAAAAGAGCTAAACCACGCTCTCGGAACCAGTTGGAGATGTAAAGTTAAAGTTGACTAGGGAGGTTTCTCTTTAGAAGCAGTTGGCATCTTAAGGTGGACAGTTCCCCCAAGTTCATGGGTCAAGATCTTAATTTCTAAATGAAAGCTTTCTTTTTTTGGCCTTTTTGCTACTTGCCTTTTCTTTCTGTTATTGTACAGGAAGATAAGGCTCCTTATCTCTGGTATCTTTCACTGAATCCACTGCTAAGGTCATAGGTGCATAATAAAAGGCCCTGAACTTTCTTGCTAAGGTGGTTTAGATAATAAAATTGCAGAACTAGGAAAAGTCTGTGCCATAGTAAATATCTCTTATTGTACCTGGATATACACCTGTGGTATTGCAGCAAATACAGGAAATTAGCAAACAAGCCACTTGGCTAAAACAAGCTGATGTGCCTTCAGGTACATTCTTTATTTGACACCAGTTGGTTTAATTCATGGGGGCCCTGGCTAAGGAATACATTCCATCTCTTGGCATTATCCTCCTAACAGTTATCACTGTAGTCTACCTGGCGTGCTATATTCTCTCAAAGGTCTTAAATGCATGTTTGCAGCCATTAGAAGCACATCAAATGGAGTTACTGCACTTGGAGAAACAGAAACAAGATAAACAGTGAGATGAACAGCAAGAACAAGTCTTTCAATGATCTGGCAATTTAACCTTAAAGTTTCACAGTGAGACAAGGAGGAACTTAACGCTGATGGTACCTGAGAGTGGGTTAACACCAATATTTAGTCAATCTCTCATGTATAAGAGGATGACCAAAGGGTGGAATGGTTAAATTAATAAACAAGGAGGAGGAGGAGACAGATTCTGGAGGTTTAGTTAATCACCAGTGCCTACAGATTTGATCAACCACACCTGTGTAGTAAAGCCTCCATTAAAAACCCAGAAGGCAGGGTTTCGAAGACTTCCCGGTTGGTAAAACAGAATGTCTCTAACAGGCTACTGTACCAGGCACTAAACTCCAAGAGGACCGAATTTCCTTTGTTGCGCTACGAATCTCGTCATCTGGCTGTTGGCTCCTATGTTTTAATATCTTCAGTAATAAGCCACTCCGTCTGGAGTGAGGGTTCAGGGCAGAAGAGGGCCCCTCTGGCTGCTGTGTGTTGGAACCGGACTGAAGAGCACCAGGAAGTAAGCGTGGAGGCCAGCATGCAGGATCTTAAGTTTCCCAGTGAGGGATCAAACCTGTGAATCACTGGACCACCAGGGCTGCATAGCTGGAGAAGTCCTGAGACTACAGGAAGAATAAAACTGAAATCCAGAGGCAGGAGACTTAAGCCCAAAACCTGAGAACACCAGAAAACTCCTGACTACAAGGAACTTTAAGTGATAAGTGACTGTCCAAAAGCCTCCATACCTACACTGAAACCAACCACCACACAAGAGCCAATAAGTTTTAGAGCAAGACATACCACGCAAATTCTCCAGCAACGCAGGAACATAGCCCTGAACATCAACATACAGGCTGCCCAAGGTCACACCTAACACATAGACCCATCTCAAAACTCATTACTGGGCACTCCATTGCTCTCCAGAGAGAAGAAATCAAGTTCCACGCACCAGAACACTGATGCAAGCTTCCCTAACCAGGAAACCTTGACAAGCCAATCGTCTAACCCCATCCACTGGGTTAATCCTCCACAACAAAAAGGAACCACAGACCTCCAGAATACAGAAAGCCCACTCCAGATACAGCAATCTAAACAAGATGAAAAGGCAAAGAAATACCCAACAGGTAAAGGAACATGAAAAATGCCCACCAAGTCAAACAAAAGAGGAGGAGATAGGGAATCTACCTGAAAAAGAATTTAGATAATGATAATAAAAATAATCCAAAATCTTGAAAACAAAATGGAGTTACAGATAAATAGCCTGGAAACAAAGATTGAAAAGATTCAAGAACTGTTTAATAAAGACCTAGAAGAAATAAAAAAGAGTCAATTACAAATGAATAATGCAATGAATGAGATCAAAAACACTTTGGAGGGAACCAAGAGTAGAATAACGGAGGCAGAAGATAGGATAAGTGAGGTAGAAGATAAAATGGTGGAAATAAATGAAGCAGAGAGGAAAAAAGAAAAAAGGATCAAAAGAAATGAGGACAACCTCAGGGACCTCTGGGACACTGTGAAACGCCCTAACATTCGAATCATAGGAGTTCCAGAAGAAGAAGACAAAAAGAAGGGCCATGAGAAAATACTCGAGGAGATAATAGCTGAAAACTTCCCTAAAATGGGGAAGGAAATAGCCACCCAAATCCAAGAAACCCAGAGAGTCCCAAACAGGATAAACCCAAGGCAAAACACCCCAAGACACATATTAATCAAATTAACAAAGATCAAACACAAAGAACAAATATTAAAAGCAGCAAGGGAAAAACAACAAATAACACACAAAGGGATTCCCATAAGGATAACAGCTGATCTATCAATAGAAACCCTCCAGGCCAGAAGGGAATGGCAGGACGTACTGAAAGTAATGAAAGAGAATAACCTACAACCTAGATTACTGTATCCAGCAAGGATCTCATTCAGATATGAAGGAGAATTCAAAAGCTTTACAGATAAGCAAAAGCTGAGAGAATTCAGCACCACCAAACCAGCTCTTCAACAAATGCTAAAGGATCTTCTCTAGACAGGAAATGCAGAAAGGTTTTATAAATGTGAACCCAAAACAACAAAGTAAATGGCAACGGGACCACACCTATCAATAATTACCCTAAATGTAAATGGGTTGAATGCCCCAACCAAAAGACAAAGATTGGCTGAATGGATACAAGAACAAGACCCCTATATATGCTGTCTACAAGAGACCCACCTCAAAACAAGAGACACATACAGACTAAAAGTGAAGGGCTGGAAAAAAATATTTCATGCAAACGGAGACCAAAAGAGAGCAGGAGTCGCAATACTCATAACAGATAAAATAGACTTTCAAATAAAGGAAGTGAAAAGAGACAGAGAAGGACACTACATAATGATCAAAGGATCAATCAAAAAAGAAGATATAACAATTATAAATATATATGCACCCAACATAGGAGCACCGCAATATGTACGGCAAACGCTAACAAGTATGAAAGAGGAAATTAATACTAACACAATAATAGTGGGAGACTTTAATATCCCACTCACAACTATGGATAGATCAACTAAACAGAAAATTAACAAGGAAACACAAACCTTAAATGACACAATGGACCAGCTAGACCTAATTGATATCTATAGGACATTTCACCCCAAAACAATCAACTTCACCTTTTTCTCAAGTGCACACGGAACATTCTCCAGAATAGATCACATCCTGGGCCATAAATCTGGTCTTGGAAAATTCAAAAAAATTGAAATCATTCCAGTTATCTTTTCTGACCACAGTGCAGTAAGATTAGATCTCAATTACAGGGAAAAAATTGTTAAAACTTCAAACATATGGAGGCTAAATAACACGCTTCTGAATAACCAACAAATCATAGAAGAAATCAAAAAAGAAATCAAAATATGTATAGAAATGAATGAAAATGAAAACACAACAACCCAAAACCTATGGGACACTGTAAAAGCAGTGCTAAGGGGAAGGTTCATAGCATTACAGGCTTACATCAAGAAACAGGAAAAAAACCAATTAAATAACCTAACTCTACACCTAAAGCAACTAGAGAAGGAAGAAATGAAGAACCCCAGAGTTAGCAGAAGGAAAGAAATCTTAAAAATCAGGGCAGAAATAAATGCAAAAGAAACTAAAGAGACCATAGCAAAAATCAACAAAGCTAAAAGCTGGTTTTTTGAAAAAATAAACAAAATTGACAAACCATTAGCAAGACTCATTAAGAAACAAAGAGAGAAAAACCAAATTAACAAAATTAGAAATGAAAATGGAGAGATCACAACAGACAACACTGAAATACAAAGGATCATAAGAGACTACTACCAGCAGCTCTATGCCAATAAAATGGACAACTTGGATGAAATGGACAAATTCTTAGAAAAGTATAACTTTCCAAAACTGAACCAGGAAGAAATAGAAGATCTTAACAGACCCATCACAAGCAAGGAAATCGAAACTGTAATCAAAAATCTTCCAGCAAACAAAAGCCCAGGACCAGATGGCTTCACAGCTGAATTCTACCAAAAATTTAGAGAAGAGCTAACACCTATCTTACTCAAACTCTTCCAGAAAATTGCAGAAGAAGGTAAGCTTCCAAACTCATTCTATGAGGCCACCATCACCCTAATTCCAAAACCAGACAAAGATGCCACAAAAAAAGAAAACTACAGGCCAATATCACTGATGAACATAGATGCAAAAATCCTTAACAAAATTCTAGCAAACAGAATCCAACAACATATTAAAAAAATCATACACCATGACCAAGTGGGCTTTATCCCAGGAATGCAAGGATTCTTTAATATCCGCAAATCAATCAATGTAATACACCACATTAACAAATTGAAAGATAAAAACCATATGATTATCTCAATAGATGCAGAGAAAGCCTTTGACAAAATTCAACACTCATTTATGATTAAAACTCTCCAAAAAGCGGGAATAGAAGGAATATACCTCAACATAATAAAAGCTATATATGACAAACCCACAGCAAGCATCACCCTCAATGGTGAAAAATTGAAGGCATTTCCCCTGAAATCAGGAACAAGACAAGGGTGCCCACTCTCACCACTACTATTCAACATAGTGTTGGAAGTGCTGGCCACAGCAATCAGAGCAGAAAAAGAAGTAAAAGGAATCCAGATAGGAAAAGAAGAAGTAAAACTCTCACTGTTTGCAGATGACATGATCCTCTACATAGAAAACCCTAAAGATTCTACCAGAAAATTACTAGAGCTAATCAATGAATATAGTAAAGTTGCAGGATATAAAATTAACACACAGAAATCCCTTGCATTCCTATATACTAACAATGAAAAAACAGACAGAGAAATTAAGGAAACAATACCATTCACCATTGCAACAAAAAGAATAAAATACTTAGGAGTATATCTACCTAAAGAAACAAAAGACCTATACATAGAAAACTATAAAACACTGATGAAAGAAATCAAAGAGGACACAAACAGATGGAGAAACATACCGTGTTCATGGATTGGAAGAATTAATATTGTCAAAATGGCTATTCTACCCAAAGCAGTCTATAGATTCAATGCAATCCCTATCAAGCTACCAACGGTATTTTTCACAGAACTAGACCAAAGAATTTCACAATTTGTATGGAAATACAAAAAACCTCGAATAGCCAAAGTAATCTTGAGAAAGAAGAATGGAACTGGAGGAATCAACCTGCCTGACTTCAGACTCTACTACAAAGCCACAGTCATCAAGACAGTATGGTACTGGCACAAAGACAGAAATATAGATCAATGGAACAGAATAGAAAGCCCAGAGATAAATCCACGAACCTATGGACACCTTATCTTTGACAAAGGAGGCAAGGATATACAATGGAAAAAAGACAACCTCTTTAACAAGTGGTGCTGGGAAAACTGGTCAACCACTTGTAAAAGAATGAAACTAGAACACTTTCTAACACCATACACAAAAATAAACTCAAAATGGATTAAAGATCTAAATGTAAGACCAGAAACTATAAAACTCCTAGAGGAGAACATAGGCAAAACACTCTCCGACATAAATCAAAGCAAGATCCTCTATGACCCACCTCCCAGAATATTGGAAATAAAAGCAAAACTAAACAAATGGGACCTAATGAAACTTAAAAGCTTTTGCACTACAAAGGAAACTATAAGTAAGGTGAAAAGACAGCCCTCAGATTGGGAGAAAATAATAGCAAATGAAGAAACAGACAAAGGACTAATCTCAAAAATATACAAGCAACTCCTGCAGCTCAATTCCAGAAAAATAAATGACCCAATCAAAAAATGGGCCAAAGAACTAAACAGACATTTCTCCAAGGAAGACATACAGATGGCTAACAAACACATGAAAAGATGCTCAACATCACTCATTATTAGAGAAATGCAAATCAAAACCACAATGAGGTACCATTACACGCCAGTCAGGATGGCTGCTATCCAAAAGTCTACAAGCAATAAATGCTGGAGAGGGTGTGGAGAAAAGGGAACCCTCTTACACTGTTGGTGGGAATGCAAACTAGTACAGCCGCTATGGAAAACAGTGTGGAGATTTCTTAAAAAACTGGACATAGAACTGCCATATGACCCAGCAATCCCACTTCTGGGCATACACACTGAGGAAACCAGATCTGAAAGAGACACGTGCACCCCAATGTTCATCGCAGCACTGTTTATAATAGCCAGGACATGGAAGCAACCTAGATGCCCATCAGCAGATGAATGGATAAGGAAGCTGTGGTACATATACACCATGGAATATTACTCAGCCATTAAAAAGAATTCATTTGAACCAGTCCTAATGAGATGGATGAAGCTGGAGCCCCTTATACAGAGTGAAGTAAGCCAGAAAGATAAAGAACATTACAGCATACTGACACATGTATATGGAATTTAGAAAGGTGATAACGATAACCCTATATGCAGAACAGAAAAAGAGACACAGAAATACAGAACAGACTTTTGAACTTTGTGGGAGAATGTGAGGGTGGGATATTTCAAAAGAACAGCATGTATACTATCTATGGTGAAACAGATCACCAGCCCAGGTGGGATGCACGAGACAAGTGCTCCGGCCTGGTGCACTGGGAAGACCCAGAGGAATCGGGTGGAGAGGGAGGTGGGAGGGGGGATCGGGATTGGGAATACATGTAAATCCATGGCTGATTCATATCAATGTATGACAAAACCCACTGGGAAAAAAAATAATAATAATAAAAATTTAAAAAAAAAATAAAAAAATTAAAAAAAAAATAAATAAAATAAACAAGGAGGACATTAGACTAGTGTGGCTTTAAATGCTGTGGCACCGTCTGTAAGCAAACCAAAATCTGTCTATAAATGCCTCAAGATTATGAAATCAAAATACTGAGGACAACTAATCATAGTCAACTTGGCTTTCAGTTATAGCCAATAAATAATTTCCCTACTTTGCATCTGCTTTTCCTCTATAAGAGCTTCTCCCGAGCTCTTATTTGTGGATCATTCCTACATACTTCTGATTTGGTACTGTCCAATTCAAGTCAATTTCTGTTCAAATTAGCTCAAAAATTTTAATATGCCTGTTTATCTTTTAACATCATGAACATGCCAGTCCTTCACCATCCCCATAACTCTCAACTGTCTTTTAACGGTTAGGTCTCATATTTTTGTGACTCAGTGACATTTGAGCTTGAAAGCCTCTGCTGTATGAGGTGGGTCCAGTGGTAAATGATTCAAGGAAAAGGCCAATTAAACTGTTAGATCACTATTTCTGTGCATTTAACAAAAAGCAAGCTATATTGTATTTCAAGCTTCTGGGACTTTCATTCAGGATTCAAAGTTCATGACCAGAAAAATATGTAGTCATGATTGCTCTCTTCTTACAAATATATATGTTCATGGAATATTTTCTGTGTGATTCAAAGAATCACAGAATACATCTCTTTTTTCAGTATTGTTTAGCTTGCAATATCTTTTCTCAGTATAGAACAATGGATGAAGTACTTATAAATCCTGACACAGAAATATCTAACATTTTCCTTGATGTACAATAAAACAACAAACAGAAAGCATTAAGAGCTGAATTATTCTGAAATTGATCATAAAGAACTCCAAAACACTTGTCAGAAGATTTTAAACAATAGGAAGGTAATGCATATATTTACATGAATCTAAGATCATTTTTGTAGCCTCCTACAGTTGAAATATACTGAGCCATAACAAGCCTCTAGATAACATTCAGATTACTTCTATAATTTAAGTCCCTTTTGCAATAATTTCATAGGGCAGCATAGACTTTAAAACATCCAATTTGTGTTGGCGGCAAAGATATTCCATTATTCATTCATCTTGAGGTTCTCAGCTGCAAACCAAAGAAATCGCTCTTGGTCATTAATGCAGGAAAAAACCTCTTCAATAAGAGAACGTAAGTTTCAGAATCTCTGGGAAAGCCCCAGAAGCAGGGATGATGGATCATTCTTCCAAAAACAACCTTCAAAAGAAGACACAAAATTGTACCAGCGCCAGGGCTACCACCTGGCATAAGAGCACAGTCCACCCTGATGGTTCCGGGTTCTGGAGACAACCAGCATCCTTTGGACTGTGCCCTGGCAGGCTGCATGTCACAGCCTGCGTCACATGTTTGTTTGGCTGCAAAGCACAACGGCTAGAAAACTAAGGCAATGGGCTCTGCCACCTGAACTGTGGGCTGACAAGGTGAAGA
This sequence comes from Dama dama, assembly GCF_033118175.1. Lineage (NCBI taxonomy): Eukaryota > Metazoa > Chordata > Mammalia > Artiodactyla > Cervidae > Dama > Dama dama. Next base: position 36,825,570 of record NC_083689.1, read on the forward strand.
ACTCCCCAAACACAAGCACGGTATTCAAAATAAATGACCAAAGCACCCCCCACCCCCAAACAAGAGGGAGTCAGATACTGGATGAGAAAATGATGAAGAAAATAAAATAACATGTCAACAAACAATTCTTATGAAATTTTTAGTCTCTTGGAGAAGACAGGACAAAAATTAAGCAAATAATCACATTAATAAATGTACAACTACAAGCCACATACATGATCCAAAGGAGAAAGATCTCTGAGCTGACATCAAAAGGATTTGACTTGAACTGGCGGTCCAGAAGATTTCTTGAGGAAATCATTTCTGATCTGGGATTGAAGAAGAACTAAGAATTAAACTGAATAGAGGCCAATAGGCACATGAAAAGATGTTCAACATTGCTAATTATTAGAGAAATGCAAATCAAAACTACAATGAGATATCACCTCACACCAGCCAGAATGGCCATCATCAAACAATACACAAACAACAAATTCTAGAGAGGGTGTGGAGCAAAGGAACCCTCCTACAATGCTGGCGGAAATGTAAATTGGTACAGCCACTGTGGAGAACAGTATGGAGTTTCCTCACAAAATTAAAAATAGAGCAACCATATGATCCTGCAATCACAATCCTGGGCATAAATCCAGAGAAAATCATGATCCAAAAGCATACATGCACCCCAAGACATGGAAGCAACCTGAATGTTCAACAGAGAACTGGATATGTGGTACACAAACACAATGAAATATTACTTAGCCATTAAAAAGAATGAAATAATGCCATTTTCAGCAACATGGGTGAACCTAAAGAGTGTCATATTGAGAGAAATAAATCAGAGAACGAGAAATATCATATGACAGCCCATACATGTAAAATATAAAAAGAAATGATACAAATGAACTTACAGAACAGAAAAAGACTCACTGACTTAAAGAACAAACTTATGGTTGCCAGGGGGTAGAATAGGGGAAAGGGATAGGTAGGGAGTTCGAGATGGACATGTACACACACTGATATATTTAAAATGGATAACCAACAAGGACCTATTGTATAGCACATGAAACTCTGCTCAACGGTATGTGGCAGCCTGGATGGGAGGGGAGTTTGGGGGAGAATAGATATATGTATGTGTATGCCTGAGTCCCTTCACTGTTGAAACTATCACAACACTGTTCATTAATCAGCTATACCACAATACAAAATAAAAAGAAATAAACTGATGAAGGGGGTTGAAGAACATTCCAGAACATTCCATTCAGGGGAAGCACATATGCAGAGAGTTGTAATGTGAGGGAACACAGCAAGTGTCAGGAGGCGGAAGGACAGTATATTAACTTGAGATTAAGGTTAGGGTGGGAGAGGAATTGTATAAATAAGGTTTGAAATGTAGATGGGGCTAAATCAGGCAATATTTATATCTTCACTGTGAATGCAAATGTGGAAGGGGAGTACCAGAGAATTCTAATTAGATCTCTCTGATAGTTGTGTGCCAATTGAGCACTAGGAGGTTGTAGACATTGTGTGGTTCAGGAGAGAGGTTATCCTGGTCTCACCTCCAAGAGACACTTAAGAGAAAACCCATCGGCCACTTTATAAGAGATTCTTGTTGCTTTTTCTTCAGCATGTAAGTTCTATTTTACTCAGTTTTGCCATATCTGTTATTTTGCAAAATTGAATTACATACATACCTAAACTGTTTTCTGATTTTGAAAAGTTTAATGCCATAAATATTCATTTTTTGGAAACTGCATGTGGGATGACACTATAGAGTATTTGCTGTTTATAGCCTGATGCATTTGGACAAGTTGAAATTCCTTGAAATTCAGAACTTATAATAAAAGGCATTATGGTTTCCAAACAGTAGTGGAAGACCAGGGAATTATATTATTTATCACTGCCTTCCAGACTTCCACCTGAAAATCGCCTTTTCATGGTTGTCATATCTACTGACTCTGTACCAATTAATTCTTAGTTAATTCCTACATAAATAGCAAAAGAAAGTTCTGTAAGAACTTCATTAATTTTTTTTCAGTTACTTGAAATTCAGTTAGAACTGAAGATTTCTTTGCATTAAAGCAGCCTTAAGTGTTAGATCAAGAAGTGTAGTTTGAAGACAGACTTGACGTGAAGTAGGATTTGTATCACTTCCCAGGAATATGACATTTTGAAAGTTATTTGGAGTCTTTAGCCTTTGTTTTCTCAACTGCAAAAGAGAGGGCCTCCAGCTGAGTTGTAATGAAGATAGAATACAATGCTTCATCAAAGCAATTTGATGCTAGAAAAGTGTAGAAGCACAAACATGAAAATGATTTACTAGATAAACAGGAAAGGAGAGGCAGAAACATCATGGTACTTCATAACAGAGAAAATATTCAAAACGTTTGCAGCATTTTAAGAATATGCACAAAAGTAGAGATCAGAACTGCTGTGATTGTGCCTTGCTCCTTCCTTCAGGATTTTCCTTGCTGGTCTCTGAGTTTAGAGCACATGAAAATCCAAAATCAGCCCCCAGCAGACTCCCAGATGGGCCACACCCCAGAAGGCAAGTGTGGTGGTATTTAAGCAGAGCCAAGGAGTTTAAGCAAGGCACATTTCTCCAAAAGCCATGAATATTTAGGTTCTTTTGATGCACCATGCTTCATTTTACTTATTAGTTGTTTATCAAATATACAGGGTGGAATTAATAATACTCCACACTTCAAGGCACAGTGGAATCATTGATGGATCATTGTGATGCACTCTCGTTTTAACATTTATTCCACTTAATCCACATCTCCAAGATAGCCATTCTGTTGTATTTATTGCTTTTTATTTTAAAGTGCTCTAAAATGTGTGATTTTGTTGGCATGTATTTTAAACTATGTAAATCCTTACAGATCTCATTCATTTTCATATTCTTTCGCACCAAGTACTATCTTTTTAAGACACAATCTTACACGTCCATGTGTACATCAGATGTGTACCTCCTAAAGCTCCAAAACCATGTATTCTCCACATCTTCTACCCAAACTGCCACCAACTCCCACCACTGTACACATCACTGTAATAAGTATCTTTATATATTTTGCAATATACAAGTGTTAGAAATTTTCTTTGGGATAAATTCTCAGTAGCAAAATTACTGCACCATAGTGTATGTATGTATACTTGTCTATATCATGCCAGATTATTCAGAATGGCTGTACCAATCTACTCCCCATGAAGCTTTTTGCCAAGCTGCTTCCCTGGCAACACTCAGCATTATCCAGTTTTCTCATTTTTGCCAATTTAGTATTGTCAATGGAACCTGAATTTCTCTGATTACTATCTTTAGTATACCTTTAAGGATGTGGCTTTGAGGGCTCTTCTTAAGTTGCTTGTTAATATTCTTTACCTGTCTTCCTATGACAGAAACTGACTTACCAATTTACAGAAATTCCCAACTAATTATTCATTGCTTTGTAGTTTTAAGCATTGAAAATGCCTCTTCCCATTTAGTCACCTATTAATTTGTTACATAGTGTTCTTCATGAATGAAAAAAAAAAAAAAAAAACCTTAATTTTCCTGAGCATAATGAGGCTTTCACAGATTCTTGTTTTCTCACCGGCTCACCCATATATATCTTCCCTGTGGTCTCCTCCCTGAGGGCCCTGGGGACAGGATGACAGCTGTCCAAGTACAGAGGGCGGGTCAGTTTTGTTTGATGCTTTCTCCCCGTGACAACAACGCCTAGACCAGGGTTAGTGCCATATGTATGTGCCAAATGAATGAAGCTAGACAGCCTCCCAGAGCTATGAAGAGGTCACTTCATCTCCTGGATTCTTTAAGGTGCTCAGTTCCCAATGACTTCCATGGTTTTTGTACAAGAAAAGTCCTGCTTGCTCATGGAGGGAGGGCCGTAGTGGGGTGGAGCAGTGGAAGCTTTTTGTTAAGTCTCTTTCCATCTCCATCATATTCTCAGTGGATCCTTTCCAAAAGTCAGTATCTGGCAGATTTTACATAGATAAGCATATGAGTAACTATCTTGCTGTTACAAACCAATCCAAAATGTATATTCCCACCATATTTCTGACTATTTTCTTTATTGTGGTATAATTTACATGTAATAAAACTCTCCCATTTCAGCTATATGGAGCATTTTAAGTGTGATATAATTCTATTTAGCAATCTTTTGCTTTATGGTTATGCCTTCTGAAATTTTTTGGTTTCCTCATTCCTAAATTGTAAAGATTATCTCATACATTCTCCTCTATCAGCTGTATGTTTCTTCCCTTCCAACTTAATGTTTAACCTGTCTGGAAGGTGAAAGTGAAGTCACTCAGTCGTGTCCGACTCTTTGCGACCCTATGGGCTGTAGCCCAGCATTTTCTTCCATCCATGGGATTTTCCAGACAAGAATGCTGGAGTGGGTTGCCATGTCCTTCTCCAGGGGATCTTCCCAACCCAAGGATCAGGTCTCCCACATTTCAGGCAGATTCTTTACTGCTGAGCCACCAGAGAATCCCTAACCTATCTGGAGGTCACCCTTTATGTAAGGCTTAGATGGATCCAATTTTTCACCATTTGGTAAGCCCATGTCCCTCCCCTCCACCCCCCCAAAAAAACTCTGACTTAACAATTTCTACTGATTTATGGTAATTTCTTTAAAGTTTATTAAATTCCCATGGATATAGGAGTCTCATTCTGAGTGCATTATTTTCTTCCACTTATCTGTTTAGCTGATCTTATACCACTAGCACATCACTATTATTACTCTGGCCTTGTAGCTGGTCTTAATATTACAGCTTCATTTTAAATAACAGACAGCCATGAACTTTTATTTCCCTCTACAAATTTTACACCAAGTTTAATAGTTTATCTAAAATATCTAACTGGAATTTTTATTGAAATAGAATTGTATTTATGTACTGAATTAAAGAAAATCTGTATCTTAATAACTATGACTTCATCGCATCCAAGAGCATGAAATGACAGTTCCCTTTATTCATATCTACTTTTATGTCCTTCACCAAATTTCAAAGTGTGTCCGGAAAATTTTTTGAAACTTGGAAATAAGACCAAAAGGTGAGTGTTGCATCCTTTCAGTATCACATGGGGGCAAAGAAAGGATTGCTGTGAAATGTATTTATCTCATTGTTTACTATTAATAAGTTCTCAAACTCAGTGAGGTTACAAGTTATTTTCTAGAGTTTTGTCCAGTAGATGCAAATAATTTTGTGTCTAATGAAAGAATTAACTCCAAAGATTTATGGCCTGTGTTTGGAATATCAGTTTTATAACTAATTCAGCAATCCTAATATTTCTCTGTTAAACTGCCTTTAAATCCTTGGCATCTTAAGTGCTCTTTGAACTGACCATACACCTCGCTGATTCTCTTACTAATTAATGAGTTCCAAATCTTTCATATGTTGATTTCATATTTGCATGAAACTTTTTGAAAAGCACACTTTGGTTAAGTTTCTTAATAAAGGTCTTACATATTCTAGGTTACTTTAAGTCTTAGATTCTTTATAGTTTTATTGAAACTATGTATATAATATAATATTTCTGGAGTTTTCTGATTATTGCTGGTATAGAGAGAGATTTTTGAATTGGCAAGTTGATGTTGTATCCAGCAACTTTGCTAAAATCTTATTGCTTCTAACAGGTTGTCTCCATTAGTTCTTTTAGGCACATAATTATAATATCAACAATTAATGAATAGCTAGATACTATACACTAATAAACTTTTAGAGATACATAAAATGGATACATTCCTAGAAAATTACCAAATGCCAAAATGAGCCCTAATGTTACAGTTTTTTCCCTTGAGGTCCTAGTTGTAGCTTCCGACTCTCAGTAAAAATTCACACTTATGTCATACTTTCACATCAATGACCTCATTTCATATTCACTAAAATTCTGAGTTAAGTACTATGCCCATTATATATTGAGGAAAATAAATATGTAAAGGGTAAGTGCATTGTACAAAGTCACAACACTAGTTGCAGTGGCTCTTTGTCAAACATCCAGTTCTTGTGCCTTGAAATCTGGCATAATTTTCTGAAGCAGAAACTTTTGTGTGTCTTTCTGCCACTATCCTCTAGACTGTTTTACTACCTATAACTTCAGAAAAAAACAAAACTGATCATATCAAAGAAAAGTTCATCAGCTAATAAGGTATCTATTTATATGAGGTTCTATCTTTGCCACCCTTAGACCTAGAAAGGAAGACCAATTTGTTGTCAAGGAAAAGAGAGAAATACAAAATGACAATATTTCATCAGGGGTTTTGCTTTCTCTATGGACTCTGGACGACAGGCAGGTTCCTGTTACTAATGAAGCAACTTTTAAGTTGTGCTTGTGGCAGGGCTGCCAGATTTGGCAAGTAAATATACAGGATGTCCAGCTAAATTTAAATTTCAGGTAAACAATAGATATTATTTTAGTATAAACACATCTCATGCAATATTTGGGATATATCCAGTATGTACACATGTGTATAAGAGAAGAGAGTATAAGAAAGAGGAGAGTAAAAAATCAGGCTTAAAACTCAACATTGAAAAAACTAGGTGCCAGATCATGGCATCTGGTCCCATCATTTCATGGCAAATAGATGGGGAGACAATGGAAACAGTGACAGACTTTTATTGGGCTCAAAAATCACTGAAGATGGTGACTGCAGTCATGAAATTAAAAGACGCTTGTTCCTTGGAAGAAAAGCTATGACCAACCTAAATAGCATATTGAAAAGCAGAGACATATACTTTGCCAACAAAGGTCCATCTAGTCAAAGTTATGGTTTTTCCAATAGTCATGTATGGATGTGAGAGTGGGACCATAAAGAAAGCTAAGCGCCGAAAAACTGGTTTTGAATTGTGGTGTTGGAGAAGACTCTTGAGAGTCCCTTGGACTGTAAGATCAAACCAGTCAATCCTAAAGGAAATGAACGCTGAATATTCATTGGAAGGACTGATGCTGAAGCTGAAGCTCCAACACTTTGGCCACCTGATGTGAAAAACTTTTCTCATTAGAAAAGACCCTAATGCTGGGAAATACTGAAGGCTGAAGGAGAAGGGGATGACAGAGGATTGGGATGAGGGCATCACCAACCTGATGGACATGAGTTTGAGCAAGCTCCATTTCAGTTCAGTTCAGTCACTCAGTCATGTCCAACTCTGCGACCACATGGACTACAGCATGCCAAGCTTCCCTCTCCATCACCAACTCCCGGAGCTTGCTCAAACTCATGTCCATTGAGTCGGTGGTGCCATGTAACCACCTCATCCACTGTTGTCCCCTTCTACTCCTGCCATCAATCTTTCCCAGCATCAGGGTCTTTTCCAATGAGACAGCTCTTTGCATCAGGTGACCAAATCATTGGAGCTTCAGCTTCAGCATCAATCCTTCCAATGAATATTCAGGACTGCTTTCCTTTAGGGAAGACTGGTTTGATCTCCTTGCAGTCCAAGGCACTCTCAAGAGTCTTCTCCAACACCACAGTTCAAAAGCATCAATTCTTTGGCTCTCAGCTTTCTTTATAGACCAAGTTTCACATCCAGACATGACTACTGGAAAAACCATAGCTTTGACTAGATGGACCTTTGTCAGTAAAGTAATGTCTCTGCTTTTCAATATGCTATCTAGACATGACTACTGGAAAAATCATAGCTTTGACTAGATGGACCTTTGTCAGTAAAGTAATGTCTCTGCTTTTCAATGTGCTATCTAGGTTGTTCATAGCTTTTCTTCCAAGGAACAAGTGTCTTTTAATTTCATGGCTGCAGTCACCATCTACAGTGATTTTGGAGGCCCCCAAAATAAAGTCTCTCCATGTTTCCATTGTTTTCCCATCTATTTGCCATGAAGTGACAGGACCAGATGCCATGATCTTAGTCCTCTGAATGTTGAGTTTTAAACCAACTTTTTCACTCTCCTCTTGCACTTTCATCAAGAGGTTCCTTAGTTCTTCCTCAATTTCTGCCATAAGGGTGGTGTCATCTGCATATTTGAGGTTATTGACATTTCCCCTGGAAATCTTGATTCCAGCTTGTGATTCATCCAGACCGGTATTTTGCATGATGTACTATGAATATGAGTTAAATAAGCAGGATGACAATATACAGCCTTGATGTACTCCTTTCCCAATTTTGAACCAGTCTGTTGTTTCATGTCTAGTTCTAACTGTTGCTTCTTGACCTACATACAGATTTCTCAGGAGGCAGGTAAGGTGGTCTGGTATTCCTATCCCTTGAAGAATTTTCCACAGTTGTGATCCACACAGTCAAAGGCTTTGGCATAGTCAATAAAGCAGAAGTATATGTTTTTCTGGAACTCTCTTGCTTTTTCTATGATCCAACAGATGTGGGCAGTTTGATCTCTGGCTCCTCTGCCTTTTCTAAATCCAACTTGAACATCTGGAAGTTCACAGTTCATATACTGTTGAAGCCTGCCTTGCAGAATTTTGAGCATTACTTTGCTAGTGTGTGAGATGAGTGCAATTGTGTAGTAGTTTGAACATTCTTTGGCACTGCCTTTCTTTGGGATTGGAATGAAAACTGACCTTTTCCAGTCCTATAGACACTGCTGAGTTTTCCAAATTTGCTGGCATATTGAGTGCACAGCATCATCTTTTAGGTTTTCAAATAGCTCCACTGGAATTCCATCACCTCCACTAGCTTTATTCATGGTAATGCTTGCTAAGGCCCACTTGACTTCACATTCCAGGATGTCTGGCTCTAGGTGGGTGATCACACCATCATGGTTATTTGGGTTATGAAGATCATTTTTGTATAGTTCTTCTGTGCATTCTTGCCACCTCTTCTTAATATCTTCTGCTTCTGTTAAGTCCATACCATTTCTGTCCCTTATCGAACGCATCTTTGCATGAAATGTTCCCTTGGTATCCCTCATTTTATTGACGAGATCTCTAGTCTTTCCCATTCTATTGTTTTTCTCTATTCCTTTGCATTAATTACTGAGGAAGGCTTTCTTATCTCGTCTTCCTATCCTTTGGAACTCTGCATTCAAATAGGTGTATCCTTCCTTTCCTCCTTTGCCTTTAGCTTCTCTTCTTTTTTCAGCTATTTTAAGGCCTCCTCAGACAACCATTTTGCCTTTTCATATTTCCTTTTCTTGGGGATGGTCTTGATCACTGCCTCTTCTACAATGTCACAAACCTCTGTCTATAGTTCTTCAGGTGCTCTGTATATCAGATCTAATTCCTTGAATCTATTTCTCACTTTCACTGTATAATTGTAAGGGATTTGATTTAGGTCATACCTGAATGGTCTAATGGTTTTACCTAATTTCTTCAATTTAAGTCTGAATTTCACAATATGGATTTCATGATCTGAGCCACAGTCAGCTCCTGGTCTTATTTTTGCTGACTGTATAGAGCTTCTCATTCTTTGGCTGCAAAGAATATAATCAATCTGATTTTGGTATTGACCATCTGGTGATGTCCATATGTAGAGTTGTTTCTTGTCTTGTTGGAAGAGGGTATTTCCTATGATCAGTGCATTTTCTTGGCAAAACTCTGTTAGCCTTTGCCCTGCTTCATTTTCTACTCCAAGGCCAAATTTGCCCATTACTCCAGGCATCTCTTAACTTCCTACTTTGCATTCCAGTCCCCTATAATGAAAAGGACATCTTTTTTGGGTGTTAGTTCTAGAACGTCTTGTAGGTCTTCATAAAACCATTCAACTTCAGCTTCTTCAGCTATTACTGGTTGGGGCATAGACTTGGATTACTATGATACTGAATGGTTTGCCTTGGAAACAAACAGAGATGATTCTGTCGTTTTTGAGATTGCACCCAGGAACTGCATTTTGGACTCTTTTGTTGACTATGAGGGTTACTCCATTTCTTCTAAGGGATTCTTGACCACAGTAATAGATACAATGGTCATCTGAGTAAAATTCTCCCATTCCAGTCCATTTTAGTTCACTGATTCCTAAAATGTCAATGTTCACTCTTGCCATCTCCTGTCTGACCACTTCCAATTTGCCTGATTCATGGACCAAACATTCCAGGTTCCTATGCAACACTGTTCTTTACAGCATCCAACTTTACTTCCATCACCAGTCACGTGAATAACTGACCGCTGTTTTTGCTTTGGCTCTGTCTCTTTATTCTTTCTGGAGTTATTTCTCCACTGTTCTCCAGTAGCATATTGGGCACCTACCAACCTGGGGAGTTCATCTTTCAGTGTCCTATCTTTTTGCTTTTACATACTGTTCATGGGATTCTCAAAGCAAGAATACTGAAGTGGTTTGCCATTTCCTTCAACAGCAGACCACATTTTGTCAGAACTCTCCACCATGACCCACCCATCTTGGGTGGCCCTACATGGCATGGCTCATACTTTCATTGACAGAGAATGTGGAATGATGGCATCACCAAATTTGATGGACATGAGTTTGAGCAAGCTCCAGGAGGTGGTAAAGGATGGGGAGGCCTGGCGTGCTGCAGTCTATGGGGTCGCAAAGAGAAGGACACAACTGAGTAACTGAACCACAGTATGTGTGCATACTATATATCCAGTGTATATTATATACACATATATATATACTGTATACATTATAAATCTTTATCACAAACCTGAAATATTATTATTTTTTAATATAAATAAGGAAGCTGAGATTCAAAGATACTAAGTAAATCATTCAAGGCCACTACATGGTAACTGGGAAAGCTGATCAAGACCACCTAATGCCCATGGTGGGCATTATGGTCTTATACTGCCTACCTCATTCCTCAGATAACCCTTTGCAGCAGGCATCATGCTTTAGTTAACCCCAATCCTATTCCTAGCCCTCCCCTGCCTTGATCCACTGTACGGCAGGAGATGGGAAAACTAAATTCTCCCATTCCAGCTTCCATCACAGCCAGAGCAGGCCATGTGAGACAGTTCTGGCCAAAGAAGTGGAAGCAGAAGCTTACTGCACCTTCTGGAAAACCTTGGTTTTCATGATCAAAGGAACAAACATGAGTCACTGACCTGCCCCTCTTCCTCTTGCCATGATCACAGACTTGTTGATGTGAGATGCAGCCCTCATCTTGTGATGACTATTAAGGAAAGGCCAGGAGGTCTATAGAGTTGCCACCCAACCCTGATATTACTGAAACCCTGAACTAGGAAGAGCAGCACCTATCTCCAGACTTTCTATTGCATGCATGCTCAGTCACTCAGTCATATCAGCTCTGTGCAATCCCATGAAACATAACCAGGCTCCTCTGTTGGTAGAATTATCCAAGCAAGAATACTATCAGTCCATGGAATTCTCCAGGCTGGAATACTGGAGTGAGTACCCTTTCCCTTCTCCAGGGGATCTTCCCAACCCAGGGATCGAACCCAAGTCTCCCACATTGCAGGAGGATTCTTTACCAGCTGAGCCACAAGGCAAGTCCAAAAATACTGGAGTGGATAGCCTATCCCCTCTCCAGGGGATCTTCTTGACCCAGGAGTTGAATCAGGGTCTCCTTCATTGCAGGTGGGTTCTTTATCAACTGAGCTATCAGTGAAAGTGAAGTCACTTAGTGGTGTCCAACTCTTTGCGACCCCATGGACAGTAACCTACCAGGTACCTCTGTCCATGGGATTTTCCAGGCAAGAGTACTGGAGTGGGTTGTCATTTCCTTCTCCAGGGGATCTTCCCAACCCAGGGATCGAACCTGGGTCTCCCGCATTGCAGGCAGACAGTTCACCATCTGAGCCACCAGTGAGGCCAAAGAGTAAACCTGTTTCCACCCGGTTTTGAACTGGGGACCTTTCACATGTTAGGCAAATATGATAACCACTATAGTACAGAAAGGATACTGAAGTGGGTTGCCACTTCCTCCTCCAGGAGATCTTCCTGACCCAGGGATCAAACCAGCATCTCCAGTTTTGGCAGGCAGATTCTTTACCACAGAGCCATTGGGAAGCCAGATTTCCTTAGAGAAAGATACAACTATTTGTTTAGCTGCAGAATGTCAGGATGTGAATTTCCTTCCATATTAACTATGTGGATGTTAGATATTCTGAATAGATTTGAATTAGCCAACATGTATTGGATACCTAAAACTTAAAATCCATTGACAGATGTCATCGTAATTTAACCCTTACAATATCCTTGTTTGGTGGGGTTTATTGTACCCATTTCACAAAACTGTGATTCCAAGAAGCCTGGCAGCCTGTTTAAAGGCTACCCATAGCTTGTGGCAACATCAGGATTCTAAATCTGAATCTGGCTGTAGGCTTTTCTCTCTCAGATACGTGGAAATACTCAAATGATACTGAAATAACAGTTTGGTTTCATTTTGAAAGTATGCATTCAGCAGGAATTTTCCAATTTTCAGAGAAAATAAAATCATTTTATAAAGAAGTTTCACTTTTACTAAAACTCATATTCCTTAAATTCACCAACTATTTTAAACTGGCCTATGGTTTTTCATTTTTACATAGAGCAAGCTGTGTTCTCTACTATGGACAAAAGATAATGTGGCAAAATAAAGATTAAAATCCACTGGTGACCTACTCCAGTACTCTTGCCTGGCGAATCCCATGGACAGAAGAGCCTGGTAGACTGCAGTCCATGGGGTCGCTAGGAGTTGGGACATGACTGAGTGACTTCACTTTCACTTTTCACTTTCGTGCAGTGAAGAAGGAAATGGCAACCCACTCCAGTGTTCTTGCCTGGAGAATCCCAGGGACAGGGGAGCCTGATGGGCTGCCATCTATGGGGTCGCACAGAGTCAGACACAATTGACATGACTTAGCAGCAACCTTAAAAAAAAAAGAAAGTACCCAAAAATGGTATGTTACAAATGTGAAAAAAAGATGTAATAGTTACATCTCTCATTCACTGAGAATGGAATATATAATGCTGAAGAATTCTCTTACAATTGCATTTTAGTGTGAGTTTATAATACGGCACTGACGGGCAATCTCTCTTCATACAGAGTCTTGGAGCAGAGGAAAAGAAAAATAAGTTGTCATTTTTAAAAAAATTAAAAAGTACTATAGAAAGGAGGAAAGATTAGGTAATGGGCAGCACGATAACAAGTTATGGGAAGGCATTACAAAGTCAAAGAGAGCTAGGTAACTGCTCATTTGCCCACCATCCTAATAGGATAAATTCCTCCAGGCTCTTAAAAGATAATGAGCATGCCAATTATTTTCTCAGGGCACAGGAGCACGACGAGGAATTCCTGCTGTTTTTCAGACATAATAACACAAGATAGACAAGTCAGAAATGTCATCCTTAGGCAGTTATCCTCATTTGAGCAAAAGAAGGGAAATGTCATCCTTAAGCAGTTATCCTTATTTGAGCAGAAGGAGGTTAATCACAGGTAAGTCTTGCCAGTGGCTCTCCAATCACAGAGGTCAGGGTTCCTTTGCAGTTCAAGCATGATGCTCTCAAATCCAATCTGGTATTAAGGATATCCCACAATAAGGAGATTTGCAGCAACTGTAAATCTTTTGATCTCTGAGTCAGTTGTCTATTTGTCCTTGTTGGCAGAGAGCACATGGTTACTAGGCTTTCAAGGGGGATATAACTGAAATAGATGCCAGGGATAGAAGACGCTAGCACTGATTCATGAGCATGGGATTCTGTGCAGTAAGTCTTTTGACATGGTAATAATATGCTACTTATTTTGTACATTATGAGTAATTTCCAAGTACAAATATTACACTCTGTTCAAATCACTGAGCTTTCAGAGGAAGTTACACAGTGGTGTTACTTGGTGGTATCACCACCCTCTTTGAAGTTCTTTTGTTCTATCACTGTTCACTTGGGCTTTTAATCGTAAAATCTTTATTTAAAAATTTTTAAACCGAAAAACGTTTAAAGAAGAGAATAACAAATACCATTCATCTAAATTTGTCAAAATATTAACATTTTGTCACCTTTGGTTTTCTTTTCTGGGGATTTTCTCTGTTTTTTTAATTTTATAAAAGTATAGTTGATTTACAATGCTGTGTGAACATTCTTTACTTCTTTCCTACCTCTGGGCTAATCTTATTTTTTTTTTACACAAGAATGTTCATACTTTTTTGCTCTACCATTTGAAAACAAGTTCCAGATACCATGACATTTCAGCCTTAAATATCACACATCGACTAAGAGTGTTTTCCTATATAACCAGAGTATCACATTCATATATCCACATGCAAATTTGCAGAAGTGACCAAAATTGTCTTTTAAAATTGTTTAACCTTTTAATCTAGGATCAAATAAAGGTTCACACATTGTGTTTGGTTATATCTCTTTAGTATCTTTAATATTTTTCCTGAATAGCATTCTTTTTGTTTCTGTTTTCACAACACTGAAAAATTCAGGACAGTTGTCCTGTATTATGCCTCATGTTCTGTATTGAATTGTTCTTTACCATGAGAATCAGGTTAAATATTTTGACATAGGTACCACATAGCACACAGGTGATGCTGTATCATATGCCTCCTGTTGTGCCACCTATCTAAAGGGCAATTTTCCTTGGCAATGAAAACACGTAACATCTATGGGATAACAGGCTGATTCCATGTGAAATTCTTTTTTACTCAAAAGTTTACATTTTATTCAAAAGTTTTAGAATTCTATGATATTTGTTTGAATCTCATTCAGCTGCAAAATGGTGATTTTTTTTAAAATTCTCTCCTTTTTCTATATTTGCTAGTGAATAATCTTTTGTAAAGAAGAGCTTTCCAATTACTTCTCTCTCCCTCTCTTTCCCCTCTTCTATTATTATAAATTATGTTCAATGTAATATAATTTATTACGATCAATATTCTTTTCAATGCTCAACTTCTCCCATTTTGACAAGTGAAAGTCCCTCACCCTGGCTTCTATTGTTCTTTAGAAGTGACTCCATTAGACTCTGAAAAGGTCTTTGCTTCAGGGCATGACAAAATATCCGCATGACAAAATATCCGAGACTTACTTTGTACTGACCTTGGCCCAGAACTGGAGTTAGTTCTCCAAGGACCCCTGGTTCCTTTCGGTACAAGCCAATATATGTGTTGTAACTACTCTGAAGAAACAGAACGGATTCCCCGCCCCAAATTTGGTTGGAATGTCAAGTGTCAAGACTGACGACACACAAGAAGAGGGTATGAAAAGTTTATTACTTACTTAATGAGACTTTCTGGGCAGAGCAGGGTAGGCTTCATAAGTTGGTCTGAAAAACAGTTTGTGAGAGCTGGAAGGAGACTGGTGGAAGGTTTTATGGTGGTTAGAGGGTGAGGCTGGCACAATGGCCTCTGTATACAGGCAGAGGCTTATGTGGTTTGAACTTCCTACCAATACCAAAGATGGAAGCACTCAGACTTTCTTATCAGCTTTCCCAGAAATGGGGTGAAAGAGGAGCAGTGAGGGATGAGACTTTAGAAGTTAGCAAACATAAAAAAATGGAGTCAGACAAAATTAAAAATAAATAAAAATCAATAAGTAATTTTTATTTTTTTTAATTAAAAAATTCAATAAAATATTGAAATTTTTAATTTAAAAAAATAAAAACAATTTTTAATGGAGTAACACTATTACACTGGGCTTTACTTACATTCTCTTATATACATAAGTATACAAAATAGAAATCTGTTACACAGATATCATGTGTTCCCAGATCTTCACAGGGTAGACGCAAAGAACATGGAATAAGAATACAAGGCACTTCAAGCTCTTTGAGGAAGAAACAATCTCTAGAAATATGCAGCAGCAGCAAAATCTTTATTGCTTTCCAGGTTACTTGACATTTTCAAATTGTTTCTAAAACAGTTATGGACAGAGCTATCAATTTTGTGTTTAGAAAATCAACTTTCAAAAGGCTATGTGCTTTCATGATGTCAGAGGGCTCCTCAGAGGGTCAAAAGCATTTAAACTTCTCTCTCAGTCAGGACATTAAGATGATTCTAAGAGGCTTTATATTTCATATAAATGTTAGATTAGAGAAGCTCATCATGAAATTAAATTAATAGAAATAACCATCACATTTAAACACTCAAAAAATTAAGCTACAGGTCTTTGTCAAAACAAAAATGATAATAACACTAATACTAGCAACTACCATGTACTAAATGCCTTTATGTTCCAAACACATTACAGTCATGCTTGTAACAACTCACTGGATTAAATATTATTATTTCAAGGTTGCAATGAGGAAATTGAAGCTCAAAGAGGTGAAATAACATGACCAGCATCCCACAGCAGGTAAGTGAAGGAGTGAGGATTCAAGCATAAAGCAGAAAACAACACTGAAACTTCAACATTTCGTAACTGTATTTTAGTTCTGAAAGTAGAGCACGGGTTGATTTCCACTAAAGATGGAAAGTGCCAAACTAGCTCAGATTTTAACTTAGCATAAACTTTTATTCTCTTCTCTTTCATTTCTACCTTAGAATATTAGGGGTCTAGCACCCACGAGAACCAGTCACCAAATGACCAGGGATGGGGAAGATAAACTATTTAGACTTTTCCAATTCATAGGATCACACCAACAATCAATTTGGAATTCAATGACGTACGTCCTGTCGTGGTCTTGAGGGACCTGTTTTCAGCTGAAACCCATACTTCTCTCTATTACAACCACTCTGAACAAAGTAAATAAACCCCCTACCCAAAATTTCCTTGGAATGTCAAGACTGATGACATGCAGCAAGAAGGTATGAAAAGTTTATTACTTACATGATGACAGTGAAATGAGAGAGGTACTGATTTCAAAAGTACCTATAGATGGATAGGATTTTTTTTAAAAATTGCTCAACCATTGTTTACCTTCAACTTTGGAGATCTCAGTATCACATGTAGTGATAATGCAGTGCAATATTCTACATGACTGATACTTTTCAGAGCACTTTTACACACATCTCATTGGATCACCTCAATAACTCAGTATGAATGAGAGAAAATTTACCTATACAAAGATGAAGCAAGTATCTTATGTAACCAGTGTCCGTGCTCTGGCAGGGGGAGTGTGCCAAGCACTTTCATAACCCCTTCACCCACCACTTTGCTCAAGTGGCTGTGGCAACCAGCTGTGCCACACAAACAGAACCTTTGACAAAATGGCATACCTCAGCTGGGCCACCCATCACTTGCTTTCTGGCCCAGGCTTCTCTGTCCTCTGAGATCTAGGCTTATGATGGATCATACACAAAACTCTTTAAGTACAAGGAAATTACACCCCTGGAGCACAGTAACTGTTAAATAAACACTCATCTTTCCCCGTCCCTTGTGGATGCTTTTGAGGCACATTCTGTACCATTCCAATTGGGCCTTGGTAGCCCTGAGCCCCAACTGCACCCAGCCACCTTCTTAAAACTATATTCTTGTATCAGCTTCCTCCCTTCCCTGTTTCATTCTTCCCAATCCATCGTGCCTAATCTGCTTTATCAGATTCGGCTACAGTCATTAATTAACAAACAGTTAATATATACCTCAAGATAAACCACATTCGCTGGGAACCATTAATCAAGCCCTTGTCATGAGATCTGTTTTGGGGGGAAACCAAGCAAAATCAGAGAGTTTAAGTAACTTATAAAAGAGTCAGTTAATGCTGGAGTTTGAAAATAGGTCTTCTGTCTCCTTATGGGATATGATTAAATGCAAGGATTCTAAAGCTAGATTCACCTGGGCCTGAAGCTAACTGAGATTCCTTAAGAATATGCCTTGATTTTTCTGATGTTCAGCACTTAATTGAAATGTTAATAAAAATGGTAACAACAATGGCCAATCGTTATTGAGTGCTTCCATGTGTACACTCTGTTTGAAGTGCTCTGCATATATTAACCTTTTAGTCCTTAACACAATAGATATATACTATTATTGTCACTATTTTGTACCCAGATGAAGAAACTGGGATACAAAAAGCTTACTCTGCCCAAAATCACAGAGCCAATAAGTAGAACTTCAGGGATTCCAACACTAAACCACCAAAGGGCTCACACATGTAAATACTATTAAACACTATTAGCCTCCTCACAGGGCTGTAATAATAAAATTTAAAACAAAGCATTCAGTCCAATGCCAGGTACATAAACAGTGCTTATAAACATTAATATAAAAAGAAAAGAAAAATGCTGATTTAAAAGTTTAAGTCCTGATGAAAAAAAAATTGACAAATGCTTCTTTTCTGTTCATTTATCTTTATTTCTCTAGTTTCTCCTTTTCTCAGACTCTCTTCCATTAAAAATCACTGCCTTCCATCACTGTGGCTCCCTGATGTTTTATCTCTCCCTTATGCCTGGTCCCCAATCACCTGCTCCAACATCTTCCATTTCTTCTTTTCAAAGCTCATTTTTCTCAATTTCAAGGCCCCTGACAGATCAGCATGAGAAACATTAGGGAGTTTATTTTCATAACATTCCCTTCAGACTATCACCAGAATAAATGCGTTTGTGGTGCTTGAGACAAACACACCAAAATACAAGCACAGTTACTATCAGTATTTGTCAGACCCTTCAGTATGTAAACAGAGGCCTCTCAGTGATCAAAAGGGATCAAGAAAAGGATCGTCCTGCACTGTGGGTGCTGCTTATAGTAGGAGGTACAAGCAAAAACAAAAACAAAAAAAGCTAAATAAACACTTGATCTGATTCACTACCAAGATCATCTTTCTTCTTAATTAATAGTATAAATGCTAACTCACTTCACTTAACATTTCCTCACAAAGGATTCCAATGAAGATAATTTGCATATACAAAAGAGTCTCTCGGGGAGCTTTAATTGCAGTGCCTGACAACTTCTCTGATTACATTTTTCACAACTACCAAGAAATGTTGAACTTCAGCCTGGACTTCCTTCTCCTGGTGGAAGAATATTGTTTATGAAATTCTGAATAATTTGGTGATCACTAGTGAACATGAGCAGATGACACATAGATGATTACACAACTGATGCACTTGGTCTCCTTAGGCAATCTACAGTTCAGTTCAGTTCAGTTGTTCAGTCACGTCCAACTCTTTGCAACCACATGGACTGCAGCACACCAGGCTTCCCTGTCCATCATCAACTCCTGGAGCTTGCTAAAATTCATGTCCATCAAGTTGGTGATGCCATTCAACCATCTCATCCTCTATGTCCCCTTATCCTCCTGCCTTCAATCTTTACCAGCATCAGGGACTTTTCAAATGAGTCAATTCTTTGCAACAAGTGGCCAAAGTATTAGAGTTTCAGCTTCAACATTAGTCCTTTCAGTGAATATTCAGGACTGATTTCCTTTAGGATTGACTGGTTGGATCTCACTGCAATTCAAGGGACTCTCAAGAGTCTTCTCCAACACCACAGTTCAAAAGCATAAATTCTTTGGCACTCAGCTTTCTTTATGGTACCACTATCAAACCTATACATGACTACTGGAAAAAACATAGCTTTGACTAGACAGACCTTTGTTGACAAAGTAATGTCTCTGCTTTTTAATATGCTATCCAGGTTGGTCATAACTTTCCTTCCAAGGAATAATCGTCTTTTAATTCCATGGCTGCAATCACCATCTGCAGTGATTTTGGAACCCAAAAAAATAAAGTCTGACACTGTTTCCCCATCTATTTCCCATGAAGTGATGGGACAAGATGCCATGATCTTAGTTTTATGAATGTTAAGCTTTAAGCCAACTCTTTCACTCTCCTCTCTCACTTTCATCAAGAGGCTCTTTAGTTCTTCACTTTCTGCCATAAGAGTGGTGTCATCTGCATATCTGAGGTTATTGATATTTCTCCTGGCAATCCTGATTCCAGCCTGTGCTTCTTTCAGCCCAGCGTTTCTCATGATGTACTCTGCATATAAGTTAAACAAGCAGGGTGACAATATACAGCCTTGACGTACTCCTTTTCCTATTTGGAACCAGTCTGTTGTTCCATGTCCAATTCTAACTGTTGCTTCCTGACCTGCATACAGGTTTCTCAAGAGGCAGGTCAGGTGGTGTGGTATTCCCATGTCTTTCAGAATTTCCCACAGTTTATTGTGATCCACACAGTCAAAGGCTTTGGCATAGTCAACAAAGCAGAAATAGATGTTTTTCTGGAACTCTCTTGCTTTTTCGATGATCCAGAGAATGTTGGCAATTTGATCTCTGGTTTCTCTGCCTTTTCTAAAACCAGCTTGAACATCTGGGAGTTCACGGTTCACATATTGCTGAAGCCTGGCTTGGAATATCTTAAGCATTACTTTACTAGCTTGTGAGATGAGTGCAAATATCCAGAATATAAACAGAACCCCTACAACTTGACAACAATTTTTAAATGGGCAAAGGACTTGACTAGAAATGTTTTCAAAGAAAATATGCAAATGTCAAGTAAGCACATAAAGAGACACTTTACATCTCTAATATTATAGAAATGCAAATAAAAACCATAATGAGATACCACTTCCCATCAGAATGGTTATTGTAAAAAAAAAAACAGAAAATAACTATTGGTGAAGACATGGAGAAATTGAACTACTGGAGGGAATACAAAACAGGGTCAGTCACTGTAGAAAATACTATGGCAGCTCCTTTAAAAATTAAAAATAGAATTACTATTTGATCCAACAACTCCACTTCTGAATATATATCGAAAAGAATTGAAAGCAAGCACTTGAAAAGATATTTGCCCACCCACTTTCATAGCAGTACTATTAACAATGTCCAAAAGGAGGAAGCAACCCAATTGTTCATCAACAGATGAAAGTATGAAGAAAATGTGGTATACACCTACAATTAAACATTATGCAGCCTTGAAAAGGAAGGAAATTCTGACACATGCCACAACACAGATGAATCTTAAAGATACTATGTATAGTAAAATAAGTCAGTCACAAAAGGATAAATACTGTATAATCTCACTTATGTAAGATACCTAGCATAGTCAAATTCATAGAGTCAGAAGGTAGAATCATAGTTGCCAGGGGTTAGGGGAAGGGAGGAAAGAGGAGTTATTATCTAACGAGTACAGGGTTTCCATTTTGTGAGATGAAAAATGTCCTGAATGGAGATTAGTGATGACTGCACAACAATGTGAATGTGACTGAACTGTACACCTTTTTAGAAAATGGTTAAAATGGTAAATTACATGCTATGTATATTTTACCGCAAATAATTTAAATATTTTTAAAAACAAAGACTACAACAATCACGAAATCTAGCTCACATGCCAAGTGAGTTTCATAAGATGCCAACCATATGAACTTCAAGTATTTTTTCTTACAATATCATCCCACTTCATCTGACAGGCATGAAAATCTGTGGTCCACCAGGGTGAACTCTGACTGCACCTGCAATGGCAGGACTGCTCATAGGGACTGTTACTCAGAGAAGAAAATCAATAGAAACAAGAAGGAAAGCTTAGAAGGACTGCTGGAACACAATGAGGTGAGCAGGCAGACTGAAAACATTTCAGGCCAAAAGGAGTTTAGAGAACCTGATGATTCTTGAACATTACCGGCAAAGCTACTGAAGTTGACTGGTTCTATGAAGATTTCTACATCCTCTAGAACTAGCATCAAAAAAAAAAAAAAGATGCCCTTATCGTCATAGGGGACTGGAATGAAAAAGTAGGAAGTCAACAGATATACAGAATAACAGGCAACTTTGCCCTTTAAGTACAAAATGAAGCTAACAGAGTTCTGTCAAAAGAATACACTGATCATAGCAAACACCCTTTTCCAGCAAACCAAGAGATGACTCTACACAAGGACATCATCAGATTGATTATGTTCTTTACAGCCAAAGATGGAGAAGCTCTATCCAGTCAGCAAAAACAAGACCTGGAGCTGATTGTGGCTCAGACCATGAGCTCCTTACTGCAAAACTCATGTTTAAATTGAAAAAAAAAAAAATGTAAAAGCACTAACCCACTCTAGCATGATCTAAATCAAATACCTTATGATTATACAGTGGAGGTGACAAATAGATTCAAGGGATTAGATCTGATAGGGTGCCTGAAGAACTATGGACAGAGGTTTGTAACACTGTACAGGAGGCAATGATCAAGACCATCCCAAAGAAGGCAAAATGGTTGTCTGAGGAGGCCTTACAAATAGCTGAGGAAAGAAGAGAAGCGAAAGGCAAAGGAGAAAGGGAAAGATATACCCAACTGAATGCAGAGTTCCAGAGAAGAGCAAGGAGATTTGAGAAGGGCTTCTTAAATGAACTATGCAAAGAAACAGAGGAAAACAAGAGAATGGGAAAGACTAGAGATCTCTTCAGGAAAACTGGCGATTCCAAGAGAACATTTCATGCAAGGATGGGTACAATAAAAGACAGAAAGGGAAAGGGCCTAACAGAAGCAGAAGAGATTAAGAAGAGGTGGCAAGAATACACAGAACTGTACAAAAAAGGTCTAATGACCCGGATAACCACGATGATGTGGTCAATCACCTAAAGCCAGACAGCCTGGAATGTGAAGTCAAGAGGGCCTTAGGAAGCATAACTACAAACAAAGCTAGTAGAGGTTATGGAATTCCAGCTGATCTATTTCATATCCTAGATGCTGTTAAAGTGTTGCACTCACTATGTCAGCAAATTTGGAAAACAGTAGCCACAGGACTAGAAAAGATCAGTTTCATTCCAATTCCAAAGAAGGGCAATGCCAAACAATGTTCAAACTACCTTACAATTGCACAAAATTCACATGCCAGCAAGATTATGTTCAAAATCCTTCAAGCTAGGCTTCAGCAGTACCTGAACCAAGAACTTCAGAAGTATAAGTTGCGTTTCAAAGAAGCAGAGGAACCAGAGATCAAATTGCTAACACCTTTGCTAAAACCTCTGTGTGGATCACAGCAAACTGTGGACAATTCTTAAAGAGATAGGAGTACCAGGCGACGTTACCTGCCTTCTGAGAAACCAGCATGCAGGATAAGAAGCAACAAGTCAAAACCGGACATGGAATAAATGACTGGTTCCAAATTGGGAAAGGAGTACATCAAGGCTGTATACTGTCACCCTGCTTATTTAACTTATATGCAGAGTACATCATGTGGAATTCCAGGGTGGATGAAGCACAAGCTGGAATCAAGACTCCTGGGAGAAATATCAACAACCTCAATATGCAGATGATACCACTCTAATGGCAGAAAGCAGAAAGGAACTAAAGAGCCTCTTGATGAGGGTGAAAGAGGAGAGCAACAGAGCTAGCTTGAAATTCAACATTAAAAAAACTAAGATCATGGCATCCAGTCCCACCACTTCATGGCAAACAGAAGGGGGGGAAATAGAAACAGTGACAGATATTATTTTCTTGGGCTCCACAATCACTGTGGACAGTGACTGCAACTATGAAATTAAAAGATGCTTGCTCCTTGGAAAGAAAGCTATGACAAACCTAGACAGCATGTTAAAAAGCAACATCTCTTTGCCGACAAAGATCTATATAGTCAAAGCTATGGTTTTTCCAGTAGTCATGTACAGATGTGAGAGTTGGACCATAAAGAAAGCTGAGTGCTGAAGAATTGATGCTTTTGAACTGTGGTGTTGGAGAAGACTCTTAAGAGTCCCTTGGACTGCAAGGAGATCAAACCAGTCAATCCTAAAGTAAATCAACTTTGAATATTCACTGGAAAGATTGATGCTGAAGCTCTAATATTTTGGCTACCTGATTCAAAGAGCAGACTCATTCGAAAAGACCCGGATGCTAAGAAAGACTGAGGGCAGGAGGAGAAAGGGGTGACAGAGGATTAGATGGTTGGATGGCATCATCAACTAAACAAACATGAATTTGAACAAACTCTGGGAGATAGTGGAGGACAGGGGAGCCTGGCGTGCTGCAAAGAGTTGGACAGGACTTAGTGACTAAACAGCCACAACATATAACAGACATCAGCTTCTTATTATGATAGAGGAGATAGAGGTCTACTGCTACAGTTTGTGAGAATGAAGTCTTTAGACTACTAGCAAGACAAAAGTGTAAACACTAGGGGCTGTTTATCAGATAATGAATAATACAGAGAGAAACTAAAGAATCTCCTTCTAAAAACATACGGATGTTGAAAAAAATCCTACAGTTTGAGATAGCAGTGGTTTCACACATTTTATACTAGAAAGTCTGTCCCCACTGCCCCCGAAAAAATTCAAGATTCTGACTTCTTTTCATCCTCTCTGTTTCAGATGGCTTTGGGAAACTCAGACTTGCTTGGCAGGGCAAGTGCCATCATTAAACATGCTTACAGAAGTGTAAATATCAATGAATAATGAATAACGTAAAACTAGCAATGAATAAATGACATACCAAATTTGATACTGACAGGAATTGAGAACTAATAGCAAATTAACAACAAATAAGAGAAAATGCCAACAAAGTAATCTGGAAAAAGCCCCCCACAATTTAGTTGTAAATGGAAAAAAGAGTTTTCAAGAAAACATTGTGTCAATGAAGCTTATGGCAAGATTTAAGTATATATTTTCAATCCTTGAAACAACCAGCTTCAAGAGCAGACAGAAAGCTCTCAAGTCCATGGTGGTGTCAGAGGATCCAAGCCCCAGCTGTGCCTGGGGTGAGCAGTGTAGGAAGAAGATAAAAGCCTGCGCCTTATGGGGTGTGAGAAGAGCTGCCAGTGAGCTGCAGCTGCAAGCAGCCCCCCAATCCACTGGTGGCACTGTGGTAACCAGATACCTGATCACAATGCCCGAAGCACACACTAAAAGGATGTTCTATGTCCAAAGACACGCCAGGCCTCAGAGGCAAAGGCCTGTCCAGGTGGGCAAAGTGTAACTGACCTACATGCTTTTCCTTTTTATTGAAACTCCACTTGGCTTCAAGTCACTGAATGTTCATATCATAAAAGCTATGTTCCATTTCATAGAAACAGCCATCTCAAGGATTGGGGTTTAGACAAACAATCTACTTAACAACAGCCATCCACGAGACCGACATCACTACTGTTTCTCAGCATTCAACCTTCCTAAATCCTTATAGATAAAGGCTACATTTTACCCAAAACACATCTATCCATTCACAGAAGCAGGGCTTCATGGGGGAGCAACTGCTCACACAGCCTCTGCCTCCCCAACATGTTTCTTGTGAGTAGAAGTCACCATGGCTTAATACACTTTCTGTGTAGAATATGGAGAGGAATAAAATTGCATTTTGTAATCAGATTTATATTTGCCCTTGTGACACAGCAACAGAGGAGTGTTTTTTTTTTTTAATAAAATATAATCAACTCAATTTGATGAAACAGACACAAGATTATGGAAAGAACAACTATCCCAAACTCGGAAAAGGTGTGCACTTCTCACTGTTCATCATTTCAGCAATTTTAAAGTGTTTTGAGATTCCAGTCTGTGAAATTTCTTTCTAACCCAAGGCAAAGACTTGGTCTCCCTCCAAAATTTTTTAAAGAAAACATGGATTCAAAGCTAATGCAGACCAAAGGGTGATGTGGCTTTTATAGTGAGACACAGATCTGAACACTGTAGTGAACACAGTCTTACCACTTATTAGTTACACGACCTGACATGAGTTCCTTTATCTTTCTGAGTCTCAATTTCCTGTCTGTAAGATGGTGCTGATAATGCTCACCTCTGCTACTTGTGAGGATATCACATGAAGTAATGAAGTCTAGATTACCTGGCAGAGAGCCAGGCATATGGTAAATGTAAAAATTGGAGGTAAAAGGTTAGGCAATTTCTAGCTTTGGTATGTTCTGAGGAAAAAGAGGAGGAGGATGGGGAGAGAAACAAAGAAAAGAAGGAGTATCACAGCACAACGCACTGACGTCCCTAAGATATGTCACTATCTTAATATCCTTTCTAACAGAAACACAAAATAGAATCAAATATCCATCGTATGCACCCATCTCATAAAGTAGGTATAGGCCTCCCACCACATCATCAGGTGCCGAATGGTTCCACTGTATTTGACTTGAACTTGTACTCAGATCATTCAGACACAAGGATAAAATTATTTCTTAAACTAAAGAGGATTTAAAGATGACCCTTTATGCCCAGTCTATCAGTTCAGTTCAGTTCAGTCGCTCAGTCGTGTCCAACTCTTTGCGACCCCATGAATAGCAGCACGCCAGGCCTCCCTGTCCATCACCAACTCCTGGGGTTTACTCAAACTCATGCCCATCGAGTCGGTGATGCCATCCAGCCATCTCATCCTCTGTCATCCCTTTCTCCTCCTGTCCTCAATCCCTCCCAGCATCAGGGTCTTTTCCAGTGAATCAGCTCTTTGCATGAGGTGGTCACAGTATTGGAGTTTCAGCTTCAGCATCAGTCCTTCCAATGAACACCCAGGACTGATCTCCTTAAGGATGGACTGGTTGGATCTCCCTGCAGTCCAAGGGACTCTCAAGAGTCTTCTCCAACACCAGAGTTCAAAAGCATCAATTTTTCAGCACTCAGCTTTCTTCACAGTCCAACTCTCACATCCATACATGACCGCTGGAAAAACCATAGCCTTGACCAGACGGACCTTTGTTGGCAAAGTAATGTCTCTGCTTTTTAATATGCTGTCTAGGTTGGTCATAACTTTCCTTCCAAGGAGTAAGCGTCTTTTAATTTCATGGCTGCAGTCACCATCCGCAGTGATTTTGGAGCCCAAAAAAATAAAGTCTGACACTGTTTCCACTGTCTCCCCATCTATTTCCCATGAGGTGATGGGACCAGATGCCATGATCTTAGTTTTATGAATGTTAAGCTTTAAGCCAACTCTTTCACTCTCCTCTCTCACTTTCATCAAGAGGCTCTTTAGTTCCTCTTCACTTTCTGCCATAAGGGTGGTGTCATCTGCATATCTGAGGTTATTGATATTTCTCCTGGCAATCTTGATTACAGTTTGTGCTTCTTCCAGCCCAGCGCTTCTCATGATGTACTCTGAATATAAGTTAAATAAGCAGGGTGACAATATACAGCCCTGATGTACTCCTTTTCCTATTTGGAACCAGTCTGTTGTTCCATGTCCAGTTCTAACTGTTGCTTCTTGATCTGCATACAGGTTTCTCAAGAGGCAGGTGTGGTGGTCTGGTATTCTCATCTCTTTCAGAATTTTCCACAGTTCCAGTTTCTATACTAAGGGTTAAAGAACTTCCATATTTGTCTCCCTTTTCCACTCACTTTGGACATCCTCTGCCCCACTAAGATGCACTTATCCTATTTCCCTCTCCTTCATCTGTATTTGGAGGAATTTAAAAAAAAGCATTCTTACGTTGGTCCAGTCTTTTGGACCATTTTTAATCAGTTTTCTTCATATCTCCTCATAGAATGGTAACTTTAGGCAAGCCTTGAAGGTAAACTGCTGCGAACTAACAAATTCAAAACTAGCCCAAGGTCAGCAGCACACCAGGGAGGCCAACATTCATTCTTTGGAGGTTAGAATAGTTTGACATGAAAATGAAAAGGAGGATTAATCAGCAGCATCCACCAGGGCAGGGGGGAACAAAACACTGAATGAGTTCAGAAGCCAAGGAGACATTATAAACAAGTAGGGTCATTGCCTACATGTTCCTGTTTCTTGCCATCATGTGTGAATGTCCTTTGAATCCTATCATTAAAGAGTGAAACCCTTTCCAGCTCTGGGAGGCTTGAATGCCCCCAGTGAAATGCCAGCATCCATGAAACTCTAATAGCATCCCACCTGTAGCACCTGTGCCAACAAATGGTACCAGGCTTCAGACAAGCTGAAGGGCCTGCATGTGCTGAAGATGGAACAGTTGGTCCAGTCAGTGGTCATTTGCTGAATGGTTCCTGTAGTCCCAGCTGAGCTGAAAAGGAAACTCTACAGAGGTAGTTAACTCAGAGCCTCCATACAAGAAACATCTATCATCGAAACAACTTTGGATGATATGCCTACCTTCTCCACTGTGGCAAATGATGACCAAGACTGCCACCAGAGAGAGGGACAACAGTAGTCAACACATCCTTCTGAAGTGACGCAACGAGTCTCCATCCCCACTAGCTTAGGCTGTTAAATAACATCTGGCCCAGAACCAGAGTCATTTACCCAACCCCTTCCATGGAATAAAATGAACATTTGGTTATTTGCAATGCATTTTATCCTGTTCCACTGACGGGTACTTTAGCTACCAGCTTGTTTCATCTATTGACAGTACATATTTATCTCATTGCATCTACTCTACAAAGTCTGTAAGTATTATTATCAAAAAGAAAAATGAAAAAAAGCCTTTTCTAGAACAGTGTGGCAGAAACCTTCAAACCACCCGACTAACTTTAAAGTACTTTGTAACTGCCAGAATTATTTCAGTGGGTACCAGTATATATTATGGAAATAATGTGTGTTTCAATAAAATGTTGTTTGTTTGTATGCATTGGTGAAAACATGCCCTATCTCCTTATGTAATTATTAGTTAGCTATTAAAGTTCTTTAATAACTATGAATCGAACTGTTTCTTAAAATAGGTTCTTCCAAAGATTTGTATCCGCTAAACATCACTAATCTGAATCCCACCCTATACCAGAGAGTCTCAATAAAAGGAAATGAGAAGATTGCACATATACAAAGTCTATGTTCACATCTGTCCTCCAAAACTAATACATCAATAAAGCTAATAAACCACTTGAGAATAAATAAAAATAAAAAGAGATCCTTCCATGCTCCATGCCCACCAGATCTCACATTGTCCTACTTCTATTCTCAGCTTTGTCTTCCATTTCCAGATCTTTTCCCATCTTTTGGGAATCTGAACTTATCTTCTGAAAGAGAAAACTAAATGCCTTCAGTGAATACTCACCCCTATATCTTTCTTCACTGCACAAACCCTGTCATACAATTTCCAGGTGGGCACCTTTTCAGTCCTCCAACTCCCCAGGATGAGGCGAGGGGAATTCCAAATTTTCCCATGAGAATGAGATTAGATTCAAAGAGCCATCTAAACCTTCGGGCTAGTATAGATTGTTCTGGATTTCACTCTTAGAGGATAAGGATCTCTTTAAATGATGGTCCTTTAAAATGTTATTGTTGGCAATGCACTTTAGCATCACTTTAGGGAAAAACATATGACACTGTGTTTCCAACAGACACTTTACAGTCTACAAACTAAGTTGGTTAATACTTGATATTCAGCACAACATGATAGCCCAAAAGCTAATAAGAAGATAATTATGAATGACTTCATAGACTAAGATAGTGGCTTACAATTCCATCCTATTACTGGTTCTGTCCTCCAAACCTAAGGATTATTCCTGCACATAACTTTACACTTTGATTTTTTATCATTACCAAGCCATCAGACATGGACTAGGAGCAAAGTCAAAGTAATAAGAAGTTATATCCCAATATTATTTTTTGAGCAACTAACAATTTCCACTTAAAGAGATGAATTTAATTTTACACCAAAGTCAATGATGCAGATCTAGTCTGAACTTCAGTGCTGTAATCTACTTACTGGAGGCTTAGTTCATTAGATTCCTAGACTTCAGCACAGAGACCCTGAGGTGTACCCTTCAGGTCTGCCCCTGAGCTACCATGTAATCATGCCTAAGTCACATTTTGATTTGTTACTTTTTATCCACTTATAAAATGGCAATAATTCAAATTCTCCAAGTCACGGACCTCATTTTAGGATTTATTTTTAAGCTATGTTTCTAGAAGCCCTGAAATTCTACATAGTTGTTTCAGGTGTTACATATAAATAATTTGGTCCAATTTTTTATTTTTAGTGTGTATTTTAACACTGCGGGAATAGTCTAGGAGTCACTAACTAACATGATATATAAAAGATTTTAATACATATTAGTGAACTCTTTTGCAAGATATTGTCTGGTTCATTCATTCTTATCTGCAAACCTCAGTAAAAAATCTAAAACCGAATTTTTACATATGAATGACATTACTTATAATATGTTATTTATCAGTAAGGGTATTTTTTTTAATAACAGAATGCCTGGTTTACTATCATTTCTAAAGAAATGTAATCAAGTTCTCTCATATATCAAAGACTTTGTCAAGGCCTACAGGCTAAACCAGTCCATCCTGGGCATGCACAATACCTATTCTTACCATGGAACCTTTGGGCAATGAGGCAAGATGGTGCTAGTGGCGTCATTAGAAACTGTTAGAGCCAGATTACAAGGGCTGGTTGGCTAATGGTATATTTTGTAATCATCTTGGGAATCATGATGGATTTTTAGGGTAACAATAGCTTTCTGGATCATAAAGGGTTAGACCCAGATACACCATTCTGGGTTTCATGCAACTGGATGGGGTCTCAGAGAGTGCAGAATTCATGTTCCTTGAACCTCTTGCACTCTGACCTTTTGGTACAATTTGCTAAGTACACATCCTTTACACTTATCTTAGTAAACTTTAAGATTTATATGTCTTTAAGATTTATATGATAAGAGAACTGAGTTTTCCTATATTCATAACCAGTTCTACAGTAATATGCCTCTCCCATTTATATATCATGTAAAACTCAGACTCATCTACCTGGAAGATAGTCTTATCACTTCATAGTTGACTATTCAGTAACTAATTTCCAAAGATAATGTCTTATTATTATTAAATTATAAATCTTTCAGTACTTATTAGAAGTTGTTTGTGCTTCTCTGACTTTGATACTAATGATATGACATACAGGCAATAGTTATTGTTGGTGATGCAATTTTTGAAGCGGAATTTCCTACTACAGCTCCTTTGCGTTTCTGGATAAATAAATTGCAAAGTGTCCTGAGAGAACACAGCAGTCTGTTACCATTATCAACTACCTGCCTACAGAATCAATATTTTCATAATGTAATTTACATTTTGGAGTTCTACAGAAAATTATACTTGTAAAAGGAATCAGTTACTGGGGGAGAAATGTTTGGCAACTGCTATTTTGAAGATACAATGACTGGCATTACTTGCAAGCCATCCTGATAAGTAGAGCCGAAACATTCAATGTGCAGTCCACACTGTATTTTGTCCAAGCTATGAGTAGGCATCATAAGGTAAGACAGGGAGACTGCTTACCTTGTGCCAACCAGAGACAAAGATGGAACAACTCTCCAAAATCAGGTACACGGTCAATGCATGAAACTAGAAAAAGTAAGTTTCATGTAGTTGTTATTCAGTCGCCAAGTCGTGTCCAGCTCTTTGTAACCCCATGGACTGTAGCAGGCCAGGCTCCTCTGTCCATGGGAATTTCCAGGCAAGAATACTGGAGTGGGTTGCCATTTTCTTCTCCAGGGGATCTTCCTGACCCAGGAGTCGAACATGCATCTCCTGCAGGCAGATTCTTAACCACTAAGCCACTGGAGAAGCTCGTTAGGAAATTACAAATTAAAACAATAGTTAGATACCACTACACACTTATCAGAATGGTCAAAGTTTGTAACACTGGGGAAGACATGAAATTTGAGTTTCATCTACACGAGAAAGAATGAACACAGGTCTCATGAGGATACCATCATGTCATCAACATCTATTATATTAGACGGCTCTGGCCTGACTTTTACATTTATGATAAGGTAATAATTAAAGCAGTTGTTAAATGCTGAACTGTGAATATTATACATGGGTTCCAGCTTTACTCTCAGCCTTCCAGTCTGATTTAATCCCTCCTTTTTGCCTCTATTCATTTACCTCCCAGAAGTGAGTTCCAAGTTCAAAATTAAGCTACTTATATAAATTGGGCAATTATGACTTCCTAATTAAAATTGTCTTTAAGAAGATAAATAATGTACCTTTCATTAAAAAAGAGCTTATACTTGTTTTCTCTTGTTATACTTGTTTTCTTATACTATGTTTTCTCCTTTTATTCCTCAAGTAAGAGAACAGTGTGAGAAGAACAGAGAATAGTACTCTTTATTATGCATTCTTTGTAACTAGGAAGTAAAGAATATGAACAACCCACTCCCATCCCATATCTATTTAAGACTGATCAATAGTTATCAACTTAATCTAGTAATCCTATGACACCAATCACTATTGTGTGCAGATCACTGGATTCAGCAGGACTCGATTATTGCAAATGACATTGTAATTATTCTTAAATCATTAACTGTTTTATAACTGATATCTCTTAGATGCTTAACATGAATACATACATTCTAAAATCAGCAGTGCCTTTTTGCTTTTTGTATCACTTCTATATTATATATTTAAACAATACTGTAGCCAAATAATGTGCATAGGGAAATGTGAGTTAATCATAAAGAAAACTTTGGTTTTTCTATTATTTAATACCTTTCCATAGAAGGCAACTTGACAACTTTTTTCTCCTCAAGAAAATGACTGTGGGGAATGCCCTGGCTATCCAGGGGTTAGGACTGCAGGCTCTCACTGCCAAGTGCCCAAGTTCCCTGGTTGGGGAACTAAGATCCCACAAGACATGCATGAGGCCAAAAAAAAAAAAAAATGACATTATATGGGTTCTCCCAGAATCAAACTCAATAATAAATATTCAAGTTCATATAGTTAATATGAGAAATGGAAGAAATCCCAATAATAAAGTGAGATAGGAACGAGAAGGCAGGCATTACAGACTCTATTATTAGTCACGCAATAATGCAGGAGAGTAGAGCTAATCTACAGAGAAACTGTGGAAAACTCAAGCATCCACCTTCAAGGGCAAGGAATGTGGGTCATTCATGTGCTGACTCCCAGCAGAGGACTGCTGAGCAAAGTTATGAAATTCCCTCTCTTCCTTCCTGCCATCTGCACAGGCAGAACAGACTTCAACAGCTTCAGAAGAAACTCCTGGGCCAGAAAATGCCAAATAGTGGCAGTTGAAAGTCTACCAAGTGCATAAAATGGTAGGATCTAAGAAACACAGGAGGTATATTGAACAAATTGCCAATACCAGACAAGCAGCAACAGCAAATTCAGAGGGGTTCACAAGTGATCTTAGTAATGAGAACAGATAATAAGAAACCTCTCTCAACAAGAGTCTGAGATGTACTATTCTGCATCATTTCACTAATGACCACTGGTTATCATTCATTAAACAGTTCTTATGTGCCAGGTACTGCACCAACGGTCCAGTGGCCATGACCTCATTTAATGCCCTCAACAATCTTATCGTCATCATCACCAGTTTAGAGATGAGGAAGTTGACTGAGAGGGATTAAGTAATTTACTGAAGTAATAGATACCAACCCAGGTCTTTCAGTTGCCAAAATATTTGCTCTTTCAGCCTCCCACTCTTTTCAAAGGTCCCTAGATGGATAGATATATTTTATTTAGCCTGAGTATGTCATTAGCTCTGGAAATTCTCTCTCAAAAACATCATAGTCCATCCTTTTCAGAGAAAGACCTATGTCCTCATATCTTTGAAATTCCAGCTTGTGTACCAGAAATGGAGAGACTTCCTGTCTGGTGGCCCTGCCACTCCCGCCACGTGGACTTTGACAAGAAGCTCTCATTGAGTTCTCTGCACCTGGCCCTTGGTGGTTATCACTTTCAAAGAGTTGCAGGCACCATGACTTACAAAACCAGCTCTGCTTCTGTTTCCTTTCCTGTCTGATTCCCATTCACTCTACATGCTCATGGATGGGGTAGTTTCTCTTTTGTAGCATCACTGCAGTCTGACTTTTCTTTCACCTCTCCATATTCCATGTTTCACCAAGTAGCAGTTTAATTCTAAGACCACCAGTCAGAACTTTAAGACAAATTTTCAAAGAACATCTGACTGCTAGAACTTCAAATAGCTCAAGTATAACCATTTTCTTCAATAAACCTAAATTCTATTTTAAATAGTATTTTGAGTAAAATAATAGTTTATACTGACTTGTGTCGGTCCCTTTTTACTTCTGAGTCTCCAAGTCATTCTTAAAACCTTCAAACTTTAAGTCTTCTCTTGTTATCACAGCCCATTTTTAATTACTGGTATCAAAAGGAAGGGATTATCACAGGGGGAAAGACTTCTATGCTATTTTACCAGCTTAATTTCTAGACAAAAGCTTTGAAATGGTCAACAGAAAGAAGAAATGTGAGTTCAAATAAGCCACAAACCAGGAAGACAATCCAAGAATTAGCAATGAAGGTCAAATTCAAGCACAATAAACCCACAGAGAATACTGATATGTTTTGTTGTAGTGACATTTCATAGTTAATTGGTAGTTTGTTAAAGATTACATCTCTGAGATCAAAAGGGACAGTGCTGAAAAAACACTCAGAAGGAGAAAGCAAGAGGGCTCTACAAACAGTAGGTGTTTGGAAACTAGAAATGGTACTAAATGACTAATAAGGAAGGAAGATAAGCAGCTTACCACTTCTCAGAGAACTTTGTGACTTTCAAACCAGAGTGTTGTGGGCAGAATCTGATCAGAGGCCTCTAGGATACATTTTCACCCTCATGAGGCTGGGCGTCAGGAAGAGGAGAGGGTAGGGAGGACCAGTAGTTATAAAGCTGAGAGTTAGAAAGGGCTTTCACTGTATTTACTTCCCACATCCTGCTCCAGAATCCCTCGAATTCCCACTTTTTCCATCAGCTTCTGTTTCCACCCAGATGTTACATGTGCCAGACCCCTTTCTACAGCAAAATGGCCCTTACAGGTCTTGAGTTAATTTAAAATAACACAAGGAAAGATCTGGTTTCCCCAGTGGCTCAGTGGTAAAGAATCCACCTGAGATGCAGGAAATGCAGAAGACAAGGGTTTGATCCCTGGGTCAGGAAGATCCCCTGGAGAAGGAAATGGCAACCCACTCCAGTATTCTTACCTGGACAATCCCATGGACAGAGAGAAGCCTGGCGGGCTATAGTCCATTGGGTTGCAGAGTCGACCACAACTGAGGACACACATGCACACACATATTTAATTGATTTCATGTTGCTGTTAATGGAAAAAAGGCATGACATCATCTGCCTAACTTCACACACACACAAAAAAAAGAGAAACAAAAATCAAAAATACTCACAGCCCCAGGTGAATCCAGTGACTACATGGTCTCAGGTATGACCTGGCCCCACACAGAAGAATTTGGGCTTACTGTCAAAACCCACTATACACAATCACCTAAGTGACTTTACTAAAGCATAATCTGACAGTGTCACTCCTCTGCCTTCACAAACTTCAGCGAACCCCCATTGCCCGCAGAACGAAATCTAAATGACAGAACCCTACCTCTCCTTCTAGCCACATCTCCTATCACCCCCCACCTCAGATTTCATGGCCCAGCCATACTTTTGAACACACGATATTTTCCTTACAGATTCTGTATCGAGTGGTCCCTCTGCCTGAAACTGTCTTTCTTCCTTCCATCTCTGCCTGGAAAGGTCCTGGAAAATTTCTACTCACCCTGCAGATCTCCAATATCACTTCCTTCGAGAAGTCTCTCTGGGCCGGGGTGGGTGTCACCATGGCGGCGGCCTTGACTGGGCTCGGACTCCGCTCGGTCAAGCAGGTTCGGGTTCAGTTCTGTTCCTTTGAGAAGAACGTGGAATCGACGAGGACCTTCCACCAGGCGGTGAGCAGCGAGAAAGTTCGCTGCAGGAACCTCAACTGCTCCGTGATTGTAGACGTGAGGCACAAGGGCTCCGAGCCTTGCGCGGACGCGCTGTTGAGACGGGCGTCGCTTGATTACGCACAGCGCGCCCCTCAGCGCCCACCCCGCCCGGGAAAGGCTCGCTGCCTTCGCCTCCCACATCCAGGCCAAGGGGCGGCGGGGAGCAGGGACGAGCCGGCGCCAGTACCGGGCGCGGACAGCACAGGAGAAACCAGCAAGATTTTAACCTAACCAGATTTTAACCTAAGACTGCTAAGGACACTTATTTAAGAAGAACTTCAGTACTCAAATCACTATCTAGAGGGCCACGGAACGCCGGAAAATGGAAAGAGGCCTGTGACTGCTAACCTAACCAGTGTTTCTAGGATGAGAAAAGATAGGAGGGGTGTGGACAGATTTGAATTTATTTCAGTTTCTTACCATCACTTACTGCTTAACCCTTTTGAATTTGGCTTTTCCCTCCACTACTTAAGGTACCACTTAATCTTATTATAAATGCTGCTTTCTCAGTCCTCATCTTTCCATTTCAGTAGCATTTACCATTCTTAATTCATGCCTTGTGAAATTTCTCTTCCTCTGGGGTCCTTTTTCTTCTCTTAACCATAAAGGTGTTCTACTCTTTCTCTTATTTTGGGGACATCTTGTCTTCTGTCATGACTTGAACTATCCTCTTGGGTTAAACCCTACATTTCTGTTTGGCTCTAATCTTAAATTCTGTGCATATAGTTTGGCTCTAATCTTAAATTCTACT
Source organism: Dama dama (assembly GCF_033118175.1). Classification (NCBI taxonomy): domain Eukaryota; kingdom Metazoa; phylum Chordata; class Mammalia; order Artiodactyla; family Cervidae; genus Dama; species Dama dama. Next base: position 36,861,609 of record NC_083689.1, read on the forward strand.
ACAAAATTTCTCCAAATTATAGCAATACTCTTTGTCCAAAATAAAACTGATACTCTTGCATACTGTCTATAATGACCCTTGGACAATGGCGGGTTTGAACTACAGGGGTCCTCTTACATGCCTATTTTTAAAATAAGTACTACATTACTACATGAAAAAAAAAAGAAGTCCCTCTGGGTTTTCCATTCCCTATCCCTACCACTGGGCTTAGGTAAATCGGCCCTCTTGCTTACACCCACAAAGATCCACTTCCTCTGTTAAGTGCCTTACTTCCTATGTTGTAATTGCCTATTTATCAGTCTCTCTGACTGAACTATACACTCCTTAAAGACTGAGAATTCATTTTCCTCACTATTGTATCCCAAAACCTGACAGAGTACCTGACACATGATAGTACCTCAGCAACTCACCTTTTGGGTTTTGGGGGAATGAACAAATGAACAACATGCTGGCCATCTATATAAGGTCAATCCCTATTTCATCCCTCCCTCTCTTATCTGCGACCCAAATAAGCCCAGTACTTTTGGTTGTCCTTCCTGGTCCTAGAGCATTTTTAAAATTACAGCAACATCCTTCCCATCCCAGACACCTCCACTTCCAATCATTTATTCTCCCTGGCTCTAGTAAAACTGCTGCTGGTGCTGCTGCTAACTCGCGTCAGTCATGTCCGACTCTGTGCGACCCCACAGATGGCAGCCCACCAAGCTCCCCCATCCCTGGGATTCTCCAAGCAAGAACACTGGAGTGGGTTGCCATTTCCTTCTCCAATACATGAAAGTGAAAAGTGAAGTCAGTCATGTCCGACTCTTAGCGACCCCATGGACTGTAGCCTATCAGGGTCCTCCTTCCATGGGATTTTCCAGGCAAGAGCACTGGAGTGGGGTGCCATTGCCTTCTCCGCTAGTAAAACTAGTGTTACTTAATTTGACCAGTCTTCTCCCGCTACATCTGAATTCATCTGAGCCAGGTGTAGCAGCTTCTTTCCACAACACTAAGACAGGCCACCAGGCCACAAAACAGATGGCAATCCCTTTGCACACTTCAGAGAGCAGAACCAAGGAAATGGCACCTGGGAAAGCCACTGACAGCCTGAATATTCATGGCATTCCTATAGCCTCAGCACTGCTCTCCCTCTAGGAGTGAAGGCCCCAAAAGCACATCAGAGAATGTTCTGAACCTCCATAGTTGTAAACAAGCTGGACCTTTGAAACACAATCTAGATAGAACCAAATATAAAAGTCTGCACAATGGATGAAGCCAAGGTCTCCCCCATGATTTCCCTTCGGGTAACTATGTGAAGTTCCTTGTTGTCCCCACAAACATAAAAGATGAACTTGAAACTCAGGTCCTTGCCTTGTCATCAGAAACATCCAAGCTTGGATCAGTCTTTCTAAGACCAGATCTTTGTGAACTATTAGAGACTTGTGACATATACAGAAGTATAACAATTATTTCTGTCCATACGGGTACCTGTACTCTTTCACATTTCTCCTATTAAATCTCCCAGGATGGCAAAACTTCACCCACAAAGGGTCAAAGATATGTAACTCCTGATTTTCACAAACTTCTTCATCTTTTGTGAGTCACATGGAGCTAATTCCAGGAACTGGAAACATGGTTGTAAGGATGAAACTGACTTTGGGGGCTCCCTTTGGATAGGGTCTTCCAGATTTACTAAATATGCAGATGATACCACCCTTATGGCAGAAAGTGAAAAGGAACTAAAAAGCCTCTTGATGAAAGTGAAAGAGGAGAGTGAAAAAGTTGGCTTAAAGCTCAACATTCAGAAAACTAAGATCATGGCATCTGGTCCCATCACTCATGGCAAATAGATGGGGAAACAGTGGAAACAGTGTCAGACTTTATTTTTGGGGGGCTCCAAAATCACTGCAGATGGTGATTGCAGCCATGAAATTAAAAGACGCTTACTCCTTGGAAGGAAAGTTATGACCAACCTAGACAGCATATTAAAAAGCAGAGACACTACTTTGCCAACAAAGGTCCATCTGGTCAAGGCTATGGTTTTTCCAGTGGTCGTGTATGGATGTGAGAGTTGGACTGTGAAGCTGAGCGCCAAAGAATTGATGCTTTTGAACTGTGGTATTGGAGAAGACTCTCAAAGAGTCCCTTGGACTGCAAGGAGATCCAACCAGTCCATCCTTAAGGAGATCAGTCTTGGGTGTTCATTGGAAGGACTGATGCTGAAGTTGAAACACCAATACTTTGACCACCTCATGTGAAAAGTTGACTCATTGGAAAAGACCCTGATGCTGGGAGGGACTGAGGCAGGAGGAGAAGGGGATGACAGAGGATGAGATGGCTGGATGGCATCACCGACTCGATGGACATGGGTTTGGTTGGACTCCAGGAGTTGATGATGGACAGGGAGGCCTGGTGTGCTGCGATTCATGGGGTTGCAAAGAGTCGGACACAACTGAGCAACTGAACTGAACTGAAGAGAAAGGTTCATCCCACCTCAGGGAAACCCAAGGACATACTTGCAATCAAGGGCTAGTCATGACTTCTTAGCTACATCCAAAATGAATTTTGTACTGTACCTGGATCTCCTGAAACAATCTGTGACTGTCTGAGAGCCGATAGGTACCATCTCTGAACTGCCTCCACTGTGGATCATCAGAGGACTGTCAGATTTAGTAAATAAAAACATAGGACACTCAGTTAAATTTGAACTTCAGAAAAAATAAATCATTATTTTTAGTATAACTACATCCTATGTATTATTTGGGGCATGTTGTTGTTTAGTCACTGAGTTGTGTCTGACTTTTTAATTTTTTTTAAGTTTTACCAGTTTATTGCTACCAACCCATCTCACTCCACTCTCATGCCCTCATGCTCAGTCATGTAACCCCATGGACTGCAGCCCACCAGGTTCCTCTGTCCATGGACTTTTCCAGGCAAGAATACTAGTGTCTGACTTTTTGAGACTTCATGGACTATAGTCTGCCAGCCTCCTCTGTCAATGGAATTTCCCAGGCAACAATGCTGGAGAGTATTGCCATGCTACCTCCCCCAGAGGATCTTCCCAACCCAGGGATCAAACCTGCATCTCCTGCATTTTTCTTTACCACTGAGCCACCAGGGAACTTACCTTAAAAACGTACTCATTGTTTTCCTGACATTCATATTTAACTAAACAGCATATATTTTATCTGTCAACCCTACTCATCAGTAATGATGGAGGCTTATAAAGATCTGAGAGATGCCTCAGAGCATCCTTGACTTTAATTAGACATCCTAAACAGTAAACACAAATTTTGCATTCCAATTAACTGGCTATGATGAAGTATATCTCAATTTTAGAGTTTTTTTCTAGTTATGACTGTCACTATCTTCTTTATTTTAAAGAGATGTTTAGACCCAGAGGAATCGGGTGGAGAGGGAGGTGGGAGCGGGGATTGGGATGGGGAATACGTGTAAATCCATGGCTGATTCATATCAATGTATGACAAAACCCACTGAAATGTTGTGAAGTAATTAGCCTCCAACTAATAAAAAAAAATAAAAAATAAAATAAAAAATAAAAAAAAATAAATAAAGAGATGTTTATTTTTTTCCAAACTCGATAGCTCGTCAAAAAGTATTTAAAAGTTCGTTAGACAAAGGGAAAACAACGTGATTCTAAAAAGTGAAGGAAAAGTATTGTAGAGATCAAAAAAGCAAAGCTAATAAGCAGACCTCTCTAAGGCTATTTTTCATAGCTTGATATCCTCCCACACCCTGAAAATATTATTGCATCAAAAATGTAGAACTGCACTCACAATGTTGTAAAGTAATTATCCAATTGAAATAAACAAATTTTAAAAACGACTGTAGAACTGCTAACCAAGTATATGGCATTCTTATGAATCTATCAAACTGAAGATGCTGCTACGCTAAGCAGTGAGTAGAATAGCTCACTAGCCCCAGGGAGTTACAACGTGGAGCTCTGCCTTTTGGGACAGAAACGGTGAGTTTTGCTGTGGGCCTTTACCTTGGCCCCCATAATACTACACTCCTAGTACCTGTCAACTTTAACCACTTTTCTACACATTTCCATTTTTCTGTTACTATTTGGACTACATCTTAGACTCGACATTACATAAACTGAATTCAAGAAGCTATTTTTAGAAGCTGGTAGGAAATCTTGAGTCTACAGCTTGCAGTCCCTGGCTTACTTTCACTTCAGGTGCATAAGGGTTTTTAAAAGTAGTCTGTTTAGTTACCCCATATCACAACTCTATGCTTGTGTAAGAAATACGAAAATGTAACATGGTATTTAAGTTTTAGTTGCATAATCATCAAGCCTCCCTGAGGGAGGCAAGCAAAATGATTATAGAGGCATGGATTTTGATTTGTTCCAGTGTCTTGGGTAAGTTACTTCACCTCTGTATTTATCTGTCATAAGGGGGTTATAATTGTACCTAGTCCATGGGTATGTTGTCAAAAGTATATATAACGTAGTCAGAAGATACAGACACTGTGTAAGCACTCCACAGACATTGACTATTAGCTATTGGAAATATTTTTTCCATGAAAAAAACTACTTTATCAGTGAATGATTCAGTGGGAGTGAATGAATCATAGAATCACAGCATGTTGAAAGTAACCTAGTTCACACTCATTTGAAAAAAAGAAAAAAGTGTGTATGTGTAGAAACTGATTGAAAGTTTATATAACAAATAGTTATTCATGTCAACTTTGATGACTGGAATAAATCAGGAAAGGACTAAAGAAAAATTAGATGTGATTCAATTTCTTATCATTTGTGTTTTCATGCCGAGACTTTTAATACACTGTAAGTGCAATTTCTTTAATTTGGCAGGATAAATGTTTTCAAGTTTTCCTAATATATCTGTATGGTAATTTCAGAATTGTTGGCATTTCTTGCCATCTTTGGATCTGCACCCATTTGAGTCAGTGGACCATTCTGGACAGAGATGATAGAACAAAGGTGAAGTGAGAGAAAAGGAGTCTTTGGAACAGGAACAACTTACAACTAAACTCTGAGGAAAGAACTTGATGGAAAATAAAACATTATACTCTTGTGATTAAAATAATTCCCCAGGCTGGATGGAAAGATATTGGAGGTGACTGGACAAGGAAAATGACTAGGAAGAGACACACACATGTGCAGAACAAGCATTCAGAGACCACTCTGCCTTTCTGACTCCATACAAGCTGTGTCTCCAGCAGCCAATGATTCACTCATGGCTCCCCAGCAAGAGAGGTACCGCAGGGGTACCAACTTATTCTGAGTCCATTATGCTGAGACATTCATAAACGCTTGTCTAATTTGTGAGGAATAAACTCTGAATGTTTACAAGAAAGTTAGGAAATGAGACAAAGTTTATTTAAAGAGAAAAAAAAAGTTCAGGAAGGCAGGATGGTAGAGAGACAAAAAAAAGGACCTTAAAAGATAGAAAGGATTTGCCAAAGAAGAGAAAGAAAAAAAAAATTATTTCTAATGAGTTAACCTGTAGCTAGAAAGTTGCTTCCCTCATAGCTCAGTCGGTGAAGAATCTGCCTACAATACAGGAGACCTGAGTTCTATCCCTGGGTCAGGAAGACCCCTTGGAGAAAGAAATGGCAACCCACTCCAGTATCCTTGCCTGCAAAATCCCATGGACAGAGGAGCCTGGTGGGCTGCAGTCCATGGGTTCGCAAAGAATCAAACCCGACTGAGCAACACACAACACTGATAAGTGAGGACTATGGAATAAAGTAGCTAAAATTGATCAGAAGCAGCTGAGAATATGGGAAGAAGCATGATTATCTAATTATAAATTTTCTGCAGTGATGTTCTAGGGGGACACTAGGAAGGGGCAGTATATGTTCACAAGATGACAGTAGCACTTGGAAAGTTGTTTGGGGGGGAAATCAGTCTTAAACAGTGTGTATCAGAGGAGGGCACATATGAGCAAGCAATGAAAATTCCAAGTGCATGTGTTTCCTTCACTGAGTAAGCCCTGGTCAGCCTTGAGAACAAGCAGGACTTTAGATCCTTGAGGCACTGGACCTAGATTTTATTCATCAGGACTTAAGAAAACATCCTCAACACAGATCTCCTTTCAAACTCCATCTTTCCTTCTTGAGCACATTTGGCCTCCACCCTCCCCCTCAAGCTGTGAACTAAATTTCACAGAGCAAGACAGACCAACTACCATGGTTCACATCAGTGGCGTACTAAAGGCAATAACCAAGTAACAGGACAAAAAGGGTATATGAACAAGAAGAGAATCTGATAAGGCAGCAGATTGCTGTAACAGTGTGGACCAAGTCAAATTTACATGACTGGTATCACCTTAATAATAAGCATCCTTATGGGAGAAGTTCTCAGAAGGCAAAGTCTGGCTCTCTAGGGGTTCTGACCATCACAGCCCACTCAAGGACTTCAGTAACGGCTTTGCCCCACTGCCCATCTCTCCCTCTTTCTACTTTCAGTTCTTGGAGTCTTCTCCACATTTATCTCGAGGGATGGAGGAGGAAGTGATTCTGGCCAGCTCAGACTCCCCTAGGATCCCAGTAGGATGCCTATCATTAAACTCCCACATTCTGAAAGCTCCTTAGGTCTCCCCATTTTGTGAGATTTTCTGTGCTTCAGATTGCTGGAGATGGCCTGTTGGATTGGTAGCTAAAGGCAAGCAAGGAGATGAAGCCAGTCAATCCTAAAGGAAATCAAACCTGAATATTCACTGGGAGGACTGATGCTGAAGCTGAAGCTCCAATATTTTGGTCACCTGATGTGAAAAGCCAACTCATTGGAAAAGACCCTGATGATGGGATTGAGGGCAGGAAGAGAAGGGGGTGATAGAGGATGAGAGGGTTGGATGACATCACTGACTCAATGGACATGAGGTTGAGCAAACTCTGGGAGATAGTTAAGGATAGGGAAGCCTGGTGTGCTGCAGTCCATGGGGTCACAAAGACTCAGACATGAATTAGTGACTGAACAAAAACAACAACAACAACAAAAGGCAATCAGGAATGCTTCAGGCAGCCAGGCCCTTCTTGACTGTCAGATGTCTTTAAGGATAGTCTAGGAAATATTATTTGTTCTCAAGAAGGGAGTGAAACAATCCAGTGGTCCAATAATGATTGAATGGAAAATAAATGATGCTATGTCCATAGATGGAATATCAAACAGTCAAAGATAAAAGACTTACATCTATATGAACGGATATGGATATATTTTGAAAACATAATATGGATTGAAAGAAAATAATTGATAAAGGATGTTAGGTTGTATTAAGTTATGTAAATATTTAAATTAATTCAACATAGTGCTATCTATGTATACACTCAGTTCAGTTCAGTTGCTCAATCTTTTCCAACTCTTTGCAACCTCATGGACCGCAGCATTCCAGGCCTCCCCATCCATCACCAACTCCTGGAGTTTACCCAAACATGTCCATTGAGTCAGTGATGCCATCCAGCCATCTCATCCTCTGTCATCTCCTTCTCCTCCTGCCCTCAATCTTTCCCAGCATCAGAGTCTTTTCAAATGAGTCAGCTCTTCGTATCAGGTGGCCAAAGTATTGGAGTTTAAGCTTCAACATCAGTCCTTCCAATGAACACCCAGGACTGATCTCCTTTAGGATGGACAGGTTGGATCTCCTTGCAGTCCAAGGGACTCTCAAGAGTATTTGCCAACACCACAGTTCAAAAGCATCAATTTTTCAGTGCTCAGCTTTCTTTATAGTCCAACTCTCACATCCATACATGACTACTGGAAAAACCATAGCCTTGACTAGACAGACCTTTGTTGGCAAAGTAGTGTCTCTGCTTTTTAATATGCTATCTAGGTTGGTCGTAACTTTCCTTCCAAGGAGTAAGCATCTTTTAATTTCATGGCTACAGTCACCATCTGCAGTGATCTTGGAGCCCAAAACAATAAATTCAGCCACTGTTTCCTCTGTTTCCCCATCTATTTGCCATGAAGTGATGGGGCCGGATGCCATGATCTTAGTTTTCTGAATGTTGAGCTTTAAGCCAACTTTTTCACTCTCCTCTTTCACTTTCATCAAGAGGCTTTTTAGTTCCTCTTCACTTTCTGCCATAAGGGTTGTGTCATTTGCATATCTGAGGTTATTGATATTTCTCCCGGCAATCTTGATTCCGAGATGAAAAAATAAACTTTATCCAAAAAAACATTATTTGCATTTAATAGCTTCATTTATCTAGGAAACCCAAACGAATCCATAGATAAACTAGTAGGAACTAATAAGATAGTTCAACAGGCAGATAGTCAATAAATTTTAAAAATCAAGCAAGTTCCTCTACACTGGCAATTACAAATTAGAAGCTGTAAGAGGAAATAAGAAAAAAAAAAAGATAGTCACAAGCACTATATAAAGTATTGAGACCTTTGCTGTTGTTGTTCAGTTACTAAGTTGTGTCTGACTCTTTGCGACCTCCATGGACTGCAGCACACCAGGCTTCCCTGTCCTTCATTATCTCCCTGAGTTTGCTCAAACTCATGTCCATTGAGTCAGTGATGCCATCCAATCATCTCATCCTTTGCGTCCTCTTCTTTTCCTACCCTTAATCTTTCCCAGCATCAGGGTGTTTTCCAATGAGTCAGCTCCCTGCATCAAGTGGCCACAGTTGGAGCTTCAGCTTCAGCATTAGTCCTTTAATGAATATTCAGGGTTGATTTCCTTTATGATTGACTGATTTGATCTCATAGCAGTCCAAGGAACTCTCAAGAGTCTTCTCCAGCACCACAATTCAAAAGAATCAATTCTTTGGCTCTCAGCCTTCTTTATGGTCCAAATCTCACATCCACAAGTGACTATTGGAAAAATTATAGCTTTGACTATATGGACCTTTGTAAGCAAAGAGATGTCTCTGTTTTTTAATACACTGTCTAGGTTTGCCATAGCTTTCCTTCCAAGAAGAAAGTGTCTTTTAATTTCACAGCTGCAGTCACCATCCATAGTGATTTTGGAGACCAAGAAATAAAATCTTTCAGTATTTCCACTTTTTCCCCTTCTATTTTCCATGAAGTGACGGAACCAAAAGCCATGATCTTAGTTTTTGAATGCTGAGTTTTAGGTCAGCTTTTTCACTCTCCTCTTTCACCGTCATCAAGAGCTAAGCATAAGTAAGAGTAAATAACAACCTGAGTATGACCCATTAAGCTCTGCCTAACCCAATGATTAAAAAGAGGTTGTTCTTATTTTGTGAGAACAGACTCTCTTCTCAAGTAGTAGATCAATAAGTCAGAGTGAATCAAAGAAGCACAGCACTTGAAAGATGGGCTAGCCTAAGCCTCTTGATCACATATACATATGCTAAAGCCCAGACAGGTTGAGTTACTTCATCAAAGGCCCACTGTTTTAACTTGAAGACTAGCATTTTTCACTAATACATAAGATGCAATCAAATTCAGTATCTTGGAAAGAGACAGGAAAAATAAAGAAATAAATCATATAGTTACTTATACTTAAGTAGAGAAATAGCCATGACAGAATTACAGGTATTGGGGGAAATTGATGTGCAGAGTTTAAAATGTCAATAATCCATAGGGAAACTGACCATTTAAAATATTCATATTAAATCTCTCTATTAAAGACATTCAAAGCTCTCTAATCAAAATGTTAATTTTACAATAGATATGGTATGATAGAGTTCATAGATCAAAATCCTCTGTAAAGCTATACATCACATATAAAACACCTACATATGTAAATTTATGGGCCAAAAGTCTTGAAATCAGACAGCTAATTATTGCCAAATTCAGACTTAAATTGAAGAAAGTATGGAAAACCACTAGACCATTCAGGTATGACCTAAATCAAATCCCTTATGACTATACAGTGGAAGTGAGAAATAGATTTAAGGGACTGGATCTGATAGAATGCCTGATGAACTATGGACGGAGGTTCATGACATTGTACAGGAGACAGAGATCAAGACCATCCCCATGGAAAAGAAATGCAAAAAAGCAAAATGGTTGTCTGAGGAGGCCTTACAAATGGTTGTGAAAAGAAGAGAAGCGAAAAGCAAAGATATTCCCATTTGAATGCAGAGTTCCAAAGAATAGCCAGGAGAGATAAGAAAGCCTTCCTCAGTGAACAATGCAAAGAAATAGAGGAAAACAACAGAATGGGAAAGACTAGAGATCTCTTCAAGAAAATTACAGATACCAAGGGAACATTTCATGCAAAGATGTGTTCGATAAAGGACAGAAATGGTATAGACCTAATAGAAGCAGAACATATTAAGAAGAGATGGCAAGAATACACAGAAGAACTGTACAAAAAAGATCTTCATGACCCAGATAATAACGATGGTGTGATCACTGACCTAGAGTCAGACATTCTGGAATTTGAAGTCAATTAGGCCTTACAGAGCATCACTACAAACAAAGCTAGTGGATGTGATGGAATTCCAGTTGAGCTATTTCAAATCCTGAAAGATGATGCTGTGAAAGTGCTGTACTCAATATGCCAGCAAATTTGGAAAACTCAGCAGTGGCCACAGGACTGGAAATGGTCAGTTTTCATTCCAATCCCAAAGAAAGGCAATCCCAAAGAATGGCCAAACTACTGCACAATTGCACTCATCTCACATGCTAGTAAAGTAATGCTCAAAATTCTGCAAGCCAGGCTTCAGGAATACATGAGCCTTGAACTTCCAGATGTTCAAGCTGGTTATAGAAAAGGCAGAGAAACCAGAGATCAAATTGCCAACATCTGCTGGATCATTTAAAAAGCAAGAGAGTTCCAGAAAAACATCTATTTCTGCTTTATTGACTATGCCAAAGCCTTTGACTGTGTGGATCACAGTAAACTGTGGAAAATTCTTCAAGAGATGGGCATACCAGACCACCTGACCTGTCTCTTGAGAAACCTATATGCAGGTCAGGAAGCAACAGTTAGTACCAGACATGGAACAACAGACTGGTTCCAAATAGGAAAAGGAGTACGTCAAGGCTCTATATTGTCACCCTGCTTTTTTAATTTATATGCAGAGTACATCATGAGAAACACACAAGCTGGAATCAAGATTGCTGGGAAAAATATCAATAACCTCAGATATGCAGACGACACCACCCTTAAGGCAGAAAGTGAAGAGGAACTAAAAAGCCTCTTGATGAAAGTGAAAGAGGAGAGTGAAAAATTTGGCTTAAAGCTCAACATTCAGAAAACTAAGATCTTAGCATCTGGTCCCATCACTTCATGGGAAATAGATGGGGAAACAGTGTCAGACTTTATTTTGGGGGGCTCCAAAATCACTGCAGATGGTGATTGCAGCCATGAAATTAAAAGACACTTATTCCTTGGAAGGAAAGTTATGACCAACCTAGACAGCATATTAAAAAGCAGAGACATTACTTTGCCAACAAAGGTCCATCTGGTCAAGGCTATGGTTTTTCCAGTGGTCGTGTATGGATGTGAAAGTTGGACTGTGAAGAAAGCTGAGCACTGAGAAGTTGATGCTTTTGAACTGTGGTGTTGGAGAAGACTCTTGAGAGTCCCTTGGACTGCAAGGAGATCCAACCAGTCCATCCTAAAGGAGATAAGTCCTGGGTGTTCATTGGAAGGACTGATGCTGAAGCTTAAACTCCAATACTTTGGCCACCTCATGTGAAGAGTTGACTCATTGGAAAAGACCCTGATGCTGGGAGGGATTGGAGGCAGGAGGAGAAGGGGATGACAGAGGATGAGATGGCTGGATGGCATCACCGACTCGATGGGCATGAGTTTGAGTAAACTCCAGGAGTTGGTGATGGACAGGGAGGCCTGGAATACTGCGATTCATGGGGTCGCAAAGAGTTGGACATGACTGAGCGACTGAACTGAACTGAATGATTGATCTCTGCAAAAAAAATAATAATAATGATCATCTCTGCAGAAGGAAGTAGTCTTGGGAGTAGGGTTGGGATGTTATGAAGAGAGACTTTTATACATTATACCCTTTAAAAATAATTTCATTATTTATAAAGAAACTATTCTTAATATTCCTAAATTTTAAAAATATATTGTTGGAGAATACTATGAAAAATTAACTGATTTTTTTTTTATTATTTCTCTTTGCCCCCTGGATTCTTTCCCCCACCCAGTCAGCAAGGCATTCTGAGTTTACCACATTCAGAAGGTAAAGACTCTGCAGAAATTAGGATGAGAAAAAGAAAATTCTTAGCTTTGGAATGTTCAAAAATAATAGGAGCCATAGTAGAACATGTGAGAATTCTGTGAACAAAAGAAGTCTCATCTCAACTGAGAAGGTACTCCCTCCAGGGGTAGGAGAGAGAGGGAGGGAAAGATTGAGGGAGGGAGATCCCTGTGGCTGGGGACAAGGAAACTGTGCTTGGGGCCAGGCCGATATGCCCCGGAACAGAATTAGTTTCTGAAGACATCCAGCCTGCATGTGATCATTGCCTCTGGCCACCATTGCCCATCTCAGACCCCCTGGAAACTCTGAGAGGTAGTGAGTGTAAGTCAGGAGGGCCACACACACAGTCTGCATGGCAAGGATTGTGGCCATTCCCTCACTGTGAGAAATCCCCAAATATTTTCATTTTTTGCTCTAGTTCAGTTAAGTGGATTTCAGGGAGTTCAGTTACATCTACTGAGCTAGAATCCTAACCAACAGTTCAAAAAAAAAAAAAGATAAGCTCAAATATGACTTCAAACTGCACAGACGTTACATTCTTCTGAGCATGATTCAGGCTCTTAACTCAAAACTTGTAAGTGGTCCTGCAGAGAAGATAGGCTTCCCAGGTGGTGCCAGTAGTAAAGAATTTCCCTGCCAATGCAGGAGGCATAAGAGATGAGGGCTTGATTCCTGGGTCAGGAAGATCCCCTGGAAAAGGGCATAGCAACCCACTCCAGTACTCTTGCCTGGGAAATCCCATGAACAGAGGAGCCTGGCAGGCTACAGCCCATGGGGTCACAAAGAATCAGATGTGACTGAAGTGACTTAACACACATTGCAGAGAAGATACATTGTGATATGCGAACTCGTCTTGATCATAAAAGGATTCAAGCTGCAGGCTTCAATTCCCTCTTCCATAGTCAACTTGGATCTTGGGAGAATAGGTAAGCACAGTGATAATTGCGTCCTGCAACGTTAAATCCTGCCTACAGGCCCTCATGTTACCCTCGGTCCATGCTTACAGGGAAGTCTATCCCAGTAGGAACAGCAGTGAGAACTCTCATTTAATAACCAATATCCTGCCAATTTATGTGGAGGTCAGTGGAAGAGAGAAGTCCAAAAATCTCTCAAGAAAGTAAGAGATGATAAAGACTTAGGAAAAGAGGGGAAAAGGATAAATCTTGGTAAGTTCAAGAGCAGGAGAATAGGAACCAAGATGAAGATTGTGGAGTGTGCAGAAAATGTCATAGTGTGAGTGGAATCTCCCATGTGGCATGAGTTTGGAAGGGAGGGATAAACCTCAAATTCTGAATTCATTGGGATGACTGTGGATAGGAGGCACTCGGGACCCTGAAGGGATGTGTCTGTATGGATGAGAGATCCTTCCCCAGATGGAGAGACTGGGGAACATGAAGCCAATTTTTTATTGGAGTATAGTTGATTTACAGTGTTGTGTTAGTTTCTGGTAGACAGCAAAGTGATTTGGTTTTTTATATGTATGTGTGTGTGTGTGTGTGTGTTTTCATATTCTTTTTCAATAGGTTATTCTTATTGAATACAGTTCCCTGTGCTATATAGTGGGACCCTGTTGGTTATCTATTTTATATTCAATAGTTCGTATCTGCTAATCCCAAACTCCTAATTTATCCTTCCCCATCCCCTTCCCCCTTTGGTAACTGTAAATTTGTTTCTATGAGTCTGTGCCTGCTTTGTAAATAAGTTCATTTGCATCATATTCTACATTCCATGTAAATCATATGATATTTGCCTTTCTCTGTTTGATTTACTTCACCAAGTGTGATAATTTCCAGGTCCATCCATGTTGCTGCAAATGGCATTATTTCATTCTTTTTATGGCTAAGTAGTACTCCACTGTATATATGTACCACATTTTTTCTTTTTTTAAATTTTTTACTGAAGGATAAGTGCTTTACAGAATTTTGTTGTTTTATGTCAAACCTCAACCTGAATCAGCCATAGGTATACATATATGTCCCCTCCCTTTCAAACTTCCCTCCCGTCTCCCTCCCCATCCCACCCCTCTAGGTTGATACAGAGCCCCTGTTTGAGTTTCCTGAGCCATACAGCAAATTCCCATTGGTTATCTATTTTACATACAGCAATGTAAGTTTCCATGTTACTCTTTCTATACATCTAACCCTCTCCTCCCCTCTCCCCATGTCCACAAGTCTATTCTCTATGTCTGTTTCTCCATTGCTGCCCTGTAAGTAAATTCTTCAGTATCATTTTTCTAGATTTTTCTAGATTCTGTATATATGCATTAGAATATGATATTTATCTTTCTCTTTCTTACTTCACTCTGTATAATAGGTTCTAGGTTCATCCATCTCATTAGAACTGACTCAAAGGTGTTCCTTTATGGCTGAGTAATATTCTATTGTGTATATGTACCACAAATCTTTATCCATTCATCTGTTGATGGACATCTAGGTTGCTTCCAGGTTCTAGCTATTGTAAATAGTGCTGCAACGAACAGTGGGATACGTGTGCCTTTTTCAATTTTGGTTTCCTCAGGGTAACATGCCAAGGAGTGGGATTGCTGGGTCATATGATGGTTTTCTTCCTAGTTTTTTAAGGAATCTCCATATCGTCTTCCATAGTGGCTGTTATCAATTTACATTCCCACCAACAATGTCTTTTCTCCACACTCTCTCCAGCATTTATTGTTTGTAGACTTTTTGATGATGGCCATTCTGACCAGTGTGAGGTAATACCTCATTGTAGTTTTGATTTGCATTTCTCCACTAATGAGTGATGTTGAGCATCTTTTCATGTGTTTGTTAGCCATCTGTATGTCTTCTTTGGAGAAATGTCTGTTTAGGTCTTTTCCCCACTTTTTGTCTGGGTTGTTTTTCTAGTATTGAATTGTATGAACTGCTTGTATATTTTGGAAATTAATCCTTTGTCAGTTGCTTCATTTGCTATTATTTCCTCCCATTCTGAGGGTTGTCTTTTCACCTTGCTTATAGTTTCCTTTGCTGTGCAAAAGCTTTTAAGTTTAATCAAGTCCCACTTGCTTACTTTTGTTTTTATTTGTTACTCTAGGAGGTGAGTCATAGAGGATCTTGCTTTGATTTGTGTCATTGAGTTCTGCCTATGTTTTCTTCTAAGAGTTTTATAGTTTCTGGTCTTGCAATTAGGTCTTTAATCCATTTTAAGTTTATCTTTGTGTATGGTGTTAGGAAATGTTCTAATTTTGTTATTTTACATGTAGCTGTCCTGTTTTCCTCCCAGTACCATTTACTGAAGAGGCTGTCTTTGCCCCACTGCATTGTCAGTATAAGGTATCCTTTGTCAAGTATAAGGTATCCATAGGTGCATGGGTTTATTTCTGGACTTTCTATCTTGTTCCATTGGTCTATGTTTCTGTTTTTGTGCCAGTACCACACTGTCTTGATGACTGTAGCTTTGTAGTATAATCTGAATTCAGGAAAGTTGATTCCTCCAGCTCCATTCTTCTTTCTCAAGACTGCTTAGTTTGGGAAGCTGGCTTATTATTTTTATCTAAATAATAATGACAAAACCAGATCCCTGGAACCATTGTTGATTCAATGAAGCCCAGTGGAAGTCTCCTTATATATCCTGAGGAAAAAAAATAAATAAACCCATGGGACTTTTGAATTAGACCTTATTCTGCTTAAACTGATAAAAGTCTCTGAACTGCAAAATAATTTCCTTCTATCAGTCCTACCAAAACCTGATTTTGGCCCCTTACCCAGATGAGGAAGATACATTATTCCTCCCTTACCTTAAAGACCATGGATCATACATCAAAGTGAGTCTTCCGTGCCTCCCAGAGCCTTTGACTCCACTGGGTGGTAGCAGTGATGAGAAGACATAGTTCAGAGTTGATGCAGTCAAAACCTTGAGAGGCTAGAATAAGAATTTATTTAGAAAATGAAATGCATCAGAATTGGCTTAGACTCCTAACATGGTGATCTTTTCTCCAAATTCCTGATGGAGGTCAGATGGCCCCTCTTTCAGCACTATAATAATGTCTTACCATCTCAGGAGGAAACTGTTCCATCAGTAGCTTCAAGACTGAGGAATTCCTCCTCTGTCCCAGTGTTTCATTGTGAAACCAGTCAAGTCTCTCTCCCAATCTAACCCTCCACATACACCACCCTCCATCCTCTGAAGTTACTGGTCACAGCATTTTCAATCACGACTGACTGGACACAGTTCCCACAGCACCTGCCACTTCCCAGTGACTTTACCTGAACTCAGTGTGGTCTGCCATGTTTTCATGTGAAACATGGTATCCAGTCTTCGTAAACTAGTCACACAGAAGCCTCATCAACCCTGGGAGCTTGGGGACTGCTGCTTCTGGAAAAGGCTGGTGGGTCTTTGGTGCTTCTGTGAAACTTTGTTGACAAACCACTAGAGATATAGATGTAGATGACTGATAGATGGATGCATAGGTAGATAAATATAATTAAACAAAATATCCAGGAAAGGTTTGGGAAACACCCTTTATTACATGTCATGTTTATACTGTCATATGATGTTGGACTGAATGCCAGCCCTTCATCCTCCTTCAGACCACTGGCATTCTGTCTGCTACTCTCTCCAGGGTCCTTTCTTCTCTCTGGAAGGGAGAAAACAAATGAGGCAGGACAGGAAGAGACAAGAAGCACCAGGAGCTCTGCTGGTCAGAGTTACCCTTCACCTCTGCCTCGAAGCTCAAGAGCCACACACACCACAGAGAGTCGGGCTCCAGATCAAACTATCGCACAGTGATGGCTGTATGGCATCATTGACTCAATGGAAATGAGTTTGAGCAAGTTCTGGGAGTTGGTGATGGACAGGGAAACGGTGTGCTGCAGTCCATGGGATCGCAAAGAGTCAGACATGACTGAGCAACTGAACTGAACTGATCACACAATGAAGGTTCTGGAATATATTTCCAGACCTCAGGGGACCTCATTTCCATATGACTCCCTCTTCCACTCTCCTCTGTCCCAGAAGGCTACGTAGAGTGGTCAGGGTGAGGTCCCGGCTCAGGTCGCAGGCTCTCAAGACCTCAAACTGGGGGTCCTGCGAGGCCCCTGTTCTCTTTCCAGACTACTCCTGGCTCTCTCTACCAAGACGAGCTACTGGCAACACATCCTCTTCAGAGTCGAAGTCAATCATGGAGACCCTGAGAAAACTCAATCAAAACATTCCACCTTCTTGTCTAAATCAACAGAGGTCAGTCCCTCCCAAGTGCTGCGTGGGCCCCAAGGTGATGTGACAGCAGAGCCATCAGGTAACCCAGAGCATCTCCTCGACCCCTTCCCTTAGATTCCTCTGGGCCCTCATGGCATAGGCTCAGAAGACTGTGCCAGCCTCAGGTCTCACCTCTTCCGAGAGAAGCCCACACCATCTTCCAGGATCTTCTGGCCTGTTAATTATCAGTTGCTGTGTGGAAATCAAGAGAGATGCTTTTGAGTTAAAGAGAACTTCCAAGGGAAGCTGAAAAGCTCAGGATAAATTCCCTCTTACAGTCATGACTTTATTAAAATGCCTGGGCCAGAAGCAAGGGGCCCAGTTACCGGCTTCGGTTGTCCCCTGAGGTGAGAAAGCCCCACCTCCCCCTTCTGAGCCAGGGTGGAGAGACAGGACTGGAGAAGACACAGCTCCCGCTGCAGCCCTGGGCCTTGCTCACTTCCGGTCCTTGGGAGAATGGAACACACAGCCCGGACACTGGCTCCAGGGCCTCCTCAAGCTGACATCTTCCCCCGCAGGCTGCTGCTCCTCCTTCTCCTTTTCCTCCTGCTTCTCGTCCTGCCCGTCCTCGTCCTCGTCCTCCACCTCCTCCTCAGGGGTGTTCTCCGGTTCCGCCTTGCCTGTCAGCTGGGCCATGGTGAGATGAAAGACGTGGCAGCTGAAGCCCTCGCGGATGCCGTTCTGCACGTGCTCCTGCAGGACCTCCAGGCTGGGGAAGACCCGGCAGCAGGCCATGCAGCGGAAGCCGGTCTCCATGGTCACCAGCCAGTCGGGTGTCCGGGCCCGGGGTCTCTCCTCGACGGTGGGTGACCCTGGGGCGGGGCTGTCTGCCTCAGCCCTCTCCTCGTGCTCTCTCTCCTCCCCGCTGGGCTCGCTGTCAGACAGGAGGTTTCTGGTGGACACGTCCGAGGGGGGAGTCCCCACCCGCACGTCCTCAGGAAGGGTCACTTCCTCCATCCTCGGCTGCTTTTCTAGCGACTCCGAGGGTTTCTCTGCCTCCCAGGAGACAGCAACGCCCTTTTTCATTTGTACCTGCATGTAGTATATTTTCATGCCCCTCTTCTCTTTGTTCATATGCAGAGAGGTTGCGCAGGTCTTGTAGGATGAAGGGGAGGAGAAGGAGACACGTGGTGACAGGGGAGCCATCTCCCCTTGTTCTTGAAGATGGGCTAGGGGTGCCCTAGGCTGGGGACTGTCTCGATGCAACTTCCAGATTCCTGGGAAAGGAAATTAGAAACATAAGAACATGCATGGGTCCTTCCAGGAGCCGAGGGTGCAGGTGTGGGGAGGGACATCCAGGTGACACAGTTGTGTCATGAGCCTGGGGTTTGTTGGCCACAGGATGGGGTGGGGTATGTGTTGGCATCTGTGGGCTCTTCATCTGTGGGCAGGGGAGCAGATACTGGAGCCACATCTGTATGCAGGGGTGTGGAGTGTGGTGCGGGGGCATGCTGTGATATGTGAGGGATGCTGGTGGGTGTGTTTACGAGGAGAAGGTGAGTTGGGGAATATCACTGATGTGTTACTTGTGGAAGGTGGGCTGTGGTATAGGAGGAAGGCCCTGGGGAATCACCTCCTTGGGGTTGGTCTCTGGGCTGAGAATGGCTATGAGTGGAGAGCGGATGCACGTGGGAGGTGTGTGGACCTGAGCGGCATGGTCCTGCCCTTGGGCTGAGCTCAAGAACTCTGTCCTTCTCTGGAAACAAAGGCAGACGAGCGCTACATGTCCCTCCGAAGATGCTAAACCTGGTCCCTCTGCCCTCCACTTCAAGCCCAGACCTCTCCAGCCCCTCTCCTTAACTTCCCCATCATGGTGGGACCAAGACTCACACACCCCCACGCTGAGCTTGGTCCACACCTTCCTAATAGGTCAGATGTCCTCCCCAGGCTCCTCCACAGGGCCCTGACAACCTCTGAGAAACCTGGGTTTCTGCTCAGCCTCGCTGGGACCTATGTGTCCCTGCTCCAGAGCCAAGCACCCTTACACTCAAGGATCCCCGCACCCTTACCACCATGGATGAGCTTGCGTGGAGAAGAAACACAGGAGAAGTATTCAGAGGCAGAAGAGACCTCCCCTGCCCCTTGGGGGCAGACTTGGGCCACTGCAGTGCATCCTAGCTGAGGGGGATCCTCTTGTGATTTTGAGATTCCTAGGAGAGAAATTAGAGGCTGAGAGAGAGATAGTGGTTTGGACATGTTTGCTCGTCAGTCGTCTGTCCAACAAATATTTACCAAGTGTCTGACACATGTTAGGTGCAGTGAATACACATGGTTTGGAGCATGTTTCCTGGTATATACTCCAGAATTCAATTAAAATCAATAACTATTCTGTTGGTGTATTTTGGGGAATGTAGATCTGAGAGGTGACTGTAAGTATACAGAAATATGAGTGATGTGTATTAGTTAAGTCTGTGATAAGTGTGGAGTCAGTGTGGTAAGCACAGTGCAAATGTGTGTATCTGTGTCTGTGGCACTTGTGTGTATGGTTTCTGTTTACAATTCAGGAATTATGGGACATGTAACTCTTCCTCATTACATGGTGTGGCTTGTATTTATGGTTCGTGTTCATTCATTCATTCAATAAGATTCAGTGAGCAGTCACTATGTATCTGGCACTTTTCCATTATTCTGGTCTCTGGTAAAGCTGAGCATTCTAGTGGGGGAAGACAGACACTACAAAAATATATAAATAATATAAAAATATAATCAGTACATAATATGTCAGCAGGTGCCAGAGTTAGCAAACAAAAATACAGGACACCCAATTTTCAATGTGTGGTTTAATAAGGAGCTTATGTGTGGAGGGCTGTGATATTTCCGCTATATCACAGTGTACATGAGTATATGAGTGACTGTGTCATGAAACACCCGTTACATACTCTGAGGGTCACCCAGGTCCCAGCACGGTGACAAGAACTTTACCATGCAGACTTTATATCTGATAAGCACTCCACCCCCATTCTCCCCACTCTCCCTCCTCCAGCACACACACACACACACACACACACACAGAAAGCAAGGTAGTCATTGCTTTCCCCATCCTGTCCCAGCTGCTGCCTGCTCCCTGGTCCCATCCTACAGTTGCCAGGGCCCTGGGCCCGGTGGGAGGTGCAGCTCTAATCTGGGGCCTAGGCCTCCAGCTGGAACTCTGGGGTGGGCTCCATTCTGCCCCACTTCCTCACCTGATCACCCCCTCTCCCAGGGTGACTACTCACCTACACTTAATACGTGCAGGCACCTTGGAGCCATGGCTCTCAGAGCTCCCCACAGGACTCTAACAACATTTCTCACCCCCACCCTTGTCTCAGGTTCTGGAAGGCCCTTCCCCTCTCCCTTGATCTCCTTCAGGAAATTCTTCCTGTCGAATGAATAAAACCTCCATGTTTTCAATAGGACGCCATCCCTAGACGAACAACCTGCTTTTGAAGAGCATTCCACTCCTTGAGATATTTTCCAACAAGGCCTTCAGCTCATGGGGCTTCTCTTTCCTCTTTGGTAAAAGGGGCCAAGCAACCCATGGGTCTGTCTGAGCATCCTTCACATCCCCTAGCCCGTGAACCCAGGGGAAAAAGCAAAGAGAAGCAGAAAGAACTCGAAGATTGAAAAAAGCTGCATGTCTAGGTCTGCGCGGGCAGGATACAGCCTCTGCGAGTGCCACAAAGCCCCAGGCCTGTGGCCCCTGGAGAGTCCTCAAACCAGCAGGACCAACCTCTCACCTGCCTGGTGCATCTGGCCTTTCTGTGGCCATCTCACACCGCGGGGACCTCCCCCCAGCTGGATACAGCAACATCACCAAGACTGTGATGGTATCTTGCTCCCTGCTTCATATGTAACAGGTTCTCAGTGCCCCCTTCCTAGAGAAGGCTCAGGTTGGCAGAAACCCCTGTGCCCCAGAAAAATTGCCCCCACATACCTCCTCCCTTGTCGGCAGTCTCCTGGGACTCTTCATTTTCCAGGTGTTTCCTCTTTTGTCGCCTTTTCATCGTTCCAACTAGAAGACCCCCTCGAAGAAGATGCCACACGTCCAGCTCCTCCTCTTGGCTACAGGTTGGCCCTTCCTGGCTCTCCGGAGACCCTCTGAAATGACTTGATAATTAAATCGAGTTAAAAGCAGTCGAGTCTCCAAAGTGGCTGAAGAACTCGGACCACTTAAAGCAGCAGCACTGCCCAGCACTCTCCACAGCGCAGGGCTGTTAAGGTTCAAAGGTCGCCAGGCCCATGGCAGGATTCTCTGACCTCAGCGATGACATCAAAGCATTCTGTGGACCTAGGGGCAATGCTGTCTCTGCAACAGCACAGACCTCGTTTTTCAAGAACAATTCCTTTTTCCCCGTAGAACCTCGCCCATGAATTCAACTCTCACATCTTTCAAATGTAGCAGGATATTTTGAGATGTTAATCTGTTCCTGTTTATTTTTTTTTTCTTTTCTCCCTTTATTTCACTCTTTCCCTTCTGCATTCAAGTGGGTAACAGAGCCTGCGTTCGCTGGCCAGTGGAAGAACAGGGCAGGGTGTAGCAGCAATGGCATGCTGATGATCTTGGCTTTTATTTCTGAAATCCCAAACACCATGGAAAAGAGACAATACTTGAGCAGAAATGTAACAGAAGCAGGTTTTTTAAATTACATACTGTCTTGTTTCCCTCTTGGAGTGTTGAAAGGCGCTAATTAAGTCAGAGAGGGACGTCTGTGGATCCTGGAGGAGAAAAGGCCTCTCAAGTGTGGCTGGAGGGGTAGATGGGGCAAAAATTCTAGAAGGAGATGGCTGTCGTGTGCATACAAGCAGAATCATGGCAATTTGTCCCACATCTGGCACATGCCTGCTCAGCTGCTCAGTCTTGTCTGCCTCTTTTTGACCCCATCGATTACAGACCGCCAGGCTCCCTATCCATGGGCTTTTCCAGGCAAGAATACTGGACCAAGTTACTATTTCCTTTTCCAGGGGATCTTCCTGATCCAGGGATCGAACCTGGGTCTCCTGCATTGGCAGGTGGATTCTTCACCGCTGAGCCACGAGGGAGGCCCGCATGGCACAGAAGCCAGCAAACCTAAAGGAGGGAAGGCGTCCGAGCGGATGGACGTCTTCACCGCACTGTGTGCTGCAGTCAACAGTGACCACGCTTCCGTCCCCTCCCTCAAAACCTTGGCCCTGTATGACTTCCAAATAGGGACGGGTGGAAATCCGCACAGGACACCAGCAGGATCAAGGCTTAAAATACAAATTAAATGGAGTTGTAAAAAAAAATTGTCATACTATTTCTTGCACACCTCTGCTTGTGGTCTGTAATTTATACCAGTTAAAAGTGGCAATCCATCTGGAGCCTCCTGACTCCACTCTAGAATTAGGGTTCACCTCATTTTGAGCTGCTGGCCAGGATCCAGTGGCAGTGCTGGCACCCCTGGATGGGGTGGACTCCCAGAAGTCACTGCTTTCATTAGAAACACCCTGGGGACTGAGGCGGGCCCCCACGTGCAAGGGCATTGCAGAATGGCTGAAAGTTTCCGGCAGCGAAGGGAGTGAAGACAGGACATCAACAGCCTCGGGAGGGTTTGCTGATGAGAGTAAATCTTCCTGTTTCTTGGTGGATCCCAAGAAAAGAAGGGACAAGGTGGATTTTTTCTTTTAATTATTTTTGGCGGTAGGAATTTTTAAACATACACAAAGTAAAGAGAATGATATAGTAGGAATGCAGTGCTGTTTACTCACCACTCAGTTTCAACAATTATTAATATTCTGCCATTCTTGTTCTGCTACACACACACACACACACACACACATACACTCACTCTCACATTTAGCTTTCTGCTCATTTATTTTAGTTTAGGAGTTTGGGGAGGATGGAGGAAGTGTTCTACTTTAATGCAAATCTCAGACATCATGTCATTTCTCCTTAAATGTAATAGTATTTATCTCCAACAGATAAGAACTTGTTTCTAACATAACAACAACATCATTATCTCACCCCCAAAATTTAATCATCATTTCTTCTTAGCACAATAACCAAGCCATACTCAATTTCCTCCAACTGGGTTAAAAATGTCTTTTTTATACAAGGTCCATTGAAATCAAAATTTAAACAAGGTCCACCTGTTGCAACTGGCGGATGTGTCTGTTAGTCTACAACAGCTCTCCCCCCCTTTTTGGCACTGATTTATTGAAGAAACTAAGTAATTTATCCTGTAGAATTTTCCACAGAAGTCTATTGACTATATTCCTGTGATGTTATTTAAGATGCGCCCTTTTACCTAATTTTCCTTATAAACTGTCAGAGCTAAAGAATTAATTCAATTTAGATGCAATTTCACGTCACTACAAGCTTATTTTGTAAGTGATGCTGTGTACTATCCTATTGCTTTGCAACAGAAAGTACAAAAATTGCCCCATTTTTGATGAAGTTAAGATTGACCAGTGAGTTCAAGTACTGTCAGGTTGATCCCTTCGTATTTACAAGTTTCACATCCACAGATTCAACCAACGTCAAATAAAAACTTGATTTATGTTTGGTTGACTCTAAAGATGTGTATTTACTGAAAAAAAAAAAGCCACCTATAGGTGGATTCAAACCCACAGGTTCAAACCCACAGTGTTCCAGAGTCAGCTATAGTTCCAAGTCCAGTGTGGAGGGTCAGGGTGTTCCCCATACCACCAAGTGGGACCACATACCAGGGGCTGTATGTGCAGCTCAGTTCTGACACTACCTAGTCAAAGACAGCGTCAGACTCCACAGATGAAGGGCTCAGTCCTACAAGAGCACGCGCGCGCACACACACACACACACACTCAGATGCCAGTAGCAAATCAAGGTTGCCACCTGTGCTTCAGTTGCCTTGAGCATGATTAATTCATTCACACAAAGTGGAGTCACAGACCTCAGAGAAACATTTTACTTACTACATATTACTAATTTTATATATATATAATGTTACACACACACACACACATATATAAACTCAGGAACAGTCAGATGGAAGAGATGCATTGGGAAAGGATCCAAGTCTTTCCTGCTCTCTGAGCATGCCTTTTTCTCAAGTCTCCACATGTTCACCAGCTCAGCAGCAGTCCAAACCCCTTCTTTGGGGTTATTATGGAGGCTTCATAATAAACATGATTGATTAAACCATTTGCTTTTGGTGAATCACTCAACCTCCAGTCCTCTCTGACCTCCCCAGAGGGGTGAGAATGAAAGTTTCAACCCTCTAATCACTTGGCTGGCTCCACTAGCAACCCGCCTCCACCCTTAGTTGGTTTCCAAAAGTCACCTCATTAATGTAACAAACGACACTTTCACTGCTCTCAGCACTTAAGAAATTCCAAAGGTTTTAAGAGCTCTGTGCCAAAAATATAGAAAACCAAACATCAATGCCTTATTATATCACACAACCACCTTCATTCCCACAGCACTGCCTTCAAGAGATTGTACAGTCTATATTTCAGTATTTTCAGTGATAGGAAACAATTCCCCCCAAAGCAGCTCTGACATTGATCTATAGAAAACTTAAGAAGAAGAAGGAACTTCAATATCCCTGAGGCTTTCCCCAGGCACCCCAGTTATACTCTTTGGAGACCATATCCATCAGAATAAACTTCATCATTTCATTGTAACAAGTAATTCCCCAAAATTTCAGTGGTTTAAAAAAACAAAGGTTCATTTCTGAATCCTTGTGCACATCCATTATGAGCTGGCTAGGAATTCTGATCCTCATAGTCCTTATTCCTGGACCCAGGCTGACAAAGCTATCACTCTTAACCATCTTTGTAGACAGAAAGAATTCTGGAGCCTTACGTTAGTAATGTGAGTTCTGGCCCCAAAGTAACACACATCACGTCCACCCAAAATTGTGGACCATAATCTTATTGTATGTCTCCCCATTTTCTAGATTCATTAGGCAAAAATAATTGTGAACAATACTCCTGAATAGCACAGAAAGTATACAGAAAAATTCTAATATCTCCCCATTAAACACAAGACAAGACATAGCTTTTTGTGAAGCTATGCATTCACAAAATTAGAGCTAGAACTCAGATCTCTTAGATCATGATTCAGAACCTTTTTCCACTAGGCTCTGTTGGAATTTTTATACCAGGACAATGTAGCTGGGATCATATTGCATTTACTTCATTCTTTGTTTTCTTTCTTTTTTTATAAATAGATTCAAGAGGGAGGGTTTGGAAGCCCCTAAAACACTTACCTTAAACTGCAAAGCAATTGGAAAATAGTCTCACTGTCGTTTGAAATGTTTGACCTGGTAAAGATTAGATGTCTGGGAGGCTTTTATATTCTGAATATAGGGAATACAAAGAAAACAATCTTCCTGAGACTTTAAGAAACAATGACAGAAACACTCTTGACTCCCACTTTGCTTTCTGATTATCTTGTTGACACTTCAGTTCTTTGAGTAATAGTGGTGGAAACAGTTAGAGTTTAGCCAAGATAAAAGTATATATGATAGTGTGGCAGCCCCTGCAGAACCACATTACAGGGTAAATGCTTTAGCTCAGTCCCTATTTGCTCATAGGTCTGCGCAAAGTAACAAATGGTTCTGAAACATTTATTCCAAATAGCTTTGTTCTTATTACTTTAAAGATGACTGGGCTGCCAAATACTTGCTCCGTGATGAAAAGAACGTGTACATGGGAAGAAGATTTATGCATTAAGATATGCTGCTTCTTTTGTTCCTGCAGATACAATGCACATCTAATGAATTAGAGGCAATCTTCCTCTCTTACCCAAATTGTAGATAAATGAGTATGTCATTCCCCTTCCCTTCAGTGCATCCTAGTCATAGTTATTTTCTTTAAGAATATTGCTCCCCTGCTCAAATCTTAAATGGCTTCTCAATATGAGAAGAATAAAAATCTAAAATATTCAACCAAACATTCAACACCCAGCAGGGTTGAAGACCCTACTGAGTTTTCCAAGCTAAACATAACACTTGCCTTCCAGCCTTCACTCAGCTACGTCAAACTTCCCGCCCTCAATCAGAGGATAGCCCCTTGCTCAAGTCACTTCTTTCAAAAGTGCAAGTTTTCAAAGTACAACTTGTTTTTAAGTTCAACTAAAATCCCAACTTTCTACAAGAAACTCTTCCAGACATCCCATTGAGAATGGACCACACATTTTCATAGCAAGTTACTTGTACGTCTGTGATAATTCTTCTATTCTTTATTTGAGGAGACTCTTAATAGATGTGTCTGATTTCCTCACAACACAGGATGTGAACCCTTGGAAGGTAGAGGCCAAGATTCCTTATACCCAAATTTTCCACAGCTCCTTGCACTAAGTATGATAGCGAGCAGGACCCTGTGGGACTCCTAGGCAAAAAAAGTCTTTCTGGGTCCCCCTCACCTTGATTACAGGAAACAGGCTTCATTCAGCTTCCATGTCCTTCCCTGAGCTCCAATCAGTTTAGTTCAGTCGCTCAATCATGTCTGACTCTTTGTGACCCCATGTACCACAGCATACTAGGCTTCCCTGTCCATCACCAACTCCTGGAGCTTGCTCAGACTCATGTCTATTGAGTCGGTGATGCCATCCAACCATCTCATCCTCTGTCATCCCCTTCTCTCCTGCCTTCAATTTTCCCAGCATCAGGGTCTTTTCCAGTGAGTCAGTTCTTCAAATCAGCTGGCCAAAGTATTGGAGTTTCAGTTTCAGCATCAGTCCTTCCAATGCATATTCAGGACTGATCTCCTTTAGGATGGACTGGTTTGATCTCCTTGCTGTCCAAACGACTCCCAACAGTCTTCTCCAACACCACAGCTCAAAAGCATCAATTTTTCAGTGCTCAGCCTCTTTACTGTCCAACTCTCACATCCATACATGACTACTGGAAAAACCATAGCTTTGACTAGATGGACTTTTGTTGGTAAAGTAATGTCTCTGCTTTTTAATATGCTGTCTAGATTGGTCATAGCTTTTCTTCCAAGGAGCAAGCATCTTTTAATTTCATGGTTGCAGTCACCATCTGCAGTGATCTTAGAGCCCAAGAAAATAAAGTCTGTAACTGTTTCCATTGTTTCCCCAACTATTTGCCATGAAGTGATGGGACTGGATACCATGATCTTTGTTTTTTGAATATTGAGTTTTAAGTCAATTGTTTCACTCTCTCACTTTCATCAAGAGGCTCTTTAGTTCTTCTTTGCTTTCTGCCATAAGGGTGGTATCATTGGTTATCTGAGGTTACTGATACTTCTCCCTGCAATCTTGATTCCAGCTTGTGCTTCATCAGTCTGGCACTTCACATGATGTACTCTGCATATAAGTTAAATAAACAAGGTGACAATATACATCCTTGACATACTCCTTTCTCAATTTGGAACCAGTTCATTTTTCCATGTCTGGTTCTAACTTTTGCTTCTTGACTGCATACAGATATCTCAGGAGGCAGGTAAGGTGGTCTGGTGTTCCTATCTCTTTAAGAATTTTCCACAGTATGATGTGATCTACAGGCTTTAGCATAGTGTGACTAGGCTTCAGCATAGTCAACGAAGGAGAAGTAGTTGTTTTTCTGGATCTCTTGTTTCTTCTATGACCCAATGGTTGTTGGCAATTTGACCTCTGGTTCCTCTGCCTTTTCCAAATCCAGCTTGAATATCTGAAAGTTCTCGGTTCACATGCTGTTGAAGCCTGCTGCTGCTGCTAAGTCGCTTCAGTCATGTCCAACTCTGCAACCCCACAGACGGTAGCCCACCAGGCTCCCCCATCTCTGGGATTCTCCAGGCAAGAACACTGGAGTGGGCTGCCATTTCCTTCTCCAATGCATGAAAGTGAAAAGTGAAAGTGAAGTCGCTGAGTCATGTCCACCTCTTAGCGACCCCATGGACTGCAGTCTACCAGGCTGCTCCTTCCATGGAGTTTTCCAGGCCAAACTACTGGAGTGGGGTGCCATTGCCTTCTCCACTGTTGAAGCCTAGTTTGGAGAATTTTGAACATTACTTTGCTAGCATGTGATATGAGTTCTAGCATGTTCCAGGTTCAAAAAGTTGATAATTAGGAAAGGGAGAGGTTGAGGAGACAAGTGAAGAACAGTTAAACAATAGTGCAGCCATGGGCAGGGTCCTAGTTCCCTCTCAAGGGATATATATAACAGTATTTTTAAGCTGTTTTGCAGATACTTAAATCTTTACCAGGTGGGAGAAGTTAAGGGTATGCTGGCCACAAACATCTAAAGCCCAGACCAGGTGGAACCAGAAGGCTGATGATGTTCATGCCCACTTACCTCACCCCCCAACCAATCAGAAGAATGTCCACAAGCTGATCATGCCCTCTTTGAACCATTTCTATAAAATTCCTCACCTCCCCCTCCAAGTCAGGGACACACAGTTTTGAGCAGTGGTTCACTGTGGTCCCCTGTGCTTGGCAAAGGGATAAAGCTACTCTTTTCTACTTCACCCAAAACTCTATCTCTGAGATTTAACTCAGTGTCAGTTGGGCTTCCCTGGTGGCTTAGAATGTAAAGAATCTGCCTGAAATGCAGGAGATCTGGGTTTGACCCTTGGGTCTGGAAGATCCCCTGAAAGGAATGGCAACCCACTCCAGTGTTCTTGCCTAAAGAATTACACGGACAAAGGAGCCTGGTGGGCTACAGCCCAAGGAGTCATAAAGAGTTGGACTACACTTTCACTTTCAGGGTGCAGAGGCTGGATTCAGCTTCAAGTATGAGCTCGCCTATTTGCTCCCCTACCCCACAAAAATTAAAAGCTTAAATAAATTGCCAAAGTAGTGGATCTTCTTCCTCCCTAGGCCAAACAAGGTCATGACCAGTAGCCTCTCTTATTTGCTCCCTCACAAACACAGAAGTGCCATCTCTTTATGCTAAGAAAGATGTTCATTTGCTATGTTCATACATTTGAACAAAAGTGGGAGACTTGTTCATCCCATGTCCTATGTAACCCACCCAAACCCCTTCATCTCCATCTGAAACTATTTTTGCACTACCTAAAATTTAACCATAGAGAGTCAGTACTTTGAATATTTTACACTTCAAAGATTTTTATTAAAATACAAATAATCTCATAAGTGGTATCTTAACCTAACTCACTGTCAGTCACAGTTTTAGCAAAGACTAAGGAAAAACAGGCTAAGAATTAGGCCATTTTTAAAACACTTTTGAAATATAGTGATGAGGAAAAAAAGAAATGCTATCTGGTATAGAGGTAGATGTTGGAGAGACGGTGAAAAGGTACCAACATAAATAGTCAACATCCTCATAAATTTTCAGCAGATGAAATCTTTCTAAGATGGTGCCCCTGTGTGAAACAATGTATTAAGGATGTAAGACATATTTATATACTGGAAATTAATACTGTTGGTAACCTGAGCTAAGACTCAGAGAGTTCAAATAACTAGGGATAAGAAGAGCATTCTAAGTTTATTTATAAAGGATCCCAGAGATTGGGGTAAATTCACAATTGTAAAGGATGTCTTCCCATCAGAGACTTAGCTGCTATGTATGAACTTTAAGCAGAGGAAGTTGCCTTAGAAAGCAAACTCAGATGATGACTAGTGCCCAGAAAAACCTCTGGGTCAAAGGATTAATATGAATTGAGCTCCATCTTCCTCTAAATCCATTTGGTAGAGTTTTGAAAATCTCCTCCATGAATCTAATCCACTTGACATCAATTCATGGAAGTTAATGAGATTAACAGAATCCAACCAAGATCTCAGAGTCTCTTCCAAAGAATGGACAAAGTATCCATAATGAAGGAGGGAATATGAAACATTCATGGATACCATGCTTAAAATGCCTCTTAGTCTATAAATCATGTTTCTCTGCTGTTTATAGCTCTGAAAAGAATTGGTAACCTACTCCTAGGTGTGACAACTTGTGTCACTGAAGATTAGATGTTGTCATGAGCCCAGAGTCTGCCCTGCAGAAAGCAATGAAATTGGTCAAACCGCTACTCCTTTTGCTGGAATATTTACTATTGACACTTCAAGAGTTCATTTGTAGGCTGTAAGCAAAAAAATGTCTGTCAATTGCTTTCAGTACTTAAATGGGTAAAAAGAGCTAGAGTTTCAAAACAGTTGAATACGCCTACCTGACGCAGAGCTGGAAACAGTGCAAATAGCATCTGGGTAATTTTTAAGGTTAATTTGAAGTGTGACTCACTTTGGTTCTCTGTCTCTTAGATGTCCTGAAATTGCCATCTTGTTGAAATTTGGGAAAGAATTCAGGTTCTATGGTTCCCTGGGGAGGGCATGCAGTCACAAGTTTTACAAACCTAGAGTTTGTACATACACCAAAGTTAGACTCTCCTACTATTAGAGCCTGACAATACTTGATACCTGGTAAAATCATTGTCAAATAACTTTCATAAGAACTCAATTGCATGGAATGAGGTGCTATGTTGAGGATCACAAATTAAACAGATACAGCAAAGACCTTCAGGTGCCCACAGTTTAAGGCAAGCAAATTAGTACATAGGAAAGGCAAAATTTTTAAATGGCAGACCCAATTACAGGGAACCAAGTACTGCTTTGCTATTGTAGATTCTTCATATTCCTGGCCACTCATCCATCTATCCATGCCCCAAAATATATTCCAACCCTGGTGACAAAAGTGAAGCCAAAGCCTGGAAGGTGCTCAATCCATAGGTGCTGAGATGCTTAGGGTTGGGAAGGACTCTGATGCTTATGAAACCCAACCCATGATACCTCTGAATTTCCTCTGCCATGGCTCCACCAAGTAATTACTGGGCACATGTTCCAGGACCTTCAGGGATGGGGAATCCATCACTTTATTTTAAAAAAATCTACACATTCAGGCAAATATAACAGGAAAAATTCTCCCTTGCAAAGACAAATCTACTTCTCCAGAGGCTGTTGCTTCCAGTTGCATCTTTTTCTCCACAGACCAAAAAAAAAAAAAAAACTACATTCCTCTAAGGCAGTCCCTCTAATATTCAAAGACTGTTATCTTAGACCTTCAAGCCTTTTATTCAGCAGTACAGCCCTATTCCCTCAAACATCCAGAATTCGTTTCCTCATTGATATCCAAACTTTCTCCTGAATATGTCCTAGTTGCTTTATATTGGTCTTAATGCACATTCCTTGGAGGACTTCGCAGGTAGCACTAGTGGTAAAGAACATGCTTGCCAATGAAGGAGATATAAGAGATGTGGGTTTGATCCCTGCAACCCACTCCAGTATTCTTGCCTGGAGAAGCCCATGGACCGACAGAGCCTGGTGGCCTCCAGTCCATGGGGCCACAAAAAGTCAGACACAACTCAAGTGACTTGGCATGCATGCTCATTTGCCAGAACTGAACACAGTATTCCAACCAAGGTCTGACCAAGGCAAAATAGGGTGGGGTTCTTACCTTACCCATCACAGATGCTTCTGTTAAGACTGGCTTTTTGGTAGCCACATCAAACTGCTAACTCCAGGGGCTTCCCTGGTGGTCCAGTGGTTAAGATTCCATGGTCCCAATGCAAGGGGGCCTGGGTTGGATCCGTGGTCAGGCAACTAGATTCTGCATGCTGCAACTAAGACCTGGCACAGCCAAATAAACATTTTTTTAAGAAGAAGAAAAAAAATCTCTGCTAACTTTTACTGAGCTGATGCAGCCACTTTAAAGTAACAAAGTCAAAATTCAAAACCATTATTTCTTACCAAGTAATAGGCTTCTGGAGAAGGAAATGGCAACCCACTCCAGTCTTCTGGCCTGGAAAATCCCATGGACAGAGGAGCCTGGCGGGCTACAGTCCATGGGGTCACAAAGAGTCAGACACAACTGAGTGACTAACAACAAAATGGGCTTCCCTGGTGGCTCAGATGGTAAAGAATCCACCTGCAATGCGGGAGATCTGGGTTCGATCTCTGGGTTGGGAAGATCCCCTGGAGAAGGGAACGGTTATCCACTCCAGTATTCTTGTCTGGAGAATTCCACGGACAGAGGAGCCTGGTGGGCTACAATCCATGGGGTCGAAAAGAGTGAGACACAATTGAGTGACTTTCACTTTCACAGTGTAGCTCTATAGGTTATCCAGACCTCTTCTGTTCCCCCACCCAAAGACCATCCATAAGCCTCACCCAATAAACATAAAAGCGTGAGAAATGGGTAACATTTTCTGTCTTGTACATTCCTTTGAGGAAGTTGAAAGTTATTTGATTTGCCCGATTCCTCAAAATACCCCAGGTCAAAAATTGTCATCTCAAAACATGATGCACCTTGGTGAACTATTTCATAAATCTTTAAACCTCATGAAGGATATCTAACACATTAAACCATTAAATGAATCCCATGTAATTCATATTATTAGGACAACATAGGAGATAGTCTGTCATCTGAACCACCTAATTCTGAAGCCCAGCCATATTTATAATGTTGACCCAGGACAGCTTATCCTAAGCCTTGCTTTCTCCCCTAGAAAGGGGGATGATACTCTGATCTTGCCATGTCTTCTATAAAGTACCTGACACAGTGCCTGGCCTGTGGAGGATGGGCAGTAAATGTTAAGCTTCCCCACACAGCACAGATTATTCCAGTGTGTGCTCCACTTCCCTTAATAGATTCCAAGTTCTTAGAGAAAGGGCCTGGGACTTGCTTGTCTTCACATCCCTCAAACCCTCAACACCCAGCCTGAGTACACACACATTCCTCTTGAATATAAATGTGTGCATTTGGCTTCAAATTCAGTTGTATATCATACAGAAATAATTACATTTCTGTTCTGGCCTCTCAGTTTCAAAGGGATATTTTTAAATTCTCATAGAGTAGCTGAGATTACTTATTTTATATATATATATATATATATATATATATATATATATATATATATATATATATATATATACACACACATATACATGGGGGGAGAGAGAGAGACTCTCCTCAAGTCTCAGGCAGTTGTGTTCAAATGAGGCTCAAGGTCTCATCTATTCAGGAAAACAGGTTAGCACTGACATTTCTAATACTTTTAATGTTGACCCAACTTTTAGCTCTATTTCTCTCCTCAAGTAATGGTGTTTCAAGACACAGCTATAACAGGAGGGGCCAGAGGAGGCTCTGATGGGGAAAGCCAACCTGATATATCCAATTTCTGACCTATGGCTCAGTCAGCTCAGGGAAAGGTTGGTGGGTCCCCAGTGCCATCCCTGAGCAATAAAATTAAGAGAGCTCACTCCCACATGGCCTCAAGCAGGCTGAGGTAATTGTTACTATTATGGCTTTAGCAATGTGAGTGGGAGAAGATGAGAATTCTGAAAGAGATTTATTTACTGCAAAGCATCCCAAATATCTCACTAATCTGCTTTTCATTTGGCAAACTTTTCCATCATTAAAAGTGCCATGCTCGGCTCTGCGGTTTATGACAAAGCAAAAGATGCCCCTGGGAGGCCAAGCAGCAAAACGGAGAGGACATGGGCTCTGGAACGAGTTAGACGCAGGCTTGATTTTCAAGTGTGCTACTTATTTGCTCTGTGACTGTGGGCAGTGTACCTGAGTCTGTTAGAACCCCAGCCTCCTTGTTGGTCAAGAGAAGATAATTGTCCTGGCTTATGAATACAGAGATCAGCCCGAGGCCCTTGGGCCCTGTTTGTCTCTCCTTTAAGGTTCAATGGTCACCTGCAAAATGAAGATCATAATAGTATCAACTTCATACACTTTGTGATGAGGATTTAAACGGGCGAATGTATATAAACTGTTTAGAGTCTGGCACAGAGCAAGTGCTATGTAATTGTTTGTTATCATCATTAAGGATTAAATGACACGCGGAAACAACACTTTGAATGGTCATTTGTACCTGCTACATAGGAGATGCTCAATACATGCACAAGAAAATAGCTCTCATAACTAAAAACATTTCCTTGGGGCATGTAGAAACTCCTCGGGTGGGAGGAACCTTTCAAAATTATACACTCAAAACTTAGGAGAAGGAGGGATCACACAGATCAAACCTGTTTACAGAGAAACAGACCGATAGAGATAGAAGGAGGAAAGCAGGGACGAGAGGCAGAGAAGGGAGCTTCCCTGGTCGGGTGGCACAGTTAACAGAAATGAAAATTCCAGGTCTCCTGATACCCTGAAGATCCTCTTTTCACCACATCATACTGCCTTTTAAGTGTAGTCTTAATTAAGAGACACCTTCCTATAAACAGAGTTCAGATTTTCAGGTGACCTCTGAGCCTCTCAGAGGCTTTAATAAAGTGAGAATAAGGAAAAGTGGGCTCAGAATGGTTTAGGAAGATGCTGGGGATGTAAAGAGAGAGGATGGCTCTGCAACAAAACCGCAGCTCAGAGCAGATACTATTTGCCTCACTCTGGACAGTGAAACAAGGGCGCTGCACCCAGATACTTGCCACCCACAAATCCAAATTCAGCAAGCTCTGTCTCCCATGGTTAATTTTTACTGCTGATTTTATGTTCCAGTTTAGATTTGTTTTGATTTAAATGTACAGCATCACTGAGTTCCAGATGCCTTACTCCTTAGCCCTAGGACTGAGAATCCTTTCCAGCTGATTTGGTTCACTCACCATGGAGGGAGGTAGAATATTCCCCTTCTGATTGGAAACACTAACTGGATTTCAATGGGTCTCCTATGTTTCCTTCCCTTCAACCAGGAAGACAGATTTGACCTAAGGCATTTTGCCTTTGAAAGCAATTTTCACTTCTATAGCTAGGTTGTTCCCCCTCCCCCAATTAACCAAAGAAATGAAAGCCAAGAATACAAGAAAAAGAGCACAGAAAATAGAAGGGGAAGAATCAGCCCCGAGTTGAACACAAATATTGATATTTGGGGTCCCCTAAGCTTGAGTCTAGCTCTCTCTTTTGGTCTGAGATTCTGGGCCTGTCTGGAAGTTAACAGATATTAGTCTGCTAGAAAATACTAGTATTTTCATGAGAACTAAGGGGAGGACAAGATGACAGTCTTAATATAGTTTTGTTGTTTTCCAGTTTGTCCATGGCCTACCTACCCTCATGGACTAGAACAAGAGGTTTGTCCCTCTAAAATTAAAGACAAGGGGTACTAACAATCCTGCCCTGCTTTGAGATCCAAAAGGGAGAAGACTGCATGTCCAGCTTCTGCCTGGCTCACATTTACAACTTCAAGAAAGAATTCAGAGGTGGAGGTAAGAATTGTACCAGGGGAGGCTGCCAACTGAGAGAAAAATCTGTGCCCCCTCTGAGGGCAGCCAGCCTGCCAACGTGGGGTCTGAAGCAGAGGAAGAAGAAAACATATCATGGAACCCACAGGAGGTGGAAAGAACTGGGGCACATGGAGGAGCCAACCCCCGGGACTTCGCTGGGGGTGGTGAGGAGGTTTGTAACAGCCAAAGAGATAAAAAGTTTAAAATATTGGTTATTACCATTGATGTGATCCCTTTTAAAACTCCAGGCTAGCATGGCCTGAGAAAATGGGCTGACACTGGTAACATCACCTCTTTCTGTTATCTCTCTACAGTTTAATCTGCACAGTTTTTGTAATGAGCATCCCTAGTGGGCTTTATTCATCCAGACGAATGCTCTCCTGATGCAGGAGTTCCCAGTACAAGAAATATAATTCTTGATTCTTAGAATTCAATTATGTGCTGCTCATTGTATATTAAAGTAACTCAAACTACCATACCACAGGAGTATATGATTTGTATTGCTTTTCTTATACGTGAGACAGGTTGGTACAGAATCATCCATTTTCTTACTCGGGCTCCTTTGCAACTAATCACACAGGTTTGAGAAATAGCAGGTCAGGGCTAGAGGCACAGTGCGTGTCCATGAGAGAATTTCCCAGCAAAGAAGCAATATAAGGAACTGTTAAGTCAATTAAAACAAGGAGACCATTAGACTAACACATTAGCAGGTTATATAAAGTAAACCAAAACCTAAGGCTGCAATGTCTCAAGGTTAAGAAAGCAAAACCTAACGACGACCAATCATAAATAGCCAACTGAGCTTTTCCAAACAATGCAACTGCTTCAGCCAATCAGATAATTCCCTTCCTTTGCTTCCCTTGCATCTTCTCTATAAAGTCTGTCTCCCAGCTCCTGTATGTGGAGCACCCTAACCACTTCCCATTTGGTGCTGTCTGATTCAAATCGAATTTGCTAAAATAAACTCAAAATTTGAATATGCTTCAATTTATCTTTCCCTGGTGGTTTAGACAGTAAAGAATCTGCCTGCAACGCAAGAGACCTGGGCTTGATCCCTAGGTAGGGAAGATGCTCTGGAGAAGGAAATGGCAACCCACTCCAGTATTCTTGCCTGGAGAATTCCAAGGACAGAGGAGCCTGGTAGGCCAGTCTATGGGGTGGAAAGAGTAGGACACAACTGAGCAACTTTCACTTTCAATTTATCTTTTGACAGAACTAAGCAACATTAGTCCAGAAGATACCCCCAAAAAAGCCTTATTATTAGCTAGAGCCTAGCCTTAACCTATATGGGTCTCAGTTACCTCATGAGTTCAAAAAAAAAAAAAAAAATCTTGCAGCTAAACAGATTTCATATACCTCCCTTTGGAGTTCTTGTGAGGACCAAAAGAGAATATCTGAAACATTTTCTAATCTGTAACTCACTGTAAAAATATGGGGTCACCTAGCCCATTGGAATAATGGAACTTCATTTTCAGGTACGTTAAAATACCTGCTTTCCTAACTGTGATTTACAATTTAACAGCTTATAAAATGCATCACTCCAGCTCCGAATGCTTAGGTGATGACATGAAGTGCGAAGGCAAAGAAAAAGACCAAATTCCCTTCCACCATACTATCCAGGCAGTCTTAGCTCATATTAGAAATCTCTGTATGATGTTACATTCTAACATCCAATATTAAGCTTCCTTTCAGAGAAAAATAAAATACGTGCCAGAACTAAGTTGCTCTTGCCAGGTTATCTTAAATGACTGTGGGTATCTTCTTAAGGCACCTCACCAATCAGCATGCCACCAACCTAGTGGGATGTGGCCACACACACCAAAAGTGTGACTAGAGAGAAGCATCCATCCCATGAAAAAAAAAACTAGGGGCTTCTAGTGAACAGCAATTAAATTGGAGTCTGTGGGTGGTGACAGCAGAAGAAGTAGGTCATCCTTTTAAACCTCATTTCCTCCATGGTTTTATGTTAATAGAGACACAACCACCAAAAAGTGAGTTTCCATATTGCCTAGAGAAAATAATGTCCAAATAATTTGAATATTTTTCAGATAACTTTCCTTAATACCCTATGCAACTGAGAAATCCCACAGGCTTGTAAATCTTAGCAAAGCCATTGTTTCCAGCTCTAAACCCTGCCTCTGGGTTTGGCTTTCTGTCTTTCTTTACGGATGAATAACATGTTCAATCAAGTTGTTTTTCTTGTTACTCTGGGAACCAAGATCATTTTGCATAAACTTAATCCTCATTTTCAGGCTCTCTGACTTTACCTTCCCTTTATCATCACTACTAGAACAGGGGAGTCACACTCCAGAAATCTCACAGGGCACAGGAGAGCTATGCTGTGCAGTGGGACAAGTCACTTCTGAAGTTTCAAGAACAGGGTCACCTCAGAGAAGATGCTTCACACCTAAGCCAGATTCTCACTAGTAAGAATCAGATAAGACTTCACTCAATGACCCCTCTGCTATGAATGCTTTCCTGTCCACTTTCTCTAGTAGCTTTCCCGATAGTTCAGTTGGTAAAGAATCCTCCTGCAATGCAGGAGACCCCAGTTTGATTCCTGGGTCAGGAAGATCTGCAGGAGAAGGGATAGGCTACCCACTCCAGTATTCTTGGGCTTCCCTTGTGGTTTAGCTGGTAAAGAATCCACCCGCAATGCGGGAGACTTGGGTTTGATCCCTGGGTTGGGAAGATGCCCTGGAGAAGGGAAAGGCTACCCACTCCAGTATTCTGGACTAGAGAATTTCATGGACTGTATAGTCCATGGGGTCGTAAAGAGTCAGACATGACTGAGCAACTTTCACCTCACTTTAGTGAGAATGGCCCACTCCCCACCTTTGCCCCCACTAAGGTTTTTACAAGCGTCAATCACAGCACTTCAGTCATCTGCTTGCTTGTATTTCTGTCAACCCTCGCCGGACTGAAGACTTTTACCAAGGCCGCACCTTTGTCTTATTTATTTTAGAATTCCTCAGATCATGCTTGCCAATGTTTGGTATGGAATAGGCCGTACAGAAATGTCTGTTGAAGGATTAACTTAATTGACAAGTTGATTGATTGAATGAATGCCACAGATGAAAGCACCTTATAAATCTCCCACCACTAGACAAATGTAAGTCATTATTACAAGGAATTCCATGGATAAGCTTTGAACTTGAGGTAATTAGGCAATTGCTCAAAGTCAAGAGGTAATGGACCTTTTCATAGCATCCTTTGTTTTTGTTTATTTACTTAATCCAGACAGTTGCCAAGAATTTACATACTGTAAGATAATAACTCACTAAAAAAAACAGCCCATGCATTAGAAATGCTGAGAAATACTCTCCTGGTTAAATTAGCATTGTCCCTTACAGACACAATGATAAAATAACAGACTTTAAGTTCCTCCTTAGGTACATACTGGTGTGCTGGGAAGATCATTAACGCTAATACCAACACAAAACACTGAGGGGACTGCCCTCAGGTGCCCATTTTGTTTTTAACAGTTGCTCTCAGTATGAAAGTACTTACAGGAAGTAGCTGGGTATTTCAGGTTTGTTTTATTTTTCACAATTCAATTCATAAAACTTGGACACTAGCTATGTGTTGGCTAAACACAAGAGATGCAAATAAGGATTTCAAGGTGGCATGTGGGTTGCATGAAAGGGTCTTGACAAGATCACATATACCACAACCAATGCAGAATGAAATGCCATAAGACAAATGTATTGACTCCCCAGTGCTGTGGGTCTAGAGGCAGAGAGGCAGAACAGGCCGCTGGAGAAGATCAGAAAAGACTTCACAGAGGAGGTGGTATCCACGATAAAAGTTAAGCTTTGGACAATATGTCAATCCACACAGACAGGGAGAACAGCATGGTGGGGTTGGCGGGGGAGGTGGGGAGTGGCAGGATGGGGGGTATTCCGAGGAGGCATGACGCTATACAGAAAGTCCAGCAGCAGGGCCAGCTCCCTTCATTTCTCTGTTTTCATTACATCTGCTCCTGGGATGCTCATCTGACTCCGGTAATAGCCAATTTGATAGTAGCTGTACTCAATGTAAAATGACACTGATATTATTATGGTAAATTCCTCTCTTTTCACAGCAGCAATAAACATTATCTTGAAGCAATGGATCAAATACTACATTTATATAATATCCCTAGAGAATTATTCAAAACTGAAATACATTTTAAGTAGACTTTAATTACATTTTCTTTAATTTTTATTGAAATTCAAAACAAATACTTCTCAGCCTTTTCTGAAAATGATCTGTGCTTAGCATGGAAAAAATCTTGTAATTACTATCGCATAACATCTTGCCAAGCTCTACATCATTTCATCCTTGCCAGATTCTGACGTCTAGTATTAGAATTAACTTCTTTGGAATTTTATTTACATTTATTTATTTTTAATTGGAGGATAACTGCTTTACTCTTTGGGATATTTTTAAGAGCTGAGAATGGGCATGTAGTTTAAAATTTCCTAATTTCATCAAATTCTATGCCCCTTCAATCTGTGACAGAAATAAAGAACTGGTTTAATGGTACATCTCCCAAACTAATGTTTTATAGGATATTAATAGGTGTTTCATTAAAAAATGAGAAATATTCATGGAACAAAGTTAAGTAAAAGTTTCCACACTTGCATGTGGAATTTAAAACATTCAACAAACCAGTGAATAAAAACAAAAAGGAGAAAGACTAGCAGAAACAGAGAATACACTGGTGGTTGCCAGTGGGGAGAGAGGAGGGAGAGGGGCATTATAGGCATGCCCTATAGGATTAAAAATGGGGTTATTATATCATGGGATTATATGAAATTGTGTGTGTGAAACTTCTGAAAATTATAAAGCATTGTAGAATTTAAAGAATTTTTCATTCAATACAAAAAATTTTAATTAAAAAATTCTTAATTTGAATAGAGATTATCTGAATATGCTTTTAAACTGTTCATAGAGTAGGTGATTCAATATCTGACAAAATAAAGTGTATATACACCTTTTCCAACCAGACACCTCAGGAGTCTTTAACTTTACTCCAACAATACTGCCTTTACTCAAAATATTTTT
Organism: Dama dama; assembly: GCF_033118175.1. Classification (NCBI taxonomy): domain Eukaryota; kingdom Metazoa; phylum Chordata; class Mammalia; order Artiodactyla; family Cervidae; genus Dama; species Dama dama. The sequence continues at coordinate 36,902,080 of NC_083689.1, forward strand.
GAACACCTCTTAAAATTTCCACTAGTTTATGACACAGACTCAGTGATGACAAATTTTCATCATATTATAGGTAGATTTGGAGGATAGACAGACATCTAGAGCCAGATCAGGAAAATACGGTAAATGGTATTTTTTTTTCTTTTTTTTAAAAGTTTTTATTTTTTTCCGTTTATTTTTATTAGTTGGAGGCTAATTACTTTACAATATTGTAGTGGTTTTTGCCATACATTGACATGAATCAGCCATGGATGTACATGTGTTCCCCATCCTGACCCCCCCTCTCCTCTCCCTCCCCATCCCATCCCCCCGGGTCATCCCAGTGCACCAGCCCTGACCACTTGTCTCATGCATCCAACCTGGACTGGTGATCAGTAAATGGTATTTTGATCAACTGGAATCTCCCTGTCAGGTAATGATACCAACTTTATGTATAACTTATAAAGTGGTTCCGAAATCAGTAAGACCAGAACTCAAAACTGCTTTAAATAGTGGTGACATCATTAGAAAAGACAACTTTCTCCAAAAAGAATGTGACAAATTAAGACTTTGTTATAAACACCGAGATGGTTGTTCAAAATAGTTCTCAATCTCATTTTTCACATTTTGTTCAAAAGTAATTTGCTAAGGCAAATTCTTAAAGAACTTGTTATATACTACCTAGCAAATGGGTTATTTCCCTTTTAAGTGTTGTTTGAAAGGAGAGATAAGGCTTATTCTGTCTGCTCTGGCTCCCTGTCCTTTTCAAGGTAGAAAAAAAAATCTGAGAGAATATATTTGAGAACAGTATATCTGACAAGGGGTTAATATCCAAAATACATTATACAAAGAACACATGCAATTCAATATCAAAAAACAAACAACCTGATCAAAAAATGGGCAGAGGATCTGAACAGACATTTTCCCAAAGAAAGCACACAGATGGCCAGCAGACACATGAAAAGATGTTCAACATCGCTTTTCATCAGGAAAATGCAAATCAAAATGACAATGCAAGACCAGCTCACACCTGTCAGAATGACTACCATCAAAAAGACAACCAATAAACATGTAATAAGAAATATATGAAAGGGAATCCTCACACATCATTGGTGGGACTATGGAGGTTCCTAAAGAAATTAAAAAGAGAACTACCACACATTCCAGCAATTCTACTTCTGAGTAATATCCAAAGAAAACAAAAACACTAATTCGAAAAGATACATGTGTTCCAATGTTCATTACAGCACTATTTAAATAGCCAAAATACAAAAGAAACCTAAGTGTCTATACACAGACAAATGGATAAAGATGTGGGATATGACAAAAGTACAATGGAATATTCCTCTTGTCATTTGCAACAGCATGGATGGACCTAAATGGTATTATCCTAAGTGAAATAAGTTAGAGAAAGACAAATACCATATGATCTCACTTATATGTGGTATTTAAAAAACAAAAGCAAATAAACATGAAATGAAAACAGAATCATACATAGAGAGAACAGGTGGTTTCCAGAAGGCAGGGGTGGGGAGGGAAGGTGAAGCAGATGTAGAAGACAAGAGATACAAACCTCCTGTTAGATGATAAATAAACCATGGGAATATAGCAGCATAAGGAATATGATTAGTAATATTTTAACAAGTTTGTACAGGGACAGATGGTTACTTGAGTTATCATGGTGATCATTTTATAATATATGCAGTGTCAAATTACTATGTAGTAACCTAAACTAACATAATTGCATACATCAACTGTTTCAATTTAAAAAAAAAAGGTTTTCCAGAAATGAAAATAAGTAAGTGAGTGATAGTTGCTCAGTCATGTCCAACTCTTTGCAACCCCAAGGACTGTAGCCTGCCAGGCTCCTCTGTCCATGGAATTCTCTGTCCATGGTGGGGCAAAAACTACTTGTTGCTTACAGCAGGTGTTCCCAACCTCCAGGATCTAATGCCTGATGATTGAGATGAAGCTGATTTAATAATAATAGAAATAAAGTACACAATAAATGTAATGCACTTGAATAATCCCAAAGCTATCCCCGAACCCCAGTCTGTAGAAAAACTGTCTTCCACAAAACCAGTTCCTGGTGCCAAGAAGATTGGGGACCACTCATCTACAGAATACCTATTCTTTTCTTCTTTCTCAGTAGCAAGAATTCAGTTTTGTTGGGACCACTATACATTTAGCTAAAACAAAAACATTTCCCCACCTCCTTTGTGGTTGCTATGGTTACAGGACACAGTTTTGGCCTAAGAAATGAAGGCAGTAAAATTTCCTAAAAGAAGGACAGAGTCAATTGGTAGTGCTGCATTCTACTGAAGCACAGGCACAGTGCTGAGATGCTGGAGGTGGGATTACCATTCTACACACTTATGGTTACTAAAGAAGAAAGGTGGAGGAGAGAGAAATTAGGAGACTGGGATTGACATCAGTCAGTTCAGTCACTCAGTCATGTCCTATTCTTTGCAACCCATTGACTGCAGTACACCAGGCCTCCCTGTCCTTCACCAACTCCCAGAGCTCGCTTAAACTCCTGTCCATAAAGCTGGTGATGCCATCCAACCATCTCATCCTCTGTTGTCCCCTTCTCCTCGTGCCTTCAATCTTTCCCAGCATCAGAGTCTTGTCCAGTGAGTCAGTTCTTTGCATCATCAGGTGGCCAAAGTATTGGAGGTCCAGCTTCAGCATCAGTCCTTCCAATGAATATTCAGGACTGATTTCCTTTAGGATTGATTGGTTTGATCTCCTTGCAGTCCAAGAGACTCTCAAGAGTCTTCTCCAACACCACAGTTCAAAAGCATCAATTTTTCGGAGCTCAGCTTTCTTTATGGTTCAACTCTCACATCCATACACGACTACTGGGAAAACCATAGCTTTGACTAGACGGACCTTTGTCGGCCAAGTAATGTCTCTGCTTTTTAATATGCTGTCTAGGTTTGTCAAAGCTTTTCTTCCAAGGAGCAAGCGTCTTTTAATTTAATGGCTAAAGTCATCATTTGCAGTGATTTTGAAGCCCAAGAAAATAAAGTCTGTCACTGTTTCCATTGTTTCCCCATCTATTTGCCATGAAGTAATGGGACTGGATACCATGATCTTAGTGTTTTTGAATGTTGAGATTTAAGCCAATTTTTTTACTCTCCTCTTTCACTTTCATTAAGAGGCTCTTTAGCTCCTCCTCACTTTCTGCCATAAGGGTGGTGTCATTTGCATATCTGAGGTCATTGATCTTTCTCCCTGCAATCTTGATTCCAACTTGTGCTTCATCCAGCCTGGCATTTCACATGATGTACTCTGCATATAAGTTAAATAAACAAATGGGGGCTTGACATACACACTACTATATATAAAATAGGTAGTTCACAAGGACATAGAGTATAACACAAGGAACTCAACTCAATATTCTGTAATAACCTAAATGGGAAAAGAATCTGAAAAAAAATAGGGACATGTATATGAATAACTGAATTGCTTTGCTGTCCACCTGAAGCTAACATAAAACTCAACCACACTTCACTATAAAACTTTTTTAATTTAATGAAAAATATAAAATAAGTGACAAGGAGACAACATAGGGAATATAGTCAATATTTCATAATAACTGTAAACAGAGCATAACTCAACTTCCCTGGTAGCTCAGATGGTAAAGAATGTGCCTGCAATGCAGGAGACTCAGGTTCAATCCCTGGGTCAGGAAGATTCCCTGGAGGAGGAAATAGCCACTCCAGTACTCTTGCCTGGGAAATCCTATGGACAGATTGCAAATCACTATACTGTACATCTGTAACATATGTTATACATCAGTTATGTTCAATTAACAAAATAGTAGGGAGGGACCAAGAGGAGTGCAGCCAGTTAGGACCTCCAGGAGACAGACACTGAATCAGAGTTAGGAGTGCAACTCTGGGATTTTTGGGAGGGTGAAGATCAAAAGTGGTGTTGGGGGGTGGTGGGGGTTGATCCACGAAATCCTTCAGATTTTCTCATTTGAAAATTTGACTACTCTTATGAAAAGAAAGAGGGAAGAAGGCAGTATTCAACAGGAGAAGCCTTGAATTGAAATGCCTATCTGACAAAAATCTCAGCAAAGCCAATGGGACCCTCCAGAGTGGAAACTGTCTATCTGATGAATCCTATATTGCACAGAAATGGCCATGCCCAAGCGCCTCCTGCTATGTTGAGGCATTCCTTGGGGGCTGCCTGGGAAAAGTGTGGCCCTGGATGGAAAGTTGAGGCGGATCCTGAAAGCATTACATTTGGAATCTCTCAAGATGAGAAATTCTTTCTTGAAAGAAGACTGCAGCAGTGGGCCCACAGCCACCACCACAGTGACAGGCTCAGTCCTAACATCCTTAATCTGGGACTGCTGCTGGCAACGTCCCATCTCACTGGGTGAGGAAAGGGAAACCACTCATTTATTCAGTTCTCCGTCTGGGGATTTCAGTTCTCTTGGCGTCTATAAATGATCAACCCAGATTACACTGGGTGAGACTCCAGTTAACAGTGAATTAGGTGCCTGGGGAATGGTGCCATTCACCACAATTGTACCATTCGCCACAATTCCAGGCCATAAGAGCTCTAGTCAATGAAACAGCAGCCTAAGAGCAATGCTGTCATCAAGCAAATACAAGCACCAGTTTCCCAGGAGAATTTTAGTGACAACAGGTTGAATAATTACTTGCAAAAACAGAAATAATGGGCTTAATGAATGTCTGCTTAGAGAGACTGATGTTTGGACCTCACTGTGAGGATTTTCAGATAGCTATTCACATTAAGGAAATTACACTGTTTTCTTACTTCTGGATTCTTAACGGCATTGTCTGTGACTGAAGTGCTACGAGTCTGACTTCCAGAGAACCTTAGGAAGCACACTTTAACCTCTCTGGGCTCCAAATTCCTCTTCACAAAATGAGGAGGTGGATGACGTACCACTGCAAGTATTGAACAAACAGAAGGGATTGAGGGCGCAGAAAGGGTTACACAGGTGATGGAAAAGCTGAGAGTCGAACAGGAAATGATGACATAACCCAGATGTCAACAACAACAGGAAGCCAATCCCACCTTTAGGCTGCAGAACAAAGACAAGAGGTAGTACTGCTGGAACTCAGGAGAGCCCATGAGCCAGCAAAGCTGGAACCATGGACAGCCTGTACAGTGGGAGCTGGAGCCACAGGGAAAATTCCCCTGCTGCCAGAGCATCAGCCCAGGGCAGAAGGAGGAGGGAAATTACCCCGGCTTCTCCCAATCTCCCTCCTCCAGGCTCTCACCAGGGCCTCCAGTGGCTCAACTCAGTGAGAAGCCATCAAACAGGACTTTGGTGAACCACAGCCTCTGTAGGTAGCCCTGCAGTAGCCTCTATAGTTCTTCATGATAGAGAACACGACAGGGGAAGGACAAAAAAGGAACCCAGGCAGAGCAGGTCCAAGACCACCATAGTCTAGATCAAACACATCCACACGTTTTCAGAAGTAGGTCACAAGAAAACAAAAACATAATTGGGAAGACTGCCTGAACTGTTGATAATGCATGCATGCACGCTAAATCACTTCAGTTGTGTCTGACTCTTTGTGACCCCATGGACTGTAGCCCACTAGGCGCCTCTGTCCATGGGATTCCCGATGCAAGAATACTAAAGGGGGTTGCCATTTCCTCTTCCAATGGATCTTCCAGATCCAGGGACTGAACCTGCATGGTAGCTAGAGAAGATCAATGATTATCATATAAACACGGAACTTAACTCAGAAATAAGGCAAATGCATGCCAAGGCATTATTCATACTCATAATCTCTTGACTTATCACACAGTTCTGATGTAACTAGCTGAACTCAGATAGCTCAAAATTACACATTTAATAAAACTCATTTCCATCATATCTGCTAGCATGATTCCTGGTAACTGCCACTCATTCAGCATGAGCTCATTTGTGTGTGTGTGGTTTTGTTTGGTCATTTTTTAAAGTGAATCAAAAGCTCCAGGCAGCCAGGACCCAGAGGCTGGGTGGCTGTGCTGCTCTTAGCACCTCTTACTGGATGCTGGGCCAGGATGCCACAATTCCTTCTGATTTAATGGTCCCCATTTCTCTAAGGTAAGAGCACCCTCCATGATGAAAGGCTCCTAGAAGCTTTGAGGAGGTCATGTATCTGTCCCTCGTTCACTTGGTCATGCCAACACTGTCGACCTCCACCAGCAAGGGGGCACTGCTCTTGGCTAGGAAGTTCTTGAAGCCTCGTGCTTACAGTCATGCAAACTGTTCATAAGGGAGCTCAAAACCGTTGAGAACATCCTGGAGCCAGAAGCACCTATCCATCTCCAGCTCTTTAGAGGACCAGATTTCTAAAGTGAAGTCTTTGGATGGCAATTAAAGCTAAGCCAAAAGTGAAACTCCTCACCTCCTTGGGGAACCATCATCCTGGTTTGTTCTCTGGAAGGCTGCTGGGCACTGCATGTCAGCCAGCTATGCTAAAGGCACACAGCTAAAGCCTAGCACTTCTGTGTTTCGTAAGCATCAATTTATTTTTTTTTTTATTATTTTTTTTTTCCAGTGGGTTTTGTCATACATTGATATGAATCAGCCATGGATTTACATGTATTCCCAATCCCGATCCCCCCTCCCACCTCCCTCTCCACCCGATTCCTCTGGGTCTTCCCAGTGCACCAGGCCGGAGCACTTGTCTCGTGCATCCCACCTGGGCTGGTGATCTGTTTCACCATAGATAGTATACATGCTGTTCTTTTGAAATATCCCACCCTCACATTCTCCCACAAAGTTCAAAAGTCTGTTCTGTATTTCTGTGTCTCTTTTTCTGTTCTGCATATAGGGTTATCGTTATCACCTTTCTAAATTCCATATACATGTGTCAGTATGCTGTAATGTTCTTTATCTTTCTGGCTTACTTCACTCTGTATAAGGGGCTCCAGCTTCATCCATCTCATTAGGACTGGTTCAAATGAATTCTTTTTAATGGCTGAGTAATATTCCATGGTGTATATGTACCACAGCTTCCTTATCCATTCATCTGCTGATGGGCATCTAGGTTGCTTCCATGTCCTGGCTATTATAAACAGTGCTGCGATGAACATTGGGGTGCACGTGTCTCTTTCAGATCTGGTTTCCTCAGTGTGTATGCCCAGAAGTGGGATTGCTGGGTCATATGGCAGTTCTATTTCCAGTTTTTTAAGAAATCTCCACACTGTTTCCATAGCGGCTGTACTAGTTTGCATTCCCACCAACAGTGTAATCCAGATAGGAAAAGAAGAAATAAAACTCTCACTGTTTGCAGATGACATGATCCTCTACATAGAAAACCCTAAAGACTCTACCAGAAAATTACTAGAGCTAATCAATGAATATAGTAAAGTTGCAGGATATAAAATTAACACACAGAAATCCCTTGCATTCCTATATACTAACAATGAAAAAACAGACAGAGAAATTAAGGAAACAATACCATTCACCATTGCAACAAAAAGAATAAAATACTTAGGAGTATATCTACCTAAAGAAACAAAGGACCTATACGCAGAAAACTATAAAACACTGATGAAAGAAATCAAAGAGGACGTAAGCATCAATTTAACATCCCTCCAAAAACATATGAGTTAAAAATGATCCACGTAAATACGAACTCATGTTTTTCCCTATTTGCTTCAGGAAAGAGCACAGTTCCATAATTAAGAAGCCCCCATTTTCATCTTTCAGAGTCTCCTCCTCTGAAACCAGAGTTCCAACCAAGGGTGACATAGTAGTTGAGGCTCCAGGAGGGCAATATGATGGCTGAGTGGAGAGTATCACCGTTCAGCCTTAGCTCAATCAAGCCAACCCAGCAAAAACAGGAGCACTTATCACTGAGATAACAGACAAACAGAATTTTCCTCGTGACTTAAAAAATATACTCCCTTTTAAACTTAAAAGCTCTTGCACAGCAAAGTAAACCATAAGCAAGAAGAAAAGACAACCCTCAGAATAGGAGAAAATATTTCCAAATGAAGCAAATGACAAAGGATTAATCTTCAAAATATACAAACAGCTTATGCAGCTCAAAAAAAAAAACAAAAGAAAAAAACACCCAATCAAAAAGTGGGTAGAAGACCTAAACAGACATTTTTCCAAAGAAGACAAAAAGAGGCCAACAAACACATGAAAAGATGCTCAACATCACTCATTATTAGAGAAATGCAAATTGAAACTACAGTGAGGTATCACTTCACACAGGCCATCTACAAACAAATCTACCCATAAATGTGGAGAAAAGGGAAGCCTCCTGCACTGTTGGTGGGGATGTAACTTGATACAGCCACTATGGAGAATAGCATGGAGGTTCCTTAAAAAACTAAAAACAGAACCACTATATGACCCAGCAATCCCCCTACCGGGCATATACCAAGAGAAAACCATAATGCAAAAAGACACATGCACCCCAGTGTTCATCACAGCTCTGCTTACAGTAGCCAGGACATGAAAGCAACCTAGATGTCCCTCGGCAGAATGGATAAGAAAGCTGTGGTACATATACACAACAGAACATTGCTCAGCTATTAAAAAGAACGCATTTGAATCAGTTCTAATGAGGTAGGTTAAACTGGAGCCTATTATACAGAGTGAAGTAAGTCAGAAAGAAAAACACCAGGATGGTATATTAACGCATATATATGGAATTTAGAAAGATGGTAATGATGACTCTATATGCAAGACAGCAAAAGAGACACAGATATAAAGAACAGACTTTTGGTCCAAATTTTTGGACCTTAGGAGAAGGTAAGAGTGGGAAGATTTGAGAGAATAGCACTGAAACATGTATGTCACATGTGAAATAGATGACCAGTCCAAGTTTGATGCATGAAACAAGGCACTCAAAGCCAGTGCACTGGGACAACCCTGTAGGAAGGGATGGGGAGGGAGGTGGGAGGGGGTTTCAGGATGGGGGACACATGTACACCCACAGCCGATTCATGTCAATGTATGGCAAAACCAATACAATATTGTAAAGTAATTAGCCTTAGCCTTCAATTAAAATTAATTAATTAATTTTTTAAAAAGACACAGTATTTACAATAGCCAGGATATGGAAGCAACTTAAATACCTGTCAACAGATAATGAAAATGTGGTACATATACACAATGGAATATTACTCAGTCAAAAAAAGGAAAACAATTGTGTCATTTGTAAAGAGGTGGAAGGATCTAGAGACTGTCATACACAGTGAAGTAAGTCAGAAAGAGAAAAACAAGTATCATATATTAATGCATATATGTAGAATCTAGAAAAATGGTATAGATGATCTTATTTGCAAAGCAGAAATAGAGAGAAAGATGTAGAGAACAAACATATGGACACCAAAGGGGAAGGTGAGTGAGGTGGGACGAATTGAGAGACTGGGGTTGACATGTATTACTGACACTACGCATAAAATCGGTAACTAATGAGAGCCTACTGTATAGCTCAAGGAACTCTACTCAGCACTCTGTGGGGACCTAAATGGAAAGGAAATCCAGAAAAGGGGGGATATATGTATACATATACATATGTATTCACTTTGCTGTACAGTAGAAACTAACATGACATTGTAAAGCAACTTACACTTTATACAGTTTTTCAATAAGATTAATTAAAAATATACATATATATACTCTCATGCACTCCATCTTAAGAATTTAGGAAAGAGAGGGGCAAACTACATGTCCATTGACAGATGAATGATGGTACACACATATACAATACAATGGAATATTATCATTAAAAAACAATGAAATAATGCCATTTGCTGCCACATGGATGGACCTATAGATATGACACTAAGTGAAGTAAGCCAGACAAAGATGAATATCATAGGATATTGCTTATATGTGCAAACAAAACAAAGATGCAAATGAATTTATTTACAAAACAGAAATAGACCCACAGACATAAAAAAACAAATTTATAGTTATCCATGGGGAAAGGGCAATGGATAAATTAAGAGTTTGGGATTAACATATACATACTACTATATATAAAGTAGATAACCAACAAGGACCTAGTATATAGCATAGGGAACTATACTCAATATTTTGTAGTAACCTATAAAGGAAAATAATCTGAAAATAATACATATGTTCTTTTATGTGTTTGTATAACAGAATCACTATGCTGTACGCCTGAAACTAACACACATTGTAAATCAACTGTAGTCCGATTTTTAAAAAATAGGAAGGAGTAAATACAGCCAGCTCTGGTTAAGGGGAGAAATCCATGGGAGAATTTATCTGAGAAGGAAATTTTTTAAAGGAAGGTATTTAATGCAATATAAAGGTTTAACTTGTTTACATTTAACATTTAATAGTTGGAAGGTTAAAGTTTGGGAACAGGAACTATTGCTATTTGCCTGGAAGCAAGTGATTATATTTTAAAGAACCTTACCCTCTCACAGGTCTTTAAGGAGGCCTGCCATAATGTCAAGCCCTGATCTTTATCTTGAAAGGAGGCAAGAGACAGAAGAATTAACTCTATAAAATGGCACTGAGTCACAGAGAGCCAGCCTATCCATCTGCCCTCGGGGGAGCTAAAAAGACAGAAAGAGCAGACAGCAAGTCTGAAAAGGACAGAGGGGAAGGGGCATCTCAAATTTCATGATAAGTTCATTTTGCAGAAAAACAGGACGTGCACTCTGTGATTAGGGGACGTAAGGTCGTTGCTTCTATTACAGGCTGGGGTCCTGCAGCAGATTTCTCTCTCTCTCCCCCTATTCTCTTCCTCCTCCCCACCTCATCGTTTTCTCTGTAGGATGCAGATAATTAACAAGCACCGCTAAATAGAGGCCCCTGTAGTCATTCCTTAATTTCTTTTCCAATTGTCTAAATTAACAAGAATCTGGGGTTTTCTAAACCAGTTCAATAAGTGGGCCCCAAAAAGAAAATTTACACTTAGGGCTACTGCCGATACCCTTTCCACAGTTAAATGTGTTTTCTTCACTCTTGTGCTACTATATAAAATAGCCAATCCTGCAGAAAATTGTCCCTCTAGAGAAAGTGCTGTGATTTCCAGTGTGAAAGGCCAAGAAGGCACTTTAAGGTGATCAATCTTAAACAGAGCAAAACATGCAGGTACCCGAGAGGGAGAGTGACTGCATCAGGGGCCTGCCATCCCCAGTATGCTCCAGGTGGACACAGGAGGGCTGAGTTGAAAGAAAACATGGGGAGAAGGAGGTCAGCATCAAAAAGGACCTAAGCACCTGAAGGAGGAAACAGGCAGAACAGGCTCCACCTTGAAAGCAGGACTCCATCTTGGGCTGGACTGTGGACTTTGAGCTATATGCCAGTATTGATGGAAACGACATGCCAACTGGAAAACCAGACCGCCTCCCCCCACCCCTGACTCTCCCTCGCCTAAAAGAATACCCTAATTATCTGTGTAACCAAATAGAATCATAAATTCTATTATGCTTATTGGGGTCCGACCACAGGCCTATTGATAATTGTCCAGTTAACTACCTAGGCTTAAGGCATAGGAATCAAGGGTTAACTTGGATTGTATCTTTCTTTTCCTTTGTTCAGACTAGCTTCAGAGAATTTGGGGAGATGGGTTTGAGCACGTACACTTAGGGTATATAAGGTTTTCAAAAAAACTGGTCAGGGTCCTTGGCTAAGAGGAGGCTCTGCCTTGGGCCTGCCGGTGTAATAAACTGCACTCCACCATCTGCACTGTCCGTCTGAGTGAGTTTGTTTCCCAGAACATGTGGCTACAACATTTGGTGCATTGGCCAGGAAACTCCTCAGTTTGAGGAGACAGATCCCATTTGGGACTGCTCCAAGGCCTTGTGGCTTGAATCTTCTAGAGTGGGGGAAGGCGCCTCGCCCTTCTGGAAGCATTCTGCTTCTCAACGCACTGGCCTTTCACGTTAGCAGGTAGCGGACGGCAGCAGGGGAACTGAGCGCTCAGGTGAGGAGGAACCCACCCAGCAGGGTGGAAGAGGGGGCCTGCTCACCCCCCTGGGAGGGACTAGAAGGGGACGGACCCACAGGAGCCTGGAATAGGCAGGCGGCAGCGATTGCTCGGTACACAGGTTGACAAGCGTGTAGGGCTTAGGAGGGAAATTTGTGAATGTCATTTAGGAGGTGGTGTCCACGCTGTTTTGGGGGAAATTATTACCAGGCAATCGCCAGGGGATTGTTAGGAGAAGAAACTTGGTCTTTGGGTGCTATATTCTGCAGGTGTCCCACCTGCTGTGAGATTCTTGACTCCCTCGGAATTGTCAGGCTAGAAGGAGGGGGATACAAAAGTGAGTATGAAATGGCTTTTCTGGAGACAGCCTGGGATGTGGGATATTTAACCCATCTGTGTTTTCATCCACATCTGATCAAGCCCACCGAGGCAGAATGGACTTTAAAAGTTAAGGGAGAAACAGTCTTGGATCACGTGGTGTTCTGGTTCGGCTGTGCTGACCGGCAGGTGAAGACACGCTGATCCCCCTTCTCCCTCTGGGATCTTGCAGGGAAGGCTCTTCTCACCCCAATTAGGAAGGAGGCGGAATGGCAAGTTAAGTATTTCATTGAGTGGAAATATCAGAAGTACATAGGGTACTGAGAACTTCATAGACAGATTGAAAAGTAGAAGAAGGTCCAAGAAGGTAAGCAAGATGGGAGGAAGTGAATCTAAGGCAACTGTATTGGAGTGCATGATTAAAATTTTAAAGAAGGGATTTGGAGCAGACTATGGGGTAAAGATGACGCCTAACTGCCTCCAGACACTCTGTGAGGTCGAATGGCCCCCTATGGGAGTAAAATGGCCACCAGAGAACACCATGAACTTAAAAATAGTGGAAGCAATCTATACAGTAGTCACAGGAGAGCCAGGACACCCGGATCAGTATCCATATATTGCCTCATGGCTAGGGTTAGCTCAAGACCCTCCTACTTGGACAAGGTTCTGTATCCAGAAGGGAAAGGGAAAAATATTAATGGCACAAAAAATGACTGATGATACAAAAGGAGATTCTGCAGGATTTGGATGGGGATGACCTGACCCCTCCCCCATACTGGATAATGATGCGCCCGTCTCCAAGTGCTCCATCAGGACCGGAGGCCGCCTTAATGCCCAATCCAGGGCCAGGTGAAGTTCCTGCAGCAGCCGCTGCTCCTCCGGCAGCTCTCCCGAAGATCGTAGAGCCACCGTTTTGGCAGGCTCCGATCCCAGCGATGGAGACCTCTGGCCAATGCCCCCGGAATTCCACCTCAGCCAGATCTCCTAGATTGTATCCCCTTCTCCCGGTGAGTACTGATGGGAATGGGGAAGAAAACACAGGAATTAGACAGAGGCTTTGCTCTGCCAAGGAACAGGGGAGAAAGAACCCCACTACAGATGCCCCTCAGAGAGCTACAACAGCCTCTGGTTCAGGAAGCATGTGGGCACTACCATCAGCCCCCTGTAGCCTATTTTTACCAGCCATTTTCCTCTACGGATGTATTAAACAGGCAGAGACACACGCCACCATACTCGGGGGAGCCACAAGCCATGATCAGGCTAATGGAGACTATTTTTCGAACCCACCGCCCTACATGGGATGACACAATCCAACTACCCGTCTCCCTTCTCAGCCCTGAGGAAAGACACAGGATCCTAACTGAGGCCAGAAAATGGTTCAGAGGACTGGCACCTGGGGGCACTGCAGAGCCGCGGCGGGGGCAGAACTAGCCGCCCCCGATGAGGGGCCGGATTGGGACTGTGACACAGGGGAAGGCCGGGGCCACATGGAGAGATATCGGGCGGCTACTTTACAAGGTCTCTGGGGGGGCCCTGAGAACCTCTGAGTAGGGCAAAGCCCTCTGCAGTGATTCAAAGGGAAAGCGAATCACCCTCTGAGTTCTACGAAAGACAGTGCGAGGCCTGTAGATCCAGAGGCTGCTGGGTCTCAGACAGTGATAAATGCAGCCTTTGTATCTCAAGCCTACCCTGAAAATGTCAGATGGGGGACTCCAAGTGACTCATGAGTTTTTATACATCCCTGAATGCCCAGTACCTTTGTTGGGAAGAGATTTGTTGTTTAAATTGGGGGCACAAGTGACCTTCCCCCCATGAAAGAGCCACTCTTTGAGTGGGCTCAACCACCTATTTACTCTTCCTGTTGGTAACACCTCAAGAGGAATGGAGGTTGCATGATCTCCCCGAAGGGAAACCAAATGAGCTAAACAGTCGAGAGAAAAGAGTTAACTCAACAATTCCCTGAGGTCTGGGCAGAAGAACCCCGCCTCCCCCCAGGTTGCAAAACAAGTCCCAGTGGGAATAGAACGCAAACCCAGTACAATTATGTCAGCACCCGCCTTGGGCCCGCCAGACCTTGCCAAGCTGTTTACTCTTTACGTGACTGAAAAGGAGAAGGTGGCTATGGGAGTGCTGCCCCAGACTCTGGGGACATGGGACAGACCCGTGGCTTATGTCCCGAAACCGCTGGACAGTGTTGCCACTGGCTGGCCACGATGCTTACGGGCAGTTCCTGCAGTTGCCTTACTGCTTCGGGAGGCAACGAAGCTGACTTTCAGCCAAGGTTTGATCATGAAAGGCCCGCATGAGGTCAACACTCTCCTGAGAGGGGACCCCCATAAACAGCTGTCTACATCCCAGATTACTCAATACCAGGGACTGTTTTGTGAGAACCTCATGTTATTACTGAACCCTGTCAGGCCCTGAATCTGGCCACTCTCTTTCCCGTGGGAGAAGGTGGGCCCTCACATGATTGCAAGGAAATATGCCAGCAGACCTGACTTGAGAGACCAGCCAATCCCGGATCCAGATTTGGTCCTGTACGCCAATGGCACCAGCCTCGTGAAAGAAGGACAACGACTGTCGGGATATGCAGTAGTCATGGAAGAAACCATCGTTGAGGCTAGCTCTCTGCCTTCACACTGGTCCGCTCAACGGGCAGAACTATATGCTCTAATCCGGGCCCTCCAGCTGTCAAAAGGTAAGAAGACAAACATTTACACACACTCCAGGTGTGCTTCTGCCACACTACATGTACACAGGGCTCTCTATAAGGAGAGAGGCCTTTGACAGCTGGTGAAAAAGATATTAAAAATAAGGAAGAAATTAAGACCCTATTAGATGCTGCCTGGGAATTAGAAAGGGTTGCAGTCATACACTGCCGAGAACATAAAAAAAAGGATACCCCCCCACCCCCGGGCTCAGGGAACAGACTGGCAGATAAGACCACTAAACAAGCAGCCGAGGGCTTGGGGTGACAAGTGAAGCCCCTATTAAAGCTCTCGTATTGGCGGAGCTGCCTGAGCTAACGCTGGACTCTCCAAAATACACTGAATCCCAAAACCAACCAGCCAAAGCAGATGGGGCCATCAAGACTGAAAAGGCATGGTGGGAATTGCCAAGTGGCAAATTATTGGTACTGGAGGCGATGGCACCCACTCTGGTAAGCCAAACACACCAAGCAACCCACCAAGATAAACTGGAAGAGCTAATTCAAAAATATTTCTTGGTTCTCCGCCTCTCTTCCCTATGCAGGACAGAATCTCAGAACTCACTGCCTGCTCCCAGGTCAGTGCTGCCTCTCGGCACAGACAGAAGCCTCCGGGGATTCAGCTAAAAGGCACGATGCCCTTTGAACACCTGGAAGTGGACTTCACTGAAATGAAACCTCACCGATACTACCGTTACCTGCTGGTCATGGTATTTAGTTCTTGGGATGAGTAGAAGCTTTTCCTACCCGGACTGAAAGGGCATCAGAAATAGCCCCGTGCCTGCTTAGGGAGATAGTTCTCAGATTTAGATTTCCTACCAGCATTGGATTGGACAACGACCAGTCTTTCATAGCTGATTTAGTACAACAAGTAAGCAAAACTTTAAACATCAAGTGGAAATTATATACAGCATATAGGCCCCAGAGTTCTGGGATGGTGGAAGGACCCATCCAGACACTTAAAGAGACTCTCCAAGTGGATCACAGACACTGACTGCTCCTGGGTGGACCTGTTTCCGATGGCTCTGCTCAGACTCAGGATGACCCCACGGTCCCATGGCTATTCTCCATATGAAATTGTGTATGGGAGGCCCCCTCCCATAATAAAACAGGTGTCAACAAATCTGCGTCAGGCAAGGAGAGGTGAGATTTCACAGCAGATGGAACAACGGGGTCAGGTAATAAATCAGCAACTAAGCTTGTACAAGAAAGGGTGCCGTTCCCCCTGGGGGAACAGATTCACAAATGTGTGCCCGGGGATTCGTGTCAAGGACTGGAAACACGACTCCTTGGCCCCACGTTGGAAGGGTCCATATACTGTTGCTCCAACCACCCCTGCGGCAGTTAAAGTTGGAGGTGTCACTCCCTGGATCCGCCACATGAGGATGAAGAGAGCATACCACGCAGACCCAGAAAGCGCTGAGTGGGCTGCGCAGAGGGACCCCATTGACCCTCGAGAGACTAAGATCATCCTTAAGAAGAAGGAGGAAAAGAAGATCCGGGACGAGCCCCTTCAGGATGAAGCCGCATAATCACCTCCTGCTTCTTGGCCTCATCAACATAATTTTGAAATAAACTTCCGTTTCAACTCAGGACAATGTTTCTATCTCATGGGCACATTCCTACACGGACTTCCACAACACCTCCAACTGCTGGGTCGTGGGGCTAAGCCTCTCTCTGTGATGGGTGGACTTCCTTGGTGTCAAGATTTTAAACCTGCTTTTTTCTGGGACAACAAAAAGAGACTTTCCTTTCTCTTGTCAATCATAATCTCTCCCTGCTGTCTTGGCAGAAGCCAGAACTACAGTCAATAGACTCTGGTCATGGGGTTACATCTGAGATAAACACCAGTTTCATAGGAGTAACAAAAGCCTATACCTCATATTTAAAGAACAAAAAGGAAAAAAGCTCCCTGACTGGCAAGGGAAGACAAGCCTCTAGGTATGTTGAACAATTCTACCAAGTCTGGGATAAATATTTCTGGATGACCCCAGAAAAGGGTCAATCAATTACTCCCACTGCTATATGCTGGGAACTAAAAGAACAAAGGGTAGGGTTTGGTGACCTCCATTAGACCCAAAAGAACTAAAATATATGGAGTACCTACCCCCTGAACAATGTAAATGAACATT
This sequence comes from Dama dama, assembly GCF_033118175.1. Classification (NCBI taxonomy): domain Eukaryota; kingdom Metazoa; phylum Chordata; class Mammalia; order Artiodactyla; family Cervidae; genus Dama; species Dama dama. The sequence goes on from NC_083689.1 coordinate 36,919,131, forward strand.
CAAAGTCACATACCACCCCAACCAGTCCATCCATTGGCCAGGCTCTGATTGGAAATATAACCCTGGAATCTGCTGGATGGTGCCCAATGGAACCCATTGACTTTGTGGGCCTAACCTTTGGCCTTGGTTACCAATCGACTGGGTAGGCTGCTGCACACTGGGATTCACTTTTGCCCATGGCAGCATAAAGCCTAACCTACCACAAGCCCTGGTAAATCTACCTTATTTACATGCTAGGTGGGCAAGGTCTGTGTTTCAATGGTATGAGTATATTGCTGCCTTATTTGTACCTTCTATAGGGATAACCAATAATATGATTAAAGTAGAGGCCTTGACTAGTTTCACAAAACAGGCCCTCCTAGATGGTGCTAAAGCCACCCAAGCCTTAAATGAAGAACAAATCCAAATGAGAAAAGCAGTTATTCAAAACAGAATGGCTTTGGACATGCTCACAGCTGCTCAAGGAGGGACCTGTGCTATAATTAAGGTTGAATGTTGTGGCAAGGTATCAGCTGCTTTAGATGACATGAAAAACCAGGTAAAAGCAATGTCAAATGAAAAGATTCCTTTCTGGACTTTGGTCCTATCCTGGGTGAGGGGTGATTGGTGGAAAACTATATTTACCATTGTTACAGTTGCCTTGATAGTTCTGCTTGGTGGACCCTGCATTTTACAATGTATTATGAGCTTTGTAACCCAAAGGTTGGTGTCGTTCTCCCAAATTGGCGGTCAGAGAGCCAAGGTGCAATATATCCCTATGAGTGATGCTCATACTATGAGTCAAGAGCATCAAGAGTGGGGAATAAAGGAGGAAACAGACAGAACAGGCTCCACCTTGAAAGCAGGACTCCATCTTGGGCTGGACTATGGACATTGAGCTCTATGCCAGTATCTATGGAAACAACATACCAACTGGAAAACCAGACCCACCCCCTGACCCATGGAAGAGCCCCAGGGCTCGTACCTAGACTCTCCGTCGTCTAAAAGAACACCCTAATTATCTGTGTAACCAAATAGAATCATAAATTCTATTATGCTTATTGGGGTATGACCACAGGCCTATTGATAATTGTCCACTGTTAACTACCCAGGCTTAAAACCTACGAATCACAGGTTAACTTTGATTGTATCTTTCTTTTCCTTTGTTCAGACTAGTTTCAAAGAATTTGGGGAGGTGGCTTTCAGTATATATATACACTTAAGGTATATAAGGTTTTCACAAAAACTGGTCGGGGTCCTTGACTAAGAGGAGAATCTGTCTTGGGCCTGCCGGTGTAATAAACTGCACTCCTCTATCTGCACTGTCCTTCTGAGTGAGTTGTTTCCCAGAATTCATGGCTACAACACACCAACTTGATACCAAATAGAATGTCAAAATAATATTTCTGAGATGAAAGACAGAGTTTTAGCTTGTCAGACCCAACTTTCCTAACTTTAATTTCTTTCTGTGTTCTCAGCTCTATGGGCACATTGGAATCACTTGGGGAGCCTTAAGCTTTAAAGCTGATGTCTGGTCCCATACTAGAGCAATTAAATCAGGCTATCTTAGGGAAAGTGAGCTTTAAACAACTCTCCAGATTATTTAAAAAAAAAAAAAAAAACTAAGATCACGGCATCTGGTCCCATCACTTCATGACAGATAGAAAGGGGGAAAGTGGAAGCAGTGACAGATTTTATTTTCTTCGGCCCCAAATCACTGTGGATGGTGACTGCATCCATGAAACTAAAAGACACTTGCTCCTTGGAAGGAAAACTATGACAAACCTAGACAGTGTATTAAAAAGCAGAGACATTACTTTGTCAATAAATGTCCGTATAGTCAAAGCTATGGTTTTTCCAATAGTCATGTATGGATATGAGAGTTTGATCATAAAGAAGGCTGAGAACCAAAGAACTGATGTTTTCAAACAGTGGTGCTGGAGAAGACTCTTGAGAGTCCCTTGGACTGCAAGAAGATCAAACCAGTCAATCCTAAAGGAAATCAACCCTGAATATTCATTGGAAGGACTGATGCTGAAGCTGAAGCTCCAATACTTTGCCCACCTGATGTGAAGAGCCAATTCATTGGAAAAGACCCTGATTCTGGGAAAGACTGAGGGCAAGAGGTGAAGGGGACAACAGAGGATGAGATGATTGGATGGCATCACCGACTCAATGGACATGAGTTTTAGCAAACTCTGGGAGCTAGGACAGAGGAGCCTATCGTGCTGCAGTCCATGGCGTCGCAAAGAGTTGGACATGACTTAGTGCCTAAATGACAACAACAACCAGACGATTCTAATGTGACAGGAGAATCGAGATCCTCAGGACTCCACCAGCCTGCCTTGATCAAGCAACCACACTTGGAACACCCCCACTGATGATGAACTCACTACTTTCCAGGGAAACCCATTCCATGTTGAGACAGCTCTGATTTTTCAAAGTCTTCCCTATGTTGAAGTTAAACCTGCCTTTTGGACCACCCCTCAATTTGGCCTAGCTCTGCCCACAGCACCATGGAAATCTACCTAATACATGTATCAAATTCCAGAATGATACAAAGCTGGAGATCTTCTTTGATAGCACAATTGACAGGCTGAGAGCAAATTTAATGAAATGAAATTCAACAGGCAACCTCTCTTCATTGGGCTGAAAAAGTATGACACAAAGGGGATGGGAAAGAAACATTGCTGGTAGTAGAAGTTACTTGATAGATTCTGGGGTGGGGATGGAGGGCTGGGGGGGGACTCCACCTGAGCCATCAGGGTGATGCGGCTTATGCTCTCCCAGGCTGCATTCACAGACATGAGATCTCCAGAAGGGAGACACACTTGAAGGAGAAAACTAAGGTGACCACATTTAGATAGAGTGTGAAAGAGTGATGGAGTGCAATAGAGAAAACCAGAGAAGAAAGAACCCAACGGTGAAAGATTTTTAAATGTTAAATGAAGCACTGTTAGGGGGAAAGCCGATGAAAAAGAAAATATTCAAGTAAGGACCAGGAAAGTAGCATTTGAAGATATACTCTGTGCCTGGTGCCCTACATACATCACTTCAGATAATCATCAAGACAGTCTCTGAAGTCACCTAATTAGCGGGAAGATGTTTACGGGGCCTCAAGGGATAACGCTAGGAAGAAGGGGAGGGTTCAAAGCTTTAAAAAGACAGATAACTTCAGTTATGTTGCTTTCCTTTTCTTTTTGGGTCTCCTTCAGAGAAGAAGAAGGTGATGCCATGCCTCAGTTGGTGGGGCTCAGTTCATTGGTCCACAGACTCCTCTCTTATTTATTCACTTACTCCTTTGTTTATTCACATGCATATTTTAAGTCCCCATGGCCCACCAGCATTTCTCCCCTTCTTTATAAACATCGTATACTCTTTTATCTGCAAATGTTCTTGTAAAATTTTGCATTTATTCTGTAAATTTTCTTTTCCTATATGTCACCATTTTCCACTAGAGATTGTACCTTTTTCTTGTTAATTTGCAGTAGTTTTCAGACATCAGTCCTTTGTTGGCATTAGAACTTTATTCATAGTCTGTTAACATTCTAATCTTTGTAATAACATTGCTCAGAGGTAAACAAAATCAACTTTTCTTCTTAAAGATTTCACATTTGAGCTTTTCGTTAATAAATCCCCACCTTAAGATCACAAAGAAATTCTACATTTTCTTCTAATAATTGTACAGTTTAAACTTTTACATTTAGATCTTTCAGTCATCTGGAATCTGCCTTTGTATATGATGTTTGACAAGATCAACCTTATTCTTCTCTGTGTAATGAGCCTGTTCATCCAGTAGTGTCTAATATACAATCTTTCCTTTCCCCATCGACATGTGGTACCACCTTTACAATATATTAACTTCCAATCAATACATGAATCTGTTGAACTCTCTATTCTGTTCCACTGATCAATTTGCCTGCCCTTGTACCAATATCACACTGTTTTCATTACTATGGCTTGGTAGCCTGTCTCAGTATCTGCCAGGAAATGTTATATTCCGTTTTCTTCTGCAAGCTTGGCTCATTATGAAAAAGTTCTGGAGACCTGCTGTATAACATTCTGCTTATTGGTAGCATTATTGTACTGTACCTTTGTCAGGAGCAACGATCTGATGTGTTTACTACAATTTTTAAAAAGACATTGGCTTACTATTTGTGCACTTTTATTATCCTGTATAAATTTTCAAATTAAGTTGTTTAGTCATGTCCAACACTTTGCAACCCCATGGGCTGCAGCACACCAGGCTTCCCTGTCCATCACCAACTCCTGGAGCTTGCTTAAACTCATGTCCATTGAGTCGGGGATGCCATCCAACCATCTCATCCTCTGTCTTCCCTTTCTCCTCCTGCCTTCAATCTTTCTGAGTATTAGGGTCTTTTCCAATGAGTCAGTTTTTTGCATCAGGTGGCCAAAGTATTGGAGCTTCAGCATCAGTCCTTCCAATGAATATTCAGGACTGATTTCCTTTAGGATTGACTGGTTTGATCTCTGTGCTGTCCAAGGACCCTCAAGAGTCTTCAACACCACAGTTCAAAAGCATCAATTCTTCAGCACTCAGCTTTCTTTATGAAATTTCTACTAAATTTTCAAGTAGAGGCTATCAAATTCGTCCAAAAATCCAAATGGAATTTTAATCAGGATTGAATGGAAATTATACATAATTTAGGAAAAATTGCCATCTTATAAAAGCCATTTCATCCAAGAGCATGAAATGTTTCTCCATTTATTCAGGTCATCTTCTATGTTCTTTATTTACATTTAAAAATTTTTCCCCATAGAGCATGTGCATAATCTTGGACAAATTAATTCCTAGATACAGTCTGTCTTGCAGAAGTTCCTATACACAGACTGATAGACAAATGATATCAGGGACTTACTTGGTATATTATGGACTTCCCTAAGACTCCTTGCTCTCAATGCAGGGGGCCAGGATTCAATCCCTGCTCAGGGAACTAGGGTCCCACATGCTGCAACTAAAGATCCTGCATGCCACAAAGAAGATCAAAGGTCCCATGGGCTGCGAGTAAGACCAGGTGGTGCAGTGCATGCTCAGGGGCTTCTGCCTCTCTGCAATCCCATGGACTGTGGCCCGCCAGACTCCTCTGTCCATGGATTTTCCCGGAAAGAGTACTGGAGATGCCATTCCCTTCTCTAGGGCATGTTCCTGAACCAGGGATCAAACCCAGGTCTCCTTCATTGCAGGCAGATTCTTAACCATCTGAGCCACCAGGGAAGCCCAATAAATAAATTAGGCACAGCCAATAAATAAATAAATACTTTCCAAAATGATATCAGTATAACTGAGAAGTTTCTGGTTAATATGGGATATTCTCAACACCATTCATATCCTGTGCTACTCAGAAACAGCAGTTGTGTGCAGAACAACTAACCCAGCTGCTGTGGGCCCCTCCAATCAAAACCCTTCTTCACTCTCCTGGTCTGTCCTCCATCTGCTTCAGGTCCCCAGTGTATGGTAACCAGTATCTTTCTGGAACTTGGTCTGTAACTGCAGCAACACAGACCTGAAGACCCTGTTTCTTCCCAGCTGGTTGCTCTTCACTGTCCCAGCTGAGCTGCTCAAGGAGATCATGTACTCAGGAAGTGCCCCAACGAAGCAGATTTCAGCTCAGACCAAGGAAAGACATTCTGACCCAGCTACCCTAGGAAGGAAAAGTGCTGCCCCCTTCTCTCTGCAAGTGTCCTCTCTTCAGGAGGTCCTGGTGTGACACTGAGTCCCCACATACCAGCCGAGGTCTCCCAACCTGAGTACATGGAGCTCTTGTCTGCTGGAGAGGTTGGGGAAGAAGAGAGAGAGAAGGACCTGGCATCTTTGTGGCACATCGTTGGATTCAGTAGGCAAAGGCCAGGCTCCAATGTCTCCCTGGTGCTGAGACAGCCACAGCCCCGCAGAGGGTGCACTCACATACACAGTGTGAATCTGATTTCTTACCCTGGGTTCATAAAATGAGCCAGGCAGTTTTTATCCTTCTCCATTATCTGGAACTACCAGTGTACATTAGAAAACAACTGTCTCTTGGAAGTTTCTTAGACTTTACCTGAAAAATAGTTTGAGCTTAGAGTTCCAGAGAGGGGAAGCCATTAAATTCCATTTCAGTTTATTTCATATTTATTTATGATTCTCTTTAAATTTTCTATTAAATTTGTGCTAATTGTGACATCTTCTATTTTTCAAGAATTGTATCCACTTCACCTACTTTTTAAGTTCACTCACATATAGTTATTCATAGCAGAGAAAAAGCCATAAGTATAATGGAAACATTAAAAATTAGTCATGTAAAGTTCGATGCAGTCCAAGTTAGATGCATGAAACAGGGCACTCAAAGCCGGTGCACTGGGACAACCCAGAGAGATGGGATGGGGAGGAAGGTGGGAGGGAGGTTTGGGATGGGGGACACATGTACACCTGTGGCTGATTCACGTCAATGTATGGCAAAAATCACCACAATATTGTAAAGTAATTAGCCTCCAATTAAAATAAATTAATTAATTTTAAAAATTAGTCATGTAAATGAAGAGATATTTAATTGTGACACTAATGAAATATTCAGGATGAACTTTTACAACCAGGGGCCAGGAATTGCAACACCGCAGAGGTCAGGTTTATCCTGGCTAGCTGCACTGTGATGCCATCTAGTGGCTACATTGTAGATTGCAACAATGCTAAGACCCAAGTTAGCCAAAACTTAACAGGTCACTGGCAGAAATTCTACGAATTCCCCAGTTTGCTGGTGGTCCAATGCTGCAGATTTAGGCTAACGGACTCCTGCTCACTTTGAGGTCTCTTCAGAGATTGTTTGCTGTTGCCCCCCGACCCCACCTTCACATTCTCACCACAGACCTCCCAGAAAAGATTAAAACTAAAGACCACAGCCATTGAGAACACAGGCAGGATACATCTTCAATCCTGATATATCAAGTTCATAATATTGTGAGGTGTTTCTATAATTTTTTGTTTTTTTTTTTATATTTCTGTTGTGTCTATTTATTTGGCCATTCTCCTTCTGTATCTTATTTAATTTTATTTAATTTCTTTTCCCCCAACACATTTGTTAGAGTTTATCAATCTCTATCAAGAGAATGGGAAAGACTAGAGATCTCTTGAAGAAAATTAGAGATACCAAGGGAACTTTTCATGCAAAGATGGGCATAATAAAGGACAGAAATAGTACGGACCTAAAAGAAGCAGAAGATATTAAGAAGAGGTGGCAAGAATACACAGAAGAACTATACAAAAAAGATCTTCATGACCCAGATAACCACGATGGTGTGATCACTCACGTAGAGCCAGACATCCTGGAATGTGAGGTCAAGTAGCCCTTAGGAAGCATCACTACGAACAAAGCTAACGGAGGTGATGGGATTCCAGTTGAGCTATTTCAAATCCTAAAAGATGATGCTGTGAAAGTGCTGCACTCAATATGCAGGCAAATTTAGAAAACTCGACAGTGGCCACAGGACTGGGAAAGGTCAGTTTTCATTCCAATCCCAAAGAAAAGCAATGCCAAAGAATTTTCTAGCTATAGCACAATTGCACTCATCTCACACGCTAGCGAAGTAATGTTCAAAATTCTCCAAGCCAGGCTTCAACAGTATGTGAACCATAAAATTCCAGATGTTCAAGCTGGATTTAGAAAAAGGCAGAGGAACCAGAGATCAAATTGCCAACATCCGTTGGATCATAGAAAAAGCAAGAAAGTTCCAGGAAAACATCTACTTCTGACTTTACTGACTATGCCAAAGCTTTTGACTGTGTGGATCACGACAAACTGGAAAATTTTTCAAGAGATGGGAATACCAGACCACCTAACCTGCCTCCTGAGAAATCTGTATGCAGGTCAAGAAGCAACAGTTAGAACTGGACATGGAACAACAGATTGGTTCCAAATCAGGAAAGGAGTACGTCAAGGCCGCATATTGTCATCCTGCTTATTTAACTTATATGCAGAGTACATCATGTGAAATGCTGGGCTGGAAGAAGCACAAGCTGGAATCAAGATTGCCGGGAGAAATATCAATAACCTCAGATATGCAAATGACACCACCCTTATGGCAGAAAACAAAGAACTGAAGAGCCTCTTGATGAAAGTGAAAGAGGAGAGTGAAAAAGTTGGCTTAAAGCTCAACATTCAGAAAATTAAGATCATGGCATCTGGTCCCATCACTTCATGGCAAATAGATGGGGAAACAATGGAAACATGGAGAGACTTTATTTTGGGGGGCTCCAAGATCACTGCAGATGGTGACTGCAGCCATGAAATTAAAAGACGCTTGCTCCTTGGAAGAAAAGCTATGACCAACCTAGACAGCATATTAAAAAGCAGACATTACTTTGCCAACAAAGGTCCATCTAGTCAAAGCTATGGTTTTTCTAGTAGTCATGTATAGATGTGAGAGTTGAACCATAAAGAAAGCTGAGCGCCATGAAGAATTGATGCTTTTGAACTGTGGTGTTGGAGAAGGCTCTTGAGAGTCCCTTGGACTGCAAGAAGATCAAACCAGTCAATCCTAAGGGAAATCAGTCCTGAATATTCATTGGAAGGACTGATGCCGAAGTTGAAGTTCCAATGCTTTGCCCACCTGATGCGAAGAGCTGACTCATTGGAAAAGACCCTAATGCTCAGAAAGATTGAAGGCAGGAGGAGAAGGGTATGACAGAGGATGAGATGGTTGGATGGCATCACCGACTTAATGGACATGAGCTTGAGTAAGCTCCGGGAGTTGGTGATGGACAGGAAGACCTGGTGTGCTGCAGTCCATGGGGTCACAAAGAGTCGGACATGACTGAGTGACTGAACTGAACTGATCAATCTCATTTATCTAGTCAAAGAAGCAACCTTTAGTTTTATTTCCTATCTGGGGGGCTATAAATATTTTAATTGTTTTTTAATATGCCATCAAATCCATCCTTTTAAAGTATAAAATTTGTTTAGTTCAGCTTGCTCAAATTCATGTCCATCAAGTCAGTGATGCCATCCAACCATCTCATCTTTTGTCACCCCCTTCTCCCACCTTCAATCTTTCCCAGCATTAGGGTCTTTTCCAATGAGTCAGTTCTTAGCATAAGGTGGCCAAAGTACTGGAGTTTCAGCATCAGCATCAATCCTTCCAATGAATTTTCAGGACTGATTTCCTTTAGGACAATTATTTGGTCTTTAGTATATTCAGGAGAATGTGCAAACTATTACCACTATCTAACTCAAGAATATTTTCATTACCCCCAAAAGAGTACCCATACCCATAAGCCATCATTTTCCACTTCCTTCTTTAGCCCACTGATCTGTTTTCTGTCTCCATGAATTTCCTATCATATAAAAGGAATCATAGAATAAGTAGCCTTTTATAACTGGTTTCTTTCACTTAGCATAGTGTTTTCAAGGTTCGTCCACGTTGTGGCAGATGGTGCCTCTTCCTTTTTATGATGGAATATATTCCATTGCATAGGTATACCATATTTTCTTCAACCATTCATAAGATAGATATTTGAGTTTCTACCTTTGGGGCTATTAAAAATAATACTGCTATAAACATTCATGTAGGGGCTTTCCGGGTGGTCCAGTGGTTAAGAATCTGCCTTGCTATGCAAGGAAGGAAGGTTTGATCCCTGGTCAGGGGATATTCCATGTGCCTTGGAGCAACTAAGCCCACGTGCCACAACTAGAGTGAGTGGATGCAATAAAGATTCCATGCACCACAACTATGACTTGACCCATCCAAATAAATAATTTTTTTTAATTCACATATAAGGTTTTGTGTGAACATATGTTTACAGTGGGGCTTCCCTGGTAGCTCCACTGGTAAAGAATCCTCCTGCAATGCGGGAGACCTGGATTCGATCCCTGGCTTGGGAAGATCCTCTGGAGAAGGGAAAGGCTACCCACTCCAGTATTCTGGCCTGGAGAATTCCATGGACAAAGGAACCTGGCAGACTACTGTCCACAGGGTCACAAAGAGTCAGACACAACTGAGCAACTTTCACTCACTCACTCATGTTCTCAGTTCTGAGTATATAACTTGGAGTCAAATGATTGGGTCAGATGATAAATTTGTTTAACTTTTTAAGGAACTGCCAAACTTTTCCACAGTGGCTATACCAGTCTACATTTCCATCAGCAAAATGAAGAAGGGTTTCAATTTCTCCACATCCCTAATGGGTACGAAGAAGTATCTCATTATGGTTTTGACTTGAATTTCCCTGGTGACTAATGATGTTGAGCATCTTTTCATTTGCTTATTGGCATTTGTCAATCTTCTTTGGACAACTATCTATTCAAGATTATTTGCCCATTTTTAATTGGGTTTTTTGTCTCTTTATTGTTGATTGTTGATAAGTTGATAAGTTGTTGATAAGTAAGAGTTACTTATCTATTCTGAATACTGGACCTTTTCTCCACCAACTTTGAACAATTTCTTTGGCCAAAGATTTTATCTGTAAATTCAGAAAGTAAGTAGCAGCATTGACAGCAGGCAGTAAATGAGGAAGGGCGAAGGCCAGAGTACACATATTTTCATCAACTGTTTATCCCATCAGGGCTCTGGGTTGCCTGGACTTTACCATCCCAGCACCACAGATTTGGATCTTTGCTAAGATTTCTGCAACAAATCCCTATTTTTAGTCCATGATCTTGAGGATATTATTGATCCCTCCAAACTTCATCTGTAAAATGGGAGATATTATCCTTGAAGCTCCTCTTGAGTATTATATGATATAATGTATAGAAACACTTGGGGCTTCCCGGGTGGCTCAGGGGTAAAGAATCCACCTGTCAATGCAGGAGACACGAGTTTGATCCCCGGGTTGGGAAGATCCCCTGGAGGAGGAAATGGCAACCCACTCCAGTATTCTTGCCTGGAGAACTCCATGGACAGAGGAGCCTGGCGGGCTACAGTCTGTGGGGTCACAAAGAGTCAGACACAATTGGGTGACTTAAGTTTGACATAGTAGCTCCTCCTCCCCTCATTGTAATGTTTATTCCCACATATTGCCTTCCAAAGTCTTAATTTCACATATTCCAACTGTTTAAATATAATGAATGTGTAAAAGAGATAGCTAGTGAGAAGCTGCTATGTAACACCCTGGGAGCAGCGTGGTGCTCGTGATGACCCAGAAGCGTGTGACAGGCGGCGGGGTGGGGAGGATATATGTTTACTTACAGCTGACTCAGCGTGTTATGAAGCAGGAACTGACGCAACCTTGTAGAGCTATTACACTCCAATTTTTAAAAATTAAAAAATAAGTGATCTATTACTTGCATATATAAGTTTAATAGGAAAGTACAAATCAATATATTCAAGAATGTATATGTTTAGGAGAAAAAAGTTCCCATAGAGAATTTACACAGAAATAACTATGGAACTCTTTTTTTTAATACAAGAAATTGTATCACAGATATTACATTCAATTTACATAAATTCATGCAGTTCTATTATGTAATTAAAGTATTACAAAATTAAAAATAAATAAATATAATGAAGGTTTTCTTCCCATAATGATTTTGGCCTGCTATGGGAAGAGGTCATATTGCCTAGTTAGATATATATGTTAGATAAACATAATGTATATATGTATTTCCCTATGACCAGAATTCTAGAACAACTTTATGTTCCACCAGCTTAAACCAGCCCTAAGGTAAACACTAGCTTTCTTTTCTGATCACATTTCTAAATATGGTCTCTGGCTTATCATTTATTTCCCACAGATGTTGCTGAATTGGACTTTTATCCTAAAGCTTCATTTGTTAAAAACAATATTAACATAAAAGAATCCTCACTAGAACTCTGAGGAAGATACAATACTCCATTGTTTTCTAGACACCCAGTAGCAGAAAGCATATATTTTATTAAAAAAGATTCAATAGACTATTGTTTACAAAAGTGACTCACATAAAATCAGAAGAATAGGTCAAAGAGTGGATACATGAGGAATTGAGGAATTCTTTTTTCAGCAGTGTCTGATATACCCAGGCTTCTCAAAATCAATTTCAGTCTTCACCATTCCCGGATAGCTTGACAGGGGAGTTATTCATTCAAAAAGGATGCTCAGTGAGAAATCATTAACTCAGCAGATAATACCACACAAAGGAAGGGGTAATTTTAGAAACTTAAGAGCCTCATATCTCAAAGGTAAGGCACTCCTAAGGTGATATTCTTAGTTTTGCATCATATGGTTTCTCCTTTATGCATATAAACGTTCTTATTTCCAAAAGCCATGAGTTTTCTTGAGGTAAAGTTTGTTTGCATTTAATTTTGTATACTTTTCATTTCGGTGTAATGCTGTAGTGAAAAATCTTACTCACCCTTCAAGAATGAAGGGAAGAGAATATTTAGGGAGTTTGGGACAGACATGTGCACACTTTTCATACTGTTCATAGGGTTCTCGTGGCAAGACTACTGGAATGGTTTGCCATTCCCTCCTCCACTAGACCACATTTTGTCAGAACTCTGCACTGTGACCCATCCATCTTGGGTGGTCCTACACAGCAGAGCTGGTAGCTTCAAGTCATAGAAGCCCCTTTGCCATGACAAAGCTGTGATCCATGGAAGGGTGACTACCTGAAGGACAGTCATCCATGAAGGGCAGTGACTACAGCCATGAATTTAAAAGACATTTTATCCTTTGAAGAAAAGTTATGACAAACCTAGATAGCATGTTAAAAAGCAGAGACATCACTTTGCTGACAAAGGTCCATCTAATAAAAGCTATGGTTTTTCTGGTAGTCATATACAGATGTAAAAGTTGGGCCATAAACAAGACTGCTGAAAACTTGATGTTTTCAAACTGTGGTCCTGGAGTAGACTCTTGAGAGTCCCTTAGACAGCAGGAGATCAGATCACTCAATCCTAAAGGAAATCAACCCTGAATATTCATTGGAAGGACTGATGCTGAAGCTGAAGCTCAAATACTTTGGCTATCTGATGTGAAGAGCCAACTCATTGGAAAAGAGCCTGATTCTGGGAAAGAGTGAAGGCAAGAGAAGAGGGCAGCAGAAGATGAGGTGGTTAGACAGCATCACTGATGCAATGGAGATGAACCTGAGCAAACTCTGGGAGATAGTGAAGGACAGCGAAGCCTGGCGTCCTGCCGTCCATGGGGTCGCAAAGAGTCAGACACGAGTCAGGGGCTGAATGACAACAGTGTACCACTGCTATATCTAAAACAAATAATCAACAAGGACCTAGCATACAGCTGCTGCTGCTGCTGCTAAGTCACTTCAGTCGTGTCCGACTCTGTGCGACCCCATAGACGGCAGCCCACCAGGCTCCTCTGTCCCTGGGATTCTCCAGGCAGGAACATTGGAGTGGGCTGCCATTGCCTTCTGGTATAGAGCACATGGGACTATGTCAAATGTTATGTGGCAGCTAGATAGGAGGGGGGTTTGGGGAAGAATGGACACGGGAATATCTACGGCTGAGTCCCTTTGCCATCCACCTGAAACTATCATAACCCTGTTAAACAGCTATACTCCAACATAAAACAAAAAGTTATAAAAATAAAGAAGATTTGAAAAATAAAATAATAAATCTTATTCACCCTTCAAAAGAATGTGGCTGACACTTTCTACTGTTGTTTGGAGAAAGAAGGAGAACATTAATACTCTTCTGCCCTCATGGCAGCCCCTTAAATTCTGGTTACACTTATGAAGGAAAATACCCATCAGATTCCATAATCCAACTGGAATTCCTTTTTTTGTTTGTTTGTTTTTTTTGTTTTTTTTTTCCAACTGGAATTCCTTATATTCACCAAATGAACTGACTTTAACAGGAAGAACATGTTACACATATAATGATTTGCAAGAGAGCCTTCATATTTAATCTTCATACCATTTGATTCTCATTAGACTTTTTACATAACTGATCCAAGGCTTAAAAATGACTAAAAATCCCATGACTACTCTTCCTGCTGATGGTGCCTCTGAACTGGTACAGAGTTAAAAATGTCATTTCCACAGTTGAAAATTGCCTTTACTGAAATTCAACAATTTCATGGCAATTATCCATCCATATTTACTTTTTAAATGCTTTCATTTGGATAACATTTCATTGAATATCATCGAATAAGTTTTCTTTGGGGCACAGTGATTTTCATACTGTCAACTAACAACCAGTCAGGTGTGTGTCTTGATGCTTCCCAGAATTACTCTTTTTTCATTTTCCTTAAGTCAGTACTTTCCTTCTTAGCTTCAGGAGTATTTTATACTGAAGTGACAAGCCATCTCCCAGATTTTAGAGAAAGAAATCTTGTTGTTAAATATGTGGACAAATTTAGCCACAGAAACTCAACCTCCTATTAACTCATTCACTACCAGAGAGCTCACAAACCAAGCTGTCGTCTCACCACTTCACCAAGAGTTCCTCTGACAGTCCCACATACCTATAGGTGGGATCCACTGAAGGTGTATACACAGGTGGCTCTCCTGCTTGAACAATTTATCAGAATCACCTGGAAACGTGTTAAAACAAACTGCTAGTTCACTACTGTCTGATCTGGCCCAAGAATTTGCACTTCTAGATGATGCTCATACTGCTGGTTCCATGACCATGATTTGAAAACCACTGCATAAATCCCCATACATTAACCTCCACTCTAGAGAGATACTACCTTTTCTCAACACACACCAATAAGGTTAAAAAGATTAAAACAGGTACAATCTTCAAGAACTCCTTTGCAGTCTGCACCTACTCCAGATATCCTGGATTCCATAATCACTTGCTGAAGTCACTGCTACTGATTCTGTGGCTTTCTGGATTCTAGGATCCTGAATCCTGTTCTTTTACCAAGATTTCCAGAATTTTCTAGACTCCCTCTACTTCACTACTAGACTACTGTTGCTCTTGTCTCAGTATCACAGTATTACTGCTATTTATCCTTTGAGTTGAAAAAAAAAGCCCAGTGAAGAAAAGGCTTAGCTCCTTTCTGAAGGCAGATGCAAACTGGCTCACCAGGTCATGATTTCTCCAAAGCACTTATAAGAGTTCAACATTTATTACAAATTCAGTAAGTCTCTGTACATTTTTAAGTCTTCACTGAATTTGTTACAATACTGCTTCTGTTTTACGTTTTGGTTTTTTGCACATGGGATCTTAGCTCCCCGAGTGGATATCCAACCCACAGCCTCTACATTGGAAGGTGAAGTCTTAATCTCTGGACTGCCAAAGAAGTTCCTCTGTACATTTCAACACATTTCCATACTCAGAGGGAGGGGAAATATCCTGTATTGTCCTTCATTACGGCAAACACTGTAATAGCTTGTGAACAGTTCTGAGAAGTAAAAATACATCCTCAGGAGACTACAGCTTGCAACAGACACAGCATAAGGGCAGGAGAGGTGGGAACGTGGCTGGACTCATATCCCTCATACAGTCATCTTAATTTATTCCTCTGCAGTCCAAGCCACTTACAATACACTTAAAACATAGCTTAGGCTTTGTTAGAGCCCCGGGCACAAAGCAGGTTTGCACACAGCGCTGTTTTTTCAGTCATGGAGCAAAATCATGTACTGATTCGTTGTTTAGTCGCTAAGTCGTATCCGACTCTGCCACCCCATGGACTGTAGCCTACTAGGCTCCTCTGTCCATGGGATTTCCCAGGCAAGAACACTGGAGTGGGTTCCTTCCCAGGGCATTTTACAGACTCAGGGATCTAACTCCCATCTCCTGCACTGGCAGGAGGATTCTTTATTGCTAAGCCACCAGGGAAGCCCATGTACCAACTACCTGTGTCTAATACTGTATGTGAGATAGCTCAGGGAACAGTCATGGGTAACTTTTATAAAAAACAAAACCCCTTTCTGAATGATCTTCTCACAGCTAACACAATAATTCAAGCCAATGCCAAAGCATTAATAACTAAAATTAATTTATGGTAAAGAGCAAGGATGTAAAAGCACCTTGTTAAAGGAATTCCCTGGTGGCCCGGTAGTTAAGACTCTGCCTTCCACTGCAGCGGGGCATGGTTTGATCCCTGGTTAGAGAACTAAGGTCCCACATGCTGTCAAGTGTGGCTAAATTTTTTTTAAAATAAAAGCACCTTGTTAATACAAAGTAAAACACAGTGTATCAGGTATCAGAGATCACCTGTTTCACTTGTACAGCCCCAGTCTCTTTTTAACAGAGTCAGAGAGGAAAACTCAATTGTGATAACACCCAAAATGAAGTGGCCATCCCAGCAGCTAAGGAGATGGAGAACATTCATCAGTCATGCTTGCCACTGTCTGGTTTTAACTCCCTCATTTGTACTCACCTTCTCTGAACTTCTGAGGCCTCTTCCCCGTCACATTTGGAAAAAGAAAAATCTTATCTACAGAGCAATGAAATTGACTTCCAATGGCCAAAATATATGTAACAAATATAACAGGAAGGCTTCTTGCTTCAGGGTCCCCCTTAAGGTGTTCCCTGCTGTAGGCAAGAGAAGCCACAGAAGCAAGAAATGCCTTCATTAGTTCACACAGAGCAGAGTCAGGAGCTGCCTCCGCTGCTTTCCAGGCTCCATCCCCCCCACCTTCTTCTCCTTTCATTAGGAAAAGTTCTCATTTCAACACCTAACATTGGCTGACCAGACCTCAGGGTAAATGAATGCCAACACTACATCTACACCAGCTGTCTACTTTTATATATCTTATCACTGCTTAGAGACTGAAATGTTTTCTCCCCTTACACGGATTCTAGCCATAAGCAAATCTGTGCAGGGGCTTGGTGGCTCAGTGGTAAAGAATCCGCCTGCAAGGCAGGAGAAGCAGGTTCGATCCCTGGGTCGGGAAGATCCCCTGGAGGAGAGCATGGCTACCCACTCCACTATTCTTGCCTGGAGAATCCCATGGACAGCTACAGTCCATAAGGTTGCAAAGAATCAGACAAGACTGAAGCAGTTCTATGCAAGGGCAAATTTGTAGGGAGCACCTAAGACCACTTTCTGGAAATGGAAGGAATGTGGTGGGTAGAAGGCATGAGCCAGAGGACAGAGGCGCCCCAGACACAGCCTTAGGGACTGGAGCCCTTCTTTCCCTGGCATGAGTATCCCACACAGTAGCAGCCTGAATGCAGAGAGCATTTCGTCTCCTTTCCCACCCCCTGGTCCCACCCAGCTCTGCTCCAGCTACTCAGATGCCAGGCTCCTGGGCTCATTCGGACATATGAGGGTGTTTCTGGAAGGACAGTTATGACCAACCTAGACAGCATACTAAAAAGCAGAGACATTAATGCTTCTGAACTGTGGTGCTGGAGAAGACTCTTGAGAGTCCCTTGGACAGCAAGGAGATCCAATCAGTCCGTCCTAAAGGAAATCAGTCCTGGGTGTTCACTGGAAGGACTGATGCTGAAGCTGAGACTCCAATACTTTGGCCACCTGACGCGAAGACCTGACTCATTGGAAAAGACCCTGATGCTGGGAAAGAATGAGGGCAGGAGGAGAAGGGGACGACAAAGGATGAGATGGTTAGATGGCATCACCGACTCAATGGACATGAGTTTAGGTGGACTCTGGCAGTTGGTAATGGACAGGGAGGCCTGGCGTGCTGCAGTTCATGGGGTCGCAAAGAGTCGGACACGATTGAGCAACTGAACTGAACTGAACTGGTTGTCACAAGGACTGGTAGACCTAGCATTTCCCAGACCTACTTGCTCATCTCTCCAAACTGGGCAGAGGGTATATATGGGGCAGAGCGGGGGTGTCACTCTATGTCTGTGGATCAAATGCAGCAGCTGTGCATTATAGCATTCACATCTATGAGAGGGCTAATTTTTCCCTTCCAACATTATCGAGATGTAATTGACCTATGGCACTGTATAAGTTTAAGGTGTACAGCATAAAGATCTGCCTCATGTACATCACGACATGATTACCACAATAGGTTTAGTGGTAAGATAGATACAAAATAAAAGAAAAAAATCACTTCACGTAGCTACAAAATAAAAGAAAAAACATTTTTTTCCTTGTTATGAGAACTTCTAGGGTTTACTCCAACAACTGTCATATATAATCTATAGCAGTGTTATTTATATTTATCTCATTGTACATTACATCCCTAGTATTTATTCTATAACTGAGGTTTCTTCCTTATTACCACTTTCGTCCAATTCCCTCTCCCCCAACCCACTGCCTCTGGTAAGCACAAATCTGGTCTCTTTTTCTATGAGTTTGTTTGGTTTTGAAGTATCATGGACCTGCAACACTATGTTATTTTCCATTATACAACATAGTGATTCAACATTTCTATACATTCAAAATGACCACTACAATAAATCTAGTTACCGTCACCATGTAAAGATACTACATTATTATTGACTATATTCCCCACACTGCACATTTCATACCTGTGACATTTATTCTGTAACTAGAAGTTTGTCCCTGTTAATCTCCTTCACCTATTTCTCTCATCCCCCTTGCTCCCTACCCTCCAGTAACCACCCATTTGTTCTCTGTGACTCTGTTCCTATTTTGCTCTGTTCATTCGTTTTTTGTTTTTTTTTTTTAGATCCTACATAAAGGGAAATCACACAGTATTTTTCTTTGTCTGTCTGACGTCTTTCATTAGCATAATACCCTCTGGGTCCCTCCGTGCATGCTCAGTCACGTCCGAGTCTTTGTGACCCCATGGATTGCAGCCCGCCAGGCTCCTCTGTCCATGAGATTTCCCAGGCAAGAATACTGGACTGGGTTGCCATTTCCTGCTCTAGAGGATCTTCCCAACCCAGGGATCAAACCTGTGTCTCCAGCACTGGCAGGCAGGTTCTTTACCACTGAGTCACCTCGGAAGCCCCTAGGTCCATTCATGTTATCACAAATAGCAAGAATTCATTTTTTTTATAATTGATATTCCATGGCACATATATACCACATATTCTTTTCCATTCATCTATCTATGGGCACATAAGTTTCTTCCATATCTTGGCTACTGTATACAAGGTTACAATGAACAATGAAGTATATTTATATATATTTGAATTAACTTTTGCTTTCTTTGGATAACTACTCCAAAGTGGAATTGCTGGATCATAAGGTAGCTTTATTTTTAATGTTTTGAGGAAACTCCATACTCTTTTCCATAGAAAGTTAGGCACTGAGTTATGTCTGACTCTTTATTACCCCATGGACTGTAGCCCACCAGGCTCATCCATGGAATTCTCCAGGCAAGAATACTGAAATGGGTTGCCATTTCCTTCTCCAGGGAATCTTCCCAACCCAGGGTTAGAACCCTCCTGCATGGCGGGTAGACTCTTTATTGACTGAATCATCAGGGAAGCCACTAAAAGCCACATTTCCATAGTGAGTGCACCAATTTCCATTCCCACCAACAGTGCACAAAGGTTTCCTTTTCTCCACATCCTCGTCAACAGCTTTTATTAATATTTGGGGGTTTTTCTGATGATAGCTATTCTGGAAGATATGTTGAGCATCTTTTCATGTGTCTGTTGGCGTGCTGTTTATTTAGAAAAATCTGTTCAAGAGTTCTGCCTATATTTTAATTGGGTGGTTTGGTTTTTTTAATATTGAAGTATATGAATTCTTTGTATATTTTGGATATTAATCCCTTATTGGATATATCATTTGCAAAAATTCTTCGCCCATTGAGTAGACATTGTAAGTATCTTCTCCCATTTTGTTTGTTGATAGTTTTCTTCACTGTACAGAAGGTTTTTTTTTTTTTTTTTTTTTTTTTTGATGTAGTCCCATTTGCCTGTTTTTCCTTTTGTTTCCCTTGCCTGAGGAGACATAGCCAAAAAAATACTTCTAAAACTTAATGTCAAAGACTATACTACCTATGTTTCTTTCTAGGAGTTTTATAGTTTTAGGTCTTACATTTAAGTTTTTACTCCATTTTGAGTTTATTTTTGTATATGCTGTAAGAAAGTAGCCGTTTTCCCAGCACCGTTTATTGATGAGGCTGTCTTTTCCCCAGCGTACCTCCTTGCCTCCTTTGCCGTGGATTAATCGCCCATAGAAGTGAGAGGTCGTTTCTGAGCTGGCTATCCTGCTCCACTGATCCATGCGTCTGTTTTTGTGTCACTGTTTTGAAGACTAAAACTTCAGTATAGCTTGAAATCAGACAGCATGATACCTCTTGTCCTTTTTTTTCTTAAGATTGTTTTGGCTATTCAGAGTCTTTTGTGTTTCCATACCAAATTTAGAATTATTTATTTTAGTTCCATGAAAAATGCCACTGGCAGTAATGTTTTGATCTGGATTGTGTCGAATCTGTAGATTGCCTTGGATAGTATGGTGATTTCAACAATGTTAATTCTTCCAATCCGTGAGCTTTTTATCAAGAAAACCTTCAAATATGGATAAAAGAATAGCATAATCAACTATCATGTCACTCAACCCTACATAATTCAGGGTGCATTTCTATAACATAAGAACATGTTCTTATATAAGCAGAACACCATTGGCACTCTTAATAAAATTTCTTGATATCATCTAACATCCAGTCCATATTCAATCCTGAACTGGAGAAAAATACTTTCATTTTGTATGGATACCAAGAAAACTGATTAATATTGAACAACTGATGATAGCAATATGACTATAGACACTGAACAACTGCAAAGAGAAACATAACTTAACATTTGGTTTGTCCAGCTGTATTAAAATAACTCATTAAGACAATTTATTCAACTGCTTGATATTTATCCCCAGTGACAACAGATCATAACAATTATGCACGTCATTAAATGTGCTCTGGACTACAGCTGGAATCAAATAGAACAGACACAAGTATTACAGGAATCTGTTTGAAACTTAAAAATTGTTTACTTCCAAAGAAATTGAATTGACCTAGATACACTGCGTTCAGACCCAAGAGTACAAAAAGAAATTTTGGACTTCATCAAACTCCTGACAATCTTCTCTCATTACCTTTGCAATGATACATTATACTCTTAGCTAGGAGAGAAAAATGCTGATGTGAAACTCAGCACAATTACAAAAAATGCAATTGTTCTGGGACCTCTGAGGAAGAACTCTTTTCACATGGAAATCTTGGAGCCTGGAGGACCACTTTTGCACACTGTAGCTGTTTAACAACTCCTGTTCCTCTTCCCTATGACCACTTCAGTTTGCAGGACTGCATAGGTGAGGGTTCAGAAAGCTGACCTGGGGCAGAGGGAGATTCAAGCATCGAAATCTCCTTCTTCTCCAGCAGTGAGCGTCTGCCATTAAGGCAGCCCCAGACCCTTGTTCTCACCCTTGTGTCCACTTCGTTCTTTGGACAGAGAATCTAGTGGTTCTAGATTCTCAACTAACCTCAAGGACCTCAACTAACCCCAGTGATCAACCAGAACTGTTTTAGAATCCTCCGGCAAAAGTAACCTTGCAAATGTTGACCTCAACTCATTAGTGAGGTTGTAAGCATAACAGGGCAGCTTTTGTTAAGTTCACATTATCCGCAGCCTTCTGCAAAGGGGGAAGAAGGAAAGAGAAAGCGAGAGAAGAAGGGAAGGAGAGAGGGAAGGAAGAGTTGAGCTTGGAAATGCACTCTGAAACCAAAGCTCTGGAGAGCTTGTTAAAGATTTTTAAGTCTGACAGGCCAGCTTTCCCAAGCCATGACGGCTGTAAAGGGAATATAATTATACTTAACAGAAACCACCTGCATTTTGAACTTACCCTAAATTTAAAGCTTCTGGGGGACTTAATTAAATTTAATGAAAACCATAGCTGCTAAACAAAGATGTATTATAGCTCCCACTTCGTTATTCCTGAGGAAATTAAGCAGCAATCATGAAGACATACCGCAGCTCTCACAAGGAAGCCTCTAGATAATAACGCCCAAAGTCTATAAATAACATAATGCTCTCTTCTTTTCATTAGCTAATAGCATTGTCAGATTACTCATCTGTTCCTGTAAAAAGAAAGAAAATCAGAACTGGAACAGAAGGAAAAAAAGAGGCAAGTACAGGGACGTTTTCCTGAGTGTGATATAGGGTAATATTCCTGACTTCAATCCCTTGAGCCCTCCACCACCCCCACCCTCCCTCCATTGGTATTTCTTCTTTTCTTTTTTTACCTTTTAATTATATATTGGGAATATAGCCAATTAACCTGGAGAAGGAAATGGCAACCCACTCCAGTATTCTTGCCTGGAGAATCCCATGGACAGAGGAGCCTGGCGGGCTACAGTCCACGGGGTCGCAAGAGTTGGATATGACTTAATGACTGAAGAGAGAGAGAGAGAGCCGATTAGCAATGTTGTGATAGTTTCAGTTGGATAGCAAAGGGACTCAGTCATACACATACATGTATCCATTCTCCCCCAAACACCCCTCGTATCCAGGCTGCGACATAACACTGAGCAGATTTCTTTTGTTTTTAAAAGAATTGTGTGTTAATGTCATTGCAGAATAAATACCTGGGTAGTTTAGGTCAGGATGGATGTCTGTGAATCACAACACTAGAATGTGGGACTGGTTATGTTCCCATGCTCGTCTTACTTAACCTGAACTACTTATATGTAAAAATAATCATGGTCCTTTAGAAGACCATTTGAGCAATAGGAGGGTAGACATAGAGTGAAAGTTGACACCACGCAAAAATTCTACTCTCAAACTAGTACAGGGGAAAAGAGCGGGTGATGAAGTAGCGTAAACTGCCTTCATGGAAGACAGCCAGACAGTCCAGGACAGGGTGTGTAAACACTAATGTGCATCAGAATCCCCTGGAGAGGGACTGCTGGACCCTGTCCTTAGAGTGGTACAGTAGGTCTGAAGTGGGACCAAAACCCACCTCTCTAACAAATTCCCAGGAGATGCTAATACTGCTGGTCCAGAGATCATATTTTGAAAACCACTGGTCTAGACATACTGTCTCAGAAGTTTAGAAGACAGAGGCACATTTAGGAAATGGTTTGGTGTTAGATGAATCCAATACAAAATACAGAAGATAGGGTTGAGACAACTAAGCTACCAAAGACAGAAAGTAGGCAGGAAATAAGTGAGTCCCAGAAATCTGCTCCATAAGGGTGGGCCCTTCACCATCAGATGAGGAGTAAAGTCTCACTAGGAAAGTGATCAGAGCTGAGTGGGGTCCCATAGCCACCATCCACTGGCTGGAATCAGAGCAGGACCTCAGCCCTCTAGGGAACCAGCCAATAGGTTTTATGGGAGGTCCCTCCGGGCTGATGGAATGAATGTGGGACAGAAAGCTTCAGGGAGGGGAGGCAAGGACAACTCCTACCCACAAGGAAGATCTGACTCATCTATGGGTAGACTGGAACATATGCTCCCTCTCCACACATCAGACCTCTGACAACCAGAACCCACTCCACACGCCCACACAGACAGACTCTTGCCCACAAGTGCTCCAGGACTTGACAAGCCCCCTATAACTGAGCTTGTATCTGCATCACTGAACTCTATGCTCATCTGACTACATTTAGAGCACTGTCTGCCCCAATTTAATGACTCAGAAAGCACAGAATATAAAGTGGTGTTATTAAAACATATTTAATACTCGTTTTCATTCAACTTTTAAAACAACTCCAAGAGATGTGCCAAGAAAACAGCCAAGAGAAGGGATTATCAAGAATCCCGGGTCTGGCTCTCAGACCCACCACTGTGTGAAGTCGTGACTGGCTTCCTAACTCCAAGACTAACATTGTTCCCATTAGTTCATATTCCTTCCCTTTTAAAAAGGATTTGTTTGTGGGGGTTTTTTGGGAGGTGAGCTTAATTTATTTATTTACTTATTTTATTTTTATTATTCTTTTGAAAGTTAAAAAAATATTTTTAGACAATTTTTAAAGGTTATTTTCTATTTATAGTTATTACAAACTACTGGCTGTATTACTTGTATTGTACAACGTATCCTTTTTGTAATTTGAAGGATAGTTGATTAACAATGCTATGTTCATTTCAGGTATATAGCACAGTGATTCAGTTATACACACATTTTTTTTTCAGATTCCTTTTCCTTATAGGATATTACAAAATATTGATTACTGTTTCCTATGCTATACAATAGGTTCTTGTTGGTTATCTATCTTGCTGGTTATCCATACCTATAGTGGTGTGTATATGCTAATCCCAACCTCCTAAATTATTCCTCCCCACCTACCCACCTTTCCACTTTAGGAACCACAGGTTTGTTGAAAAGGATTTGAACCAACTCTATAGAACAGGAGAAATTTAATGTCTCCTGCTTCTTAAGCAAAAACAAAAATCAACACATGATACCAGAAAACATATTTCATTATTACACTCAAGTATGTAACACTTTTTTCCTAAAGAGGTCCCTCCCCACCTTAGGAAAAACAGAGTTCCCCATTACAAGACGTAAGCAAGAAAAGGCCACATGAACACCTGCCAGGCACATCAAAAAAGGAATTCAAGTTTCTGGTGGGAGGGATGTTGACTGATGCTATTCATTCTATTGACTCTAACTTCTCTTAATCTCTCTATTAAGCTACTTTTTAAAAGCAGACTCAATATCCCTATGACCATTTCCATAATTTTTATGTGTAAATGTTTCTGTGGGCACTGCAATTTCAAAAGACAACGAAAACCCAGTATTTCCATTGCAACAGTTAACACAAATGATAATGTGTTTTTGCATGCTTGCATTTATTATTGACAAACTGAAGTACACGGTAAGATATTTTTTACCAGAATCCATGGGCTTGGAATCCCAAAATTAGAACAATACTCATACCTCACAATCTCGAGTGTGCCCAATGGTACTTTTTTTTGGGGTGGTACCTTTTTTTTTTTTTTCACTATCTGAAAGTGTTTTTCTTTAACCTTCTTTGACGCCAGTTTCTCCTTTTCTTTCTATTGCTCACACTGTAAACTTTGAATATAAATGTCCTTAGGCATCAACTCTGTGATGTTTATTGTAAAACCTGGCAAATTTTTAATGGAATCATTATAAATTCTGCTTGTTAAACTCAAGTAAAAGTAGAGGTACATCAATATTTTAAGTGGAAAACCCATCAAGGCAACCTGCCACATAGACTTAGGAGATTACTGATGTGAGCTGGGTTAGACTCCTGGCGCCACTACATCCTAACTCTGCAACTCGGGGAGTTTATTCTTTGGAAAAAATGACGAAAATTGCACATAACTCACAGGAATAGAATGCAATCATGTATGTGGGGCGCCAGCATAATGGATAAGGTGGCAGCATTTTACAGTGATTTACAAAGATTGACTGTATCCAAATCTCAGATCTGCCACTTAGCTGTATGCTATGAGTGAGTTATTGAACCCCCCCAAACCTGTCTCCTTGTCTTTAAAATAGAGATGATGGCATCATCTACCTTACAGGCTTGTCATGATGATTAGCTGGGGTAATACTTGTAAAACCCCTGGCACGGGGGCCTGCAGGGGGTGGGCAACTCAAGGATTCTAGTTCCCTTTTCCAGCATCCTCTTCCCAAGCTGTCTCCAACTCTCCCTTCTCACCTCTACCTAACTTGCCCTCTGACTTTGCCCAGGAGGAAAAAAATACTCATAAGGAAGAGACAGAGTTTCTTTCGGAGAGAGAATTATCTTTGTTTAGGCATATATATTGAAATCCTCCCTAGCTGCGAAAAGAGTTCCAGTGGTCTGGTTGAGAAATAGAGCTAAACTGTTAAGTATAATAAAGCATGAGGAGTAAGGGGATTGGAGACTGGGAGGTGAGGAGAGCAGATGTGAGAGCAGTCAGCCTGTTTGTAACTTTTCAACATAGGAGTGGCCAAGGCACTGCTTGAGCATCTAGTAATATATTACACAAGTGGCCCACAGGGCTAAGCTGTGAGGTAAACCCTCTGTATTCATCCTAAAGTTTCAATCCTGCTTTAGTACACATAATTACTCTGTGTAAATGGTTTGGGGTAAAATATGAACAAAAATGAATGCTGTTCCACACTGAGATTCAATGCAATGATAAAAGAAGGGAATAGACAAATAAGGAGACCTGAAAGACTGCTAAATTCAGTGGAGCCAGAAAATTATCAAAAAGTGATTCGGAAAACTACTAACCACTGCCCCCCTTCCCAAGAATACCTGGACATGTTGGTGGGGATATTGGATTTCTCACTGTAAGCAGGATGGAGACTGTTTGAATTAAATATTAAATGAAAGATGACCAATGGGGCTGGAAAACCTGGACTCCCGTCACCTTCATTCCATCAAGACTGCTGACATCTTGATTATGCCAATTCTTTTTTTTTCATCACTGGTTTTCATTGGACATCTATATACAGGATTATTCCTACTTGGGAACTTTAATGCTTATGGACTCCTAAAATCTTGAAACCAGAAGACCTGATGATAAACTAGGTCAAGCTCTTAACAGGGAGAGAGAGCTTGCCTGGTTCTCACCCAAGTTACCAGCAGCAAATGGACTTGTGTTTTCAGCCAAGGGCAACTGTTCCCTTTCTTATCATTAGGCTGGCTGTTTCAAGTCAAAAAGGGAATAAAATTCAGCCTAAGTATGTAAGGGGGCTCACAAAACTAGGGAGCTATTACTAGTTACCTGCACTTGTTCTTGAGTTGAGATGTGAGTTAATCCCTTTTATCAACAGATAATCTCTTTATTTCAACTTCACCAACCAATAATGTCAGTGCATTGTTATGAGATAACCTTCTAATGTTCACCTTAGAATAAAATATCATAATGAAACTCACCCTTTGACATATAAAAGTGAAACCGAGTATGAAAATAGGCCCTTGTGATTATCAGAATTTCTTAAGTTTTTTACAGAGAACAGACTTGTGACAAGGCCGAAGGGGCCTGGGGGGTGGACTGGAAATCTGGGATTGGCAGATGCAAACCATTACACAGAGAACAGGTGAACAACAAGGGCCTACTGTATAGCAAGGGAACTATAGTCAATATCCCATGATAAACCATAATGAAAAATAATGTACATAATATGACTGAATCCTTTTCCTGTACAGAAGAAATTAATACAACATTGTAAATCAACTATAAGTTGTTCAATAAAATAAATCTTAAAAAACAAACTCCTGAAGTTTTCATTTCAATAAAATAAATTAGAAAAATAAGTTCGATAAAATAATTAAAAAAAACAAACTCCTGAAGTTTTCATTTGCTTTCCTATGTGTTGAACTGATTTACAGGTGAGTTAAAGTGAACACAATTTAGAAAATTCAATGACTGTACAAAGAATATGAAACTTACAGCATTTTTTTCTTGTAATCTAATTATTGAATAAGCAATTAAGCTAATTTTTACTGAATTTATGAAATGAAAATCAACATTTTAATTAACTTAATTTGAAGATTTGTAACCTATGATTTTTTTTAAATATCGGAGTGATAAAGTCATAGTTCTGCAGCAATTCAGTATGTTTACAATAGGAATAATTTCACTTTTAAGATATACAAAGAAGATAAAGATGAACTAATGTATAGAAATTTTAATAGACCATGTCTTAGGCCTCTAAGTATTGTTCTTTTATAATAGTTATGGTTATAAGCGTAATTAACTCAAAGAGAATTTGATTTTTGTCAACTACAAGATTTTATCAGAAAAATACAAAGAAAAATTCGTTTGGATATTGGAGGAGGGGTGGAGGTCCAGAAGAGACATGTCCCTAAGATGTTGTCAAAAGGTACTTAGGGGATGGAACTTTAATACCTGAAAGAGGTATAATGTTAAGTCAGAAGCACATTTTTCAACTCTGCAAGGAAAATCAGAAATAAAAAATGTCAAAGACTGACCTCTCTGGTCCAAGTAATTATGCAATATCTAGCCTTCTCCTATTAAACTTTTGGCTAGAGAATTTCTTATAATTCTAAAGTTACAGAGCTAAAGTACTGCTAGCTTTATAGAAACAGTGCTTCTCAGAGTCCCATTCTCCTTCATTGTGGAGTATCTTTTAAGACAAATCATATCACCTTAAAAGACAAAGATGGAAAGATATGTTTAGAGATACTGCTTAGAATACATAGTAGAACAAACACAAACTAGGAGCTGGTGACTTTGCTCCTTGGTCTGACTCTTACATCTCTCCCAGAATGACCTGGGACAACTCATTAACTTCTGGGAGTTTCATGGCCATATGCCAAAGGTTTTTTGTTTTTGTTTTTTTTTTTCAATTGTCAACTCTGAAGAATAGACTGACAATTTACATTTGGAGAAATACATATTCCTTAACTCATGGGAAAATGTTCATTCTCTAATTTAAAAAATGCAATTTAAATCAAATCTGAGAAACCACCAAACACCTACTAAAGAGTAAGAATTCCTTTTTATAAGTATTTGTGCTGTGCTGTGGGAGAAGGCAATGGAACCCCACTCCAGTCCTCTTGCCTGGGAACTGCCATGGAAGGAGGAGCCTGGTGGGCTGCAGTCCATGGGGTCTCGAAGAGTCGGACACGACTGAGCGGCTTCACTTTCACGCATTGGAGAAGGAAATGGCAACCCACTCCAGCGTCCTTGCCTGGAGAATCCCAGGGACGGAGGACCCTGGCGGGCTGCCGTCTATGGGGCCGCAGAGTCGGACACGATGACACGACTGGAGCGACTCAGCAGCAGCAGCTGTGCTATGCTAAGTCGCTTCAGCCGTGTCCGACTCTTTGGGACCCTGTGGACCATAGCCCACCAGGCTCCTCTGTCCATGGGATTCTCCAGGCAAGAAGACTGGAGTGGTTGCCATGCCCTCCTCCAGGGGATCTTCCCAACCCAGGGATCAAACCCAAGACTCCCGAGGCTCCTGCAGGTGGGTTCTTGATCGCTGGGTCAGGTCTTAGTTGCAGCACGCTGATCTTTGCTCTTCGTTGTGGCATGCTGCATCTTCAGTTGTGACAAGTGGGATCTAGTTCCCAGGTCGAACTCTGGGCTCCCTGCATTGGGAGCTCGGAGTCTTAGCCACTGGACCACCAGGGAAGTCCCAAGAAATCCTTTTAATGATAATAATCCTTAAGAAGTAATGATAAAATTGGATTCACTCATGCACACACTAGGAGTTCAATAAATACTCATTAATTGACTATCCATTGGTGGTCTTGAAAATTGTCACTTGGGAATCAACATGGTTACATGTAGCAAAAACCATATTCTGGAGTAGCTCACACATTATGCTGAAAGATGAAGGATGAGAGGAAATGATTTGTTCCAATCTGTCCTAACTCAATCCACAGGCTAATAAAACTGAGTACTCTTAACTTTGCCAACAAAGGTCCATATAGTCAAAGCTATGGTTTTTCCAGTAATCATGTACAGATATGAGAGCTGAACCATAAAGAAGGCTGAGCGCCCAAGAACTGATGCTTTTGACTTGTGGTGCTGGAGAAGACTCCTGAGAGTCCCCTAGACAGCAAGGAGATCAAACCAGTCAATCCTAAAGGAAATCAACGCTGAATATTCATTGGAAGGACTGATGCTGAATCTGAAGCTCCAATTCTTTGGCCACCTGATGCAAAGAGCCAATTCACTGGAAAAAGACCCCGATGCTGGGGAAGACTGAAGGCAGGAGGAGAAGGGGGTGACAGAGGATGGGATGGTTGGATGGTATCACCAACTCAACGGACATGAGTTTGAGCAAACTCCAGGAGATGGTGAAGGACAGGGAAGCCTGGCATCCTGTAGTCCATGGGGTCACAGAGAGTCGGACACAACTTAGCAAATGAACAACAGCTCTTAAGCAGGCAGAGAAAAAAGACAGGTCAATTTGTATAAGAGACAGTGGGCCAGAAGGCAGCCACAACCTCAGGTCACATCTCAGGTCAACACAAGGTACCCTGACAACGAGTTCATCACCCAGTCCATCACAGTCACACCCCTGGACCGCTAAGACAGCCTGTGCTCACTCGAACCGGAGCAGCAGACCCCCTTCCCGCAGGTCTCCCAGCATCCCTGAACGAGCAGCGCTGCCGCCTGCCTCAGAGAGCACACGCACAGCTTCCATCACCGCCTGGGGTCGGGGTGGAGGGGGTGCTTGCCTTTTATTTTTTATTTTTTTAACTTTTTATTTTGCTTTTTTGTTTGTGTCCCCATCCTCATTACTGCCGCTTCCAGTTTTGTTTTGCTTTCTTTTCTTTCAGCCCTCTGCCAAACTCACCTCGGCGGTCCCAGCGGCCCTGCCTCCAGGATCTTGTCCTGCCCTCACCTTTGTGCCCAGACCAGGATGTGGGAGACTCTCCACTGCCTGCCCCAGGACCAGGCCTTCGGGCAGTTGGGGACATTCTGGTCTTTAATCAACAGAAAGCCCCTGGCAGGGCCAAAGCGTGGAGCCGTGGGGCCTACCTGAACTTCTGGCTGGGGCGCCCACGGCAGCCTGCCTCTGCGTTGCTGCTCCTGCCAGAGGCTGCCTTCTGGTGGCCCCCGGTGGACAGCGCCCTGTGCCGCCTTCCTTGCCCTGTCGTGAGGGTCGGAGCGGCCTGGGGCCGTCTAGCTCCCTTCCCGCTCGCGGTCAGAAAAGCAGTCAAGTCCGTGGCCTGGGTGGCGAGGAGGCGCGGCCGCCTGGAAGCCGCGCTCAGGATTGGGTTTCGGGCTCCCCCTAGTGGACGGGGCTTACGTTGCCCCGTGGGCAGCCAGGAGCTGGCGCAGAGCCTCCGGGCCCTGTCTTCGCCCCTCGCCCGCTCTCCTGACCCCGTGGATGAGGCGGCAGGGACTTTCGGGAGCTAGCTTTCCCACCCACTAGCCCCGAGCCGTCCCAGGGCTTCCTTCCAGCCGGTCTTACCTCCTACTGGGCCCCGTCTGAGAATGGGGGCCGCGATCTCTCCCTTCGCTCTGCCTGGGGCCCAGGGGCACCATCCTCGGCTATTACACATCTTGCACCCAGAGAGTATTGAGTATTGGGCCCGGTGGACTTGGGTTGAAGAGAGGGTAAGGGTGGGGGCCTGGTACGTACCGAGGTAGGGGCCTCTGAGAAGGGAGGCCCGAGGCCATCTCACTCCTTCGCCCTCTCTGGGCCCCACATTCTTCAGCCTTAAGGTGAACGTGTCAGTGCTATGGGCCCTCACGAGCGTGCCTCAGACTCCGTGTGTGTGTGTGTCTTGTGGGCAGGCATCCCTGTACATCTGGGATGTAGATGTACGTGGTGTGTGTGCACGCGCATGCGTGTCGGGTGTGGTGTGTGTGTGTGTGTGTGTGTGTGTGTGTGTGTGTGTGTGAAGGCAAGCGAGTCCTGGCCGGGTGTGTGTGTGTGTGTGTGTGTGTGTGTGTGTGTGTGTGTGTGTGTGTGAAGGCAAGCGAGTCCTGGCCGGGTGTGTGTGTGTGTGTGTGAAGGCAAGCGAGTCCTGGCCGGGTGTGTGTGTGTGTGTGTGTGTGTGTGTGTGTGTGTGAAGGCAAGCGAGTCCTGGCCTCCAGTATGCATGGTTCGTGTAGGCTTGGGCTGCGTGCTGGGGACCGGGGCCGGGAGAAGTGTGGCCTAGCAGGGGAGCCACCCTTGAGGTCCACTTGTTGCCCTGTCCCCACTTTCCCCGCAACATCTCTGTTTGGAATTTGGTTTTTGTGGTTTTGATCTCCCCACCTCACTTCCTGTAGATAGTTCACAGAGAGACATTCTGGGGTGGGAGGTGATTTGGGTGGGTGTGGTTCTTCTTCCCTTTTTGTGTGTGCCTGTCCTTAATCTAACAATTCTCCTTCCTCCCCACTGGCCTGGCCCCCTTCCTTGTATTTGTACACTCCTCCCTCTAATCACCCAATCTAAGGTGAAATAACCTTACTGTCCAGATGTCTTCCCTTGGGACATGGGCCAAAGTGTGGGCTTGCTTGCCAATGAATCCCAACTTCAGCTGATTATTCAAAAAGGCAAAAGATTCAAATCATTGAAACGCATAGTCCTACCTACCTTCTTATGATACATTCTGTAAACAGGACTGTGTATTCTGATGATGGACCCATTCTCAATCAGATGCAGGGGCCTACTCCTCCTGGGCCTGCATCTGCACACAGCAGTATTCACTTCTTGCCTAATTTACTCCCACAAGACAACTATTTGAATCTAAGTCACATTGCTTCAATTGCTTTCTCTTGGTTGGTGATACAAGATTTAATCACATTAGGAACCAAGGGACTGATGCAGTCAGCAGGTATTGACTTGCCTAAGGCTGTCACTTTTGTTTTTTATGATAGAACTTGCTATTCATAAACATGCTGAGGTGTTTTCTCTCCTTTCCTTTCCTCTCAAAGTGGGATAAGCACAAATGAAACTTTGTTGCCGTAAAGTACTATCACAAAGCTTCTCTTACCTCTTAACCAAATAATCCCACTCCTAAAAGCTTTGTCTAAAAAAACAGTTCAGAAGTAAAATATCTAAAAATAGCAGTGTTTAAATAGAGGGTATTTTGAGGAAGAGGGTATTTCATGAATGTTGATGAAAATGGAAAGGAAGATCAAGGTGAAAATGGAGTTTCGTTGTTACTCGGGCTCAGCCGTGTCCAACTCTGTGACCCCATGGACTGTAGCACGCCAGGCTTTCCTTGTCCATCACCAACTCCCAGAGCTTGCTCAAACTCATGTCCATGAAGGTGATGCCATCCAACCATCTCATCCTCTGTCACCCCCTTCTCCTCCCGCCTTCAATCTTTCCCAGCATCAGGGTCTTTTCCAAAGAGTCAGCTCTTCACATCAAGTGGCCAAAGTATTGGGGCTTCAGCTTCAGCATCAGTTCTTCGTTCCAATGAATATTCAGGGTTGATTTCCTTGATTGGTTTGATCTGCTTGCTGTCCAGGGGACTCTCAAGAGTCTTCTGCAACACTACTGTTCATAAGCATCAGTTCTTTGGTGCTCAGAAAAGAGTTGCTGGTTAAGAAAACTGAGAAGATGTCAGTGCCACTCACTGACATAAGGAATGCAACATGTGGCTGGTAGGGGCACAGCCACTG
This sequence comes from Dama dama, assembly GCF_033118175.1. Classification (NCBI taxonomy): domain Eukaryota; kingdom Metazoa; phylum Chordata; class Mammalia; order Artiodactyla; family Cervidae; genus Dama; species Dama dama. The sequence goes on from NC_083689.1 coordinate 36,951,900, forward strand.
CATGTGCTGTGTGGCTTCACCTGCCTGGGCATGAGGGTGGGAGAAGGCCTTTCATAATTCATATGAATTCATACTTTCATAAATGTTTAAAGCAAATAAGTGACTGTTCAAAATTTTTTTTTCCAAACTGGCACACTCAGCACCCACGCCTTCAGGCCATATACACTCCCTCTCCTCCTCTCCAGTTTTTCCACAGAGTTTTACATTTTTTAGAAAGTTGATTTCAAAAGAGAATATGCGACAGAGACCATATGTGGCCTACAAAGCCTAGAATACTACAGTCTAGGTCTTTACAGAAAATGCTTGCTGACAGCTGATTTAACCAATCATTGTTTTTACTGTCATGCTTCTAACTTCAAAAGAGATTAAGGAATAGGACCTGTTCAATCTCCCGTCACATAAAACTCACTTGAAGTGATCCTGTTGAGACATAATTTTATGTCTTCTTCCATGCTGCCCTCAAAAACTTCCCCAGGCCAATGCTCCCCCAACTCACAATGCTTTCTACTTCTCTATTTTCTGATTTTTATCAGCTGTGGACTCAAAATTATGCAACCAAACTCTCTCAAACATAGCTTCTGGATGAAGCTATCAATAGCTCTTCCATGAGTAAATTGTGAATTTTAGTGCAAGATTTTACCTCCTCAGGTATCTTTTTATCTTTTAAGCTATAATAATTCTGATAGCTAGATGTCATGGCTCGGAGGGTAAAGAATCCACCCACAATGTGGGAGACCTGGGTTTGATCCCTGGGTTGGGAAGATCCCCTGGAGGAGGGCATGACAACCTACTTCAGTATTCTTGCCTGGAGAATTTCCATGGACAGCGAAGCCTGGTGGGCTATAGTCCATGGGGTCACAAAGAGTCAGACATGACTGAGCGACTAAGCACAGCATAGCACAGGAAACTTCAGCCAATATACTGCAGGCACATGCAATATAAATTTAGATTTTGCCAACGCTCACAATTCTTCTATTTTGCCTATTTATGGGTTTTTTTTAATGGCTTCTTGTCTTTCCTCCCCCCTCTTAAATAGCTTAGTCCACATTGTCCTAAAAGCTGCTCTTCAGAAAATCACTTTCTGTAACTTTCAGCTTTTGGGGTCTCTCAACTTCAGAATTTCTCCATGGGATTATCATTTAGTTTTCCTGCAATATTTTTTTACTTACAAAGGATAACTTTAATGTTGGGGTAGTAGTATTATTAAATTGGTTATTATACAAATCTGTTTCTCTCCAATATAAAATTCAGCTTTCTCAGATTATTTGCTTTAAAACAAACACAGAGAGGTCTGGGAAGAGTTAAGAGATGGTTCTACTACTGCGCATTAAGAATAGCTTGGCACAGGGAATACATTGGGGAGGCTTAAGGATACAGAGGTGTTTGCAGGCGATGCGGTGAGAAAGTGATTTAGGAGAACTAAAGTGCCTTTGAGGTAGGCTTCTGAGATTTGGTTCCCTATACTCTAAATTTCCTCTGATTCACTCTCAGGCCTTGTAGTTTGGTTGGGGTTGAGCCTATCGTTTAGAAAAGACACCACGTCAGGCCTGAGATTGCTATCCTTAGAAAGATTTGCCTGCAAGTTTGGCCCCTGGCTGAGATCTGGGAATGTAGATTTTGAGGAGGTTCCCAAACTGTACAAACAATGCAGTTGATGCTAAATACCTGCTTTCCTTTTAGGAGTCTGGAATGCTACTGTGAAGTCTGGCACAAGATGCCTGTGTGACCAGCATCCTGATGAAAACCTTAGACACTGAGTCTTGGTAGGCATTTCAAGTCATCACAATCTGATACTGGGAAAATGAAGCATGTCCTGGATGACTGCATAGGGGAAGAACCCTTGAACAGCGGGGAAGAAGACATAAAATTATGTCTAACAGGATCACTTGAATGCTTGTACCTGATTTCCTCTGGACTTCATTCACATGGCCTTTCTGATTTTGCTTTGTTTATTCTGATGTAATAAATCATGGTGATAAGTATAAAATTACATGCTGAGTTCTGCAGGTCCTGCCAGCAAATCACCAAATCTGAAGGAAATCTTGGGGTTCCCCAACACACCATCCTTAGCTTACATGCATGGGCCCTGATAGATGCAGGCCAATTAGCATACCCATTGTTTCTAGCTACTGTGACGAGTTAAGGGATTGGCTTATAACCCAGTCACAGCTAGTGTGACCAGATGAGACCTTCGCTGGGGCTTCTGGGAGAACCCAGTGGTCTCTCTTCTGCTGGTTGATTAGAAATGGGACTATGAGGCTGCACCTCTTGGCTAACGTCTTGTGACCATGAGGAAAATAACCTGGAGCTGCTGGGGTGACACCACATGGAGCTTGTGGATAAAGCAGGCAGAGAGATGGCAAGGAATTGGGCCTGGCTTCCCTGGTGGCTCAGTGGTAAAGAACCCGCCTGCAATGCAGGAGCCTCAGGAGACATGTGTTTAGCCAGGAAATTCCCCTGGGGAAAGCTACGGAAACCCACTGTGGTATTCTTGCCTGGAGAATCCCATGGACAGAGGAGCCTGGCAGGGTACAGTCCATAAGGTCACAAAGAGTCGGACACCACTGAAGAGACTTGGCAGGCATGCGTGACACTGACTCAGTAATTTCCCTGCAAAGTCAGTCCTACCCGTCTAGATTTTTTTCAATTTGATGAAAGGGGTTCATGCCAATTTGAATTGGCTTTATTACTTGCCACTGAAAGAATTCCAACTGATGCAAACTTGAACCATGCTAAAGGGTCTGACAGTCAAGATAACCGAGTAGGAATCATCACAGGTTTCTAAGCTGGGGAGTGTTAACCTGGGAAGTTCAGATGTGTTAACCTCCAGGGGCTGCAGGAAAGTGGGGGGTATGAGGGTGGTGGTGAAAGACTAGAGACCAGTTGGAAAGCCACTAAAATGAACTATCAAGTATGAGGTACTATAGTGCCAGTACTTGGGTAGCAGTGATATGGAGAAAAATCCTTAAATATTCAGGAGGTAGAAGTGATAAGAGTTGGTAAGATTGAATGTGGGGTGTGAGGAAGAGAAAAGTCAAGGTTCACTCTGATTTTAACTCAGCAAAAGGTGATGTTCTTAACTAAAACAAAATAAGAAAAGACAGACTTAGGAGTGGAGAGGAAGATCACATGTTTATTTTGGGCACGTGTTTGCAGAAACTATACTTGACCCTTGAACAATGGGGATAAGGGAGTTAAGAGGACTAACCCTCCATGCATTCAAAACTTCATATAGAACTTTATACTCAGGTCTCAGCTCTCTGTATCTGTGGTTCAACCAACCTCAGATGGTGTAGTACTGCAATATGCATTTACTGGAAGAAAAAAAAAAAGACAAGTATAGGTGGAGCCATGCAGTTCAAACCCAAATTGTTCAAAAGTCAAATGTAAATGAAAATAGTCTAGAAGTCATTTGGCACTGTGGGTAGAACTATAGAATTATGAAGAGAACATAGTTGAAAATAATAGAGTTATGAATACTCAGGTGATAATCAGAGACACAACAGTAAGTGAAATCATCTAGGAAGAAAATGTCTATCAAAAAGTGAAGACGGCTGAAACCACATCAAAAGTTCTGAAAAGACAGGTAGACAGAGGAAGTTACCAAAGAGACAAGTAGAAGTCAGAGAGATGTAGATGGAGGAATTTACCAAAGAGGCAAGTAGAAGTCAGAAAGAGTAATCCATAGGTTCATTTAAGATGATAATATATTTCTCATTGGTGAATAAAAGGAGAATAAAGAATTAAGAAGGATGGTATATTCAATATTAAATATTACAAAAAGGGTAAGGAGCATGAGGATTAATGAGAAGCTACTAAATATGGATACCAGTAACTCTGATCATTAAGATCAACAGAGATGGGTTAGTGAGATAATTAAAAGATCACTTTCTTAGTATGTTTTAAGCATCTAAGGTATACATTCATCAGTATATATTCATTATATATGATGAATATATATATTCATACTTCCATTCATCAGTGTGCTGTGGCATTTGATTAACTTTACTGTGCCATTTCTATTTGAAAGGACACTAAGCTGTTACAAGCTCAAGCATAAAAGACAAACATTAAAAGACTGCCATTTGTTGTTTTTTTTAAATTCAACTAACAAACAATGAATCACTCTAAATTAAACTTATATGATGCAGCAAAAGCAGTTCTTAGAGGGATATTCATGGCAATAAATGCCTATCTTAATAAAAAAGAAGTCTCAAGTAACTTCATTTCACACCTCAAGGAACTAGAAAAAGAAGAACAAATGAAGCCCAAATTCAGTAGAAGAAAGAAAAAAAAAAATAGAGCATAGATAAAGGAAACAGAGGCTAAAAAAATAAAACTATAGAAAAGGTGAATGAAACTAATAGCTGATTCTTTGAAAAGACAAACTAAATTAACAAACCTTTACCTAGACTCACCTCCCAAAAAAAGAGACAGAGAAAACACAAATAAAATCAGAAATGAAATAGGGAATGTTACAACTGATAATCACAGAAATAAAAAAGGATCACAAGAGACTACTATGAACAACACCAACAACTGGATAATCTAGAATAAATAAATAAATTCCTAGAAATGTACAAAGCCCCAAGACTGAATAATGAAGAAATAGAAAATCTGAACAGACCAATTATTAGTAAGGAGGTTGAATTAATATTCAAAAACCTCCCAACAAAAAATGTCCAGGACCAGACAGCTTCACAGTGAATTCTACCAAACACTCCATGGAGAATTTATATCAATCCTTCTAAAACTCCTCCAAAATTAGAAGAGGAAGAAACTCTTCCAAACTCATTTTACAAAGCCAGCATAACCCTGATACTAAACCAGACAAGAATGACACTAGAAAATTACAGATCTATATCACTGATAAACATAGATACAAAAATCCTCAACAAAATATTAGCAAACCAAACTCAATAATACATTAAAAGGATTACATGCCACGACTGAGTGGGATTTATCCCAGGCATTCAAGGATGGTTCAACATCTACAAATTAGTCTATGTGACACACCATACATCAACAAAATGTACAGATAAAAACTGGATGATCGGGGATCGGGATGGGGAATACATGTAAATCCATGGCTGATTCATATCAATGTATGACAAAACCCACTGAAATGTTGTGAAGTGATTGGCCTCCAACTAATAAAAAAAAAAAAAAGAAAAAAAAGCCAAAAAAAAGAAAAAAAACTGGATGATCATCTCAATAGATGCAGAAAAGCATCTGACAAAATTCAACATCCATGTATGATAATAACTCTCAACAAAGTGGATATAGAAGGATCATACCTCAATGTAATAAAGGCCATATATGACAAGTACAGAGCTAACATCATATGCAATGGTAGAAAGCTGAAAGCTTTTCCTATAAGACTAGGAATAAGACAAGGATGCCCACTCTTTCCACTATTAATCAGCACAGTGTTAAAATTACTAACCAAAGTAATTAGGCAAGAAAATAAGTAAAAGTCATCCAAATTATAAAGGAAGATATAAAACTGTCACTATTTGCAGAGGCTGTTATTGTTGTCCAGTTGCTAGGTCATGTCTGACTCTTTGCAACCCCATGGATGGTAGCACGCCTGGCTCCTCTGTCCTCCACTATCTCCCAGAGTTGGGCTCAAATTTATGCCCACTGAATCAGGGATGCTAGCTAACCACCTCATCCTCTGCTGCTCCCTTCTCCTTTTGCCTTCAATGCCAAGGACATGATATTATATTTGGAAAACCCTGAAGACTCTATACAAAAACATTAGAACTAATAAATGAATTCAGCAAGATAACAGGATACAAGATTAATATACAGAAATCTGTGCATTTCTTCACAGTAACAATGAAATATCAGAAAGAGAAAGTAAAAAAAAAAAATCTCATTTAAAAATCACATTAAACAAAAAAATCTATGAATAAACCTAACCAGGGTGGTGGAAAGAACTATACAATGGGAACTTAAAAAACACTGATAAAAGAAACTGAAGATGATACAAAAAATGGCAAGATAATCCATGCTCTTGGAGTGGAAGAATTAATATTGTTAAAATGAATACACAATGCAAAGCAATCTGCAGATTCAATGTGATCCCTTGCAAATTGTCCATGACATTTTTTTTAACAGAGTTAGAACATATAATGCAAAAATATACATAGAATCACAATAAAAAGACCCAGAATTGCCAAAGCAACCCTGAGGAAAAAGAACAATGCTTGAGGAATAACCCTCCCAGACTTCAGATCATACTACAAAGCCACAGTAATCAAAATGGCATGGGATTAGCACAAAAACAGATACACAGATCAATGGAACAGAACAGACAGCCCAGAAATAAACCCACACACCTATGGTCAATTAATCTTCAACAAAAGAGGCAAGAATATACAATGGAGAAAAGATAGTCTCCTCAGTAAGTGGTGTTACAAAAGCTAGACAGATGCATGTAAATCAATGAAGTTAGAGACTCCCTCATACCATACACAAAAATCAACTCAAAATAGCTTAATGGTTTAAATATAAGACAAAAAACCACAGAACTCCTAGAAGAGAAGACAGGCAAACATTCTCAGACATAAGTCACAATGATATTTTCCTAGCTCAAACTCCCAGGGCAATAGAAATAAAAGCAAAAATAAACAAGTGGAACCTAATCAAATTTATAAGACTATGCACAGCAAAGGAAACCATAAACAAAACAAGAAGACAACCTATGGACTGGGAGAAAATATTTGCAAACAATGCAAACAACAAGGTTTAATTTCCAAAATATATAAATAGCTCATATAACTCAATATCAAAAAAACAAAAACAAACAATCCAATCAAAAAATGGAGAGAAGACCTAAATAGACATCTCTCCAGAGAAGAAATATAAACGGTCAATAAGCACATGAAACGATATTCAACATCACTAATTTCTAAAGAAATTAAAATCAAAATGACAATGAAGTATCACTTCACACCAGTCTGCATGGCCAACATTAAAAAGTCTACAAATAATAAATGCTGGAGAGGGTGTGGAGAAAAGAGAACTCTCATAAACTACTGGAAGGTAAATTGGTGCAGCCACTATGGAAAATAGTATGGAAGTTCCTTTAAAAACTAAAAATAGAGTTGCCATATGATTGAGCAATACCATTCCTGGGGATATATATGGGAAAGATGAAAACTTTAATTGGAAAAGATACATATACCCCCAACATTCATAGCAGCACTATTTACAATAGCCAAGACAGGGCAGCGACCTAAATGTCAATCAACAGATTAATGGATAAAGAAGCTGTGGAGCACACACACACACAATGGAATACTACACAGTCATAGAAAACAATGAAATATTGTCATTTGTAGCAGCATGGATGGGCTCAGAGATTATCATACTAAGTGAAGGAAGACAAAGAAAGACAAACATTATATAATATCATTTACATGTAGAATCTAAAAAATACTACAAATCAGCTTATTTATAAACTAGAAATAGACTCACAGACACAGAAAAGAAACTTACAGTTTCCAAAGGGGGAAGGGGAGGCAGAGAGAAATTAGGGGTATGGGATTAACAGACATACACTACTATATATAGAACAGACAAACAAGGATTTACCATATAGCATAGGGAACTGTGGGGTTCTCAAGTGGTTCAGTGGTAAAGAATCCACCTGCCAATGCAGGTGATACAGGCTTGATCCCTGGATCAGGAAGATTTCCTGGAGGAGGAAATGGCAACCCATGCCAGTATTCTTATTTGCAAAATCCCATGGAAAGAAGAGCCTGGTGGGCTACAGTCCATGGGGTCACAGAGTCAGACACGACTGAGCAACTGAGAACACAAACAGGGAACTATATTCAATATATTGTAAAAACCTATAAAGAAAAAGAATCTGAAGCTGTACAGCTAAAACTAACTCAATATTGTACATCAGTTCAGTTCAGTTCAGTTGCTCAGTCGTGTCCGACTCTTTGCGAACCCATGGACTGCAGCACGCCAGGCCTCCCTGTCCATCACCGACTCCCAGAGCCTACCCAAACTCATGTCCATTGAGTCAGCGATGCCATCCAATCATCTCATCCTCTGTCATCTCCTTCTCCTCCTGCCCTCAATCTTTCCCAGCATCAGGGTCTTCTCAAATGAGTCAGCTCTTTCCATCAAGTGGCCAAAGTATTGGAGTTTCAGCTTCAACATCAGTCCTTCCAATGAACACCAGGACTGATCTCCTTTAGAATGGACTGGGTGGATCTCCTTGCAGTCCAAGGGACTCTCAACAGTTTTCACCAACACCACAGTTCAAAAGCATCTATTCTTCAGCACTCAGCTTTCTTTATAGTCCAATTCTCACATCCATACATGACCAATGGAAAAACCATAGCCTTGACTAGACGGACCTTTGTTGGCAAAGTAATGTCTCTGCTATTTAATATGCTGTCTAGATTGGTCATAACTTTCCTTCCAAGAAGTAAGCATCTTTTTTCATGGCTGCAGTCACCATCAGCAGTGATTTTGGAGCCCCCAAAAATAAAGTGAGCCACTGTTTCCCCATCTATTTGCAATGAAGTGATGGGACTGGATGCCATGATCTTAGTTTTCTGAATGTTGAGCTTTAGGCCAACTTTTTCACTATCCTCTTTCACTTTCATCAAGAGCCTCTTTAGTTCTTCACTTTCTGCCATAAGGATGGTGTCATCTGCATATCTGAGGTTATTGATATTTATCCCAGCAATCTTGATTCTAGCTTGTGCTTCCTCCAGCCAAGCGTTTCTCATGATGTACTCTGCATGTAAATTGAATAAGCAGGATTAAATACTTGACACACTCCTTTTCTTATTTGGAACCAGTCTGTTGTTCCATGTCCAGTTCTAACTGTTGCTTCCTGACCTGCATATAGCTTTCTAAAGAGGCAGGTCAGGTATTCTGGTATTCCCATCTCTTTCAGAATTTTCCACAGTTTATTGTGATCCACACAGTCAAAGACTTTGGCATAGTCAATAAAGCATAAGTAGATGTTTTTCTGGAATTCTCTTGCTTTTTTGATGATCCAGCAGATGTTGACAATTTGATCTCTGGTTCCTCTGCCTTTTCTAAAACCAGCTTGAACATCTGGAAGTTCACATATTGCTGAAGCCTGGCTTGGAGAATTTTGAGCATTACTTTACTAGCATGTGAGAGGAGTGCAATCGTGTGGTAGTTTGAGCATTCTTTGGCATTGCCTTTCTTTGGGATTGGAATGAAAACTGACCATTTCCAGTCCTGTGGTCACTGCTGAATTTTCCAAATTTGCTGGCATATTGAGTGTAGCACTTTCACAGCATCATTTTTTGGATATGAAATAGTTCAACTGGAATTCCATCACCTCTACCAGCTTTGTTCGTAGTGATGTTTCCTAAGGCCCACTTGACTTCACATTCCAGGATGTCTGGCTCTAGGTGAGTGATCACACCATCATGATTATCTGGGTCATAAAGATCTTTTTTGTACAGTTCTTCTGTGTATTCTTGCCACCTCTTCTTAATATCTTCTGCTTCTGTTAGGTCCATACCATTTCTGTCCTTTATTGAGCTGAGCCTATCTTTGCATGAAATGGTCCCTTGGTATCTTTAATTTTCTTGAAGAGATCTCTAGTCTTTCCCATTCTATTGTTTTCCTCTATTTCTTTGCATTGATCACTGAGGAAGGCTTTCTTATCTCTCCTTGCTATTTTTGGAACTCTGCACTCAAATGGGTATATCTTTCCTTTTCTCCTTTGCTTTTTGCTTCTCTTCTTTTCACAGTTATCTGTAAGGCCTCCTCAGACAGCCATTTTGCTTTCTTGCATTTCTTTTTCTTGGGGATGGTCTTGATTCACATCTCCTATACAATGTCATGAACCTCTGTCCACAGTCTGCGAATGGTTTGCCTTGGAAACAAACAGAGATGATTCTGTCGTTTTTGAGATTGCATCCAAGTACTGTATTTTGGACTCTTTTGTTGACTATGATGGCTATTCCATTTCTTCTAAGGGATTCCTGCCCACAGTGGTAGATATAATGGCCATCTGAGTTAAATTCACCCATTTCAGTCCATTTTAGTTCACTGAATCCTAGAATATCTACGTTCACTCTTGCCATCTCCTGTTTGACCACTTCCAATTTGCCTTGATTCATGGACCTAACATTCCAGGTTCCTATGCAATATTGCTCTTTACAGCATCAGACCTTGCTTCTAACACCAGTCACATCCACAACTGGGTATTGTTTTTGCTTTGGCTCCATCCCTTCATTCTTTCTGGAGTTATTTCTCCACTGATCTCCAGTAGCATATTAGGCACCTACCGACCTGGGGAGTTCATCTTTCAGTGTCCTATCTTTTTGCCTTTTCATACTGTTCATGGGGTTCTCAAGGCAAGAATACTGAAGTGGTTTGCCATTCCCTTCTCCAGTGGTCCACATTTTGTCAGAACTCTCCACTATGATGCATCCATCTTGGGTGACCCTACATAGCATGGCTTAGTTTCACTGAGTTAGACAAGGCTATGGTCCATGTGATCAGATTGGCTAGCTTTCTGTGATTCAGGTTTCAGTCTGTCTGCCCTCTGATACCCTCTCTCAGAGCCTACCATCTTACTGTTTTGTAAGTAGTTGATATTATAAATCAACTACTGCTAAATTTTTAAAGAAAATCTGTAAACACAAAAAGACCTTTATCTTGCCTTAAAACGGAACTGTATTATATAGCAAAGTATGAAAATGAGTATAAATATGAAAATTCATGTTAAAATTGGGGTATCAATAAATCAGAGAAGAGAAAATAATACAGTGTAAAAGACACCAAAGTAGCCTCTACTCATTTAATTTTCCTTACAACTTATAAATGTTATCACAATTCTAAAGAGACTGGACTTGGGTGAAAATTTTTATTATGAAGACATCGGTCTAAGGACAGAAGGATAAACATGTGCCAGCTTACAATTCCTTGTAAAAATAATAACAAGAAAAATTAGTAGAAAATAAAAATCTGAAGGTTATCTGGATTCTGAAAATGTTAAGCAATTCTCCCTGTACCTTAATTTTGATCATTTTTGCTGGATTATTTCTGCATATTTAGGTGAAGAGAGTATTTAATTTTTCTGTTGTAATTAATAACGTAGCACATCCTTCAGAGCTTGGCATAGTCTTTAAGAATCATCTGGAGCTTCTGGCTCAGCAAGATATTCCCTCTGGCCTTCAGCCTGCCACTAAAGAATGCCTGGAAAGGAGAAAGGGAAAGAGTACCAACCTTTGTTACATCACAGTTTCTATCTTTTTAAAAAAGATCATTGTTAAGACTGAATACAATTGAGTTAACAACTCTGGACAACAAAGGCAACTTTTATCTAGCAATGATAGTTTAATGATTATAAATAGCACCCAATTTTTAGATAACTAAGAAAAAATAAAGATGGCTTGTATATTTTAGAAAATCATAGAACAGAAAGATCTGGTGCTTCTGCTTCAACCTATGCTTCTGGCTTTAATCCATGTTCTTAAATGTGAATCTGAGATCATATGAATAAAAAGGCTTTACTGTATTACTAACAATAAAAACATTCAATTCAGAACTTTTAAAAATAGATTTAAAATATTTATTGTATCTTCATGAAACAGAAGGCCATATATTGGCAAAATAAGATAGTCCAACAAAGCGGTACATAGATCCTAAGCTGTAGCATCAGAATGCCTGGGTTAAAATCTAGCCACTAAATGGAAGGTGAGCATGGACAAGTGACTTAACCTCTCTGAGCTCTGGCGTCCTTATCTATAAAGAGTATGACAATAGCACCTAAATAACAGCTTTGTTGTATGAGTTAAATGAAACAGTGTGCAAAGTTCTTTGCTTAGCGCCTGACATACAGAGGTAGGTATTAAGCTCATTATTACAAGTAAAAGGCCGTCATGTTAAAACACTAAGAGCTCCAGTTCTTTTCTGACCTGACAAAAGAAATGTGTGCAATTTCTCCCCCACTGTCAAGTTCTCTAACAGTAAAATAAAAATGATAAAACACATACAGCTTACTAAGAAAACAAGATATGGAATATGAAGTGAAAAGAAGTCTCTAGATTTTTAGCTAGATTGAAAAAAATAGTAATATCCATGTATACTTAACATTACAAAGCAGCCCCACAAATAAAATGTCACTTGGGAAGCACAGACATCAACCTGAACTGGGCATACTAGCAAACGAGATGTTCAGAAAGCTTAAAAACATGCTCAAGACCATAGTGCCAGCAACAAGTAGGCCAGGACTTGAATTTGGGTGCTCTCTGCTTAACAGTCTCTCCTGATCATTAACTAGCAGCAACTTAATCTCAGTACCAAATCCTCACCACCTGGAGGAAAAGCAAAAACTACTTAAACTTTTTATCCCAAAATTAATACAGGATACTTTCATTCAATCAGGATCAAGTGCTAAGCTTTCACACTGGACACTGGAATTTTAAAACTAAGACTGCTTTCACTGCGCAGCTACAGACGTGATGGTCTGCAACTCCCGCAGAGAGTCACTACTGAGACCTGCTTGCCAGGAGCTACAATCTGAGAGGGACTTAACAACCAATAAGAACACCTATTTCCTTGAAGTAAATACATCAATATGTGGTGGTTGTTATCGAGTAGAAGAATTTTGTAAAGAAATCTCTGTTCCTATTTAACTGTTTTTTTAGGACACGTTCCTAGAAGAAGAATTACTGAATTACAGCATTTAGATTTTCTTGACCATACTTCCATTATCATGGTTTTCAATCTTTGTTCCTCACTGCACTAGGGCACTGCAGTGAACTCAAACACATTTTGGAGTATTTAAATTTTTTGAAGGAAAAACAGTGACATTGGTCAAAGACAACACAAAAAACTACTCTTGTTTAGATCTAACTGTTGAATAAACTGAACCATTAAGTATTTCTTTTAGCCAAGCAATGCCATACAAACTTTTTTTTATTGAACTGTAAGTTGCCATAAAAGAAGTCAGTGAAACTCTCACAGTGCTTTCCAGAAAGACTGTATCAAATGAATATTCCTTCTAGCTACGTGTGAATTCTCTTATCCGAACCTTAATAATACTTTTCTCCAATATTTGAAAATCTGAGGCAAAAATGACATGCTTTAATTTGCATGTTTTAGATACTGGGGAAAAATTAGTAATTGTTCTTATGTATGTTAGTCATTTCCCTCTCTCATTAATTATTGTTTCATGTCTTTTGCTCATTTTTTTTACACTGAGGTCTTATTGTTGCCCATAGTTTTTTTAGGTTATTGACCCCAATATGCTATGTACCATCATTTCCCCCCCTCCCCAGGTTTATGGAATGTCTTATAGAGGGAGCCTGACAAGCAGAAGTTTTACATTTCTACACAGCCTAAACTACTATTATTGAGCTTATGTTCCTTATTTCTATCCTTGCTTTAATCTATTCTTATATTAACTGAGCATCTAAAGTACCCTAGGCAATATTTTATGCTAGAAAAAAGACATCTCTCCCTGTTCTCAGGGTGCTAACATTACAATAGGTAAGTCAAAAAACAAAATGTGAACAAGTAATTAAAGACATAAATGCTATTAAGGAGGTTATGAAAAAATATAACAGGAGGGAACTACTCTTGATAAAACAAAGCCAGTCCTGCAAAAAGATAGGGATTGAAATTCCAGAAAAGGCAAATAAATAGACGTTGAAGGAATAAAAATTGATGGGAAGGAACTAAGAGGAAAGGCAATGTAAACTGATTTAGTATAAGTGATGCGGCAAGCAGGGAAGATGGGCAAGGGAAGCGTCACAAACAATATGATAATAGGTAGTTTAGATTTTATCTAAATGCAAAAGAAAATCTTGGAGGTTTTTATCAGGTGGAATAACTGGTAATCTGATTTCATTCTTAAGAGATTATCCTGGCTCCCGTGCGAACAGATTGGTGGAAAGGCAAGACCAAGTGTAGTAAGACCAGTCAGGAAGCCAGGTGAGCGATGATGGAAACTCAGGTCATGATGATATCCCTAGTGATGAGAGAAGAAAATGAATACTAAAGATACATTTTGGAGAAATAACAAACAGGATTAAGGATACAAAGGATACAAAGGTAAAGAAAGACACCAAGACAATTCTTGTATTATTGAGCATACTAATTTCAGTAGACAGATCATTGTGCCATTTCCTGAAAAAAGACTTGGGGGAGAAAATTAAATCACAAGTTCTAAATGGGACATAATAAAGTATCCCATCAGAGACGCAAGTAGAGAGCTGGTTATATCACTGTGGAACTCAGAGAAGATGACTGAGTGAGACAATTAAATCTGTAAGATGACAACATATAGATGGCTCTAAGTACCACAGGATAGATGGACTCATTTAATAAGAGTATTATTTAGAGAAGAGTCCTGAAATGAGCTCTCAGAAATACCAAAACCCAATGGCTGGGGGTAAAAGAAGAAGACACCACAGGAGATTAAGAATAGCCAAAGGTGGAAAAAGCAAAATAGGAGAATAAAGTGTCATAAAAGCCAATGAATGAAATTATTTCAAAAAGTTGGTGGTTAACTGAGTTAAATGCTACTAAAATGTGGAGAAAGACCTAGACAGAGAAATATTCACTGGATTTAGGAGTTTTATGGTATCATGTCTTATGTTTAAGTCTTCAAGTCCTTTTGAGTTTATTTTTAACCTTTTTTTTAACATAGCCACTAGATAATTTTTTATTACATATGTGGCTCACATTATTATATGGGGCTTCACTTCTTGGCTCAGACAGTAAAGAATCTGCCTGCAATGCAGGAGACCCAGGTTCAATCCCTGAGTCAGGAAGACCTCCTGAAGAAGGGAAGGGCTACCCACTCCAGTATTCTTGCCTGGAGAATCCCATGGTTTTAATTACATGTGCAGCTCACATTGTATATCTAACATGTGTCTAATATTAAAACCAGGAAAGTGCTGCTTTAGACAATTCTTTTGTGAAAAGGAAAAAGATTTAATATGGCATGCTGGATGGGGATTGCTTTAAGACCAGTGTTAGCTTGCCTCTGTGCTGTAGAACACTTACATCATGAAATGAGAGAGAAGGATGCAGAAAAGAGTGGAAGGAGAGCAGCAATGACTTTGAGTAGATACCTGGATGAGAAATGAAGATGTCTTTGACAGAAAAAGGGAGACCTCCTTCAACGTAATATACAGGAAAAAAAAGAAGATGGATGCAGATGCTGAAGGGATTCTCTGACGGCTCAGATGGTAAAGAATCCGCCTGTGATGTGGGAGGCCCAGGTTTGATCCCTGGGTCGGGAAGATCCCCTGGAGAAGGGATGGCTACCCACTCCAGTATTCTTGCCTGGAGAATTCCATGGACAGAAGAGCCTGGCAGGCTATAGTTCATGGGGTCACAAAGAGTCAGATACGACTGAGCAACTAATACACGCAGATGCAGATGCCAACAGAATAGATCTGGTGATGGAAAGGTAAATATTTTCATCTGAGGTCTTTCTTGTTTTCCCCAAAGAAGCATGAAGAAAGGTCATCAGCTGAAGACAAATATGAAAAACACATCTCAGACAACAGGAATGGAAGCTTAGTGGAAAATCACGGTAAGACTGCTAGACAGTGCTTAAAGACTATTTGAGATTTGTAATCAAAATCTGGGGCTTCCCTGGTGGGCTCAGTGATAAAGAACCCACTGCCCAATGCAGGAGATGCAGGTCCAATTCCTGGGTCATAAAGATTCCCTTGAAGAAGGAAATGGCAACCCACTCCAGTATTCTTGCCTGGACAATCTCATGGACAGAGGAGCCTGGTGGGTTACAGTCCATGGAGTCGCAAAGGAGTTGGACATGGCTTAGCAAATAAACAACAAAAATCAGAATTTTAAAGGGAATCCAACTTGTCTAGTGGTACAGTTTTCCTCCTAACTCCTTCATCTATTCTGGTACAGATAGAAAGATAGCAGAGAGTAGAGTTAAAATAGGGTGGAATTTTCCACGCAAGTAAGATGAGAGATATACGGGGAGATGAGGATATTTTCAAGGGAGCTATTATGATGGACCACAAAATCTAAGCTGAACAAGAAGAGACAAAAAGACAGAAGGGCGTTGACAGACAGAAAGTGGTGGTGTCAACAAACTGGAGGCCTCTGAAGTTCCAGCAGTAGTAAGAATCACAAAACAAAAACAAGCAAGGGATGGTATTGAAAAATGGTGATGTTTTGAAACAGGTATTGGAATTTGTACATTTTATACTTCCAATAAAGACAAAAGTTGATACAGAATGGACCAAAAGATAATTTGAAACAATATCAATAAACTAAGAGTCATCTGGTTAGAGAAGTCATTTTTATGAATGCTGAAGGAAGCCACCAAGGTTGACAAGAGTTGGTGCAGAGAGAGACTGTACACTAGGATATACGGTGTTTGACAGCTGAAGAACCGGGGTGAGAGCACCAAGCTGGGGCAGAACATAATTGAGCCCAATGAGTTTATAAAACCTCTAGTATTAATTAGAACTTCTCTAAGGACTAGATCTTTGAGACTAACAGCTAGGTTTGCATCAAGTTTTGCCTCTGCTTTAATTTTTTCACAGTTAATTTCATTCTGTCTGGTATTGACAGAATGGTACATAGAATGACACAAACCACTATCATTTACTATGCAACTTCCCAGTATCATTTACCCCCAAAGACCTGATATTCCTAATGATTATACAAATGTTACATAAAGGTTTCCCTAAATCCTACATTTAATCCTTTAAAGGCATCTCAAGTATATCTTACAAAAGAACTCTTTTTTTTTCCTTTATTTTTATTAGTTGGAGGCTAATTACTTTACAATATTGTAGTGGTTTTTGTCATACATTGACATGAATCAGCCAAAAGAACTCTTAATTACTCACTCAGCAGTCATAACGACCTTTAAAAATCAGATGTCAATCCAGAGCTCAGTAACTTCCTATCATATACAAGATCTAAACTCCTCACCAACATCTACAAGGTCCAGTATGATTAACCCATGCCTGCTTCTCCCTTTTCCCCTCCTGTCTCTCTCCCCACTGCTCATTTTGTTGGCCTCCTCACAGTTATATCCGATAAGCAGAGCTACTGGTGCCTCCAGCCTTTGCACTGGTTGTTTCTTTAGCCTCCTGGTTCATTCCCTCATCCTCACTTTGTTCAGGTCTCTATCAAGTCGTTTTGGACAACCCTAACTAAAATAGTGCCTCCATCGTGTCACACTCTTAATCCAGGGGTCGGCAAACTACAGCCCAAAGGCCAAAACCAGTCTGCTGCCTGTTTTCATTCATAAACAAATTTGAGTGGAACTCAGTCACTCAGTCATAATATATATTATCCATGGCTACTTTATAAATGGCAGAACCAAGTAGTTGCAGCAGAGACCATCTGACCTGCAACAGAGACCATCTGACCTGCAACAGAGACCATCTGACCTGCAAAGCTTACGGGACCCTTTACAGAAAAAGTTTGCCAACCACTACTGTAACCCGTAACTCTGACTTATTTTTCTCCATACCTGAAATTATATTTCTTTTCCATTTCCCTCCAGAACTAAGCTCTGCCCAGAGGGGGCACTGTCTTGTTTAGCCACATCAGGCACCCAAATAAAACGAGGTGCTAAATAAATTCCTAGGAAAGAATTAACTGAGAGCTCATTCAGTACCTCGCATTATAGTAAGCGCTTTATGCATTTTAGTGAATTTAGTTATCGTCCATTTAGTTCTTTGGGATTATCATTATTCATTTTACAATGAGAAAATTAAGGTTTAGAGAGTAGGTGGCAGAGCTAAGATTCAAACTCAGGTTTATCTGATGCCAAAAGAATGTATTTTTAACCACGATACAACTTTATAATTCTTTTTAGTTTTTCTATTCAGGGAAATTGAACATTTTCTCCTTTATTCAAATTGTTCTGTAACTTGTAAAGTTGTATTGTTTTCTGCAAATAAGCACTGTGCCTTTCTTGTTTTGGTAGTCATTGGTTCTTGGAAGTTTGCGCAGTTATTATAAACAAATTTTTAAAATTATATCTTCTAGTTGGTGTTGCTGCTATGTGAAAGCTATTTTTAATAATTACTGTGCATTCAACCATTTGTTTGAACTCCTCTGATCTAAGAATCATCTGATCTTCTTGGGATTTCTAGCTACATAATCATGATTCAAAAATTACAAAATTTCCTCCTCTCTTCTAGTTGCTACATCAGTTACTTTAATTTTGTGTGTCTGTGGTTACCCACAGGCTTCAGAACAATATTAACTTACAATGGTCAGTGAAGGTACTCTTGTTTTAATCATCATTTCCTACTGAAATGTCTCTACCCTCAGAAAGATACTGGCTATTATATTCCATCTTTCTATTTCCAGTTTACAGTGATGATTAAGACAAATTCTTAATCTTATATATCAGGGAAGAATGTCTAATTTTATGAAATATCATAAAATTTTACCTCTGAACTAATGACGATAAATTAAAAGGTCTAGATATGAGTTTTATATTGTTTATCTGCTGAAGAAGCATTTCACTCAAAACTTTATTTTTAACAAGTTATTGGCTGAAAAACTCTATTAGAAAAATATATGATCTGTCAACTTGAAAACTGCTATCAACTCTGCCTTTCTTCAGAGTTGTAAGAAATCTGTCTTATAAACTAGAATTTTGGAGTCAGCCAAAAACTGCAACTGTAAAATAGGAAGCAATAATGACAAATAAATAAACATTTTAAGAACTTTACCTTCTGAGGATCAAGCTTGCCCAAGACTACTTCCATGAAATCGTCATCTGAAAGTGTGATGGTTACATCAGCAGAGCCTTTTGCAGGGCCTTGATACACTTTTCCAGAACCAGTTTTCAGGTCAATAGCTGGGAAAAACAGGAAGAAACCAATATCAGTCATTTTTATCTTTACAACATGAGAATAAAATGAACCAAATAAATGCAGACTTTTTTCATAGTTTCAGAGTTACTGTGGTGTTAATTATACATTATATATTACCTATCACTTAGGAAAAAAAATTTTAAATCCTTTATTTTTTGAGATGTCCTTTTTATAAAGAATATGATTTTCAAAAGAATCAAATCAATAATAGTTTTTCTTCATTGAAGAAGTTTACACAATAGAGAGATTTGAAAAGTGAATCAATGTAGAATAATATAATGAAGTTAAGAGGTTGGAAGTTATATGGTTAAGGTCTTTAGATTCAAATAAAGATTCTACAGTCAACAAAGGAAGAAAACAGAATTTTAAAACAATTGCATATTGGTTGGGGTGGGGGAAGGGAATGCACACTCATCACCTTTCAATAACTTGAATTCATCAAAGGTTCTGCCATATGAATTAAATGATAGTAAAATTAAATTTTTAAAAGTATTTCACCTAGTCATTTATTTATAAAATGCTTATTGCCTTAACTGTTGTGAATAAAGGTTAAAATTAAAATCTTTTCCCTTAACTGTTTTAGACAGCAGGATTAAGTGTTCCAGAAACAGGCTGGGTAACTGGAAAAGCTATTAAAAATTTACCTCCTTCATTGCTCTCTATATAGCACAGAGCTTTACATTAACGTTACATTTTAGAAAGTTTTCATTGTCACACATGTGACCAAGACCACTCATCCAGGAAGGCCAATTCCACTCAGCCAGCTTTAGCCTCTTGAATGTGCTTTCTCTACTACTACAAAGAAGCTGTGATCACATCACTCTCCCTAAGAGTGTGTAGGGAACTCCCAACTTAGGATCAAGAAAAGACACACACATGTAAGAAAAATTATATAGACTGGTTAGCCAAGTTCTGCTGCAAAAACAGAATTAAATCACGCGTACTGTCCACAGAAGAGAATTTTGCGAACTAAACTAAAAAAATATAAATAAATAACATGACTACCTACGGTCACCTTGGGGAAGAGAAAGAGTAAGAACGGAAACTTTTTGCTTTGTTTCATTCACTCATTTCATTGTTTCGTTTCTTCTATGGTTCTCAGACATTATGCAAGATACTAGGAATAAGGCGTGAAGAACAAAGGCTCTGTTCTTACTGGTACATACATATTACAAACAGGTTTTTCCGTGTTATTTGTGTAGCTAAAAACAAGAGTAGAATAAGAGAAGGAGGAAGGCAGGCAGGGAGGGAGCAGGGAGAGAATACTGGGAGGGGGTCAGAGGGTAGAAAGGAAAGACTAAAGAAAAGCAAACCTCTGACATGCAAAACATACTGTTTTAACTCTTCACAAGTGAGTCTAAGGCCCGCTGTATGCACTAGTCTTGCTCAGGAATAAAACTGGACTCACAAAAAAAAAAAACAAAACTGGACTCACACAATCTTAATACTTCAGTGTGGAGTAAGCCTCTCAGCTAATGAAGGCCCTTCTAATGAAGTGCTATCGACCCGCCCTCTCACTCACACGGTTTTACCTGCTGCTTCACAGCCAGACTCCTATAAAGCAATACAACTTTTTTCTGTGGAAAGCTAATAACTAGTGCTGATAAACGAAAAGAGGGCTAAAAAGGGGAAAGTTCTTAGCAAGAAGACTAGCCCCGTCAGACCACCTCAGCCCAGCAGGGCAGAGACCACACTGGTCCTCGCTCAGGCAGCCGTCCAGGTCCTACATGACCAAGCACCACAGGCCTCACAGGGGCCGAACCTTGAAAGACACAACGAAGATGCCTCCTACTCCAGGGCCAAAACCAAGCCTGATGCCAGAACTCTCCTCGTTCTCTTTAGACTCACACTAACTTGGTTGTTAAAAATCCCGACACAGACACACCTCTGCCCAGCGATTCATTGTTGGTGTTGTCTGGATGGTGAGATACAGGAAGGAGCAGGGAAGATGGGCGCAGTCCAGGATCTCTAGGTTGGAATGCATCTTTCAGGCCACTGAGCCCAAATCCCTTGGCTCCTATGCTTGCTCAAGGGTAGTCACTCTGTATAACCCCAGTTCCACAGGTGAACAAAGTAGCTGAGCCTGTTCTCTTTAAACAGGTTTGCGTCTGCCATAATGTGAACAAGGCTGGGCCAACTAAAATGATTAGAAGAACATTTTTAAAACAGCTTGCAAAAAAAAAAAAAATTAGGTATTCCCTAAGTCAAGGTACTTAGTTACCTATTTTATGTCATTAAGCACCAAGATGCAAAAAAGAGATGCCAATGTGGAATCATCTTCTAAAAAACATCATAAGCCAAAAATCTTAGGTACTTTCTACTGATGCCAGCTCTGATTTAGCTCAGGGACACAGACGGTGAGAAACAATGAGAATTGAAAAAAGATACACACAGCTTAGAATCAAATCAGAGACACACAGATAACTAAAGAGAATAATAAACACTTTCAGAGAAAGTGTTCAAGCTTCAAGATTCAATTTGATTGTTAGCTTTGACAAATTAGGACCTGAAGAAGACACAGTAAAACAAACAAAAACCACAGGCATCAATTATAAGTAAGCATTAATAGGATTCAAATATTCCCATTTTGGAGTGGAAAAAATTTTCATTTTAATTGATTCTTTTCATCTCTAAAAAACATACATGTCTGCATGCCATGAAACCCATTGAACGTGAAAGTCGCTCAGTCATGTCCGATTCTTTGCAACCCCATGGACTATACAGTCCACGGAATTCTCCAGGGCAGAATACTGGAGTGGGTAGCCTTTCCCTCTTCCAGGGGATCTTTCCAACCCAGGGATCAAACCCAGGTTTCCCACATTGCAGGCAGATTTGTTTTACCAGCTGAGCCACAAGGGAAGCCCATGAAACCCATTATTTCCATTAAAAACAAAAAACACCTTACTGAAGAAGGTAAGATTTACCTACCTTCAAAGAGACAGGCTTTAGTTATAACAAGGATATCTTATTCCTATTGACTAAGAGTTATCTTAGAATGTTATAGGGACAGGACTTACTCCACTTGGCTGCAGGATTTTCACCTTTAGTGATATGCCACTCAAACACAGCACCGACTTTCTTTACCACCTCTTGCCCAATATCCTGAAGGCGGCGACCTATTTCCTTAAACACAAGGGTACTCTGAAGCCCTGAACCCTAGCAAAAACAGAAAAGATAATCATTTCATTTTAAAAGATATGTAAAAATGACTCAAGGGGAAAAACTATCACAAAATCAATGTGCAATAGGGTAATTTTTTTAAAAACCTGCACACAAATAAGGCAAACTAGTTTTTGTTACACTAGTCTTCTTTCACACCTTTCTATTTATTTATGTCATCCAGAACCTCGATCCCCTTAATAAAAGAATTTTACTTTTATCAGAATTCATAAATAATATTTTACAAGTAGACTAGGAACTAACTTAACAACTTATATCCTAACAGCCTTCAGCAGGAAGATACTGGACAAATTAATCAACTTCTGTGATCTCATTTCTTCATTTGTAAAATGAGACTAAATTACATGAAACTTGAATTTCTTTCTAGCTCTAAAATTTCTTAAGTTTTTTATCTTAGATTCTTTTTAAAGATATTTTAATTTTCATTCAGTTATGTGATAATATGGCTAATGAAACACAAATATCATGGATTTGAAAACTTCAACATTACAAAGTTAATATTCTGGAGACAGAATATAAATACTTTTATTAATTTCAGCATGTTAATAGACAGTAATACAAATGTTTTAATAAATAATATATGCTACTGCTTTTATATATGCACTGAATGCTTTACACAAATTTTTAAATCAGGAAAAAGGTATGAGATATTTAACTTTTTAACCTTTCTCCAAAATACTATTTACTTAAGATTTCTTATTAAACAAGTGATTTATTTACTTTAAAACTAGAAAATCAATTATATTCTCTTAAAAGATACCCTAGTATCACCACAAAAAAAGTTTTCTAGAAATTCATAATTTTCAGAATATTCCTTTTCTTCCAGGCAGTTTTGAATTCATGGTCTCTAGTTCAAGAATTAAGAATCTTTCATAGCTCTGAATTTTCTAAAGTAGACTGGACACTCTTAAAGTGATCTCAACTGAAATTCATAAACCAGGCTATGACTTGGACGCTGTACTGTGCTTCCTCAGTCCTGCCAGACTCTTTGTGACCCCGCGGACTGCAGCCTGCCAGGCTCCTCTGTCCATGCGGATTCTCGAGGGCTGCCATGCCCTCCTCCAGGGGATCTTCCCAACCCAAGGGATCACACCCGGGTGTCCTGCGCTGGAGGCGGAGTCTTTCTGTCTGAGCCACGAGGGAAGCCCAAGAATACTGGAGTGCGTAGCCTATCCCTTCTCCAGGGGATCTTTCCTAACCCCAGAATCAAACCAGGGCCTCCTGCATTGCAGGTGGATTCTTCACCAGCTGAGCTACCAGAGAAGGCCATGACTTGGATATCAGCGGTTATAACCTACCTCAGATGGTGTCTTCGCTGAAACAGCAGACACTGGCACAAGATCCACATATGCATTTGAAATTACGATGTCTCCAGTTTCTTGGACCTTATAAAGCGTATGAGAGGGGGGGGGAAAAACCAGCTCACTCTATAAGGCCAATGAAAATGAAATTTTATTGTGAAACACTATAAAGTCTTTTAAAAGAAATTTACATTTTTCTTCATATGAAAGAAAATCATCTAAATTAAATAAATAGTTCATAAGCTAAATGTCACAGGAATAAACATGAAAGCTTATGACTTACTAAAATTGTAATTAACCCTAACCATAGAATCAACTGAGGCCTTTCTCAAAAATACTTATGACCAGGTCCCATCTCCAAAGACTCCTATTTAAACGGTCTGAGTCTGAGCATTGGTATTTGGAGGATTTATTTTGCAATATAAATATGTCTAGTGGGGAGCCAGGATGAGAATTGCTTAAATCTGATAAATAGTAAAAGGCATGGCACAAAATCCACATGAGGCAGGGTACTCAAAGTATTATTTGTTTGGTTAATATACAACAAAACTGGATAGGAACAGACCTTCTATTTCAAGTAGGAACTATACACAGTACAAAGTAAACACCTGAATAGCCTTTTTTCAGAATATTCATTAAAAGAACTCAAATTCTAATTCCTAATATGGCACCTAAAATCATTCCAATAGTATTCCTGTATAAAATTATGGTATTGCTACAAATGTATAGGATAATGTCTAAAACTTAAGGGTAGCATTTATTAAAACTGATTTTTAAGAATCAGGAAGATCATTGTCCCTTGACTATTTTCCATTATACTTCAGAAAAACAGATCTTCCAAACAATTTCTTCATTTTATTTCAAATTATATACAGTGGAAAGCATGAAAGGAAACAATTAATGAACAAAATGCACTTTAGAAAATTACTCTCTTGTAACTAAGGAAGGGAAAGGATTCCCACAAATAGCTAATAGAAAAAGAATACCTCTAATCACTGGGGGGAAAAATAGCAAATATACTGAATAGATAAGAAGATGTGCTTAGAATTTATCAAAATGACAAGAATGTATTATATTTAGACATTAAACTATTACTCAACTCTTTTAAGTCTTTATTTATATGAATTATTTCTATACTGTTCATGATGAGAAAATAGAGCCCATAATTGTTTTCATGGTCTTTAATTCTTTTAGAGTTCATAATTTTATTCAAAAAATAAACTTACATGAGATAGTTAGAAAAAAGAGGGTTCGGGAATATGTGGTACAAACATTTATTCCAAGAGGATTTCAGAGGAAAGCCAGGATGTGTGTTTGTATGAATGGGGGAAAGGGGAGCGGTAATGGAATGCCTCTGAGGACAAGGCAGAGCTTCAGCTGATGCCGAAAAGACAAAGGAAATTTGAAAAGTGAAATAAACTGTGCATAAATGAATCAGGGAAATGATACTGAGAGCAGCAGGAAATCATAAGGAGTAAGGCAGCCATGCAAAGAACAGTTCTGGAAAGTTATTTATGTATGAAAGAAATCATGGTACAGTTTTTAAAAAAAAGGTAGGACCTAGGAATTGAGTGCTGAGACAGGCAGACCGAGGTGTATATCCCAGCTCTACCACTTTCTATGAGACCATGAGCAAATTATTTAAAAGATCTGAACCTAGATTTTCCCAAATTAAATGTAGAGTTGTTATGCATAGTAGAGATAATGCGATAGGCTGCTCATAGGTACTCAGTAACTATAAGCTGCTATTACTGTTGGTGGTGTTATTTAAATTGCTCAACACAAGACATTTAAGTAGTACAAATGATCAGGCCAGAAGGTATCAGCCTGGTACATGTGTTAACAAAAATTATCTATAAAAAACTTACAAAAGGAGGATTGTATGCCCTCTTAGTATTTTACTGGAGCACTGCTAACAGCCTCACCCCCAAAAGCACTTAACTCTATAGGCAGATGTACTTTAATTTGTCTTGTTACTTGCTATTGATTAAGCTCAGATTCTGTGACATAAGATGTTACTTTGTGGGTTTTTGTGTGATCAAGATGCATATGATTTCTGTCTAGCAGAAAATATAACCATAAAGGATATGGTTTTATTGTTCTATAGAACAATTAACTTGTTTTGTCTCTTAACTCAGTAAAATTATTTTAGAATGCCTTCCCCACTGGACTACATAAACCCCATTGTTCTACTTCTCCTTTGAACCAGATTTATCATCTTGCTAGCACCCTCATTAAGGAATTAAAAGTTTCATCACGTTTTCATTTTATATCTATCTATGAATCATTCCTTCAATTTTCTGAAGATTATATTCTGACATCTTGAATGATAAATTGAGCCAAAAAGATTTGGTTGATTGGATTTTCAGAAATGTTATGTTAACAGGCACCAATTTAGTTGAGAATAAAACCGAAAATAAAAAACAGAGTCATCTTATTTTCAATTGCAAATTACCACTGATTTTTTTTAATTCCTAAGTTTTACTTCATATACATAGTTATTAACCAAACGAATGCTAGGATAGAATATAAATTACAGGATATGGTGAAGAAGGTAACGAAACAATGTACCTCTAACCACCTCACTCATACCTTGGTTTGGAAATGGATTCTATTTCCTTCCTTCCACATCTCAGTCTGCAAAGTCTGTCCCGGGTATACTGGTTTTGCAAAACGAACCTTTAAAAGAACATGTGTTTAAGGGTTAAAAATGTTTTAAGATAAAGTTTTTCCATTTGGGGAGGGGGATAGTTTCGGATGGAGGTAGGAGAGCATAAAAGAAATAGGCTTGACTATACTTAAATGCACAAAAACAGTAATATGATAAAATTAGTAAAGAAAGGTTATAGTTAGTGTAAGTTAGTTGTCTTTCTAAGCATAGAATCAATAAATAGTTCACTCTTGACAAATCAAGACATAGAAGAATAACCATATTAAGCAAAGTTATACAGGCAACCATTAGTACAACTGAAAAAAAAAAAAGCAATTAAAAGTGGTACTAATTAAGTCTGGGGAATAAGATCTGGGGTTGGCATATAGGAAAGAATAATTCTACCTTTTATTTCCTAATTTTCTATATGATTTTATTTATTCTGTGTACATATTATTGGAAAATAATAAAAACTATTTATAATAATCACTATAAGATAGTTCTAATAATGAGAATAATCAGTGTTACCAAAGACAAGACATCAGAAAATAAATTTCCACTGCTGCATGGAGCACAAACTGATAAAAGTTTTTGGAATTATTTGACACTGTCTTAATGACTTTTTTTTTTTTAAGTGTATGTCTTTATATTGTGCAGATACTGTGCAGAGGGAGTTTTTTTGTAATTTATAATGGATGAAGACTTGAAGCTAACATACTGATATAGGTTTATGTTTGCTGCTGCTGCTGCTAAGTCACTTCAGTCGTGTCCGACTCTGTGCAACCCCACAGACGGCAGCCCACCAGGCTCCCCCATCCCTGGGATCCTCCAGGCAAGAACACTGGAGTGGGTTGCCATTTCCTTCTCCAGTGCATGAAAGTGAAAAGTGAAAGGGAAGTCGCTCAGTCGTGTCTGACTCCTAGAGACCCCATGGACTGCAGCCTACCAGGCTCCTCTGTCCATGGGATTCACCAGGCAAGAGTACTGGAGTGGGGTGCCATTGCCTTCTCCAGGTTTATGTTTATTAAAGTTCAAATGCAGCCAGTTAACATTTTTAATTAAATTAAGGTAAATTATAAAATATTAAAACAAAATAATAACAATAATTTTTTAAAGGTATACCATAAGTTTTTGTTAAGGCATATACACTGACATATGTATGCTCCTAACTATTTGATAATTTATAAAATAATCAATCTGCTAAAAATATAATTGTATATAATATTCTTTATGATACATGTGTATTAGAGGTATTTATAGCTATGAAAAGAAAATTTGCTGAATACCAAGTCAATGAAATAATAAAAATAATAATTTCAGTACAGTACTTCCTTTAAATGAAGTCACTAAGACTCCTTCTTAGTTACATATAATATATATTTATATATATATAAAATTAATGTAGACTAAGCATTATTATAAAAAACAGAGACATTGGCAACAAAGGTCCATCTAGTCAAGGCTATGGTTTTTCCAGTGGTCATGTATGGATGTGAGAGTTGGACTATAAAGAAAGCTGAGCACAGAAGAATTGATGCTTTTGAACTGTGGTGTTGGAGAAGACTCTTGAGAGTCCCTTGGACTACAAGGAGATCCACCCAGTCCATCCTAAAGGAGATCAGTCCTGGGTGTTCATTGGAAGGACTGATGCGGAAGCTGAAACTCCAATACTTTGGCCACCTGATGCGAAGAGCTGACTCATTTGAAAAGACCCTGATACTGGGAAAGATTGAGGGCAGGAGGAGAAGGGGACGACAGAGGATAAGATGGTTGGATGGCATCATCTAGTCGATGGACATGGGTTTGAGTGGACTCCGGGAATTGGTGATGGACAGGGAGGCCTGGTGTGCGGCGGCTCATGTGGTTGCAGAGTCAGACATGACTGAGCGACTGAAATGAACTGAACTGAAGACTCCTTCTCTTCTCTAACACTAAAAACGAACAAATATTTAAATTAATCATTTACATATACCTTAATTGCCTTGAATCTCGACACATCATTATCTGCAAACTGCTGTAAAACATGCCTGGCAGAAAATCCAAATGTACATAATCCATGTAATATAGGCTTATCAAAACCTAAAAATAAGAGAGATAATTTAGTTAAAGACAGAGTTCATGTTTAAAAACCAGTAACAATTAATTCAGAACTTCCAAAAATAAATTTTTAAATTCATTAACCTGAATCATACCATGTATTTTAAGAAACATGAAAAATATTCTATAAATAATGCTTCCTGGGGGAAAAATTATGAAATAAACAAAGAAAGAAAAAAAAATACAAGAAAGGAGTGTCAGAGATCTGGGGACACAAAGAATTATTTTGTTAGGTTTGCCTGTAACCATGAAATCATCCATGGTGATTTCAATATCCATGTATGTAGACGGTTCTTCCTCAACCTGTCAGTTTTCTGCTTTCCCCTCCAATTACCTTGCCCTTCATCCTCTGTCCTCCAATGACCTTGTCCTTCACGATAACTCAGATATTCATCCCCATGGTCCTATCACAGACCTTGCAGTAGCAGGAGCTACCTTCCACCATAATCTGAATTTCAAGAACACCATTTTCTGAACACTACTTCCTACCTTTCCATTGCCTTTGCATAAACATATTAGGAAAGGGCTATTTTTTAAATGTCACCAGTTAAACTGCCAGTCAGAAGTAGCAATGTCTTTATTATTTAGATAACTCAGCTAATATTTTCATTGACACATATTACTAGCAACTCACCTGCTAAGCTAGCAAAGTTAGGATCAATGTGTAAGGGATTCCAATCTCCACTGAGCCGGTACAAAGCAGCCTGTGGAGAGAGAATTATAAAAGTAACTAGCATATCAGTGCTTTCTGTGAATACATTAAAAACAGAAAATATGACTGGTTATTGCATGAGAAATGAATCATAATATACCCAACTCTGCTGCTGCTAAGTCACTTCAGTCATGTCCAACTCTGTGCAACCCCATAGACGTCAGCCCACCAGGCTCCCCCATCCCTGGGATCCTCCAGGCAAGAACACTGGAGTGGGTTGCCATTTCCTTCTCCAGTGCATGAAAGTGAAAAGTGAACGTGAAGTCGCTCAGTCGTGTCTGACTCTCAGCGACCCCATGGACCACAACCTACCAGGCTCCTCCATCCATGGGATTTTCCAGGCAAGAGTACTGGAGTGGGGTGCCATTGCCTTCTCCATACCCAACTCTAGCTTTGATTAAAAAATAACTATTTCGAACAAAAAAAGGTTAAGCGTAAATCAAATGCTTTTTGTAACACCTGCCACTGAAATCAGTTGGGAAGGGATGAGGACTGTGCAAAAATAGCAATGGGAACCAAAAACTACATCTGGGAATAACACTGGTTACCACTGCCTAAGGAGAAATTCACAAAAAGGAATCCATCAGTCTACTCTCATTAAAACCCAATGAAGACAAGGTGTAAATGTTTATAGCCTCTTCTAAGCAAGCAAAATTTATGCCAAAACCAACAATAATCTATTCAGTGTCTGACACCTTCTCCTTTGGTAATTTAATAAAGAATTACATTTTAATGGATAGTATAACCAATGTTCCAAAGATTAACTTTATTTAACAAAGATGATAGCTAAAATTCTAATTGTTAGAATAAGTAGTATAAGGTATATAACTGGGGAAACTAAAGATATTTGTTTTCTTTCTTCCCAAATACAAAGTCTGACATCTGTTACCTTCCTATTCTTTGGTCTTCCTAGGTTACTGGGGATGAATTTTCTCTTTATTAATTATGACAAACCATGAACCATACTTGTAATATCATACCAATCTGAAGATCAAGAAATTCTCCCAAAGAAATAAAAAACAAAATATTCCAGAAGTGACACTGATAGAGCTAAAACTATGATTGCCAGTTTTCTCACTGACTAAAAAATGACTCATTTAATTTAAATACCTGGCAAAAAGTTTATGCTATAGTGGCATAATCCATTCCATTCCCACTTCTCCTTAAAGGTCTGTTCATCCATAATCACCTCCCGCCACTCTCCAATGTGAATTCTCTAATTCTTACTCCTTGTACATATATCAAGCTCTTATCTCTTATCATTATTAAGTTCTTATCCCCATCCAAGCCATACTGCAAGCTCTACATCTCTGGTAAGGGAATACACCAGTTTAGTTCAGAAGTCTCATTTTTCCCTACCAAACTCTTTTGTGTATCATTCTCTAATAAGTAACACTTCTCTGAATGTCTTACAGCACTTATTCTACAATTTGAAACTTTGTCTTCAATCATTCATTGCTTAGAATAGATGCTCTAGTTATTAAGACATCTACACATTATTTCTAAGAGTACTTGCAGTTCCTCGTCAATAGATCACACTTCTTGATTTGTGTCTCCTACAGTACAGATCTAATTTAAAACAGCTCACATATCCCCTGAGCTTTATGTAAAATTTCATGCAAAATGTTTTTAAAGAAATTGTACATAGTTTTTAATCACATTCTCAAATGACCATGTGATACAAATGGCCAGGAACCTCTGTGAAACGATGGGTGCCCATTATTCATACAAAAAATATGTTAACTTATAAACTGTTCTTTGTCACATAGCAAAGTACTCAAGTTGGTTAAAAGCCGATGAAAAGTTCTATTCGTCTGAAAAACCAGAAAAAGAAAATTTTTCTGCTTACTGTATAAAGAAACTCAAGTCATGGAAACTATTCAGCTTTTCTTATCTACAGCAGATACATTTTATTATTTCAGAAACCCAAGAATAATAATGGAGCATTGCTGGGCTTTCTGAACCATGAAACCACAGTCTTTTCTGTTCTTCAGTGCCATAATAAAATTAATTTCACTATGAAGCTTTAATTAAACATAAATAAGTGTTTTCTTAAGAAATTGATAAGAAATAGGGATGGGAAGAACATTTAAAGGCAAAACTAATCTGAGATAAAAAGTATTATTCTATCACCCAATTATATAGCATTGAAAAAAACACGATTACTATGTTTCAAACTTAATTCTTTCTATCTCATGAAATTATATTTCTATTTGTTAGCAAACATAAATCCTGCAGAAGTTCTCAAATCAATATGTCAAAATCAGTATCAAAAAATAAGTGAATTTTATAAATAATCTGCTGTCATTACCTGTTTATTCACTGCATTACTTCACAGCTTTATGTATTCTGTCCTAAATCTGCATGATTAGTATTCTGGCCATCTTAGAGAAGAACCTTCATAACTCTCAAAAACAAAGTTGCTTTTTTCATCTTCAAGGTCACCTTTTGTTTATTAAATACATCTTTGCATGCTTACAGAATCTGTTAACTGACAGGGTAATTTTATATTCTTCATCAGAAAACATACTATTCATGCCAAACAGAACAGATTAAATCACCTGCTCCTTCTAAGATGCTTTATTGTACCTGTCCACTAAAGTTGGCATAAAATAATCTGTCTCCACGCAGTGCAGCTCAGCTTTCTTTTCCGACAGAAGAGAGGATAACTGAAATCTACCCTTTACTTTATCCTGTTCTCTGAAGTTTTATACAGAGTGAAGTAAGCCAGAAAGATAAAGAACATTACAGCATACTAACACATATATATGGAATTTAGAAAGATGGTAACGACAACCCTATATGCAAAACAGAAAAAGAGACACAGAAGTACAGAACAGACTTTCGAACTCTGTGGGAGAAGGTGAGGGTGGGATGTTTCAAAAGAACAGCATGTATATTATCTATGGTGAAACAGATCACCAGCCCAGGTGGGATGCATGAGACAAGTGCTCGGGCCTGGTGCACTGGGAAGACCCAGAGGAATCGGGTGGAGAGGGAGGTGGGAGGGGGGATCGGGATGGGGAATACGTGTAAATCTATGGCTGATTATCAATGTATGACAAAACCCACTGAAAAAATAAATAAATAAATAAAGGAAAAAAAAAATAAAGTTTTAATGAAATTCTTCACAAAGCTAGGCAATCTTTTTAAGGCAAGCAATCCGCACCAACAAAATATGATGCTGTCTCAACTGACTCGTGAAAACCACTTTATATTTTCTTTTGATATCTAGTGGAGAAAAACAACCGCTAACTAAAAATTCACAAAGAACAAATTTCAACTACAGAAATATGCTGTTATTTCCATTATGTAGAATTCTTTTGAATTCTTAGGACTACTTTTGAATTCATAGGATTTACAGGGTATCAAGAGTTACAAGTTAAAGTGCCAGGAGCCAGGTGGCTTAACCACTTTTCAAAATCACCTTGTTACCTGATTAAGTGAGGTGGCATCTGTAAGTACAGCATCAGGAGGTCTATCAGGTACGGCTACAGCTGCCTGAAATTTAAAAAAAAAAAAAAACCACGACATGTTAAATAAGTTAACAAAATAATTGCTAGTCTCTTTACCGAAATTGGTATTTGACAAACAACCATGTTTCAATGTACAGTTATTTCTTGGTTTCCAGGACACCAAAATTTGCAGATGCTCAAGTCCCTTATACAAAATGGGGCAGTATTTGCATATAACCTATGCACATCTTCCCATACACTTTAAATCATCTCAAGATTACTTGTAATACCCAATACAATGTAAATACTGTGCATATATATAGTCTGAGAACTTTCTAGAAATTTTTTTTCTGGGTATTTTTGATCCACAGTTGGTTTAATCTGCAGATGCAAAACCCGCAGATGCGGAACACATGGATATGGACGGCTGACTGTAATGAAATCTGTAAACTGGATAAAAAGAAGCTTTTTTTAATACCAGCACATAATGACCTTTAAAATTCAGTAACTGTGAGCTTTGTCTACATTAAGAGTTCACTGAAATGACTCTGTATAATGAAAGGAATTATATAACCAGGTCCATTCTCTAGGCAACAAACATAGGGACTCTTCCCAATGCAAAAGCATACTTCTTTCCAGGGGAGGTCTTTGAGGTCAGTCTTTGAGGTTTGACCAACTCAGTAGACATGAATTTGAACAAATTCCAGGAGACAGTGGAGGATAGAGGAGCCTGGCATCCTGCAGTCCATGGAATTCCAAGAGTCAGACATGACTTAACAACTGAACAACAACAAAAATGATCCCATGACAACTCTTCTTAGCTGTTTTCTTGCATGATTCTCTAGCAAACTTCTAGTTGGACTAGTTTACTTACTGCTCCCATGGAGCTACCAGACTCCTTGTGAGTATCACTAAAGTAACTTTGTTTTTGAAACCATCCTTACTTTTGGTTCCAATTATTTGGTTCCAAAATGAGTCAGTTTCCTTGGGAAGAGCTTCCGAGCTCTCTATTTTTAGAGCCTGCTTTGGCCCCAGGCAAAACCTCTGCGCCACTGCAACAGAGATGAGGGCAAGGACAGTGGCCCACTTCTCTCCAAGTGACATCCTCATTTACAAGAGGGTACTGAGCAGGAGTAGGAGCTTCTGGTCTTCTCAGCTTACCTCTAGCAGCAGGGAGCCCTCATCCTATGAGCAGGCTGGGGCAAGAGTTATCAGAGCCCTAATATTCTTAACATGCCATCGTAGAACAAAACTCTCCACACTACAAGTGGGGGCTGCGTGGGGGAAGAGAACCCCATAACTCTCGGCCACTTTTACCTGGAACAGAGCTTCTGCTACACAAGTTAGGGAAGGTAGGAGTGGGAAATAAGAAAAATGAGTGGCCTGCTCTGCCTAGGAAGATAGCGTGGCCCTATCCTGAGAGCTGAGGGCAGAGGTGAAGGCCGGGTTAAACTGGAATAAAATCCAAATTACAAAATATTTTTAGGAAAAATGTGGTTTGGGGCAGATTTTGAGAACTCAACAGTAATCTGAATTGTTTTATATATAAGAAATATTCTAGACATTTAATGAGTGAAGGTTTTCATTTACATCAGGATCTCTGGTACATGTTAGGTTTTTCTAAAGAGTTTTGGGTGCAGGCAAAGTTTGTATAAGTAAAGATATTCCGGTAATTATCTCATGTACATTACACTTACCTCAGCTTGTAACACATATAACATGTTATTTATTAAAATATACAAATATAAACAGCACTTCAAATCCAAGAACATATTCTGATTCAAGGAAGTTTAGATTACTAAAGCCCTACTCTGTAAAATTATACATATAGTAACTTCAAAATACAGATAAGCATCCTTAATGACACACATATGTCGTTTATGAAGTCGTAGCCTACCTTGGCTTTGTCTGATGTCCGTTTTCCACCAAAGCCTCCAGAACCAACAACAAAGATGGAGAACTGATTATAACATATAAGTTCCTCCTCAGAGTAAGAGTAGACTGAAAAGTAAATGAAAGAAGAAAGAAAAGAATTTATCATCAAAAGACATAACCAGTTAACCAATACATGATCAGCAATCCCTGTAAATGTTTCAGAAACAGATCGCCAGCCCAGGTTGGATGCATGAGACAAGTGCTCGGGGCTGGTGCACTGGGAAGACTCAGAGGGATGGGATGGGGAGGGAGGTGGGAGGGGGGTCCAGGATGGGGCACACATAAATCCATGGCTGATTCATGTCAATGTATGGCAAAAACCACAATATTGTAAAGTAATTAGCCTCCAACTAATAAAAATAAATGAAAAAAAAAGAAATAAAATCCAATTACTAAAAGGGTTTGCAATTTAAAGACACCCAAGTTTGGGTTACAGAGCACTCATTTTAATCATACACACTACCAGTCTCTAGAAGGCAGAGAAAGGAAGATCTTGACAAATCCTTTCGTAACTATGAAACAGCAGTTCTTCTAGCTTCTTCTAAAACTCCCCAACTGCCCTTCATATTTCAGTTTTCTCCTTCTCAAACTTTTCAGACAATTCCACTGTAAAAAGCAAACTAACACACATGAAAAGACTTTTTTATCACTATTAATTATCAGAGAAATGCAAATCAAAACTATGAGGGAGTACCTCACACTGGTCAAAATGGCCATCACTAAAAAGTCTACAAATAACAAATGCTAGAGCGGGAGCAGAGAAAGGGGAACCCTCCTACACTGTTGGTGGGAATGCAAATTGGTACAGCCACTATGGAAAACAGTATAGAGGTTCCTCAAAAAACTAAAAATAGAATTGCCATATAATACAGCAACCCCACTCCGGGGCATATATCCAGACAAAACTATAATCCAAAAATACACATGGACCCCTATGTTCATAGCAGCACTATGTACAATAGCCGTAACATGGAAACAACCGAAATATCCACCAACAGATAAATGGGTGAAGAAGATGTGAGACACACACATACACCCAAAATGTGTGTGTACACACAAACCGGAATGCCACACAGCCATAACAAAGAATGAAATAATGCCATTGGAGCAACACGGACGCACCTAGAGATTATCATACCAAGCGAAGTTAAGTCAGAGAGAGACAGACAAATGTCATATGATATGTGGAATCTGATATACAAAACAAATGAATGCATCTACAAAACAGAAACACATCCAGAGATACAGAGAACAGACTGTGGTTGCCTAGGGAGACAGGAGGTGGTAAAGGGAGGGATTAGGAGTTTGGGATTAGCAGATGCATCCCACATACAGGATGGATAAACAAGGTCACACTGTATAGCACAGGGAACCACATTCAATACCCTGTGATAAACCATAATGGAAAAGAAGATGAAAAAGAATGGATACATGTATAACTGAATCACTTTGCTGTACAAGAGAAATTAACACAACATTGTAAATCCACCAAAATTTCAGTACGATTAAAAATTAAAATGCAGATAACCACACTCTAAAATTTTCAAACCCTTCTGCTGACGCCCTCAACAGAGCCTGAAATATAAAAGGGGAAATAGCAAGAATGAAGGTATAAGCTTCTGGAAGGCAGGATCATGACCCTTTTGCTCATATCACACTCTCAGCAATTAGAACAGTGCCTGGGACAGAAAAAGCACCTAATAAATATGCATTAATTAATGAATCAATGAACAAACGACACGAGTGAGCACGTTAGTGAATAAGTAAGCAAGTAATAAATGAAAGATAGCTGTTCCTCTTTCTACTGACTACTATCCTTGTGAGAGTTTGAGCAGCATCTAAATCTCCAGCTCTGTAAAATTAGAAATGTGCTTTTGAATAACGTAAGGAAAAATATAATTATAACAAAAATAAGAAAAGCCATGGTTATTTATATTTAAAATAAGACATTCATCTTTATTACACAGAAAATTGGATACCTAATGTCATCTATATTTTATCTACAAATTCTAATACATTATTATCCATTGTCAAGCTATAGGTAAATAAATGGAGGAGATCAAGAAACAAAAGTAAAAACTAAAGCTAAAATTACAACAAAACATCATAGTGGTACGTTACATTTGGTAGAATGGTGAGAAGATTAAAAGAAAACTGGGAGAACTGTAGCCAAATGTTAGCCAACATTTGAAATGACAAGAAAATACAAATATCTATAAAAGAAGAGGGAGAAGGAAGAAGAGGAAAAGGGGAGAGAAAAGATTCATGTTCTATGTGCCTATGGTGAAATTTTAACAAAAACATGTAATAGAAAAATACTTAAAAGCATTAAAAATGTTCTAAATATATTATTAAGTAAAAACAAGGCAAGTTCCAAAACAACATATTCAGTATAACCTCAGGTATATATTAGAACAAAATGATAAAACCTACATTCCAAATACCAGATTAATATTAAACCTTCCACTGATACTTCCAAAGTTTTTGATAATCTTTCTTGTTTTTGTTCTTAAACTTTATAAGATAAATTTTAAGCAAGGTGTCTTTGGCTTATGTTTAATTATTAACATTTCAATATTTATTAAACTACTATAATCTTTTTTCCACCACAAATAAAATGTGTTAGAACCTATGGTGTTAGAACCACATTATGAGTTCAATACGTCTGAATGTGCAAGGTTAAAAACCCAACTAGCACTTATAAGAATGATTCAGGGGTCAAATAGGTTCCCAGTACCAAAGAGCTAACATACGAAAGAATATTTACAACATAGCCTAGTTATCAACTGAGGGTTGTCTTTGTACTCATTCCTGCTAAAACATACTCCAGGAAGCATAATTCCCCACTGTGTTCACTAGACCAGCCACAATTCCCATCTCTGCTTTGGTTATGTTGTCACAAATCCCCTGAAATGTCCCACTCTCTTAATCCCTTATTTTCTAAAAGAGTTCGTAAATTTTTAGAATGCTAATCTTGCTTTCTCACAAATTGGAAGATAAATAGAAACTTATTTATCAACTTCTATGGTAAAGTATTATACTGCATACAAAGGCTATCAATTTAACAATATTATTGTAAGAACTGGAAATTAGTTACCATCCAGGAGCAGTACTAAACCGGATCCTTTATCCATGATATCAACAACAAGTGGTTCGCATCTTAATTTTCCTAAAATGTAAAGTAAAAATAATAAATGTACAACAAATAAATGAGACTGTTTTAAAAGCCATAAGTAATATATTATATGAAGACATGAGAGAATTTAACATGACTTCCACTGGAAGTTCAGCAAAACTAAAAAAAGGCATGGTTTAGAACAATTTTCAATATGATGCTGAGTCATAAACATGAAAAGCAGTCATAATGCCTGAGTTAGCAAATTTGATACATTAGTAATTCTGATAAATTAGGTGGTAAAAAGTAACAATTTTCAATCATTCAATGAACATTTCTTAAGCAATAATCAACACCATTTACTCCATTCCTTACGGAACCTCTATAGGCTTCAATGAGACAATGCTTCCTTCTAACCACTTTGTTCTTTCAGGGACTCTTCTTTCCATCATTTAATTGGTGACCTTTTGATGGATTATCCTTGTTTGAGAGTGAACCCATAATCTTTTTTTCCAACCTGTTTCTCTTTTGTTCCCTACATGAATGAATGGTACTGTCCACCCAGCTGCCATGGCAGAAACTTCAGCATGACGCCTGCCTCATAAATTAGTGTCTAAATATGTGACAAGACTTGAGCAGGCAGACATCAAGAGAAGTCAGGAGATACAAAAAGTTTTTTACTTCATCCTGAAGTCTACGAATAGCCATCTGGGCTTTTTAATAGGGAAGTGAAAAATACACTTGCATTTCAGAAATAATATTCGGGCTACAGTGAGATGAACAGATTTGAGAGGAGCAAGAATGGAGGCAGAGAGAACACTTGGAAAGTGAGAGATAATGGTGATCGAAATGAGGTAGACAGAAATAGGATCCTAAATGCACTGAAGGGAGAAAATTAAAGATGCTGCTACCTGCCTGGGTATGAAAGATGATTAAAAAAAATAAAATAATGCTGAGATTAACTAGGTTGCTGTCGCTTTAATCTCCTAAGCTGATTCTGATTCTTCCACTTCTATCTCTCCACCACCACCTTTGCCTGAGCTACCATCATTTTATTTCAACTACCACAACAGACTTCTAACTAGTTACCTGCACATTCACTCTGACCAACTTTAACACATGCTCCATATTAGGTCTGAAGCTATTTTTTCCCAGAGTCAACCTGATTATGCCAAATCCTTCTATTTTAAGTTCTAATGGTATCAAGTATGTTTCATCTGTAATGTCTACCACATATAGTTGTAATTATACATTTATTTGTGTGCTTTTTTTTTTTTATTATAGGCTGCCCTCCCCAACAACTAGGTTATATGCTCCAAAAGGACACAGTCCAGATTTGTTTCATTTTCCGTTTATTTGTAACCCTAACAGAAAGCCTTAGATGTTAGGATGCAACTGATAAATAATTGTCAAATTGCAGATGATATCCCGAGATAATCAACTCCACATTTAAACAAATACCAAGCCTACTTCTTTTATATCCCTACAGTTCCTCCACTTATATCCCTACTGATGCCTACAATCCTTGTCAAGCAACCACATTCTCCAACCTAGATTATTACAAAAGTCTCTTACAAAATCTCCTTCCATCTACCTCATCCTCTTATCCATCCAAGCATTACAAACAGGAGCCAGAGTTGATGCTTTCTAAAACCCACATTTGATCATATAATTCTCTCCTTACAGTCCTTCAGTGGTTATCTATTGTCTTTAAAATAAAAGTCAAGCTTCCTCACATAACCACACACTGCACACTGCCTCAGATAAAAGGAACTGTGTAAAAACAGTCTGTAATACCAAACTGAAGACTCAAATTGAGATGGCAGAGTAGGAGGACACAGAATTCACCTCCCACCTCCCACACAAACTCATCAAAAATACACCTCCACTGAAAATTAAGTGGAGACCAACAGAAAGACTCCTATACAACCAAGACTATAAAAAAGACCCACAGGTAATCAGGTAGGAAGTGAAGAAAAGCAATCAGGTAAGGACTGGTGGGAGAGGACTCAAAGGAAAAGGGAGATGGTGTAGGGAGAGACCTTCCTGGGGGACTGAGCAATTTAAGCCACATATTGGGTGTCCAACAAAGGGAGGACAAGCTCCCATGCTGGCTGGAAGGCCACTGGGACAAGAGGTTATGGGAAGCCTAGACTCCAGGAGTGAGTGAATACTCACTTATTCTCAAGGCAGGGCAGAGAGGGCATACTGAAACCACCTGGGTGGCTGACTGGTTTTCTACAAAAAAAAATTCTCTGGTTCCCAGCCTGAGCTGAGGGAACATTCCATCACCACACATCACATCACAGCTCCACAGTCTAGGCTGCCATGGATCAAGGAAAAGGCTCAGCTATAAGATACTAAAGAGGTCCAAACCCTAAGCGGCATCTGAACAGGGAGGGGACAGCCATTACTGGTGACTGCACAGAGGGCCCAGATCTCTGATGGTGGCCAGGCCAACAAAGCCCATGCCCCAACCCTCACTGAAATACCCATACCAGCCACTCCTCTACTGAACCACTCGGGGGCAAGGGTGTCAGTGCTTGAAGTGGGAAGAGCACACACCTAAAGGGAACTGAACCAGCTCAGACCCAACCCTCAGGGCTTCTGCTCCAGCAATTAGAGAGCTGCCCCTGCCCCTAATTGGGGGGGTGGGGGGTGGGGTGGGGGGAACAGCAACTAAGCTGAGAAGCCCCACCTAACATCTGACTACTCTTCCATCTCCAGCCCCACCCTCTACAAAGGTGATAGCTGTCAGCACACCCTGAGGAAAGACCTAAATTGTGCTCACATCAAATCCAGCTCTCCCATCAAAGCCACTGGGCACCTGCAGACTGTACAGGGGCACACCCACAAAAGAAAAACCGTAATAATTGTTTCACCTGATTTCAATAGATAAAGAAATAGATAAGCAAAATGAAAATACAGAGGAGTCTGTTTCAATTGAAAGAGCAAGAGAAAATTCCTGAAAAAAACAACAAACGAAACAGAAATAACTAATTTACCAGATAAAGAATTCAAAGCATTAGTAATAAGAACGCTAACTGAATTAGGAAAAAGAATAGACAATACAATGAGAGCTTTAACAAGGAACTAGAAATTTTTAAAAAAGAACCAATCAGAGCTGAAGAATATAGACTAACTGAAAAGAAAAATGCACTAAAAGGAATTAACAGCACACCACCCTTATGGCTGAAAGTGAAGAAGAACTAAAGAGCCTCTTGATGAAAGTGAAAGAGGAGAGTGAAAAAGCTGGCTTAAAACTCAACATTTAGAAAACTAAGATCATGGCATCTGGTCCCATCACTTCATGGCAAATAAATGGGGAAACAATGGAAACAGTGACAGACTTTATTTTTGGGGGCTCCAAAATCACTGCAAATGGTGAGTACAGTCATGAAATTAAAAGATGCTTGCTCCTTGGAAGAAAAGCTATGAGAAACCTAGACAGCATACTAAAAAGCAGAGACATCACTTTGCCAACAAAAGGTCTATCTAGTCAAAGCAATGGCTTTTCCAGTAGTCATGTATGGATGTGAGAGTTGGACTATAAAGAAAACTGAGTGCCAAAGAATTGATGCTTTTGAGCTGTGGTGTTGGAGAAGACTCTTGAAAGTCCCTTGGACTGCAAGGGGATCCAACCAGTCCATCCTAAAGGAAATCAGTCCTGAATATTCACTGGAAGGACTGATGCTGAAGCTGCACCTCCAATACTTTGGCCACCTGATGCAAAGAACTGACTCATTGGAAAAGACTCTGATGCTGGGAAAGACTGAAGGCAGGAGGAGAAAGGGACAACAGAGGATGAGATGGTTGGATGGCATCACCAACTCAATGGACATGAGTCCGGGCAAGCTCTGGAAGTTGGTGATGGACAGGGAAGCCTGGCATGCTGCAGTCCCTGGAGTCGCAAAGAGTCAGACACGACTGATCGACTGAAGGGAGCTGAACTCAGGTGATACAAAAAACACGTACATGATCTAGAAGACAGAATACTGGAACTCACTCAATCAGAACAGTGAAAAGTAAAAAGCAAAGAACATTTTAAGGGATCTTTGGGTAATATCATACATATCAACATTCCATTATAGGGGTCCCAGAAGAAAAACAGAGTAAAAATTTATTCGATGAAATTTGGCTGAAAACTTCCCAAGCCTAAAGAAGGAAACAGATGTCTAGGTTCAGGAAGCACAGAAGATTCTAAAGAAGATAAATCCAAACAGACCCACACCAAGACATACCATAATTAAAATGGAAAAAGCTAAAGAGAGAATTCTAAAGGTAGCAAAAAAAAAAAGAGAGGGTCATATACAAAAGAATCTCCACAAGGCTATCAGCTGATTTTTCTGCAGAAACTTTGCAGGCCAGAAAGGAGTGACATAATATATTTACAGTGCCAAAAGGGAAACCTACAACCTAGGCTACTCTTCCCAGCAAGATTATCCTTCAGAATTGTAGGAGATATAAAGAACTTTTTGGATAAGCAAAAATTAAGAGTTCATCAATACTAACCAACCCTAAAATAAATGTTAAAGGGTCTTCTCTAAATAGAAAAGGAAAGGATATAACAAGAATTAAGTATAGAAAAGGAAAAATCCCACTAGTAAAGGCAAATATATAGGAAAGACAGAGGCTCAAATACTTAAATAAGCTAGTACAAAGATTAAGAAACAAAAACCTGTAAAATCAAGTATGACTACAACAATAAGTAATGAGATAAACATGAAGATGGAAACTATGACATCAAAAACACAAAGTGTGGGGGAAGGGAGCAAAAAATGTAGCTCTTTTAGAATGTGTCTGAAATTAAAAGGACCACCTGGCTTAAAACAAATATAGTTATAGATCAACGTATATGAATTCCATGGTAAGTGCAAATCAAAAACCTACCACAGATACCCAAAAACAAAAGAGAAAGGAACACAAGCAAAAGAAAAGCACAAAACCACAAAGGAAGAAACTA
Organism: Dama dama; assembly: GCF_033118175.1. Classification (NCBI taxonomy): domain Eukaryota; kingdom Metazoa; phylum Chordata; class Mammalia; order Artiodactyla; family Cervidae; genus Dama; species Dama dama. The sequence continues at coordinate 36,994,168 of NC_083689.1, forward strand.
AAAGAAAAAAAAACAGGGACGGCTACAAGAACAACCAAAAAACAAGTAACGCCAACACTGAAATAGAACTATTCGGCCTTAAGCAATCAGAATCTTATAATGTTTAATAAAATAAAGTTGTTTAGTCGCTAAGTCACGTTCGACTCTTTGCTACCCCGTGGACTATAGCCCACCAGGCTCCTCTGTCTATGGGATTCTACAGGCAAGAATACTGAGGTGGGTTGCCATTTCCTTCTCCAAAATAAAATACAAAGATTTAGAAAAAAATTAAAGTACAATTCTAGCTACTGGCTAACCTCTACATTACATAATATGACAGACTTTTTTTGTGTTTTACTACCTTATACTGTCAGCATATAAATATTCTGACATCAGAGTAGCAACACAAAACAAATACATCAAATTAAAGTGAAAAAATGAGAGGCTATACTGAACAAGTAAGATATTACTGAGAAAAATAAACTGATTAAGACAGACATGATTTTACTTACTCTAAAAGAAAATAGGAAAAAGTTAATTACAAGACATCCTGTATCTTTTAACATTCTTTGCTTTATGAAAATCAGTACGAACACAAATACCTGAGAAAAGAACGAAGAATCACATCCATGGGACTGATTATACACAATCACTAAGTTTAAGATATACACAGAAAAATGCTCCTATCAGTTGTTGATCAGATTTTAAGTAGTTTATTGAAGTAATTTATTAAATAAAACTATTCAAATAGGATGATATTTAAGCAACCAAAATAAGGACTAGTTAACATCGACATGGGGATTCCTGGTGGCTCAGCAGGAGAGAATCCACCTGCTAATGCAGGAGACTCAGGTTCAATCCCTAGGTCAGGAAGATCCCCTGGAGAAGGAAATGGCAACTCACTCCAGTATTCTTGCCTGGGAAACCCCATGACACAGGAGCCTGGGGGGCTAAAGTCCTTGTAGTTGCAAAGAATTAGACATATTATAGTGACTAAACAAAAAACATCAATATACACTAATGGCTGACATGCACACAAATAACTTACAATAGAATTTATTTAGTTACTTCTCTGCCAGTTTAACACATTGACACAGTTTGGAAGGTTAGTCAGAACATAAAATTATGGTATGATCAAGAACTCACCTGCTCTGGGAATTGGTTTATATAACTCCAAGTACTGCTCCCCATGAAGAATCTACATTAAGGTAAGCAAAATTTGGTCAGTAGACTTCCTTTCTCCATAGGCTCTTCTGTGAATACTGCTAATCCTAAGCGGCATTTCAGTGCCCACTTGTTCACACGACTACTTCCCCCAAACTATCTATCTCAGTTTGGCTCTTATTCCTTAACTATATTATTCAGAAATCATCAGTCCCCCAATTTAAAGACTATGGGCTCTCTGGAACAGAGAAGATACACTGTCTTCTTTCTTGACATTCTTAATCCTTGCTGAGTGATAATCGTGTATTATTTGCCATGGAGACACTAAACTCAGTATATTCCCAGGGCTTATCACCATGCTTGGAACATACTGGGTATCCACTACATATCTACTGAATAAAAATAAACAAACTAGTCAGTACTAGTAATTTCAGGTGATACCTGGCAAATACAAATGACTCAACCAAAACACAAAGATAAATATTAAAGCCATGGTTACAGTAAAAGCACTATCAATGCCAACATTTCCTTAGTGTTGTATCTTACAAATTACCTACAAAGAGTAAATCTAAAGACCTTGTGTAATTTCACAGCCACATTAACCTCAATTTATCAAAACAAGAATATAAGAATATAATATAGGAAAACAAGTGAACAATAAAAAAAAAAAAAAACCTGACCACATATCCAAATGACCACACTCCACTGCTATGGGACAGTTTAATTCTCAGTCTTCCTCAGAACCCAGAAAGGAAACAGAATGGGGAGGAGGGTAGTGATGAGAGGACAAATGAAGGATGGCCTCAATATCATGTCTGGAAACTCAAGGTTGGGAAGACTGGGATTCAAATCCCAAGATGGCTATCATTTCCAGTCACAGATTTTGAATACCATTCATGATGTCCAATTCCTTTCAACTCCATGGAAGAATTCTGAAATATCAGCTTTAATTGTTTACAAGGACATTATCCAAACAGGAAAACTGTATGCAACAAATGCCATGGGAGAATGACTGAAACAACACACTTCTTGGCATCTATTTCTTGCCTCCCTCCCAACTTCATCAAATAATAAAATAAGTGTAGATTCTCATGGACTCAGAGAAGCAATGAACTAATGATTCTCTAGTAAATGGGTTCTCCAATCAATCAAAATCACAGAAATCAGTTAAAGGGTCTACGATTCAACAGTTATCAACTGGGTCTATGACCTGAACCTTACTTCAAGAAATAAAATATATCCTACCTCAGAAACCTTCTCACAATTGTTTGCTCCTTCCTTCTTGAAACACCTTATTCACTCTGCTTCTCAAATACCACATTCTCCTGACATTCCTCATACCTCACCCAGTCTCTTTCTTCCCAGTCTCTCTTTCCTTCCCAGTCTCATTCCTCCCATTCCTTCCTTTTCATTCATTCCTTCCATCTCATTCCTTCCCAGTCTCTCTTATTAACTTCTCTTCATCTTTTAAACCTCAATTCACCACAGGATTCCCAAATTCAGGATTTTCTCTACCTATAGTCATACACTGGTGATTTCACATAGTTTCATGTCTTTAAATCTCACTTAAACGCTAAGAATCCTAGGAGGACCATCCCCCAACCTCTAAACTCATATATTCAACTGCCCACTTTGTATCTCCACCAAAACCAACTCCTAATCATCCCCACCTTAAAGTAACTGCACACATCTATTTTATTATACATAGTAATACGTCATATGTAACTACTGTACATAAATATATTGTGTATAATTAATTATAAATCATATATAGATATATATGCATATACATCATCCCAGTTAACCAGACCAAAAACCTTCATCCTTGACCCCTCTTTCTTTTCATGTACATCAAGCCTTGTGCTAGAATTACTATAATAGACTCCAAACTGGTTTCCCTGCTTCCATGCTTGGCCCCCATATAATCTATTCTCTATAGAGAAGCAAAAATGAGACTGTGAGTGAACATAGCCAGATCATATCACTCCTCTGTTCAAAGCACTACAAATGGCCTCTCATATTAATCAGAGTGAGCTGAAATTCTCAAGTGACTACAAGGCCCTCTTCTCCTATCACTACCCCCTTGCTCATTTATAGCTAGCTGTATTGACCTCCCTGCTGTTCTAAAAATAAGCTAAGTATGCACCTGCCTTGGGCCTTTTTCACCTATTCTCTCCGTTTCTTATACTCTTTCCTCTTGCTCCTTCATCACTATGATCAGGTAACGATTATCATACGGAACTTACATATAAGGAAACTGAAGCTTAGAGAAGCTATTTACTCTTGGTCAAATAGCAACTAATGACACAGAGAGAATTAATAACATTATGCCAAGGTTGCAGGACTGTACACAATTGTTGTTTTCTTCTTTTTGCTTGCCTTTTCAGCTGCCTACCCTTCTGTTCTTAAAAAGAAAAATCAAAAGACATGTTAAATCTTTATTCCTGAATCAACCAGTACATACTGTTGCATTAATACACCACACACACACTAATGTGACATTTACCAATCATATTTAAAGAAACAGAAAAACAAAGATTTCTTATTATGCATACCTTTGCCAAGTTGATTGAAAGCCCAGGAATCTCTGCTAATCCTCCACCCATTACAGATTTCTGAGCAAGAATAACTCCGAAGGTTGGCAAACAGGAGAAATCAGAACTCCCTTCATAAATAAACTTCATATCTTTTGGCTCCTTGACTGATGCTCCCACTCCAAGGGCATACATAATAGTGTCCAGTTCCGCATAAGAAGCATAAGATGGAGGAAGTTTATGCCCAATAGCTCCAGCCTGTGGACCAATTGTAGAAAATTATTTTTTCACTGATATTCTTATCAAATCTTTAAATTGTTAACTTTTCAAAACTATTAACTGTTACATATTTAGTTTCGTAAATAGAATGGTATTTTAGTGAATTTGAATGGAATATGTTTCATTACATTTGATTTTTAAATAAAGACAATTAAAAACATGTGGAAAAAGACTTCATTTACAAATAAGTACTTTTTTATTGCCTGCTTGCTAACAGATAGGATAGCTCATTTTCAACCTTCCTGTCTCTGACGATGGAAAACCCTATTAATTCAGTGATTGTTAGCTACTCAAAATTATTAAAAAGTAACAAATTTATTATAAATAGAAATAGTGAATGGCTCTGTAAGCTCTATTATATAAAAGTCAGTATAAACAGATGAGCAAAACACTGCTTAGTGCTTATTATAAATTAGACTCCCTCATAATAGTTTGAGTTAAAATTAGATTTTTACCTTAAGTTGTTACCCAGAACTGTTCTTTATTTAACTGGATATTATATTTTTCTACTATATTTTCTATATTATATTTTTCTATATATTTCTATAGAAATCTATATCCTATAGATTTCTATAAGAATATCAGTGGAATAATATATTTCTATATTTTCTAATTAGATATATTTTCTATATCTAACTGGATATTATATTAGTGATGACCTGCCTAGCTAATTTGTGAAGCATATTAGGTTATAAAAGAATGATGTCCAATTTTTGATCACTTTCATTTTAAGCAGGAGTCAACAAACAACAGCCAAGACTTAAGAATGATTTTCTACATCTTCTAAGAGTGGTCTAACAAAAGAAAAATAAGATTATGTGTCCGAAACAGTGTGTGGTCCATCTAGCCTAAAATATTTTCTATCTGGCCCTTAACCAAAAAGTGGGCCAACAGAGTAAAATCACATTTATAAACTGATCATATTCTCAGGGTTAAAATTAGATTGTTTATTTTATCACTATGCCTGCCATGAGTCACAAAACACCACAACTGAATGTGTCAAATGATTTATTTCTTATTCATGCACTACAATTAAAAAAAAAAAAAAGGAGACGCACCAGAGATAGTTAATCAGCAAACTTCACAAGAGCTATAACCAGACTTCTATTAGACTTTCTGACACACTTTTTTTACTTGCAGCCATGTTGACATATTTCCAAAATACAATTTGTCAATGCTCTTAAAAGACATGACTCAAAAGAGGCACTAAACTAAATATCCTTTTCTAAAAAGTCAGAAAGTGACAAAAGTATGATAATCAAAATGCTCCAAAAAACAAAAGACACACTGAAGAAGAGTAAGTAAAAGTTACATTTCATATTTTAACCTTAATTCCATTCAAATTTTATACATATTTAGTACATGTTTTATAAAGTTTTACGGTCATTTATCTTTCCTATTTAACAATAAATTAATAGCTTGGAAAACCACTTTTTGCATGAAAGAAAAGAGAAAGAAAAAAAGGAAAGAAAAGAAGAAATCTTTAGAGAAGGCAGAGTTTTAGGTTTTCTCCTCCACTTACAAATCCAGATGGGGCTGCTGATGCTGCATGACTGGTCTGATTTGCTGAAACTCCTTCACCTGAATTTATTTTATTTAGAGCTTCAACTATACTGCCAATGGACTCTAGAAAAAAAAAAAGGATAATAAATAATAATAATAATGCTTTTTATCCATCGATGGATGAATGGATAAAGATGTGGTATACATATATAATAGAATATTACTCGGCCATAGAAAGAACTGAAATAATGTTAAATAAAGACATGGGTGGACCCAGAGATTGTCATACTGAGTGAAGTAAGTCAGAAAGAGAAAGACAAATACCTGTGATATCACTTATATATAGAATCTAAAAAAAATGGTACAAATGAACTTATTTATAAAACAGAGTTAGAGGTGTAGCAAACAAACCGATGTGACCAAGGGAGACAAGGAGAGAGGAAGGGATAAATTGGGAAACTGTAATTGATACATATACACGGCTACACATAAAACACATATATCTAATAAGTACCTACTGTTAGCACAGGGAAGTCTACTCAGTACTCCATAATGACTAAATGGGAGATGGACCCAAAAAAGAGTGGATACATGTGTAACTGATTCACTTTACTGTACACTAACACAACATTGTAAATCAACTATACTCCAACAAAAATTAATTTTTAAAAAATCACTCCAAGGTCAATGAACCTAGAGCCTGTTACACAGAGTGAGGTAAGTCAGAAAGAGAAAAGTAAATATCATATGTGTTGTGCTAAGTCACTTCAGTCGTGTCTGACTCTTTGCGACCCTATGAACTGGAGCCCACCAGGCTTCTCTGTCCATGGGATTCTCAAAGCAAGAGTACTGAAGAGGTTTGCCATGGCCTCCTCCAGGGGATCTTCCCAACTCAGGGATCAAACCCACGTCTCTTACATCTCCTGCACTGGCAGACAGGTTCTTTACCACTAGTGCCCCCTGGGAAGCCCAAATATCATATATGAATGCATATATATGGAATCTAGGAAAACAGTACTGATGAACCTATTTGCAGGACAGGAATGGAGATACAGACATAGAGAATGGACTTGTGGACACAACAGGGGAAGGCCAGGGGACGAAACGAGAGAGTAGCATCGACATATATACGCTAGCCATGTGTGAAACAGACAAGTTAGTGGGAAGCTGCTACATAGCACAAGGAACTCAGCTTGCTTCTCTGTGATGACAGGGAGGGAAGGGGTCCAGGGAGAGGGAAGTTGGAAGACAGCCTCAAGAGGGAGGGGAATATATGTATACTTAGAGCTGATTCACGTTGTTGTATAGCAGAAACCAATACATTATAAAGCAACTGTCCTCCAATTAAAAATAAATTTAAAAATACCACTCCCTCTAAGGTATGGGAAAAACATTTGCACATGTGAAACATCTAGCCAATTATTGCACACTGCCATTTAAGTAGTGGTATACCGAAAAAAAAAAGTGACATACATGACAAACTTCCAGATTTTTCTTATATAGAACTATATTTCATTTATACTGAAAAAAATTTTCAGTCATGAAATTCAAGTCCCTCAACTGCAGGATAACTAAAGATGCACAAACTTAATTTTCTCTTTAGGATTACTGGAATTTAAATAAGACAGGGTGCTTTGGTAAACCTATTACATAAAGATCATAAAAGCATCATCTTTCAAGAGTCATAAAGAGCTAATGTTCCCCTGGTAAAATCCAAATAAATGTAAGCTATTTCCACACACACACACACAAAATGCTTTTGTTACAGATGTGACTGAGAAAAACTACAATGCTTTAGATAATCACGCCTGTAATATCCAGCAAACCTACTACAGAAACTTCACTTGTGTTCATGAACTGACTATATGATGTCAGGCTATTATTGCAGGAAAAAAATGTGAAAGACTGAGCAGACGAAAGGTAACTGGGTGTTTCCATAGACTCTTCAGGTTAAGATTTATCTAAGCAGGCTCGGAGTTTTGCAAAGTCTCTGAGCAATTTTACAATTCTGTAAACTGGGACCCTTGTCCGCAGACGTACAATTCCAAGCTGGTGGAGGGAAAGTTGATTTCCCTTCTTTCCCCACCATCACCACACCCCCTCCAGGATGCAACAAAGTCAAGATTACCCCCCAGGCCTCTATACAGGTAACCTCAGAAAATATTACTGAAAATTCTTCCACAGAAAACCACCCATTATGACCAATGACTCCAGAGAGAGTTCAGAAGCTGCTATTCTGAGATCTAAAAGGTTAATAAAAGAGACTCATGGAGCATCCACATGTGCCCTAAGATTCCAAAAGTTCTTGGACCTTCCTAACAAACCTTAGATATATGGGCCTCCTCCTAAACTCAGACAAAAATGGTAGCTAGACTACAGAATGTGAGATGACCGGGGGTTTCTGCCATTCCTGGGTAAGCTAGTGGAAAGGTTTCTTGCCTACTAATGCTTCTCTTACCACCCCATTTGGGTTGCTGCCTAGATAGCAGGCCATTTAACTGAAAGCATCAGGGCTTCCCTGGTGGCACAGTGGTAAAGAACCTGCCTGCCAAGGCAGGAGATGCAGGTAAGATCCCTGAGTCAGGAAATGGAGAAGGAAATGGCAATGCACTTCAGTGTTCTTGCCTGGGAAATCCCATGGACAAAGGAGCCTCTCCTGGAGCCGGATGCAACTCTGTGACTAAACAACAACCACCTTGGTACAGACTGACAGTACTGAACTCACAGACAGACCATCTGAATTAACTCTTGGCTCAAACACTGAGAAAGTGCGGCCCACTTATTCAACTTTTCTGGAATTCAGTTCCATCATCTGTAAAATGAGAACACTAATATGGGTGCTTGGAAAGTCTCGATTTTACAAACAATGTAAGGTTTTTTTCCCTAGCTGTACTTCAAATACTAGGGGTATCTTTTCATTTATAAGCATATAATTCATTAGTTAGCTTTTTCTTTACATTAGTCTAATACTTTTTAAATTAATTTATCTATTTTAATTGGAGGCTAATTACTGTACAATATTGTGGTGATTTTTGCCATACATTGATATGAATCAGCCACAGGTGTACATGTGTCCCCCATCCCAAACCTCCCTCCCACCTCCCCCCATCCCATCCCTCTGGGTTGTCCCAGTGCACCGGCTTTGAGTGCCCTGTTTCATGCATCAAACTGGGACTGGTCATCTATTTCACGTATGGTAATATACATGTTTCAATGCTATTCTCTCAAATCAACCCACCCTCGCCTTCTCCCACAGAGCTCAAAAGTCTGTTCTTTATATCTATGTCTCTTTTGTTGTCTCGCATATAGAGTTGTCATTACCATCTTTCTAAATTCCATATATATGTGCTAATATACTGTATTGGTGTTTTCCTTTCTGACTTACTTCACTCTGTATAATAGGCTCCGTTTCATCTACCTCATTAGAACTGATCCAAATGTGTTCTTTTTAATAGATGAATAATATTCCATGGTGTATATGTACCACAGCCTTCTTATCCATTCATCTGCTGATGGGCATCTAGGTTGCTTCCATGTCCTAGCTATTGCAAATAGTGCTGCAGTAAACACTGAGGTGCACGTGTCTCTTTCAGATCTGGTTTCCTTAGTGTGAATGCCCAGCAGTGGGACTGCTGGGTCATATGGCAGTTCTATTTCCAGTTTTTAAAGGAATCTCCACACTGTTCTCCATAGTGGCTGTACTAGTTTGCATTCCCACCAACAGTGTAAGAGGGTTCCCTTTTCTCCACACCCTCTCCAGCATTTATTGCTTGTAGACTTTTTGATAGCAGCCATTCTGACCGGCGTGAGATGGTACCTCATTGTGGTTTTGATTTGCATTTCTCTGATAATGAGTGATGTTGAGCATTTTTCCATGTGTTTGTTAGCCATCTGTATGTCTTCTTTGGAGAAATGTCTGTTTAGTTCTTTGGCCCATTTTTTGATTGGGTCGTTTATTTTTCTGGTAATGAGCTGCATGAGTTGTTTGTATATTTTTGAGATTAACTATAAAACTCCTAGAGGAAAACACAGGCAAAACACTCTCTGACATAAATCACAGCAAGATCCTCTATGACCCACCTCCCAGAGTAATGGAAATAAAAGCAAAAATAAACAAATGGGACCTAATTAAACTTAAAAACTTTTGTACAATGAAAGAAACTATAAGTAAGGTGAAAAGACAGCCTTCAGAGTGGGAGAAAATAACAGCAAATGAAGCAACTGGCAAAGAATTAGTCTAATACTTCTAAGCCAATGAAGTGGAATTCTGACATCTGAGAAAAGTTTTTTTAAGATATTTCTTCCTTTTTCCTTTTCATCATTTTCATTGATAGGTGATTGCTATTCATAGACTAAACTTACCTCAAATACTGAAAAAAAAAAGAATACAGAAAATGATACTTCTAATGACATAATAATCATACCCTGATTGAGAAAAGCATAACAAAAATTTCAGCAAGTATACCAGCAGACAGGGAAGAGTCATTAGGATAAAAAGGAAAATAACAGGCTAGTCATTTTTCAGATATATTCTTCTATTTAACATTAAATATAATGCTGGGGGAAAAATAATCTTCCTGTAAAATAATTTCAATTCATTATCTTTCCTAGACAGGTCCTTTAAATTTCATATACTATAAACATACGTGAGTTATACTAGAAAAAACAATATAATTTTTATTGGTCATTTCCTGTGGCATACCATAGACGATTCAATAACTCACGATAACAAGCATTTACTAAATGCTTTCTATGAGTTCAGCACTACCCTAGCACCAAATACAAAAGAAGGACACACAAGATATAGTCTCTGCCTCCAAAGGAACTCTCCAGTTAGGAAACCACCTACTTTTGTCGCTCCGGCGGCCGCGGGCGGGCCGGGGCCGTTGTGGTGGTCCGTGCCACCCTCGCTCTTTTCCCTCCGCGGGCTCTGCCTCTCCCCGGGGCGGTCGAGGGGCCGCCCGTCCCCCACGGAGCTGGGGGGTGGGGGGGAGCGGGTCGAGGAGAGGGAGAAGAGGGGGGCGCCCCTGACGGCGCCTCCCGGCCTCGGGGTGCCGCGCCCTCCTCCGCTTCCCCGCCGCGGGCCCTGGCCCCGCGGGCTGGGACGGGGGCGGGGGGAGAGGCGTGGCGCGGACGAGAGTCGGGGGGCGCCGCAGGGCGGCCCGCCGTCCCCTGTCGCGGCTGTCACCTCCGTGCGCGCACGTGTCCCTTCCCTCTGGTCCTGGCGGCAGGGAGAGGGAAGATGACGGCACGTGGGTGCTCGCGGGGCCCTTGCGCTCTCTCCTTCAAAAAAAGAAAAAAAAAAAAAGAAACCACCTACTTATGAAAAAAAGTAGTGGAAAGCAGTAGTGATTAGACGCTCAAGCAGAAGAGTTCAGCTAAGAGAGAGATCCATGAGACCCAGAATATCTGGGAAGATTTTGTTGAACATCTAGGGCTTGAGTTTTTCTGAAGAAGCCTTGAGATTAGCAGAGCTGATAAAAGGAGTAAGGAATATCTTAGAAAGGCAGAGAAACAGTAACAAGGACAAAGTGCTAAAACAAAGCAAAATCTATTCACCAGATAGAAAAGCCGTAAGCCTAAATAAAATAGACCTAAATAAACTTTTGAGGAAATTAAAAAAAAAAAAAATCAAGTCAGATAAGGAGCATGTGATTAGATATGGCAAGACTGAAATCAACCATCAGATGGGGAATAGATGCATTGAGCACAAATGGGTAAACACTTTCTACCATCCCCCAATCACACACACATGTACTGAAAAACTAGGATCATAAGAAAACTGGAAAAACTAGACTTCCCTGGTGGCGCAGGTGGTAAGAATCTGCCAGCTGATGCAGGTGACATGGGTTTGATACTTGATCCAGGAAGATTCCACATACCAAGGGGCAATTAAGCTCGCATGCCACAACTCCTGAAGCCCTTGTGCTCTAGGGCCCACAAGCCACAACTACTGAGCCTGTGTGCTGCAACTACTGAAACCCACCTGCTCTAGAGCCTGTGTTCTGAAACAAAAGAAGCCACTGCAATGAGAAGTCCCCGCACTGCAACAAAGAGTAGCCAGTCCCGGCTCTCTGCAGCTAGAGAAAGCCCATGCAAAAGCAAGAAGATCCAGTGCAATTATAAATAAATAAAAAGACCACTGGATGCTCATATTTTTAAAATAAATAAAAAGAGGCTTGAAAAAAAAAACGTAACAGGACCAAAAAAAAGAAAATTGATAAACTGAGGAAGTAACATACGTATCTGAAATTGGAGAGTTCTAATACCTACTGGAGCAGAAAATGTACTGTGGATGACTCGAGCATCTAAGTTAGCACCGTTAAGAAGATAGTTCCATAAGAGAAGAGAATGCTTTATTGCCTCTGATTCCCCAGGCAGGACTGAACTCACTTCTTTACCTTGAATACTCCGAGGCTTGGTGGCATTATCGAAATCACAGATCTTTGTCCAGTTAGCCTTCACTGCCTCAGGAGTCATTGGCTGAGTCTTCTGTCTCACAAGGGCTCCAAGGCTTCGCTCCCATCGTACTGGTTATAGAAACAAAACTGAGATGCTGAACACATAGACAGAAAGTAGAATTCATGAGTCCAATGAATTTGTTTTTAACTTCAAGAAAGATGGAATTTGGAAAAAAGATTGTAACTTCTAAAGACTTTTACGACAAGCCTTAAATGGCATTTTATTCTTCAAACCCATTAAGATAGTATTAAATTTCTTTTTTTAAATATTTAAAGCTGAAGCAAAAAACCTCTTTCTCCTCTGACTATGCCAGATACTACTAAAGGTAGGATGAATTACTGAATCAGAAGAAGTTAAATTATATATAATCACACAGAAAAACTGACTTCATCACCACAGATCACTTAGATACTCCACTTCAAGGTAACAGAACAGAATAGAGCGTTGCTGGATAGCAAACTGAAATGGTAACAGGTCAAAGACTCCATATAATCAAATTAATGTATCAGACAGCCCAAATAATTCTCCCTTTTCCTCCTTTTGCTCTTCCTCTCTATCCAGGGGAAGTCAACTTGATTGCCCAGATTCACAAAAATCATCATTGCTGCGTAAGTTCCAAGATTTTTAACACTGTTTCTTTTTTAAAAGGCCTCAGAAATAAATAATCACTAGTAACTTTATTTAAACATAATGGTCAGATTTTGATGATGACTAAATTGAAGATCTGTCTTGGGGAATGACAGAAGCCTCTAGAGATTTCCTACAGATAAACGTCCACATATGGCTTTTATTGCAATACCTACCCTTTCTTTCTTAAAGATATCACAAGATACTTAAAAACGTTTGAATAATATGTTACTTCATAACTGGAGAGATCATTAATAATACTCTATTGTAATAATGTCATCCACTAATGGCAGACTATTAAATAATTCAATTAATTTTGATACCAACATCCAACTGAAAACTTGAACTGGGATACTGGAATGTTCACAACATTTTTTTTTTTCATTTATTTTTATTAGTTGGAGGCTAATTACTTCACAACATTGCAATGGGGTTTTGTCATACATTGCCGTAAAGTAATTATCCAGTTTGGAGCTCACAGCATTTAAGAACTGGGGGAAGAAAAGGTTGAAGCCAGACGAATTTACTATTGGGCTGAAGAAGAATAGCTCCAAGGAAGAAAAGAGTCCACGAGAGAAGTAGAGAACCTGCCAGTTGAGCCATCTAGGACACAGCTTCTCCCAACTTTTCAACAAACGCTCTCCCACCCACTCACTCCTCTGCTGAACAACCATGTAGGGTATGTCAGAGACACGGACAGACAAACATCAATATAGGTACTGTGCTGTCTGAAGAAACAGCCAGCTCTGAAGAAGACAGGACAAATACTGAATAAGGACTGCCAACAGGAAAAAAACTGAAAAGATCCCTGAACATGGCACAGGCGTGCACGACAACTTCCTTTATTTAGAAGACGTGTTTGCTATAACAATGTTTGAGTCTGATTATGCGTGCACTAGATCCCACGGTTAGACATTTGACAGCTCTAACTGGATATACAGGTTTAAAAAAATGGAAATAATGTACAGCAAAACAAAAATCAAAAGACACTTACATTTTCCAATCCATCCTGCTCCAACCTACCAAAAAGAGGGGGGGAAAAGTTATACCATCTAATGTGGAACTACTAATAGAATTTTCAAAATTAAAAAAAAAAAAAACAGACAGCTATTTAAGAGTATCGGAATGCTAGATGACAATGGATGAAAAAAATGCTAAATCTACTAAAAACGCTGAATCTACTAAAAACACTAAATCTACTAAACCTACAGATCTACTAAAGCCCACTGGCCCAGTGACTTTGCACTATTTATGCTATCAAAGCAGAAAACTTAAGCAGCACCTACAGTAGCAACATACGTAGTAAGCATGACTCTGTAAGGTGTGATACCGGTTCTTCTATTGACTAGCAGTGCGATCCTGGTCAAACTATTTTATTTACCTATACCCAAGATTCCACTTATGTAAAATTAGGATAATAATACACTCTTCATGAGGTAACCATGAAGGTTAAACAATATAAAAACCAAATGTGCCCAGCGCATCACTTGAAATACATGTCCCTCTACAAAGACTTAATGAATAAAAATAAATAAATAAAAAGTAACAAAAAACAAAACCAGCATTTGACTTAATGAACTACATAGTCATTTTAATGAAACACCTTTATATATAGATAAGACAAATGACCAAATACATTAATCACCATGCAGAAAGATGGTTTTTTTTCCCAAAAGTCATTCAAGGAAATCCTCAGAAGAAAATGTCTGATGGAAGAAAATCTTTTTGTCCTATCTTCAAACACCACAACTACAGTGTTCCAATGCATATGAGAGAGGAAGATATTATCAGCAAACAACACACTTCTCAGTGGCTCTAGGTTCAAGAGTGCGGCTTTTAATCACCCTTTCCTTTATATATATCTTAATAGGCCAATCAGCCTTGATGCTGTCAGTGGCATGGCATTGATGGCAAGAAAAACATCATCTTTTAACATATTTGGGGAGTGAAGCCACAAGCTGCAAACTCATCTCAGATGCTAAGAAACAATAGCTCCAATTGACCCAAAAAATCTCTGCCATTCTAGATATTTATCAAAACTTTGCAAATGAAGTGGCAACTTATGTTTGAGGTTTAAGTCAGGATATTACACACCTCTCTTACTGTATTTTGTACTCAATTTAGCATACCCAGTGTCCCTTGCTAAAAATGTCCACAATGTAGTAAAATAAAGCAATAACATATGAAACTTCACTTAGCATTATCCTAATTATCTGTGTATGAATGAGTGTGTGTGTAAAATGCATATCTAAAAAAAGAGACTACTCGTGTAAAATGCACATCTAATAAAAGACTGGGAGAGAATATACATAAAAATATGAATAGGAATAATCTCTGGATAGTAGTAATGTGGAAGATTTTATTTTCTTCTATATATTCCCCTGCATATTTGAAGTTTTCTAAAAAAAAAAAAAGCAGACATTTTTGTTCACAGAATTAATAACAAATATAAACGTAAAAGACAAATAGATTTTTAAAACTCCCTTAATAAGATATTAAGACACACAGGCCAAATTTGGAGCTCCACATGGCTTCATATTATTAAATCTCATCTTCTATAAACCTAGAGCCATAAGGTTCTTTCCACCTTTAATTTTCACAATTCACAATCAATTGTGACTGTGATTAAGAGAGTGAAGGTACCTACTTCTGCTTAGACCTGTATAGACTGCTTTTCACTAGTAAGTGAAACAGCTTTTTATTCAAATAAATCAGACTAATATATCATTAATTTCAAACTGAGTCAGGTTATTCTGCTACCAAGAAATAGTTTTGGAGTCACGTATTTCCATATACAATAGGTTTATTATTATATTACCACAGAGAATCAAACAAAGGAGGATGACCGAAAACATAACAGTTCATGCTAGAAAAGAAAAAAAGATCAAACTCAAATGAGGACTCAAAAAATACAGGGACTTCTCTGGCAGGCCAGTGGTTAAGACACTGCACTCCCAATGCAGGGGGCATGGGGTCAATCCCTGGTCAGGGAACTAAGATCCTATACGCTGCAGGCACAGCCAAAAAAAAGAAAAAAATATATATATACACACACACACATATATACACACACACACACACACATATATTTATTTATTTATTTATGTATGTATGTATGTAGCAGCATAAAGAAGTCTGAAGGGATTTTGACTATAAAATGAAAACTGGATCTCACTGGATGGTGTGGTTATGTGTGGTTTTTCTTTTTATAACATTTATAAAGCTTTGCAACAGGGAAAAATAGAAAAGTTTCTTTTTAAAGTCAATACAACTAATAAGTTGTGTTTACTGATCTATCATACCCAGACTGAATTCCTGCTATACTGATATAACAGTTAAAATTAAAGAGTGACTGCTATGTATACTAAGAGTTTAAAAATATGATTTCCAGTTCTCACAGCAAAACCCCAAGAAAACTAAACTCAGGGAGATTAATCTGTACACTACTCCAGAGAGTCAGCAATTACCAGAGCAAGAAATCAAAATACAACTTGGCTGACCTTAAACCATCAGTTCTACCCTTTCACTTTACTACTCAATATCTCAATATCAAAACTACTCAATATCTCAATATCAAAAAAATATTTTCTGTATGACTAAATGCATCATACCCATCACAATCTTTCATTTGACAGTAATATCAGAAATAAATAACTAGGGAAAAACAGAATTTACAAGTTGCTGTTACCTTCTCAAAAAAGGATATAAGTCATACTTGTTCCTTAATTATAACATAGACACAATATTAAAAAAACACAAAAGTGATATCAACTGATATAGATTTTTACAGGCATAAACAATTGAAAAATATGAATTTTTGAATTTTTTTTTATATTTTATTAAACAAATATTGCTTTGGGAGAAAACAGAAAGGTGCAGAATACCTCAAACAAGCCACCATTTTCTTCACAACTCTCATGGCAAAGCCAAAGGACCAGGGGTGCCACGTAATCCGGCTTTAGGGCTTCCAGAAGATCTGAAATATATAGTAAAGGAAACCCTTACAAACAGGGATATATACATATTCAATCAATTACTTTACTTTCCAAAAATTCCTTACTTATAAATTATAGATTCAGAGACTTTTTAAATAAGAAAAAAACCAAATATACAAAATTAATTAGTATTAACATCCAAGGCTTTTAGAAGAATCTTTTCATCCCAATGGAGACTTTCAGGTTTCTAACACAGAAAGCATCAGACATACCTTTCCAAGGTCAGTAACGTTCTGTTTAGAAGACAAGTTAATGCTGTCTCAGCAAAGACTGGTGAGCAAAGGCATACATAGCATAAGGAACTTAGATACCAGCTATTCACAAAACTACTTTGCTCTCCCAGGAGCTAGAAAACTATAGAAGGGCCTTGACAAGTGTCATGACAGTAAGATAATGATGTAAAATGGACCGTGCAGCCATTACTGATGAGTTACAAAGTGTAGGAAATATCTTCCTGTTGCATACCTTCTGTGAGCAACTTAACAGGCAGAAATGTACTACGCAAGGAGCATGAACACCTGTATTTTACTGCCGGCCCTGCCACAGAGGCAACTTAGGGCACTGAGAACATCACTCAACTCTCAAGGGCATGTGTCGGCATCTGCAAGATGGTCGTCAAAATGCTCTGCCTGCCCATTCTACCAAGCTGTCCCAAGGTTCAAAGGAGATGTAATTTGTTAACACAGCTTATAAACTTTAAAGAATCAAATAAATGTAAATTTTAATTGTGAAATGACAAAATACAGTTTTACATTCTGAAGTGACACAGATGACATTTACAGTCCCTGTAAATGAAAGAGCAGCTCTAAAAACCTTTCACTTTATGGTATTCCTGATCCCAGAAACTGTGAGAGAATATATACTTGTTTTAATCCACAAAACTTGAAGTAATGTATTACAAAGCAGCAAATAACTAATACAACTTGAAAGTTCATGGGTATTCATTCTAAGATTATGTCTCATTTCATGCAACAAACATGTAAGTTTCATATATGACTTTCCATTGATCAAATATATCTCAAAGGGGAAAATGAAATTACAGACGTCTCCACACACTACTCAGAACACCTGGTTCTCTAACAAATAATTCCTTTGATAGCCTGTAAGTGAATATTTCAGAAGAGAAGAAAAACACTGAGGCAAAATAAATTTTCGGCTTTTTCTAAACTATAAAAAAGTAATCAATATCAAAATTTAAAATAACAAAAATTTAGAATCTAAAGTGTCTTTTTAAAATGACCTACAATAATTCTCTTCTTTTACAGAAGAGAAAACAGGTCTAGAAAGATTAAGCTATTTGTCTAAAGTAGATCTTATTCTCCCAATATCTTTCAGTAGAGTTTGGTGGACGTAAAGACACTACATTAAACATTGACTTAACTTCTCTAGAGGTACAGACCTGTCCAAATTAATGGAAATTACATTCTCAAAGGAAAGCGAATTTAAAAGCTATAGTTTTCAATATTTTCTTAAAGACTTGCTGCTTTCCCAAGAAAGTCTACAGATGATGGCAAAAAGTGACCAAGGTAGAAATCTAGCAAAGAAATGATAAGCATAAAAATCTAAATAGTGGTCATCTCTTGGCATGAAGCAGAGGAATAGAAGGTATAAAGTTAGATGCAAGTAATGCTTCAGTTCTTGGGTTGAGCAGCAAGTTCATGACTGTGATTACATTTTGATTCTTTATTTCTTACCAGTAACCTAAGCTGTTATGCATATGTATGTAGCTGTTGTGTGCATATGCATATATATGTATATACACACATATTTAAAAGGGAGAAAAAAGTGAATTGTATCTCTTCTTCATATAATCTAGTTCTTTAACAAGAATTCCTTCTATCTATGGTGAAACAGATCACCAGCCCAGGTGGGATGCACGAGACAAGTGCTCCGGCCTGGTGCACTGGGAAGACCCAGAGGAATTGGGTGGAGAGGGAGGTGGGAGGGGGGATCGGGATTGGGAATACATGTAAATCCATGGCTGATTCATATCAATGTATGACAAAACCCACTGGAAAAAAAAAAATAATAATAATAAAAATAAAATAAAATAAAATTAAAAAAAGGAAAAAAAAAAACCCAAGAATTCCTTCAATAAGATATGAGAGTATAGAGAGTCTTTAAAATAAAGGACTTTTTTAAATGGCCATGTTGACAAGGAAAAGGAAAAAAATTAGATCTCAGGTACAAATAACTATTCAACACTAAAGCAAACTGGTTAGGCACAGCTCTTAGAAAAAGCCAGCAAGATCTAAAACAAATGGTAGCTCAAATGCAGAAAGTAAAATGGTACTGTGAATAAGCATCTGTATTCCATGAAGGGATAGGCTACCCGCTCCAGTATTCTTGGGCTTCCCTTATGGCTCAGCTGGTAAAGAATCCACCTGCAATGCAGGAGACCTGGGTTCGATCCCTGGGTTGGGAAGATCCCCTGGAGAAGGAAAAGGCTACCCACTCCAGTATTCTGGCCTGGAGAATTCCATGGACTGTATAATCCATGGGGTCGCAAAGAGCCGGACACAACCGAGCAACTTTCACTTTCACTTTCATTCCATGAAGCAGCTAATTTTATTTTTTTTTTTTAATTTTTTTATTAGTTGGAGGCTAATTACTTCACAACATTTCAGTGGGTTTTGTCATATACCGACACGAATCAGCCATGGATCCACACGCCTTCCCCATCCCAATCCCCGCTCCCACCTCCCTCTCCACCCGATTCCTCTCGAAACATCCCACCCTCGCCTTCTCCCACAGAGTTCAAAAGTCTGTTCTGTATTTCTGTGTCTCTTTTTCTGTTTTGCATATAGGGTTATCGTTACCATCTTTCTAAATTCCATATATATGTGTTAGTATGCTGTAATGTTCTTTGTCTTTCTGGCTTACTTCACTCTGTATAAGGGGCTCCAGCTTCATCCATCTCATTAGGACTGGTTCAAATGAATTCTTTTTAATGGCTGAGTAATATTCCATGGTGTATATGTACCACAGCTTCCTTATCCATTCATCTGCTGATGGGCATCTAGGTTGCTTCCATGTCCTGGCTATTATAAACAGTGCTGCAATGAACATTGGGGTGCACGTGTCTCTTTCAGATCTGGTTTCCTCAGTGTGCATGCCCAGAAGTGGGATTGCTGGGTCATATGGCAGTTCTATTTCCAGTTTTTTAAGAAATCTCCACACTGTTTTCCATAGCGGCTGTACTAGTTTGCATTCCCACCAACAGTGTAAGAGGGTTCCCTTTTCTCTACACCCTCTCCAGCATTTATTGCTTGTAGACTTTTGGATAGGAGCCATCCTGACTGGCATGTAATGGTACCTCATTGTGGTTTTGATTTGCATTTCTCTAATAATGAGTGATGTTGAGCATCTTTTCATGTGTTTGTTAGCCATCTGTATGTCTTCTTTGGAGAAATGTCTGTTTAGTTCTTTGGCCCATTTTTTGATTGGGTCATTTATTTTTCTGGAATTGAGCTGCAGGAGTTGCTTGTATATTTTTGAGATTAATCCTTTGTCTGTTTCTTCATTTGCTATTATTTTCTCCCAATCTGAGGGCTGTCTTTTCACCTTACTTATAGTTTCCTTTGTAGTGCAAAAGCTTTTAAGTTTCATTAGGTCCCATTTGTTTAGTTTTGCTTTTATTTCCAATATTCTGGGAGGTGGGTCATAGAGGATCTTGCTGTGATTTATGTCGGAGAGTGTTTTGCCTATGTTCTCCTCTAGGAGTTTTATAGTTTCTGGTCTTACATTTAGATCTTTAATCCATTTTGAGTTTATTTTTGTGTATGGTGTTAGCAACCCAAAACCTATGGGACACTGTAAAAGCAGTGTTAAGGGGAAGGTTCATAGCATTACAGGCTTACCTCAAGAAACAAGAAAAAAACCAAATAAATAACCTAACTCTACACCTAAAGCAATTAGAGAAGGAAGAAATGAAGAACCCCAGGGTTAGCAGAAGGAAAGAAATCTTAAAAATTAAGGCAGAAATAAATGCAATAGAAACTAAAGAGACCATAGCAAAAATCAACAAAGCTAAAAGCTGGTTTTTTGAAAAAATAAACAAAATTGACAAACCATTAGCAAGACTCATTAAGAAACAAAGAGAGAAGAACCAAATTAACAAAATTAGAAATGAAAATGGAGAGATCACAACAGACAACACTGAAATACAAAGGATCATAAGAGACTACTACCAGCAGCTCTATGCCAATAAAATGGACAACTTGGATGAAATGGACAAATTCTTAGAAAAGTATAACTTTCCAAAACTGAACCAGGAAGAAATAGAAGATCTTAACAGACTCATCACAGGCAAGGAAATCGAAACTGTAATCAAAAATCTTCCAGCAAACAAAAGCCCAGGACCAGATGGCTTCACAGCTGAATTCTACCAAAAATTTAGAGAAGAGCTAACACCTATCTTACTCAAACTCTTCCAGAAAATTGCAGAAGAAGGTAAACTTCCAAACTCATTCTATGAGGCCACCATCACCCTAATTCCAAAACCAGACAAAGATGCCACAAAAAAAGAAAACAACAGGCCAATATCACTGATGAACATAGATGCAAAAATCCTTAACAAAATTCTAGCAAACAGAATCCAACAACATATTAAAAAAATCATACACCATGACCAAGTGGGCTTTATCCCAGGAATGCAAGGATTCTTCAATATCCACAAATCAATCAATGTAATACACCACATTAACAAATTGAAAGATAAAAACCATATGATTATCTCAATAGATGCAGAGAAAGCCTTTGACAAAATTCAACACTCATTTATGATTAAAACTCTCCAAAAAGCAGGAATAGAAGGAACATACCTCAACATAATAAAAGCTATATATGACAAACCCACAGCAAGCATCACCCTCAATGGTGAAAAATTGAAGGCATTTCCCCTGAAATCAGGAACAAGACAAGAGTGCCCACTCTCACCACTACTATTCAACATAGTGTTGGAAGTTTTGGCCACAGCAATCAGAGCAGAAAAAGAAGTAAAAGGAATCCAGATAGGAAAAGAAGAAGTGAAACTCTCACTGTTTGCAGATGACATGATCCTCTACATAGAAAACCCTAAAGACTCTACCAGAAAATTACTAGAGCTAATCAATGAATATAGTAAAGTTGCAGGATATAAAATTAACACACAGAAATCCCTTGCATTCCTATATACTAACAATGAAAAAACAGAAAGAGAAATTAAGGAAACAATACCATTCACCATTGCAACAAAAAGAATAAAATACTTAGGAGTATATCTACCTAAAGAAACAAAAGACCTATACATAGAAAACTACAAAACACTGATGAAAGAAATCAAAGAGGACACAAACAGATGGAGAAACATACCGTGTTCATGGATTGGAAGAATCAATATTGTCAAAATGGCTATTCTACCCAAAGCAGTCTATAGTTTCAATGCAATCCCTATCAAGCTACCAATGGTATTTTTCACAGAACTAGACCAAAGAATTTCACAATTTGTATGGAAATACAAAAAACCTCGAATAGCCAAAGTAATCTTGAGAAAGAAGAATGGAACTGGAGGAATCAACCTGCCTGACTTCAGACTCTACTACAAAGCCACAGTCATCAAGACAGTATGGTACTGGCACAAAGACAGAACTATAGATCAATGGAACAGAATAGAAAGCCCAGAGATAAATCCACGAACCTATGGACACCTTATCTTCGACAAAGGAGGCAAGGATATACAATGGAAAAAAGACAACCTCTTTAACAAGTGGTGCTGGGAAAACTGGTCAACCACTTGTAAAAGAATGAAACTAAAGCAGCTAATTTTAAAATAATTTCACTCATCAATTGTTTTGTACTGTTTCACAGAAGCTACTTTTAAAGTATTATAGATACTTTCTTTTTAAAACATATCTTAAAGCCAGGAGTTTCAGAAACTACACACAGTTTTACACCAGTCAAGTATTTTGTTTATTATATAACCAAACAAATCAGCATTTATTGAAGATTGAAGGTGGGAGGTGGGAAGATTGAAGGTGGGAAAGATTGAAGGTGGGAGAAGAAGGGGACGACAGAGGATGAGATGGTTGGATGGCATCACTGACTCAATGGACATGAGTTTGGGTAAACTCCGGGAGTTGGTGATGGACAGGGATACCTGGCATGCTGCAGTCCATGGAGCTGCAAAGAGTCAGACACGACTGAGCGACTGAACTGAACTGAACTGACTGAAATCAGCATCGGCTCTTGATCATACATTTAAATTTTTTAATTTAAAAATTTATGTTTCATGTTTTCAAAAAATAAAGTTGGCAGACTCCCATTACCTGATTTCAAGACTTACTCTAAAACTACAGTAATCAAAACATCACGGTATTAGTAAAAGGATAGGCCCAGAGATCAATACAGCAGAACAGAGAATCCACAAATAGACTTACACATTTGTGATCAGCTGATTTTTGAGAGAAGAGCAAAGGCAATTCAAATCAAGAATGAGGAACAGTCTATAGAATAGGTGAACTGGTAGTTCTTTCAACAAATAATTGGCACTTTTTTAAAAAGGAGAATGAACTATTATGTTATTATGTTAAATGAAACAAGAGATACAGTAACAAATTTTTGCCTATGGGCTCTGTTTAGATCCTTGGGGATCTAAACCAACTCTAAAAAGATCTGCCTGCCAATGCTGGAGACACAAGAGATGTGGGCTCTATCCTTGGGTCAGGAAGATTCCCTGGAGTAGGAAATGTCAACCCACTCCAGGACTCTTGCCTAGAAAATTCCAAGGACAGAGGAGCCTGGTGGGCTACAGTCCATGGGGTCACAAAGGGTCAGACAGGACTGAGTGACTGAGCGCACACACACACACAGACACTCACAGAAACAAAATGCCTTTGTTTAGGTCCTTGTAGAATGAACTAACTCTACAAAGATACTTTTTAGGTAACTAGGAAGCTTTAATATAAACTTAGTATTAGACAATGTTAATGAATTATTTTAGTGTGATATTGGCATTGTGGTTATAATGTCCATATCTGCTGGAGAGACACACTTCCAAGTATATATTAGGTGAGAAGTAATGCCTGAGATTTGCTTTGAAATATCACAGAGAAAATGGGAGAGGGTAAAAAATAAGTCAATAAAATAAAATCATTTTGAAATATGCCCATTTTGAAATATGCTCTGTTCTCCTTAACAAAGGCCTATCCTTAAGGGAAATTACCAGAGCTTCAGTTAGACAAGTGAAGCCCCTCTAGTCTCCAGTCTCAAATAAGGGGGGTGGGGGATAGGCTAAGAAACTCTTCTAAAAGTCAGCATAAAGGGGCTCTGATCTTCTAAAAAAGTGGAGATGTAATTATATTAGAGAGCACACTCCCCCCCATTCACTTACAGTCACTTCAGCAGGGCTCCAGTATAACAACAGCAGATTACAACTGAGAGTGCGGCAAACATACACACGCTTTAACAAAGAGTATCTAAGGAAACCCAAAGACAACAGGGTACCCAAAAACAAGGACAGAGAGGAAAATGTCGTTTCTGACACCAACAGCTACAGCAACCAATAAACACAATCTAAGTTCTGGCCAGACAAACATAAAACCTCATAATCAAGTTCAATACACCACATTTTCTATCTACTCCCTCAACACGTCATGTTCAGTTTTCAACAACAATTTCAAAGCCTGCTAAAAGACAAGAAAAGTACAGGCTGAAGGGACAAAGCAAGCATGAGAACCAGCCTCAAGAGACTTCCCTGGCAGTTCAGGGGTTAAGATTCCGCAGTTTCACGACAGAAGGCATGAGTTCAGTCCCTGATTAGGGAACCAAGATCCCACACGCCACACAGTGCAGCCAAAAAACAAAACAAAACAGAACAACAAACCAGAGATATAGCCTCAAATATAGCAGAGATTTTGGAATTATCAAACCAGGAATTTAAAATAACTGTAATTAACATGTTGAGGGCTCTAAGGGGAAAAAGTGGGCAATTTGTAAGAACAGATGACTTATTATAAGCAGACAGAAGGAAATGCTTTGGAAAAAAATCAAAAGGAAAGGCTAAAAAACAATGTAACACTCTATAATGAAAAGAAGAATCAGTAAGCCTGAATGTATGTTAACAGAAACTTCCCAAACTGAAATGAAACACAAAGAGAAAAGAGAAGGAAAAAAAAGAAGGGGTACAGAATATCAAAGAACTGTGGTATTGTATAATTATAAAAGATAAAGAGGCACATAATGAGAATACCAGAAACGGAAGGAAAAAAGAAAAAAAAAGGAAGAAGAAATAGTTGAAGCACTGATGTCTGAGAATTTTCCAAAATTAATGACAGATACCAACCATAGATCCAGGAAGATCAGAGGATATCAAGTAGCATATAGCCAAAAATCTACACCTATTATTATGCATACTATATTCAAACTGCAGAAAAACAAGGAGAAAACCTTGGAGGAATAGAGGGGAAAAATATGCCTTATGCATAAAGAAACAAGAAAAGAATTATGTCAAACTCTCCTTCAAAAACCATGTTAGCAATAGAAGAGTGGAGTGAAATATTTCAAGGGCTGAAAGAAAAAAATTACCAACCCAGAATTCTGTAGCAGTGAAATTATGCTTCAAAAGTGAAAGAGATTAAGAGAATTTAAAAAACATGTTACAGATTAGGAAAAAATATTTTGCAAAACACTTATATGATTAAGAGCTTGTTTCCAAAATCTGCAGGGAAGTCTTACAACTCAACAATAAGAAAACAAAGAGTCCAATTTAAAAATGAGTGAAAGATATGAACAGATACATCACCCAAAAAGACAAATAAATGGCAAAGAAGCACAGGAAAAAATGTATATCGTGTGTCATTAGGGAACCGAAAATTAAAACAATGAAATACCATACATACCTATTAGAAGAACTAAAATGCAAAAGACTAACAATAATAAATGCTGGCCAAGATGTGGAGCAACAAGATCTCTTACAGACAGCCAGTGGCAATGAAGCATGATACAGTCATTTTGGAAGACGCTTGAAAACTTCTTACTAAGCGAGACTTACCATACAATCCAGCAATTATCCTCCTTAATATTTAACAAAATGAGTTGAAAACTTCACCCACACAAAAACCTGCACATGAATGTTCACAGAAGCTTTACTCATAACTGTCAAAAAATTGGAAATAATCAAAATAGTCCTTGATAGGTGAAGGAATAAACAAACTGAGGCACCTCCATACCATGTAATATTATTCAGTGATAAAAAGAAACTAGTTTCAATCATCTCAGACACTGGGGAGAAAGAGGAGAGGGATGAAGAGATGGAACACAGGGGATTTTCCAGGAAGTGAAACCATTCTGTATGATCTGTAATGGTGGGTACACAACATTACACATATGTGAAAACCCATGTGATTGGACAACCTAAAGAATGAGCCCTAAAGTAAACTGTGAACTGTAGGTAATATTGGGTTGGCCAAGGAGTTCACTCTGGTTTCTCCATCAGATGGTATAGAAAAACCGAAACAATCACTTTTTGGCCAACCCAGTAAGAAGGGATAAGTACTGGTTGGTCAGTTGTAACAAATGTAGCACACTGAAGTAGGATGTTAAAAATACAGGTGACTGTGTGGGAGAAGCAGTACATGAGCACTCTCTTTACTATCTGATAAATTCTTCTATAAGTCCTTTTAAAAAACAATCTGTTAATTTTTACATTAATTTTTAAAAATAATTATTACGAAACAGTAAGAATGCTTTTACTTCATTCTGTTAAAAAAATACATATGTCTACCTACACAAAGAGAAAGTTTACCTCAGTGTGTTAGAATTATGGGTCATTTTTTTACTTTTCCTGTTTGTGCTTTCCTAAATTTTATATAATGAATGTAAATTACACATCATGCTTTTTTAAATTGTAAGGAAATTTTTTAGTTACTCAAAAAATTAAACACATTGGCAACGCTCACTCCACACAGATATGTGGAGAAGAGCACTGAAAAATTTAAACTTACCTTCAGGCAAAATAGTTTGGGTCATCCGTGATCCAGCAGCAGGGGCAATAGTGTTACAATGAATGTTGTTTTTCTTGCCTTCCACTGCAAGACAATTTGAAAGGCCCAGAAGACCCAGTTTTGCAGCACAATAATTTGCTTGGCCAAAGTTGCCATATATTCCTGAAGCTGATGAAGTCATGATGATTCTAAAAAGAAAAATCAATCTCTCAATCTTTTTTATGTTTTAATAATGTTGCAACTCTAAGCACTTTTTTTTCTTTTTCATTACTATTATACCTGTCAAAAGAAACTCTGTATACTGGCATTAGGTTCTTAAAGTCACAATTCATATACCTAAATTAATAACAAAAGTAATCTCTCAAAATTCAACTATAAGATTTTATTGTTTTAAAAAGAATCCCTGGAAAAAAAAAAAAAAGGATCCTTGGTTAGGAACAAATGAATTCAAGTGTAAAAATATATATTCATTATCTCTGAAAACAACAATAAGTATTTACAAACAAAAAGTAAACTGCCAATTGACAAGTCAAAATCTTAGTAAGAAATATTAGATCCTGAAATCCTAATTCTTTAGTCCTCATCATTTTGCCCCTTTCCCTGTCTGGATAATATTAAATGCCTCATATTAAAACAATACCATCTGAAAATCTGACCTAATCTTACTTACTCTACTTAGTAGAACAAGTAAAGTAAATCATATCTTCTACTTTCAGAAACTGCTAATATCAGGATACACCAGAACTCTCCAATAAGAAAATACATCGCAAGCAATTTACTTCTAGTAGATGTATGTGAACCCTAAGTTAATAAGAATAGCCTTAAAAAAAAAAAATAAGAATAGCCTTTACATTAGAGTACATGGAGCTAATTACTAGGTCTGTCACATCTGAGTCACACAGATGCAACTGTAAGGGTCCTTCTATTCCTGGTCAATAAAGACTAACTCATGTCTGAGCAGAGCCAGCTGGTAGAAAACAACTACTCATCTCTCCCCAGTTGGTCACTGGACACACAAAATGATATTTTAGTTAGAGAATAAAGCAGAGCTGAATCCTTAATGCTTGTACTGCTAAAGTATCTGAGAATGGCAGGAAAATCATTAATAATGAAAAGTAGGAGGTAAAAAGGAATACAAAGTTGTCCAGCTCAGCTGATCCATGACTGGGGAAGTATGTGCCAAAACTATATTTGAAAAGCCTGTGCATATCTGGAGGTGTATTTTTCCATATCAAAGCAATTCTTCTCCTCTATACACAAGAACACACATACAACATCTCTAATCTCCCTTGACACCCACATACAACTCTACCTTCCAAAGTTCTGTTTCTTCATGTGATCCCATGCTGCCCGGGTCACCAGGAATGAGCCCCGCAAATGAACTCTCTGGATTATATCTAAAACAAGAAATTTTTATCATGGATGTTGTAAAAAAATTAGATGGACCTATCTCAGAATCAACATTAGCAATGATTTACTTATACAAAGATGTTCTTTTTTATACCTAGCATTCCAACTACTGTTACATTGTACTCGGAGTAATCATTTTTGCTTTAGTCCCAATTATATATCCAATCAATAATTCATATCTATTTTGCCTATAAATTATGATTAGATTATTGCAACTTTATCACAAATACAATGCCATCTAAATATGATGCCTGTACACACATCTAAATACAATGTCATTTTTAATATATGCCTATTTTATATAAAAATTCATTAATACAAATACCCAAGAAATCTACATGTGTAATTGGGACTCAACACAAACATCAGTTAAAGCATAATCAAAAATCATCCACTTTATCATCAAGAAATGTTTATAAAATGTTCATAATATCCCTTAATCCCTATTTTTACCAGGGTTTACTAAATGAGTTAAGAGTTGGAGGGAGGAGTGGAAGAGATGGAGGAAATAGGGAGAGGCAAAATGGGAAAAAGAGAGAGAGATGCCTGCTTTTAGAAATGGCAATCTAATGAACAGAAAACTTGGAGGATGATTCAGATAGACAACTCTAGATTTAATTTTATCCTGATGAAGCCACTGCAGCCCCATCAGAGCTCAAAGCAAAGCACCAAGGTAAGTCTCCTTTGTCAACAAAACTTATCTTTCTCAGCTTCTCTTTTACTCAGTTATTACAAGGTAAGAGAAAACTAAAAGCCTGTCTTTGCTTAATTCTATGTCACAGAGATAGCTTGCTTCTTCCAAAAGGACTTCTGAAAATCTTTCCCAGAAACACACTCTATAAACAACAACATAATTCACCTCAGTTACTACGTCTGCCACTGTCTCAGATTGTTTTAGTTCTGGTAGCCAATGAAGTAAGGGCAAAAAAGAGCAAATATGGAAAAACATTTTCATAACAGTGACTGTTCACTATCTAAACTCAATTTTTCCAACATGACATTCCTAATGAAAAATTTTCCTACTTATTAGAAGTTTCAAAATTATATCTAGACTTTTCTCACACAGTTCTCAGATTTCCATCATTTTTAGTGCTTCAGACACTCTTCCACAGCCTTCTCTTGCTGTTGAAATAACAATTATACAGCCAAACACATAAAAAGCTGTTAAAAATACTGCAAGAAAATGCTGACAATCTCTCAGAAACAAACAAACAAAAAAAAGATGAAAAGCAAAAAAACCTTTTAGATAACTTTCACCAACAGATTTTAATTTTTTTAAATTTTTCAAAGGTTTAAAAAAAGGTTACTCCCAAAATGTTCATCATTTTCAGTCATAAAGCTTATTCATCACTTACATTAGTAGAAAGAAGAATAGGTAGAAGCAAGATTTTCCTTAAATGTGTAAGTACATCAAGTATCAGACAGCTAAATGGATAAGTATGTTCCATAGAGAATATTAAAACATCTTACCCCAGTCTCCATCACTTATTCGACTAAATGAACGGTCCCTCAGAATCCTAAAAATTGACATTATATTTGTTGAGATGAGAAACATGGGAAATACTGAAAAAAAAATAAAACTTTGCAAATACACTACTTTATTGGAAATGAAAAATGAAATACTCACCCAGCATTGTTGATCACAATATCTACAATATAAAAACATCCAAGTCACATATATAAAAGCAAGCATATTAATTTGCATTTGCTTAAAACTCACATTTCTTTCAAAAGTGTTTTTCTCCCCATGGAATAGTAGATATAATAAGCAACAAGTGCTAGCAAAACAAAATTTTACACCTATAGCAAAAAAAATCTGATTCACAAAAGCATAAGAATCACATTATATTAGTGCTTTCCTTTCAAACCTGCATATCTAAAAACTTGTTAGATTTTTCCATCTCTACCTTCTGCCAAAATTCTATGAACTTATTTACAGAATTAGCAGTCACATAACTTAAGTTCTTAGAACTCAGCAGTAACCATAAGCCATCCCTCAGGCAATTTCAAAATTCACAGGGAAAGTTAAAAGTTTAAAAAAATTTTCCTTGCCAATGAAAAGTCAAAAGCCCAGAAAGGAAACCATTAGAATCAGAAACGGACAGCCTATATGAATACACAGTTGCATCCTCACTATAAAAAGAAAGGGATTATTTTTAAGGTTCAACCACCATCTTGTGGCTATCTTCATTTTATGACTTCAAACCTTTAGGGCTTCCATCCCTGTGTCAGACAATATGTGAACATGTCTCTCAAAAACTCAACCAAATATAGCTAGAAAAAATACACATGGTAGACCAAAAGAAAGGGAGCGTGAACACTTTAAAACTATAAAAATCAACATTTTTCTGACTAGAAACATGTTGGGCTTTTCCTCCAGTAATGCAATAACCTGTTACAATGTAGGGGATTAAATTAGGACGATTAAACAATATACTGAAATACTTCTTAAAAATGAACTTTTATATAATTCATCTTAATTTGCAAGATACAGAATCACTTTAACCTGGATAATTATAATTATCCAAAATATTCCACTGAGTCCTCTATTGCCAAAATACTGATTTTTTATTTTCTAAATATAAAATTTAGGATTCAACTTTATAAAATTATATACATTTTATAATTTATAAATTTGGAACACGGGAAACGTCTGTTCAACAGGCGAGCCCCTCTCCACGGTGCCTCGGCCCGAGATGCTCGAGCAGGGAGTGGAAAGCCACAGGGACGCGCAGGGTCACGTTGGGCCAGCAGGCTGGAGGAGAACCCGGGTAGCAGCTCAGGCAGCAGCTCGGCGCGAGCCCTCTCTGCGCCCCAAGGGCACATCCGGGGCCCACACGCCCCCTAGCGCTGGGTCCGCGGGTGGGCGGGGCAACGGGGGCGGAGCTGCGGAGCCGGGGAAGAGTCCCGGTGCCCATGGCCCGCCTTCCCCACCCCACTGGGGCGCCTGTCTAAGCACTTGCAATGCAGGAAGCCCAGGTTCAATCTCTGGCTAGAAAACTAGATCCCGCTCACTGCAACTGTGAAGTCCACATGCCACAAAGAAGACCCCATGAGCCACATCTAACATCCAGTGCAGTCAAAAATAATTAAAATATATATATATTATTTTATATAACTATTATATAATTAGAATTATTTAATAACTATTAAATAAAATTAGTGTTAGTTGACCAGTTGTGTCTGACCCTTTGTGACTCCATGGACTGTAGCCCACCAGGGTCCTCTGTCCATGGAATCTCCAGGCAAGAATACTGTACTGGTTGCCATTCCCTTCTCCAGGGCATCTTTCTGACTCAGGGATTGAACCCAATCTGCATTGCAGGCAGATGCTTTACCATCTGAATCACCAGGGAAGCCCATAATTATAATTACTTAGTAACTATTAAATAAGCATTATAATAATTTAATCATACCTCTGCTATACATGCCTGGAAAATCCCATGGATGGAGGAGCCTGGTAGGCTATAGTCCATGGGGTCACAAAGAGCTGGACACGACTGAGCGACTTCTCTTTCATTCTTTCATTCGTTCTTTCTTTCTTTCTGATATACGTATATAATCATACCCCCAATACGTATATTGGGGGTATGGTTAAATTATTATAATATCTTTAATAGTTATTAAATAATTATAATTATATAATGTAAATTATTGTATATTATATATGTCTTTTTATATATTGGGGATATGATTAAATTACTATAAAAAGGAAACTTAGAGAATGCTTTTAAGTTTTTCTAAAGACATTTAAAATACAAAAAAAAAAACAACCAATTCAATACATACATGCATACAAACTGTCACCTAGAGCCCTTTGTGGAATAAGATTAGGGTTTGTTAAAAAATTAAATTTTAAAACAAATCTAAAAATTTGATTACCAAGAAAGAGCTTTTAGCAAACAAAAGTAAAATAAAAAATAATTCATTAGAAAGGTAGAAGCTGCTCTGTAAGTACCACAAATGCAAAGAAACATTACCTATTCTTCCAAAAGCATCCAGTGCTGTCTTCACAATCTTCTCTCCTTCTTCCACTGTATCTGAAGGAAAGGGAAATTAGGGCAAGACTTTAGCAATAATCCTCACAAATGACTTCTAAATTCTGTGGATCAGAGTACATGACAGATACAATTCATTCAACAGAATTCATTTCCAGGAAAAATACATTTACATTGTAGGCACCTAACAAACTAAAATATAGATGATCTACATTACAAAAGAAATTTAGTCCCTAAGACAATTCTTTAACCTACAAAAAAAAAAAAAAGGAGCTGGGTAAATAACAAGCATTTGACAAATAATATCAAAGACAGCACTGTCTAATAGAATTTTGTCTTATGAAAATGAAAATGTCCCTATTTCTGCACTGTCTAATACAGTAGCCATGAACCAGATGCGGCTACTGGGCACTTGAAATGTGGCTAGGATGACAAATTGATTATTATTTCATTTCTATTGAATTTTAAGTTGTCACATAGGACTTCTCCTTAAGGATGCAAATGAGAATTTGAGAGGGAGGGAAAGAGGAGTGTATTTAATATGAAAAAGCATGGTCAAGACTATATGACTACATTTGGAAAACAAACCTATTGTTTTTGTAATGTTGTTGCTTAGTTGCTAAGTTGTATCCGACTCTTGAAACCCCATGGACAGCAGCCCACCAGGCTCCTCTATCCATGAGATTTCCCAGCCAAGAAAACTGGAGTGGGTTGCCATTTCCTCCTCCATGGGATCTTCCCGACCCAGGTATCAATCCCATGTCTCATGCATTGCAGGTGGATTCTTTACCACTGAGCCACCAAGGAAGTCCATTTTTATAATATACTAACCATAAAAAGCAAAGTTCAATGAAATATGATGGCCTTGTTATTTCCTGCTAATCAGCCCAGGAGAAGGGCTGATATCACCACAGCTGTGTGTCAAATGGTCAGCTGTCAATTCAACATCACCAGTGTCTCTTTCTACCTTCTCTGCAGTCACAGGAGGAGCCAGGGCCCTTCTCTGAGGCCCATACAGTCCTGAGTTAGGTCTTCCAAAAAGGGATAGTCACTTAAAAGGTAGAAAAGTAGGAGACTGCAGGGGCAGGCAGTCTCATGAGCAGGCTGCAGACATGACACTTGGCAGCACATGCAGGCAGGCTCTTGAGAACCACCCGCCACAGGCTGAGATGGTCTCCTACAGTCTCACTGACATGCGCCAGCCCAGACCTTCCAATGCTAAGTCTCTAACTCTGTATAAAACCCTTCACTCTGGGAAAACCAAGAGGGGCTTCTGTTTTCCTGACTGAATCCTGACTAATATACTTTGCATATCAAAACTGAGGGGCAGAGAGGAGAGTCTGAAATTTTCATCTTTAAAAATTAGGTTCTAAAACCCCAGAATTTTTTTCTAAAGGTGAAAACACTTTTCTAGACTCTCAAGAAAGAAATAAGATACTAAAATATCTGTCTCATTATTCCTTCGAGTACGCAAAACAAATCATATCCCATTTTCTTCCCTCTAAAATTTCAAAATAAAGTCACAGGCAATTTAATTTTCTCCCTGGCCCACAAAAGCAATCTAATTTGCAGAAAAGTCACTAAACACTAGCTTTTTAAAAGTAAATCTATTCAAGAAGATACCTTACAAATACTATTAGAATCAGGCAGTCCTAAGATGGCAGAGGAATAGGACAGGGAGACCACTTTTTCCCCCACAAATTCATCGAAAGATCATTTGAACAGTGAGCAAATTCCACAAAACAACCTCTGAACGCTGGCAGAGGACACCAGGCACCCAGAAAGGCAGCCCACTGTCTTTGAAAGGAGGTAGGACAAAATATACAAGATAAAAAGAGAGACAAAAGAGTTAGGGACAGAGAACTGTCCCAGGGAGGGAGTCGTGAAAAAGGAGAAGTTTCCAAACACCAGGAAACCCTCTCATCGGCGGGTCTGTGGGGAGTTTTAGAATCTCAGAGGGCAACATAATCAGGAGGTAAAATAAATAAACAAATAAATAAAACCCACAGATTACATGCCTAACCACAACTCCCAGCAGAGAAGTAGCCCAGACGCTCGCATCCGCCGCCAGCAAGCGGGTACTGAACAGGGGGGCACAGGCTGCATTGCTTAGGGTAAGGACCGGGCCTGAATGCCCTGAGGACAATCTGAGGGGGCTAACCTGAGAAAGCAACCCAAACTGTGGGATAGCCAGAGAGAGAAAGAGAGAGAGAACTTTTCCACGAAAAGCTCTAAGCTAAGGCACTGCCAGCCCGCTCACAGAACAAAGGACTGAGAGAATACCAGAGGAGAGCTAGCCTGCTGTGGCCCGGCCCATTCCCTGCCAGAGGCAGAAAGGCAGGTGACAGCCAGAGCCAGAAAAGGGCAATCTTGGCCCCAGAGACGGCATCCTCTACCAAACTGAGAGCAGGCTCCCAGTTGTTAACCAAGTCTTCCTGGGCTCCTGGACAGTTGACATCCATCAGGAGGGTCACAGCCAGATATCGGCTCCCCAGAGGAGACACACGACACACCTGAGTCAGCGCTCCCGCTGCGCGCCCAGGAAACCGAGCGGCTGGGACGGGGACGTGATAAGATGCACCGCACACCTGGGGAGAGTGCACTTGCCAAGCACCTGGTTGCCTGAGCTGCTCGGACCTGCGAAGGGCACAAAACGCAGGCCCAACAGAGTGTGCCTTCGTGGAGTACCCGATAACCTGAACCTGAGCGGCTTAGACCTGGGAAGTGCACGCAACCCAGGGCCTGCTTTAGACAGCTCCCCCGCAGAGCAACCTGGAGCCTGAGCAGTGTAGACCAGGAAAGCACACACGCCCTGAGCGGGGGCAAACCCAGTATGGCCCAGGCACTGCAAGCACTCCCCGAACACGCCAGTGATGTTTGTTTGCAGTGCTCCTCCCTCCCCGCAGCACGACTGAGCAAGTGAGCCTAAATAAGTGACCACCATCGCCCCCTTCTGTCAGGGTGGAAATTAGACACTGAAGAGACTTGCAAACAGAGGAAGCCAAAATAAACAGATGGAACTGCTTTGGAAGTAACAGGTGCAACAGATTAAAACCCTGTAGTTAGCACTGACACTGGAAGGGGCCTATAGACCCTGAGAAGTATAAGCTGGAAGGAGGAACTATCTGAAACTGAACTGACTCCACACTGCCTGCAACAGCTCCAGAAAAATTTCTAGATATATTTTACTATTATCATTTTTAAATTTTAAATCATTTTTTATTTTTAACTCCTTTATTACTCATTTAATTTTCATTTCTATAACCTATTACCCTGCAAAAAAAAAGACCCTATTTTTAAAGCAAATTTCATATATATTTCTTATAATTTTTGTGATTTTGGTTTTTTTTTAATATTGTATTTTTGAGAGTCTAACCTCTACTCTAGATTTTTAATCTTTGCTTCCTGGTATTTGTTATCAATTTTGTACCTTTAAAAATCCAATCTTCAGTATCCATTTTTACTTAGGACTGTGAATACTGACTGGATTGCCCTCTCCCTTCAACTCTCCTTTTTCTCCCCCAGGTCACCTCTGTCTCCTCCTTCCCCTTTCTCTTCTCTACCCAACTCTGTAAATCTCTTTGGGTATTCTGGGCTGTGAAGAACACAGGGAAATGATTACTGGCTAGATATGTCTCTCTCCTTTTGACTCCCCCTATTCTCCTCCTGGTCACCTCTATCTCCTTCCTCTGTCTTCTCTTCTCTATGGAACTCCATGAACCTCTCTGGGTGTTCCAGGCTGTGAAGAGCACATAGGGATTTGATTACTGGCTATATTGCTCTTTCCCCTTTTGATTCCTCCTCTTCTCCTCCTGGTCACCTCTATCTCCCTCCTCCCTCTTGTCTTCTCCATGTAACTCTGCAAACCTCTCTGGGTATCCCTCACTGTGGAGAATCTTTTCTCCATTAACCTAGATGTTTTATCATCAGTGCTGTATGGATGGAGAAGTCTTGACTACTGTAAGAATAAGACTGAAAACCAGAGGCAGGAGGCTTAAATCCAAAACCTGAGAACACCAGAAAACTCCTGACTCCAGAGAACATTAATTGATAAGAGTTCATCCAAAAGCCTCCATACCTACACTGAAACCAAGCCCCACCCAAGAGCCAACAAGTTCCAGAGCAAGACATACCACACTAATTCTCCAGCAACACAGGGACATAGCCCTGAGCTGCCCAAAGTCACACCAAACCCATAGACACTTCAAAACTCACTACTGGACACTTGACTGCATTCCAGAGAGAGGAGATCCAGCTCCACCCACCAGAACACCAACACAAGCTTCCCTAACCAGGAAACCTTGACAAGCCACTCATCCAACCCCACCCACATGGAGGAACCTCCACAATAAAGAGGAACCACAAACTTCCAGCATACAGAAAGGCCACCCCAAATACAGCAATCTAAACAAGATGAAAAGGCAGAGAACTACTCAGCAGGTAAAGGAACATGATAGATGCCTGCTAAACCAAACAAAAGAGGAGGAGATAAGGAGTCTACCTAAAAAAGAAATCAGAATAATGATAGTAAAAATGATCCAAAATCTTGAAAACAAAATGGAGTTACAGATAAATAGCCTGGAGACAAGGATTGAGAAGATGCAAGAAATGTTTAACAAGGACCTAAAGAAATAAAAAAACAGTCAATCAATAATGTATAATGCAATAACAGATCAAAAACACTCTGGAGCGAACCAACAGTAGAATAACTGAGGCAGAAGTAGGATAAGTGAGGTGGAAGATAGAATGGTGGAAATAAATGAAGCAGAGAGGAAAAAAGAAAAAATATTTAAAAGAAATGAGGACAACCTCAGAGACCTCTGGGACAATGTCAAACGCCCCAACATTCGAATCACAGGAGTCCCAGAAGAAGAAGACAAAAAGAAAGGCCATGAGAAAATATTTGAGGAGATAATAGTTGAAAACTTCCCTAAAATGCGGAAGGAAATAGCCACCCAAATCCAAGAAACTCAGAGAGTCCCAAACAGGATAAACCCAAGGCAAAAAACCACAAGACAATTTCTTAATCAAATTAACAAAGATCAAACACAAGGAACAAATATTAAAAGCAGCAAGGGAAAAACAACAAACACCACACAAAGGGATTCCCATAAGGATTACAGCTGATCTTTCAAGAGAAACTCTTCAGGCCAGAAGGGAATGGCAGGACATGCTTAAAGTGATAAAAGAGAAAAACCTACAACTCAGATTACTGTACCCAGCAAGGATCTCATTCAGATATGAAGGAGAATTCAAAAGCTTTAGAGACAAGCAAAAGCTGAGAAAAATCAGCACCACCAAACCAGCTCTTCAACAAATGCTAAAGGATCTTCTCTAGACAGGAAACACAGAAAAGGTTTGTAAACTCAAACCCAAAACAAAAAAGTAAATGGCAATGGGATCATACTTATCAATAATTACTTTAAATGTAAATGGGTTGAATGCCCCAACCAAAAGACAAAGACTGGCTGAATAGATACAAAAACAAGACCCCTATACTTGCTGTCTACAAGAGATCCACCTCAAAACAAGGGACACATACAGACTGAAAGTGAAGGGCTGGAAAAAAGCTATTTCACACAAATGGAGACCAAAAGCAGGAGTAGCAATACTCATATCAGATAAAATAGACTTTGAAATAAAGGCTGTGAAAAGAGGCAAAGAAGGACACTACATAATGATTGAAGGATCAATCCAAGAAGAAGATAAAACAATTATAAATATATATGCACCCAACACAGGAGTACCACAATATATAAGGCAAATGCTAACATGTACAAAAGGGGAAACTAACAGTAACACAATAATAGTGGAAGACTTTAATACCCCACTCACACCTATGGATAGATCAACTAAACAGAAAATTAGCAAGGAAATACAAACTTTAAATGATACAATGGGCCAGTTAGACCTAATTGATATCTGTAGGACATTTCACCCCAAAACAATGAATTTCACCTTTTTCTCAAGTGCACACGAAACCTTCTCCAGGATAGATCACATCCTGGGCCATAAGTCTAGCCTTGGTAAATTCAAAAAAACTGAAATCATTCCAAGCATCTTTTCTGATCACTATACAGTTAAGATCAGATGTCAACTACAGGGAAAAAAAACTATTAAAAATACCAACATATGGAGGTTTAACAACACACTTCTGAATAACCAACAAATCACAGAAGAAATCAAAATATGCATAGACACGAATGAAAATGAAAACAACAACCCAAAACCTATGGGATTCAGTAAAAGCAGTGCTAAGGGGAAGGTTCACAGCAATACAAGCTTACCTCAAGAAAAAAGAGAAAAATCAAACAAATAACATAACTCTACACCTAAAGCAACTAGAAAAGGAAAAAATGAAGAACCCCAGGGTTAGTAGATGGAAAGAAATCTTAAAAATTATGGCAGAAATAAATGCAAAAGAAACAAAGGAGACCATAGCAAAAATCAACAAAGCTAAAACCTGGTTATTTGAGAAGATAAAAAAAATAGACAAACCATTAGCCAGGCTCATCAAGAAAAAAAGGGAGAAGAATCAAATCAACAAAATTAGAAATGAAAATGGAGAAATCACAACAGACAACACAGAAATACAAAGGATCATAGGAAACTACTATCAGCAACTATATGCCAATAAAATGACAACTTGGAAGAAATGGACAAATTCTTAGAAAAGTATAACTTTCCAAAACTGAACCAGGAAGAAATAGAAAATCTTAACAGACCCATCACAAGCACAGAAATCGAAAATGTAATCAGAAATCTTCCAGCAAACAAAAGCCCAGGACCAGACAGCTTCACAGCTGAATTCTACCAAAAATTTAGATTAGAGCTAACACCTATCCTACTCAAACCCTTCCACAAAATTTCAGAGGAAGGTAAACTTCCACACTCATTCTATGAAGCCACAGTCACCCTAATACCAAAACCAAAGATGCCACAAAAAAAGAAAATTTCAGGCCAATATCACTGATGAGCACAGATGCAAAAATCCGTAACAAAATTCTAGCAAACAGAATCCAACAACATATTCAAAAGATCATACATCATGATCAAGTGGGCTTTATCCCAGCATTCTTTAATATCTGCAAATCAATCACTGTGATATACCACATTAACAAATTGAAAGATAAAAACCATATGATTATCTCAACAGATGCAGAGAAAGCCTTTGACAAAATTCAAATACCAAAATCCATTTATGATAAAGCAAGAATAGAAGGAACATACCTCAACATAATAAAAGCCATATATGATAAACCCACAGCAAACATTATCCTCAATGGTAAAAAAATTGAAAGCACTTCCCCTAAAGTAAGGAACAAGACAAGGGTGCCCACTCTCACCACTACTATTCAACATAGTTTTGGAAGTTTTAGCCACAGCAATCACAGAAGAAAAAAATAAAAGGAATCCAGATTGGAAAAGAAGTAAAACTATCACTGTTTGCAGATGACATGATCCTCTACATAGAAAACTCTAAAGACTCCACCAGAAAATTACTAGAGCTAATCAATGAATATAGTAAAGTTGCAGGATATAAAATTAATACACAGAAATCCCTTGCATTCCTATACACTAACAATGAGAAAACAGGAAGAGAAATTAAGGAAACAATTCCATTCACCATTGCAACAAAAAGAATAAAATACTTAGGAGTATATCTACCTAAAAAAACAAAAGACCTATATATATAGAAAACTATAAAACACTGATGAAAGAAATAAAAAATGACACAATAGATGGAGAAATATACCATGTTCCTGGATCAGAAGAATCAATATAGTGAAAAATGAGTATACTACCCAAAGCAATCTATAGATTCAATGCACTCCCTATCAAGCTACCAATGGTATTTTTCAGAGAGCTAGAACAAATAATTTCACAATTTGTATGGAAATACAAAAAACCTCAAATAGCCAAAGCAATCGTGAGAAAGAAGAATGGAACTGGAGAAATCAACCTGCCTGACTTCAGACTATACTACAAAGCTACAGTCATCAAGACAGTATGGTACTGGCACAAAGACAGAAATATAGATCAATGGAACAGAATAGTAAGCCCAGAGATAAATCCACACACCTATGGACACCTTATCTTCGACAAAGGAGGCAAGGATATACAATGGAGAAAAGACAACCTCTTTAACAAGTGGTGCTGGGAAAACTGGTCAACCACTTGTAAAAGAATGAAACTAGAACACTTTCTAACACCATACACAAAAATAAACTCAAAATGGATTAAAGATCTAAATGTAAGACCAGAAACTATAAAACTCCTAGAGAAAAACATAGGCAAAACACTCTCCGGCATAAATCACAGCAGGATCCTCTATGAACCACCTCCCAGAGTAATGGAAATAAAAGCAAAAATAAACAAATGGGACATAAATAAACTTAAAAGCTTTTGCACAACAAAGGAAACTATAAGCAAGGTGAAGACAGCCTTCAGAATGAGAGAAAATAATAGCAAACGAAGCAATTGACAATTAATCTCAAAAATATAAAAGCAGCTCCTACAGCTCAATTCCAGAAAAATAAACGACCCAATCAAAAAACGGGCCAAAGAACTAAACAGACATTTCTCCAAAGAAGACATACAGATGGCTAACAAACACACGAAAAGATGCTCAACATCACTCATTATCAGAGAAATGCAAATCAAAACCACAATGAGGTACCATCTCATGTCAGTCAAAATGGCTGCTATCCAAAAGTCTACAAGCAATAAATGCTGGAGAGGGTATGGAGAAAAGGGAACCCTCTTACACTGTTGGTGGGAATGCAAACTGGTACAGCAGCTATGGAGAACAGTGTGGAGATTCCTTACAAAACTGGAAATAGAACTGCCATATGACCCAACAATCCCACTGCTGGGCATACACACCGAGGAAGCCAGAACTGAAAGAGACACGTGTACCCCAGTGTTCATCGCAGCACTGTTTATAATAGCCAGGACATGGAAGCAACCTAGATGTCCATCAGCAGATGAATGGATAAGAAATCTGTGGTACATATACACAATGGAATATTACTCAGCCATTAAAAAGAATGCATTTGAATCAGTTCCAGTGAGGTGGATGAAACTGGAGCCTATTATACAGAGTA
The DNA here is from genome assembly GCF_033118175.1 of Dama dama. Lineage (NCBI taxonomy): Eukaryota > Metazoa > Chordata > Mammalia > Artiodactyla > Cervidae > Dama > Dama dama. The sequence goes on from NC_083689.1 coordinate 37,035,206, forward strand.
AAGTCAGTCAGAAAGAAAAACACCAATACAGTATATTAGCACATATATATGGAATTTAGAAAGATGGTAACAATGACCCTATATGCGAGACAGCAAAAGAGAGAAAGATGTATAGAAAAGTCTTTTGGACTCTGTGGGAGAAGACAAGGGTGGGAGGATTTGAGAGAATAGCATTGAAACATGTATATTATCATATGTGAAACAGATCACCAGTCCAGGTTTGATGCATGAGACAGGGTGCTCAGGGCTGGTGCACCGGGATGACCCTAAGGGATGGGATGGGGAGGGAGGTGGGAGGGGGGGTTCAGGATGGGGAACACATGTACACCCATGGTTGATTCAATGTATGGCAACGGTTGTCATATGTTTGGCATATGTCATATGTATGACAACCATTCATGGTTATCAATGTATGGCAAAAAACACTACAATATTGTAAAGTAATTAGCCTCCAATTAAAATAAATAAATTAATTTAAAAACAAAACAAAACAAATACTATTAGAATCAATGTATCAAACATAAAGGCTGTATTTGCTGTTTTTCATTATTTTTTCTTTATTCTTAATGCCTACTTTTGACTCTTACGTTTTTACAAAGATAAGAAAGTTACATATAGCAATGATTTCCTATGCAGAATGAAATATGAAAGCTGGGTACAGAAATGGGGCATTTTACTTCTTATACTATATTACTTTAAGAAATATAAAGAAAAATTTTTTTAAGAATTTAATGTAATTCTGTAGAAATATAAGAGATCTTTTTGCTTTTAAGAGCAAGAGTAAGGACTTCCCTAGGGGTCCAGTGGCTAAGACTCTGAGCTCCCAGTGCAGGAGACCCAGGTTCAATCCCTGGTCAGGAAACGAGATCCCACAAGTTGCATCTAAGACCCAGTGCAGTCACAAGAGCATATTCATATCCACATTTACAGTAAGGTACTGGTTATATCACATGCTCATTACTAAAAACACTAAATAAACAATTGAATAAAATTTAGACTTATGAAATAATCTACATCAAAAAAAAGCTCACATATAAAATCTGTTGCTAAACATCTTTGGCAGCCTTAGATAAAATCTAATTTCACAATGACACTGGAATGCTGAGAGATTTGCTCAGTGATTTATTAACATGAGAAATAGCATTAGTTGAGGAAAAATAAAAGAAACAGTACGATTTTCTCAAATACTGTACCATAGTTAGCCACTGCTTTTCCACCCTTCCTCCTTATTTCTTCAACAACCTTATCAGCAGCAAAGGAGCTTTTGCCAACTCCTGTGAAGTCCCCTCCTAGGTCATTCACTGCAATGCAAAAATAAACAAATAAGAATTCAGTTCTAGACGTCAAAAGTACAAGGTGGAATGAAATTACATTATTAGCATATGTTTTCAGTCATCTTCCTAATTCCCTCCTCCTGTATTTCTATCCTACTGAAGACACCATGATATACGTACTTTCAAAACATGTCTCTTTGTTTTTAAATATAGATATGAAGCAGTGAAAATATTTAAACACAGGTTCATGCCATGAAATTTTCAACTGTGCAATGCTTCTTTTTGGGGAAGCAAAAGACTGATTCAACCCATTTTTAAGAAAAAAAAAAAAGGAAAAGAAAAAAAAAATCACATTTAAGAGTAAACACAAAGGAAAACAGTATGGACATCCTTCACAAAAAATTAAAAATAGAACTGTCATATGATCCGGCAATCCCACTTCCATGTATTTATTCAAGAGAACTGAAATCAGGAACTAAAGAGATAACAGAACTCCAGTGTTCAATGCAGCACTATTCACAATAGCCAAGATGTGCAAACAATCTACATATCAATTGACAGACAAAATGGATAAAGAAAAAGTTGCCAATGTGCTATTTTTTGGGCTTTAAAAAAAAAGAAGGAAATTTTGCAATATGTAACAACATGGATAAACCCTGAAGATAATAAGGTAACCCAGTCACAGAAGGCCAAATACTACATGATTGTATCTAAAATGGTCAAACTCATAGAATCAGAGAGTAGAATAGTGCTTGCAGAGATTAGCAGGAGGAGAAAATGGGGAATTGCTAATCAGTGGGCATAAAATTTCAATAATGCAAGATGAAAATGTTCTAGAGATCTTATCTGCTGTACAACATAATGCCTGTAGTTAATAATACTCTATTGTACACTTAAAAATTTGTTAAAAGGGTAGATCTCATATTAAGAGTTCTTATCACAACTGAAAAAAAGAAAAGAAAGGTTAAATACATAATGTGACATCTTCTCCATGTCAAGAAAGCCATTTACAGCAATGGTGATAAAGAACAAGCATATTAAATTCACACTGGTGAATTTTTGTAAAACATAATATGTCATGGTCTACCAAAAAAGAAATAAAACTATTTATTGAAAAAGGTCAAAAACTACACACACAACTAACATGTGTTCAGTCACTAATTTATACTAAAATATATGTAATTTATATGTTTCCCTAGTGGCTCAGATGGTAAAGAATCTGCCTGCAATGCAGGAGAACAGTTTCAATCCCAGGGTTGGAAAGATCTCCTGGAGAAGGGAATGGCTACCCACTCCAGTATTCTTGCCTGGAGAATTCCATGGACAGAGGAGCCTAGCCAGATACAGTCCATGGATTCACGAAGAGTTGGACACAATTAAGTGACATTCATTACATTTTTACATCTTCCTATATATATAGATACAAACATTAACTGAACATTTACTATTTGCAAGGAAATCTACAGATGTATAAGAATGGTGCCTATCCTCAAAGAGTTTATAATGTACTGAAAGTTAAGTATGTGGTAATATCTGGATGTGAGAGTTGGACTGTGAGGAAAGCTGAGCACCGAAAAATTGATGCTTTTGAACAGTGGTGTTGGAGAAGACTCTTGAGAGTCCCTTGGACTGCAAGGAGATCCAACCAGTCCATCCTAAAAGACTGATCTGTCCTGGGTGTTCATTGGAAGGACTGATGTTGAAGCTGAAACTCCAATACTTCGGCCACCTCATGCGAAGAGTTGACTCATTGGAAAAGACCTTGATGCTGGGAGGGATTGGGGGCAGGAGGAGAAGGGGACGACAGAGGATGAGATGGCTGGATGGCATCACCGATTCGATGGGCATAAGTTTGAGTGAACTCCTGGAGTTGGTGATGGGCAGGGAGGCCTGGCGTGCTGCGATTCATGGAGTCACAAATAGTCGGACACGACTGAGCATCTGAACTGAACTGAACTGAACTGAACTATACTAATGCATTAATTGTATCATAAAGTATATAAAGGCAACATAACTAAGTAATATGATAACAAAGGTAATTTACACAATCATTCAAGGTTGAATTTACAAAATAACAGGCAAAAACAAATGAAAAGATAAATAATGTGTCAGTCACTCAGTCATGTCCGACTCTTTGCGACTCCATGGACTGTAGCCCACCAGGCTCCTCTGTCCATGGAATTCTCCAGCCAAGAATACTGGAGTGGGTTGCCATTCCCTTCTCCAGGGGGTCTTCCTGACCCAGGGATCAAACCTGGGTCTCCCTCACCACAGGTAGATTCTCTACCATCTGAGCCACAATAGATCGATGCCAAACATCTTGGTAAAAACAGAATTTAAGGCAAATACTGGGGACAAAGAATTAACTTGCATTGCAAAGTGATCATTTCTGTTGGGTTACTGCAAAAACTGTGAGGAATATAATAATTTAAAAATTACTAATTAATAATGGCATAGAGATATACGCTAAAATTTAAACCCTCTTAATATGATCAAATTGATGATTATCATACCTGAAAAAAAATGCACGAGATCTTTTTTTCTTTTGAAGTATAACTCTCTTATGGGAGAATGGGGGTGAGGGTTGTAACTGGGATAGGGTAGTAAAAGGAGATAAAGGGATGACTCAGAGAAAAACTAGTCAAATGTATTTTTGTGCTTAAAGGAAATTAGTTTTTCAAAATGTGGACTGAGGTATATTTTTTCTAACAATATAGTCTTATCAGTCTTATTGCAAATAAAAAAAGCTACAAAGACAAAAAATAATAGGGGAAAGGCTTACATTATCCCTCAGAGATTTTTTTTTTAATGTTAAGATTCTCAAGACTAAATTCCTATTAACTATTCATTATTTGAGTACAGTTACTTAAGTAACAGGAAATAAACAATTTAAAAAAATCAAGATTTTGAAACACATAACTAACAGTCTTCTAAGACCCTTTTTACGCAAGCAAGGGAAAGTTCAAAAGCAAATTGACAAAGACAATACTGAAGTAAAGAAGGAAATGTTCAATTGTGAAATGAAACACCACCCCCAAGTGCAAACTATTCCAAGTGCAATCAAAGGTAAACATTGAAGCCTGAATAAATAATGACTGAGATCAATGATCAATGCAGTGAAACAGTATCAAAACAGATTTATTCAAGACAAGTATTCACCTCAGAGAGGACAAATTGGACACTGACCTCACTCAGTTACCCTTCCAGAGCTAATTCACAGGGGTTACAATCTTAACTAGAAAAGCACTAATTATATACACTGAAGGGCTTAGCCAGCAGCAACATTAGAAGATTGTTTGTAAACAAAGAGCAATGTGTTTACACTATGTGACCCTGTCATCACTTATATATATGACTAATATTACAATTATAACAATATTTTAAAACGTCCCTATCGCCTACTGTTAAAGACACATCTGGAGAAGGGGACGATGGAGGACGTGATGGTTGGATGACATCATTGACTCAATTAGACATGAGTTTGAGTAAACTCCGGGAGTTGGCAATGGACAGGGAGGCCTGGCATGCTGAAGTCCATGGGGCCATGGGGTCACAAAGAGTCAGAGATGACTGAGCAACTGAACTGAACTGACTGAATATTCCAATTATAACAATATTTTAAAATATCCCTACCACCTACTGTTAAAGACACGACTTTGTACATTGCTGCATTTGAGCTCCATACAGTTTTCTAGGAGTTTGGCAGGAACACTTGTTCCTATTTTTACAGAAGAGGAGAGTTTAGGAAAAGTTAGGTAACTTATTCCAGACTCCAAGGCTGTATGAAACAGCAAAATTCAGACAAGAACCTGGACCCACCACAATATCACTCTGCTCCTCTAATGCTGTGAACAAGTTTCTTTTATTCTAATTATTTCCACTTAAAAAAAAAGTCATGCTTGCTTGGAGAGAATACAGAAGAAACAACCTCTCTCAAACAAACAGCTTCAAAATACAGTATTTTTACTACCTATTGGTAAGATTATGATAGTTAAGAGATAGAGTCTTTTCAGCTTAAACCATCAAAATATCCCCAAAAGTGATATATTTGTAAATCCTCCATATAAAATCCAGCTTATAGCTCTGAAGAGCTTTTTTTTTTTTTAAGATATAAAATCTTTTGCCTATTTCCGTAATTTTAAATAAATCAATGACTTGGATAGTCTATTAAAGACTATGTAAGTTTTTTTAATTAAAAATGCACTCTGAGTTTTTATTAAACACCTACTTACTATACACTAACCACTAGAGTAGGGACATATGGATCCAGAAAATTATAAACACACTTGGAGCCTATAAAAGTATCCTATAAATAGGAAAATGGATACCTAAACACAAAGTACTGAGTCATCAGCTATCAAAGCCTGAAAACAGAACCAGTTGGTGAGAATGGCTATTTCCCCATATCCTCCCAACACAAGACATTATCATTCTTTTCAGTATAACAATTAAATGATTATAAATTATAGCCCATTATTTTAGCACTAGTAAGGTTACATTATTTTCATAGGCTTGTCATTTATATTTCTGTTTACTGTTTTGTCTGCTTAAATAACATTTCATTTGGGGTGCCTTTTTTTCATACAGATGTGTACATGCGGGAAGCATGCATGCTTGTCACTTCAGTCATGTCCGACTCTATGGAACCCTGTGGACTGTAGCCCACCAGGCTCCTCTGTCCATGGGAGTCTCCAGGCAAGAATACTGGAGTGGGTTGTCATGCCCTCCTGCAGGGGATCATCCCAACCCAGGGATCGAACCCTGGTCTCCTGTGTCTTCTGAATAGCAGGTGGATTCTGAGCCACCAGGGATGCCCCATGTACATGTCACTTATTTCTAAAGATTTTAATTTTTTATCATATACAAATTATAAATTCTTTTATTGAAATGTTGAAAGAGAAACAGCAGAGCATTAATATTATTTGATAGCATTACATACATTATTTTTTAACATTTTGTTACGTAAACCAGATTGAGAAATCTGGATTTGTCTTTAGCAATCCTATTTGTGTACAGGGTTTGGCTCTCAGAAGTTGGTTTTCCTGTTCTCTCATGCTGTTCTTCAGCCCTGATTACTGGCCCCAAAGACTAGAGCAAGAAACATGTTTTGGGTCTCCTGATATCAGGGCTGCTAAACCAACTGAGGCAACATATATCACTTTTAGTGTGTTGGGGGGGGAAAAAATGCGAATCAAACTGATTATCATCTTCCTCAAACTGTCCCACCCTCTCAGCAGCACTTTGCTGGCTAAGTCATTTCCCAGGTATTCTCTCTTTACTCCCATTTCTGAACAGTATATGCCACCAAGCTATCAAGGCTTGACATCCATTTCATTATGATTCTTCAAATACTCATTCTGTTCATACTCTGTACCCAGCACTGGGCTTGGTGCTTTGAGCGTGGGAGGTAGATAGTGTGTGTGCTGAGGAGTTTCCAGTTCTTCTGAGGAACCAATTATTGCCATTTCTTTCCTGTTCTATCATTTCATGCCCAGACTACTGTAAGTGCCTCCCCAGTGGCCTTTTCCCTCCAATCGTAATCATTCCAGGCTGCTAGCAGCCAGTTGCTGGGTAATGGCCATACAACAGCCTTAAGCTAAGTCATTCCCCCACTGAAAATCTGCAGTAGAACCCTATTATTCACTGCCTAATTTTCAAGATCCCTTAAAGTCAGACCTCATTTTACTGTTTCACCTTAGTATAATTAGTTTCTCCTCTCTGGGAAATTGCTTATATAGCAATTCCTAAGTTCCCACTTAATTATCAGGAGTAATAATGTTACAATGCTTTGTATCTGAAGAGTGCTCTATAACTGTGCTTACACATATTCCTGTTCACATATTTATTCAATCCAAGGATTTGACACCAGTATGACCAAAGACATATCTATAAACTACTTTTATTTCCAAAGTAAAATGGTGCTTCCAAATCTACAAAATCAAAATAACTTTTATATGCATTGATTTTGCACGTGACATGCTTTACAACGAGTAATCTGAGAAGTGTATAAAAAGATGACAAAGGCAATATTATACTACAAGTGTACTTATTTTTTGGAGAGGTTATTTACTTTTTTTTAATGCTTTTAAGAAATTCAAACACCACAGATCCAAAAAGCCCTTTCTAACCCGTGTCCTATCCCAGAGGTAACTGTTATTAACCATTTTTGAGATGTCCTTCCAGGCATTTCTGTTTCCTATGTTGATGCCTTTCCTCCCATTCTGAAAAGTTTCTGATAGAAAACAAAAGCATTAAGAATCATTTCATTGATATAGTAGGCCCAGTGGGGATTTCCTCCTGTATTCTGTTTATGTCTTGACTGCTACCAAAAAGTATTTAAAGTGCCTTAAATATAAAAGGCACGTGCAAGGACTATTAAAAAATGGAAAAATTAAGAAAATGTCACATCAGAGAAAGAGAAGCCTACTCAAAGCATAGGCAAATGGTTGTTACCCTAGTTGAGGACAGTGTCAGGTTTACCCTTAAGCTTCCTGACAGTCAAAGAAAAAGTGCAAAACACAGTGTTGCCGCTATATTTTCATTGTTTGGCAGAAAGATACCATCTCCCTAGTTCATCAGAAGTCTTTTCCAGAATGGCCATAATGTATCTAAATATTTGAAGGCCTCCAAAATGTGGTAACAGTTTAGAAAGCAGTATCTTAAGTGAGGCCCCCTTAATTTAAGGGACTTTATCTGTCTCAACAACAAGAAGGCATCAAGGGTCTCTTTAAAGGAAGAAGTTGAAAATGAGCAACTGAGTCCTCCTGGGACTCCATCTCCTGTCTATCTACACTCACCGCCTGGGTAATCTGATCCAGTCTCCTGGCTTTAAATCCCACCTGGGAACTGAAAATAGATTTATATAGCTTCAATGTCCCCCCAACTATAGAGTCCTATGTCCCACTGCCTACTTACTATCCTCATCTGAAAGTCTACAGGAATGTCCCCTCTCTGGGAATCTGGCCTTCCTCCAATCTTTTTCATCTCACTCTATCCTCTCTCCTTTTCAACCCACATCAGCAAATAACCAAATCCTGCCATACCTACCTTCCAAATATATCCAGAATTTAACCTTCTTGTACCACCTCCATCCCTACCAACTGTCTGAATCAACCCCTTCTCTTTCACAGATTATTGCAATAACCTGACAGATCTCTCTGCTTCCACTCCTTTTTTTTCAACAAAAAATTATAAGTACAGACAATAGGAGTTCATATGACAATAAACCCCAACAGGCTCGACATCCTCCTCCACTTCCATCCTTACTCCTCCTGAACCTACTTCTCAGACAGCAAGCAGAATGATCAATTTAAACCTTAAAGCAGGTCATGAAAGTAGGTTCTCATTAGAAATCTAGAAAAATAGTATACACGATCTTATTTGCAAAACAGAAATAGAGACACAGATATAGAATACAAACATATGAACACCAAGTAGGTAAAGGTGGTGACATAGGAATTGGGGTGTTGGTATTGACATATACACACTATTGATACTATCTATAAAACAGATAACTAATGAGAACCTACTATATAGCTCAGGGAACTTTACCTAGCGCTCTGTGGTGACCTAAGTTGGCAGGAAATCAAAAAAAGAGGGGCTACATGTACACGGACAGCTGACTCAGGTTGCTGTACTGCAGAAATCAACACGACACTGTAAAGCACCTATACTCCAATAAAAATTAATTTAAAAAAGAAAAACAATCCGGCTAAAAGCCAGTCCTTCTGAACTAAATGGTCCTACATGATCTGACCTCCTGTCCCCTCTCATCTCTCATCTTCATTCCCCTGGATGACATTACTCCAACCTGGGATGCCCCCGAAGCTCACTTTGATATAATCCTGAGCACAGTGCCCAGGACATGTTAGGCAGTCACTAATACTGTTTTTTTCCCCCTTTACAAAAGAATTTAATGCTTGGTGTCATTTAATCCCCACCATAATCCTGGCAGTTATTAGGTAAGGTGGCTACTAATATTCAGACAAGTCATGTAACTGGACAGCACAGCCAGGATTCAAAGCCTGACCTAACTTCAGAGACAATTCACTTTCCCACACTGAAGTTCATCTTCTGGCTGTCAGGATCACACAACAGCTAAAAACACAGGCTCTGGCATCTGACAACAGGAACTTAGAAAACTCATCTTTACCAGTTGTCATGTAACTTCAGCACAGAAAAGAAATCGTGCCGATCTTACTTTAAAAGACTTCAACTTAAATTAACCCTAAGTGCTACTCCTCCAGTTCAAGAACAGAAAGCATTTTGCCTTTCTTACTGTCAAAAAAGAGGTTCTGCTTGCTGGAACACTTCAATCTTCTTTGTGTTCAAGCCCTCAGGATAAAAGTTACTATTCAGAGAACTTGATACGGCTCACCAACTGAGGAAACCTCAGACCTATTCCATTCCCAACATTTTCTTCAGATATGCACACACATTTCTTCAAAGATGTAATCTGTACAAAAACAAATTGTCCCTTATTGTAATTATCAGCCAAAGGCTTAGCAGTTCTTACACTCAGATTTAAGTCTCCCACAATGCTTGATATTATGGAACATAAAACATAGCAATCATATTAACAGGAAGCTAGAGAATATCTTAAGTGATACCCTTAACTTTGGGCTTGGCCAGGTGATTTTCCTTGGCCAGTGAAATGTGGGTAGAAGCGCCATGCCACTTCTAAACGGAAGCTTTAAGCACCACCGTGGGGAACAGCCATGATGAGAGTCACGCCTTCAGCTGGGATCCTGAAATTATTAAGACACACAGAACAGACAGACAACGGACCAGAAGGTGAAGCATCAGGTAAGTGTGAAACTACCCTTTACTATCATAATCCAAGGAGACTTGTTTGCTGACTCAGCATAACCAACCAAAAGCTCTCTCACATGATAAACAAGCTACTCTATGTCTTAAGGTTTTACTTCTTACTGGCCTCTGAGCTAGTCATAAAAGACTAACTGATCAGTAATTTTACCACAAACAAGCTCAGTTCAGTTCAGTCACTCAGTCGTGTCTGACTCTTTGCGACCCCATGAATCGCAGCACACCAGGCCTCCCTGTCCATCACCAACTCCCAGAGTTTACTCAAACACATGTCCATCGAGTCGGTCATGCCATCCAGCCATCTCATCCTCTGTCATCCCCTTCTCCTCCTGCCCCCAATCCCTCCCAGCATCAGGGTCTTTTCCAATGAGTCAACTCTTTGCATGAGGTGGCCAAAGTATTGGAGTTTCAGCTTCAGCATCAGTCCTTCCAATGAACACCCAGGACTGATCTGCCTTAGGATGCACTGGTTGGATCTCCTTATAGTCCAAGGGACTCTCAAGAGTCTTCTCCAACACCACTGTTCAAAAGCATCAATTTTTCGGTGTTCAGCTTTCTCCACAGTCCAACTCTCACATCCATACATGACCACTGGAAAAACCATAGCCTTGACTAGATGGACTTTTGTTGGCAAAGTAATGTCTCTGCTTTTTAATATGCTATCTAAGTTGGTCATAACTTTCCTTCCAAGGAGTAAGCGTCTTTTAATTTCATGGCTGCAATCACCATCTGCAGTGATTTTGGAGCCCCCAAAAATAAAGTCTGACACTGTTTCCACTGTTTCCCAATCTATTTGCCATGAAGAGATGGGACCAGATGCCATGATCTTAGTTTTCTGAATGTTGAGCTTTAAGCCAATTTTTTCACTCTCCTCTTTCAATTTCATCAAGAGGCTCTTTAGTTCTTCTTCACTTTCTGCCATAAGGGTGGTGTCATCTGCATATCTGAGGTTATTGATATTTCTCCTGGCAATCTTGATTCCAGCTTGTGCTTCATCTAACCCAGCGTTTCTCATGATGTACTCTGCATATAAGTTAAATAAGCAGGGTGACAATATACAGCCTTGACGTACTCCTTTTCCTATTTGGAACCAGTCTGCTGTTCCATGTCCAGTTCTAATTGTTGCTTCCTGACCTGCATACAGGTTTCTCGAGAGGCAGGTCAGGTGGTCTGGTATTCCCATCTCTTTCAGAATTTTCCACAGTATATTGTGATCCACACAGTTAAAGGCTTTGGCATAGTCAATAAAGCAGAAATATATGTTTTTCTGGAACTCTCTTGCTTTTTCAACGATCCAGCGAATGTTTTCAATTTGATCTCTGGTTCCTCTGCCTTTTCGAAAACCAGCTTGAACATCTGGAAGTTCACAGTTCACGTATTGCTGAAGCCTGGCCTGGAGAATTTTGAGCATCACTTTACTAGTGTGTGACGTGAGTACAATTGTGCGGTAGTTTGAGCATACTTTGGGATTGCCTTTCTTTGGGATTGGAATGAAAACTGACCTTTTCCAGTCCTGTGGCCACTACTGAGTTTTCCAAATTTGCTACTCTGTCGTAAATCCTACATGTGCTTACTCCTGTCTCCTATTTTTTGCTTCCTCGGGTAAAAATATGCTGAGCAGAACAAAATTAACTCAGGAGAAAGGGCAGTGCACGTAAGACAATCTGGAAGCAGGGCATCTACGTTTTAAAAAGCTACAGCACAGGGCAGTGGCGGTTAGAAGAACGAAAACCATGGTAGCCTAGAGAATTCACAGCCAGGTCACAGGCTAACAAGTGGTAGAAAAATTCTGTGCTTTCACATAAACTAAACTATATCTGGTTCTCCAGCCAAGTTTGGTAAATAATTTTACAAAAACACGAACCTTCTACCTTTTTGGACTTTAACAGGCACCTGCTGCAATACCATCCCTGGGTCAATGACAAGAGACACACCATCCCTGTTTATCATTTCCTTAGAATTGAAAAAGGCCAACCTGAGTTCAACAAATTCAAAACTAATAGATACAGGAATTCTGATCCACATGAACACATATTGCTGCAAAAGGTTTTACAAAATAAATTTATAAACTAAGATTATAACTCAGCCACAACCAAAAAAGTAGAAATTTACTCAACCAATCTCAAAGGCACACCAACCACTCCCCACCCCACCCCATCCCCAAAAAAGGGTTACAACAATAAACGAACCAATGAATAAAGTCCTTTCTTTACAAAAGGTAATATTTCAGGTCCTTTTCAAGATACAAAAGATAAAAAGAGACCCTAGCATTTATGGAACTGAGTGCAAAGATGTAAATAAAAAGTTAGGAGTAAAAATATTAATAAATGAATAGCAATATCTTTTTAAAGAAAGTAAAGAAAAAACAGGCTGTGACATGACACATTCTTGGGACAATCTAGCAAAAAAAAAAAAAAAAAAAGGTCTGAACTATACACACCTGACAAAATATCACAGTGTCAAAATGTGTTGACATGGTGTTCTTCTTCTTGCCATAAGAAGCAGACTGGATTAACACACTGTGGTTATGACCTTAAACAACATCCAAGATTTCTGTGTACCTTCCATAAAGATAAGCTACACATCCACACTGAGGGAAAAAGAGTCAATATCCTGCTTAGGTCTTCTTGGTTTAGAGAACCTTTCTGCTTGTTAAGTCTTCTGTTACACACGTCTTCATAAACAAATTGGGAGAAATCTCTCTCTCTGTATTCCCTAGTAAGCCGTAAGAAAATTGTGATTGGGAGGCCAAAGCCCAGGGAAGATATTAATAAATATTGGGGCATACAACTGCCCTACATACCTACCTGGCACTGAAGATCCATTTAGTTACTCCCCACAAAGACGTGGCTGTGGACAAACCCACTTCTATGACCACACCAACTGCCAATCACACCAGGAAAACCACTGAGATGACTAAAACCTCCCACACTGAGTGTGTTCTCAAATACCCCATCCTCCAACTGAATCCCCAGAGTAAAACTCATGTAAATGTCCCTTCAATTAAATTTTTTTAAACTGTTATAAAAGCTCCCATTTGAAACATTTTGATGAAAGAAATTAAAAAACAAACAAAAAAAATCATACTTTGGATTTCCTGATTTCAAACTTCCAGTTACGAAAATGCACTTACTTCTTTCCTTACCAATATATTTACACTTACAGGGATTCATCTTCTACCAGTCTGCTACAAGAAAAATTTACAGCCCACAATATATCAAATTCAAGAGTTTTATAATGAACACCTGCTTATCTTTCTCAATTCTATTGAGTTGCAAATTCTAGTTTACTTTAAAAAGTAAGTTACAAAATGATTAAATAAATAAATAAAAAAGTAAGTTACAAAATCAGCCTCAATGGGGAAAAGATTTTGCTGGCAGAAGAAAAAAAACTGGTGATAAAATTTGACCTTGACAAATTATCTGATGTAAATACAAAGGTGTCTGTCTTGTGAAGACTGTATTTTAGTTCCTAGGTACTAAATGAAAAGAAAAATTTATCAACTTACCAACAACTGATGCACCTCTTTCTGCAAAAGCCAGGGCATAGGCTCGGCCCAATCCTATTGAAGAAAAAGAAAAAAAAAATCATAAAGTTGAGCAAATGTTAGAACAATTTTTTTGGTCTATTCAATCCAATCCCTATTGAAAAGTAACTGATGTGCAATTAATTACAAGAGTAGGCTTCACTGGTACTCTCAGCCTCTACTGTACCTATTTCTACTTTTAGGAGTTGGAAAACTTAAAACTATACTTTACACCCATTTTACCTACCATTTCCTACATTCTACCTAGCTTCTAGGATGCTAGAGGTGATCTGTGTTCCACCGTTAAACGCATGTGCATGAAAATGCACGTGAAATGAAATTTGGAAGGAGGTAATGAGGAAGAAGTCACCATACTGTGACAACTGCCCAGTGCTGCTGCTTAGGAAGCCAACTTCTTGAAGCTTTCTAGGTATTCAGTGGATATACTGGCAGCTTCTAGATCAAGCTCCCTAATCTCTGGATGGCAACTTCCATTCTCTAGGTTGCTAGAGCAAGTGACTATTTGGGCAGTGGCAGTTCCAAGGGCAGCCTCAGAGATAGTGGCTCCACTAATGGACCAGTTTTAGAAAAGCCAACTGCTTCTACTGAGTCCTCTCCTGTTTCAAATATCTAACAGTTTCTACATTCTGCTCTGAACCTTGACTAGATAATCACCACATACACAAACAAAATGCTTAATTCAGATTCAAAGCTATAGGGTATAAATTTATACATCCAAAAATGGAAACATGCCTATGTAAACTTTATAGGCTGAGAATATCTTAGGAAGACCATTAGAGACTGGGAATTAGTGGTTCACCTCTGAGTAACAGAACTGTGTGATTAGCAACAAAGAGTGGAAAGCTTACTTCTGTATTTTTTCAATCATTTTAACATGTACACATTTTTAAAAATTGAACTGATAAACATAGTGGTAGTTTATCTTGCCTTGAGAAGCCCATGAACACTATGAAAAGGCAAAACGACCGGACACTGAAAGATGAACTCCCCAGGTCGGTAGGTGCCTAATATGTTACTGGAGATCAGTGCAGAAATAACTCCAGAAAGAATGAAGGGATGGAGCCAAAGCAAAAGCAACACCCAGTTGTGGATGTGACTGGTGACAGAAGCAAGGTCTGATGCTGTAAAGAGCAATACTGCATAGGAACCTGGAATGTTAGGTCCATGAATCAAGGCAAATTGGAAGTGGTCAAACAGGAGATGGCAAGAGTGAATGTAGATATTCTAGGAATCAGCGAACTAAAATGGACTGGAATGGGTGAATTTAACTCAGATGACCATTATATCTACTACTGTGGGCAAGAATCCCTTAGAAGAAATGGAGTAGCCATCATAGTCAACAAAAGAGTCCGAAATGCAGTACTTGGATGCAATCTCAAAAACGACAGAATAATCTCTGTTCGATTCCAAGGCAAACCATTCAATATCACGGTAATCCAAGTCTATGCCCCAACCAGTAATGCTGAAGAAGCTGAAGTTGAACGGTTCTATAAAGACCTACAAGACCTTTTAGAACTAACACCCCAAAAAGATGTCCTTTTCATTATAGGAGACTGGAATGCAAAAGTAGGAAGTCAAGAAACACCTGGAGTAACAGGCAAATTTGACCTTGGAGTACAGAATGAAGCAGGGCAAAGGCGAATAGAGTTTTGCCAAGAGAACACACTGGTCATAGCAATCACCCTCTTCCAACAACACCAGAGAAGACTCTACACATGGACATCACTAGATGGCCAACACAGAAGGCAGACTGATTATATTCTTTGCAGCCAAAGATGGAGAAGCTCTATACAGTCAGCAAAAACAAGACCGGGAGCTGACTGTGGCTCAGATCACGAACTCCTCATTGCCAAATTCAGACTTAAATTGAAGAAAGTGAAGAAAACCAACAGACCATTCAGGTATGACCTAAATCAAATCCCTTATGATTATACAGTGGAAGTGAGAAATAGATTTAAGGGACTAGATCTGATAGAGAGAGTGCCTGATGAACTATGGACGGAGGTTTGTGGCATTGTACAGGAAACATGGATCGAGACCATCTCCAAGAAAAAGAAATGCAAAACGGCAAAATGGCTGTCTGAGGAGGCCTTACAGATAACTGTGAAAAGAAGAGAAGCAAAAAGCAAAGGAGAAAAGGAAGATATAAGCATCTGAATGCAGAGTTCCAAAGAGTAGCAAGGAGAGGTAAGAAAGCCTTCCTCAGCAATCAATGCAAGGAAATAGAGGAAAACAATAGAATGGGAAAGACTAGAGATCTCTTCAAGAAAATTAGAGATACCAAGGGAACATGTCATGCAAAGATGGGCTCAATAAAGGACAAAAATGGTATGGACCTAACAGAAGCAGAAGATACTAAGAAGATATGGCAAGAATACACAGAAGAACTGTACAAAAAAGCTCTTCACAACCAAGATAATCATGATGCTGTGATCACTCACCTAGAGCCAGACATCCTGGAATGCAAAGTCAAGTGGACCTTAGGAAGCATCACTATGAACAAAGTCAGTGGAGGTGATGGAATTCCAGTTGAGCTATTTCAAATCCTGAAAGATGAGGCTGTGAAAGTGCTGAGCTCAATATCCCAGCAAATTTGGAAAAGTCAGCAGTGGCCACAGGACTGGAAAAGGTCAGTTCCATCCAATCCCAAAGAAAGGCAATGCCAAACACTGCTCAAACTACCACACAATTGCACTCATCTCACACGCTAGTAAAGTAACGCTCAAAATTCTCCAAACCAGTCTTCAGCAATATGTGAACCATGAATTTCCAGATGTTCAAGCTGGTATTCGAGAAGGCAGAGGAACAAGAGATCAAATTGCCAACATCTGCTGGATCATCGAAAAAGCAAGAGAGTTCCAGAAAAACATCTATTTCTGCTTTATTGACTATGCCAAAGCCTTTGATCCACTGTGTGGATCAATATAAACTGTGGAAAATTCTGAAAGACATGGGAATACCACACCACCTGACCTGCCTCTTGAGAAACCTGTATGAAGGTCAGGAAGCAACAGTTAGAACTGGACATGGAACAACAGACTGGTTCCAAATAGGAAAAGGAGTACGTCAAGGCTGTATATTGTCTCCCTGCTTATTTAACTTATTTGCAGAGTACATCATGAGAAACACTGGGATGGAAGAAGCACAAGCTGGAATCAAGATTCCCAGGAGAAATATCAATAACCTCAGATATGCAGATGACACCACCCTTATGGCAGAAAGTGAAGAAGAACTAAAGAGCCTCTTGATGAAATTGAAAGAGGAGAGTGAAAAAGTTGGCTTAAAGCTCAACATTCAGAAAACTAAGATCATGGCATCAGTCCCATCACTTCAAGGCAAATAGATGGGGAAACAGTGGCTGGCTTTATTTTTGGGGGCTCCAAAATCACTGCAGATGGTGATTGCAGCCATGAAATTAAAAGACACTTATTCCTTGGAAGGAAAGTTATGACCAACCTAGACAGCATATTAAAAATCAGAGACATTACTTTGCCAACAAAGGTCCATCTGGTCAAGGCTATGGTTTTTCCAGTGGTCATGTATGGATGTGAGATTTGGACTATAAAGAAAGCTGAGTGTTGAAGAATTGATGCTTTTGAACTCTGCTGTTGGAGAAGACTCTTGAGAGTCCCTTGGACTGTAAGGAGATCCAACCAGTCCATCCTAAAGGAGATCAGTCCTGGGTGTTCATTGGAAGGACTGATGTTACAGCTGAAACTCCAATACTTTGGCCACCTGATTCGAAGAGTTGACTCATTGGAAAAGACCCTGATGCTGGGAAAGATTGACGGCAGGAAGAGAAGGGGACAACAGAGGATGAGATGGTTGGATGGCATCACCGACTCACTGGACATGAGTTTGGGTAAACTCCAGGAGTTGGTGATGGACAGGGAGGCCTGTCATGCTGTAGTTCATGGGGTCGCAAAGAGTCAGACATGACTGAGCGACTGAACTGAACTAAACTGAATTTAAATTAACTCATAAACAAGTAAACAAATAACAAAAGGAAACAGCTAAATTATCAAGCTCTTCTATAAAGAACCCAAATTATAAATTTTTCCAAAACTAAAAGATCACCAAATAATTTACTTTAAAATTTAATCTACTCTAAATGAATGAGCAAGAACCCATCCAACACAGTAACTCAAGCCTCTTCATATTTTATCAGATCAAGGCTGAAGCACTAGATTTAAACATGAGGTTTTCAACGAAGTCAATACTCAAGACCAGAATGCAAAAAGTGGTAACAAAGTAGAAAATCATCAGATGAAAGGAATGGGACACATCTCTAGTAGAGATTGATCTCAGTTAATCTGAGTATTATCTCAAAACCAAGCTATACAATTCACTGAAAAGGTATGTGAGTAATCTATTTTTATCATAATGGCCCAAGCAAACTGTACACAAATCTGTACATAAAGTTAAAAGTGAAATTCTCTTTCCTGTTTCTAACACCACCACTAGTCCATTAACAGATTCACTCTGTCCTCCCATGTTTGTGTATCTATGCTTATATAAACATCATTTAAATACTTTATGTGTTAGTCTGTCTCCCCAAATAAACTAGAAGGTTCTTAAAGGATGAGATTTATGTCATTCTTTCCCATTTCCCTCAACGGCCAGCACAACTGTAGAGTCAAAATGCACAAAAAAATTAAATTCAAGAGCCTCTCTTTTCTCTCAATCCTCTTTCAAAGCCTGTCTTAACTTTCTCCTGCACCTAAGTTCACTGTCAACCATCCTCTCTTCCCTATTTCTCTTCTGACCTTAACTTCTTTCGCAGTGTCAAAAATCAGTTCATTCTTTTCTCACAGTGCTTGTTCGGTGCTCCTCTCAGTGGGTTTGACTGCCCTCTGCTTCAAGTTAACAGAGTCTCTGAGACTAGCTTCCTGGACTATTTCACTTTCTTGGTTTACCCAAAGGAAGTCAAACAGCTTCAAAGTCCCTCCTGACTTCGGAATTTCCAACTACTCACACACTTCTTACTATCTCCAGGCCTACAGCTTGCTATTTTATAACCATCTCAAATTCACAATGGCCAGACTCCCTCTTCCATTGCCCAGTTCCACCACTCTCACATTTCCATCCCCAGCAACCGCTACTACCATCTGCTAATAAATACAACTTCCCGTTACACCACCCATCGTGCCAAAATTGTTTACCAGCTAGACAATTCTGACAGAGAAGGCAATGGCACCCCACTCCAGTACTCTTGCCTGGAAAATCCCATGGACGGAGGAGCCTGGTGGGCTGCGGTCCATGGGGTCGCGAAGAGTCTGACACAACTGAGCAACTTCACTTTCACTTTTCACTTTCATGCACTGGAGAAGGAAATGGCAACCCACTCCAGTGTTCTTGCCTGGAGAATCCCAGGGATGGGGGAGCCTGGTGGGCTGCCGTCTATGGGGTCGCACAGAGTCGGACACGACTGAAGCGACTTAGCAGCAACAGCAGCTGACAATTCTGAAACTTCTTCCAAGTCGCCCAATAAACTCTTTAGCTTGGTATATTCCAAGCTAAACAATAGCACCTCAATAGTGCCAAGATATTTCTTTTCATTTCAGAATATGAGTGAGTTGAAGTCAGACTAATTCCCAGACATGGGCCTGGCAAGCACTCACAGCCAGCCTCCTGGGATGTTCAGCAGAGATGGAGTTCTACAGATCCATATCTTTAAAGAAGAATGCCAAGGCCTCAAGGGCAACAGTCTGTGTTCTGGGACTGCAATTAGATCTCAATCTTTCTTTTCTAATGACGACCGAATGTAAGTCTCTACTTTCCCACATGTATCTGCTCCAGATCAGTATTCAAATTTAATGACTAGTAACTGTAACATAATCTAGGTTCTTTAAGACATGGATCAGTTTATAAACAAGAGGCGCTAAATCCAGAATTGTCTAGTAACAACTCATTAGTTCAGTTCAATTGCTCAGTCGTGTCCCACTCTTTGCGACCCATGGACTCAGCACACCAGGCTTCCTGTCCATCACCAACTCCCGGAGCTTGCTCAGCCTCATGTCCACCAACTCAGTGATTTCTCCACTCTTCTCTGGTAGTATATTGGACACCTACCAACCTGGGAAGTTCATCTTTCAGTGTCGTATCTTTTTGCCTTTTCATACTGTTCATAGGGTTCTCAAGGCAAGAATACTGAAGTGGTTTGCCATTCCCTTCTCCAAGGGCCCACGTTTCATCAAAATTCTCCACCATGACCTGTTCGTCTTGGGTGGCCCTACACGGCATGGCTCATAGTTTCACTGAGTTAGACAAGGCTGTGGTCCATGTGAACAACTCATTAACACTTCACAAAATCAATTTAGTGTGTTGTAATCTGCATTTACTTAATGAAACAGAATAGAAAAGTTCAAAGTGCACTGCATGTACTATGTTTCAAATACAGATTGTGTGTGTGTGTGTGTGTGTGTGTGTACTGGGTATTGGCATATGTTATTTCATACTGTGAATCACTCACTGTCAAAAAATGGCTTCAAATATGAGTGCATTATTTATTTTCAACAAAAACTAAGCGTAAACAAAATGTTTTCCCCAAAACATATGATCATTTCAGAATGAAAATAGCTATGGATATAAAACATTTGGCCACTACTTAATACTAAAGACATTTTCTAAAAGGAAGCATGAGAATCCACTTTATAAATGAAAATATGAAAATATGTATGATTTAACCCTGGTGGCTCAGAGTGTAAAGAGTCTGCCTGCAAGGCAGGAGACCCAGCTTTAATCCCTGACTGGGGAAGATCCCCTGGAGAAGAAAATGGAAACTCACTCCAGTACTCTTGCCTGGGAAATCCCATGGACAGAGGAGCCTGGCAAGCCCCGGTTCATGGGGTCACAAAGAGTTGGACATGACTGAGCGACTGACTTCACTTCAACTGTCAGAACTCCATTGTGACTTTTAATATATAATTTAAATTAATTCTGCATTAGGTCCATTCTTGGTATAAGGCACTACCAGTAGGTAATCAAAGGCCCATAAGGTCAAGATTCTTGCACTTCAGTTCACTTCAATTCAGTCATTCAGTCGTGTCAGACTCTTTGAGACCCCATGGACTGCTGCATGACAGGCTTCCCTGTCCATCACCAACTCCGGGAGCTTACTCAAACTCATGTCCATTGAGTCAGTGATGCCATCCAACCATCTCAAATGAGTCAGTTCGCATCAGGTGGCCAAAATATTGGAGTTTCAGCTTCAGCAGCAATCCCTCCAATGAACATTCAGGACTGATTTCCTTTAGGATTCACCGGTTGGATCTCCTTGCAGTCCAAGGGACTCTCAAGAGTCTTCTTCAACACCACAGTTCAAAAGCACCAATTCTTCAGCACTCAGCTTTCTTTACAGTCCAATTCTCACATCCATACATGACTACTGGAAAAACCATACGCTTTGACTAGATGGACCTCTGCACTTGGAACAGTGTAAATCTCACTGCAAAGAATCCATGTAGGTATGAGTAGTTTGTTTTAATTTTTGTCCTTTAAAAATAGAGCTATTTCACATAATAAATCTCTACTTTGCTTCTGAAATACAGGAAGGTCGGGCCCACTTCAGAAAGACCTTTGCTCTCCAGTTCCTAATGCCCCACCCCTCACTCACTTTACCCCTCTATCTCCTGCCTGAGTCCAGCAGTCACTTGAGTTTACAACTGCATGCCAAGACTCCAGTGGACTTGACAGTACTGTGCTTAGCTTGATAAGCATACAAAGTCCAAAAAGGAGAACTCTAACCAGATGCCTTTTCTAAAAAGAAGGTCCTCTTAAGAGCTTAAAAATCATACGACAGAGGAAAAGACAACTAACTTTTCAAAGGCAAGGGGCTGACATCTCTACTACTGGGGACAAGGGGTGGGGAGTGATTCCAATCACCAGATGGCTTTTCTGCCATGTTTAAAAGGCTAGACAGAGGCCTAGAGAGTCTATTGACAGGAAGAGTTGCAATTGATACGCACAGATGAGCGCTGGAATGAACTTTCACCTAGTCACGCAGCCCAGCCTGGCCTCTGTCCTCTCCAGATCCGAAGCCTTGAGGGGACGGGGGGTGGAGGTGGGGAGAGCTGCACCAGGAGTTTCTGGGTCCCCACTCAAGGCTGGCCAGCCCCACCTCTCCACCCTCAGGAGATTCGGCGACCTGAGAATAGTCATTGTCCGTCCTCCCACTCCCACCCCCACCGAGTCCAATCAGTCGCTCCCTAAGCCGCCTAGTCACGCGGCCCGCAGCCCAGATGCTGGGACAGCAGCTATAGCTGCGTGCGTAACCCCGACCAAAGGAAAACAAACAAACAAACAAAAAAAGTTGGGGCGGGGGGTTCCCAGCAGGACAGTGAGCTGGACACCCGCCCTCCATCCTTCACATACTCACCTCCCCCCGCGCCGGTAACCAGTACCACCCTCCCGTCGAACCTCAACATCGAGGCCATAAGTCCAGTCTGCAGCGGCACACACACACACACTAGCAGAAGTAGTGCGGACTGGAGTTCAGACTGCGAGGCAGGCAAGACGGAGGGAGCGACGGGGGCAGGACGGTAGCGACCTGCCAGCTTCTGAGACGGAGAGGGACGCCGTAGTTTTGCAAGTGCGCCTGCGCGGAGATCTCTTGGAACTCTGGGAAATGTAGTCCAACATGACTGCAGTCGCGGCCCTGCTCAGGAGACTTGGCTCAGAAGGACCAGTTCTGCGTAGGAAGTAATGGGAGCTCGTTAGATCTGTTTGGTAAAATGGCTGACTGTGCTCAGTGTATTTATCCTCTAATCCATGGTTTTGTCATTCACTCAGCAAGTGTTTCCTAGATTTAGGCGAGATTGCAGCTCCTCTCTGGTAATAGCTTTCAGAAATAGCCCCTTAGAAGTAAAGGCACACTCACCAATAGATCAAAGATTTCTGGAAATCTAATCCCTGGACCTCTAGGGAAGCAAGTACAGTCAATTGACACTGTTGAAATTTGGGGACAGATAATTTTTTTGTTCATTGGAAGGACTAAAGCTGAAGCTGAAGCTCCAATACTTTGGCCACCTGATGCAAAGAGCCAAGTTATTGGAAAAGACACTGATGCTGGGAAAGATTGAAGGTTGAAGGCAAAAGGAGAAGAGGGTAGCAGAGGGTGAGATGGTTAAATAGCATCACCCACTCATGGACATGAGCTTGAGCAAACTCTCGGAGACAGTGAAGGACGGGGAAGGCTGGCGTGCTGGAATCCATGGGGTCACAAAGAGTCGGACACGGCTCACCAACTGAACAACAATTTTTGCTATGTGGGGTTGTTCCATGGATTGTAAGATGTCTAGCAACATCCCTGACTTCTGCCCACTAGTAGTACCCCCCCAGTCACAAAAATCAAAATTGCCTCTAGACTGCCAAATGTCCTCAGTTGGAGTGGGGTGGGGATAACCCCCGAATGAGAGTACTAGTTTATAGTAAGGTAAAGTAAGCTTCAGAACTAACACTTTTGGAAACATAGTTTTACTAGGAAAAGTAAACTTTAATCTTTATTTGCCAAGGTGTAAACAATGCTTTCTAAATTGTTACTAAATAGCTTCAATATTGTCCAATTATCAAGCATGAAATTTCATTTTGGGTATTTTTATGCACCTTAACATAGCTGAATTGAACACATGAATCCTCACGTACTGTCTCATAAGCCAATATCTTAGGGAAAGAAGAATTTGAACCCTTTTAAATAATGGCTATGTTGGCTTTCTGATTAAGATGTCTCCATTTGTTCACTCTCAACACATTATCTCTGTCTGAAACATAGTGAAAATAAATAAAATATAAAAAGAGAATTATAAAGCTAGGATCAAACATAAGATAAAAATCTTTGTATTTCCAGAGAGAAACCCAAAGGAAAGAATGTGGCTATACTCACAGATCTGTCCTCACAACTCACTGGAATCCAAATGCAGAAGCAGAAAAAGTATAGCTGAAAGTTAACTGTGATAAAAGAAATTGGAGCTTGGCTCAGTGAGAACTCATCAGGTAGCGAACTTCTGTTTAATACTGTTTTTTTTTTTTAGATAACCGTTCTGAAACTCTGCCTGGGGCTCAGAGTATATATATTATAGAAAGAAACTTCTCCTGTGAATGTCAGACATTCCTTATGAGATCATTTTACTTCTTCCTAAAATTTATCCTTTGGAAAAGAGCTTTCCAGATGAAGTGTTGCGAATGACTTACAGATGTGCATAAATATTGATACCTTCAACCCTTACAGTTGCTATGGGGAACAGAATAGCTCTAACCCCTTAGCTGATCTCTGGCCCATGACCATTCTTATCTAGAGTTGACCCTTGAACAAGATGGGTTTGAACTGTGCTAGTAAACTTATGGGTGAATTTTTTTATCAATAGTAAATACAACAGTATTATAAGATCTGAGGTAAGCTAAATCCATGGTGTGGCACCACAGATATGAAGGACCAACTATAAATTATATTTGGACTTTCAGCTACACAGAGGGTCAGTTCCCCTAAACCCTGTGTTGTTCAAGGGCCAACTGTACTTCAATCAGCATACTGCAGAAATTTTCATACCTTTGCTCTGACTTGAAAATATTTGGGAGTTAAAGTATCAGTACTTTTCTTTTTTTAATTTGGCTGCACTGGGTCTTAGTTGCAGCACATAGGATCTTTGATCTTCATTGTAGCATTCAGGATATTTAGTTGTGGACTACAAACTCTTAGTTATGGCATAAGAACCCTTAGTTGCAGCATGTGGGATCCAGTTCCCCAACCAGGGGTTGAACCCAGTGCCCCTGCATTGAGAGAACAGAGTCTTAGCCACTGGACCATAAGGGAAGTCCCCAGTACTTGCTACAAGAGGCTTCATTAGCTTGCTAGAGATGCCATAACAAATACCACAGACTAATGGCTTAAAAAACAGAAATTTATTTTCTCACAGTTGCAGAGGTTGGAAGTTTAAGATCAAGGTGTCAACTGGTTGAGGATGAGATGGTTGGATGGCATCACTGACTCGATGGACATGAGTTTGAGCAAGCTCTGGGAGTTGGTGATGGACAGGGAAGCCCTGCTCTCTTGGTGTAAGCCAGACCTACAGTCAATAGACTCGGGTCATGGGGTTACATTTGAGGTAAACACCAGTTTCATAGGAGTAACAAAAGCCTATACCTCATTTTTAAAGAACAAAAAGGAAAAAAGCTCCCTGACTAGCAAGGGAGGACAGTCCTCTAGGTATGTTGACAATTCTACCAAGTCTGGATGAATATTTCTGGATGACTCCAGAAAAGGGTCAATTAATTACTCCTGCCTCTATATGCTGGGAACTAAAAGAAACAAAGGGTAGGGTTTGGTGACCTCCATTAGACCCAAAAGAACTAAAATATACAGGGTACCTATCCCCCAAACAATGTAAACGAACATTGGAGGTCACATCTTCCATTGGCCAGGCTCTGATTGGAAATATAACCCTGAAATTTCCTGGGTGGCGCCCAACAAAGTCCAATGACTTTGTGGGCCTAACCTTTGGCCTTGGTTACCAATCGACTGGGTAGGCCGCTTCACACTGGGATTCACTTTTGCCCACCGCAGCATAAAGCCTAACCTACCACAAGCCCTGGTAAATCTACCTTATTTACATGCTAGGTGGACAAGGTCTGTGTTTCAATGGTATGAGTATATTGCTGCCTTATTTGTACCTTCTATAGGGACAACAGATATTATGATTAAAGTAGAGGCCTTGACTAGTTTCACAAAACAGGCCCTCCTAGATGGTGCTAAAGCCATCCAAACCTTAAATGAAGAAAAATCCATGTCACTGGTAACAGTGTGAGAAGAGGAAATTTGGAAATACAAAGGGACACCAGAAGTATCTGCTGCAAGAAAAGACCACGTAAAGACACAATGAAAAGACAGTCATCTGCAGCCATTAGGAAAGGCTGCAGAAGAAACCAAACCATTTGACATTTCAGTTGCTCAGTCGTGTCCGACTCTCTGCAACCCCATGGACTGCAGCATGCCAGGGCTTCTTTAACTGCCACAGGGGTGGTTAGAACAGTATATGGACCCTTCTAATGTGGGGCCAAGGAGTCGTGTTTCCAGTCCTTGACACAAATCCCCAGGCACACATTCATGAATCTGTTCCCCTAGGGGGAACGGCACCCTTTCTTGTACAAACTTAGTTACTGATTTATTACCTTACCCAGTTTTCCATCTGCTGTGAAATCTCACCGCCCCTTACCTGAGGCAGATTTGTTGACACCTGTTTTATTATGGGAGGGGGCCTCCCATACACAATTTCATATGGAGAATAGCCATGGGACCGTGGGGTCATCCTGAGTCTGAGCAGAGCCATCGGAAACAGGTCCACCCAGGAGCAGTCAGTGTCTGTGATCCACTTGGAGAGTCTCTTTAAGTGTCCAGTTGGCCCTTCCACAACCCCAGAACTCTGGGGCCTATATGCTGTATATAATTTCCACTTGATGTTTAAAGTTTTGCTTACTTGTTATCAGCTACGAAAGACGGGCCATTGTCCAATCCGATGCAGGTAGGAAGTCCAAATCTGGGAAGTATCTCCCTAAGCTTACTTGTAAATCAGCTACGAAAGACGGGCCATTGTCCAATCCGATGCAGGTAGGAAGTCCAAATCTGGGAAGTATCTCCCTAAGCAGGCACCAGGCTATTTCTGATGCTCTTTCAGTCCAGGTAGGAAAAGCCTCTACTCATCCCAAGAACATACATACCATGACCAGCAGGTAACGATGTCGGTGAGGTTTCATTTCAGTGAAGTCCACTTCCAAGTGTTCAAAGGGCATCATGCCTTTTAGCTGAATCCCTGGAGGTTTCTGTCTGTGCCGAGAGGCAGCACTGACCTGGGAGCAGGCAGTGAGTTCTGAGATTCTGTCCTGCATAGGGAAGAGAGGCGGGGAACCAAGAAATATTTTTGAATTAGCTCTTCCAGTTTATCATGGTGGGTCGCTTGGTGTGTTTGGCTTACCAGAGTGGGTGCCAGCTCCTCTGGCACCAATAAGTTGCCACTTGGCAACCCCCACCATCCCTTTTCAGTCTCGATGGCCCCTTCTGCTTTGGCTGGTTGGTTTTGGGCTTCAGTGTATTTTGGAGAGTCCAGCGTTAGCTCAGGCAGCTCCGCCAATACGAGAGCTTTAATAGGGGCTTCACTTGTCACCCCAAGCCCTCGGCTGCTTGTTTAGTGGTCTTATCTGCCAGTCTGTTTCCCCGAGCCTGGGAGGTATCCTCTTTTTGATGTCCTCAGCAGTGTATGACTGCAGCCCTTTCTGGTTCCCAGGCAGCATCTAATAGGGTCTTAATTTCTTCCTTATTTTTAATATCTTTTTCACCAGCTGTCAAAGGCCTCTCTCCTTATAGAGAGCCCTGTGTACATGTAGTGTGGCAGAGGCACACCTGGAGTGTGTGTAAATGTTTGTCTTCTTACCTTTTGACAGCTGGAGGGCCCGGACTAGAGCATATAGTTCTGCCCGTTGAGCGGACCAGTGTGAAGGCAGAGAGCTAGCCTCAACGATGGTTTCTTCCATGACTACTGCATATCCCGACAGTCGTTGTCCTTCTTTCACCAGGCTGGTGCCATTGGCGTACAGGACCAAATCTGGATCCGGGATTGGCTGGTCTCTCAAGTCAGGTCTGCTGGCATATTTCCTTGCAAGCATGTGAGGGCCCACCTTCTCCCACAGGAAAGACAGTGGCCAGATTCAGGGCCTGACAGGGTTCAGTAATAACATGAGGTTCTCACAAAACAGTCCCTGGTATTGAGTAATCTGGGATGTTGACAGCCATTTATGGGGGTCCCCTGGCAGGAGAGTGTTGACCTCATGCGGGACTTTCATGATCAAACCTTGGCTGAAAGTCAGCTTCGTTGCCTCCCGAAGCAGTAAGGCAACTGCAGGAACTGCCCGTAAGCATCGTGGCCAGCCAGTGGCAACACTGTCCAGCGGTTTCGGGACATAAGCCACGGGTCTGTCCCATGTCACCAGAGTCTGGGGCAGCACTCCCATAGCCACCTTGTCCTTTTCAGTCACGTAAAAAGTAAACAGCTTGGCAAGGTCTGGCGGGCCCAAGGCGGATGCTGATGTAATCGTACTGGGTTTGCGTTCTATTCCCACTGGGACTAGTTTTGCAACCGGGGGCCGGGGGCGGGGGGGCCGGTTCTTCTGCCCAGACCTCAGGGAATTGCTGAGTTAACTCTTTTCTCTCGACTGTTTAGCCCGTCCGGTTTCCCTTCGGGGAGATCATGCAACCTCCATTCCTCTTGAGGGGTTACCGAGAGGAAGAGTAAATAGGTGGTTGAGCCCACTCAAAGAGTGGCTCCTTCGTGGGGGGAAGGTCCCTTGTGCCCCCAATTTAGACAGCAAATCTCTTCCCAACAAAGGTACTGGGCATTCAGGGATGTATAAAAACTCATGAGTCACTTGGAGTCCCCCATCTGACATTTTCAGGGTAGGCTTGAGATACAAAGGCTGCATTTGTCACCATCTGAGACCCAGCAGCCTCTGGATCTATTGGCGTATAAAGTCTACAGGCCTCGCACAGTCTTTCGTAGAACTCAGAGGGTGATTCGCTTTCCCTTTGAATCACTGCAGAGGGCTTTGCCCAACTCAGAGGTTCTCAGGCCCCCCCGGAGACCTTGTAAAGTAGCCGCCCGATATCTCTCCATGTGGCCCCGGCCTTCCCCTGTGTCACAGTCCCAATCCGGCCCCTCATCGGGGCTGCTAGTTCTGCCCCCGCCGCGGCTCTGCAGTGCCCCCAGGTGCCAGTCCTCTGAACCATTTTCTGGCCTCAGTTAGGATCCTGTGTCTTTCCTCAGGGCTGAGAAGGGAGACGGGTAGTTGGATTGTGTCATCCCATGTAGGGCGGTGGGTTCGAAAAATAGTATCCATTAGCCTGATCATGGCTTGTGGCTCCCCCGAGTATGGTGGAGCATGTCTCTGCCTGTTTAATACATCCGTAGAGGAAAATGGCTGGTAATAATAGGCTACAGGGGGCTGATGGTAGTGCCCACATGCGTCCTGAACTGGAGGCTGTTGTAGCTCTCTGAGGGGCATCTGTAGTGGGGTTCTTTCCTCCTGTTCCTTGGCAGAGCAAAGCCTCTGTCTAATTCCTGTGTTTTCTTCCCCCCTCCCATCAGTACTCACCGGGAGAGGGGGATACAATCTAGGAGATCTGGCTGAGATGGAATTCCGGGGGCATTGGCCAGAGGTCTCCATCGCTGGGATCGGAGCCTGCCAAAACGGTGGCTCTACGATCTTCGGGAGAGCTGCCGGAGGAGCAGCGGCTGCTGCAGGAACTTCACCTGGCCCTGGATCGGGCATTAAGGTGGCCTCCGGTCCTGATGGAGCACTTGGAGACGGGCGCATCATTATCCAGTATGGGGGAGGGGTCAGGTCATCCCCATCCAAATCCTGCAGAATCTCCTTTTTTATCATCAGTCAATTCTTGTGCCATTATTATTTTTCCCTTTCCCTTCTGGATACAGAACCTTGTCCAAGTAGGAAGGTCTTGAGCTAACCCTAGCCATGAGGCAATATATGGATACTGATCCGGGTGTCCTGGCTCTCCTGTGACTACTGTATAGACCGCTTCCACTATTTTTAAGTTCATGGTGTTCTCTGGTGGCCATTCTACTCCCATAGGGGGCCACTCGACCTCATAGAGTATGTGGAGGCGGTTAGGCATCATCTGTACCCATAGTCTCCTCCAAATCCCTTCTTTAAATTTTTAATCATGCACTCCAATACAGTTGCCTTAGATTCACTTCACCCCATCTTGCTTACCTTCTCGGACCTTCTTCTACTTTTTCTTTTCATTCTGTCTATGAAGTTCTAGGTATCCTATGTACCTCTGATATTTCCACTCAATGAAACACTTAACTTGCCATTCCGCCTCCTTCCTAATTGGGGTGAGAAGAGCCTTCCCTGCAAGATCCCAGAGGGAGAAGGGGGATCAGCGTGTCTTCACCTGCCAGTCAGCACAGCCAAACCAGAACACCACGTGATCCAAGACTGTTTCTCCCTTAACGTTTAAAGTCCATTCTACCTCGGTGGGCTTGATCAGGTGTGGATGAAAACACAGATGGGTTAAATATCCCACATCCCAGGCTGTCTCCAGAAAAGCCATTTCATACTCACTTTTGTATCCCCCTCCTTCTAGCCTGACAATTCCGAGGGGGTCAAGAATCTCACAGCAGGTGGGACACCTGCAGAATATAGCACCCAAAGTTTCTTCTCCTAACAATCCCCTGGCGATTGCTTGGTAATAATTTCCCCCAAAGCAGCGTGGACACCACCTCCTAAATGACATTCACAAATTTCCTTCCTAAGCCCTAACACGCTCGTCAACCTGTGTACCGAGCAATCGCTGCCGCCTGCCTATTCCAGGCTCCTGTGGGTCCGTCCCCTTCTAGTCCCTCCCAGGGGGGTGATCAGGCCCCCTCTTCCACCCTGCCGGCTGGGTCCCTCCTCACCTGAGCGCTCAGTTCCCCTGCTGCCGTCCACTACATGCTAATGTGAAAGGTCAGGGCGTTGAGAAGCAGAATCCTTCAAGAAGGGCAACGCACCTTCCCCCTTCTAGAAGATTTGAGCCACAAGGCCTCGGAGTAGTCCCAAATGGGACTTGTCTCCTCAAAGTAAGGAGTTTCTTGGCCAATGCACCAAATGTTGTAGCCACACATTCTGAGAAACAAACTCACTCAGAAGGACAATGCAGATATTGGAGTGCAGTTTATTACACTGGTGGGCCCAAGGCAGAGTCTCCTCTTAGCCAAGGACCCTGACCAGCTTTTGTGAAAACCTTATATACCCTAAGTGTACGTGCTCAAACCCACCTCCCCAAATTCTCTGAAACTAGTCTGAACAAAGGAAAAGAAAGATACAATCCAAGTTAACCCATGATTCCTATGCCTTAAGCCTAGGTAGTTAACAGTGGACTATTATCAATAGGCCTGTGGTCATACCCCAATAAGCATAATAGAATTTATTATTCTATTTGGTTACACAGATAATTAGGGTGTTCTTTTAAGCATTGGAGGGTCTAGGTATGAGCCCTGGGGCTTTTCCATCCTGGGGGTCTGGTTTTCTAGTTGGTATGTCGTTTCCATAGATACTAGGCATATAGCTCAAAGTCCACAGTCTGGCCCAAGATGGAGTCCTGCTTTCAAGATGGAGCCTGTTCTGTTTGTTTCCTCCTTCATTATCTCTTACAAGCATTCTTTATTAATAAATCCATTTCTTGCCTCTTACTTTGTGTCTCACTGAATTACTTCTGTGCTGAGACTCAAAAACCTGAGCCTCTGTAAATCCAGATATCAGGCGAGTGATTCTAGTTAAAAGACCATGGGTTTTAGTCCCAAGAAGGCTTTGACTGGGTCCAAGTTCCATGTGGATTAGAGTTCCAAACTGGGTTTTAGCCAGGTTGGAGTCCAGGTCACATGGGCTAGAGTCCCAAGCAGCGTTTTGGCTGGATTTGAGTCCTGGCACATGGGTTCAAGTCCCAATCTGAGGTGAACAATTTCACTATCACTAAATATACCCACATTCTTTGGTACTAGGGGATAGGATTTCAACCAAAGAATTTTGAGGGGATACAGTTCACTACTGACAGGGTTTACTGTTGATAAACTCTTACTGTTTTTACTTGAAAAAATATTAATTTCCACCTCAGTATCAAGTGATAATTTAATTGGCTATAATAATGTTGATCATGCACCATGATCAAGTGGGATTTATTCCAGGGATGCAAGGATTTTTCAATATCCTCAAACTGTAACAGGGAAGAGCAAATTCTAACTCCTTGTTGGATCTATTTCTTTAACTTTAACCTTTGCTTTTCGTTGCTTTTGTTATTATAATCACTATCTATAGCTATCCCACTTTAACTTGCTCAGTCATGTCCGACTCCTTGTGACCCCATGGACCATACAGTCCATGGAATTCTCCAGGCCAGAATACTGGAGTGGGTAGCCTTTCCCTTTGACAGGAGATCTTCCCAACCCAGGGATCAAACCCAGGTCTCCTGAATTGTGTGGATTCTTTACCAGCTGAGCCACAAAGGTAGCTATATATAATGGCTCGCCACAGGAAATCCTACCCCTCTGGGCTTTGTTCAGCTCATAGAGAGATGATCTGACCCTGCTCACCTGTGAATGGCTGCAGAAAGTAAGAAATTAACATATCCCCTCCCCAAAGATGGCCATTCTAGGAGATATTTGCAAGACTTATGACCTTTGTACTTTACTTCCTCACCTCCTCCCCCTCTTTGTTCTATAGAAGAATCTGGCATCCAGACCCCGATAAGATGGTGATTTTGAGATATCAGTCTGCCATCTTCTTAGTAGTCTGGCTTTCTGAATAAAGTTGTATTTCTTGCTACAATACCTCATCTCCAATTTATTAACCTGTATTGTGGCAAACAAAGTGAACTTGGGCTCAGTAACAAATTCAATCAATGTGATAGACCATGTTAACAAACTGGAGAATAAAAACCATATGATCATCTCAGTGGATGCAGAAAAATCTTTTAATAAAATTCAACATCTACCTATGATTTAAAAAAACAATTCAGAGAGGAAGAAAAAGGTATTATACCACAACATAATAAAGGCCATATATGACAAATCCATAGCTAACACCATATTCAACAGTGAAAAGCTGAAAGCATTTCCACTAAGATCAGGAACAAGACAAGAATGACCATTCTCACCACTTTTATTCAAAATAGTTTTGGGAATCTTAGCCACAGCAATCAAAGAAGAAAAAGAAATTTTAAAAATTGGAAGAGAGAAAACTGTCGCTGTTTGCAGATGGCATGATGCTGTACATAGAACATCCTAAAGACTCTTCCAGAAAATTACTAGAGCTCATCAATGAATTTGATAAAGCTGCTGGATACAAAACTAATATACTGAAATCTGTTGCATTTCTATGCACTAACAGCAAAGTGTCAGAAAGAGAAATTAAGGAAACAGTCTCATTTACCATCACATCAAAAAGAAATAATAAATAAGAATAAGCCTAAGGAAACAAAAGATCTATACTCAAAAAAACTATAAGATGCTGATGAAAGAAACTGAAGATCACACAAACAGATAGAAAGATATACCCTGGTTTTTTATTTGAAAGATCTAATATTGTTAAAATGACCATATTACACAGGCAGTCTACAGATTGAGTGCAATCCCTATCAAACTATCAATGGCATATTTTCACAGAACTGGAACAAAAAAAAATATTTTTTAACTTGTATGAAGACACAAAAGAATAGCCAACACAATCCTGAGACAGAATGGAGCTTGAGGAATCATGCTCCTCGACTTTAGATGATACTGCAAAGCTATGGTAATCAAAACAACATGGTGCTTGCATATAAAGAGACATATAGATTAATAGATCAGGATAGAAAG
The DNA here is from genome assembly GCF_033118175.1 of Dama dama. Taxonomy (NCBI): domain Eukaryota; kingdom Metazoa; phylum Chordata; class Mammalia; order Artiodactyla; family Cervidae; genus Dama; species Dama dama. The sequence goes on from NC_083689.1 coordinate 37,068,247, forward strand.
CTCTGAGATGAACTCATGCACTATAGTCAATTAATCTATGATGATAAGGTAAGAATACACAATGAAGAAAAGATAGTCTCTTTGGTAAGTGGTACTGGGAAAACTGGACAGCTACATGTAAAAACTTGAAATTAGAACATGGTCTAACACTATGTACAAGAATAAACTCAAAATGGATCAAAGAACTAAATGAAAGATTGGATACTATAAACTCCTAGAGGAAAACATAGGCAGAACAATTTTTGACATAAGTTGTAGCAATGTTTTTTTTGGGGATTTGTATCCTATAGTAATATTTAGAAACAAAAACAAAAATAAACAAATGAAACCTAATTAAACTTAAAAGTTGTTTGACAACAAAGGAAATCATAAACATAATGAAAAGACAATCTACTAACTTGGAGAAAATATTTTCAAAGAATTCTACCAACAAGGAATTCATTTCCAAAATATATGAGCAGTTCAATATTAAAAAAAAGAAAAACAGGAAGAAGACTCAATAAATGTTTCTCCAAACAGACATACAGATAGCCAACAGGCTCATGAAAAGATGGTCAATATTGCTAATTACATTAAGTCCCCTACAGTTGAATAATTTCCATTCCGATTACACATTTGCAAGTCCAATTTGTTCATAAGTCCAACAAAGTTAGCCTAGGTACCCAACTAACACTTTACTGGGTGTCAGGTACACCAATATAAATAGGTTTATAATACTTCTCACACAAATAGTACATTTTTAATCTGACAGTACAGTAATCTTGGGCTTCCCAGGTAGCTCTGTGGTAAAGAATCTGCTTGCCAAGCAGGAGCCGTGGGTTCACTCCCTGGGTCAGAAAGATCCCCTAGAGAAGAAAATGGCAACCCACTCCTGTAGTCTTGCCTGGAAAAATCCCATGGACAGAGGAGCCTGGCAGGCAACAGTCCATGAGGTCAGAAAAGAGTCGGACATGACTTAGTGACTAAACAACGACAACAATAATCTTACAGACACATGTGGCATATATATCCAATGGAATACTACTCAGCCGTAAAAAATATGATATCACTTATATGAAATCTAAAATGTGACACAAATGAAGCTATCTGTGAAACAGAAATAGAAAACAGACTTGTTGCAAAAAGAGTGGGGGAGTGGGGGAGGGATGAATTGGGAGTTTAGGGTTAGTAGATGTAAAATATTATATAATCAATAGAATGGATAAACAACAAGGTTCTACTATATGGCATTGAGAACTACTTTGAGTACTATACAGGCAACAGAAGTACTAGCTGGATTGGGGTAGAGGGTAAGAGCATGAAAGTAAGCAGAGTCAAAGCGCATTTGGGTGTTTTAATTTTGTGCTTAAAATATTTTAAGCAGGATTACGCCAGAAAAATGTTTACATGGTGGAAAAATCACTCTGCCTCATTATTGAGAATTGCTTGTAGGTGGACAAGGGGAACAGATAGAAATCTACTGGGAAAAGTCATTGAGACCAGAAGAGGAAATGTTGATGTGTGGGTAATTTGGAGATTTTTAAAAATTAACTTTTGTTGGAGTATAGTTGATTTACAATGTTTTTTAGTTTCTGCTGTACAGTAAGCAAATCAGTTATAAATATATTCACTTTTTTTGGGGGTTTCTTTTCCCGGTCATGATAGAGTATTGAGTAGAGTTCTCTCTGCTATACAGTAGGTTCTTATTAGTTATCTACCTTTGGAAACGGAGTCAATAGGCATTTGTGATTAATTGGACTTGGATGTATTGAGAATCCGACAGAAATAACCCCCATATTTCTAGCTGAAGAATCTGGGTTATGGTGGGCCACTCATCAGAATAAGGAATAGAGGGAGAATATCAGCTCTCGGTGGGAACATGATTTCAATTCTGGGCAGAAGTGAAGCTATGACTGGAGATGCAGAGTGGACACTGATGGCTCTACAACTCTGAGAGTCTGGTTTCAACTCTTAAGCAGAACAGAAGCCGCTCTGTAATTCAAGCCTAAATTTCCGAGGAGCAGTCCTGTTACTGAAAGCTTGCTCCTACACCAGCCCCTGGCTCTCTCTTTGTCCACATCTGCCTTTTGACCCCTTCACACTGCTGCTCGCCGAAATGCAGTAAGGCTAGCTTTCTTGGCGCTCAAAGATAAGAAAGCCCTTGTTGCAGGAAAGCTCACTCCTAGGCTTTAAGCCAGGACATCACCCGGCCCGGTGCTGCCTCCCACCCGTGGGGCTGGTTCCTGAAAGCGGCGCTCTCTTCTCAGCGGGGTGGGGGAGTGAGGCGGGGGAGGGGAGGGGATGGGGGGCTGTCAGGGCACCTGACACCCTGCCCCCCGCTCCCTACAAAGGCGCGCATACCCCTGACCCGTATCAGGGGAACCCTATCCTAGCATCAGGCCAACAGCGAGCTTCTTTGCTTATTGCGCACAAGGAAGTCTAGGGCATTTGGAATGTAGACTCGGACCAGGATGCACCCTCACCATCAGGGGTAAGCCAGGGTGACAGCTCAATGAACTGCGGTCTCCACGCTTAAGGCGATAGCTACGGCAACGGAGTAGCGCCAAACCTCCTCAAACGAAATCGCACTAGGAAGCCTAGCGAGCTGAGTAGCACCTCCTTCGCCAGGCTCCACGTGGTACAGGTGCCCAGGTCTTCATGCTGGGTGTCTCTTTCAGACTTGTGTTGCCGTCTTTTTTGCTTCATCCAGTAACCCCGTTCTTCTGTTTAAAATAACAACAACAACAAAAAGAAGCCACCTCAAAAAGAACAAAAGAAAGAAAGAAAGGCTGTGGGCATTATTCTTACTTTCAGAAAGGTAAGTGCAAGACCAACCCAACTATGATCTTCACGAGGTGTGCTCAGACTCAGGCCCGCAACAAGACTGAGAATGAAGGCTTTCTTAACCACTGCTGGGAAGCCAATAGCCACTTCTCACACTCACACTGGCTCTGGCCAGTTGCAGAGTGACATGTATAATACAGTACCAAGGAGGGTTGCTTTATTGGTGTGCCCTATTCTCTAATTCTTGTTCTCAAGTCCTCATTCATTGACTGGGGTGAGGGTGAGGGGGGTGGTTGTGCAAAAGAAGGGACTTAAAGTTACCAGTTAAAGGTAATGGTCTATTTGGGGTAGATGCAATCTTTCAGGATTTCTCCCTCCTCCCTTTTCTAGACTAAAGGTCACATCTAGAGGAAAGGTTTGGCAGGGGTAGGCGTGGTCCTTACAGTCATGCTGGCCCCTGCTGCTCCCGCAAGCTACTGATAAAGCATGTGGCAGATAAAAGTTCCTTCAACAAAACAAAGGAGTCTCAGTGATCCTCAACCTACCAGCACTTGGTCCCAGCTCAAGTCTATGCAGCCTCTGAATCCTGTTTACATCAGTGCCTGTGTTCAGATATTCCTAGAATCTGCTGTGCATTATCTCTTACTCTCGAAATTATTTTAGCAACTTCTATGTGAGTCTAAATTATTTCAAATGTTTAAAATATTCAAATAAATGTTTAAAGCAAACAAAAATGAATCTCTTCTGTGCTAGCCAGGAGCCAAGGGAAACAGGAATAGGACCTTAAGCTCACTATTGAATAAAGCAACAGGGCAATTAACCTTCTGGCATAGTCACTTCATGATTATTCAGAGTCACTTGCATAGCAGTGTCTTCTCAGAGTCAATATCTGTCTGATGTGTCTATTCTCTTCACTCCCCCATCCCTTCAGGCCCTGGGCAGGGAAGGGTGTTGGGTACCTGAAAACCCCACACCAACCACAACCCCTATTATCTACCCTCCTAATCTTTCTCCCTTTCCCAGTGAGAATTCTACTTAGTCTTTTCTTAAGAGGAGTCCAAACTCCTCCTACAGAGAAGGCAATGGCACCCCACTGCAGTACTCTTGCCTGGAAAATCCCATGGACGGAGAAGCCTGGTAGGCTGTAGTCCCTGGGGTCGCTGGGAGTCGGACACGACTGAGCCGCTTCGCTTTCACTTCTCACTTTCATGCATTGGAGAAGGAAATGGCAGCCCACTCCAGTGTTCCTGCCTGGAGAATCCCAGGGACGGGGGAGCCTGGTGGGCTGCCGCCTATGGGGTCGCACAGAGTCGGACACGACTGAAGTGACTTAACAGCAGCAGCAGCAAACTCTTCTTAAATTAGTCTCTTTTCTAAGGGGGCTTCCCTGGTGGCTCAAATGCTAAAGAATCTGCCTGCAGTGCAGAAGACCCAGGTTCTATTCCCCCCTAGAGAAGAGCATGGTAACCCACTCCAGTATTCTTGCCTGGAGAATCCCATGGACAGAGGAGCCTGGCAGGCTACAGTCCATGGGGTCGCAAAGATAGGACATGACTGAGCAACAAACACTTTCACTCTTACAAGGGAGACACTAAGCTTTGTGACTTAGTCCTGATGGCGTGTGGAGAGCTGGGAGATCATGAAGAGCTATTACAGGGAAATAGTAATTTTCTCTCTCTTGCTGCTGAATCTCTGAACCTGCTTCCTATTGTTGGAGAATGCCTCCACTCATTTCCCACCTCAGAGGCTGAATATAAGAGATACCTTCCTAGCCTCCCTTGCAAGCAGGCATAGCACATATTCTAAGTTCTGCCAATCAGATACTTCCTCCCAAGGCTTTGAATTGGGATGAAAAGAATGACAAACTCTACAGACTCCATTCTGGTGAGAAGTGATAGAAACAGCACTAATGTTACTTCTTGTGGCAGTGGGCAAGGTTCAATGGCAGCGGTGTCAGAGGGATGAGTGGTGGCATCGAATAACTGCAAGGAAAATGGGGTCTTCCCTAGACCACTTGGGACATAGCTCCTTGCTGCAGAGCCCTTGACCTCACTGGCTAGCCCTCCTGGAGATTTGGTCAGCTGTCCCTGAGTTGCAGCTGGCTTGAGACTGCAGCTGTGCAGAGTGATTTAACACTTAGAGACCACAGTAGCCAAGTTTAATATGAAAATAGATTCATTTGGGAACCAACACAGGCTTTCCAGGAACTCAGACTGCCTAAGTCAAGATCAAGTCTTGGATGGAGATAGAATTTTTCCCCCCCTGGAATCACAAGTTCTCTAGAGGACCCTATACTATAAAGTCAGCTCTAATGTGCCTGAACTTAAGACCCATTGATTTATCCTGTACACACTATTATATATAAAATGTGTACCCAACAAGAACCTGCTGTATAGCACAGGGAACTATATTCAGTATTCTGTAATAACCCATAAGGGAAAAGAATCTTTTAAATATATATATATATATATATATATATATATATACATGTATATACATACATATATATATAATGTACATACATATACATATGTATATATACATACATATATATGTATATACATGTACATGTATATATATATATATAGTTGTATAATTGAATCACTTTGTTGTACACCTGAAACTAATCCAACATTGTAAACTAATTATAGTTTTTTTTAAAAAATAAAGACCCATTAATAACACCAGGAACGAAGCACCTCAGACCTGGCTTTCCCTCAAGCTCAACTTAGTATGTAGCAATCTAATGGATTTTTTGCTAATTTTTTTTTCTTTTATCTTGTCTCCTGTTTTGGGGTAGATGACCCAGTGTGGACCTAATGCAGCAAGAAAATACTTTCAAGGGAAAAAAAGAGAGAATACCTACAGGAAAGAAATGTTTTTTTTAATGCATCTTTCAGAGTAGGAAAGTTTATGTCCATGTGGCCTTCCTGTACCTCTGAAGCATGGTCTCTGCAGCACAGTGGGAGAAAATTTGGGTTTCTGCAAGAGAAGCACAGGAAAGCACCCCTAACCAGGTGGGGAAGATCCCCTGGAGGAGGGCATGGCAACCCACTCCAGTATTCTTGCCTGGAGAATCCCATGGAGAGAGGAGCCTGGTAGGCTACAGTCCATGGGGTCGCAAAGTCAGACAACTGAACAACTTTCACTTTTCAACCTCTCAATAGAAGATTTCTCCCAACAGAGTTTAGGTTCACAGACCCTGGCCAACCAGGAAGGCATGACTGGTAACCTGACAAGCTCTGACAAGAAGCTCTTCTCTTTCCTCCACCCTGCAGATAATCCTAAATAAGTTGGCTGGCAACTGCAATAAGGATCTGGATTGGAACTGTTGGAATCTGGGAATGTCAGTTTTGCTTGTGATGACTGCTGCAAATGTTTTCCTAAATGTCCTGGGGGTGAGGCTGCTGCTACACTGACTTTTTGTAGGCTGTACTCTTTGTTATTTATTTTGTTTTTGTTTGTTTGTTTTTCAGCAACAAAGACATCAGTCGTTCCATGATGGGGTATCTTACACATGTAAAGCAAGGTCTGGGAATGACACTTCACGTGCTAAAGACAGCAGGCAGGGCGTGGTGGCAGTCTTCGTTCTGTTGTGCTCTTTGGAAAAGTAAGACACAAGAGAGAACTGCAGTTGGGTTAAGCCTCCTTTGGAGTTTAGAGGAGTTACATCCATTTCTAGTATCACAGAGCAAGATATGGTGATCGCACTTAACAGTGGCCAGTGTATAAAAGTTAAAAGTTTTTAATAAAAGCAGGACCATGTTTTCCATTTTAAACTTATCTCTTGTACACTCAGAACCCTATGCAGGAGGTAAGACCTGAACACTCATTCATTCAGTCTTTACTTATTAAGGGTACATGAGTCAGGCACTGTTCTTGGCCTAAGAACAGAACGGACAGGTTCGCTGCACTTAATAGATCTTACATTCTAGAGAAGAGAGAGGATAAACAACACATAAGTAATTTCCTATCATTGCAAGTGCTAAGGAAAAACTGCTATCAATTTATCAAACTGAGCTCGATACGTTCGAAGCACTGTTAGTGTTTTACAAATATTAACTCATAACAACCTAAAAAGTAGGTATATAATTATCCTCATTTTTTAGATGAGAAACATAAAGCACAAAAAGGTGAAGTAATTTAGCAAGCATGTAGTGAAGAGAGGATGCGAAGCCCAGAGGTAGAACTCTGTTGCCTGGATGAAACAAGGTAACAGAATTCAAAAGAGGGAGGTACTGATTTAGAGAGGGCATCTAAGGCTTACCAGGAGGTGAATTTAGAGCTGAGATTTCAAATTTAAGAAGAAACAGTCAAGTAAGGATTGGAACAGAGCTCTCCAAGCAGCATGAACAGTACATGCGAAGGCCCTCTGGGAAGAACACCTTCATACCTCCCGGCACTAGAGGAGGTCTCAGAGGGAGGCAGGGACCTGTTTGTGCGGAGTCTTGGAGGCCACAGTGGGGAGTATGGATTTTATTCATATAAAATAGAATATTTTAGATATATTTTATATCTAAATATATATAAAATATATGTTTATTTTAGATATTCTATATCTATATCTATTATTTTAGATATTCTATATATATTTTATATCTAAATATATATAATATATATATTTTAGATATTCTATTTTATAGATAGATATCTATATCTAATATCTATTTAGATATTAGATAGAATGGGGAGCGCTTCAGAAGCAGGAGAGTAAAATGGTCCCCTGTGCAAAACTATATAGTCCCCACTGTACACTTAAAAGAATGTAAATGTGTAGAAAAAAAGCCCTTGAGATCATACCACCTGATTAAGTGATTAATTCTAGGCATGGTCTGAGACCGTGACAATGATCAAGGGAACTCTGGCTTTACCTGTCTTTTACCTGAAAAGCTACTTTTGTAATTATACAAATGAACAACTTTTAAAAATAATTTAAGCTCCATAAAATCCCACATGGGTTGTGTAGCTTAAGACCTACTCAGTTACAAGCAGTTGCGTCACTCTGAATTAAACGTGTTATTTGTGGAATTTGCGAACTCGACTTCAGACACAAACTGAATTACAGTGTGTGTGTCTCCCTGAGGGAAACCACAAGCTGTCCTGTGTATCATGTAGCGAGCAGAATGCCTTAGGGAGAAGTTGGTAAGACTGAGAAGAGGCAAGATAAGGAAAGCTGATTGTGAGGAAAACCCAAACGGGGAGTAAGAACTCGACAAGTGAACTTATTTACAAAATAGAAATAGACTCACTGCCATAGAAGACAAACTTTTGGTTACCAAAGGGGATGGGAGGCACAAAAATTAGGAGTTGAGACTAACAGATACATACTACTATACATAAAATAAACAGTAAGGACTTACTGTATAGCACAGGGAACTATATTCAATATCCTGTAATAACATATAATGGAAAAGAATCTGAAACAGGATAGATAATGAGTAACTGAATCACTTTGCTATGTACCTGAAACTAACAAAAGATTGTAGATTAACTATTGTTATATTAACTATTGCTATATTGTTGTTGTTCAGTCGCCTAGCTGTGTCTGACTCTTTGCAACCCCATGGACTGCAGCATGCCAGGCCTCTTTGTCCCTCAACATTTCCCAAAGTTTGCCCAAGTTCATGACCATTGCATAGGTGATGCCATCCAGCCATGTCATCCTCTGATGCTCTCTTCTCCTTCTGCCCTCAATCTTTCCCAGCATCAGGGACATTTCTAATGAGTCAGCTATTCGCATCAGATGGCCAAAATATTGGAGCTTCGGCTTCAGCATACTTGAATTAAAAAAAAAAAAAAAGAGTAAAAACTTGGCTGGCTTCTTCCAGTAGGAAGCCACGGATAATTCTATGCATTGTCTAAACTATGAAAACCATTTTTAGTATATAGTGAGCTACTGCCAATTTTTATCTTCCTTTATAGAATGTACCTGATGAAATGTTTTTTTAGAAGAAGCCTGGCTTATCTCCAACACCTACTCCCATGACAGTTGAGCCCCTTGGGATTTACTATACACTGTCATATCTCACTGCTTTCACTCTTCCTCCTCCCTATTCACAATCTCTCACATGGTTTGTGTTTTGATGTGTGACTCTTCACTTCATCTCCTTTCATTCTGCTTAGAGACTCCAGAACCTCCTGTCTAGTTGCTTAATGCCTTCACTTCCAGTGACTTTTTTATCCAGTCAGTTTTGGTGATTGCCTTCCATTGTCATACCCTGAACACAAGTTACCAGCCACCAGGTCTGCAATTTACACACAAACATTCTGAGTTTGGGCTCAGGTACTCATGTTGCAGAATCCTTTCCTGTCATGTGACCTCTAACACATCACTTGTATCTCTCTCTTGACACGCAGAGCCTCTTTCTGTCATCTTCTCTGTCTTGCTTAGACTCCATGACTCATTATAACCCACAATCTTCTCTTTTCCTGCTAAAAAAACCTCTCTTTTTTACTCCTAGAAAACTTTGAGATTTTCCAGCTTAACATGTTTTCTAATCTCTATGATCATTTCTTTCTTGATGCATGAGTTCGTTACAGGTATATTTTTCAATACCAAATACAAGGGGATTGCCTAGTAATCTTTTTGTTGATGATTTTGAGCTGAATGCCTTATTATCAGACAACATACTCTGGTTTCATTCCTTTTAAATATATTGGCTATCTGTTGCTACACGACGTATTACTAAAAAACCTAAGCAGTTAAAATTCATAAATATTTATTGATTACTTCCGTTTCTATGAGTCAGAAATCTGGACATAGTTTAATTGGGTACCTCCAACTCAGAGTCTCTTAAAATGTCTCTCACAAGGCTGTGATCAAGGTCTCAACGAGCTGCAGTCATCTCAAGGCCCATTGGGGAGGACCCACTTTGAGGCCACTCCGGTGGCCACTGGCAGGCCTCCGGTCATTACTGGTTATTGGCTGGAGACATCGGTTCCTTGCCCCGTGGGCCTCTCTGCATAAAGCTACTCAGACTCAGCAGCTGGCCTCCCTCAGAGTGAGCAAATAAAGGCATCTAAACAGAAGTCATGGTCTTTTTTTAAAACAACAACAACAAAAATCAGACTTCATCTTTTAGAGCAGTTTTAGGTTCACAGCAAAATTAAGCACACAGTACAGAGTTTCTTACACACCCCCTTCCCCTACACATGTGCAACCACCCATACCACTGACATCTCCCACCAGAGTGGTACATTTCTTACAACTGATGAGCCACACTGACACACCCTTATCACCCGAAGTCCATATTTCACATCAGGGTTCAGTCTTGATGATACACATTTTACTGGTTTTGACAAATGTATACTGACAGGCATCCTCCATTACAGAAACACACAGAACCGTTTCACTGCCTTAAAAATCCTCTGGGCTTTCCCTGTTCACCCCTCTCTCTCCTCTGTGGAAACCACAGATCTTTCACTGTCTTCATTGCTTTTTTCTTTTCTAGAGTCTCATATACAGCAGGTAACTTTTATTGGTTCCTGTCATTAAGAAATATGCATTTAAGTTTCCTCCATGTCTTTTCATGACTTGATAGCTCACTTCTTTTTAGCACTAAATAATATTCCATTGTCTGGATTTACCTTTTCATCTATTGAAGGGCATCTTGGTTGCTACCAAGTCTTGGCAAGCCATGGTCTTTTTGTCATCTAATCTTAGAAATAACAACCCATTACTTCTGTGGCATTCAGTTTATTGGAAGCAAATCAGTAAGTCCAGTCCACACTCAAAAGGGAGAGATTACACAAGGGTGTGACTATCAAGATGGGGGGAGGGGTGAATCATGAACTCTATCTCAGAGGTTGCCTACCACACCAGAGGAGATAAAGGTCTAGAGCTAACTTGGGCATGCCTAAGCAGCCATGCCAGTTAAAGCCATGCCTTTATAGAGTTTGTGGCTGAAAAGAGTCTACTTTTGTTTCGCTGTAGCATAATTTACCGAAGTACTAAGAGCTACTGAGCAACACAATGAATGCGCTTGGCCCTGTTGAGAATGATCCTGAAGCAATGTACAGCGCTGTAAAATTTGCTGCCAGCTCATTTTTACTGGAAAAATGGAATCTTCTTCTGGCACATTTTCTTGTACAACTACCCATCCCATTCAAGTTTCTAAAAAACGGACCTCCCAATTAAACAGTGCCATTTATTACACTCCTCCCTGTGCTTCAAAATGGAGTATATAATAGAAGACAAAATATCCAATGAGTAAGAGGACTTCAGTATTATTGCATATATTATATCACATATATCTACTTACACATCTGTACAGAAATGACGATGAACTGATATCTGGTTTCACAAAGTAGGCATTCGCTTGCTAAAGGTTTGGATGTAATGTTAAACAATAACATAGAAAATTTTAAATAAAGAATATTTACTAATGCTCATATCAAAATACATATATTTGTGACATTTTATATATAAATCAATAAAATACCACTGAAATGTATATGTGAAATCAGATTCTACATTTTTTTTTTTGTAGGGAAACTTTATACTATTTACCCTCAGTTGGTATGGAAGGGTGATATATGGTGCTTTTTTCCTTCCTCAGATCCTAAAATCCCCCAACTAGTCCAACAGTTGGTGGAAAAAGTATTTGTTAAACCATCTCTTGGTGGGACCAGTGGATCCACAGGCTTGACAACTTTTAACAGATGAATCTCTTAACTCTCTGAGAGATGTGCCCACACGCAGCACAGAATGTCTTCTCGTTGCCTTATTGGATAGTTACATCCAACCTAAGTGTGTTCTCATGGTAAACGATGAGTGATTTCTGCCTCAGGTGGAAACAAAAAGCTCTGGGATAGCTAGAAAACAGTGGCACCACCTCACCACAAGAGGGAGTAAAGAGCCACAAAAGCATCTCATTCAGTATTTTTAGAGCTGGCCTCTAGCGCTCTGGAGAAAACAGAAGTTTGGCTGTTTCTATTTCCCTCACCCTCTTTCCTGGTCTAATGATCCAGAGACTTTCTTCTGGCCAAAGACAGGGCCAGTACCCTCAGACCCCTCTACAGAGACAAGGAAAAGAGAAGCAGAAGCAGCTTACTTCTCCTGTGCCGTCCTAGGCTGACTTTCCAAGGAGCACTCCCCATAGGGATTCACACAGAATTGAAACAGGTTCCTGCCTCAGTGCTGAAGACACCATTCAGTGCCGCCCCTGTTCTCCAATTTTCTGCCTGAGCCCAAATATCTGGTTTTTGAGTAAACATTCCATGTTCGGTGATTCAAGTAATCCTTGAATTAACTTATCACTATAACTAGGTGATACAGTGGTCAATGAGTAACTTTCAAAGGCCAAAAGTAAGGACTCAATAAGCAGAGAAAAGTCAAACTTAGAGCCTAGGAAAACACATCTTTCTGGGAATGACATAAATAGAGATCTTCTGTTACAATCCACAATCGTTTCTGAGTCCTTTGCGCCTGGGGAAGTTCTAAAACACTCAACCCCATAAGTGGTAGCACATTCATTCTCAGTTAAGCATATGGGGTGTTTGGGGATTTTTTTTTTTCATTGCTAGCACAGCCTGGGGAAAAAAAGATGACGAATAGAGCTGAGTAAGATAGTTTCCCTTCAGCAGAGTTAGTCAGATGCTGCAGGCAGAATGTCAGGCAAAAAATACAGGGAGGAGTAAACACAATGGGAGATAACTTATGACAACAGAAATATGATTCCTTGAGAACTGACTAATGTTTACGAGTACACACAGATTCAATAGGGCAGTTTTCCAAACTACAGTTTAAATTTTTTGAAAATAAATGATCAAATTATTGTCCCAAGAGTTCACTCTTTTACTAGATTTCTATGATAACTCTTCTCCAAAGAGTTCAAAGTCTTGTACTAAATAGAAATGTTCCTTTTTTTAAAACACTGTCAGAGGCAAAGCTTAATCTAGTTATGATGTGCTGGGAGAAAAGACGGGAAAACCATAACCAAGATGCCTTAAAGAGTGACGATGACTCTAGATGACTGAAGAAAGAGCGTTGGTGGAGTCTTTGGACCTGATGACATTCAGCTGAGCTAAAGGAACAAGAATACGACCATAGCCATGTGCCATAGCCACCTCAAAAGCTTGGAGGAGCTGACTGCAACTTGGGAGACACATCGCATTTTGAATCTTGTAACCTTCCAACAGATTTCAGATCCAGAACTTCTCATGATGCAGTTCCCCAGACTCTTCTCCCTAATACTCCTCTGCTGTGAACACTGGTCCCTATTCTACAATGCTCATTTATTATGGAGAAATCTATGCCTCTATCTCATTAAAACCTTGTATTCCTGCCATTGTTATCCATGTTTCTTCCTAACTTCAGATTTGCTCAAATCAAAACAGTTTTACACTTGGGCCCAAAAGCTCAGAAATTTCTCAGGAGCAGGCCAGCCTGTACTCAGGCTAAGTCTCTCTGTCAGGCTCTATCTCAGAAGCTTCAACCAAGGAATGTGAGTCCTAGTGGCTTGTCATGACCCGTCTCTGCAGTCAGGGGAAGATGACTGGTCGGACCTGGGTCACAGGTACCTTTAGAGCTGGGGGTGAAATTAGCTCTACCTACATTTGGAGTAGGAGAAGAGTAGATTCCCAGTTAAAGTGAGGAGCTATTAGAAATAGGGTAACTGAACTCTGAGCAGCCAAGAAGCCACACACGTGCACCTCCACCACATTTCAGCCCTTCCCTCTCCATCATATCCGAGCACAGTCCCCTTTGGCTTCTAAGGAACCTTGGATGTCTGAATCTGATGCAAATGGGCCCTTGATGTTGTGCAGTGAGTGTGGTGGTCCTGACTCTTCGAGAACACACACCTGGTCTTTGGTATGTGATGAGGGTCACTAGTATTCATTTGTTCGATGCTGTTTCAGTCTCTGCTCATACCTTTTGTTAATTTATATTGTCACGAAGTGACACCACCCCCCCATACCACACACACACCACAGGGAGACAAGGCAAGCCAATAATAACATCTAACAGTAACAACAGACCTCAGATAACAGCCATCATTGTGATAGGGGACACTTCAAAGATGGTAAGGGTGATGGAAGGTGTTTATTACCACTGTTTTAAATTCATCTTATAAATAAATTCATCATAGAACAAGGCATGTCATCTATACAAAAATTCATGTGAAATAAATCATTTGTTTCAAATAAACATCTCTATTTCCCCCTTTTCAGCATTAAAAAAAAAGAGTAGGTACATTTTACCTACATCTGGTTTCTATATTAACTACATATAATCAAATCAATTATTGAGAGGTTCACTAGGGAAGAGTGGCTGTCCTTCCACAGTGAGACATCTCCAAATTTTCAGAGCAGCAGGCAGATGTAATAAGAATAGAACAATTCTTCCCAGGAAAGACATCTTTTTTCCTCAGAGTGATCCAGCTCTGCTCCCACAGCCTGTAGTTTGCTAGTGGAAAATCCCACTACCAGCCTTTCAGATGGCCGTGGGGGAACTAACTCTTAGGAACGAGGCCTGCTGATGCTCTCAGACCTATACTGAACACATGTGGGCTCAGGAGCCGGAGGGTGGGGACTTCACCCTGCTAGACTGGAGAGTTCAGAGGCAAGGGTGGAACATGCGGTGGCTAAGAGGGCAGCCACATCCCAGCTACACCGCGTACGAGCTGTGTGTTCCTCAACAGTCCTTCCTTTCTGAGACTGCGTTTTCGCACCTATAAAATGGAGCTAAGAGTTCCTACCCTTAGTACTAAGTAAAGAAACTGAATGTGATGAGGTTTGGATTTGTGCTGTGGTTTTTGTTTTTCATTGTGTTTTTAAGTGCCCAGGAGGTAAAGCTGGGTCTGAACTCTTAATTCCATCAGGAGAGGGACTGTCATTGACAACTTAGGGCAGCAAGAGGAACAATCATTAGATAACTTTGTCCTTCACTAAATAGAAGAAAACAACCAGTTCTTAGATTTCCCTTTACTTATCAACTTGAAAGAGCTAGCAAACAAATCCTAGTTAGCCTAAGGAATATTTAAAAACCCTAATATCTTCTTTCTGGAGAGCTTGTACTTCTAGTTTACACTATTTTGACTCTTAGTTCTGGTTCAGAGATATAATATGATGCATCACACAATCCCAAGAGAACCGTTCAGAGCATTATTAATAGTGATAGCTTATATTTATTGAGGAGGTATTAGACATTCTGTTCGCTGTACCTTAATGATTATTTGAGATAGGCACTCTGGATATGCCCATTATACAGTTGAGGAAACTGTTGTGTCTGACACTTTGTGACCCCGTGGACTGTAGCCTGCCAGGCTCCTCTGTCCATGGGATTTTCCAGGGAAGAATACTGGAGCAGGTTGCCATTTCCTTCTCTAGGAGATCTTCCCCACCCAGGGATCATACCTACATTTCCTGCATTGGCAGGAAGATTCTTTACCACTGAGCCACCAGCCCCCAAAATACTTTAAATGATCACAAATGCTTAAAAATAATATATTTTAATTTGAATTAATATATTCTCATGATAGTTTAAGACAGACTTTAATTCTGAATTCTAGCTGGTCTGCCTCCCTTGACCAGGCCAGATGCCCACTAGTTTGTTTCTAGGCAAAATTTCCTGGCACTAAGGTTTCTTAGATTCCCTCTCCCTTCTCTAAAAGAGCAAGAATTTTCCACATGGAATATGAAACCAACCTAGCAATCATCTAGTATCAATCAGAACTCTTTCAGTTATAGAAAAGAAATGACTCAAACTGGCTTAAGCCAAAAAAAAACAAACAAACAAAAAAAAACCTAAATATATCAGCTCTTGAAACTGAAGAAGTCCCGGAACAGGTGACCGCAGGTGTGACCAGAAGTACTGCCTCAGATGATAGCATCACAACTCACCTTATCTCCATCTCTCTGCTTCTCAGGGAAGCACACTTCTTGCCAGACGCTCCAGACTCAGAGCCTCACAGTTTCAAGTCCAGTGAGGAGAGAGGATGATTCTTGGCCTGTGTCTCAAGCAAAAGTGCTAGGTTGATTTACAGTTCAGCCTCACTGCAAAGGTGTATTATATATTCAACCTTGAATCAATCATTGCTGCAAAAGGGAGGACACCCAGGTCATGTGCCCAGCTGTCATCAGAGGTGCCATCAGCGTCTGGAAAGAGAGTTGGGGAAAGGTGGTACTCCTGACCTACAGAGGAACCCAGATGTTGTTAACAGAAAGAGAATGGAACTGAGCAGTAGAATGTAAATGATTACAACCTAAACGGTGATAGGTTCTAATACCCTATAAGCCCAGGGACTTGACTACATGTATTCTTAACTCAACTCTGGGCCAGTGAATGACAGCAAGACATAACATTAGAAGTCAGAACAATTCCTGAAACCCTGGCCAGATAATGATCACCAACATATGGACAGAGGTCCTATGTTCTGGCAAAGTACAGATTTAAACAATTAACATAAAGCATCTCTCACTCAACAATTAAATTTTGCCAGAGTCAATACTTGTGAATCCAAAGGATTGTAACAAGTGTCAACCACCCCTGTTCCTCCACACTCATTTTGTCATGACCTTGGAAATTCCAGGATTTAGAACAAACGAGCCATAACACAGACTGAAGGGGCCAGAGGCAAGCAGGCTCAGAAGGTTTCAGCTTAGCGCTGAAAAGCTAACAGAGAAGAAAGACTCTTCTCAGATGGTGTCCATATGGTTACATATAGGGCACATGAGATTTAAGTCAAATCTACAGCCAGGGACAAGGACGATGCAGAAGGAACCAACCAATCACCTTTCTTAGAGCTGGGAGCCTCCGAGAATACGGCCTCAGCTGAGCACCAGAAATGAGAGGGGTCATTGTTGAAGGAGCTGGCGGACTGGTAAGACGGAATGTGGTTCTGGTTGGATGAACTGTTAGCACAGCCCTGGTAGGCTTGGTTGAATACGTTATTCTATTTCAAAAGTAAAGAGAAAGGGGCAACACAATAGCTAGTGAATATTTTCAAAATGAGTATTAATATTTATCTCCAAATAGGAATCTTTCTCAAATATAAATTGTTCACTTTAAATGCCCCAAGGATTAACCAAGTCTCCTAAATAAATTTGGTGCATCGGAATCCTTCTTCATTAAACAGCCTGAATGATGAAAGCTTGTTCAAATATAAGATTCGGCAACTAGCAGTAACTGCCTTCTTAGACAAGGCAGCTACTAACTACAGAGGTATCTTCGCCCAGCAACCCAGCCTCAGGTCACACTCCAAACCACCCCCATCACCTTCACATCCTTGTCCACATTCTCCAGGAAACAGTGATGATGATGACAGTGGGAGCTAAAAAGAACCAAGCCCTTACTATCTGCTAAACACTCTTTACCCAAGGGCTTTACATCAGTTATTTAAGTATTACAATTATTTTCTATATTGCCATATGTAAAATAGATGAGTGCAAGTTCAATGAGTGAAGCAGGGAACCCAAAGCCAGTGCTCTGGGACAACCCAGAAGGATGGGGTGGGGAAGGAGGTCAGAGAGGGGTTCAGGATAGTGGGGACACATGTATACCTGTGGCCAATGCATGTTGATGTATGGCAAAAAAACCATTACAATATCATAATCATCCCCCAATCAAAATAAATTGAAAACAAATTAATTAAAAAAATTATCTTGACTTACAGACAAAAGTAACAAAAGATGGAAAAAACAGTAACCTACACAGCAAGTGGGTTCCCTCACCCACATGTTTAAGCCAGTTATCTGATTTGTGGACATGATAGTATGGATCTCAATTTTCTTGCTTTCAATAATAAGTTGGTTGTTACTTCTAATAATTGTCAGCACTTGAATTTGGATGTGCACAAACAAGCGTCACATAGGTAAGGACAGGACTAAGATGATTTAGGTAATTTTTTAACAACAACTTTCTTTGACCTATCACAGAACATTGTGCCACTGAACACCTGATTCAACTCAGCCACCGACCCATTTTCTGGAAGCTGTGGCAGGCAGGATAGAAAGTAGGGCTCTCAGTGTTGATCCTGGGTTCAAGACCTGGCTCTACCACTTACCACTGAGTCACTGGGAAATTTTCTTATCTTTTCAGGGGTAGGTCCTCTTCTATAAAACAGAGAACATCGTATACCTCCCAGTGAGAAAGTACAGTACAGAACAGCTATGTTATGTTGCGTGCGTGTATGCGTGCTCACTCAGTCATATCCGACTCTTTGCGACTCCATGGACCATAGCCCACCAGGCTCCTCTGTCCATGGGATTCTCCAAGCAAGAATACTGGAGTGGGTTGCCATTTCCTACTGCAAGGGATCTTCCTGACCCAGGGATCGAAGCCATGTCTGGTAGAAGGATTCTTTACCACTGAGTCACCTGGCATGTTAGCCCCAGCAAATGCTTCATGACAGCATCATATTCAGTGTGGGAAAGTCTGAATCCCAAGATGATCAATAGATGATATCTGCAAAAGGAACAGAAAATTCACAAGAATACAGGAAAGGATTAAATTCAGAGATAGCCATTCTGTCTCCGTAAGAACTAATCTTGACGGAAATAACCCTCAATGTGTCACTTCCTCTTTTCTGGAGCAAAGAACAATTTTATCATCTGTGAGAATGTCCATCAACATTTCCCCGATCCACTCTTACTTGTATGTAGGGTTTTCAAATTATAACCACAGCAGCAGTTCTGTTAAAGGAGAGGAAAGGTGGGGGAGAGGGTTGGAGGCACAATTGACCACTACCTTTAGGGGTGCCTCTTCTTGTGATACCAAGAAGCTGATGGTGATGGTTCATCATCGCTCAAGGCTATGATCCCTGCTCCAACTCATTAGTCTTGCTTCTTGGTAATATCTGCTTCCCCCTTCCAAAACTATTCCTCCATAAAAGCAACTGTTATTTCCTTGAAAAGATGGACTAAGAAGGAGGAGAGGGTAGGAGTTTGGTACACAGTAGTACATATTTCGGAACTTACGTAGGTCACAGCATCATTCTCATCCTCATCCCACAGTATTATTTGGTCATTGCTCTTTGTTAAACATCAGAACTGCTATTGGTTGGCCCCTGACATTAGGCCATATCTAACTACGACATACCTTGGAGAGTATCCACATTGGTATTTGCTTCCTAAAGTTGGCAGTCAGTCACTCTTAGAGATGGTTCAAGAGAATGCTTGATGAATCTTACAAGAGAAGACAAATACGAAAGAGAATATACTGAATGATTCCATTTATATGACGTTCAAAAACAGGCAAAACTTATCTAGTACTAGAGTCAAAATACTGGATGCCTTGGGTGGGGCACTTCTGGGTAGTACTTGTGTTTTTCTGTTTTGTTTTGGTACATCCCATGGCTTGTGGGATCATAGTTCCCCGACCAGGGGTTGAACCCAGGTCAATGGCAGTGAAAGCCCTGAGTCTTAACCACTGGACCACCAGGGAATTCCCAAAATGTCCTTTTTCTTAGCCAGAGTGCTGCTTAACAGGTGTGTTCCCTTTGTGAGAAATTTATAGCACTGTACCCTTATAATTTTCCACATGTATGTTACACTTCAGTAAGTTTACTGAGAAGAGGAGGAGGAGGAGGAAGTAAAAAGGAGGAAAGAATGAAACAAAATAAAGAACAAAAGGACATGAATGAAAATTTAAATCAACCCAGAAGTCATTCAATGGGTGAATGGTTGAGTAGACTCTAATGCAGCCATATGATGGAATACTACTCAGCAATAAAGGGAATGAGTTATTGATACATGCAAGAGGTCCAATATGTTAGTGAAAAAGATGTCAGTCTCAAACAGTTGTTTTTTTTTTGTTTTTTTTTTTACATAACATTCTCAAAGATAAAACTAGAGGTGGAGAACAGATGATTGGTTACTAGGGATGGGAAGGGAATGGAATGGGAACAGATATGAGTACAGAGCAAGCCTAATGAGTTGGAGCAGGTAGCATGAGAGAATTCTTTTGTGGTTCTGTATCTTGATTATGGTGGTGGTTACACGAATCTATACATGGGATAAAATTACATAGAACTCTATACACACACATACACACACACACACACACATGAATGCATATCAGAAAAAATGAACCTTGTGTGAAAACTAAATAAAGTCACTATCTAGTACCAATGTCAATTCCTGGTTTTGGAATTGTACTATACCTATACAACAGGTCACCACAGATCAAGCTGGATAAAACGTACAAAGGACTCTCTGCACTATCTTTACAATGCTTTATGACTACAAATATTTTTAAATGAAAAGCTTAAAAGACAAAAAAATTTAAAAAGTCTTTGACCCTGTCCAGTTTCGATTATTCCCATACATATTTGCAAAAGCTGCTCCCTTCAGGAAAGGTTGTGACCCTGGAATTCCTGCCTTAGTGTCAAGCGCTGTCAGATGAAAACATACAATCCTCACATGGAAGTACATCTACAGAAAATACCCTCAAATGGTGAGGGAAAAGAGCAACAAAACTGTGTGTTCAGACTCACTGGTTTCTCTCTCATATGATTTGCGTAACAGTTTTCACACCAATTTAGAATTTCAGGTTCCTTTCACAAAACTATACTCTTCACATATGTGTCGAATGATTTTCTTAAATATTATGGGAACCTGTAGAGCAACTATTCTCCAATAAAATTAATTATAAAAAATATGAGAACCAAACAGAATAATTAAAGGTAAGCCCCTAGGGTTCACATCTGTATTGATACCACTATTGGAACATGATTGTAAAGTTTCAATGGTTTCAGATTCTAAATTCATTTTCTACTGACGGAGACCAGGAAGTGAGAGCTTCTCACCAAGACGGCTGCTTTCCTTTCCCTGACACTAAAAGGAACAGGAGCCGATGTACCATCAATGAAACTGCTGCTTTTAAAGTCTGGGAGAGGAGAGCATGGCAAACTCGACTTTAATGCATATTAGAGATGCCATTGTCCTTCTTGGCCTGCTAATGAATAAAAGCCAAACTTTTAGAACACAGTTCAAAACAAAGGATAGGTTTTCCAGACATCGGTCATGTTTACATAGTATTTATTCTTGGCTGAATTTGTGTGGTTAGTCAAAGGACAGAGAAAACAAACTAAAATTTCAAAGACCATATTTTGTAATCAGCAGAAATTTAAATATTCTGTCACATTAGCAAGTATTGGGAAGTGTGATTTACCCAAATAGGACTTCGGACACCAACTCTCTGAATGTAACCCAATGAAAAGGAAAAGACCTCTACCTTGTCTAGAGCCACAAGGAAAACCACTGGTGATGGAATAGTCAGCGTCTAAACCCCACCCAGGGTTTCATCCCCAGGCTGTGTTCCTGGGCCTGCTCCATTCCTTTGCCAGTAACAGCATGTGCTGTTTGTCAATGCTTCTTCTCCCAGACTCAAGGATCTCAGGGTAGTGATTAGTGATAAGAGAGCAGACAGAACCAAATGATGGGCAGGACCCATGAGGTCTGGTTCAGTGGCGTGGCTGGAAAGAAACATGGACGGGTCATCCTCCTTGGGTCAGTTCAATCATATATTTCTGTGTCCTGGCCTGAGGCCTCAAGGGACATAGATATACATCACATTTTCACATGGACAACAACTTTAGCCCATTTCATTATATTATTCCATTCTATATACATATAAATATATATAACTATATAAATAAAATGTATATAAATGTGTATATATATGTATATATTTAGTTTCCAGTTAAAACAAACTATTCCATGAAGAAATCCAGATTCCCTATATACTCTGTTGTCTTGGTTGGAGCCATGGGGGGACAATAATAATCCAGTACCTAATCTTCAAAGATGGCTCTCACAATCATTCATCCTAGGATCCGCGCCCTTGTGTAGTCCTTCCTAGACTAAATTGGAGTTGGGCCCATACACAATAAAGGGGTAACTCAGCAGGCTTGGGATGGTCAGATTCTGTACTTTTTAAGGAGAGGACTGATCTCTGACTAGCTCCTGGGAGGTAATCTCTAAGACCTTGGCATATTCTGTCTGATAAGAGTCCCTGTGTATATCCAGTGCCTTAAGTCATAACCAGATAGTTCATGTTAACTATGTGATTGATGGTAAACACCTGTTTTTGTTCATCTGGGACTCTGAACCCATGTGTATCGGTTTGACCTCTGGAGGACAGGGAGACCGAGTAACTCTGGTCAATCACGTGGGCATTCCACGTTTATGAGACTGACCCTTAATAAAAACCTTGGACAAGGCTCAGGTGAGCTCCCTGGTTGGCCACACTTTGTATGTGTTATCACACATCAGTGCTGAGACAATTAAGTGTTATCTGTAAAACTCCACTGGCAAAGCATAGCTGGAAGTTTGCACTTGGTTTCCCCTGGACTCTGCTCTATGCTCCTGTTTCCTTTGCTGATTTTAATCTGTGCCCTTTCACTGGAGTAAATCTTCACTGTGAGTATGACAGCATCTCTGAGTTCTTTTCTTCTAGAGAAGCTGCGGTCCTGATGGCAGTCTTGAGGACCCTACACATAGCCTGTAACTTGCTTCAACCAGCAGAATGAAGCTGAAGTGACACTGTGCCTATTCTGGGTATACACCTTAAGAAGGCCTAGAAACCTCTGCTCCTGCACTTAGGGAATGTCCTGAGTAATAGTAACTAGAGACCTCAGGAAGAGGAGAGGCTCAGCCACTCCAGCAGCAGTCAAATCTCTCAAGACATCAGTCTCAGCGACCAGCTGACTGCAACCATGTAAGATCCCATCAAAGACAACTGCCCAGTTAACCCAAAGAATCATGAGCCGTAACAAAATTGTTGTTTTAAAACACTGCATTTGGCAGTAGCTTGTTAGGTAGCACCTGGTAACTAAAACCAGCAGAATGATAAAATAATTGAAGACATTCAAAATTTAATTGGCTAAGAGATCACACATTAGTGTCACAAACGATTACTTTAATAATTCAACTCAAAACAATTTTCCTAATTTGAAAGCAAGAAACATTTTTTAAAGAGGACTTGGATTTAATAAAATTCTCTCAGGCTGCAGAAGTCTGTTGTATATTTTGTTTCAGGCTCCAGGCTTATTTTCATAGCTTAGGTAAACAATACCTCACACAGGAATAGTCTATAGGAGGTTTCAAAGCTCTTCTTGTTTTGTTTAATTTTATCCTTAAAATGAAACTACGAGGTAGTTATTTCATCCAAAATTTAAAGATAAGGAAAGAGAGCTCCCTGGCAGACAAGGAGTTGGGAACACTCGTTTTAACTGCTCCAGACATGCCCTCTGGACACTGCTGGGCTCCCCTGGCCACCCTACAGTGAGTCCCCAGGAGGAAAAGATGCCAAGCTCAGACACATAATCTCTGAAAATACCATGGAACGTTTCTACTCACGGATTTCACTGCACGTTGTTCAGTGACAATTTCAGCAAGTTAAAAATGTGCCTCTTCAGTCACGAAAGCACAAAGTCCATATGATTGGGGAACAGCAATAATGCTGGCCCTTTTATCTAATCATCAGCAAGTCTTCCTCTAGGACATTAGATGTCTTATAAATATTTGCAAATTTGCTTGGCAAGTATTTACCCTTTAGTGAAAACAAGCGGTCTTAGAAGAGAGCTGACAAGTCACTTAGGACGGGTGAGGGCTGGCTGATAAAAGCCCACTTCCAGGAAAATGAAACCTGAGCTTCTTATAAAATGTCAATCATCCCAAATAATGGTGACCATTTAAGTAGGTAAACTCAGAGTTTTCACTTCTCTGTCTTGTGTTTATACTTCACATCAGGCAGTTTCAAATGACTTCATGCATCTGTAAGCTTTTAAATGGAAAAACCAAAGTACAAAGAAGTATATTGTTTTGGATCATTCTGCAAATCAAAACACATACTTTTAAAAATCAAATATTCTTTCCCTGTGTTAATAACAAATCCCAAGTGCCTGATCAGCCAATTATTTCCACAAGTCAAAAATACAGTTATGCAGTTGTTGGTGGGGAAGGCAAAGAATTTCCTCAGCCACCCATGAAGGAAGATGAGGGACCTTACCCACTGGCTGGCTACCCTTACAAAGACTGCATGGAAATTTGGTGGACACAGAGCACAATGCTCTGTACTTAAGAATATTTTCCGAGGCACAGATGTTTTTCTCTTAACTGTGAACGCTGGCTGACTTGTCTGTATCCTTTTTTAGGGCTCAGCAGACAGGATGTCTTTGGAGTAGCTTGTACCCCTATAACTTGGGGCTGATGTTTCTTGCTAGATGGAAAATACATCTTTGGCTAGACAGACATGAATCAATATTATACAAAAATGCTTCCATTTTGGGAAATTCCCAGAGATAAACCTGTCTTTATGGCTCTGGGCACGTGCAAGTAACCAGCAGGACACCTCAGTGAAAGAGAAAATGGATTTCCAATATTTTGCCATGATGGTGATATGAGATTATAAGCTCCTAAATATCTTCCTACTGTCCTGTTTTGGAAGCAAAAAGTTAACTCATTTTTCTGGTTAGTGACTCAGTGATTCATTAGGGGGTTTCTATAAAGACTTAAAACTGAATCACAGCAAGGAAAATTATTTCAGAGCTAGAATAAAATTGTATGTCATAAACAACACTGAGTACTAAAACCTGCTTTGAGCCGAACAAATAATATAGAAGCTTTATGCCCACAGATGCAATAGATCAAGTAAAACAGAGATTTTTTGAACACTGCAAAGTTCAACTAATTTAGATAATGCCAGTTTGGAAATGCAAGATTGGATAAAAATGTAAAAATAGTATAAATACTATTAACATGCTAATTTAGGATATTTTAATTTCCTAGCAGTTAAATAGTTCTTAACATTTTACTACAACTATTTCATCATATGGATGGGCACATTCATCTTACATTTTTTATCTGTATGCTAAATTATAACTTAGATGCTCTCATCAAGTACCTCAAGGATAAATTAAAATGCTCAGTAAGAATCCAATTGATATGTACAGAGTACAAAAATGCGATTTTAGTCCTTTAATGGGGAGGAATCCACCAGAAAGTTTAAATTTTCTGTTTTTTTAAGCAGTAACTTGGTGGGAGAAAAAAATCTAAAAAAGAACTGGTTTATAAGACAAAAAAAGAAGCATTATTTCTGTGCCATTAAAGTTCCTAACATTTGGTCTTCTTTTTCACTAATTTTGAGTTCTATATGAAAGATATAGTAACCAGAAAAACACAAGGCTATTTTTAGGCTTACTTGCTCTGATGTTTCCAGTCTCTCAACCTGGAAAATAATGTTGAAGTTTTAAATCAATGCCATACCTTTTCTGGGGAATATACTGGTGAACTTCTGCTTGTCTTAGTTGCGTGCACATAGACTGCCATGTGTATCCACAGAAAGACCACCGGGGGGGGGAGAGGCATACCCATACTTCAGGGGTCAATGTTCAAAGTTATTGTTAATTGGAAGCACCTTTAAGTTTCAGAAAGGGACCAAAAATTTGAACCATGAAATGCCCCCAAGTTAGCGGCCATGTTGAAAACTTCATAAGACTTCTTTGCATAAAACCATACCCAGAATGGGTCAGATCTGTATGATTTAAATACCTTCTAAAACGCCACTATGTGAAAATCCATTTCAGAAGGACACTGCCCACTCCTCTCTGGACTAATGCTGTTTCTAGGACTGTTTTTTTTTTTTTTCCTATATCATCATTAAATGAAAATAAGGTTTTATTAATATAAACTGGTTTTGACACCAGAGCTATGTAACCTCAGGCAAATTCCCTAGGGTCTCTTGCCTTAGTTTCCTCATCTGTAGAACAGTGAAGGTTGTGGTGGGCATTGAATGAGTTACTATGCCTGGTATGTAATATCTACTCTGTAATGTCAGCTGTTAACAGTAGCATTATCACTCACCTAATAAATCAGCTCATAAAGTTTGCAGAGAAATTTTAAAAAATCAATTACAACACAATTCATGATTTTTCCCCAAAATGTAATAAAAAGATTCAGTTTTTCATAAGACCCTAAAATGACTATGAACTTGGCTCAGAATTATCTATCCTAAGCATATCCACATTCTTTCCAGCTTTCCACCTCAAATAAACTCATGCACAAAGGGAGTGCTGTTGCATCAGAAATGAACTTGCTGATGAAAACTGACACTGATCCTTCTAAGTCATGCCTTCTAGGCACAGGATGAAGGAGAAGATGATGCTGAAACAGGGGAGCAAACAGGTTCCCCTGCTTCAAGATACTCCTCAGTGCCTTCCTTCTGTGTGAAATTCAGGGCTGCTCTTCCCCTCCCCTGTGCGCATGTGACTGCCATCCTGAAGGTACAAGTTTATGATCCCAAGGTGTCCAGACTCATCTAAATTTATTCCTAGGTGCTCTCTCTCTCTGGTTGGTCCTGTTTATAGCTAGAGATGAGCAAGGGGCATCAGCCAACTGCCTGGGTACTCCATTTTCCACACTTCCTCTGCTGAGGGAATCCTATAGAACACAGAATGCGCTAGGTCAGTAGCTTCCACATAACACACTCTTGGTTTTCCCAGAGTTGGTCAAGAAAGGCTGCTAAACTAAATTTATAAGCTACTTAGCAGTCTCTGAAGCTAGAGGGACCAATTCTGCAATCACTATGCTATTGCTATAACTTACAGTGGTCACCTATTGGCCCGGGGAAGGGAGGATGGTAATTTCAGCTCAAATTTTGGTGTCAGGATTTAATAGCAAATAGGGAGAGACGCTTTTCCTCTCTTGACTCAGACAAGCACTTGAGGGTCCCAGAGAAAGCTACCATCTCCTTTAGCCTGTAGTAAATTTTAGTTGTAGGACCTTTGCTGGTAAGCTATTATTTTAACATAAATATTCTGGGAGGAAGGCAAATTCAAGGCAAAGGAGTACACTAAATCACAGACATAGTGACAATGCAAATATTTAGTGCTGGTGACCACGTCTGTTATTTCCTAGGAGATAGAGTTAGCCAGCAGGTTTCTATTTCTTTTTCACAAAATAAGCAAATGCTTACTTTATCATTCATACATATAAACTTATATATAAACAACAGACAAACAGCTTGGAATGCAAATATTCTTTGGTTTACTCATCAAAACAGCAAATAACAAAACAGCAAAATCTTATCAGTTAAATAAAAAAGTAACACTTTATTTACCTATCAAATCTTACTAAACATTGAAATGCATTCATTCTCATGTTCTTGTAGCAAGACTCATTCTTCCCTTCTGCCTCTCTCCTCCTCCTAAATTAAATTATTCTGATGGGCTCATCACTAAAGTATAGATTGTTTTATCATTCTTTAAAAGCACTTACTTTTTATAGTCCCAATATCAGGAATGATCGAGATTTTCTCTTTGTTTCTTACATTTAAAACAGACATGAAAAATGGAGATTCCGTCAGCACATTTTCAAGATGACATACAAGTTAAGCCCTCAGCAAGCATTTCAAGGCAAATGGCATGTCACTTGGGGGAATTTTCATGTTTGAGGAAGTATTACTGTTGCTACTAAGAAACAGGACTCGATTCCAGTCTTATGTTAGACTAAATTATTCATAATGTCAAATACAACTGATTTCTAGAATACTGATTTCAGAGAAGCAGTTTTCTATTTTTCTGAGGGTTCGACTGTCTTAATACCGGAATGTCTTAATTAAGATGGAATTTCTGAATGTCAATGAGAAAGTCTTTAACAAAAGAATCTTTAACAAAAGGTAAACTTGAAAATGGAATTGCTTCAAAAGGAGAAATGACAGTAAGAGGGGGTTCTTGGCTTTTTAAAAGAGGTACACATACATAGTAAGGAATAAAGGTGAACCAAAATACACAACTCTGTACACGTTAGAAATATCCAATGTGCCACCAACACAACTGCCCTAAAAAAAGATGTCTTGAGGTTTGGAGCCACACGTATCTTTCTTTATATAACTCTGTATTTGCATCATGCAACCATATATCTTTCCCATGACCTGTTGGGAAGCTTTTAACCAGAATATTTGCCAATACATTTTTCTTCAAATAAAACAAGCCTCATAAAACATTATCATTAATGTCTGACAACTGAATTGGGCAAAGTCTTTCTGAAATATGTGTAATCTTTTAAAACATTCTTCTTGTTTTTTCCTTCATAAATCAGCAGAGCTCCGTCTTCAAATAAATCATGAGCAGTCACAATCTCAACTCACATGCTCATATGTTCTCTTCATCCAACATTTTGTTGATACCATCACACAGTTTCTGTAAGTGGGGTTTAAAATTTCCAAAGGGATTATACAAGGCCGCCAAGAAATCACAATCTGAGAAGTGATCAAAGACGTTGTTAACCCGTCCGTGTGACTTGGCGGTGAGGTGGCGCTGGATGATCTGGTGCAGCATCTCTCTGCACTCATTCAACAGCTTGGACAGCACGTTCCGGTCAAAGGTGAAGTCCACCTGGTGGAAGCTGACCACCGTCATAGCAAGCTGATGA
Source organism: Dama dama (assembly GCF_033118175.1). Taxonomy (NCBI): domain Eukaryota; kingdom Metazoa; phylum Chordata; class Mammalia; order Artiodactyla; family Cervidae; genus Dama; species Dama dama. The sequence goes on from NC_083689.1 coordinate 37,096,384, forward strand.
ACTTTCTTCTTAAACTTCTCCATCAGCGCCAGCTCGTCTTGGTTAAACTGGTTATTCCTGTAAAGGATGGCCAGCTTGATGACGGTTTTGATGAGGTTTTTGATGATTTTCTCTGCCTCCTTCTTGTTCTGGGTGTACTCCTTGGTCACCCTGTAGAGCTCGTCCAGCACTTCACTGCTTGTGTCATCGATGAGGGTGGTTGCGATGGACTTGGATGCCATTTTGCCCAAGATCTTCTTTTGTGCCTGAACGGCCAGGTTTTTGGAATTAAAGACATCTGTAGCCACTGAAAACAAAAGAGGAGGGGCGAGATAAAAATTGAGTAAAGATCAGCGAGCGGAGCAAATTAAAAATCTCACCTGGAGGAGTATTTTCCTTCTGACGTTCACACTCTATGGTCTGCCTCCCACCTACTAACGTTAGCTTTTGGTTCAGAAAGGAACCAAAATAATTTTCCTTCATTTGGGGGTCAGAATTAGGTTCTCACTGGTGAAATTAATGGGTGGCTATGCATAATCTTGAAGGTTTTTTTTGCAATTCAAGTGTTTTATTTGTACCTTCTGCTTTATAGCCAATACTTCGTTTAGAAGTTAAAGAGCTCTGGGAGAGGGGGGTGGGAGGATAAATAAGGAACTTCGGATTATCATACACACATTACTATATATAAAGTAGATAATTAAGGACTTACATACCAAATACCCTAGCATGGGGACCCCTACTCAATAGTCTGTAATAATCCATACAGGAAAAACATCTGAAAAAGAATTAATACATGTGTATGTATAACTGAATCACTTTGCTATACACCAGAAACATACAATGCTGTCAATCAACTATACTCCAATCAAATTTTTAAAAAGCTAAAATTTAAAAAAAAAAGAAGTTAAAGGGCTCTGATTATAAAGACAGTGTGTCTCACGAGGAGTAAGTTTTTATGCAATTTTCCCCTAGTTTAAATTTTATAAGAATCACATAGGGAATATAAAGTCAACTCCACAATTGTTCTCTGAGCAACAGTAATTGAGAACAATTTAAAGAAATACATTTAAATGTAAAAGGAAAAAAGTGACAGAGCCATGATACTAAGTAAATTGACAAATTTGATTTGAAAGCTAATCAAAAGGAAGACCTTGCTCTATAGCCCAAAATTTGCAAAAAGTCAAATTTCCTGAGCCACTGGTCAGCACCTACCAGTTTGATCATCCTTACCACACTGAGTGTCAACTCTCCAGAGCAGAGTGTTGGAAAGAAATATTCTTTGGAAAACTCGTTGTCCCTTGCTATATCTAATGAACGGCCACTGTGCTCTTTAAATTTTTATATGATTTGAGAAAATAACCCTTCTGTATGAGCTAATGAAACGTGCCACATGAAGAACACACTTTGAAAAGGCAGATCCTTAGAGTTCACTTCTGGAATTATCATAACTTAGCTGGATAGAGATTAAAGATACAATTAGAGTTGCATGCATTAAATATTAATAAGACAATGTGATGTTCTCTATTCATAGCCAGTCAGTGAATATGCTCAATAAACGTTTATTCCCCAAACCAAGTTTAGTTTTTCTCCTCTCCAAGATTCCCCCCACTTTGTGCGTGCTGTTCCGCTACAACCGCGCTTCCTCCCTCTTCTCCTAGGTGCCTGAGTGTTGGAAGGCAGTCACTCAGTAATGAAAGATGAAAAGCTTAAAAATACAGATATGCAGGAATGAGTCAGGGCATCAGTGGTATTATTAGAAGTAATTAGGAAATTATTTCTAGCTTGAACATGTTAGCAACATTAGAAAACAAAAAGGTAGCCACTCCCAAATCCAGGCTGGGAAGGTCTATAAGAAAATAACCCCCTCGATGTGGAACTGCCATGTCAGATTTGAAATCAGGTCCAAAGTAGCTCATGGTATACAGTACAAATAGCTGTGAATTACCTAATTACCAGGATGTCATTCAGAACTTTAAATGGCCATACACCCTGAAAGAACATCTTGACTGAACTAGAGATGGTCCTCTCGCAAATGTTGATCGTTAAACCTGTGAAACATGAACTGAAACTGCAGAAGAAGAACTGAAATAGATTTTGAGAAAGAAATGGAAAGTTAAAAAGCACGAGAAATAGCCAACCTGTTGAAAGTTTTCAGGCTTTTTAATACTTTGATCATTGAAGTAGTAGTTCATTACTTATTTCTACTTTTCAATGCTTTGCCAGAGTGCATGGCCTCACACTAAAGAATTTATGTCAAAATGAATGTAGTTCATTTATGTAGTTAGTATTATAAAATTAATAAGACTAGGGACTATCTCCCATGACTGAACTTAAGACACAGACCTCTACAAATAATAAACGTGATTTATATAGGAAGGGATACCCTCAAATTTTCAGACACACTAGGATTTCAGGAATTAATTTTATATAAAGTTGAAAGGTTATTCTGGTTCTCTTTGCGACCCCATGACTGAGGCCTGCCAGGCTCCTCTGTCCATGGGATTCTATCTGCAAGAATACTGGAATAGATTGCCATTCCCTTCTCCAGGGTATCTTCCTTACCCAGGAATCGAATCTGGGTCTCCCGCATTGCAGGCAGATTCCTTACTGTCTGAGTTAGCAGGGAAGCTCATACACTATATAAGAAGGGATACTCCCAAATTTTCAGGTACACAGTAACTAATAAGGATTTCAGCAGTTTATTTTATATAAATTTGAAAGGTTATTCTGTTTTTAACTGATTAGAATGTGGCACACTCTACAAACATCCCATCAGGAATTTACTGCAATGCCTATGAAATGGCAACAGAGTACATTATGAAATAACTGAAACCAGACAGAGAGTTCTAAAGACTCCCCTGTGCTCCTCTTTCCAAGGCTGGACTTGCAAGTTTCTACCTCTTATAGGCTACTTTTTAAAATTCAATCTCAATGTCCCATTTAATTGCAAAAAAAGACAATAATAACTCTCTGGTGTAGCACATTTAACTTCTTGCAAAATAAAGGCTGTTGCCCATGAGGCAAGATCGTTCCTCATTTACTGAACCAGGACAGAGAAGTTGGTCTCTGAGGCTTTCACATTAGTTTCAGAGGAACTTCAAACCCTGCTCCAGAAATACAGCAGCAGCTTCACACTTGCATTTTATCCTCTGGATTATATCCAGTACAGTCATCGTTGAAAATGAGGATGAAGCTGCTGCTCCCTGCTCCGTGGGGAAGACATGCACGCAGTACATTTCTTTCCATTAGTGAAGGCCTTTTCAGAGCCAGCCGGGAGTTGTGGCTGAGAGTTGCTGGCCAGGATTGTTGGTCTGTGATCATGAAATATGATTGCTTTTTTTTATTGCAAATTAACCACCTTCAGCCATTCCTGCTCAGGCTTGTCTGTCAGTGCTACATCCTCCACTGGATCGATGAAATGTCTGGTGTATCTCACAGCTAGTCCTGGACCACATTTTTCTCCTTCACAATCCTCGTCCCTGAGTGATCTCATCCACTTCCATGGCTTCAGATATCACTCACAGGCCAATGACTCCCACCATTACAACTCAGCCCTGACCTCCTTTCCAGACTCACTTTGCAAACACACTCAAGGTTTTTCTTTTCCTTGGCTATTTTGCAGGCATCTCAAACGTACCATGTCCAAAACTGAATCTTTGATTCCTTCCTGTCCCCAGACTGCTACTCCTCCACTCTTTACTATCTAAATTAACAGCATCCCTTCTATCCATGTGCCCAAATCAGAGACCTGGGAGTTGTCCACCATACCATCCCCTCCCTTACCTAGTCCAGTACCAAGTTCTTTCCATTCCACCTTCCTCCTATTCTCTATTCACTTCCCTCTATCTCCATGAACCACAGCCCCAGTCCAAGCCCCTTGCCAATCTCTTCCCACAGCAGCCAGGGTTTTTATGTAAATCTAAAAACGACACTTCACTTAAATTCTCTGCTAACCATTATACTTCCTTGTTCTTGAAATCTTCATCATTTGCTTACATCTTCATTGTCTGTCTTACTTTACTAGAATACGCACTTTGAGAGCAGAACTTGTATATCTTGTTCACTGTGTCATCCTCTAGGCCTACGAGGGTACCTGGGACCTGACACTTCTGACGGAAGCAGAAGTTAACTGCCTCTTTCTCCACTATATTTAAACACTTCTCCATGAAAACATGCTGACCTGAAAGATGAGAGCCCTAAATACATACGTGGGTGCTTTGTTGTAAAAGCTAGAGAAACAGATATCTTCTTTACCTGGTTAAATATGTGGTTTTCTTCTTTTGAAGCACCTCAGACTGTGGTTTCTCTTATTGTCATCAATCAGTTCTTTTGAAGAGCAAGATTTAGCAACTTAAGTATCCATCGACAGATGAATGGATAAAGAAGATGTGGTACATATGTGCAATGGAATATTACTCAGCCATAAAAAAGAAATACTGCCATCTGCATCAACATGGATGGACCCAGAGATTATCATACTAAGTGATACGATATCATTCATATGTGTGGAGTCTAAAAAAATTATATAAATGAACTTATTTACAAAACAGAAACAGACTCACAGTTATAGAAAATAAACTTATGGCTACCAGAGAGGATGAGGGAGAGAACAAATTAGGAGCTTGAGATAAACATATACACGTATGAGTGTGCTTAGTCACTCAGTCATGGCTGACTTTTTGGGACCTTGTGGACTGTAGCCTGCCGGGCTAGTCTGTCCATGGAATTTTTCACGGCAAGAATACTGGAGTGGGTTGCTATTTTCTACTCTGGGGGATCTTCCCAACCCAGGGATTGAGCTCATGTTTCCTGCATCCCCTGCATTGGCAGGTGGATTCTTTACCACTGTGCCACCTGGGAAGCCTCTAATATATATATATATACTACCCACTGTATAGCACAGAGAACTATATTCACTGTCTCATAACAAGCTATAATGGAAAATAATCTGAAAATGGATAATTGAATATATGTCACTCTACTGTACATGTGAAGCTAATACAACTTTGCAGATTAACTATAATTTTTAAAAAATGTAAACATAAAAAATATATATATATTTTTTTTGTAAATAAAGGGGAAAGACTTATTTTGTACAGTGAGAAAACCTCAAAGGACAATAATACAAATATTTAGTGTAAAACCAGGGTGCAGTGGTTCTGTCTTGAACTACAGTGGAAGATTAAACATACACCCACCTTTCACTCTGTCTGGATCTGTGATGAAACATATAATCAAAGATATGCCCGGGAAGCAACTGAGATATATGAATAAATGTTCTCAGAGAAGAAAGTGCTGAAAGTACTGATTTACTTGTGTTTGAGAATACACTTGTATGTTGTTGACTAATGAGAAATGACGCTTTATATATATATATATAAAGGATTACCACAACATCAAAACTATTTAAGATAGTTTACAGAAATAGGTATGACTGCTGTTTGAGCTTCCCTGGTGGCTTAGAGGGTAAAGCGTCCGCCTGCAATGCGGGAGACATGGGTTCATTCCCTGAGTTGGGAAGATCCCCTGGAGAAGGAAATGGCAACCCCACTCCAATATTCTTGCCTGGAGAATCCCATGGACGGAGGAGCCTGAGAGGCTGCAGTCCATGGGGTCGCAAAGAGTTGGACACGACTGAGCAACTTCACTTCACTTATCTCACTGCCTCTCCTCTATGTCTTTACATCTCCTTTCTTCACTTAATCAAATGTCTATTTCAGCGATGTTTGTTGTAAGGCAAACTGATTTTTAGGGAATACTGGTTTTAGTATCAACAATTATAAATTTAGAGATAAACACTGATGTCAAAACTATAATGACCCCTTTATACAAGAATAAAAAAGTGCTCAGAAGGGAGAAAAAAACCCAAACCTTTTCATGACACTAATGAATGAAAAACTATAGTTTTCTGAAATTAACAAAAGTTACCCATAACATTAAAAAAACTAAGATCATGGCATCCAGTTTCATCACTTCATGGCAAATAGATGGGGAAACAATAGAAACAGTGACAGACTTTATTTTCTTGGGCTCCAAAATCACTGCAGATGGTGACTGCAGCCATGAAATTAAAAGATGCTTGCTCCTTGGAAGAAAAGCTATGACAAACCTAGACAGCATATTAAAAAGCAGAGACATTACTTTGCCGACAAAGGTCCATCTAGTCAAAACTATGGTTTTTCCAGTAGTCATGTATGTATGTGAGAGTTGGACAATAAAGAAGGCTGAGCATCAAGAATTGATGCTTTTGAACTGTGGTGTTGGAGAAGACTCTTGAGAGTCCCTTGGACTGCAAAGAGATCAAACCAGTCACTCCTGAAGGAAAGCAGTCCTGAATATTCATTGGAAGGACTGATTCTGAAGCTAAAGCTCCAATTCTTTGACCACCTGATGTGAAGAGCCAACTCATTAGAAAAAACCCTGATGCCGGGAAAGACTGAAGGCAAGAGGAGAAGGATATAACAGAAGATGAGATAGTTGGATAGCATCACCAATTCAATGGACATGAGTTTGAGCAAGCTCTGGGAGATGGTGAAGGACAGGGAAGCCTGGCATGCTGCAGTCCATGGGCTCACCAAAAGCCGGACATGACTACGTGACTGAACAACAACAAAACCCATAACACTGGCTTCCTATGTGGCTCAGTGGTGAAGAATCCACCTGCAATGCACGAGACACAAGAGATGCGGGTTTGATCCCTGGGTTGGAAAGGTCCCCTGGAGGAGGGCATGGCTACCCACTCCAGTATTCTTGCCTGGAGAATCCCATGGACTGAGGAGACTGGCAGGCTATAGTCTACAAGGTCACAAAGATTCAGACATGACTGAAGCAACTGAAGACACACACACACACACACACACACACACACACACATAACGTTATCCCAATTAAGAAATTGCTAATATAGTGAAGTACTCAAGTCACTTTCTTAATAACCTCACCTGCAAACACATAATTTCTTTGCCCATGAAACTTGTTATACTTGGAACTTTGAAATGGTGACCACAGATGCATGTATATGTCATTACTAATTCTTGCCTAGTTAAAATTCGATCCAGTGGGCCCAGTATACGAAGGATGGAAAAGAAAACAATTTGGACAGCATGTCTGGCTGCTGTGGTCTGTTAACAGACGTTCTTTAAACTAACCTTAGCTCTCTTGCATTTGAATTACTCCAAATCTAAATAGGGCTTCGTAAAAAAGACTGCTTTGGGGATATACAAGTGGCCATAACCAACAGGAAACACTCCACAATAAGTCAAATGGCTAAGAGTTGACCCCCTGTATCAGGATTTGATTACACTCTAGGAGAAAAGAAAGGAATTGCTGAGCCCCTGGTGATGCATCTGTGACACCAGCCTCCACACAAACATTCCAGGGTGGAAAATTCAACAGGATGAAGAAGAAACAACAAAAGAAAGAAAGAAAAAGAGAGTGAGAGATGGGGAGAGGGCCACAGCCAGCAGAAGCAGCAGAGATTCAGACTGTGAGAGGGGCTGACCCTGCAAGGGTCAGAAGCAATGACCATGGCAGCAAGCAGAGGCAATGCTATCTATCCAGAGAGAAAAGACAAGTGCCAGGAACCTTAATCCCTTATCACCTTCAGGTCACACAGATGGAGACCCTAACACAAAAGAACATAGTCTTGGGGAAATCAATACATCTAAGGTTCTTAACCTGATGTTGAATGCAAATTTGGGGGAGCATGCATTTTGCTGACCCCAAGTGCTTGAAAACCAGTGGTGTGCCTCATCACAGGGACAAGCTAAGTCATCCACTCTGTGTCTCCTACCACCTTTAGAAAAGCACATGCTCATTTTCAAAGGCAACAAATTAAAGAAGACAAATGTCACGGAAGACAGCGACTTTAAAGGGGGGCAAAAGAAAAAAAAAAAGAAATCACTGGATGATTTTTAATGCAGTCCTGGAAATAGTAAAGCATCCCCCTGCAGATTCCTTTCCTTGTTCTGCACATAGCTGATTCACAGCTCTTAAGCAAATCTGGTAGTACTGCAATTGGCTCCTGGCCACAGAGATACATAGACAAATTCTGTTTACTGGAGGTGCAACTGCTTCCTCATTTTCTTGTCTGCCTGTGTGGCACTTAGCAGTCTCCTTTGAAACGATCATCAGACTTACTGATTCCTCATTAATGAATGAGTTAAGCGATATCTTTGGCATGTCCATTTTGTATTTTTGAGTCACAAATTGATCTTCTTAAAAATATACCCTTTAACACAGAATAGAATTTTCCCCTCAAAACCATGTGAAGTCAAAACACAACTGCAGTACATATCATTCTTTAGAGAGAACTCATACACATTTTGGAGAAGGCAATGACAACCCACTCCAGTACTCTTGCCTGGAAAACCCCATGGACGGAGGAGCCTGATGGGCTGCAGTCCATGGGGTCGCGAAGAGTCGGACATGACTGAGCGACTTCACTTTCACTTTTCAGTTTCATGCATTGGAGAAGGAAATGGCAACCCACTCCAGTGTTCTTGCCTGGAGAATCCCAGGGATGGCAGAGCCTGGTGGGCTGCTGTCTATGGGGTCACACAGAGTCGGACACAACTGAAGCAACTTAGCAGCAGCAGCAGTATACGCATTTCCTATGGCAACTAATTTTTCCAGGGTCCTGGAAGAGTGTGTTAATAAAAGTCCAATATTCTGCAGCTAACGGTTCCATGAAGCCATGGTGCTTACGGATAAGATGGGCTTCCCAGGTGGCTCAGTGGTAAAGAACCTGCCTGCCAGGCAGACAGAGGAGACATGGGTTCAATCCCTGGATAGTGAAGGTCGCCTGGAGGAGGAAATGGCAACCTACTCCAATATTCTTGCCTGGAAAATCCTGTGGGCAGAGGAACCTGGCAGGCTATAGTCCATGGGATTGCAAAGAGTTGGACACAACTGAGCGATGGAGCACGCACACACAGGGATATTACTGAGACTCAACTTTCCTATCTACAAGTTGGGGCTAATGATCCCCACCTCTTGGAGTTGTCGCAAAGATAAATGGACATGGACCACAAAGGAGGATCTCACAGAATACCTGGCATAGAAGTTTTCACCACGGGTTTGCTTAAATAAGTCAACAAATTAAACTTCAAATACCTTCCGAGGCTCTCCAGTATTGAGTGACATTTGGTGAAAATCAATCAACTCCTTCTGGACTCAATATGGAAATGTAAAATGCTTACAAATGCAAAATGCCTGATGACTGTATGAATACAAAGACTTCACATACTTTAGTGAATAAGGAGCTACAGAACCTTTTCCATGATGACCTTAAAAAAACTAACACATATTAAATTTTCCTTTATCAGGGAATTTCTCTCTTTTTTTTTTTTCAGGTAGATTTCAGTACCACCAGGACTCTGATAGGTAACACAAGTATATTTTGTCTAGGGAAAACTGGCCCATGGAGAACAGAATCAAACCCTGAGGGGAGGAAAAAAGACAAATGGTATCGACATCCACACAAAGCTGTGTTGATAGTGGATAAAATGTAAAGGAAATGGGTCAACTATAAAGCCAAAGTGAAAACCCACAGCAGACAACAAGATTACTCCATAAAGTCACAGCTTCACCCCCAGACTTTCCAAAGCTTCCCAGAGAACCAGAGACCCAAAGGCAGAGCTTCCTGCCAGGTAAGAACAGCATGGATGGAAACAAAGGATGAAGGTCAAGAGTCCTGGGTTTTAGACTTGGGTGCAATTTAATTTCTTCATATTCGTTTTCTCATCTACTAAGTGGGGCATCATTTCAAGGTGGTCTGGCTTAAGTTAGATTTGTGTGTGTGTGTGCTAAGTCACTCAGTCACATCTGACTCTTTGCGACCTCATGGACTGTAGCCTGCCAGGCTCCTCTGTCTATAGGATTCTCCAGGCAAGAATGTTGCAGTGGGTTGCCATTTCCTTCTCCAGGGGATCTTCCCAACCCAGCGATTGAACCTGGGTCTCTTACATGTCCTGCATTGGCTGGTGGGTTCTTTACCACCAAAAGTCAGAAAACTCCAGCAGTGTGCTTCTAGGCTCATGACTACAGACCACAAACGCACACTGAGTTTGCTTCCTTATTTAATACACTTGAGGTAGAGAAGCAGGAATTCAAATCCAGTACTTGCACACACTGTGTTCTTTCTACTCGTTTCTCCTTATATTTTCTATTTTCCAAATTTGTGGACTAGAGAAATTATGTCCTGAAGAAAATACTGTGAAGCTTTTCCCCTGTGTGATCTTGAGCTGGTTTTGTTGCTTTAATTCTGGAATCTTTTCATTTTGATTTTGGGTTCAATTGTATGTTTTTGATGCCTGTGGCTTAATTTTGTGATGATTTTGAAATGGAAAATGTCATTTCCTAAGTTTCAGTACCATTAACTCCATATTAGACTCCATCTCTGCTTTTTTGTTGTTGTTTTGTTTTTTCCAGTTAATTTGCTCCATAAATCATGAGATGACTTGATTGCTTTCTGCTCCTGCTGCTGCTAAGTCACTTCAGTCATGTCCAACTCTGTGTGATCCCATAGATGGCAGCCCACCAGGCTCCCCTGTCCCTGGGATTCTCCACGCAAGAACACTGCAGTGGGTTGCCATTTCCTTCTCCAATGCATGAAAGTGAAAAGTGAAAGTGAAGTCTCTCAGTCCTGTCCGACTCTTAGCGATCCCATGGACCGCAGCCTACCAGGCTCCTCCATCCATGGGATTTTCCAGGCAAGAGTACTGGAGTGGGGTGCCATTGCCTTCTCCGTGATTGCTTTCTAGAAAGCATAAACTCTGACAAGATATGCCTGATGTGTCTAGATCCACTTATACCAGGGTTGGAAGAAAGTTTGATGATATCTGTATGAAGGGGTATGGTTGGATCCCATGGGATGTCAGTCTTGTAAATATTAGAATGGAGATTACAGGAATAGAAATGGATTTTGTGGCTACTCAGAGTGAGAGGTTAACAGTCATGAGAACTCATTGGCTAGTCACTGTATTTTGAACTTAACACCACATTATCCCCAGAACTGCCTAGAATCTGCACTATCTTACTGAAGCTTCGCAACAATCTCAGGAGGGAGGTAATTATCCCCACTTAGAGATATGGCAAATGAGGCCCAGAGAAATTAAGTTGTTTTCTCAAGGTCGTACAGTCAGTAAGTGGAAGAGATGAACTTGATCCTAGATATGTCCAAATCCAACCCATTCTCTGAAGAGTTCTGCTATACCATACAAGCATAAAAACAAAACAACAAAAAAACTCTCTCTTGAAATATGGGAACGGGAAGACCTAATAATATTTGACAAAGTGAAATGAAATAAAAATAAAAAAAGATACCAGGTTTCCCTGGTGGTAAGAAATGGACTCAATAAAATAGATCAATCCAGCTGGGTTTGAAACATCCTGCATTTCTAGGGAAAACCCAGACTAGTTTCAAAATATTTTAAAATGAAATTTAAAAAAATAACATGCTTAGACTATTCAAAAGCCATAATATAAATATTTAAAGTGAGAAGTCTCACTTTCAGCTTTGCTAACCACTGGGCAGTCCTGACCCTGACCACTGCTTTCCAGAGACAACTATTCTTTTTTTTTTTTTTTTTGAGGTTAAGAAGGTTTATTACTTTCTTACTGGTGGGAAATTATGTATATTGTTGTCTTTATATAATGCTATGACAGGTTGCATTACCTTGGCTAAAATGATACTAAGAGGAGGGTTAATAATTTGCTCAGAAGTGACAGAATTCATATTTAAACCAGGGTCCTTGACTGGGTTTTAGTGGCTTACATTTTTGGACACTACCATTTTTGATGTAGCAGCAGTTTTGAATACTATTAAATCTTTCTCCCTGGCTGTCCCTATATAAGCAGCTTTTATTTTTTGCCCAAATGTAAATCCTTGCCAATTTAATAATTTTTTTTAGAACAGTTTTTATGTGCCCCAAATTTTAGTTCAGTTCAGTCGCTCAGTTGTATGTTACTCTTTGAGACCCCATGGACTGCAGCATGCCAGGCTTCCCTGTCCATCACCAACTCTCAGAGCTTACTCAAACTCATCAGAGACAACTATTCTTTTGGTATTCTTTCAGAGTTGCTGTCTTCTCTGCACAGATGAGCATATATATGAATAGACAGATACTGAGCAGGGTGAAGAGGTTTTTGTTGTTGTTCAGTCACTAAGGTGTGTCTGACTCTTTGTGACCCCATGGATTGCAGCATGCCAGGCTTCCATTCCTTCACTATCTCCCAGAGTTTGCTCAAATTCATATCCACTGAGTTGGTGATGCTATCTAACCATCTCATCCTCTGTCTCTCCTTTCTCCTCTTGCCTTCAATCTTTCCCAGCATCAGGGTCTTTTCCAGTGAGTCGGTTCTTCACATCAGGTAGCCAAAGTATTGGAGCTTCAGCTTCAGTATCAGTTCTTCCAATAAGTATTCAGGGTTGATTTCCTTTAGGATTGGCTGGTTTGATCTCCCTGCTGTCCAGGGGACTCCTAAAAGTTTTCTCCAGAACCACAATTCAAAAGCATCACTTCTTCAGCTTTCTTTACACTCCAACTCTCACATCTGTATATGATTACCAGGAAAACCATAGCTTTGACTATACAGACTTCTGCCGTCAGCAAAGTGATGTCTTTGCCTTTTAATATGCTATCTAGGTTTGTTACAGCTTTCCTTCCAAAGAGCAAGCGCCTTTTAATTTCATGGTTGCAGTCACTGTCCACAGCGATTTCTGAATCTGAAAAAATAAAATCCATCACTGCTTCCACTTTTTCCCCTTCTATTTGCCATGAAGTGATGGGACCAAATCCCATGATCTTAGTTTTTTGAACGTTGAATTTTAAGCTAGTTTTGTCACTCTCCTCTTTCACCCTCATCAAGAGGCATTAAGAAGTCTTACAGGCTGTAATTCTTATTAATGCTACTTTTGAGTGATGAGAGACTAAACACAGTAATTCCAGTTTATGAAATTCTGTAATTCCCTGCACGACTAAGACATAAAATGGTGAGATGCCAGAGGCACATGGCTGTTATCTTTAGTCCCATTCATGTGATAGCAATGAGAGTCCTTCAGTGACTGGTGAGAAGGTAGCAAGGTTGAAACAGAGGTCTTTACTTAACTGGGGCAGGGGGAGGTTATGATTAGAGAAATTGTGCAGTTTATCATCCTAATGGGATCCCTCTGAAAAGGGTACTATTAGCAATTACGCTCTGACAACAAATCTGTGCCTCTTCCAGCAGGTAAATGTAAGTGGTCACTAAAGACTACTTAAGTACTGAAGAACTAAAGGCACTCAAGACTAAATAAGAAAGGGTCAAAAGTCAGGGTTACCCAAATATTTAGGACCTGACAAATTTCTTGGGAACCCCACATGAGCACTAGCCAGCTTTTATTCTGAATTATGTTAAAAACAAAAACCCAATTCTTCAAGAAGTTAAGAGTCTTAAGCGAGGGGTGAGGGGTAATTCCCTCTAGCTAAATCAGTTTGGGAAACAGTGTATATGAGGGACAAGGGTCCCATTTGAGTGGCAAAAAATGTACTAATAATACTAAGGTCTTGAGGATTAGTGGAGTAAATGAACATTTTAACTTTACTTACTCAGGTTTTTCAAACTACACAGATGACCCATTAACAAATTTGTAGGCTAAGATCAGTGAAAATTATTGGCTAACAAATGGACTTGAATTCTTGCTATTCCTCTGGAATGGATTCATAATTGTCTCCTGTAAATAGGGGAGGGCAGGACAGGCAGCCAGGCAAAAAGACAAGCAAGGTGGTGACTGTGAGCCTGGGATTCAGAGGCTCACTGTCTGGGTCAGAACCCTAGTTTGGCTATTGAGTGCTGGGTCTCTGGGGCTAGTTAGCTAACTTCTCTGTGCCTTAGTTTCCCCACATGCAAATGAGGATACCTGAGGTTTTTATGATGATTAAACAGGAATAACCCATAAAAAGTGCTTAGGGGAGCGCCAGGTGTGAAAAAATAACATCAACTAATGTGAACTATTATTACTATTGTCATTAATGTTGTTATCCCTATTATTAAAGTAGGTAGGTATTGTTGACATTCAGCTGGTATGGGATGGTAAGAGTCTTGTGATGATGACTTGTGAAATAGGAGTGAGGAGAGATGACAGGACATTAACCCAAAGACGTGAATCATTCAACAAAACTTCTGAGTGTTCATAATGTATCAGATACTGCGGTTTCAGAAATAAACAACCTATCCTTTCTGTCCAGACACTCAAGTCTAAGGTGGAGTGGGGGCAGGAAGCAGATGGTTACACAGCTTAGCAGAATCCTGAAAGCAATGGTAGCAAAGAGAAGGAACAATAATTTTGCTGAAATGGAAGGAAATTAGGTTTGAGGAAGGTTTCACAAATAGAGACTGACCCAAGAGGCAGCCTTGGAAGATACAGCAAGTCTGCCTTAACAGAAATAAATGTGACTGCATTCCAGAGCTGACCTACAGAATTCCTACCAGAGTTAGGAATGAAAAAGTCTGCCCAGCAGCGTACCTATATGTGAGAAACCCAATGAGGCATGTGGGTCCTATGGATTTTAGAGAAACTTTTTAATTTTTGATTGAAGGATAATTGCTTTACAATGTGGTGCTGGTTTGTGAATCAGCTATAAGTATATATATATCCCCTCTGTCTTGATCCTCCCTCTCACTCTGTGCCCCCCACCATCATCTCACCCCAGTAGGTCATCATTTTAGAGAAACCTTAAACACAAACTACGTATAATTTGTTGTCAAGGCCAGGAAAATTTACTACAATGGTACTCAGTTTCTGAGAAAGCTTTGGTAGGGAAAGAACAGATACAGCAGGAAATGGGCAGCAATCTCTTTAGCAAGGGCTATGTGTATCAGAAGGTCTGGCGCTTTCTAGAAATTCATGGTTGGACTTACTGAATCAGAATCCTCAGGATTACAGTCTAAGCAGCTGTATTTGGAGGAAGCACTCTGATGGATGGTTCTGATGGAAGGTAATGGTGGAAGATCCCTACTCTGAGGTGTACTTCTACAACATGAAACTTTACAATTTTCAACAGACATACTTTGGCCATTAAGACATGCTGTAAATAGCCCAGGAACAGATGTAAGTGAAAGTGAAAGTGAAAGTGTCAGTCTCTCAGTCATGTCCAACTCTTTGAAACCCCATGGATTGTAGCTCGCCAGGCTCCTCTGTCCATGGGATTCTCCAGGCAAGAATACTGGAGTGGGTTGCCATGCCCTTCTCCAGAAGGATCTTCCTGACCCAGGGATGGAACTCTGGTCTCCCGCATTACAGGCAGATTTTTTACCATCTGAGCCACTAGGGAAGCCTATGAAGAGATGTAACTCCTCAAATTTTTTTTCACCTAAAACTAGATGTGAATTTGCACACAGAATCCAGAGAAAATATTTTCACAGTAGAGCTTATTCTATTCAAGCCTCAAAGAGAACAGAAAAGTTACCCTCTTTATATGATACTTTAATCAAAACTTGAACAGGACCTAACTCTATCACTAGGCTTCACATGAGTTTGAAATTAAATAAGAATATCCTACAAGTGTTTATATCAAACTGACTTTAGTGAGCTATTCTTTTTCTTTTTAAATTAAATGAAATCTTCCTTATTTATTATATGGGATTAGGATACTTTATGTTTTTCTTAAAGATTTTTCAATTAAGCTGGATTTATTTACATACCTTCTTGAGGACATGAAGCCTTTCCATTGTTGATATAAGCCAAGCTTCTACCAGACTATAGAGGAAAGTCCTCTAAACAAGCCCCATGATGTTCTATACTTTTCCACCCCCTAAGTTCTCCCATCCTGCCAGAGGCCCTGGCTCCTCACGAATATTTATATTCACTCCTGTGCTACGAAAACCAGTAACAGACTTAAAATGCCAACACACTAGAGTGCAGTTTAGCTACTGAGCCAGCCCCTAAAACTGGAATCGGTGATCAGCACAGCCTTTCAGGTCTCCTCAGGCTGCTCCTGGCTATATAACACAGACAACCAGACAACCAAATTACAGTTGACATTTGCGTGGTCTGCAAAATATTTTTTACAATAACACTTTCATGTGTTTATGAAAGGCTTTGTTCTGGTTTGGTCCTCTTACTATTATAACCTGAGGGTTAGTATTAGTAACCCTGAGGGAGCAGATGAGAGGATTGAGGCTCAACAGTCAAGGGACCTGTCCAAGGGCATTTAGCGAGGGGCACAGTTAGGGTCCATGGCAGTCAATTATGGTGCGTGGCTGCTCTGTAAGAAAAGTGAAATTAAGAGAATGTATACTCTTCATGAATTTTCTATCAAATGCTGTGATGCAACTGAGCCAGTTGTATAATCTCACTTCATAGAGCTTATCTACTCTCCAAGGTAAGGTAACTCCTTGAACTTAAAAAAAAAAAAAAAAAGAGGCTAGGTCTTACACATCAGAAGAGAGAAAAAAAAGGAAAGCAAAATGATGTGTCCACCCTGTTTCACTCCTGAAGGCTCAGTTTAAATACCACCTCTTCCAAGAAGTTTTTCCAAAATCCAGTGGCAAAGTAATCTAAATCCAAAGGAAAGAATAAAACGTTCCCTCTTCCAGTATATTTTCTGCCTTGTGGGAGAGTTAACTTTCTGTCTTAGCTTACTTGATTACAATCCTTGACAACTAAGGGACCATCCTGTCTATGCATCTCTCTCTTCTCCAAAGTGCTTAACACGTGCCTTCCAGCTTCCATGGAGTGAGACAAAATCCACTGTTCCCATCTGCCTCACTGGAACCTATCACTATCCTTACCAGTAATTCATCAAGACATGTCAGGGAATCAACTCCACTTCACGTATCTAGAGCTTAACAAATGGATTTAGTTATACTCAATGGACAAAAACAGTCCCAACTGTGGGATGTTAAATACCTTTTGTTTTAAAGAAGAATAATCTATATAAAAGATATGCATTTTCATTTCTTTTCTCTCTCTCTCTCTCTTTTTGGTCTACTGCTTTTCTCTCCTGTATTTTGCCAAAACATACAGAATAACCAGGCACTTATATTTGGTGAAGTGACCATATTTAGCTAACTGAATCCGTACTCCAAATGTTCTGGCATCTTCCATGAAAATATCCCAAACCCATCTGTTTGAGTATTTTAGGAGCAGTAACCTCTTGGCCTCAACTTGGGCATCTCTCAAATATGCCTCTTGGCACAGCCTCCCAACATTCTTGTCAAAACCTTTCCCCAATAACTGTATGATAAGGTTAAGCTAGTCAAGCATTTTAGAGCCATGTCAAGTCCTAAGAGGCTAGATTCCATTAAAGGTGAGCAAATGGTAAGATGAGATTTGCTGGGTCTTAAAGTAAATTATCTCATTCCAAATATCAAGATATACTGAAGCTTTAAAATTACAGGGTATAACCATGAAAGAAAAAAAAAAGACCCTAGTGATTTACAGAAGCAATGTGCTTACCGCTGGCTACCTCCAGAGTGGCACTTAGGTTCTCTGTGAAGTGATTTCTACCTTTCTACCCCTCTTTCTAACCCTTCCCCTGCGCTTAATGCTCAGGTATCCTCCATTGTTTTATTTAGATTAGGATGCCTTATAGAGGTTGCAACCTAGACACTGTTGTTTGGCCCATATAGTGTTGTATTCTTTTTTTTTTTAATTAATTTACTTATTTTAATTGGAGGCTAATTACTTTACAATATTATGATGGCTTTTGCCATACATTGACATGAATCAGCCACAGATGTACATGTGTCCCCCCCATACTGAACCCCGCTCCCACCTCCCTCCCCACCCCATCTCTCTGGGTCATCCCAAAGCACCGGCTTTGAGTGCCCTGCTTCATGCATCAAACCTGCACTGGTCATCTATTTTACATATGGTAATTGTATTCTTAGAATTAGTGGGTCATGTTTTTAAAAAATTGAAAAAGGTAGCCTCAAATTCTATGTTTCTGATTTTTCTTTTGGCTAATCATAAGGTCTGACCAAAATGGGCCCACATTCCCACATGGCAACCATGGTCTTGAGGTAAACTGTGGCTGTCCGCCTTTAGAAGGAGATATCCTTCCTGGTTTACCACAGGCCTTCCCTGGCCATCTTCACACAGGTACCTTCACTTTCCAGGCTCTGCAGCCATTTTTAAATATGAATAGGGACTTCTTTGGTTAAGGTAAGTGATTAAGACACAGTGCTTCCACTGCAAGGGGCATGGGTTTGATCTCTGGCCAGTGAAACAAACAAGATCCTACATGCTGCATGGTGTGGTCAAAAAATATGGGAAAAAGAAAAAAAGAAAGAAAGAAATGTGACAACATTTCGGAGCCAACTTATAGAATTCCTACTGGCTTTTAAGAAATTAGAATTCTGCCCAGCAGAGTCTGTATGTCCGAAACCAAAGGACATGTGAGTTTAAATTAGAAATAATTTAAACCTAAATTATGAGTAGCTAGTGAATGTTTACGGAAAGTTTGCTTGGGAAAAAGGTAGGAAGGTTAAGAGTAATAAGAAATTGTTTTCGTAACACTTGCTATTTAGTTACAGGCATCAAAATCTCTCCTTAATTTCTACAGAATGTGTTCACTGGGTCTCAGAGAGGTGGTGAATGTGCCAAATTTATAAATGTCCTGGGAGAAAGTTGAACTTGGATTTTCCATACAGTTTGGAGCTCTAACAGTAAACAGACTTTTAGCAGAAAAGCCTTCTCCCAGCCAGTTACTCCTTCATTCACTCAACACATGTTTTACTGAGCACCAAAGTGCCTGCTCTCAAGAAGCACAGATTCTAGTAGAGGGAGACCCTAAGACAGAAATTAACAAATGTGTATATACATATGTCAAACAGTGACAGGGATTAGAAAAAAATAAGGGAAGCTTTGCGCAGTGGCAGTATCGTAGCCAATGAGGTTTATTCGAGGCACAATTATTGCTAATAGAAAAAAATAAGGGGATTTTGTGTGTTGGTGGGGGTGGAGAGGATGGGCAAACAGTAGGGGTGGCGGAGAGACTGTTATTTTCTCCAGGCCAGTTGGTGAAGGCCTTTATGGAAAGGTGGCATTTGAGCAGAAACTTGATGGAAACATGGGAGAGCCACCTTGGGTGAAATTCTATCCAGTCCTCAATGATGCTTCCCAAATATCATCTCTTCCTTGAAGTGTTTATTGAATAATCCTGTCAAAAACTTTCTTTTTGCAAACTACTTTGTATCATAATTGTTTGCTTCCATTTTCCCTGAAAGGGAAATCTTTGGGGTTGGTTATAATTATATTTATTCCTATCCATAATAAATTTGCTGGCATATTGAGTGCAGCACTTTCACAGCCTCATCTTTCAGGATTTGAAATAGCTCAACTGGAATTCCATCACCTCCACTAGCTTTGCTCGTAGTGATGCTTTCTAAGGTCCACCTGACTTTACATTCCAGGATGACTGGCCCTAGGTGAGTGATCACACCATTGTGATTATCTGGGTCATGAAGATCTTTTTTGTACAGTTCTTCTGTGGATTCTTGCCACCTCTTCTTAATATTTTCTGCTTGTGTTAGGTCCACACTATTTTTGTCCTTTATCGAACCCATCTTTGCATGAAATGTTCCCTTGGTATCTCTAATTTTCTTGAAGAGATCTCTAGTCTTTCCCATTCTGTTGTTTTCCTCTATTTCTTTGCATTGATCACTGAGGAAGGCTTTCTTATCTCTCCTTGCTATTCTTTGGAACTCTGCATTCAAATGGGAATCTTTCCTTTTCTCCTTTGCTTTTCGCTTCTCTTCTATTCACAGCTATTTGTAAGGCCTCCTCAGACAACCATTTTCCCTTTTTGCATTTCTTTTCCATGGGGATGGTCTTGATCCCTGTCTCCTGTACAATGTCACGAACCTCCGTCCATAGTTCATCAGGCTCTCTATCAGATCTAGTCCCTTAAATCTATTTCTCATTTCCACTGTATAGTCAGATATGCAGATGACACTACCCTTATGGCAGAGAGTAAAGAGGAACTTAAAAGCCTCTTGACAGTGAAAGAAGAGAGTGAAAGAGTTGGCTTAAAACTCAACATTCAGAAAACTAAGATCATGGCATCTGGTCCCATCACTTCATGGGAAATAGATGGGGAAACAGTGGAAGCAGTGTCAGACTTTATTTTTCTGGGCTCCAAAATCACTGCAGATGGTGATTGCAGCCATGAAATTAAAAGACGCTTACTCCTTGGAAGGAAAGTTATGACCAACCTAGACAGCATATTAAAAAGCAGAGACATTACTTTACCAACAAAGGTCTGTCTAGTCAAGGCTGTGATTTTTCCAGTGGTCATGTATGGATGTGAGAGTTGGACAATGAAGAAAGCTGAGCTCCGAAGAATTGATGCTTTTGAACTGTGGTGTTGGAGAAGACTCTTGAGAGTCCCTTGGACTGCAAGCAGATCCAACCAGTCCATCCTAAAGGAGATCAGTCCTGGGTGTTCATTGAAAGGACTGATGCTGAAGCTGAAACTCCAATACTTTGGCCACCTCGTGAGAAGAGCTGACTCATTGGAAAAGACCCTGATGATGGGAGGGATTGGGGGCAGGAGGAGAAGGGGATGACAGAGGATGAGATGGCTGGCATCACCAACTTGATGGACATGAGTTTGAGTAAACTCCGGGAGTTGGTAATGGACAGGGAGGCCTGGCAATTTATCGCAGGAGTGTGCGATTCATGGGGTCGCAAAGAGTCGGACACAACTGAGCGACTGAACTGAACTGATCCATAATAAATGTTCAATTAATCTTTAAAATGCATCTGCTGGGTCAAAAGAAATTCCCAGGTTGTTCTGGGGGAGAAGGAAGCCAAGGGAGGAATGGGAAAACAGTACTGGTTTTTAAAATAAGATATAATGACATAAGAAACTATAAGTTAGTTATATTATTTTAATTAGGTATTATATCTAAAATATCATATCTCAAATTTACCTAAGAAACAAATATTGCA
The DNA here is from genome assembly GCF_033118175.1 of Dama dama. Lineage (NCBI taxonomy): Eukaryota > Metazoa > Chordata > Mammalia > Artiodactyla > Cervidae > Dama > Dama dama. Next base: position 37,117,301 of record NC_083689.1, read on the forward strand.
ATATAGTCCTTTGGGAAAAGTTTATTCTAAACAAGTCAATTCATAACTAAAGATAGGCATCTGGAAAAAAAAAATCATCTTTTGATAACATTTGAAACTGGTAAAAATTATTGAATAACCCAAACTCTGCAGAGATAAGACAATTCTGTTTTAAGGCCAGATGCTGCTTTTTTTAAGACTAAAAAAGCATTTTTTAAGGATAAATTCATAAGAAACTGGAAATTTAAAAAGGCATAAACTTCACCTTTCTTCACTAGTTTGTTAAGAAAGAAAAAGTTGAAAATTAAGTTACGGTTATAACATAAAAATTTTTTCTATTTTGCCCTTATTGAAGCTGGCTAACTTAAGAGTTAAAAATAATAAAGCCAAATAGTTTTGTTAAAATAATCATAATCCTTTTATGTTGAGTCATACTTGGTATATTAAACTCATTTTTCAGTTAAGAAAATAACTAAAAAAGGCCATTATAGTCGATCTCTTTTAAGAACTAAAAAACGTTTCCCTAAGTACATTAACTTGCTGTCTGAGAGATGGATTACTTCCCTAATGGTAGATATTTGGGTAACATAAACTTTGGCAAATAAAATAACCAATCAATTTTACCACTAGCTGCCAAATAACAACAAAATAAATCACTTCTCTGAAACACTTTGGCAGCCCCCACCTTTCTGAAGTTTTGCCTCTCCGCCCACTCACCCAGTCCTTCAGGATTTAAGCCACCATCTCATCTCTCCTCATGTCTGCTGCCAGTCCTACTTTAAGAGATGGAAGAAGCCATGGAGACCACAGGCACACAAAGAGGCCGAGAGGTTAATGCAAATTTACAATGTGACCCTCATTAACTCCTGGTCTCTGGCTCCCCAGTGAAAAAGTACTTTATATTGGGATTCTAAATTTTGCTAAATGTAGCAGAGAGTAATTCCTTCATTTAAAACAGAGCTTACAATCTTTGGGCTGGCAACATGCTTTGGTTGGGCCCCCATAATTTTTTTTTTAATTGAGATAAAATCCATATCATATAAAAATGACCATTGTAACCATCTAAAAAGGGTACAGCTCCGTGATTTATTATATTCACCACAGGTGACAATCATCACTATCTAATTCCAGAACACTTTCATCAACCCCAAAATGGGCCCTCACAATGCTTTAATTTTGTTTTTCTAATTAGTAAAAAGATGTAAAAATTGGGAGCAGTGACCTAAAAATTCACACTTCCCATTTCTCAAGAAAAATCTGACCTTCTTGTAACATCTGGGGGCAGAAGGTACAAGGGGATAAGAAACAGGTTTTGTTCAGTTTACCATCTGTCACAGGCCCACAGGGGTCAGGAAATTAGCTAAGACATGTGAGTTAACCACCCTGCTTTAGAGGTTTAGGGACTCAAACCTTTCTGAGTTACTTTTCAGACCTGGGAGTGACTCCAAGAGTGAGTCCAGTCTCAGCCCTCTGTTCCCCTGGCTGGCAATCAGGTTGAGTAAGAAGGCTTCCTAGTTCTGACTTGTCAACACATCTCCAGGCTTCCACCACCTTCTAGACTCACCTTTCCCTCAAAATGCCTTGCATTTTCCACCTCAGCATACTTGCTGAAAAATCTCTCTCTTCACCCTAGAAGCTATCCTGTATTTACCTAAGCAACAATCTAAATGCTCGTTCTTTGAGCACCACCAACACAACTTGCCTTTGTTTTATTAAAAAATATTTAAAATAATTTTTATACTATTTAAAAGGTTACTTCCCATTTATAGTTGTTTTACAGTATTGGCTATCTTCTCCATGTTGTACAATAAATCCTTGAACCTGTTTTATACCCAACAGTTTGTACCTCCCACTTCCCCACCACTGTATTGTCCCTTCAGTTAGTAACCACTAGTTTGTTCTCTATATCTGTGAGTCTGCTTCTTTTGCATTATATACACTATTTGTTGTATTTTTTTAGATTCTATGTATAAGTGATGTCATATAGTATTTGTCTTTCTCTGATTTATTTCACTTAGCAAAATGGCCTCCAAGTCCAGCCATGTTAAATGCTTGTCTTTGTTTTCCACTGACTATCTGTATTTTGTTTCCCTCTGGTTATTTAAAATGTTATTTTTAAAAAATTATTTTAAAAGGAACCAATGAAAACAATGTGAATGAAAAGTGGTACTCTTCCTCTAAATGTACCATAAGCATAAAAATCATTCAAATTTTTTTAAATCATAAAAATTATTTCAATGAGAAGAAAACCCCCAGTACTATTCATTTCTAGCCAGACGTTGTTGACTGCCAAAGGCCATGAGCCCCAAGTCTACCTGCATGGTACAAAAGGTGTGAGTCAGTGTGAGTAAGGTGGCAAAGGTCACACAACCCCAAACATAGGCATTCTCTGGGAATGATGCAATGGATTCCAAGGGAGTTGAAAGGGACTAATGGCCTTGTAAAGTTACTGAAGACTGTCTAACTCTGTGCCTCAGGCCTCCTAAAATCATGTACTATACCACCACCAATGGTCTAGGCACTGTAGTTCCAGAAATCCTATCCAATCCTGTCCAAACTTTCTTACCAATGCTACTCATCTCAACAATTGTGCCTCAGGTATCCCAGTCACAGACAGCCCTTCCTGAACCTCTCTAACCCAAATGTGGCATCCCCTTGCATGTACTTCTTCATACACACATCTGATATCTCCTCTGGACTGAAAGCTCCTCAAGGGCAGAGATGGGTCTTCTGTATTGCAGCACCTTCTGTCATTAACTTACACCTGGTCAGTCCTGGCATATGCCTGTCTTGACAACCCCTGTGAGAGAGCTTTGCAGGAACTTTCAGCAATTGCAAACCAGTTTCTAAATGAACTGAAATATGTTCTAATAAGTAAAGTGTTCCAATATGGTGAAAGACACAGGGACACATAACTGTATACTGTTGCTCTTTCTTAAATTTGAGGATATTATAAAGAACTGAAAGCAGTAACTATGGGTGTGTTAAGTAAAAGCTATCCTATTTAGGTCAGGTTTGGTTTTAAAGAGAAGTGAGTATGTCTAGCAGGTTGGGAAGGGGGCGGGGACAAGTGACTAGGCTTTGTTTCTGGGGTGGGCAGAGGTGCTGAGAACCTTCTGGGATGACTCCAGATGTCACATACGCCCAGGAAGAATCAGTTCACACTACTTGGCTCAATTTGGTAAAGAGACACAGGACAAAGATTTCCACAAGCATATAAAAGCAGTGTTTTATATATTTTTAATATCAGTTTAGTAAACACTGCTTTTATATGTTTGTGGCAATCTACCTTTATTGATTTTTTTTCTTCATATGATTTGTAATATTCTCATTGCTGCAAAAATAGAACATATCTTAGAAAAGTAGTGTTGCATTTATCTCTAAGACATGAGACAATGTATATTGTAAAGACAAGATGATTAGAAAAAAGATGAATCAAATCGTTAGAGTGTATGATTTGAGTCAGTTTCTGAATCTGAAAATTAAATCTACCCTACCTGGACAGTTTTCCCCTTGAACTAATCTCTTGTTAATTTTCAGTTGATGTCATTCAATCTACTCTTGCCTTGAAAAGGATGGTGAGGAGAGTGAAAAAATTTGTCAAAAAGAAGGGCCTTTTTTCCTCTTTTCAGCATCCATCTTTAATGCCATCTGTTAATCTCAGAATTAAGGAAACAGATGCTACTGTAGGACATGAAATGTCATCCCATACAGTATTTTTAAGCTGTCAGCTGTATGGTTAGTCTTTATATAGGCAATGGACAAATGCTTCTCTGTACCTTTAATTCCCTGAAACATACAAATATAAAAATGCCAGAACTCCACCCACATTCCAAAGCAGGGCACATTCTGTAGCAAACACCCAAAATGAATACTACCACATTTTTCCTGTTGATGAATTAAAATGAAATCATTTTCCACTATATCATACAGAATAAAAAAAAAAAAACCATATATCATACTGACCCCCCTCCTCCCGAAACTTGGAAACCATGTTTAAATGAATGTTTAAACCATGTTTAGAGACTCTAGCTAATGAAAAGACAGTTAATTATTGAATAGCAATTTCCTAACATCTTGAATATTTTTCTCCCATTAAATTGGTATTATCACAAAATAGAGCAACCTTAGATACAGGCCAAAGTGGGGAGAAAAAAAAAGAGGATGTTTTAGAATTCTTGGATTAAGATTCCAAATGTTAGCCTTAATAATGCCTGGGGTCTTCAAGGTTTTAATGGCGCCTTATAAAGTACCAAGGGGTCAGGGGTTGGGTCATCTTTTCTTGAGCTGACTTACAGCTCACTGCATTCTGATGGAGGAAAAAGAATCTGAAATATTTTAATACAGTATTTTTTTCATCATGAAGGATCGCTGCAAAGATGCCTGCAACAGTAGTTGGAGGCTGGTGTTGGGTCAGCAGAGGTCTTAGTAACAGCTATTCTTTTGTCTTTGGGCTCAAGGCAAAGTGGTGGCCATTTTGGGGGCCCTTCTGGTTTTAGAGACAAGCTTTTCTTCTTAGGCACAGTACACATCATTCTGGTTAGCAGTTTACCATCATTAGTTGATAGAACTTCCAACATGTATATGCACGATTAAAGAGGGCTGAGGCCTTTAATTTGCTGTCAAAGTCTGATTAAGTTCATTTCTTATCTGCCAGGTATAAACCAAACAAGTGAGAGCTAAGATTTTAGTTTCTAAAAGGCTTTATGGAGCCCCAAAGAGTTTTACCTCTGGATCCACCCACTGTTTCTCTGTCCCTCAATCAACATCTTTTTCTTCTCTAATCTTTCTTCTAAAATTTCTTTTTATTTTAAATAAAATCTAACTAGTAATAAGCTACAATGGCTGGAACTCAGGAAGAACTCCACAGATCAGCAATTCCAATGAACTGAAATGGAGAGATGCTTTTGTGGCACAGTGAACAACAACTAAAAACTAGTTTAAAAAAAACAAAAGAAGGCATTTCAAACACAAGAGTTGCCTAAAACACTCCCTTTTCCATGGCCCCACAAGATGTGCCAAAAACGCCCTGATAATAGAGACTGACTGATCCAAATGTGAAAGACAACTCTCCAGTTTCCATTTTTTCCTAAGGTAGTAAGTTAGCCTGTAACATCCTCCATCAACCTGGACAGATTTGAGCTGGTTAAAGTCCACCATGGCTTTGTGCTAAGCCTAAGCATGACCACCATGATTCAAAACACTAGCTAAGAGACTGGTTATCACCTCCACGGCCTCAAAAGAACCAGCAAAAAGAAGGTCCTAACAGGGCTTCTTAAATGCCCCTCATCTGCAGAGTACATTCTGAATGTCCATTTTGGTTTCAGCTGATAGCTGGCACCATGGATGGTAAACTACCTACAGAGCACAGTGCCCTCTTGTAGCTAAAAATCAGATAGAAGGTCAGATGATGGCTCATTATCAATGTTTGGATGATCCATCAATCTCATGAAACAGCAGAGGTTTAAGTTCTGCAAAATATTTTACCCTCTAGACCATGTCTACCCTTATCTTCACTGATTATCAAGCATTTTCCGTTTGCCTACAACGTATCTAGTATCACAAAAACTAGAAGAGTCTTGGCCACAAAGAGTCTTGGCTACACAACACGGCTACAAAGGTAGAGTAGTCTTCACACACAAAAAAAAAAGGTAGAGAAGATTAACATTTTAAATCAGGGAATCACCACAGCAGAGGCCTAATTTATGAGTAATACCCTGCTGTGACAAACACAAAAGAAGACTGTTTATTCTTATGAAGAGAGACTGGGCAGCTGCATGAAAAGATAGATGGGGCAAATTGGGCACGTGCCAGAAATGAAATAAAAAGAAAAAATATCACCCTGCCAATGCCTGCAATGTTCTAATTCTATGCATTCAACATTCAAGCAGTAAATTGTAAGATACTCAAGTTAAAAAAAAAAAAAGCAACTCAGGGGAATCATTTTATTCAATGAAAGTTTGGCTTGTATACACAGTTCCCTCTTTTCCCTGAGAACATCTTGCTAGAACAGGTGTAGGTTATTTGGACCACAGGATACCTATATTTTCAATAAACTTGATTTTTATCAAGTTCTAACCCAAGACATAGCAGGGACTACCTTACTCTTTCCTGCCTCACTCTTGAAAACAGAGGAGGTGGTAAGGAGGAGCACAGGAGAAGCATCACTTCAGGGTCACAGCCACATTCAGCTCAAATATAGTGACTATAACCCCATTATTTATAAATTTATGATTTATTTCTAAATTTGGCAAATAAATCTGAGTTGTCCCAAAGAATCATTACTGACCTCACCCTAACCCAGACTAAAAATATTTGCATGCATTTTGTATTTTAAATCATCATTCTCTGGCATAGTTTCTGATATGAAAAACAAACAGAAGCTCAGAGACAAACACTTGGACAGTTAAGTGAAACACCTTGCTGCTGTTGTTATAGACACTCTCAGCTAATAAATGTTGTATCTAATTTAACATTTCCACAAAACATGGTTTTTACACTTCTTAAATCCCTAAGACCAAAAAAAAAAAAAACCCACAAACTAAACGGCTGTTTAGAATAAGAAAGGAGAGAAAAACTTGTATTAAGAGAGGGAAAATGACATTATTTAGGGAGACAGCATGGCAAAATAAAATATGAAATTTATCTTTGAAGTCCTGAAATAATAACTGTAGGTAGAGAGATGCTGAAAAACCTTTGGGGACCTGTCAAAATAGTATAAATTCTTCCTGACAAAAGAAATCTTAAGAATCACTAAAATGATTGGAAGTAACTTTTGCGGAAAAAGTACTGCTTCGAATGATCCTTAGATTCAAGAAGACAAGTCTTGAGAATACAGCGTTGTGGCATGTCCTTGACGCTTTAAGCTGCTACCTAGGCAGATGAAGGTTATTTTTCCCCATCACCTGCCTCAGGAGGGTGATGATTTAAAAGAAGCTAAAAATAAAAGAAGTAACAAGAAGAGAATACTGACTGTAGCTGATTCTCAGGACTCTTCAAATGTCCTCTTACTTTGTTTAACACAAAACAAAACCCACCAAACACCATAAAGTAAGCTTCAATCTGTATAACAGAAAATGTCAGGTGAAGTGCTGGCCTGGAAAAAGTGAGAAAGTAAAGCCGCTGCCATGAGCTTCAGATTTGTCAGGCATGTTGAACTGGGTGACAAAGACTTATTCTGTCCAGAAATCCCCCACTTTATTTTTAAGCCTGGAAACTGGTTAGTCATATCTATACTGAACACTTCCTGTCCAGGGGCATGACGATGGCAACAAACTGCCAAGTTTAGTAGCTGCTACATTCAGTCAATTGAGTCATTCATGGAATAAAAAACAGCATCAAATATTTTTTTTTAAAATCTGGCTGACTGAAGCTGTAAAAGATATACAGTGAAAACAGGTTTGACTATTTCACAGAATAAGGATAGATGATGGCATGAAAACAGAACAGAAAGACAACAATGTTACTCTAAGAGACCATTTCCTGGTAATTTCTGTGATATTCCAGTATTCCTACCAAATATAACCGTTCTCCCACTCCCCCTTTGGATTAACTAGTCCAACTGACGTTCCACATCTTCATTTACAGAAAGGCCTGAAGATGCAGAAGGCCTCAAGAAACTAAGCAACAACAGAATCAAGTTATTCTTTCTTTCTTTTAATTTCATTCTAATTGTATTTTAAATGAAGGGTCGACTGAGAATTTTAAAGAAAAAAATGCAAAGGACTGAACTACAGATCAGGAATGTCTTTATCCACTGGTGTTAACACCATGTGAAAGTGTGAAAGTCTTAGTTGCTCAGTCGTGTCTGACTCTTTGCAAGTACGTGGACTGTAGCCCTCCAGGCTCCTCTGTCCCTGGGATTCTAAAACCATGAAACTGAAAGTGAAAGTCACTTAGTCATATTTGACTCTTTGTGACCCCATGGACTGTAGCCCACCAGGTTCCTCGGTCCGTGGGGATTCTCCAGGCAAGAATCCTGGAGTGGGTTACCATGCCCTTCTCCAGGGGATCTTCCCAACCCAAGGATTGAACCTGGGTCTCCCATATTGCAGGCAGACTCTTTACTGACTGAGTCAACTGGGAAGACCTGTCCATGGGATTCTAATACCATAATGTTACATTAAAAACCCATCTTTGAGAAAGAGAGGAAAACAACTGAGGACTATAAGAATGACCCCTTCCCTAGGAACTGAGGACTGTGTCAGGCTTCAGCTAGGCTGCCTCTCTCAGCAGCAATTACACTGAGCCGATTAACCCTTACACGTGTTGAGACAGGCACACGGAAGTTCCACTGCTGAGAAGCAGGAGGAACACCTCCCCTCCTCACGCCCCAAGAGCTGGCGCAGAAGGGCAGCCCCAGAGCTCGCTGGGACGGGCAGCGTCAACAGGAATGCCGAGAACCGCCCACACGTCTGAGGTCCTCACCTTGATCATCAAGTCAGACCAACGGTCGAGTGAGCCAAATAATTCACACCAGCTCAGCCCATTGAAAACCCTCGTCCTGAAATTCTTCAGTGAGCCTGCTAACCATCAGACTTTTTAGTAAGTGAACCCCCCAGAAACTGGGTGCAGCTTCACTGAGAGACAGGGTGATAGCTCTCTGCTCCTCCAGCTCCATTCACCCCAAGTCCCACTGGCCTTCCATCCAATGGGGGGCACAGAACAGCTGACAGCTCCGACATGCCTCCCCAGGGCTGGCATTACTGCTTTTCTAATTCATCATCTGCCACTGGCAAGCTTTTTGAGGAAATCGTTTTTATAACCCAGTAAGAAAGTCAGTAGGAATCCAAGCCAGCACAACACAGCCCTTGATTCTGACAGGCCCCCATTTGGCTGAAAACATCAGCATTCCTCAACGTCATGTCCTTGTTTATGGGCCTCAGCGTTAATCCTGCCTGAGAAGAACTGGGGAGCTTGTGTGTCCTCTGAACACCACTATTTCATGGGCTCCAAGTGGGCACCGCGCTTTGGAGACCAGCACCCTTGCATACCAGCCCCCGCCCCCGTTAACTGCACCAGCAAACAAAATAAACAGACTGCCGAAATGCCTCCCCTCAGTCATAGTGGTCTCTTGCCTATACTGCTGCTCACTTCTCTGGTTTTGCATACAGTACCCTTCTTTCCCCCCCCACCGCCCCATTTTAAAGTTATTTCCTTACTCCTCCCTTCCTCTCTCTCCCCTTGGAGGCTCTGCATCAGGCCTGGGTCCCACCCCGTGCTTGCCACCGCCTGCCACTCCCCCTCGCTCACTATTTCTTCCTCATTGTTCCCTTGCAATGTTAAAACCTGCCAGAAAGCCACTCCCTTGACTTCCTTCACCGCTCTGGTTTCCCAGAGGTTCTTCTCCTTCTCTTTTATTAGTGCCACTGGCCCCTGAATTCTACCTTCCCAGAAACACTCTGGAGAAAGGGTCTTTTTCTTTTTTAATTTTTAATTAAAAAAAATTTTTTTTAAAACTGAGACTCCTTCTTTAATTGTCTCCTTTTTCTGAAAAGCTTGAGTCCAGTTTTTACACTTGTGATATTGGGGAGAGGTGCATTTTCATTCTAGCTGTTTCGTAACTGACTTAATTGTGATACTAAAGCCCAAAGTGAAAATGGTTTTGTATGTGCTTTATAGTAAGAAGAACAGTCAGTGCACTTTTATCAGACAACTTTACAAAAGGAAAATGTTCCTTGGAGCAAGCCCATCCTTGACTGCTTTTTACAGAATGGGAAATAGTACTTCTCAACCAGGTAAATATCACAGGCAGGCCCCAGTTGGTTTTGTCTCTGTGATTATGTGCTGTGCTTATTAGTCAATCAGTCATGTCTGACTCTTTGTGACCCTATGGACTGTAGCCTGCCAGGTTCCTCTGTCCATGGGACTCTCCAGGCAAGAATACTGGAGTGGGTTGTCATTCCCTTCTCCAGGGGTCTTCCTGACCCAGGGATCGAACCCAGGTATCCCGCATTGCAGGAAGCCACCAGGGAAATCTCCTTATTTATCCAGCACCTCCTGGGTGAAGCTGTCTAATCACCAACAAAAGCCTTACCTCATTGGTTCTTACCTCAGGGGAAATCAAAAATTCCTCAGGATGGCTCAGTTTACTAGCATGGCCCAAATCCTATTTAACATGTATAAGACCAAAACCCTCAGAGCTTCATATTACATGTCAGATCTACAGTATCCCTGGAAGAAGCATCAGTGGTTTTCCAAGACATGTGTTCCTGTCACAGGAAGAAAACAGTTCAGCAGACAGGAAGTAAAGGTGAAAGGGAAGAGAGAAAAACTCTCTAATTCTCAGACTGGCCCAAACTCTTTCCCAGTAGATTGCTGTTGTTGTCGTTGTTCAGTCGCGAAGTCATCTCTGACTTCTTGCAACCTCATGGACTGCAGCACACCAAGCTCTCCTATGCTTCACTAACTCCAGGACTTTGCTCAAACTCATGTCCTTGGAGTCAGTGAGGCTATCGAATCATCTCATCCTCTGTTGTCCCCTTCTCCTCCTGCCTTCAATATTGCCCAGCATCAGGATCTTTTCCAAAGAGCTGGCTCTTCGCATCAGGTGGCCAAAGGACTGGAGCTTCAGCTTTAGCATCAGTCCTTCCAATGAATATTCAGGGTTGATTCATTTTAGGATTGACTGGTTTCATCTCTCTGCTCTCCAAAGGACTCTCAAAAGTCTTCTCCAGCAACACAATTCGAAAGCATCAATTCTTCAGCAATCAGCCTTCTTTATGATCCAACTCTCACATCCACACATGACTGCTAGAAAAACCATAGCTTTGACTATACGGACCTTTCTTGGCAAGTAATGTCTCTGCTTTTTAATATGCTGTCTAGGTTTGTCATGGCTTTCCTTCCAAGGAGCAAGCATCTTTTAATTTCATGGCTGCAGTTACAGTCTGCAGTACGAAGAACTGGATTAAATTTTACACCTATATTCACTTCTTACTCTCATGTACCAGGGCTGATTTTGTGCAGTGTCACAGGGAGAGGTCAGAGGTGAAGGGGGTAAGGAGATCAGGAAGGAATCTGCACACAACTAGGACTTGGAAGGTCCCGGATAATTAAAGTCTTCCTTCCTCAGGAGCTTGAGCACCTGCTCACAGCTGGGGCAGCCATCCCCTGGGCCCCAAATGTGTGTGTGCTCAGTCATGTCTGACTCTTTGCGATCCCATGGACCGTAGCCCGCCAGGCTTCTCTGTCTGTGGAATTTTCCAGGCAAGAATACTGGAGTGGGTTGCCATTTCCTACCCCAAGGACTCTTTCCACCCCAGGATCGAACCCATGTCTCCTGCATCTCCTGCATTGGCAGGGGGATTCTTTACCACTGCGCCACCTGGGTTGCCTCCACTTCCCGTCTACTTAAATGGTGAAGATGGTAAACTTTATGTCGTGTCTCTGCACACTAAATATTGATTGAACATTCAAGAGGGGTTCTCAGCAGACGAGCTCTTCAAACACAGGCTCCCAGCTTTTACTGAGGCCTAAGGAGAAAACAGCAAGGCTATTATCTACAGCGCCCCTCCTCAGACACGGCTGGCCACCGCCCCCACGGGGCTCTCATTCTCCTGGCTCCCAAAGCCCTGTTCCCTCTCTGGTCTCCCCCTACTTACTGAGTGTCTCCATTTCTATTCCCTTTACTGGATGCATCTACCTCTTCCCCTGTAAAAGTGGGTCTCGGACGCCAACTCCACAGACCGGCCCTCACCTCCTCTCCAATCTTTCCCTCACAGCTCGTATCAGGGAAACGCATTCTCCTCTGACTGCAGATGCACACACTGTTCTGCCTGGGCTTGTTTACCCTGGCTCAGCTGGTCCTCCAGACCAATCTAGGATTCTTGTCTGCTTCAGGTTAGTTCAGCCGTTCAGTCACGTCCAACCCTTTGTGACCCCATGGACTGCGGCACACAGGCCACCCTGTCCATCGCCAACTCCCGGAGCTTACTCAGACTCATGTCCATTGAGTCAGTGATGCCATCCAGCCATCTCATCCTCTGTGGTCCCCTTCTGCTGCCTTCAATCTTGCCCAGCATCAGGGTCTTTTCCAATGAGTCAGTTCTTCATATCAGGTGGCCAAAGTATTGGAGTTTCAGCTTCAGCATCAAGCCTTCCAATGAATATTCAGGACTGATTTCCTTTAGGATGGACTGGTTGGATCTCCTTGCAGTCCAAGGGACTCAAGAGTCTCCTCCAACACCACAGTTCAAAAGCATCAATTCTTTGGTGCTCAGCTTTCTTTACAGTCCAACTCTCACATCCATACATGACTACTGGAAAAACCATAGCTTTGACTAGATGGACCTTTGTCGGTAAAGTAATATCTGCTTTTTAATATGCTGTCTAAGTTGGTCATAAATTTTCTTCCAAGGAGCAAGCATCTTTTAATTTCATGGCTGCAGTTATCATCTGCAGTGATTTTGGAGCCCCCCCAAAATAAAGTCTGTCACTGTTTTCATTGTTTCCCCATCTATTTGCTATGAAGTGGTGGGACTGGACACCATGATCTTAGTTTTCTGAATGTTGAGTTTTAAGCCAACTTTTTCACTCTCCTCTTTCACTTTCAACAAGAGGCTCTTTAGTTCTTCTTCACTTTCTGATCACATGGACCACAGCCTTGTCTAACTCAATGAAACTATGAGCCATGTCATGTAGGGCCACCCAAGACAGATGGGTCATGGTGGAGAGTTCTGACAAAACGTGGTCCACTGGAAAAGGGAATGGCAAACCACTTCAGTATTCTTGTCTTGAGAATCCCATGAACGATGAAAAGGCAAAAAAATACGACACTCATCTGCTTTGTATTCTTAAAACACTACTTTGCACCTGCCATGTTCCAGTTCAAATCCCCCAGTTCCTTAAAATAATTTTGTTTGTCTCCTAAATGGTATATGGGGCATTTGTTGTTCAGTCACTAAGTCATGTCTGATTCTGCAACCCCAAGGGCTGAAGCACACCAGGCTTCCCTGTTCTTCACTACACAGGGCATGCTTTAGTCTACTGTCAATGCCTGCACTTTTCTAATGAGGAAGGCTCAAGTTCAGAGAGACTCATCAGTGACTGAAAGTTGCACAGACAACCAAGGGCAAAGTCAGGAGGAGAACTGGTCTCCTGACGCCCAGTGCCTTGTCTGCTACATCGTGTCCCTCTGGGCAGCTTGGCTTCCAGGCTGGTGCCATGTACTGCTGCAATGCGGCCCACCAAGGCTTGCCAAGAACCCTCCACTCCATGGTGCTCTAAACCTTCTTCTTCCACTCTTCTTTCCACTCACCTTCCCTAAAGGGCCTCACTGAAGTCCCAGCTAACCCCTCTGTGAAGGCACCACTGCCTGTGACGTCTGGTGAAAACCCTCTCCTCTAGATTCTACATCGTCCTCTGGCCTGTACTCAACCTAAACCCCCATCATGTATTTTGTACTATGAATGCACATGTGTTGCATGTAATGCCCTGAAACAGGAGTTCTTTGAGGGTGGGGCTCTCTACTACACACTAGTACTAAGAAGTACTAACTTAGCCAACATTTGCTGCTGTGAGTATCCAAGGCCCAGAGAAGGTGGCAGTGATGGAGGTAGAGAGGCTGAACCCAGGAAATAGGACTGTCCACGGTGAGCAGAACAGCCTGTGCTCTGGAGACACCTCTGAACCCCAGGCTCCTCAGCCTAGAGGAGGGGGCCACATGAAAACACATACATGGGCCAGGTGAACTAACAGCTAGATACACAGCAGGTCACGATGGAAGGAAAGTTCATAAATTGCTTGTTCTCTTCCTGACAGGCAACCCTGGTATGGGCACATGAGGTCTTAAGGCTTCAGGCCTCAGGCTGACATGGTCACCTAGGGCACTTAGCTTATTGGCCTCTTTGCTTCTGCATTTCCTTGGAAGAAAGTTTACTCCCAGTTATTTATACAATTAAATCTTGTTTGTCATGATGAAGCTGGAGACTGTATTCCCATGTAAGTCCATGGACAGTGCTATATACACAAACACAAGTCCCCATACATCTTCAAAACCATAAATATCATAAGATATCAACCTAATAAGATAGGAGTTAGTTTCCCAGAGCAACCCACTCAGCAGTCATTCACTCACACACCCCAGCTCCATACCTAACTCTCCCTCAAGGTTCTGAAGCCCTTAGGACAAGATTTAAGGTACGTGATAAATATAACTGACGCTGCTATATGCTATACATACAACTTTTTAAGAGAGTGAATCCTAAGAGCTCTCATCACAAGGAAAAAAAATTTTTTTGTTTCTTTAATTTTGAACCTATATGAGATGACGGATGTCCCCTAAATTCATTGTGATAATCATTTCATGATATATGTACATCAAATCATTATGCCACACACCTTAAACTTACACAGCACTGCATGTCAATTATATCTTAACACAACTGGAGGAAAAAAGATCTAAGCAACTGGTCTTTCAGGAATCTTGACCAGTGGCTGAGGGAACACTGAGCTGCTTCTCAGAAACAACAAGTTCTGACCCCCAGCATGCATCGGGCTCCCAGGGCTCTGGGGAAAATCTGGTGGTGAGCCACCCACCAGCTCCTGAAACTGCCATGTCTGGTGTCCAAATACCCACCCACTCCTGGCCACATACATGCAAACCTTCTCCCAAGGAAGGACACCCCTGCCCAATCGGCAGCTATTGAGCTAATTTTCCTGAGCCACATTCTCAAAGGAATGAAAACAAGTGAGCTCACTCTTAACCACCTCTCACTCAGTCTACCACTTTTAAAACCAGGGATCTTGAAGGCTCTATTGCAGGGCGGAATTTTATTTCACGGTACCTCCTCATCTTTCACTTTCCCGAGGAACACATAAGAGAAGGTGAAATCGTCAATCTCTGTGTGTTCAACCATTTCATTTAGGTTTGGCAAATTCCCCCAAAAGGCAGTATAGGATACCCACAAACAAATGAGGTTGCCCTGCTTCCAGGAGATCTCATGCAAAAATCCGTGATGCTTGTGAAATTTCTCATTTGCCAAACAGGCACAAGGTGGATAGAAAGAACCTAAACATCACCTCTCTAGGCCTTGGTTCCTCATCTCTAAATAAAGAAGTTAGACGAAAGGAGCTTTGGAGTTGCTTTTAACTCTCAGCCATGAGGATTCTACTTATATTCGTAGGGGGAATCAATTTCATTACAAAAAGCTTTTCACTGTGGACCTTCCTTAAATATTACACATATATATAATGATTTGATTTTTTAAAAAAATTTCAGCTTATACTATCTTTTTAGGTACAATGTACTGAATGAAGAGAAGCATACAGCCAGGTTCACCTCACTGTCTCCCAAGCTGTTAGCATCTTTCTCATATGGAAGGAAATGTTGACAAATAAATGGTTTGTGGCAACTCTAGGAATTATTCTGTATTATTAATGAAATGATGTGCTGCATTATTCTGAAATGAAATCACTGGGTCCTGAGACTTTGTCTCACCCTACTGCATTCTCTTGCTACTTCCTGGATTATCAACTGCCAGGAGCGGGGAATTTAATCAGCCATGTTATCCTGGTTCTCCCAAGGGCATCCTCATGCAAGGACAAGAAAGGTGTGATGCAAATTCAGTCTGATGAAAATTTCAGAAGTGAGGAAGAAAAAGGCCCCAGGATAATTAAGCTTACAGAGCTGGGGTGGGGGGTCAGGCAACACCAGGTTACCAGTGAGGCACCCTGAAGGAGACAGTATGGCATGGATCTCTAAATGGACTTTCCATTTTTAGTCCTTGTCAGCACACTGCACTCCAAGGCTGATGACTATATAAAAGGAAACATAATCACATCAAAGTCCGGTGTTTTAAAGCACGGGCTACACCTTCTACATTATATATGACATCAAGGTCAGCTGTACCAAGGGCTATGGATTTCCTCAGAGCTGAACTACAGCTTCACCTCTGAACTCATCACTCCCTGGACAAGGCAGAGCTGGGGAAAGTGGGGAAAACACTGGTAAAGTGATGCTTAGCAATGAACTTGACTTATAAGCTGCCACAGCACGTGAGGTTAAAACAGGGAAGGCACCCCAGTGTGGCAGCTTATATGATACCATTGAGCTTTTTGATTATAGAAGATATGAATAAACCACCACCATGGAACAAACAAGCTTTTCTATGATCAATACTCTGACAGATAGTGGTCCCCTTCTTTGTAGTGGAAGTCTCTACTTTTGGAAGACTCAAAATTTCTGGAAGGTGGGGCGATGCCGACCATGAGGTGCCCAGAAGGTTCTGCAAGGCTGCCCATTGACACGCGTGCTGG
Source organism: Dama dama (assembly GCF_033118175.1). Taxonomy (NCBI): domain Eukaryota; kingdom Metazoa; phylum Chordata; class Mammalia; order Artiodactyla; family Cervidae; genus Dama; species Dama dama. Next base: position 37,133,537 of record NC_083689.1, read on the forward strand.
GGGGCAAAGCTCAGACATACTTTGTCCTGGCATTTGACTGATCTGTCGTTTGACTGCAAGTTTGTGATCCAGACCGGCTTCCTAAAAACCCACCAGGAATTCGAACCCCAGCTCTGGCAGATTCTGGTGAGAGGGACTCAAGGCAACCTGGAGCTCAGAGAAACCACAGCAGAAGCACTGAGGAACAAGTTATGCACCTGTTAAGTGTCATTAACACTGAGGAGGGCTACAGTCGAGTATAAACGCCTGTGCATGTGCCCAACAAGTTAACATGTTATCAGGAGAGATGACGAATTAAGTGAGTGGAACAACTCTGCTGAGAATCACTCACACGTATCTACACAACTTGCAGATTTTAAAGAAACTGGAGACTCAGTGGATGCTACAAAGTCACCCTGTTGTAATAACACAACACACACATCCCCAGTGACCTGAGAAGTCCAAACTCTCCATTCTCAAGCTGTCCCCTGGTTCAGAAAGTGAGGTCCCTTCTCCTGTCCCATAGGTACTCTGGTCTCTCTTGCTGGCGTAGGCTCCAGAACCTCCGACCCAGCCCTGTTGGGTTCCTAGATCTCCTGCATCAGGGGTAGAAGGATGCACTCAAGACTCCCTGCCCATGTGCCTAGGCTCTTCTCTTTCTCCTCCAAGATACCTGGTCTCTCCACTCCTGTCTTCTCAGAAATGGGGTACAAGTAGACCCAGGACTCACAGACAGCATCCTCCTGAGTGTCAAAATTACTTGAGGATGGGGGAGAGCCCCGGAAGTACCACATCACATCAGGGTCTATGGACAGATGGCTTCCATTCAAATCTTGATTCTACCTTTTCTGGTTTTGTGGTTTTAGGCATGGTTTTTAACCTCTCTGAACCTCAGTTTTCTTAATCATTATGCAGAACTAAAACAAAGTGTTATTAGACAAGTATTAAATGAGATAATATACATAATCAGATGCTTAGTTAGCACTGTGCCTGACACAGGAAGCACTCAATACACTTTAGTTTCAAAATCACTTCTTTGGTCCTCACAATCTGAGATATTCGCAAGCCATCTTGGGCCCCAACGCCCGTGACTAAAGACACATGCTTGTTTTGCCTCTGCCATTAAAAGTACTCTAGTGGAGAATTTAAGAAACACTATATAGATTTGTTCTCTAGGTTTGGAAGGCACTATTTGTATAAAACCAAGTCTGGATGATCTCTAAGCAGTGCTCTAAAAAGTTTCATCATGTCACGTAATCTCATTTTTAAACTGATTAATTTGACAATGCTTTTTAGGCCTTCCTAAATAGAGGTCCTAGGTCAGGCAAAAACAAAACTTGCACAAATATTGCTTTCTGAAGAGTAAAAAACAAAAACTCATAATGAAGAGGAGGCAAAGGAAAAGAAGACTAATAGCCGTAATGCATGAAAACAAGATACAACGCAGGAAGTAGGGGGTATTATGGGAACACCATGAAAGATCCTCGACTCCAGACTGGGTCCTGCTGGACACGTTACCCACTTGAGGAGGGGCAAGAGACTGAGCCCAACAAAGGAAACGTCTGCCGAGGGAACAAGGAAGTAGGCAGGGTAGCACTAGGTTCAAATAGACCAGTCCCGTGGGGTGGTAGATGTCTGTTGCTGTTTTGGTGATCCACATCGGAAGTCCCTTCCTAATTCTGAAGAAACCCTCATTTTGCAAGTGGTTGTAGCAAAGCTGGAACCAGAGGATATCTCTCCCACAAGCAGCAAGAGCAAGGACACAACCTAGCACTGATACATCAGCTGGCTTATTTCTGAGATTTTTAAATGTGGAGCATGACTAAATATTCAGGCACATCTGGAGTCCCATCTGAGACGGAACTGAAAAATATACAGGAGGCCAAGGCCATCGTGAGGTCCTAACCAGGAGATTCTTGGCTGCATTTCCTGATGTATCTTTCAGAGGCTAATTCTTTCTGGGGATGTGTGAACTAACCCAAAATACTTTCAAGACATTCTTCATTTCAATCCATTCCTCATGATAGCAGGAATCAATTTCCATTTCTTGCAACCAAGAACCCTGATGAGAGAGTTAGTTATTGTATATGTGAAGGTACAAATACTGAGGACCTGAAGCAAGGCAGGATCCAGGAAAACCGAAGAGAAGGAGATGCATTCAACAGATAATGAGGAGAAGGAAGTGCCAGGTGGAAGCTGAGGATAAAGGAGAGGGCGGATTAAGGACAACTAGCAGATTTCAGTTTGGAAGCTGAAAAGCATGATGACACAAAAGGAGGATGAGATTTGTGAAGAGTAGGAAATGACAGGCTCAGAGCAGATCTGTTGAATGTGAGTACCCACATGACAGTCAAACATGGTGTTTACCCGGACTCACAGACATAGAAAACAAGTTTATGGTCACCAAAGGGGAAAGGGGATGGGAGGGAGAAATTAGGAGCTTGGTATAAACTACTATATATAAAATAGATAACCAACAGGGTCCTACTGTATAGCACAAGGAGCTATATTCAATATCCTACAACAAACTATAATGGAAAAGAATATTATATACATATATATACACTACATACACACAAATAGAATCACTTTGCTCTACACCTGAAACTAACACGATACTGGAAACCAGCTATACTTCACTTAAAAAAAGAAAAGCATGGTGTTTACCAGGCAGCTGGCTGTCCAGGTAACTTTTAGAAAAGCCTAAGCTGGAGGTCTAGGAGATTAGAAAGACAGCTAGAGGGTATAGAGGCATAGGAACTAAGGGAGGAATTTAGGACTGCCAGGACACTGGTCTTCTAGTGTCAAGCACTGCAAAACCAAGTCAAGTAAGATCAGGACAAAATATGACTGCTGGGTCACTGGTGGTTTTAGCACCTGGGAAGTCACTGGTGATTTGGGCAATTTCAGTGGAGTAGTGGAGAAAAAGACAGACTTCAGTGGATGAAGGATGATGAAGAGTGAGAAAGTAGGCATCATGCAAAAGGTAAAAAAGAAAAAAAAAAAGCAGGTTCATTTTAAAGGAGAAATACATGCCTAAAATTAACAAAGTACCGAGGATTACCTCTAAAGAATGAAGATCATCCATTCATTTTATAAATACTGAATCATCACCTTTCATTGCATAGGTCTTGGAGACCCAGTGGGGAATAAAACAGACATGGTCTTGCCCTCAAGAGCTTGCAGTCTAGAGAAAGATGCTAAACAATGTGGTATCGGCCACGAAAAGGTTAGGTGTTCTGAGAGACTGCAGTAGGGGATTTTAATTTAAGTTGGAGGTTCAGAAAGAGTCTCTTCAACCCAGAAACCTGACCAGGGAAAGGGGGTCAGGTGGGGAGAAGAATTTCAGGCAGAAAGACCATCACGTGCCAACACCCCCAAAGTAGGGAGCTTGGGCCCATCTACACACAGAAAGGAAGGCGCCAGGAAAGACACGAGGCCAACTGGTGCAGTGAGCGGCCCACAGTAGAAGGAGTGGCCTCCTTCCACTCCTTCCAGCAGGAACCACGCCTGCTCCACAGACACTGGGAGGATGGGTGTGGGTGAAGGTGAATCTGTCAGTCTGGAAGCAGGAAGTCAGGGAGTTGTCTAATGGTTACTGTTTCCTTTGTGAAATAGCAGTCCTGGTGAGGAGTGAGACAACTAGGTGAGGTGGTGCAGGAAGTGCTATTATGGGCAAGAGAGGAGGAGCCCAAACTCACTCACAGCTCAGCCCTCCCAAAGCAACTTCTCCTTAATAGTGGCTTCCTCATTTTTTGGTACCAAAGCTTCAATAACCAAGGCAGAGGCGCCCCAGATCCCTTGATGTTTAGCACGAGAAAGGTCTGCAGAGATCTTAACTGCGATTCATTTCTCCTACCTCATAATTAAGTAATTTATTCAACAGGAATCAATTAAATGCCAAAAATATGGCCATCAACTCATCTCCTCAGGAAGCCCCCATCCAAGGGAAACTGTTGATATTCTTTTTTAAACAGTCTTCCCCTGTTTAATAAAGTAGGTTTCTCCCTCCCTTTCTCTTGCTTTCCTATTCATATTATGCCAGGATATCTTAAACTCACTCAGCTTCTAATCAAGCAAGGTCTGAGTTCTTTTTCTCTGTTTAATACTCAAGCACAATCACCTATTCAATTGTAAGCAGGCAAAATTAAATTGATTCTTTAGGAGATGGCTTTTGACTGAGGATGGAGGTTCAGCACTTTTGGCACAGAGTCAAGTTTGTCCTAAGCTATGGTGGCTTAACAATATCCCCAGTCATTTGCTTCTACCTTCACTCATATACACAAATATGTTAGCCTCCAAGGATTTCTGAATTCAACTTGATATTTTGTTTCATATTCAACCCTAAACAAAGTATACTAGTCTCTCACTGCGGTTCAGACTAATGATTTAAAGTATCTCCCATTATGGCAAATCAGGCATGAAGCATCCCAAGGCAATTTGCTTGCAATGCAGACACTGTGAAGAGGTTGTGGTGATCTCACACTAAATGGGATACATAAATCCACAAGGAGAAAAAGAGAAGCTAAGGAGAAGGGATGGAATTAGTAAGGATAGACAATAAAGATAACTGAGCTATTTAAACAGTAATGAGGGACTTCCCTGGTGGTCCAGTGGTTAAGACTTCATTTTCAAACGCAGAGGGTGAGGGTTTGATCCCTGGAAGGGGAGCTAAGATCCCACATGCCTTGGGGCTAAAAAACCAAAACATAAAACAGAAGCAAAATTGTAACAAACTTGATGAAGACTTTATAATGGTCCACATCAAAAAATATTAAAAAAAAAAATAAAAACAAACAGCATTGCTCCTTTCTGAGTGGGGGTAGCTAAACAGAGGATTCTAGATCACAGCCAATAACCAATCTTGTCAGAACTGCCTGGGACACACATGCACACACACACACACAAATACACATATACACACATTAGTCCTTTATTTCCTGGTAGAAGCTACTATGATTCCATTTATTAATAAAGTATTTGTTCAATCTCCCTCAAGAGTTATTCTACATCCTATTCTAACTGCCATCGATTTAAAACTCAAGCACCTCATATTATATAAAAAGAAACATGTTGAGCATTCAGTAAAAAACAGAGGGAGGGTAATTTGCTACAGATTTGCAGAATGTAAGTGATGGCAAGGGGAAGGGAAAGGTTAGGAACAAGGGGGTGTGCATTAAGGCACCTCTTCACCTCCAGTTTTCAGGCTTGCAATGGGTGAATTGGGAGAAGAATGTGGGTGCTGGCTGAAAGAATGTGTCCCAAAGAATATGCTTTGGCATACTGTTTTTCCACTTTCTCCTCACTGTTTTGTTTTGTTTTTTTTCCCCAAAAGAAAAAAACATGCCTGGGAGAAAAATACCAATGTAAGTGCTACTTGTAATTCATATAAAAGTTCACTATTGGCTTCTCTCAGCCCATGTGCCTTCAACCCCACTTGTGACTTACTGTACATCGCTGTTTAAAAGAAAAGCCTCCAACAGCACAAAGCTCCATCAGTACAGACTCCACGGCAGCAAGGAAACATTAATCCCCCAAGCTCCCACATCAAGCTCAAAAACAATGCTCCTGGCTGTCATTTTTCATTCACACCAGTCCCATATTTCTATTAAACAAGACTGTTTTTTATTGACTGCTTCCCTCACACAGCACAATAAAGGAAATGTCAGCCCACAGAGACCACATCTTGAAACACTGGGCTTAACTGTGGGGATGGAAATCAGGAAAAGAAGAGGACAAATTTCCAGGGCTCTCCCTGACTGGTACCTACCAAACCGAGAAACGATGGGGTTCCTTTCTGCTCCACAGGCTCCCTGAGCTATGACTGACTAGAAATTTACCCGTTTCCCAAGAGACTACTTAAAAAGAAAGAAATTTCACAATCTTGCACAGTCGCTCCCTTACTCCCTCATTTCCCCTACTTCTACCTCAACTTACAAGAGGACTTTTGTATACATAAAGTTTCAGGAAACAAAGCGTACAAACACTCACACACAAATAAACTCCCCGAACTAACACCAGCGTATAATTGTGTTTTGGTTGGAGCTTTTCCAGCCCTGTCACCCGCTCTGTTAGGAGTAAATGGAAACCCTTTGCTTTGGCAAAGTTAGAAACAGACAAACTCGTCTCAGTTTCAAGTTGCACAAGTTCTCCCTCATATCTCTCAGCCCCCTTAAAGCCCCCCCAACATAATAAATTCACTACTGAAAAGACAGCAGGGATAAACGAAAGAAAGAAAGAAAGAAAAAACCTATTCCCCAAATAAAGATCTTTCACTTCTCCCCAGCACGCAGCTTCCCCCTTTAGCCGGAAACACACAAAAGTTTCCAATTTTTGAAACCCCTTTTCAAGGGACCCTGGACTCTTAGGGCTCTTCCAAGGGATCCAGCTTTCGACTGTCCGGACTGCAGGCAGGCAGTGCTCTTCTAAGTACATTTCGCATTCTTGGAGTCAATACTAGGGCTGTTTCGTTCCCAGAAAGATCTAGAAAGCAGCGTTTAGTGGGCTGGCAGAGCCAGGTCTGACTCTTCCTCCCTCCCCTTTGAACGGCCGCGGCGTGAGAAGTGTATTCGGCACAGTCGCCCTGAAACCGGCAGCGAAGGCGCAGTCAGAGCGGACAAAGTGCCCATCGCTCACTTTTAAACTTGTATCTGCTCCACTACCCCGCCGCCCTACTTCCACATTCCTCCGCAGAACTTGGCGGGGGCCCCCTCAGCCAAATCCAAATCGTACCTTCCTTGGATTCTTCTGCCTCGAAGTGCATGGTGTCCGGGTAGGCGGCTGCAGGGGCGACGACCGCGGACATGTACTCGCACGAGCTGGCAGCCAAACCCAGCACACGGAAAATAAAAGGAAGCAAAGCCACTAAAATCAAAACCTCCGCGGGGCGGGAGGGCTGGTTCTGGTGCAGGGATTTTCAGGGGGAAAGTTCTGCAAGAGTGACGAATCGCGTCTCAGCTGGGCGGCGGGAGTCCGCCCCCGGGGCCGCGCGCCCCAGCCCGTCGCAGGCGGGCGACCTGGCGGCTCGTGGCCGGGCGCACGCAGGTGGGGCTGATCCGCGGAGGGGCCCGGCAGAGGGGCGCCGGCCGCCGGGACCCAGGATGGGCCAGGCCTGGGAAATCGATGTGCAGGGAAGGAAAGAAAGGCACATCTCTGCCGTTTTACATAAATCACAAGTGCAGACGCGGTCAAAGACATCCACTCCATCTTTAGGTTCCATTTTTCGACGCCCATTTCACTTTCTGTGTCTTGGGGTCTTAAACGCCCAAAATGAAGGATTTTAAAGCTGCTGGGTTTTGTACATTATTTTTTGCAGCAATGTAACGTGGATATTGGTCCATGAGGCTGGAAGGACCTGTGGCACAAACCCAGGAATGGGGCATTTTGAAGAAAGGTGGGGGTAGGGGGGAACTCCACCCCTTACCTTTGCAGAGGAAAAGCAGACCAGAAGGCTTAGTCCTTCGGTATGACCCGGATGACTTACTCAGACCTTACTCAAACCCCAACCTGGGTGCACTGCGTGCTCTGCAGTTACCCCAAAGGGCCACTCCCAGACGGAGGGGGCGCCACTCTCTTCTTCGAAGGATGAAAGCCAAAGGCGGGGGTCGGGGTGGGGGTCGGAGAGGTATTCAGGCTTTTGAAACGCTGATAGAATAGAGGCTGGAGAGTGCTTAGAGATCTCAATTCTGCCCCCTGGTCGGGTCCACCAGCTGAGAGGAAGACGTCTTAGGTTTGTGAAGCCTTAGTTTTTCCTTTGGAGAAGGGGGAACAAGAGCTGCCACCGACATAGCTGCCTTAATGGAGGAGTTTTCAGAGCACTAGTTTTATCACAGATACAAGGCACCCGGTCCTCAAGTAACATACCTGAAAGATCCATTAGGAAACTGTGAGAAAAGTTACATTCTTTTAATAAATTTATTTTCCAGCTGCTTTCCTTTCCATCATTTCCCTCGTTTTATACGGGTAAAAAAAAAAGAAGACAGGCTCTACAGTAAATTTAGTGAACAGGCTCTATAGTAAATTTAGTGAACAGGCTCTATAGTAAATACAAATTTAATGATAAGAATATACAAAAGATACAGATGTAGAGAGTCTGAATTAAGATTTAGTTCTGCCATTTATTATTTATATGACCTTGACTGAATTATTTAACTTCTCTGGGCCTCCCTTTCCTTATATGGAAAAAGAGAGTTTAAAGAGTATTAATTACTCCTCAGATTTATGCTGGGGATTAAATAAAGCAATATAAGCAAAAAGTGCTTTGAAAATCATAAACTCCTATACAGATTATTACAAACTACTGCAGCATTAAAAGTAGTTTTTTGTAAAAGATACTCTAGCGTTTTATTCCAATATTGGGTTTGAACAGGAAAAAAAAAGTGTTTATGCGAGTCGCAAGCAGTGAAGACTATTATAAATATTGATATAAGATATTAAATCACTTCCTACTGCTGAGTGATTCTATCACACCTAAGACACCCGGCAGTATTTCATCTCAATTCCCTGAAAGGACAGGACAGAATGATGAGAGGAAGACATAGCTGGTCAGAAAAGAGAAAAGAGGAGAAACATCTGGAAAGTATCAGTATTGTGGAGTCTTCCGGAAGCTGACCTCACCAGGCTGCACCCTTCTGAAATTCCCAGTTAACTGCGAGGTCCCCTGTGCCACACATCCTGAGCTGCTAAGATGCAGTAACTTAGTAACTTCATTCTGTAACTTCAGACTTATGGAGGAGACATGAAGGTCATTCTGAGACATGCTCCCTCACTAGTCAGAAGCGACCTTTCGTGTCTTGTGTAAGGAATCATTCTGAAAGTCCCCCCACCCCATCCCACACACACCATCTGTCCTTTGCCCTCCCCCATGGCAGCCCAGACTTCCACAGATGTCTGCCAGGAGCCCAGCAGCATCTCACCAGGGCTGTGAACTTCACAAAGATAGCTCCCATTCATCTATAATTGGAGTAAGATGCAACACCTTTTCAAGGTGATGATTATGCAAATTCACACAACCCAAAGTCCGGTCTCACCAGTCACGGGAAGGGCTCACTTTTACCCTCTTCCTTCAGAAAGTGCCCCCATTAAGAATGATTTATAAAAGGTCCTTCTGCAAGTCCAATTATGTTCAAACCACACAAGGTGTGTTAAAGTACATATCCTTAACGTCCGACTTGTTTTTACCCTGGGTTCACAAAAAGGTCCTCAGCTTTGCTCAGGTTAGCCAAGGAGAACAACTGCTGAATGAACAGTTCAAGCACTGCTGTGTCAACCTCTTAATCCAATTTAGAATCATTTTAGCAGCTAGGCTGATCTTTGACTTTCACTGGGGTCCTCAAGAAACCTGGCAAGAATCTTCTTTTGTATTTAAAAGTAGCCCAGCAGTCACTTTGAGGAACAATGTCCCAATCTAGCTCCAGTGCAAGGCAGGCTCGGTTTATTTTGTGAGCGTATCATGGCCTCTCTCCATCTAGTCCTATCCTCCTCCAAAACCACTCTTCTTTAGGATCCAAATTTCCAGATATTCTAAGGCTTCCCCATGTGAGAGCATCTGCGTCCTTCTCGGAAGTTTTATAGACCTGTTTTACTGTTTGGAAGCATTTATTTCTTTGTTTTGTGGTTAACTGCAAATTTATCTAAATTTCCTTAACCACCTAAAAGAGAAACCAGCTTACTGTATTAGTAAAATAGGTATGAGTTCAGAGTCTGCCTCTAATTAGCTCTTTCTGACTTCTCCCATCACTCCTCTGAACTACTGTACAATACATAACATCAGGATGTCAGTTAAAATGATGTATGTATTTTGTACATGTTCTATGAAATCATCAGAAAAATTGTCCATCGCTTTCTATGTTTATTTTTTTCATAACACTCTCTGTATAGTAGCCTAAAAATAGTAGCTTACCTACATTCATGTAGGTAAGAGCTTAGTTACTTAGTCATGTCTGACTCTCTGCAGCCCCATGGACTCCAACCAGGCTCCACCGTCCATGGAACTTTCCAGGCAAGAATACCGGAGTGGGTTGCCATTTCCTCCTCCAGGGGATCTTCCCAACCCAGGGATCGAACCCACAATTCCTATGTCTCCTGCGTTGGCAGGCGGATTCTTTACCACTAGCACACCACCTGAATTAAAATGCAGGCTAAGAATCTGAGATCCCTGGGTCAGGAAGATCTTCTGGAGGAGGAAATGGCAATCCATTCCAGTATTCTTGCCTGGGAGATCCCAGACAAGAGGAAAGAGGAGCCTGGTGGGCTACAATCCTTTGGGGTGGCAAGAGTCAGATAGAACTTAGCAGCTAAACCATCACCACCAAGATACTGGTGGTTTTTTGTTTTTTTTTTTTTTTTCTTTTCAGTCAGTCATTACCAAACATTTACATGTGTCACATGTAAAAGAACTCTGCTCACCTGGAGCTTACTGGCAAATTTTGGTAATTTTGATCACAGAGTTGGAGTTCAACCTTCCAAGTGACCTTGGTTCTAAGGAAGATATTAACACCACCTCTCAACTGAACTTTATCATAGAACAGCAGAAACATCTTCTCTTAAATTATGCATCAAGAAAGCTGTTGGAAAAATGCCTGGGCTTTGGGCCTTTTCCTTACAGCCGCCCAGATGTCTGCCAAGAACAGGGGAGGTCAGCAAGTGTTCAGACTTAGAAGACAAGCAGAATTGGGAAGAGAAGGTACAAGTCAATCAGAAGGAACCATACTCTGCTCACATTAGAGAATGTGGTAAGTTCTCTGCAGTGAAAAAGACTAAGCATGTCTGTCAATTTGTTATAGACCTATAGCTTCCAGTCCTGGAGAAGGGAATGGCTAGTATTCCAGTATTCTGGCCTAGAGAATTCCATGGACTATACAGTCCATGGGGTCGCAGAGAGTCGGACATAAATGAGTGACTTTCACTTAGAGCTTCTAGGTCTAAGAATTCCATGCCACAAAAAATGGTAATTTCATCAATATTTTTATTTCTGCCTTGCTGACAGGCTGAATATATACAAACAACATTTAAGTCAGTGGGGGGGAGGTGAAAAAGAGTTGTTTACTTAGTATAAAAAGCGGCTTTCTCCTATTTGACTTTGAAGCTTTCCTCATCTTTTCTTGTATTATTTATGCCTACACCCTTGAGAGTCTTTACAGGCTTCCATGTTCTATATATAAAGTTGGCTTTCAGTCCCTCTCCTCACTGAGGGACCTGTGTTCTTGGCCTCAGCTGGTTGTGACTACAGGCTGTGCATCCTTCTTATCCTCCTTAGACATCTTGCACTTAACCTTCCAAAAGAGGAGTGGGGCTAATTGGGTATCTCACCGGAGTCCCTGCCTAGCCCGGGTGATCTCACTCGTCATGCCTTAAGAAAGTTTGATTTACCAAAAGTGGAGACAGGGCCACTCAAATGACAATGGAAATCTCTCACGTACCTTCTCAGGAGCCCAAGCCCTGAGCCTCAAGTGGCCTCCTGCTTACGCATTGCTGGTACTGGGATGAGGCAGGGGAGGTTGGGAGGCAGGACAGAAGTGCTGTGAGTCAAGGAAGAAGGCTGAGGATGAGTGCTGACTCAAAGGATGGGGAAAGCTGCCTCCCAGGGGCCGTGCCTGGGAGTCGGAAGTTTGTTCTGGGTAAACCCTCTCTTCAGTCTTCCCTATGGCTTTTTCCGTAAATCCTCCAGGCTCACTACTGCTCTGGGTGTGAGTGGATAATTCTGAGGAAATGAGAAGTGCTGACATCTGGGGTGAGCATACATAAGGAGAAAACAGTACATCTGGGAGGCACTTGTTTCCTAGGCTCTCATTGTTTGCTTCTTTTTCTCCTAAGAAATCTTTCTTAGGAGGAAAAGTAAAAACTTTTAGAAGATGATGAAACACATACACACTCAAAATCAGGTCTGAAAATATTACCTGAAGAATTTATGACTTTGGATCTTTCTTTTGTAATACTTAGCTAGGATGCCTTGCATTTACATAGGCTTTACGCAGACTTCCCAGTTAGCTCCCTTAGATCATCATACTCATTTTACAGACATGTAATTAAAGAAAGGGAGGTTATACAATTTGCTCAAGGTCACAAAACTAAGTAATAATGTTCTTGAGACTACAATAAATGCAGACCAGGCCTCCAGTCTTCTATATCCAGACTTTCTCACTCTATTAAACTACTTGTGTAAAATTCGAGATCTTTATTTTGCAGAGGAATAATTCAAAGTTTGCTGTACTGGGAGAGTCCCAAAGAGTTTGAATTGGTCATGATTCTAGGATGGAATGCTCAGATGGTTCTGTTCACAGGCTTAGATCACAGCCTCAAATCAAAACTATCCCATTCCTGATATTCAATGCTTTAAATAAGCCATAAGTTTAATAGCGTCTATTTATTCAGCTACATGAAACTACAAATCCTTTTTTTTTAAATTAAAAGTTCAGTCAAGACCCCAACTAAACCTCCTTGGATGTAAGGCTGCCAGAATCAGGGCAAAGAAAGCCAGACTCAGTTTGGGAGACTTGGGCCTGATTACCATAAACCCAGTAAGCACTGTCTCATTGACAATAGGATTTTATTTTTCTATTCATTCTTCTATCACTTTTCTTCTAAAATTTGCAAGCCATTAACCTCTCTGAGCTTCTGTTTGCCCATCTGTAAAATGGGAATAATGCCACTTATTCCACAAAGTAGTAAATATAAAAATGAGTCATGAATGTGATGAAGCACTGAAAATTATGAAATCCCCCTAATCACTTTCATGAATAAGGCCAGATTATTTTAGGTGGTGGAGCATCCATTTGGAAGCCCTAAATACTGACTGTACAGAAGTTCCACATAGGTGTGGGCAATTTCATGTGTGTGGTCCAGCATTGGGATGTGAAAATAGAAGGCCCAACCCTCATGTACCTTGATTAATGGGGTCAACCAGGGATAACCTGAGAGGGGCTACACCAGGAAGAAGAGAGGCAGGGCTGAGACTGGACCCAAAAGGTGGTGCCACAACTGGTCTATACATCCCTGACTTACCTTCAGAAAAGGAACAGGAGGAAAAAGTGGTCAATGATCATAGTCACAGAACTGCAGACTTGGAAGTAAACTTACAGGTCACTTATTCTAATCCTCTACTGGCTGTGAAGCCATCTCCTAGATACATCACAGGCAGCAAGCCTTCATCCAGACTCTCCTTGATTACTTCTATTAACAGAGACTCGCTGCCTTAACAAAGCCCCACTTCCTCTCTAGTCATTAGAAAGTTCCTCCTTATCACGAACTGAAATTCATGTTTAAGGGCAGTGATATTCAAATTACTTCCACCCTAACCACTGCTTTTACCACTTACAGCAAGGAAATAATTTTATGATAAGATAAACAAAAATTTTCTTTTTCAGCTGCCTAATGGAGACCCCCTCATGTTGGCTAGCGATTGCAGTTGAATGCAACGTGAGACAGTTATGCAACTTTCCAGGGCTGGCCACACATCTGCTATTGATTATCATGAAGAATTCAGAAGTAAGCAGCTTTGCTTAAGGCAGCAGCAGTGACAACTTCTTTCTCTCCCGTGTGTCCACTCTACTCCAAGGAGGTAGAAAAGGCGGCTAAGACAAGGAGGGTAATGGCCCTGCTTGATCCCATCAGAGGAGTTATGAACTCTATTCGGGTTTCTGAACAACATTTGAAATCCACAAGAAAACAGAAGTAGTGCTCATATGTGGAATCTGGACCACAGACTCCTGTTCCGCTATCTGTTTGAAAGTCTAATCTACTCCAAGTTGTCATATTTGGATTTTAACAGTGAGTTTCTGACATGGGTAGAATCTCTGTCAAGTTAATATTTGTGCCAACTCATCACTGCTTAAGAGACAGAAAACACCAGGAGATGAAGCTACAGGGCTAGACAGGCTTGCCCGCTGAAAGCAGCCAAGGTTAAAACTCAGCCGGCAAACTCATCAGGAGGTAAAAACGTGAACCAAAACAGAACTTATCCAAACAGTGTTTCAGGGGGAAAGGGAAGGCTGTTTTGCAGGTAGCACTGAAAGGCATGGATTAGAAGTTTGTCCTTTTGAATGCGTCAGCTTACAAAACTTAAGTTATTCAGCTTCTCTTTAAAGAAGAGTTATACAGAAACATGTATCAATTATGATTCACAAAATTGTTAAACATCATCAAAATGAATATATCTTCTGGGAAACCAGTAACATGAACAGTATGCCTGCCTGCCTACCTAAAAAAAGTCTTATTAAGTCCATCCATTTTCTAGGACTTCCCTGGTGGCTCAGATGGTAAAGCGTCTGCCTATAATGCGGGAGACCCAGGTTCAATCCCTGGGTCAGAAAGATCTGAGCGACTTCACTTTCACTTTTCTTTATTTTCTAGTAGAAACAGAAAAGTGAAAGTGTCAAGTTCCTTAGTCGTGTCTGATTCTTTGCAACCCCATGGACTATTAGCCTGCCAGGCTCCTCCGTCCATGGGATTCTCCAGGCAAGAATACTGGAGTGGGTAGACATTCCCTTCTCCAGGGGATCTTTCTGACCCAGGGATCGAACTCAGGTCTCCTGCATTGCAGGCAGACTCTTTACCATCTGAGCTATCAAGAAGCCAAAAGCTTTAAAAAAAAAACAAAAAACACTAACTTTTTAACATTTCTTCCCTTATGGCTCAGCTGGTAAAGAATCTACCTGCAACATGGGCGACCTAGGTTTGATCCTTTGGTTGGGAAGATCCCCTGGAGGAGGGAAAGGCTACCCACTCCAGTACTCTGGCCTGGAGAATTCCACAGACTCTATAGTCCATGGGGTCACAAAGAGTCAGACAGGACTGAGTGACTTTCACTCACATACATACATACATAACTATCTCAATAGAATTTTTACTATTGAATTCAGCAAAGTCCTCTTGAATGGCATTCAACTTTCTCAATTTCAACTATGTACCATCAGCCCAAAACAGACAGACAAAGAGAGGAAGTAACAACCTAAATGGTGCATCAGTCACCAGTAAGTGATTTTATGCTGCAGAGTAAGCGTGGGATAGAGCTAGGACTTTGCTGTTCCCTCCCCGAGCCCTGTCTCTGCATTGCCTCTTACACTGTGAGCATCTTCTACATATTGATGATGAATGCTGTAGCTAAAGCTATGGATTTTTTCATGTCAAAGTGCCTCTGAAGACAAGGCAACTATCTCATCCAGTCCTAAAGAAACAGGAACCTGCTCCAATGCTAGAGGAAACACTTACAGTAAGTCCTATACTTACTGGAAGACAGTATGTTATTCTCCAATCTGGTAACTTCCTAGAAGATCTTCTGAAGTAATACTGACCCTGCACAACTTTTACATGACACATGACTCTTCTGTACTCTTAAGCAAATCAGTACCTTAGATTCTCATCTATGAGAGCGATGTGGTCTGAGTTGGTGAAAGAGTCTCACATTTTTAGCCCTGAGATCTTCAGATTGTGCCATGGTGTCTGAGAGCACTACACAAATTCACAGGGGTGTTACAGGATGCTTTAAATGTTTGAGGAAGATGTAGCATTATTCAATGTCTCTCAGACACTGCGTAAGCTACTAGTTCAAGCCAGTTCATTGCGTAATATTAGACTGTGATACATGTCTTTTGATGTCATTTCTTTGCAAAGCTAGGTTGTTGGCAGCTGCTATACTAAAAAGCAAATATTATGTGAAGCGTAACATGAAAGAAGAAATGAGGGTGGTGGATCCAATTTGATTTCAAGGTTTAAGAAGTTATGAGGTGGCCAGTTATCAATTTATTGTCTCACAGCTCTAATTCACCTTTCATTCATGTGTGCATGCTCAGTCCTGTCTGACTGTTTGCGATCCCCTGGATTGTAGCCCACCAGGCTCCTCTGTCCATGGGATTCTTCAGGTAAGAGTACTGGAGTGGGCTGCCATTTCCTCCATCAGGGGATCTTCCTGACCCTGGGATTGAACCTGCGTCTCCTGTATCTCCTCGATTGGCAGGTGGATACTTTACCACTGAGCCACCTTCCCTGCTCTGAAAAAATAAAGAAGAGACTTTAGATATTTTTTATTTTGCCAGCTGGTGCTATCCTAAGCTTTGTCACTGGAGTGCCATGGAGACACATTACAGGAAGAAGAGCTTTTGTTCCGGGTTCTGGTGAGCTCTGGCTGCGAGCTGCCACAAGCATGCATGACTTCTCCAGCCCCCAGCTCCTGTAAGGCAGGCCCCTTCTTCAACAACTGGCTCCTGCTGTACGTGGTGGTCAGCAACAACCAGCCCCCAGCAGCTTCTGCTGGCATCCCCCTTAGGAGGCTTTGTGGCAGAGCACCTTTAGTGAAAAACCTCCCCATGAGCAGATTTCCTCAGCATCCTAGAGGACGGATTTCCAGCAAGTTTCTACCTGCACAGCACTGCTGTGACTTCTCTGCCACTCAAGGAGCCAAAGCCAGCCACCTTTTCTCCAACAAGGTCTAGAGTAGAAGAGAGAGAAAGTTTGGGTTAGGTGCCCTGTTTCAGGCCCACGGGAAGGGGCTGCTTTTTATATTTGTTATTCCCTATTCTTTAGAGTTCTCTTCCTAACAGCCAGCCCTCAGCAAAATTAATATTTATTTAACATTTTTTTTCTTTCTTATTACTATTTTCAATTGTGGTAAAATGCACATCATATAAAAATACCACCATCTTGATCACTTTTTAGCTATACAGTTCAGTAGGATTAAGAACACATACATTGTTGTTCCAGTCTCACCACCATCCATCTCCAGAATGCTTTTCATCTTGAAAATGGAAACTCTGTGCTCATTAAACACTAACTCCCCATTCTCCCCTCTTCTCAGCTCTTGGCAATCATCATCCTATGTTTTCTTTCTGAATCTGACTACTCTAGGTACTTCATATGCATGGAATTACACAGTGTTTGTCTTTTTTGTGACTGGTTTATTTCACTTAGTTAATATCCTCAAGATTCATCCATGTTGGAGCAAGTGTCAGAATTTCCTTTGTTTTTAAAACTGAATGATACTCCATTGTGTGTATATACCATGATTTGTTTTTTTCCCTTCAACCATCAATGGACACTTGGATTGCTTCTACCTTTTGGTTATTGTGAATAATGCTGCTAAAAACACTGGTATACAAATGCATGCTCAAGTCCCTGCTTTCCCTCCTTCTGGGGGCACATCCAGAAGTGGAATTGTTTGGTCATAACGACAGCTCAGTAGTAAAGAATCCGCCTGCCAAACAGGAGATGCAGGTTCGATTCCTGGGTCGGGAAGATACCCTGGAGAAGGAAATGGCAACCCACTGCAGTATTCTTGCCTGGGAAATCCCATGGACAGAGGGGCCTGGCAGGCTACAGTCCATAGCATCACAAACAGTCAAGACACGACTTACCAAATAAACAAGAAGAAGATGGTAATTCTACTTTTAAGTTTTTAGGAGCTGCCATACTGTTTCACTAGCTAGCATTTCTTTATATTACTCGTTCCTACTCAAATTATCATGTGGTTTATCTCCTGATTGGATCCTGACTGAAACATGCAAGGCCCAACAGATGCACCCATTCCATCAGCAACTAACTGGTAAAGAATGAAATAAAAATATTATTTTTGAACATTTCAATTTATGTATATTTTCACATGCTTGCAAAGTTATTAGTACATGAATACTTATTAAGTTATTGGGACCCAACACGTCACAAGTGAAACTGTTAGGTACCTCTTGTGTCCCGGGAATGACAAGAAAACATCCCTGAGGCACTGTGGGTTCCACAAGTGAAGTTGTTGGGAACCTTTGCTCCCACCTATGTGTTTCTAGTTGCCCTCAACAACTGTCTGCCTGGAAGGTTCCTTAGGCTCACCTTGGAAGGATACTCATCTAGGGAGAATCCTTACACTTGAAGGCACAGACAGATCCCTTCCCTACCCCCAACATCTTGGTCTTCTTCAGAATATTGCATTTGTTCTTACTTAGACAATGGAAGCTAGAAACATGACTATCAGTGACTTATGCTGCATTGTGGCCCCTTCTTTCTTTTTTAAAAAAGTATTTATTTGTTTATTTTTGGCTGTGCTGGGTCTTCCTTGCAGCACGCAGGCTTTCTCTAGTTGTGGCGAGTGGACAGCACTCTAGCTCTAGTGCCTGGACTTCGCATTGCAGTAGCCTCTCCGGCTGCAGAGCCCGGGCCCTAGAGCACATAGGCTCAGGAGCTGTGGACCGTGGGCTTTGCTGCCCCGTGGCATGTGAGAGCTTAACATTGGCAGGTGGATTCTTAACCACTGGACCTCCGTGGAAGTCCCTCTTCTTTCCTTCTTTCTTCTTTTTTACTGTTCTCTTATTTCTCATTTCACTACGTCCCCACCATCTAAACGTTTCCTGGAGAGGCCTTTCCCTGCTCTGTTCCCACAGCTGTTAGTCTGTCATCTCGAATTAGTATTATCTAACAGACTCAAGCTGGTCTCCCTTAAATGAGACCATGGGTTGAAAATTCAAATGCCCACTGAGGCTAGAAATAGAATAATTCGTACCTGCCACAGTCCCTGCCCCATGAAGGCAGCTGAGCTAAGCAGGCTGTGAGCCAGGTACCCCAGGATACAGCTGGAACACTGACCTCTCTCTCACAAAAAGCACGGGCGATGCAAATGAATGGAAATGACACTACTAGTGGCAAAATCCTGATCACCGCCCCTAAACACAAACAGATATGAATGATTGGAAAAGTAAGTAATCATTCAGAAACTCTGACGCTTGTTTTCATTAGCTGGAAATTACTGGAAGCAAACCTTAGGACACATTGTGACATCATGTGCAGCCATGCTGTGGGAACAAGGCTGCAGGTCTACTTTTTCTGCTCTGTTAAACTTTTTTTTTTTTTTTAAACCCCAAAGCCTAGCTCAGGTCTCAATCCCTTCATAAAGCTTCAGTAGGAGCCCACAGTGAATTTAACTTTCACTGTGAACTTCTAACACAAAGTCAATGTTAGTTGTCTCTGAGGCAGATGTGTAAGCTATTTGGAACAGAAGATTGTATCTTGTGGGCTTTTTTTTTTCCTTTCTAGAGAGTAGAATATGTTGGATTCTATGAATGCACTATATAATTAATAAAACTATCATTTCATAATATTGAATTATGACAACATATAGGAATAACCCTAATTTCTCCTTATCTTAAAAGTACATTACAAGGAACTGTATACATAAATATGTTATCTTCAAAGACAGAAAACAAGAAAATTTGCATTGCATCTGGAGAACTGAGGCTGAAAATCTGCAACAATCCAAAACTCTACCAGATAAGGAGCCAAGAAGAAAATAATTCTGACATCTGCAAGCCTTCTGGTTTACAACGTGCACAGAATGGATGTGCTTCCTCTTAACATTCTCATAAACAGAGAGTGCTGAGCAAATGCAAACGGCCCCAGAAGAAGCCACTAGACTGTCGGCTTCAACTAATGGATCGTTCTTATCTTTACAGAGGCAACCTCACTAGCCCCCTGTCAAACCCACCACAGTTGTCCTTGAGCCATGAATAAGATGGATTGAACAAAATTCCACTTCAGGTGATGGAATTTCCAGGGCCAGCAAAGTACAGGCAGAAGCTGCCCACTTGCAAAGAGCAGCAGCCTTACCTTCTTCAGAGTGGGAACACTGTTTTCTTTAAGAACTAACATCCAGCACTGGGCCACCTGAATATATATACTAATAAAGCCAGATGGAAATTCCAGACACCTCTTTTACTCGAGGCATGAACTCCTCGCAGGCAATCAACATTCTATTAAGCAAGCCTCTTAGGAACAAGCTTTCCCTCAGAGGCTGTTTGCATTTACAACATGTTACACTTTCTAAGGCCAATTTGGGATCCATGGTTGCACAATATGTAATTAATTTTGTCACCTGTTTTCTCAATGGATCAAACGTGCCCATGAATGAAAGGGCAGCACCTTGGTGGTTCCAAATACCCTGTTACCTGGACCAGAGGAAGGAGAGTATATCCTCCTTGGCCATAGACCCAAATTCAGAACCAGCAATGCAGTTTAGTACCAAGCAATTTATGTGTTTAAATGAAGCTTATGTTTTAATATCATTAGCTAATAAGTGTAGTTTATTAAGCACCTACAATGTGCTAGGTATTACGCCATGCTCATGACAGAGCATATCTCTGCTCTTACTGCATCTCAGTAGGGTGAAATTTTCTAGCTCTTGAAGTGCTTCTGCATACATCATTGTTGATCCTCATAATAATCCTGTAAGGAAGGAATCTTCTGATGAAGATGTTGTTGTCGTTGTTGTTGTTCAGTTGCCAAGTCATGTCTGACTCTTTGCGACCCCACGGACTGCAGCATGCCAGGCTTCCCTGTCCTTCACCATCTCCCAGAGTCTGCCCAAGTTTATGTCCATTGAGTCAGTGATGCTATCCAACCATGAGGACACAGATCCTAGAGAAAGGAAGCAGCTGGCCCTAGGTCACTTAGCTGGGACTGAATGTGAACTGAGACTGGAAAGAGGGTCCTCTTACCTCATCCCAGGCTATTTTTCTCCATCCTAGGATATGTCTGAATGAGCAGAGCACAAATCATTATAATTCAAGGCAAATAGGCCACATGCCCCCAAAGAAGAAAGATGTAGAGAGATCAGACAGCAGAGACGATTCAGAGGTTCAGAGCCTGCCTGACTTGGAGGAAGAAGGAGCCAGACGTGAACAGCAAAGGAGAAGTCCAGAGGTGGAACAGGTGTGATAGTGGGGATGCGTCCACTCACACATCTGAGTGAGTGCGTCCACTCACACATCTGAGTCTGAGGTCCGAGAAGGACAACCGAAGTGGGGATGCGTTCTTCTATCAGACCAGTCTCCCAGATGACCAAGGCTCTTCAGGAGTGCTGCTGCTCCTTCAGACCTCAGAGCCTTTGAGGACAAAATTTCTACAACAGATTGCATAGGATCTCTCCTCTTCATGGAACAAAGGGTATGGGACATACTTTTTTTTTCCCTAAAAAATCAACTAGTGTTAATCACACTCTTCCATAATACAGACAAGAGCCTACATTTTCTCACTAAACCTTCCCTCATAAATCTGTCTTTTTTTCATTGTCTTTACACCTGGTCAACAATTCTTACCCAATTTCAAGAGACAAAAAGAAACATGTGATCAAGATTTCACATTCTTTTTAATTGCTCTACAAAGCCTGTCCCAACACACAGACCTACACACAGATGTGACATTCTGAACATAGGAGAATAATGTTTTCAGAGGTGAGAGGAGGGACACTGGGTTCTAAAATCAGTAAGATGAAATTGCAAACAGTTAAAATGATCTTGAAAATTTTTTAAATAACCTGGAAAGTACAATACTATCTACATAATACTTATCAGTTCCTCTCTTAGTCTGTGTTTCTCTACTGTTGCCAATCAGACATTAAGTTCTTCCTTCATGCTGATGATAAAATCATCACAACCGACTTGCCTGGTTTCCTGAAAAACGTGTTTCCCATTCTGCTGGTGATCAGAATCCTTAAAACTCATTCTTTTCACTGGTTTCAACAACAGGTGGCCATGACTTGTTCATTATAAGCAACACAGAGAGTTGCTGCCTGGTCATGAGTGGTTAAATGGGAATGGTAAGGATTTCCTGACACCTCTCTTCTTCTTTAGGGTCAGATGCCACATTTTATTGACAGCATCTAACAACTCCTCAACATCTTCTAATTGGAGGTCCAGGGACATAGGAAGAACCAAAGGGTGATAAAGAAAATCAGGGGCTCATCATCTATTCTAGAGGAAGCTGAAGTCTTTGCTGTTCAGACGTCATCTTCATTTCTGTAGTTCTTCATGCTGCAAATATTTATTGAGCACCTACCATGTTTAGATATAAGGCAAAGCCCACAGTACAGTGGGGAGGGGAGTACAGAGGGGAGGACACTAATTAAAATACAGTAGGACAAGTGAATAGCACAAAAGTATGGGTGCTATGAAGACTCAAAGGACAAATACCTAAATTGGACCTGGAGGAGGGAGTCATTAAGGAAGGCTTCCTGAGAGAAGAGATTTCTAAACTAAGATCTGAAGGTCAAAGAAATAGCCAAAGAAAAGGAGGTTAAGAGAGAGAAGGAGGAAGAGCCCCAGGTAGAGCTAACAGCATGTGTAATGGCCTACAGAGGCAAGAACAAAGGGTCAGAAAGGAAGGTTAAAGAGAAGACCAATGGATATGATAATCATTTGGCCACTGGGATCTTTGAGAAAGACTATTTAGTAACAGAACTAGAGATAAAAGCCAAATTGCAAGGACTTACAGAATAAACTGGTGTTAAGGTAGGAGAGAGGCTTCCCAGGTGGTGCTAGTGGTAAAGAACCCACCTGTCAATGTAGCAGACATAAGAGATGCAGGTTTGATCCCTGGGTCGGGAAGATCCCCTGGAGGAGGGCATGGCAACTTACTCCAGTATTCTTGCCTGGAGAATCCCATGGACAGAGGAGACTGGTGGGCTAAAGTCCACAGGGTCACAAAGAGTCAGACACAACTGAAGTGACTTAGCATGCATGCACACATGTAGGTTAGTAGAGAAAGGATTGGTGGACTATTCACTTATGGAATCCCACTGAAAAGAGTAAGTTGAGAGAGTACTCTGAGGAGAAAACACTATCAGAAGAACACAGTTTTAGCACAACTTGATTTCAGTGGTTTTGCTGAAGAAATATTTAAAGTCACATAGTCTCCCGCTATGGCCAACACCAGACACAGGGAAGCAGCGTGCCATCGATCTCTTACAAAAACACATCTGCAATAATGTGCATGGACTCTCACACAAGTTTCAATTATTCAGATAAAAAAGAATAAAGTCAAACCCCCCTCTCCAGGCTCAGTGGCTGATGCTAGCCCAGCAGGTCTTACCTGAAGCAGGGCAACATAAAATGTTACCTCTAAGGCGCCTGGGAGGCTCCCAAGCCCCAAATTATGTTCTTAGCATTACAGGAAACACTCTCATTAGAGAGGCGGTACTTTGCACTAAACTTTGCCCTGTTTTGTGTCCTACCATTCAAGTTCTTTTAAAAATACAAACATCCCTTAGAGGAGAGCCCTGTGGATGACCAATATCTAAAAGTAAATGAAGGACTTTCCTGGTGGTCCAGTGGTTAATACTCCGTGCTTCCACTGCAGGAGGCATGGCTTTGATCCCTGGTCAGGGAAGTTCTGCATGCTGCATGGTGTGGCCAAAAAAAAAAAAGTAAATGAATTCACCAATTTCTTTGTTCCTTCACAGGGCATCCCAGGTGGTAGCAGGAATGCAGAAATTAAGAGTGTGGGGAGGCTTGGAGCGTTGGGAAAAGAGTGAATGTAAGCTGATCCCACCCCCAACTCCACCCAGCTCACTAACCTCCTGCCTGCCTCATACCAGAAAAAGGCAAAGAGGAGTAAAACCCAGCAGACAACTTGCCAGACAGGTGTATGACTTTCAAATGCCTTTAGTGATACAAATTCTTCTAATGAGGTAAAATATTCAGAATTGTTTTGACTGAGATTTCCACCTCTGCTTCTCTAAATTGATTCAGTCTCCCAAGGCTATTGAGCGAAAGAAATTCTTTTTATTGAGGACATGGTTTCTTTTGGAGTATATGCAATTTGCGGGTAAAAATCATGGTGGCCCACTTTACTCCAATGACAGTTTTCTAATTTAAGGTAAAAAGGTAAAGTCTACTACAAAAACAAAAATACACAAGGCTCACATCAAGAAAATCTGGCCCCTCTGAAGCTCAGCAAACCTATCAATGACAGTGGAAGCTAGGTGGCCTATAGCCCAAGAATCACAAACTGGTAGCCTTAGGACTGAATCCAACTCACAGTTTTCTTGGGTCACGTAAGTTTTTTATCTGAACTTTAATGTCTTTAGGTAAGAACTGTTCTCTGCAAGTCTGCCACAGGCCTCAAGATTTCCAACTGTTCATATAAAGCACGGTGTGTGCGTGTGTGAAAGTGAAAGTAGCTCAGTAGTGCTTGACTCTTTGCAACCCCATATAGTCCATGGAATTCTCCAGGCTGGAATGCTGGACTGGATAGCCTTTCCCTTCTCCAGGGGATCTTCCTAACCCAGGGATCAAACTCAGGTCTCCCACACGGCAGGTGGATTCTTTACCAGCTAAGTGTATGCGTACTAAGTCGCTTTAGTCATGTCCGACACTGTGAGACCCCATGGACTATAGCCCACCAGGATCCTCTGTCCGTGGGATTCTCCAGGCAAGAATACTGGAGTGGCTTGCCATGTCCTTCTCCAGGAGATCTTCCCCACCCAGGGATCGAATCTGTGTCTCATAGTCTCCTGCATTTAGCACTAATGCCTGGGAAGACCACATAAAGAACCACTTACACGTTTATATTTCTTGCTTAGTTCTTGTAGACATTTGAGTTTGGGACCACTGGTTTATACAGACTGATGTTAAAAACAAACTACCTGTCCTACTAAGGCAGGGCTCAGGGCTTAACATTTCAGAGCAGAGCATGCAGGGGTTATTGAGTAACAGGATCACTAAAAATCAATAAACCACAAAAGTGTGCAGCACCCCTTGCAATCAGACTCTTAACAAAACAGGAGACTGGAACACCAGTGGGATTCACTCATCCTAGGATAAGCCACGGGCCCATGGCTTTGAAACCACTTTAGAACAGAAGCATCTGCCACCAGTCACCATCTGTTCTTACTGCTCCCACAAGATCCCTGACATCTGGATGTCCCAGAACACAAGCCTGGCAGCCAAAACACAAGCCTGGCTTGGCACAGGAAACAATCACACTATTCAGTGAGCTGTGGCTATACCGCAGCATCTGTAGGATCCAACGAACAACACTCAATTTGGAGCAATTCACACCCGGCGCTCAGCCAGTCGAGCCACTTGGTGGCTATTTAAGACATTTATCACAAGTAATACAGAAACTCTGCCATCCCTTGTCTGTCTGCAAGTGCAGGCAAAGAGGAGTTAGGTCCTCATCCCTAAACTCACCTCAGTTCCACACGGCACTTCCCAGGCATAGAATCCAAGAATCAGAAAGCTAGTGCTCAAAGAAGCCTTTGAGGGCCTCTCAATCTCCTCATTCCTCCAACTTCTTCACAAATGAGAAATTAGGTCCAGTAAGTTGATAGGACTAGTCCAAAGGCTCATCACACAAGCATCTTAAAAAGGACTAGAACGCAGAACTCTGAGACCTCCACCGTGGGGGTGTCCTCTCTGTGACCAGCCCCTCGAGGCAGCCTCCGTGTCCTTCTGCAGCCCAGCCCAGGGTTCCTGGACTCGATTTTGGTGACCCATGTGGGCAGCCTAGTTGGAGGTCATCACTAGGGTTTGGGTCAAAGCTCTCTGGTAATAAAGGGGTTCCCCTGCTTTGATAGGCCCTCGGTACATAGAATCCCTTGGGGATATGGCAGGGAATACTGGCTGGTTGGGGACTGGAATGCTATACCCTAGCCACAGAGCTCATCTACAAAGACAAGCTGGTATCTCTTTTATTCCAACTTACTCATCACAAAAGTGGTGTTTTCTATATATCCCCATGACTTTCACTCTCTCAAGAGCCCTCTGAACATTGCCCCAGCCCCATAACCTGCCCTAGACAGCCATTCTCCTGGAGCTCTCATCTAGAGTAAACTAAATGAAACTCCTTATAACCAATTGTCCTGTTTTGTTTACTTGAGTGTAGCTTCAAAGTCTTTACATTATCCAGAGTCCAGCAATATTAATTAAAATAGATAAAATAATCAAATATGACAATTAAGCTCCTATTTGAAAAGTGTAGGGTATTCTTTACAGGAATAGATGGATTTATTACACTGCTTTTTTTAAAGTATTAATGTATTTATTCAAACACATGTATTGACACATGGTTTATGGTGGCAAGAGAATATGCCTAAGGAGGAACAGATGAACAAAATATCCATCATGAAATATCAAGCAGCTTTTTAAAAGATGGTAACAACAGCAAGTAACTTTGAGGGTCATTCCATGAAACATTTTCATTGGCGTGTACATGATGCACAAAAGTGTATTACACTGATTTAAAAAAAATTTATATTGGACTCCAGTGTCCTGTGGGGGCCTGTAATTACTATAGATTGAAGGGTTGCCTGTAATTAGTTTTCTCTGTTCTTATTCTCACTGCTCAGGTCTAGTGGTGAGATCTTCCCTCTCGGACGGGCAGAGCTGTTACGGTTCATGGAGTCTGTCTGCATCCTTGTTCTCCCTGAGGGCATATATCTCATTTGTCATTGGGGGAAGAGGTTGGTAAGCCAATACACAGGGCTCCACTTGCTGTATTAGACCATAGTCAGTCACCAAATAAGAAGCAACGGGGAATAAAGAAAAAACACAGTGAAAGGAAGCCCGTGTAGGAGACACTGTGGCTGACTCGCCGTTACTTCCATCCCTCCATCCTTGTGGAGCAGCATGCTGTTTCAGGGAGAAACTGACCCCAGCCCCCAGCTCTCAGGTTCAGCCCTGACCATTTCCACCCAGTCTAGTAATCCCATCCCCCTCACCACAAAAAGACTGGTTTAGGCAACCCAAGCCTAAACCAATCAACACAGCACATTTCTTAGTTGATAAACTGGTTTAAGATCGGGCACCTGGCTCAGTTTGGGTCAGTGAGACATCACACATATGCTGGGGGCTTCTGGGAAAGGTCACCCTGATAGAATTTCCAAAAGCCAGTTCTGGGCGAGTGGATTGTGGGCACGCAGTTAGGATTGCTGCGGACATTTAACCAGCATGAGAGAAGTCAGCTGAGGATGAGACCCAACCACAGGAGGCAGATTGGGGAAAAACATAGTGGGTTCTAGACATCACAGGACTACTAAATCAAATCTCATTCCAGTTATGTAGCTAGTAAAAACTCCACTTTGTTATGAGCCAGTCTAAA
The DNA here is from genome assembly GCF_033118175.1 of Dama dama. Lineage (NCBI taxonomy): Eukaryota > Metazoa > Chordata > Mammalia > Artiodactyla > Cervidae > Dama > Dama dama. The sequence continues at coordinate 37,160,363 of NC_083689.1, forward strand.
CTAGGGTTTCTTTTTTGCACAAGAAGAACCATAATGCATATAAAATTCTGGGCAGTAAATGAGGAGCATGCTCATTGACAGACAACACACACAAGTGAACATATGAAATTACCATGTTTGGCAAAAAGAGACAAAGTGAAAGAGAAAGTACTATGGAAACAAATATAAATGCAAAATAAGATGGTGCTATAAATTTCACACTACCTATAATGGGAGCTTCGTTTTAGAAGGAAAGAAATGAAAGAAGGGGGACAGAGTTAGGGATGAATTAGTTCCCTCCACAAGATGGCACAACCTTACGTTCTATGCACAAGATACAGGCCACGTATGATGAAAGGACACAAGATGACGCAGACAACAGCACAAAGCCATTCTCCTCTAGACTTAGCACTAGCCCAACCTTCATCAGAAAGTGCGATTAGAGGACTTGGCCTGCGTCCAGAGGACAACTGTCATGAGATCTAAAGGAAACAGAAGAAGAGGGAGGGGAAAGGTTTGAATTAGCTCATAGCAAAGCAAGAATGTTGGGCAAAATTAGTTCAACTCAGACTGTATTTGATGATAACCATTCACTCTCTTCAGCTGGTAATCCTGTTTTCAAATTCCTTTTAAGTACCATGATATTCACTCTTACTAACTTTAATGGTGAGCAGTGATACTGAGAACTGGGATCAAACACTTGGGAATACAGAAATCGTTTCTTAACTCTATCCAATTACTTAGAAATGAATATAGGGAAGCTTTACAAGATTGTAGATTCTTGAGTTTAACCACTGGGAAAATCTGAAGGATTTCTCTCTACACTCAGGCATTTTTAGCAGAGGACTCTTCTGAGTTAAGAGGCCTGATCCTTTCTTGTGTTTGCTGTGGGTCCTCTATAGGCAGGTAGTTCATGCTGTGGGAACAACCAAACACTTGCCGGAGGAGCCAGCAGCACTTGGCTTCCTCATAGACCACTGCACTTGGAAGTCTGGGCCTATGTGTGCCTGTGCACCCCACCTGGGCAGGCAGGGGCGTTAGGAGGCAGGCTCCCATCCCGACTTTGGCAGTATGATGCTGGATCGCCACGGATACCTGATTTGATTTCTTGGTCCTAAATTTCATCTATAAAATGAAAATATTAGACTAAATCAAGCAGCTTCTCATCTTATGCCTAGTGAAAGTCAAATTCATTATAATTGTCCACAGAGTGCTGAGTGCTAAGTTGGTTCAGTCATGTCCAACTCTTTGTGACCCTATGGACTGAAGCCTACCAGGCTCCTTTGTCCATGGGATTCTCCAGGCAAGAATACTGGAGTGGGTTGCCATGCCCTCCTCCAGAGGATCTCCCTGATCCAACCAGCATCTCCTGCTTTGGTAGGCAGACTGTTCACCACTAGCACCACCTGGGAAGCCCCTAATTGTCCACAACATGCCACCGAATCTGGCCCTTCACCATCTCTCTGTCTTCTCTCTTGTCCTTTTCCTTATCAGCACTCTAGCTGTTTCTGGAATACTGTGCCCACTGCCCATTAGGACCTCTGCATGTGCTTGCCCTCTCTCTGGGATACTCTTCCCCAGGATATTCACCCATAAGTCTTCCTCACAACTTTCAAGTGAGTCTAATATCACATTCTCTGTGATGACACACAATTGCAAATCCTACACACACCCCCAATCTTTATCCTCCTATTCAGCTTAATTTTTTTTTCTTCCTTAGCACTTAATAGTATCCCACCTACTATGTATTTAACTTATTTATCTTACTGTCTGTCTCTCCCAGGAGAATGTCTGTTCTCCAAGGGCAGGGATTTCTCTCTGCTTCGTTTACTGGTGTATGCCTGGTACCTGGAAGGGTCCCTGATGCAGAAAAGAAATTTAGTGAGTTTTCTGAACAGATGGCTGGAAGGGAGGGAGGGGAGGAGGAGTACAGCTGTGCGCCAGCTCTGAGGTCTGTGGGCTGTGGTGTCTGCCATCAGAGGGCTCTCCTCTGTCGCCCTGTACATGAAACAACAAGCAGCCCAGAGCTGCATGGGCGCGCTTTCACTCAGCTGGAGACCCTCTCAAGTGCTGCTTCCTGCATGTCCCATGCTCTGAGCTGAAGGGCCGTGGACACCACTCTCCGCAGGACCACAGCCTCCGCCGTATCATGTATAAAGCAGATAGCTAATGAGAACCTAGTGTGTAGTACAAGGAACGCTCCTCAGTGCTCTGTGGTGACCTAGACGGGAAGGAAATCCAAAAACGAGGGGATAAATGTGTATGGTATGTATGGCTGCTTCACTTCGCTGTACTTGTGCTTCGTGTACAATAACACGACATTGTAAAGCAACTCGACTGCTGTGAAAATTAATTTTAAAAAGAGATCACAGCGTTCAAACGTTGTCTATGGGAAATTCTTTATATTGGCACTCAGCTCCATGTTCTAGAGTCAAAACTAATACCGTTTGAGGGAGCGTACTGGTATCCATCTCCTTCCTCGAATTTTTCACCTAAAATCCCCAGGGGGAAGAAAAATGAGCTTCTCTGCGGTCAAGAAATCACCTTGCTAATTTAACCGGCAGTGAGGAGAGGCAGTAATTTCAGCCAGTTCCACTAGATGGCAGCGTGGTCTGGGGTGCTGGTATCCAACGCTGACATTTACCAGCCACATGGGCTACAGAAGCTCCCACACATCCCCTCCTGTCCTCTTCCACACTTATCTCCTTGCCGCCTCTTCACTTTTTAGCCTGGCTATTTTCAACCAGTAATTTACAATCTTCTCCTAAATGGTTCATGCTTAATCATGAATGCATTTAGCTCCAGCCTTGGAATCGTTACGTCTGCTTCTTTATGCCAAAGTATTAATATATTATGTAGCCCAACTTCCCCCTCTAAAAAAAAAAAAAAAACCCCTCACTTCTCCCACAAAACTTTCCCAACCAAGCCTGGCTCTGATTCCAACTGTATATATGCACTGTGATATAGTCAGACACATAACCATTTTTATATACTGGATAGAATGTGTGTATATACATATATAAAGTTGACAGAGAATCACATGCACAGCTCTGGGCATCTGGAAGGCAAATGTACATTTGACATATATGATCTGCAGGTGACCACACTCCATATAACAGGGGTAGTCATGGCTCTATGAAATAGCATGGCTGCCAGAGGTTCAATTCATGGGTCAAGAAACTAGATATATTAACATTCATCTATGTCTTCCAAGTTTGAATTCCTTCCTAGTATTCAATTTAAGGTCTAGAAAGTCTTCTGAGCCAAAAAATTTCAGATAAACCTCAACAAAATATGATGTATAGACTTGAACAAGAGTGTGTAAATACCAACATAACTTTTAAAGCTATTTTGAAATGTTCTCTGTATTTCAATCTTTAAAAACTTTTCCAATCTACCAGAAAAATAAAATGAAGTCTACTTGTAGAAGTATTAAGTAAGGCTAAAAACAAGCCTAAGGTGTATTTTAAAGAACAAAAGGCCTTGTTTGTGAGTTCCAGTTGCTTACTGGCTGTTAGAGGAAATGGCAGTGTCAATATTCTGCCAAACCCCTACATAATGGGAGAACACAAATAAACACCATTGGGTTTGCAGGTCTCTGCAAGGTGTTCCTGCCAGTATCAGATGACTGGGATCCAGAGACGTCTGAGAGTCAGCAAACACACAGAAACGGTGAGAAGGAGAAACTTCATGTGCAAAAGTTCTCCATCGGTTCAGAGCCCCATTTCTAAAGCATTTCAATCCTTCATCCGTTTAGAGATGAAAACTGTCTACACGCAAACTCCAGATGCCACCTTTTCCACCCACAGTCCTCAAACAGCCCTTAGCCTCCTAACGCTCCTCCACACCCAGAGTCCTTGCAAAAGAAAAGCAGTGATTTTTCTGAACACAACCACTTGAAAGCTGTGACCAAAGGTTACTTCCCTGTCGACAGCAACACCATGGTGCTGAGTCATCCGAACATCCTGCCAGATTCCGACAAAGGCGTTACAACCAAATTAGTCTGGGCACTTTTTAACTTACCTAGTTTCGGCATTTTCCCCCGTATCAATCAGAAGGACAGCTTCCCAGAGTCTCAGCAGTCACATAGATCAGAGGAACATACATAGCCACCCTGCCGATGTCTTTCCCACGCACGGCATCTGTACTGCCTTCAGGGAGTCAGTCCTCCCTGAGAATAATTCAAAGAATTTGTCCAATCCTTTCAAAAAACCAACCATAGCATACCAAACCAATGCACGGAAGGGACTGGTCAACAACAGTCATGTAAAAGTTGTCTTGCTTGTTATTCTGGAAGCCGGGTTTCGTCACCTGTAGTGGAACGCATTGTGTAGCTCTTCCTTGTGAATCCAGAGAGGTCTTCACGTCCACAGCAGGGACGGACTGGTTGCTGCCTGTACTTGCTACCCGTAAACTACAACTACACAGAGACACAGGGATTACCTGTGATAGGAGGACAGGAGATAGTTTCAAAATCAAGCAGAAACAGGAAGTCTAATGTTTCCACATGCTAGAAAAGAGGAGCAGATACTTAAAAAAAAAAAGGGGGGGGGGGAGCAGCCTTAATCATAGATGCCCGGAAAAAACTCAAAAACAACTCATTCCTACCTGGCCTGTATAAACATGAATGTCTATTAATAGTAAGTGATGCTCAAAGGTGTTCCGGTTCTCAGGAGAGCTAGAGAACAGAGTTCGGACAACTTTGCCACTTAAAATCATTAGCCTTTTGCTTTTGAAGAGAATAGAAGGTCTTTATAAAGACTGTATGTATGCCAGCATCCATGCGCATGCAATACGCACAGGTACATACACAGAGATACAGGCACATGTACGTTCTAAGAGTCTGTTTAGAGGCTTATTTATTAACCTGGGCATTTGACAGTTATCATCACCCACAAGTCTTTCCCTCATCCATCCCCCCAGGCAAGGTTTGGCCAGTCCCACAAGACCCACTTCACATGCACCTCCTCTGTGAATCCTTTTCCTAAAGATCCCAAATGGGTGTTAGGATCTCAGGCTCCTCCTTTAATCCCCACAGCACCTCAACTGAGCTTCCTTTCTGGGATCTTCTCACAGCTGTCCTTATGTGATCTATGGTGATCTATCTTATCTTCCAACTTCATGGTAAGTTTCTTGACTTTATTCTTATCTTCTGCAGCAATAAACTCTGCTTTGAGCCTGTTTCTGCACACAGCAGGAACCATACCAAGTGGAAGGCAATGGACAAATGCTTTCGAGTCTGCTAGGTCAGGTTCAAATTTCAGCCACGCCACTTCCTAGTTTTGTAGACTTGCAAGTTACTTCACCTTCTGAACAATTTTGCTCTCTGTCCAATGAGAATAATATCGTCTACCTCATAGAACAGCTATCAAGACGTAAAAAGAACCATGTGATGCAAATAACATATTGCCTGACACATAATCACTGCTAGAATAGCAATAAGCATTATATTGTTGACCTGAATTAAAACTGAATGCCTACTATTAATTCATGGAGGAGGCGGAAAAAAATACCAATTCAACACCAACCGACAAACATATTACACATTTCTTTGTAGCCTGCATTATCATGTGACTAACTCACAGAGGTCTGAAGTTTATACTTTAGAAAACACCCTTTTGTGTTCCTTTGTGTTACTTCTCCAAATTCTGACTGGACCCTTGATGCTATGACAACTTCAACAAGGATTAAGGGTCAAAGATGCCAAGAGAAAACTCCTCCTGGAAACTTAGGGTTCTAAATCATAAAGACTTCCCAAACTCTGATTCACTGTCAAGTCTAAGGGTAAATTACCAAATGTAAAGAACAGAAATGCTGTATCTAAACACAGGAACCAGGCTCTCACATTTCCTTACAATGTGGCCTTGATGGTAGCTGCATGTCTAGGTGGCTACCAGGAACCAGTCTGTCCACTGCCCCGGGGAGAGGATGGGGCAGCATGGTGAAGCCGCCGGCAGGGACAGCAGGAGGGAAAACCGCAGAGCATCACAGAAAACAGCGGCCAGCATGGCCCCACAGCCCAAGCCTGGGCTCCAAACACAGGGACCAAGGCAGTGATGCGGCCCTACTGTGAGAGGCAAGGGCAGAGGGGGCTGCAAGCGTTAGAGTCTCGTGCATCAGCTGGGCACCTCCACACCCAGAGACCAATCCCTGATTTTGGAAAGAGCACTCCAACAACAGGAGAATATAAAGTAACGGAATAAACAGCTATGGAATCCCCTGGAGGTTCAGTGGTTAGGACTCGGCACTCTCACTGCTGGGGCCAGGAGATCGATCCCTGGTCAGGGAATTAAGATCATGCAAGCCCTACGGTGCAGCCAAAAAGAAAGTAGCACATCTGGATGGGCTACAGAGAAGGCAGGAAGTCGGGAGACCTCCTTCCTCTTTTAGAGGAAGACCTCCTCTTCCTCTTCCTCTGAGACCAGAATGCCCAGGTCTTACACGTTCAAAGCTATTAAAAGTTTGCCTGTTTTAAGCAGTCGCAGCAGTTATAATTTTAAATTCTACTCATCCTACATCCAACTTCATTTGGGAAGAAAGAAGAATTATAGACAGAGGCTAAAGACAGGGAGCTTGTAGAGCAGTCCAAATTCAGAGAACAGCCTTATGTAACGTATCTAACTCACTTCAGTCGCCTTTGGAGATATGAAAGCAGCTCTCCTATGCTTCTCTAGGACTTTAACTAGGAAATCAGGATGTTCTCGACAGATTTAAGGGTCGACAGTTGTGACAGATACCCAACGCCGGAGCATCATCCTTGCTCTGAGACAGGAAAAGAGGAAGAAGCCACAACTTCTAGCCCTAGAAACAGCATGACGGCTTGGCAGTGGAGGAACCTGTCCAATCCAGCCTTACAAAGGCGACTGGTGCTCAGATGCAGGCGTGGCTCTCTATCTCTTTCTGGTGAGCTCAGCTCTGCAGCTGAAGCAAGGTACTGCACAGCACCCCAACACCCCCAGGCCCCACCCCAGGAGTGTGAGTGGCATTGCTGGTGATGGACGCACCCCGGAGCTTCGCAGTGACAATACATAAGCCGTTTCATTAGGGAAGTCTGGGTGCGTCGTATCTCGTATTTCTCCTCCATCTATCTGCAACCACATGACAGGGGCTTTCAGAAAACCAGCTTCTCCTCTTGAGTGCACACGCTCTCCACGTTATCTGGGTATCTCACAGCAAGGCACTATCACTTCAATCATTTCACTGTCCCCACACCCAGAGAAACCAGGTGACAAGCACAATTTCAAAGAGGTTAAGCAGATTATTCGACAAGGCCCTGCAAGCTGGGGCAGGAGAGAAGCCATGAGACCCAGAACCATCTCCAAACACAGGCACTCTCTCTGGCCTAGTTTCATTGACTGCTTATTACACACCCCAAGAAAGACATTTCCTCTATGGCCACCCACATCCTTATCAGCAGTACATTCGACAAAATCACCACAAAGATAACGCAATTTATGGCTGCATGAAAATGTGCACCATTTGTTTATTTCAACAGACACTATAGGCTCCAGGACAGAACTGGAAATGTCTGTGAAACACCTTGACCTTCATGCCTTGGCATTCCCAATCTGCTCCCTAGTCCCTAGGGCATGATCTGGTGATTGCCAAGAGTACTGCTATCTTCTTTTCATTCAACCCTCCCCTCTTACCATCAATCCTATCTAGACCCTCCTTTTCAGTCTTATTCCTGCCACTGCAGCCCTCTCAATGGCCTCCCTAAAACCAGTGCCACAAACAGAGCCTCCTCTTTGATGCGACTTGATTCCCTTTGTCCCTCGGCTCTTCTTCCAGGAGGAAGGAGTCATTGGCGAGGGAAGAAGGCAGGTTGAGTGGAGATCATTCCAGGGCCTGAGTCTGGTAAAGTGCTCCAGAAGCACTTTCTGAATGCTATCACAGAGACAGCGAACGGTCACCTCTTACCTGAAAAGGCTTGTGCCAACAGGAGCGCATGCTTCATGCCTGGAGGAGAGCAGAGAAACCCTACCAGATGCCCAGCAGTATGTGTGACTTCCCTGCGTTCGCTCACTCTCCCTGAAACCCTGGGAGGTGGGCACCGTGATCCCTGAATTGTAGCTGAGGAAACCAAGCTCCATAAATGTAACATACTTGCTCAGCGCAAGGCCAGCACGGGTACACAGGATCTCTTATTCCAAATTGGTTGCTTTTTTCTTGTCATATATCATGAAAGGTGTTATGGTTCACCAGAAAGCACATATAGGGGACTGTCTGGAAAATAAAGAGAACACCTGGCAACCCACCTTTTAAGGCCAGGCAGAGCAGTGAGTTCACCAATGTGAACTGCAGCTGCTGCGGGCCAGCGCTGGCCTCAGGGACAAGGCAGGAGGGTCGGGAGGCAGATTTCTCAAGTCCATCCTCACACTGATTGCCCTTCACAGCCTCCCGACAATGGGCTGCATAAAAAAAATAAGTGTGGGAAGGCAGATTTTTCTATCACATAGTGTTTCTAAGTTTCAAGTAGAAGTTTTATAAAATGTTACTCGGAAGCAGGCAAACAAACAAATGAATAAATAAACTGCCAGCTGCCAGTACAGTGATGTCAACAACCAGATCTTCGGACTCTAGAATGAGCATTTATGTCTGTCGTTCTAGGAGGTTCAAATCTCCCTTCACACTCACACCACCAACGAAAACACTAAAGCAGACTTTATGAAGCACAGAAACACTGAGTGCCTCTTGCAATAAATATGCTGGCACTTGACCGTGGTTTATTTTCTGCTGAGCTGAGGATAAACAGAGTCTTGACATTTTATAGCATTCTTGCACTGCAAGCCTTCGTGTGAAACTGAACATGAGCCCTCATAATAAAATACTCAACTAATTAAACTCTAAATTTGCCAAGAAAAACTCTCCAATGGTAGAGTAAATTTCTCTATAAATTTCAAGAATTTCTTGTGAATATGCAACACACGGTATTCCCCAATTTGAATTTCTCATCTCCTTCTGTCACCAAAATTGATCATTTTCCTCTCTGGTTTAACCTCTCTGGATCCCATCATCTTTCAGTCATCGCTGATTCCTTTCTTGCTTTGGACAGTCTCTCCTTCACCAAGTTCTGCTGTCTTTCCATCTGTGCTGCTCCCATTCTCATTTGGATTTTGTTAAAACCTGTGCATTCAAGGTGGCAGAAGAGATTTTCTTGAAAAGACAGCTTTCCAGAGAAGACCATTAAAGCAGTTCTACTTTCTATCCCCCTTTAGATGACAGTGAGCTTTGTCATTCTGTAGTTTCACCCAAGTAGCTACTTTGAAACCTATATTAAAAGAAAAAAACGCAACTTTCAGAAATGTTTCAGTTTAGTGAGCCATCAGGAATTACACCCTGTCTTGAGTAAGGTTTCTCCTTGATTGTTGGCCCGCAGGAAACATAGGCACTCACCAGTTTTGACCATTTGCAGGGGAAGGATGATCACCCAGTTCGGGGCCTCATCCCATCGGTACCCAGAGCCCCGCGCTCAGGCGGACGGCAGTCAGCACTTGTCTTCTGCCCCATCCTCCTCAGTCTCACAACTGAGCAAACTGACTGAATGGCAGGCTGACATCAAACAAGCTCCCGCCACACAGTGACCGAGGAGCAGACACTGCCAAGCACACCACCTCTCAGCCCTGGAGAGATGTGAGAGCCCTGTATTCCTGTCCCACTAAGCGGTCCTATTCTTCCAGATAAGGAGTGGCCACAGGAGCCCGGAGTTTCCTGTCCTGTGCTGCATTTCTGTCTCCCCACCTCTAGCCTCTCATCACCCAAAGTCTTCCAGGTCAAAGGAGGGCACGTGGGCTAGTTTCATCCAGAAAATGCCCCCTGATACAGTAAAAGGATGGGCTAGAAAAAAATTCATATGATTCATCCCCAAAGAGCTTCTCTTCTGCACTGCATATCTCATCTTCCCACCAGCCATTCAGAGTTGAAGCCTCAGTGTCGTCATGGGTCTCCCTCTGCCCCTTCCAGGCACCAAGCTCTCACGTCTCCCGACCCTTGCAGAGTGCCTCTGCCTTCCTTTGATTCGACCCCAAAGCCCCATCCTATCTCAGGCCTCAGCTTCCTGCTCCTTTCACCTCTGGGGTCCATTCCACCATCATCAGCTACAACATACTGTCAGTCTCCCAAGGCTCCGTTCACACAAGGCCATTATGATGCCTGTGTTGCTGTTGTTTAGTTGCTAAGTCGTGTCTGACTCTGTGACCCCGCTGATTGTAGCCCGCCAGGCTCCTCTGTCCACAGGATTTCCCAGGCAAGAATACTAGAATGGGTTGCCATCTCCTCCTCCAGCGGATCTTCCCAACCCAGGGATTGAACCTGCATCTCCTGCACTGCAGGCGGATTTGTTGCCACTGAGCCACCAGGAAGCCCATTACGATGCCTGAAGCCAGCTCCTCTTCCTCTGTCTCCCTATGCGACTTGGAAGCTTCCTTACAAACTTTAGCCCAGTTTGCTCTAAGGGAGAGGCACTGTTATACACGTCTCATCATCCCATGACACTGCACGTTCCTAGGTGAAAAGGAGATTGCTTCATTCATTCAAGAAAATCAACTCGCATTTATTCAGAACCTACTGAACATCAGGTACCGACTGAGGTGCTGGGCTTATTGTGGGAAATAAAACACAAGATGTGGCAGTCAAGTAAACACATGAATAACTAAAGGGCAGATTTCAAGAGGAGCTGGGATGGAAATGAACAGGAGGTTCTGATGGCGACTGTGCTGGCAGAGGTGGCCTCAGAGGCCAAGCGCCAGAAGAACAACAGGAAAAGCAGCAAGAAGACAGGCACTCCAGGCTGAGACAGGACAAGCTTGGCCCGCTCCAGGGAGAGGAGAGGAGAGGGGGCCAGGATGGATGCCCAAGGAACAAGCTGCTGGGAGTCAGGGAAAGGCCCACGGAGGTCAGGCCGTACAGAGCACGGTCAGAAGTTTCTGTGACGTGCTGGGAATGGAAAGCAGGACAAATGTCTGGAAGGCAAAGTGGCAATAAAGATCAAAACCTTCAAACTCCACATGTCCTTTGAACCACTTCCAGGAACACATCCAGTGAAACAGAGACAAGTGTGGACAGCTGCTAAAAGCAAGGCAGTTGTGCGATGTCATGACAGTGGTAAAGATTAAAAACAGTTCACCTATCCAAATGGGAGATTGGTGAAGTGAATTATGGCATAGCTATATAATGGCACATAATACGGTCTTTAAAAATGATTTTGGAGAGTAATTAATAACATGCAAACTATTCACAAAGGCTACAAAGCAATATATAAAAGAAAGCATATGAACTACTATACAATTTTTATAGAGAAAACTATAGGCATACAGAAACCAACCTGGAGTTATAGTCACAAAATATTTTCTTCTGAGTGCTGAAGTTAAGGAGTAACTTTTTATTTTTTTTGTCATTTTTCACTTTTTTGTCAAATTATAATTGGTAAATATACTACACTACCATGTGATGCTTTTGTTATAAGGGGGAAAAGGTTTTCTAAAACCTGTTAGTGGGACGTCCCTGGCGGCTCAGTGGTAAAGAATCCACCTCCCAATGCAGGAGACACAGATTCAATCCCTGATCCAGGGAGATCCCACATGTTGTGGAGTGACTAAGCTCGTGTACCACAACTACTGAGCCTCAGCTCTAGAGTCTGGAAGCCTCAACTACTGACCCTGCGGGCCACAGCTGATGAAGCCTGTGCGCCCCGTGCTCCACAACAAGAGAAGTCGCTGCAGTGAGAAGCCCGCACACCGCAACTAGAGAAAAGTCAGCACAGCAATGAAGGCCCAGCACAGCCATAAATAAATAAACAAAATTATTAAACAAAAACACCCAAACCTGTTAGTAACAAGAAGGTATAGCAGAGTAGATTTCCTGTAAATAACAAAGGCTGCTGATCCAGTGATGGCCAGGGCAGTCTTCTGTCTTTTTAGGGAATCTCCAGAGCAAAACAGAAAAACAAAACAACAAAACAAAACTCCCTAGAACTTCAGGCAGGAAGCGTGTCATTCCTTTCTCGCTGATCCCTCTGACTCAGTCCTGACTGTCAGGCCCCTCTGGTCCTCACAGCGAAGAAGTTGGAGACAGGTGTTCTGACAGGATGGAGACCTGGAAAGCTTGCCTGGCAGCTCCCAGCCCTGGGGCTGAAGTCTGAAATGCCAACCTGGACCTTCTAAGGGAAGAGCCTTTCCCCATTCTTCCTGAGATTCACTACAACTGAGTCAAACACTCTCATTTATATTATTACAGGTTAAACGTGATTACGTTTTTGTCTCTTTCTTTTAAATAAGATTTACTGTGCAAGCCCCAAACACATCGTGGTGTGTGAGCTTTCTTCCCAAACAGGTTTGAAAATGTAATAAACGATTCAGACAAGTGCCAACAAGTCTCAGGTATTTTGATGCCAGCTTAGGAATGCCCAAGGTGAAAAACGTTCACCGCAAAGGCCCATTCAGCCAGCGTGCCTCCCTGCTGGCCCCTGGGTCACAGAGGTGGTTTGGTTCGCTGTCCTGTTTGGCAGCCTTCTAAGCTCAGCACTTAACGGCCACTCAAAGAGCATAGGTTGAAAATGATTTGCTAGCAGAATCCCACATACTTCTTTTAGTTCTGTTTTTAATAATCCCCTGGAAGCCACAGAGCTGAGGGAAATATATACATGGGATTGTACATGAAAGCAGATTTTTTTTTCTTTTTACTCTGTAAACCTTAAAAATTTTAAGAAAAATTAAATCAGAGATGGAGGACACTGACAGTTACCATCCAGGGCCTCTGTCTTCCCACATTCATTCAACAAATATTTATTGAAGCCTTCCTGTGCCCCCAGTAGCCCCTAGAATGAATAATAAACAAAGGGGCCAGAGGAGGTAAAGGAAGGACTGTGGAGGGGGGATGAGCGGAATGACAGGAGGGAGGAAAGGAGACAATTACTTCCAAGATATTCTAACAGCCACGATCAGTTTGAGAACAGGTTATTAAGGATCTTATAAGACCTATGTAAAAATTTAGACTTTCTCAAAACTCTAACTAGGCATCTTAAGCAGGGGATGACACAATCAGGTGGCTATTTTGTAAAGACCAATAGGAGCACAGGAAGTCAGACTGGTACGGAGGCGGGGGCATGTGGCACGTCAAGTGTGCTTGAAGGAATCTAGGTAAGAGATGATAGTGGCGCCCTGGTCTCAGGTTGGTGGCAGTAGGCTGGGACAGGCAGTGTAGTTTCTACAGCTATTGAGTGGGAGAACTGGTAATATTGGCAATTGACTGACATAGATGAGGATGCCTTCCAGGCCTCTGGATAGTCGGTTAGATCACTACTGAGGGGAAAATGCAAAGAGAAGGTAAGTTCAGCTGACTTCCCATCACATTTGAGTTGCCTGTGAGATGTCTAAGGATTGATAAACACTTTACAACTGGGCAGACAAGTCTAGGCTAGGCTTGAAATATATCTTTGACAGTCATTACCACGTAGAGATTCTGATATCCCAGGATGGATGGGGTCATCAAGGGAAAGAGTAGAATAAGCAGGGCACAGAGGGACTTCCCTGGTGGTCCACTGGTCAAAACCCGACGCTTCCACTGCAGGGGGCCTGGGTTCAAACCCTGGTTGGGAAACTAAGGTCCCACAGGCTGCACGGCATGGCCAAAAGAAAGAGAGGACAGCAGAGAATCCAGACAAAACCCTAAGAAACACTGACATTTAAGGGACGGATAAAGAAGAGGAAGGAGCCTGCAGTGGAGACTGAGAAGGGACAGACAGAAGAGAAGGAAATCAGGAGGGTGGATGGTCAAGGAGAGAACTGCGTATAGAAAACAGGAGCAGTGGGTCCACCAGACCATTCTCTATGCCTGCATCTCCACTTCTTCTCTATAAATAGGTTCATCAGTACTAATTTTCTAGATTCTATATGTATGTATTAATATGTGATATTTGCTTTCCTCTTTCTGACTTATTTCACTTGGCATATATAATCATGACTGATTCGTGTTGATGTATGGCAGAGACCACCACAACATTGTAAAGCCATTATCCTCCAATACAAAAAAAAAAAAAGAAGAAGAAGAAAACAAGAGCAGTACGGACTTGCACTGAGCAGTCAAGAAGGAAGTGAACGGTGGCTGTGCACCCATCATTAAAATGCCAGCTGCTGCTCCCCTTCTTCTCCATCCTTGATATTTCTGGAGTCGGCGGTGAGCAGGCAGGGGCTAAACAGGAGGAGGCAGAAGAAAGAAGGTTCTGAGATAAACAGGGCAGGAGATCCTGGACATAAGCCAGGGTGATCTGATCAGGGGCTGGAAAAGGGGCCAAAGGCCAGAGAAGTCACAAAACATGAAGTTACGCAGGTAGCACTCTGTTGGTCTGTCAGAGGTATTTACGGTGGGTGCAAGGGCTCTGAGGCAGGGTCAAGTCTGGAAAGTCTAAGGAAGCAGCACGGAAATGTGGGCCAACAGGAGAGGAGGAGTGGGGATGGTAAGAGATGACACTGGAGAGTGGGGCGGGGGGCCAGGTTGGGGAGCCCCAGGGCTCAGGGTAAGGAGGGTGCACTTCACTGCTTGTGACAGGAAGGCACAGGGGGGTTTAGAGCAAGGCAGGGACACAGCCTGCTGGGTTTTCTGAGAGTACTCAGGTGACCTGCGAAGTAGATGGGGCGAGGGGTGCGGCAGGAGGCATGGAGGCCGCTGAGGCCATCCAGATGGGAAACAGTGGTGGCCGGGGAAGGGGAGAGGGCTGAGATGGTCATGTTTGGAAGAGAAACGAATGGGACTGGCTGCTGGACTAGCTGTGGAATGGTGAGGGGTCAAGATGCCACCTAAGCATTTAGCCCAAAAGCTCAGTATACAAATATGCTGACAGAGAAGAACAAAGCCAGGGGAGGAGAAGCTTTGCTTAGAAGAATGGCTGTGGAATCAAGATGCCTATTCCTATAAAGACAATGTGGCACGTATACACAATGGAATATTACTCAGCCATTAAAAAGAATGAAATAGTGCCATTTACATCAATGTGGATGGGCTTAAGAATTTATCATCCTAAGTGAAGTCAGACATAGAAAAGACAAATTTCATATAATATCACTTATATGTGGAACTTTAAAAAATGATACAAATGAACTTATAAAACAGAAATCTGACTCACAGACTTAGAGAACCAACTTATGGTTATCAAAGGGGAAAGGAGGGGCAGGGATAAATCAGGAGTTTGGAATTAAAATAGACCCACTACTATATGCTTTTCATTCCAAAATCCCAAAAAAGGGCAATGCCAAAGAATATCCAATCTACCACACAATTGCACTTATTTCACATGTTAGCAAAGTAATGCTCAAAATCCTTCAAGCTACACTTCAACAGTGTATGAACAGAGGACTTCCAGATGTACAAGCTGGATTTAGAAATGGCAGAGGAACTAGAGATCAAATTGCCAACATCTGCTGGATCATAGAAAAAACAAGAGAGTTCCAGAAAAACATCTACTTCTGCTTCATTGACTATGTTAAAGCCTTTGACCGTGTAGATCACAACAAACTGTGGGAAATTCTTCAAGAGATGGGAATACCAGACCACCTTACCTGCCTCCTGCAAAATCTGCATGCATGTAAAGAAGCAACAGTTAGAACCAGACAAGGAACGACAGACTGGTTCCAAATTGAGAAAGGAGTACGTCAAGGCTGAATACTGTCACGCTGCTAATTTAACTGATATGCAGAGTACATCATGAAGAAACACTGGGCTGGAAGAAGCACAAGCTGGAATCAAGATTGCCGGGAGAAATATCAATAACCTCAGATATGCAGATGACACTACCCTTATGGCAGAAAGTGAAGAGGAATTAAAGAGCCTCTTGGAGAAGGTGAAAGAGGAGAGTGAAAAAGCTGGCTTAAAACTCAACATTCCAAAAACAAAGATCATGGCATCCAGTCCCATCACTTCATGGCAAATAGATGGGGAAACAATGGAACCAGTGACAGACTTTATTTTCTTGGGCTCCAAAATCACTGTGGATGGTGACTGCAGCCATGAAATTAAAAGACGCTTGCTCCTTGGAAGAAAAGCTATGACAAACCAAGACAGTGTATTAAAAAGTAGAGACATTACTTTGCCAAAAAAGGTCCATAGAGTCAAAGATATGATTTTTCCACCAGTCAGGTACGGATAAGAGAGCTGGACAATAAATAAGGCTGAATGCCGAAGGATTGATGCCTTCGAACTGTGGTGCTGGCGAACTCTTTAAGAGTCCTTTGGACAGCAAGGAGATCAAACCAGTCAATTGTAAAGGAAATCAACCCTGAATATTCATTGGAAGGACTGATGCTGAAGCTGAAGCTCCAAATACTCTGGCTACCTGATGTGAAGAGCCGACTCACTGGAAAAGACCCTGACGCTAGGAAGGATTGAGGGCAGGAGGAGAAGGGGATGACAGAGGATGAGATGGTTGGATGGCATCACTGATTCAATGGACAAGAGTTTGAGCAAGCTCTGGGAGATGGTTGAAGGACAGGGAAGCCTGGGGTGCTGCAGTCCATGGGGTCACAAAGTGTTGGACATGGCTGAGCAACTGAACAACAACATATATAAAAGAGATAACCAACAAGGACCTATTGAATAGCACAGGGAACTATATTCAATATCTTATAATAACGTATAAGGAAAAGAACCCAAAAAATGGCTTGATCCCACAGCCATTCTTCTAACCCAAACCTTCTCTTCCCCTGGCTCCCTGGCTTTGTCCTTCTCTGTCAGCATATTTGTATACTGAACTTTCAGGCTAAAAGCTTAGGTGGCATCTTGACCCCCTCATCATTCCACAGCTAGTCCAACAGCCTGTCCTGTTCATTTCTCTTCCAAATATGCAGTGATTCAGAATCCAAACTGAATCACTTTGCTGAAACTAACACACCATTGTAAAATCAATTATATTTCAATAAAATTAAAAAAAAAAACAAAAAAAAAAAAACTGATGCCCATGAGTCTTCCCCAGAGATTCTAAGTTAATCAGACTTGAGTGAGACCTGGCCCTTCTTTCACTTTTCTACCCACGTCAGGTAAAGAAGCACTGCCCAGAGAGTGTGAGGACAGCAAAGGTCTTTGGAAGGAGAAGTTAAGGAGGTAGGAGAAAACGTGGTTGTGATGCCTGGGAAGCCAAGTCTAGAAAGTGTTCTAGGAAGAGGGAGGGATGAAGGATGCTGAATCTGCTGAGGCTGAGGGTGGAAGGGATGAAGAAGCGGCCACAGGGTTCATTAAAACAGAGGTTTCTGGAACTTCTTTGGTGGTCCAGGGGTTAAGACTTTGCATTTCCAATGCAGGGTACGTGGGATACATCCCAAGGTTGGGGGAACTAAGATCCCATAATCCATGTGGTGTGATCTACCACCTGCCAAAAAAAAATAGAGGTCTCTGCTGACCTTAAGAGGAGCAGTTTTGGAGGAGGGGAACGGTGAAGAGGGCAGTAAGAAGGGGAGATTACATGCAGAGATACTTCCATGGGAAAGTTCCACTGGAACCCAGAGCAGAGAAGTAGGGTGACAGTTAGAAGGTTACTTCAGATTGAGGAAGTTTCATTTGTTTTTCTGAGTCTCAATGTGCTAACATTTTTGGCACAAGTGCATTCTTCTCTGCGTCATTTGCTTTCATCTGCTTTTTAAGATGAGTGACAAAAAGGCATATTCTGATACTGATGAGGATTGTTCCCACATGGAGAAAGAAAAGGATGTTGTACAAGAGGGGGTTAGTTGCAGGAGGACTTGCACAAAGTGGAGAGAAAAAGCCATTAATAATAGGACCCTGAATCTGAAATTCCCCTTCAAATGCCAGGTGTCTTCATTTTTCACTACTCAGGGGAGGTAATATGTCCAAAAATGACAGAATGGCTAGACAGGAATGGGACTTAAAGATCATCCTATCCAAAGTCCACTACTAATCCACAGCTGAAATCCCCTGTTTCCTTTCCCATTCATGGTCTTCTTCACAACCTCCATTGTAAGGGACTTTCTACACCTCTTCACTTAACCATCTTATACCTCACAACTCCATGGTTCATGCTATTTTTGGACACTCCTCGAACTGAGCCAGAAGCTATTTACCTGCATGCCAATCCACTGGTTCTGGTTCCATATGTTGAGGACACAAAGAACATGTCTAATTCCTCCTCTATGTCTTTCAAACATTGGGAAACGACTAATTCTTGCTCCACTCTCTTATTCCCATACTCCCAAACCAAATCAATTCTTTTTATATGTATTGACAAACAGGTCCCCATTTTAGGAAATATCTACACAGGGGCTACCAATCAACCCAGTTGTTCTTTAATATGATGAAATTGTAGTCAAACATACTGCAGTAAAAGTTACACCCATAGATATACAAATTACCTACAATAGCCCTGGTTTCTAAGAAACCAGAATGACTCTCGGTGATTTCTCCTTCTAGGTTTGGCTTGATCCATTCAATCCTTAAGCACTAATTTAATTCTCTGACGCATCCTGTCCCCCAATCCCAGGACACATCCTCCCCTCAACACATACATCCACCACATACCCACACTCTGACTCTCAGCAGAATGTGGTCCATTTACTATTAAATACAACTGTCATTAAGCACCTTGTCATGATTCTCATGGCAGTCCAGTTTTTAGTAGTGCTATACTATAAATTTCAATTAATTTTTACAGACTTCATTCAACAAAACTCCAAAGTCAGAAGAAAAACATAAACGTTTACCTATCCCAAGAGTACTTTTTAAAAAATGCAATTATAGATTAATTTAAAACCACAGCTACCAAAAAAAAAAGTTTTAGATTAAAATTAAAGTATCCCTTGGATTACGGAGTCATTGCTGAAACTCAGTGAAGAAACAGGATATGAGATTTCAACAAAGACATTTGGAGTATTCTTGCCAATACTTGAGTTGTTATTCTTCTAGTCTTAATGTAAACCATTCTAATCACTAGGTGTAAAAGGGACCCAGCACACAATAGTATTGGCATAATGCCTCAAATTGCAATAAACTAGATTGAAACAATTTTAAAGTTATTTTAGTTATTAATGTATAGTAGGCCCTGAAATATTTAGTAAATGAATAGATTGCATTACGTGGAGTAAAAGGGCCCCCCAACCTCAAAGAAGAGAAAAACTGAAAAACTATTATAGACATAACCCCCGATTCATAAGCATGAATTTAACTTTAGTACAAAAGGCTGATGTAGAACATTAAAGGTACTACTTAAAATTTCTTGAAATCTCTGTAAAGAGACAACAATTTTTAAAAACTTGGTAGTCAACCACTTGCATAAGGATCAATGAATTCAGAGCTACTTCAAGAGCTTTAACTATTCATTTTCACAGGTTTTTAGAAACACAGTTTTGAGTATATTCAGTATATTATGTTTGTATTTAATATTGAATTTCACCACTTCAATTAAATTTGACAAGTGTACCCAGGAAAATTCAACTTGTTTATGTCAAGTATCTTTTATGTGTGTTACGCTCTGGAAAACTGGGTATGTGCAGAGGGAGATAAAGTTCATTAAATTAATTATACAATATAATAAATATAGACGAAAGAAATTGCTAGAAAAGTATTTCTGAGTGTCTCAGAATTAGAGCAAACGATAACTGCACTAAAATTAAAAATGCCTTTCCTACCTTCCTCATATCCAATCAAAAGGAAAGAAGAGAAAATAAAGCTCTATAGCACATAAAATCACATTTCTTATAGCCCATGTATAACCACTTTCACATGATTCACTCTCTGATTTTAGAAAACTTTATATATATAAAAACAACCAATTCAAAAGCTTACTTAAAAATTATTTATTTTGGCTAATTTACATAGGTTTAATTTTCCTAACTTCAGTTTTCTTCCAAGCCATTCAAATGTAATAAACTTAGAGAACCACAAGAAGACAGCCTGTCCAAAAAATCAGATCCAGGAGATGCTCCAGCTACAAGGACAGGCCAGGAACAAACCATCAGACTCCTGCAACGGCAGGCACAGTAGAGGCATTTGCTGAGCCACTCCCTTCCCTCATCTTGCTGGGAGGCCAAAAATGTAAACTTCTTCATGCTAGGCTTTCATCACAATGGCCTTACCCATTGCTCTGACATATCTCATTTCTTAAGCCTGATTATTCTAGAGCGCTGTTTCCCAACCTCAGTACTATTGACATTTTCTGCGTGGTGATTTTTTGTTATGGTAGAGCTGTCTGTGAATTTCAGGTTATTTAGCTGCATCTCTGGTTTCTACCCAGTAGATGCCAGGAAGCAGACCCCTCCCCTAGTTGTGACAATCAAAAAGTATATCCAGACATTGCTAATGATCCTTGGGAGGGAGGGGGGGGCCCATAAAACTGTTCCTGGTTGAGAGACACTGTTCTACAGCACTGGTTCTTAGCTACACATTGGAAGGACCTGACGACTTTTGAAAAATACTGATTCCAAGTCCCACCTACCTGCCCCCACCACCATCTCCACATGAGATTTTGATTTAATTCATTTGGGCTGAGTGCTGGGCATCTGAATTTTTGAAAGCCAGGAGATTCTAAATAATGCAGCCAAGTGTGAGGATATCTGCCCTAGAGTTATCAATGATATCAAGGAAGTCATTGAACCAATTTAAGGCCACACAAAAATGCATTATATTCCTCCAAATTAGAGTATTTTTTTTATGTTGGTATTAGAATCTATACAATTATAGTAAACCAGGAGAGGAAATGGAAAAAGGTTGACTATAGTCCTGATCTGACAACTTCTTTTCCCTTTTGATTGGACAGGAACGAGAGCAAAAAGACTTGCTTGAATTTTAATGCTGTATCTTCAAACACAGATGGGGTGATTCAGAAACCAAGCTTCACAGACAGAAAAACAGAACTATGTCCTCACAGGGTGAAAACACCAGCTCTACAATGAAGAAACTCTGGAGTTGCCATCTCTTTAATGAGCACCACTAAACTGGCCTTGGAGAAAAGCAGAGTTCATTAAAAACAACACACAAGCAAACAATCTGTGGGCTGGAAAGACACTCAGAGAACCCACATGGGAACTGAAATCAAGGCCTTTCCAGTGGGATCATGCTTGTAATAGATGACATTACCAGGGACCTACCTGGAGCTGACAGCAAAGTTGAAGCCCTGCACAAAAGCCTCATGGCCACAAACAACCCCAATCCTTCTCTTCCTCACTTATACCTCTGCATCCTCTGCCAGCCTCAGTATGTTCAACTCTAGGCTTAGTTCCAACTTTTGCAGAGAATGGCATGGCACTTTCCCAGAAGGCACTGTTCCCCTAACTGCCTGGTCTCTGGCTTTGGCTTTCCGGTCAACCATGTGCCACCCGATCAGCTGGGCGGACAGACTGACTGCTGTTCTCTAAATTGGAAAAACAGCAAGTAGACACACGCACACAAACATGAAAGTGACTCTTCTGCCAGTTCAGCAAGGACACTAACCAGCAATTTGTATTGAGTGTTTATGATGTGTACATCAGTACTTTGCTAAGAACTGTTTATGCATTATCTCACTGACTCTTGACAGTTCTATAAAGGAGATGCTAGTACTGTCTCCATTTGGTAGAAAAATTTATTTAGGCTTATGCAGTTTAAGAAACTTATCCAAGGCCAAGCCAGGACTTGGATGCACTTCTCTGTGGCATCAAAGCCCCTGGTCTTAACCACCACATAATCCTGCCTCCCGTGGTTCTTGAACTTGGACTTAAACTCCACCAACTATTAATGTTTCAAGTTCTCATTGATTTGGGTTAGAAATCCTAGGACAGGAGAAAATTTCCCAGATACAGAAAGGATGTGTGATATCCAGTTTCATCCCAGACTGCATCAACAAGATCACAGGACATTGTACATGTCTTTGAACTTGCCTTGAATTAATCCTGGAGTTCAGCTTTGACTCCTTACACTCAGCATGCTTACCGATTCTTCTTTCAAGTCTCTCCCTAAAACTCTATTGTTCGTACTAAGATTCTCTCATTTCTCACTCTTGGATTTGAAAGTGCCTCTGAACTGGCTTACAGCAGCTCACGTAACTGCAACCCATCTTGCACACAGATGTCAAATCTTTCAGTGCTTCTTTCAAGTTTTCTCTCTTCTACTAAAAAATGTGCAAGAGTTCCCTCTTTGAGATACCCCCAACTCTTCTGCACACCTCTGAAGGCTCCTACCATCCAGAATTCTCCTCACTATTTCTCAGTACAAAATGTCAAAACTCTAGGGACTTCCCTGGTGGTCCAGTGGCTAGGACTGGTGCTCCCTATGCAAGGGGGCTGGGGTTTGATCCTTAGTCAGGGAACTGTATCTCACATGCTACAACTAAGACCTGGAGCAGCCAAACAAATAAATATTCAAAAACTAAAATTAAAAAATGAAAACTCTACGTTGGACCAACTTCGAGTACCTTCCCAAAACACTGCCTGTGATACCAACCTTTGTGACCTGCCACTGAGAGTCCCATTCTTCATGTCTGAATCAAGACCCACTTCCCTCACTTCGAAACCTTTATTGTATTCATTTACTCATAGACAGATATCAGTAGATAGACGGATAGATGTCTAAGGCAAAACTACCTTACTGAGACACTCCCATCTTTGGATGTGGCGTACTCTCCTTCCTCCCTCAAAATTTATTAAGCAGCTTCAAGCACTGTTTTGGGTGTGGAGACAGACCAGACAGTATAAGAGCTAAGTTCTCTATACTCCTGGCATTGTTCCTTCTCTAAACCTCCTAGGACTTTTATGGCCAAATCCACCTCTCCCAGGGGCTTCCTGGATGGCTCAGCAGTAAAGAATCCACCCGCAATGCAGGAGATGCAGAGATGCATCTGACCCCTGGGTTGGGAAGATCCCCTGCAGGAGGAAGTGGCAATCCCATCCAGTATGCTTGCCTACAAAATCCCATGGACAGAGGAGCGTGGCAGGCTACAGTCTATAGGGTCACAAAGAGTAGGACATCACCGAGTGACTGAACATGCACGTGAGCCACATCTCCCAGGGCCATACACACTAACGTTCAAATGAATTTAGTAAATGCTGTGTGCTATAGCCAGCACCCTCTTCAGGAATGAACATGAGAAGTCCTCATGTTCCTCAGGCAGAACAGAGTTAGGTTACTTGCTTCAACCTAGTAGTCATCAAAGAAACCTGCTTGTGTTCATGAGAGAGAGAAAGAAAAAAGAAAAATCCTATAGGATATATCTCCTGGGAAAAATTGCTTTTACCACTAGTTTGTAAATTCCCAAAGGGCATGGACTATTGCTATGAGCATTAATTCAATCCACAGCTATTACTGAGTGGTTACTATGAAATAGCTCCTGTCCCACTTGCTAAAGATTAATGGGTGAACAAAACAGATATAAGCCATTCTTAATCACTAGGCTACACTGCCTCCACTAAAGTATCTGCTAATTGCATTTGACCAAATTATTCAACAGTGTGGAGTAATTTTTATTATTCTAGGATAATATTAATAGTAATTATTCTATAGTGTGGGCTTCCCTGGTGGCTCAGTGGTAAAGAATCTCCTGCCAATGCAGGAGACACAGGTTTGATCCCTGGGTCAGGAAGAATTCCCTGGAAAAGGAAATGGCAACCCTCTCCAATATTCTTGCCTGGGAAATCCCATAGACAGAGGAGCCTAGTGGGTTATAGTCCATGGAGTCGCAGAGTCGGACACAACTCAGCAACTCAACAAAACATTCCACAGTGTAGAAAACAAAATTTTGTTCTTGACTTTAACCCCAACCTGATATACAAATACCTAGCACATACTAAGCACTCACATATTTGTTGAATAAATGAATCAGCCAATGTTATACAATTAGCACTTAGTTTACAAACTAAGCTAGATGTATGAAAATGTTTCATGTGCTTTAGCTTTTGTCTTCCCAGAGTATAAACCTCTTAAGCACAAGGATCATGTTCTATTTATTTGTACCAAGTGAAACCATCCCATCTTAAGGCTGTTTCATAAAATACAAACTCAGAACTTAAAAGCAGCATACATGTCTCTGTTTGTAGATAACATGATCCTTATATAGAAAATCCTAAAGATTCCACTGAAAGACTGTTAGAACTAATAAATTCAGTAAAGTTGCAGGATACACAGTCAATATACAAAAATCACTTGCATTTCTAAACACTAACAGTGAACTATACAAAACAGAATTTAAGAAAACATTTATTATAGCATCAAAAAATAAACTTAATAAATAAACTTAACCAAAGAAATGAGAGAAATCTACACTGAAAACTATAAGTCACTGATGAAAGAAATTAAAGACACAAATAAATGGCAAGATATCCTGTACTCAGAGAATGGAAGAATTAAAAGTGTTAAAATCTCCATATTATCCAAAGCCATCTATAGATTCAATGCAATCACTATAAAGATTCCAGTGGCATTTTTTAAAATAGAAATAGGAAAAATCAATCCTAAAATTCATATGGAATACACACACACACACACACACACACACCAAATTGCCAGAGAAAGAAAACAAAGTTGGAGGCATCACACTTCCTGGTTTCAAAATATATTACAAAACAATAGTAATCAAAACAGTATGGTACTGGCATAAAAACAGACACACAGACCAACAGAACAGAAGAGAGAGCCTAGAAATGACCTCATGCATACAGTCAACTAATGTTTGACAAGGACTCCAAAAAGGTTCAATGACAAAGCTTTTAAATTTGACAATGTCTCCAATAAATGGTGCTGGAAATTGAATAAACACATGCAAAAGAATAAAACTGGACTGCTGTCTTACACCACTCACAAAATGGATTAAATGCAAGATTTAAAACTTTAAACTCCTAGGAAAAAAAAAACCCATAAAATAAAATCTCCTTAACATTGGCCTTAGAAATAATCTCATGGATATGACACCAAAAGCACAAGCAATAAAAGCAAAAATAAACAAGTGGGACTATATCAAATTTAAAAACTTCTGCACAGCAAAAGAAATGATCAACAAAATGAAAAGATAGCATATGGAATGGAAGAAAATATCTGCTATTTGCAAACCATATATCTGATAAGTTTGATCCATATACAAACATATATGCATACATAATTCTTGCAACTTAATAAAAACAATAATATGAGTTTTAAATGGGCAAAGGAATTGAATAAACATTTTTCTAAAGAAGACATTTAGATGGCCAACAGGTATATGAAAAAATGCTCAATAACACCAATCATCAGGAAACTGCAAATCAAAACCACAATGAGAGATTACCTCCCACCTATCAGAATGGTTGTCATCAAAAAGATAAGATATTGCTGACAGAATATGGAGAAAAGGGAAGCCTTGTGTACTGTTGGTCAGACTATAAATTGGTGCAGCCACTATAGAAAACAGTATGAAGGTTTCTCAAAAAATTAAAAATAGAACTACTATATGATCCACTTCTGAGCTATATCCAAGGGGAATGCAATTACCCTGAAGAGCTCTCTACACTTCCATGTTTGCAACATTATCTACAATAGTCAAAACCTAAGTGGATGAATGGGTGAACAAAATGATTCAAACGTAAAAAAGAAAATCCTGCCATTTGAAGCACTGTGAAAGAAACTCAAGGGCATTAAGCTAATGAAATAAGTCAGACAGAGAAAGACAAATACTGTATGACATCACTTATGCACAGAATCAAAAAAAAAAAACCCCAAACTCAGAAACAAAGAGCAGACTGGTGGCGGCCAGAGGGGAGGGGGTGGAGGAGAGAATAAGTGCAGGTAATCAAAGGGTATAAGTCTACAGTGACAAGATGAATGAATCATGGTGATGTAACATACAGCATGGTGACAAAATTTAACAATACTGTGTTGGATGTTTGAGAGAGTAGATCTTAAAAGTTTTCACCACAGGGAAAAAAATTATAACTATGTGACATGATGAATGCATTAGCTAAGCTTATCATGGCAATCATCTTGCAATGCATACATATATAAAATCAGTACACTGAACACCATAAATTTACAGTCTTAGATACCAATTGTATCTCAGTAAAACTGGGAAAAAAGAAAAAAAGAAAAATAGCATACACTGTCTGTACTTTAATGAAGTTATTAAAGGTGCTGAGAATTCTATTAATCAACCAGAGGTTAACAAGGCAGCTACCATATTCTACAGTGTATTAAACTTCAGCAAATGTACCCTCCCCTATTGTAGGACACCTAAGGAATAAAACAAAACAGTAAAACCTGTGCCTATTATGAGATCCTTCAGGAAGCCTCAGCACCCTGACAGGTCTGGCCATGATGATCTCCCTGCTCTCCGCTTGCCTTCCAACCGCACCTTCATCCAGATGACATTCATGCCAAGCCTTGTACAATTTAAAATGAGCACTCTGAGACTCCCAATGGTCTCTAAGTTTTTCATGAAAATCCTT
This sequence comes from Dama dama, assembly GCF_033118175.1. Taxonomy (NCBI): domain Eukaryota; kingdom Metazoa; phylum Chordata; class Mammalia; order Artiodactyla; family Cervidae; genus Dama; species Dama dama. Next base: position 37,186,717 of record NC_083689.1, read on the forward strand.
CCAGACTGTGGCTAATTAAAAAAAAAAAAAAAAAAAAAACAGTGGACTTTTAAAATAAGTGGAAAATAATTTTCTTTGGAATTTTTAAATAATTTTAAAGTCAAATCTAAATTTTCAGCCTTGAACTAATTATCAATGACAAAAATGACAAATACAAAGCTCTCACCTCTTATCCAATTGTTATGGAAAATTTCTGGAGTATTGTCAATCATTTTTTACCTTATATAATATCCTTTCAACGTATTTAACCCCTTTTAATACTGAAGCCAAAGATTATACGACAATCAAAACAAGTATTTATCCTGGTTTTTATTGAATAATTTTTTCTTCCAAGTACAGATTGTTCCAATTAACTTTAACTTCTCTTTAAAGATTTGTATCCTATTTAGTGTTTACAGAACTTTACCCATCTGCCTTTAGGTTCCCTCTGCCCTTTGATATTCTTTCACATTCGGATTTCACAAAGCTGACAAGTTCTTACTCTACCCTGTTAACAAATCTGTCCCCTTTGGCAGTTACATTCTAGTTCCTGAGAATATTACTTAAGCTTCTAAACCAAACTACCACTTCCCACGAAATAGCTTTCCTTTCTCTGTAATGAAAGAAGTAACATATTTTCTTTATAAAAATTACAATAAGCTGAACACTTACTATATATTATGTGCCAAGTATTGAACTAAGTATTTTTTTTAAATCTGATTTTTAATCCTCACAAAATGAGATCAGAGCCATGATGAATTCCATGGCCCAGAGGAAGAGAGGTTAAGTACGATGTCAAAGTCACAACTCTAGGAAAGAACAGGGCCATGATATGTGAATCCAGATCCCTGTTTTCAAAGCCTGGCTCAAATAACAAATAATTTAAAAAACAAAACAAACAAACAACAACAAATACAGACTCTAGCTCAGGCTGCTGTGCCAAACCATAGCATTCTTCCCAATCTTTCCCCAGTTAGAATCGCTGATAACATTTTTTTCCTTCTAAAATTCTCCCTCAGCTTTATTGATATATAATTGATATATACATTGTACTACATTAAGATGCACAATATACTGATTTCATAAATGTGCAGATTACAAGATGATTACCACAATAAGGTTACTTAACACATTCAACACCTCACACAGTTACATTTTTTTTTAATGGTGGGAACTTCTTAAATCTAGTCTCTTGGCAACTTTCAGACACACCATACAGTATTGTTAACTACAGTCACCATGATGTGTACTTCACATCCCCAGAATTTATTCATCTTATAACTGGAAGTTTGTTCCTTTGACCACCTTCATGGGTTTCACCTACCTCCCTCTTTCCAAAGTTTAAATGCCAAACAAACATGTCTACTCCCTGCCTCAATGCCTTTACTCTTACCTAAAACATATACACATTAGTTTGGAATTCAATAATATATTATGAGTATCTTTCAAAGTGAATATATAGGTCTTTTTTCTTCCTGTCATGGCTCAACACTAGTTGACCAAGTGGAAGTTTCATAACTAATTAAACTCACCAGGCTCCTCTGTCCATGGGATTCTCCAGGCAAGAATACTGAGTGGGTTGCCATTTTCTTTTCCAGAGGATCTTCCCAACCCAGGGATCGAACCCAGGTCTCCTGCACTGCTGCCAGATACTTCACCACCTGAGCCACTGGTGAAGCCCTTTAGTTAAACTAGGTTTGGTTAGTCATCATTTAGGCTGCTTCCAATTCTTTTCTGTCACATATAATACTGCATTGGATATCATAAGAATACATTTGAGCCTAACATATTTCTGCATGTGTCCAATTATTACCTTAGAATGAATTCCTAGGAAAAAAAAAAGAATGAATTCCTAGGAATGGGATGGCAGGGTCAAAGGTATACATATTTCAAATTTTGAAACATATCACCAGACTGTTCCCCAGAAAGTTGTAATTTGCAATTTTATAAACAGTATTTGAGAAATGTATAAATAGTATTTGAAAAATTCCCATGTTTGCCCACTTGTCCTCCAACCCTGGGTCTTATCAAACTCTGCCTATCAGATAAGTAGGAAGTAACATCCCAAAGCACACAGATCTAGGACTTCGAATTCCCCCTTGATAAACCTTAATGCCTGGGTTCCCACTGAAAATGTTCTAGATAAGAAATCAGTTTACACCAATTCTGAGTTATAAGGTTATTGTCAAGAGCTATGTTCAACAGTCCATACTATGAGGCTAAATCTATTTTGCAAAAACACAACAAAAAGAGTCCAGAAAAGAAAGAAATACAAAGGATGTGTGCAAAAACACAACAAAAAGAGTCCAGAAAAGAAAGAAATACAAAGGATGTAGAAGAAAGAGAATTCAAAGAGGTAAGAAGTGGTTCAAGGATATGATGGATGAAGAATCAATCAATACTTTGCAAGGAGGAAGCCAGTTCCATACTTTGCAATCGTCCTGAAGAAACAACTGATGTAGCATTCTGCTGAACCTCAAAAGGACCACAAGTCTGTAGGTATTTTTGTTGTTTGTATGTGCTCACTCAGTTTGTCCGACTCTTTCCGATCCTATGAACTGTAGCCCACCAGGTTCCTCTGTCCATGGGATTTTCCAGGCAAGAATACTGGAGTGGGTTGCTATTTCCTCCTCCAGATAGCTATTTTTATTCCTCTGATGAACACTCAAACTCCACAAACCTGAACTTCATTCCTCCTTCTTGAATGAACACTCAAAAGGTCCTTTCATCAGCATTCCTTACTAATTTTACTCCAGTTTTGCTAATCACCTTATTTCCACCTCATATTGATATAAAAGTGTTCATGCATTAGAGCCATACTCATTTAATCTTTCAAGATTCATGCTGCCATTTCCTCCTTTGTTGTTGTTCAGTCGCTAAGTCATGTCTAACTCTTTGCGACCCCATGGACTGCAGCACACCAGGCTTCCCTATCCTTCACTATCTCCTGGAGTGCTCAAACTCATGTCCATTGAGTCGGTAATGTCATCCAACTATTTCATCTGCTGTCACCCCCTTCTCCTCCTTTAATACCCTTTAAAATGAACACCAAACAAAGCTAGGAATATTTAAGATTTGGGGTACAGAGTTTTTTTGGTCTTGAAGAAAAGGGGATGGAAAAGGAGAAGGAAGGGAAAGACAAAACCCTGCTCTCAGAGCAGTCATCAGCTTTAAGACCAGTCTTTGGCCCAGGCCAGGTTCGTCTCTCTGCCTTCTCCAAGCTTTCTGAGACCTGCCTTCCCTCCACTGTGGAGAGTTCTCCTGGAATCCTCTAGGGGGCGCTGTCCTGCCTTACCTTCCCCATCAGCGTGTCTCCCACTGTTGTCACTGATCTAGAGGGAGGTTCCATTTTGGTCAATGAGCACTGTGCTCCCTGCCCCCTGCCCTCGGGGTCCTCTGAGGATGGCCCCACTGCCTTACTGGTTTAGGTGCAGTGCCCCCACTGGTGTCTTTGGTGGCGGGGGGTGGGGGTTGGGGGGTCGAAGAGTGACATCCATTTCCCAACCTCTGCAAAGGCATTGGAGCTCTGAGAGCAGCCTCAGTACAGCTAGTGATTTCTGTTACTCTGTGAACTCTATTTCCTTAGGGAAGAAAACTCTTCACAAAAGAAACCAAAGATGGATGGAGAAAGAGAAAAGAGCCACCAGCTGAATGTGGCAGGTGCTTTATTCACGGCATCCCTGGTAGGCCTCCCACCATCCCGTGTGCCTGGTTTTACTTCTTCCCACTTTTAGTGGGAAAACAGTGACTTAAAAGAAGTGAAGTAACTACTGGCAGGGCCTCACACCTGGGAAGCATAAGCTGAAATTCAGATAATGCCCCCCCCACCCCTAGGTTTCTTGGACCCAAGAAAGTCAATCCCATCAAGCCTGAGAGCAGAACGTCCCAACCTGAGGCCTGCAGACCCCTAAGAGCCCCTGAGTGGGCTCTGGGGTCATCAGAATGTCCTGAGAGTGGGGTGCTTGCCTTTTGTGGGAGGGTCACCAAATACCCGCCTTGATGTCCTTTCCTCCTCCAACAGGCTGAACACTGATGCTTCAGTCATGTGTAGAACTATCCACCCCTGCTCTGACTGTAATTCCTCTACTGTGATCTTTTCATTATCCTGAGGAGTCATCTTGTTAACATATTATTTAAACAACAATTGAAAGGGAATAACTTTCAGAGAAGTGCTGAAATGAACCATAGCTGTCCTGAGCTACCAAGCCTCACCCACCTCAAGCTTTTATCAGATGTTCAGAAGGGTCCATAACCAGAAAAAGATTGAAAATTAGTGAGACACACCCCCATAAAGTCTTTCTCCCTGGAAGAAATAAAAACAAAATATACTTCTTCATAGACCTCTAAATGTGTTGCAAGGGCTTCCATTCATAAATACAGGGGCACCCACAGATGAAGTGGCCACATGTCATCTTGGTCCAACAAAATTATTATCTGCCACTCAAGGTGAGAAAGTCTAATTCTAATGCATGTTACCAAGGCTTTCAATACAGAGGAAGGAAGTTGTGGTTTAAGTAGAAGAGGAAACTGCAGAAGAGGTCTTTGATCTTTGTTTCACCAAAAGCAACTGAAAATGTAAATAACCATCTCCTTCCATACCAGGTGACAGATAACAAGAAATCAGTTTTAACAATTTTATTATACACATGCAAGATTGCTTTTGCCTTTTGACTAGGTAAATGATCAATGGCTGGAAAGAAAATAAGTCAACTTCTATGGGGCACAGAGAAGCACATTGGCTCAGATACCCTGCCAGTGCACTACTGGAATGGTCTTAAGAGAGACCAAAAAAAAGCTAAGACAATCAACAACATTTATTAAGTGCCAACTGTTTAAGACCTACTCACAGCGCCACTTCTGATGTAATGGAAGTCTTCTGGCGCCAAAAGTCAGGAGAGGGTAGCCTGTATGATATACTGCACACCAGTTGGGAAACTAAAAAATAAAGGTGGAGGAAGAGTGCTACACAGAAAAATGCAGGAGAGATTTACATGAATTAAGCAGAAAGTGACAAACAAGTGTGAGGGGCCAGGCTCACCAAAGCCAAGCTCCTGAGAAATGATGCAGATTACCCTGAAAAAAGTTTGCAGGTAGAATATTTGTGAATATGTCAGCAGGACAGGAGGGAAGGCTGTGATTTGCACCAAAGCTGTCATTTCATGACTCAAGTGTGCCTGCAAGCTCCGCCGTATTCACTTAATAATATTCTTTTACTGTCAATTATCAGTTGGGCAAGATGCCCAAGACACCATGTGTTAAGTCATGTGTTTCCTCCTCTCTGTAAGTTAAGGAGGTTGGAATCAGCTTCTAAATGCTTTAACTCTAAGTAAAATGGTATTAACATTTCTCAAGGCGCTGTTTGTGATTTGATTTTTCCTTGAAAAGGTATTCTTCAGTAAATCAATGTTTTTAAATTACACGTGCAGACTCTAAAGGAGAGGAGTAGCTGATGCTAGATAAACACAGTGCAGCTGTAAAACTCTGGTTAGTGGCAAGACTGCTTCAGTGGGAAAATAACTACATTTTCATCATTAAATTAGAATAAGAATCATTTCCAAGTAAGTCTTGAAGTGCATCTACATATGTATATTACACACACACACACTAAAATACATCATACTTTGATTCAATTGATTGTTAAGATATACAATTTAATAGCAGGAGTTTTAGGGGAAGGACTACAACATTATAACACATTTCCAATTAGAATTGTTAAAAATGAAAAACAGGCACCTCAGGATGAAAGACTACAGTGATAGTGAAAAAAAAAGTGAAAGTGTTAGTGCTCAGTCTGTGTTTGACTCTTTGTGACTGCATGGATTGTGGTCTGCCAGGCTCCTCTGTTCATGGGATTTCCCAGGCAAGAATACTGGAGAGGGTAGCCATTCCCTTCTCCAGGGACCCAGGGGTTGAATCTGGGTCTCCTGCGTTGCAGGCTGATTCTTTACTGTCTGAGCCACCAAGGAGGCCCATGAATGGACAAATATAGATGCTTAATTAGATGTGTCTATCCATCTTTCCAGGTTTTCTTGACAGGGGATCACTAGCAGAAGCTATGCATCAGGGTGTTTGACTCCTTCCTTACACTGAAAACACAGAAGCTATTTAAAGAATTTTGTAAAAGTTGCACCAAATAAAAGTATAATGAAGGTGCACACCTTTTGACCTAACAGTTTACTTTGAGAAACCTATAACTGCTTGAATACAGTGACATATAAACAAGGAGGTTTACTGTAGCATTAATTGGAATATAAAAACCTATATTCCACTGTATGATACCATTTATATGTGGAATCTAAAAGATATAACAAACTAGTGTATAAAACAAAAAAGAAGCAGACCCACAGATATAGAGAACTAGTGGTTACCAGTGGGGAGAGGAGAGGGGAGGGGCAATATAAAGGTGGAGGGATAGTTATGGGATTATATGAAATCATGTGTGTGAAACCTTTGAAAACTGTAAAACACTATAGAATTTAAAGACTCTTTCATTTAATTAAAAAATAAAAGAATCTATGTTTCTATAAAAACTGATATAGAAAACCTATAAAACCATGAATGTTCAACAATAAGAAAATTCTTAAATCATGATACAGTTGTGGATTTGAAATGTAGAATATATATTTGAATGGGCTTCCCAGGTGGCTTAGTGGTAAAGAATCTGCCTACAATGTAGGAGTCACAGGTTCGATCCCTGGGTCAGGGAGATCCCCTGGAGGAAGAAATAGCAACCCACTCTATTAATAATTTTTGCCTAGAGGATCCCATGGACAGAAGAGCCTGACAGGCTGCAGCCCATAGGGTCGCAAAGAGTCAGATACAACTTAGCACACAAGCACACATATGCACATGTGTATTTAAATATAGATTGGGAATGTAGAGTACCATGACATAAAAAAATGAAGTAGATGTCACTGTTAATATGGACTGATGCTCGAGATATTAAATATGTGTGAAAAAAGGTCTCAGTTTTAAGAGTAATATTCTTTATCTTACTGACTGTAAAACATTTCTTCATGTCTTAACATCTGGGAAATTGGTGTACAAGCAATAGCATCTTAGAATCCATGAAATAGAGTGGTACAATACTATTTCTGTACATATTAATACATATGCTTGAACATGCATAACAATTTTCTGGAAAATTACTTCTCATTAAAACACAAGGGACGCAAAAGATGTTTTATTTTACTCTATCCTACATTCTTTCCTAAGGTTTGAGGTGTTTCCTGGAACACATATTATTTCCAAATAAAAACAAAACAAACCACCTATAAGTAGTTGCCGGTTCCTAAAAAGTAGTGGCTTGGACAACCACTGGAACAGGTTATTCCTTTTGGGGAAACCACCCCCAGGAGATTTTTTATTTTACAAGAAATGAAAAGCAAGGATAGAAGAGGAAAGTTCACTAAGAAATCCTGAGCACATAGCAACGTCTCTTCCTTTCTGCTCACTGAGGCAAGTACCGCCAAAAGCTCTAGCTCGGTCTCCCTGCTGGAAGACTGGTGGGGGCAGGGCGGGCGGGGGCGGTGGGGGGAAAAGGGTGGGAACTCAGAGGAAGTCTTGCCCTCTGGGAAGATGGAGCAGCGAAGCAGAGGAAGTGTTCTCTGAGGGAGAAGGCAGCGGGTGTGGGGGTGGGAGACCGAGTCTGGCCACAGCGGACACCAGCAGAGGATGGCAACCGGAAGGCCCAGCACGGGTCCTGAGCACAGGTACGCGAGGTCCCTGCGGAACCCTCAGAAGGTAAAACTTCAGGGCAGTGATTCTCACCTGAAGGTCCTCCATCCTCGGAATTACTAAGGTGGCGGGGGTTGGGGGGAAGGCCAGTAATCCTCTGGCCTACCCAGGTCTAAGGCAAAGAAATCTCCAAGCAGTCCAGCAGAGGCCTGAGCTACCATGACCTGAATATTTTCACATAAGGTGGGTATCCTTTATAACACATAAAAAATAGATTAGAAGTATCACAGTTTAAAAAATTTTGTTCCATTCAAGATTAGAATTGAAAAGAAAAAAGGGAAACAAAAAGAAATAAATAAATAAAAGCAAAATGAAGCAGAAAAATAAGAATTGATAATACCATTCTGAGATGAAGGACCTAAATCTTTTGAGATTAAGACCTTAATATTCTAACACTTGTTCTAAAGCGAAGCAAACATTCAGAAATTTCATTCCCTGATGACAAAGTGTACTCTTCCCCCTCCCCAATTTAATCAAGTAAGATAATGGTCACTTGAAAACTCAGTTCATTTTTGAGGGGGGGAACTCCTAAAATGATGATCAAAAAATTATTTTAAATACTCTATATTTCCTCAGATCTTCCATTTTCTTTTGCAAATTATCTTACCTAAATTCTGCTCATAGCGGGAGCCTGTACCCGAGAGGCCCACAGCATCAGAACTTACACTTCAAATGCCTCCATCTCTGTTGTTACAGTTTGGAATGTAAAGATTTACGTTTACCGCCCCCTCCCTTTAAGCAACATGGCATTAGTTTTCTCTTTATATCATGATAGAAGGCATATTACACTGACTTACTGGTAAATGATTTAATTATATGTACTCTTTCAATGATAATTTTCGCCTCCCCTTTCCTTTGGGACTTCTTTGTTCTGGTGCGGTGCAGTTTCCAACACTGGGTTAGATGTTAGGAAAAGGTATCACTTAAATCAATTTGTATTAAACAGAGACGTGTTGTCTTGCCTCTGGAAACATCCAAAGGGGAAACGTGTGCTACAAGATTGGTACAGAAGATCATTTAAAATAATTTCTAAAAGGATACTATCAGTTTATTGAAAGGAAATTACAAGAAAACGGGGATAGTTAAGTTAGTTTCATCTGAGAAAAATGAGTTCCTGTAATTAGGGTCTTTGATTTCACAACATCGCCAATAAGATGCTAACAGTGTTGACTACACACTGGACTCAGATAATGGTAAGGATTCTGAAGTTCAGGCTCTGGGGACTTTGGCTGCACCACGAAGGGTTTCCCTATGGGCCAGGGAGGGCCACAAGTTTATAAAAGGCCATCACTGTCTTCTTCAGCAGTCATCATTCTAGCGCCTCCTCACAAGCTCTTTTCCCTAGCCAGTTCTATCTGTGTATAAACAGGAGAACATTAAGAATGGAAAAAGCCAATAAGACAATAAGAAGTGGAAATGGTCAGTTTTCATTCCAATCCCTAAGAAAGGCAATGCCGAACAAGGCTCAAACTGCCGCACAATTGCACTCATCTCACAGGCTGGCATAGTGATACTCAAAATTCTCCAAGCCAGGCTTCAGCAGTGTGTGAACTGTGAACGTTCACGTGTTCAAGCTGGTTTTAGAAAAGGGAGAGGAACCAGAGATCAAATTGCCAACATCCGCTGGATCATCAAAACAGCAAGAGAGTTCCAGAAAATATCTATTTCTGCTTTATTGAGTATGCCAAAGCCTTTGACTGTGTGGATCAAAATAAACTGTGGAAAATTCTGAAAGAGATGGGAATACCAGACCACCTGACATGCCTCTTGAGAAACCTGTATGCAGGTCAGGAAGCAACAGTTAGAACTGGACATGGAAAAACAGACTGGTTCCAAATAGGAAAAGGAGTACGTCAAGGCTGTATATTGTCACCCTGCTTATTTAACTTATATGCAGAGTACATCATGAGAAATGCTGGGCTGGAGGAAGCACAAGCTGGAATCAAGATTGCTGGGAGAAATATCAATAACCTCAGATATGCAGATGACACCACCCTTATGGCAGAAAGTGAAGAGGAACTAAAGAGCCTCTTGATGAAAGTGAAAGAGGAGAGTGAAAAGTTGGCTTAAAGCTCAACATTCAGAAAACGAAGATCATGGCATCTTGTCCCATCACTTCATGACAAATAGATGGAAAAACAGTGGGAACAGTGACAGACTTTATTTTGGGGGGCTCCAAAATCACTGCAGATGGTGACTGCAGCCATGAAATAAAAAGACGTTTACTCCTTGCAAGAAAAGTTATGACCAACCTAGATAGCATATTAAAAAGCAGAGACATTACTTTGCCAACAAAGGTCCACCTATTCAAGGCAATGGTTTTTCCAGTAGTCATGTATGGATATGAGAGTTGGACTATAAAGAAAGCTGAGCGCTGAAGAATTGATGCTTTTGAACTGTGGTGTTGGAGAAGACTCTTGAGAGTCCCTTGGACTGCAAGGAGATCCATCCAGTCCATCCTAAAGGAAATCAGTCCTGAATATTCATTGGAAGGACTGATGTTGAAGCTGAAACGCCAATACTTTGGTCACCTGATGCAAAGAGCTGACTCATTTTAAAAGACCCTGATGCTGGGAAAGATTGAAGGTGGGAGGAGAAGGGTATGAGAGGAAGAGATGGTTGGATGGCATCACTGACTCAATGGACATGAGTTTGAGTAAGCTCCGGGAGTTGGTGATGGACAGGGAGGCCTGACGTGCTGCAGTCCATGGGGTCGCAAAGAGTCGGACACGTCTGAGTGACTGAACTGACCGAAGGTAAGATTAGCAGGGATCACATCAAAAACTGACAACCAACAAAGAGGAGGCAGTCAAGTAAACAGAAGATGTTTAAATGACAATCTGGTAGATCTTCATTTTAGACCAACTGGCCTCTGTAAGCTCAGCGCATCCCTGCATTCACTCATTCCTTTGTTACCTAAACACAGCGTGCCCACTGCATTCCCTAATGAGGGGTGCGGTCGCTACAGACAGGCAGGGGGTGGAGTGATTCGGGCTGTGGAGCCAATGTGCTTGGGATCAAATCCTACCTCAGGGCTTCCCGGGTAGTCCAGTGGTTAAGACTCTTCCTTGCAATGCAGGGGACACAGGTTCAATCCCTGGTCCAGGAAGATTCCACCTGCCCTGTAGCAACTAGGCCCCTGGGCCACAACTACTGAGCCCCTGGCTCCAAAGCCTGTGCTCTGCATCAAGAGAAGCCACTGCAATGAGCAACTCCATGAATCATGACTAGACAGTAGCACCCACTTGATGCAAATAGAGAAAGCCCCCGTGCAGCAACAAAGACCCAGCATAGCAAAAAATGAGAAATAAATTAATTTTTTAAAAATGTTGTAACTAAAACAGTTTAAAATAAAATGGCTACAAAGCCTTTTAAAAAGATCCTACTTCTATCAGCAGTAGCAGCAAGACTGTGGGTGAGTTGTACAGTGTCCTGTGACTCAGTTTACTCCTCCTTAAAATAGAGAAAATAATAGCACCTATTGAAAAATGTTGCTATAAAGATGAAACCAGTTAATACACATTAAACTCTTAGAAAAGCGCCTAATATTTAGTAACTGCTCACTAAATGCCATAATCACCATTGTTGGAGAGGCAGGCCAGTAGACCCACAGTTACAGTACCGTAATCTGTGATAAAACACCCTGGGGGGATCCAGATGGGCATCATCCTATTTACGTGGGGGAGTCAGGGGCTGAGAAGAGGAGGATACACCTAGGAGCATCTCACATCAGGAATGCAGATCAGTAAGGCAGGGGGGCACTCCATGCAGAAAGAACAATATGTGTGAAAGCTTAAATTCAACTATCTGTAAGAAGGGCTTCCCTACTGGCTCAGACGGTTAGGAATCTGCCTGCAATGCAGAAGACCTGGGTTCAATCCCTGTGTCGGGAAGATCCCCTGGAGAAGGGGATGGCAACCCACTCCAGTATTCTTACCTGGGAAATCCCATGGACAGAGGAGCCTGGCGGGCTACAGTCCATGAGGCTGCAAAGAGTCAGACACGACTGAGCAACTAACACAACACAACACACACGCATAACATACGCAAGTCTAAGAAATAGTTCAGAATGACTGAAGTACAGAATGCCTCTGGAAAGGGGGAAGGAAATGAGACTTGAGAGTTGGAGCAGAACCAGTTAATGAGGCCTTTCATATTTAAGTGAAGGAGTTTGAACTTGATCCTGAAAGCAGGGGGACCAATTTCTAGCATTTGAAGCTTGGGTGAGACAGGATGGGATTCATGTCTGAGAAAGAGCCTAAAGGAGGCAGAAACACGGAGGGCAGTCTCTCCTCAGTTTATACTCGGAAGACAGAGGGCAGAAAGGTGGAGAACATTTCCATTCCAGCTGGTTGAAATGTTGACAGGTGGAAACCACTTACCTGGTAAATTTACTTAGGTGAAATATTTCACCCCCAAACAATGGTGGGAAACTATTACACAAGGTGATAGAAACTGTTATTTCCTATTTACTTCTCATTGTAGGGTTCACTTACACAATGTGAAGGGCGAGAACTTACGGGCAGTGTGACCATCTCAGGAATGCCTGTGCCAGGGCTGGAACAGGCTCACCCTTTCCTCCCATTGCTTCCTGTTCTGCCCATGGTTATTCTGGTTCCTGCGTGGACCTTCTACTGAATTCAACTTGTTTTTCCTCTCAGATTTTTTTTTTTTTTTCCTCTGAAGCAAGCACTTACCGAGCCTTCTGCCTTCGTGTCTCAATGGTAAAGAATCTGCCTGCAATGCAGGAGACCTGGGTTTGACCCCTGGATCAGGAAGATCCCCTGGAGAAGGAAATGGAAACCCACACCAGTATTCTTGCCTGGAGAATGCCATGGACAGAGAAGCCTGGCAGGCTACAGTCCATGGGGCTGCAAAGAGTCAGACACGACTGAGCAACTAACACAACACATACATCTTCTTGGATTTACTTCACTCTCTCGCACCCACAGGATAATGGGAGAGAAAGCCCTGTCTCCTATCTTTGAGGGCTGTGAGATTCGAGTCAAGATACACAGTGGTGCTGGCCCTCCAGAGAACAGGTCCATCTACCCAAGCCCACCCCGCAGCCTTCCTCACTCTGTACACGGCAAGAGAGGGCAGAGGGAGGAGGAAGGCGGCCAAGTGTTTTCTGCGTAACTTGTCATCAGCAGCAAAACATTAACTGGGACCCAGTCCTCTGGCTTCTGAACTCTGAGCATTTTCTACCAAGCAATACACACTTTAAACAAAACACGACGCTCATTAAAGTAACCATACTCTTTATGACCTCACTGGCGTGGGTAATGGAAAACCCAGTAGTTATCTCTACCAAAGTGGAATGTTTATTCTGGCTACAGAGCTGTTCCCCTAAAGGAGTTCGCCCAGAAACCAGGCCCCAGTTCCCCAATTTTTCCCGTTTTTGTGGTTTCTGCTCTGGAGGGCTCTAGGGCACAGAAACAGTCTTTTTCAGAGAAGAGAAGCAGAGTAGGATATGGCAGGCATGACAGGTAGATCTTCCCATACAAAGTTCTAAAACATAATAAAAATCAAATGAATGAAGGCAGAAATTATAGTTTTAATGGCTCAAAGTATAATAATGTACAATATCAAATATGAAACAAGAAGTGGGAAATCCAACTAGGAAGTCTCTCTCCTTCAAGGGTGATGCAAAAGGAGGGCAGGGAGAAAGTTCAGAGTTATTTTCTCCCCAGCACATGACAGGAAACCTGCTTTGCTTTGCAGTGCGGCATTTTCATTTGTTTTTGTAGGTGAACTGTCTTAGCTCACATGCTTAAAGTGTTAATTAAGAATGGAAATTAATGCACTGAGCCAGCTAACCCAGATGAAAAGATGATGGTCAGGAGAGCAACACCCTCCAAGTGAGCTCATAAAATGTCCACAATACGATCATGGGACAAAGGAGGGGGGGCACTGTGGAAAACCAGATGCTCTCCCACTCGATATGGATGAATAATTTGACAGTTCTGCAAACCAGTTTTCAAGGGAAACAGAAATCATTTTCAGCTCATCCTTCCCAAAGAAAGGTGAATTTTTACTTTTAACACTTACCCAGTGACTAGCAGGAAACATATTAGAAGCAGAGGAGGGAAAAAAGCTGTTCAAGTTCTCTAGAAATTATTTTCTCTCATAAAAAGATTCCATGTTTCTAGACTATCTCCCTTGAAATATAAATCTATTGGGGATTATCACCATGAAAGCACAGGAATCTTCTTATCCATGAAATACTGGTAAGCAGTCACACAAACTATAGCTTATAACCAAATGATCTGAACATACGGATGGTTCAAACAGATGGTTTGAAGGTCAAGTTCAAAGAACTGGCCAGTCTGATCCCAAATAGGTCACCACATATGGTCCTATGATTCAAAATATCTAGCGAGTGATTAACCAAAATTTCCTTTCTCTTATTTGCTAAAAGATGGAGACTAAAACAACTAAAAATATTTCAGAGTTTGATGGGATCTTGAAAGTGAAAGTGAAGTCGCTCAGTCTTGTCCGACTCTCTGTGACCCCACAGACTGTAGCCTACCAGGCTCCATCCATCCATGGGATTTTCCAGTCAAGAGTACTGGAGTGGGTTGCCATTTCCTTCTCCAGAGGATCTTCCCGACACAGGGATCGAACCCAGGTCTACCCGCATTGTAGGCAGATGCTATGGGACCTTAGAAATTATTTAATGTAAGTGGTGTCTTCTTTCCTATGATAAACTGGAAAATTCCTAGGAACATGTATCTCATCCCTGTCCAGCACCTGGACTCTCTTGACTACACCTTCCCCCACAAAAAACAGTTAGATGAGACACTGGAGGGGGGAAGAGGGCATACACAGGAATATTAGCATCCTGGTTGATACTTGGAATATATTTTACCTTAAGGAATAGGACTGTATTTCTGATACATTGTATCTTATCTTGATACTTCCAGGCCAGTTCCCATTTCTTTTCCACATAAAGACAATTTGTTAAAAGTCTTTAAAACGTGTAAATCAGATTTCTGTGGAAAAATGAGTTCTACCGACATTCCGAGGGCCTAGTAAATGCCAGACACAGAAGTGGGTGATAAGACACAAAGATGCGGCTACCAGGTCTCCAGCCTGAAGGAGCTGAGGCATGTACACAAGTACAAAACTCACACGTGACTGAGGTGTGTAGAGAGTACCATGAAGATCCAGAGAAGGAAGAGCCTATTGCTGATGAGGGAAAAATCAGAGAAGGCTTCCCATAGGAGATAATGCTTCACTGGGGCTTTGAAAGCTGAATAGGAGCTGGCCAAGTAGAGAAGGGGGAATCAGGGAATGGTAGTCAGTAGGAACAAAACAATACACAAAGGAGTACAAACAGTGGAATATACCAGATGTCATGGGCATAGGGTATCCAATGGGAAACAGTGGGAGGGAGGGTAGAAGACAGGGTGAAGCAAAATATGGGGAGCTCTGAACACCAAAGATTTCAGACTTTACTCTGTAGCCAATGAGGTTTATTGATTGATGGTTTTTTATATATGGAAGTAACACAGCTGGGTGGCAAGTTCAAGAATGGACTGGAAGCCAAGAGACAAGTGAGAAATAATAATCGTGGAATTGTATTATATTAATTATATAGGGATCTGACTTTCAGGCAATTGTCTCCATAACGTTCAAATCAAAGCTCAGGAATCATTTGTAACATTTTTAGCGTGAGGCAGCCTAAACCTGCCACAATATGGTCACTGCCATAACAGGGATCGACATGTACAGTATCTCACCCCAGAAGAATGCCTCCTCCTCTTTCTCATCCACCTCACGTCCACTCCACTAAGGGAGGGCGCCACATAAGTTAGCCTGAGGTTTGTGGCAGAAAGGCCTCTGACATAAAATATGTTCCAATACAACCACGAGAATAAAACCAATGAGAGCACAATCTATAGAGTCTCAGGTGGTCCCAGCCCAAACATTAACCAGCTGCTTGCTCTCAGGCAAGTTATTCCGCTTCCTTGGCCTTAACTTTTCTCATCATAAAAATAAGCACAAAAAAGCTATCTTCTTCAGAATGTTGATATGATGTTTAAAAATAGATCCTTGTACAAGTATACAGTGGGCTTCCCAGGTGGCTCAGTGGCTAAGGAATCTGCCTGCAATGCAGGAGACACAGGAGACATGGCTTTGATCCATGGGTTAGAAAGATCCCCTGCAGAAGGAAATGACAACCCACTCCAGTATTCTAGCCTGGAGAATCTCATGGACTGCAGAGCCTGGCAGGCTACAGTCCATAGGGTCACAAAGAGTCGGACATGAGTGAAGTGACTAAGCACAAGTATACAATAAACAAGAAAAGTAATACTCATTCTTATACCCGCTTTTGACAACAGACAGCCTCTGCAATGGGATATTGCTTCTAAGTTTCAAGTATAAAAAAAATCTAGCTATTGACAACTATTCCAAATGACATGGTTTTAGATGGTCTACTTTTCTAAGATGGAGGGTTCCCTGTAAAGCCGGAAAGCCTATTTTAACTTTATCCTCTCTAAAATGTGTAAAACTTACTTAAACAGAACATGCTGATAAAAATGAAACCTTCTTTCTGATGATGTGGTCACCATGCTTTTCTCAAGTGCCTGCTGAAGTAAAGGGAAGGGCTACCACATTAAAAATGACTTAATAGAAATAGAGCCCCCAAATATGATAAGAGTCTTAAGTGAACTAGAACCTTTAAAAATTGTGAGTCACTATATAAATACACCTGTAACTTATATAATACTGTACATCTAGTACATCAATAATATCTCCATTTTTTTAAGTTAAAAAAGAAAAAACGGGGACTTGCTATACTACAGATTTGCTGTCGATGGGGTTTAACTTATATCCTAAGCATGTCTATAACATTCCCTGCTATCACATGTAAAATACATATCACAAGTGTTACCTGACACCCACAGAATAGGCTTGTGGTTGCCTTTTTTCCTTATTCTTATATCTTTAGACTTTTTTATTATGTAAAATTTCAAGCATACATGGAAGTAGAAAGAAAAATATAATGAGCCCTCACTATCCATCACTCACCCTCAACAATAATCAGCATGTTGCCAACCTTGAGTCACTTACACCTCTCCATCCCTTACCCTTTGTTGGTTGGTTATCTTTTCTTTTTTACAGCTTCATTTGGGGTATAATTTATAATGATAAATGTACAATGCAATGAGTTTTGGTAGATTTAGAAAGTTCTACAACCAGTACCACAAGCCAGTTTTGGAAAATTTCATCATCCCACAAGTGCCTGTTTGCCCTTAATCCCCATTCTCACTTCAGCTTCAGACAACCATGCATCTATTTTCTATCTTTACACATTTGCCTTTTCTGGACATTGCATATAAAGGCAATCTTACAATACAGTCTTTTGTATCTGGTTTCTTACACTTAGCATAATATTTTCAAGGTTCATCCATGTTGTAGCATATATAGTACCTTCTTTTTAATCGCTAAATAGTATTCCATTGTATAAATATTTCACATTTTGTTAAATATTTACCAACTGATGGATATTTAGGCTGTTTCCAGTTTGGGGCTCTTATGTATAATGCTTCTACAAATATTTTCTTAGATGTATTTGTGTGAATATCTTTTTGTTTCTCTTTGGCAGATGCCTAGAAGTGGAACTACTGGGGTTTTATTGCCTTCTACCCAACATCATGTCAAAATATCAAGAGTTTGAATGGACCTTAAATATCGCATGTTCTAACCTTTTATTTAACAAAAGAGGAATCTGAAGACCAGATACATTAACTGATTTGCTTTATTCATAGTTCACTGGTGATAGAGACAGGATTTAAACCCAGACTTCCACTTCCTTCTTTTTTAGTCAATTTCATTGTTCACCCTGGATACATCCCTCATGGAGCCCTCTTCACTCTGCCCCATTCTGCATTGGTCATTCTCTCTGTTCCAGAACTGCTATTGAAGAACTTCTCTCCTTAGTCAATGTAGGGTGCCCTTACACCTCTTGTCAACTCTCACATCCTCCCCACAAACATCCTAAGGCCTTCTGTCTCATCCCTGGGGAATTGGGAACTTATTTCTGAGCCTTCCTGGGATTCTGTGAGTATATCAGTGACTTCTGGTCCTCTCTCCTCACTCTCCCACAAGCATTTTATTCTTGGCCATCTCTCTCTGCATACTCATTTGCCATCACTTAATCTGCTTTCCGTCTTCAAGTTCTGCGTGGTTTGGGGTTATAGACATCTCCTAGGTTTATAGAATAGAGTATGCAGAAAATATTCCTGATCTTTTGCCCTTTTCAATTGATTGGGGGGATTTTCAAGAGAAGAAAGCAAATTGTCTTTGATAGCCTTAAAGAAGAAGTCTCCAACAATCATGAGACTGTGATGAAACACTTAGTAAATGAAATTACAGGGACAATGAAAATTTCATTCAAATTAGGGAAAGGGGAAGGAGAGAAAACCCTGCCCCAAATCCCAAACAAGAGTTTCATTCCATCAGCATCCATTCGTGCATTTCCAGTGCACGAAAAAAGGCTACCTTTCACTATTCAAAGAGTCAAGCAGCCCTGACTTCACTCTGTGGCTGGTTATTACTCCATTTGCCTAATTTAGGCAAAATAAGAACTCTGTTTGAAGCTAAAAATAATCCATGGGATTTTAAAAATAAAAGGATTATCCTAAGTTTCCTAAAAATATGTTGGCAAACACCAAGATCACAAAACTGATTCTGAAAATTTCTTTTTTTTTTTAACCTACATAAATCAAATCTACTAGGCTTGCTCTCTCTCTTGAAAAATGTTTAGCTGTAAATTATGCCCCACAGGAAGGAAGCTGTGGCTGTACTTACATACAGTAATTGGCTGCTATTATCCAATCAGCAAATATTTATTGGACACCCAGTGCCCGAGGCACAGCAGGGGAAATAGATATGGCCCTTATGACCCTTATAATCTACTTGTGATAAGACAAAAGCATGAAAAGTTAAACAGTACAAGGAAGTATGTGATTAAGGGGCATGGGGAGAAGTGTTCAAGAATTTTAGAAATTACAGAGTTGACAACTTGGATAATACCAAGGAAGAAAAGGGAAAAAAGGGCACAAAACCCTAAAGCTCACACACAGACTAAAGCTGAACTGTGACAATGATTATGCCATTTGCCTGCTCAAAAATTCTCCCGGTTCTTATCACAAAGAATCAAAGAAAATTCCACACTTCCCAGCTTCACCTTCATGACCTCACAAGCCCTGCCCCTGTTGCCTTGCCAGGTTTTGCTCCAGCTGCAAGTTCCTTGAACACACAAATACCGAATGCTGTTCCATCCCCGCTAGGCTCCTGATGTTCTGTCCTTCAACACCTTTTCCCACTATCTCAGCCACTGAAAATCCATCAGCTTTACATGCCATCTCCTTCCCTGGAGCACCTCCAACACTGTTTTTTGCATTACTACACAAGATCTTTGCCTCTTGAGATAACCAGTCTCCTCTTGCCAGGAAATACTGCCAGGATGCCAGGAATACAAGGGAGATCTTGCCTCATCTCTGCCTCGAACTTGTCTCTCACCCTGACATTCCTACCTTATCCCAGGGCAAGAGCAGCTTCATAATGTCACAGCTGATACATAAACAGTGGGAGAGAGCAGGAGTCAGGCATGGGATAGGAGTGGGGTTTGGGGGAGGAGGCTGGAAATAATAAACAGTAACTGCTTACAGGGTTTACTGTTGGTCAGCCATGTCTAAGCAGTCTAAATCTGGTAGAACCCCCAGAACCAAAGGTATTTCATAGGTTTCTCATTGAGAAGATTTCTTCTGAATCCTTTAATATTTTAGAGACCTTGCCCAGTGCAAGTTGTCGCTGGAATTCAGACTAACTTATAGTCTAACAGAGTTGTTGCAGGTCTTCTTGGGACTCACTGTAGCTGGTCCAGGTGACTAATAGGACTGAATACCTCTCTTTAGGCCATACATGAAAGTAGAAAAAAAAAAAAAAATACAGGACCAACCTTTTGTGGGTCCTCTTATAGATCAAGCCATAGAAAACCACACAAGGATGCAGTCACTCCCTTGGAAAACAAATCCAATCATCATCCCTGTGTTAAATTATAGGAGGTTATGGGCTTTCCAGCTGGTGCCAGTGGTAAAGAACCTGCCTGCCAATGCAGGAGACATAAGAGATGCGGGTTCGATCCCTGGGTTGGGAAGATGCCCTGGAGGAAGGCACGGCAACCCACTCCAGTATTCTTGCCTGGAGAATCCCCATGGGCAGAGAAGCCTGGCGGGCTACAGTCCATAGCGTCACAGAGTCGGACACAGCTCAAGTGATTCGGCACCCATGCACAATAAGCAGAGTAAAGCAAGAATACAGATTTTTCTTGACTTACAATGGGGGTCCTGATAAATCCACCATAAGTTGAAAATGCATTTAATACACCAATGTACAGAACATCATAGCTTAGCCTAGCCTACCTTAAGTGTGTGTAGAACTCCTACATTAGTTGAATAAAATCATCTAACATAAAGACTTTTGTATAATTGTTAGGTGATACCTCATGTAATTTATGGAATATTGTGCATGCATGCATGCTAAGTCGCTTCAGTTCTGTCTGACTCTTTGAGACCCTATGGACTGTAGCCCACCAAGCTCCTCTGTCCATGGGGATTCTCCCGGCAAGAATACTGGAGTGGGTTGCCATGCCCTCCTCCAGGGGATCTTTCTGATCCAGAAATCGAACCCTTGTCTCCAGCCTCTCCTGCATTGACAGGCAGGTTCTTTACCACTAGCACCACCTGGGAAGCCCATGGAATATTGTACTTAAAGTGAAAACCAGAATGGTTGTGTGAATACAGCATGGTTCTAAGTATACGGGTAGTTTACCATCGTGATCACATGGCTGACTGGGGGCTTCACTGCCCAGCATCACAAAAGAGTATGCACCATCTGTCACTAACCCAGAAAAAGATCAGAATTCAA
Organism: Dama dama; assembly: GCF_033118175.1. NCBI lineage: Eukaryota > Metazoa > Chordata > Mammalia > Artiodactyla > Cervidae > Dama > Dama dama. The sequence continues at coordinate 37,207,375 of NC_083689.1, forward strand.
AATTCAAACCACAGTTTTTACAGAATGCACATGGCCTTCTCACCTATTCATAGAGTCAAAAAATCTTAAGTCCAGCCATCGTAAATCAGGGACCATCTGAAATAATAAAATATACCAATCCCTAAAAGGAGAGCTGGCCCAGAGGGTAAACTTACCTTTAACTGACATTTATATGAATGATAATGACAGATGATAGAAATAGCAAAATAATTAAGAACCTCCCTATAGGAAAGCTACAAAATCACATTAAAGGGCAGTTGGTTCTCATTGTAGAAAGGAGTGAATGTGGCTTGAAATCAACAAAGGGAGTAAAAATCTAGTCAATTTAGCCTGGGGCCAAAGACAGAGGATTAGTTCCAAGAATGAGTATATAGTGCTTGTTAGAATTCTGTACAGTTTGGTTTTAAATGCCTCTCTCTCTCTTTAGACTATATCCACAGACCTCAAAGAGATTCTGGTATTTAGCCTAATGATTTCCACATGTTAAACACACCTCATTGCCTACAGGCACCAGTCAAATTAATTTCTTCTGAAAAAGGAGGCTAGGGTTTGATTCTTCTATGTAAAATTATTCTGTTCTATTAGTTGTAGGAGACCTGGACTTCATTAGCAAACAACTTGAAGCTAGTTACACAAACCTGCTGATAAGAAAAGGCTGCCTTCCAGCTGTTCCCCACACACTTTTGTGAATAAAGAGCCATTGCTTGGGCAAAAGTCTGTTTAATCTCTTAAAGATGCTGTATTTCCATTTAATAAAACATTTAAAGTGGCTCACAATCTTAATCTCATTTATTGTGCTATAAGCTTTAATAAAATCGTTTGATAATATTTGTGCTCCAGTATATCTCAGCAGTATCAGAATAAGATCACATCTTTTAAAAATACACAATGCTGACAGTTCCTCAGGCTACATCTTTGCTTTAGTGTCTCCATTTCTTACTCAAGAAAGGTATCAACTGAACTCCAGTCCTTTCACTGAGAAATCAGAGTCAAAATGCCCATAAAAACAGAGGAAACTGTGTAGGAAATCATGTTAAGAGAAGAGCAGAACATTAAACTGTGTATATGCTATGGTCATAGCTATACTGTATAACTAACAACAAGGATGGAAAGAAATATGAAAAATGAAATGTTTTCTCACATACATCTAAAACCTATGTTTTTTTTTTTCTTTCTAATCTCCTTTATTTCTGCTAGGAGTTGTCTTATAGTGGGTGTAGTTTGTTTGCTTTTTAAAATTATTAGGATAAGATCTGACCTCATCAGATAAGATCTTATGAGCCAGTTACTCAAGGGCAGTGACTGCCTGGACCACCCTAGACAGAGGTCTCTCTTTTCCTGAACATTCTTTAGCAATAGCAACTCTACAATTTCCAAGATTAATACCGGAAGGGGGAAAGAAACTCTGTCTAACCTGCTGTTGGGAGTGTATTTCAAGAACACATCCTCATTTTTAGTTTCATACTAATCTTTAAATGGGCTTTCCTTGTGGTTCAGATGGTAAAGAATCCGCCTGCAATGCAGGAGACCTGGGTTTGATCCCTGGGTTGGGAAGATCCCCTGGAGAAGGGAAAGGCTACCCACTCCAGTATTCTGGCCTGGGGAATTCCATGGACTGTATAGTCCATGGGGTCGCAAAGAGTCACACACGACTGAGTGATTTTCACTTCACTTCAATCTTTAAATGGGCTTTCCTCATAGCTCAGTCAATACAGACTCTGCCTGCAGTGCAGGAGACCAGGGGTCGATTTCTGGGTCAGGAAGATCCCCTGGAGAAGGAAATGGCAACCCACTCCAGTATTCTTGCCTGGAGAATCCTGTGGGCAGAGGAGCATGGCAGGCTACAGTCCATGGGGTCATAAGAGTCGGACATGACCTAGCGACTAAACCACCATCAATCTTTTAAAGAAAAGTAAAAATGATATTTGGATAATCATAAAAATGAAGTCATTCATATTTTCTGAGAACATGGAGACACACAGATGACTTCTAGACATGAACAAAACTTAGTTACTGCTCTCAGGAAAGATATCTAGTACGGGGCAGACAGCTGCCAATTAAGGTACGGTGTCATAAGTGATAATATAAATGACATAAAGATAGGGAGACCAGAATGAGCTATTCAAATTCTTAAGAGGAAGACATTACTCTTGGACTCTTTTCCTGTTAAAGAACAGGACCAGGAAAAGTTGCATAGAGGAGGCAACATATGAACCAGATCCTGAAGGATAGTCTTTGCCCAGGAAAGAGAAGTGATGGGCATGCAAGCAAGGGGGATATAACCAGCAAAAATGAAAGCAACGAATAGTGGGTTGTGTGCTAGAACAATGCACAGTTTAGGAATAGGAACCAAAGGAAACATGCAGAAGAGTAGTGGGGATCAGACTTGGCTTTCAATACAGAGAGAAGGGTGAGGCAAGCAAGCAAATATTGTCCTTTGGGGCCTGGGCAAGGAGTCTTGCATTTGCTTTTCTATTTAATCCCGACAATTTGTTTTACAAGTGAGAAGATTGAGGCTCCAAGAAGTCATATACAGTTTCTGAAAAGCACACCCATCACCTACACATCCTGGAACTAGCATTGTGTCCTGTCCCCAGCAAGGAAAGAAAGAAAGAAAGTGAAGTCACTCAGTCATGTCCGACTTTGTGACTCCATGGACACCAGGCTCCTCCGTCCATGGGATTTTCTAGGCAAGAGTACTGGAGTGGGTTGCCATTCCCTTCTCCAGGCAATCTTCCCGACCCAGGGATCGAACCCAGGTCTCCCACATTGTAGACAGATGCTTTACGGTCTGAGCCACCAGGGAAGTCCCCAGCAGGTCCTCGACAAATACTGCCGAATGCACGGATGATGAACCAGCAGGCCCGCGAACTGCTGGTCCACAATAACGCACTTCCAGACTTGTTTAAGACAGACCATGGGAGCCACTGACAATTTGGGGTTAGAGGCTATGTAATCTGAAAGCTATGTGTTAAGAAGAGGACAGTAAAGGCTGGGGAGGCAGGGGGTTATCTAATACTGGGAGACTAGTGTTTACTGACAACACCTTGCTTTGCTCAGTATGCTTTGTTTATAAAGATTTTTCTAAGAAAGTACTGGGCTTCCCTGGTGGTTCAGATGGTGAAGAGTCTGCCTGCAGTGCGGGAGACCTAGGTTCAATCACTGGGTCCGGAAGATCCCCTGGAGAAGGAAATGGCTACCCACTCCAGTATTCTTGCCTGGAAAACCCAATAGACGGAGGAGCCTGACAGGCTACAGTTCATGGGGTTGCAAACAGTCATACACAACTGAGCAACTAACACTAAAGGAAATATTAGACTACCTCAAAAACTCAACTGAAATCTAAATTCTCTCCTTTACCAAATGTATTTTTATTATGAAATTTAAAAATAATAGAAGGTATAAAATGAAGTTAAACTCCTTTTTCTCCTTCAAATCCAAATTCCACTATTAATAGTGTATTGTTCATTCTTTGAAAAAGCTTATACACTCATAAACACATAATATGGCTTTTTAAAAACATAATGAGATCATTATTTTGCTTTTCTATTTAATCTGTCCTAGAGATCTTTCCACATCAGTACACACAGACCAACCTTGTTCTAAAGTTGCATGATGTTCCATGTCATGGAAGTACTGTAATGTATATAAGCTGTTTGTGCATATTTAAGTTGTTTAAACTTTTCATTTTGTTTATTCTTAAATACAACACTGCAATAAACTCTTTTAGTCTCAAACCGAATTCACTTGTGGTCACTCGTACCAGTTTCCTGTGTAGTCACAGATGGGCTCTCTGGTATAAGACATAATTTAGCAAATTTCTTCAGATATTCATATAGTTAGGAGTCATATATCTTAGCAATGAAGGGGAACACAAAGATAACTTAAAAATAAATTTACTCACAGGAATATCTCATTTTAGTGTTGGAGCCTACAGGAAAAACTCAGGGCCAGAGTTGTAGCTTTCCAACCTGAGCCTCTGGTATGGAATTCCTCATTCCACGCTGAGGCAGGGTGTCATTCCTTCAGGAGAAATTCAGGGCTCTACCTTCCTGCTCTACCAGTGGCTTGGTTTCCATGCTTAAAGTGGCAATGAAAAATTCAGATGACAACAACAATCAGAATCACAGAATTTCAGAGCTGAAGGGATTAGAAATTATCCAGTCTATACCTTACATTTCTCAGATGTGGTGATTACGACCCAGAGGGGAGACTATCTCAGCAAACTCACCTAGCAAGTCACCACACAGCCCACCTTCCACACACCTATCTAGAGCCTTCTCCATTATACAGTACCAAAAAACATCTGTGTGCTAAGTCGCTTCAGTCGTGTCCGACTCTGCGATCCTATGGACAGTAGCCCATCAGGTTCCTCTGTCCATGGGATTCTCCGGGCAAGAACATTGGAGTGGGTTGCTGTGCCCTCCTCCAGGGGAATCTTCCCAACCCAGGATTGAACCCATGTTCTCTTACATCTACCTGCACTGGTAGGCAGGTTCTTTACCACTAGCACCACCTGGGAAGCCCAAAAATATGCCCATCCTCTGCTAAATCATTTCAAAAATATCACATAAGCAAAATATGTCTATAATATTTCCCTGGATAGAAACAATCATGCTTAAAAAAAATTATGAGAACATATGTAGAGAGAGCACAGATAAATCTTATCTTAGATAATTTAAAACTCTTTCTCCACCAAATTCACTACTAGAATGTCTACCAAGTGTCAATACTGACACATTGAAGTGTCCCCTTCCTTCTCCCTCCCCTTGTGTTAACAAGCAAGCGCTGCTAACACTACTGACCTGTTATCAGCAAGATAAGCAGTGCTCAGGTTGTCTGCAGGCCTCACAATGGATTTTCAAACCTGACTACCCCACACGGTGAGACTCTGGAGCCATATTGCTGTTACTCCCCACTCCCCCTCCCAATCATGCTGCACAGTCAAATCAAGGGTCTTCAATAGCTCTGACAGAAGTCTGTTCAAGAACTAACATCACAGAGCTGTCAGCTCCACCCTCCAACCCCTGGAGCCCAGCAAGGTCACCGACCTCGGGCAAGACCTACAGGCTGCCTCGGTAACGCCTGTGTTTCTTTCATAATGGCAACCCACTCCAGTACTCTTGCCTGGAGAATCCCATGGATGGAGAAGCCTGGTGGGCTACAGTCCACGGGGTCGCAAAGAGTCGGACACGACTAAGTGACTTCACTCACTTATAGGTGATTTACACTGTTTCAGGTTACAGAAAATTGACTCAGCTATACATGTATATATATTTTTTCTTTTTTCAGATTCTTTTCCATTATATGCTATTATAAGATATTGAATATAGCTCCCTGTGCTATACGGAAGGTCCTTGCTGAGCCTATACTTCTTCATAAGGAAGTACAACAATATGATTAAGAACCAAAGGATGTGAATATCAGCTTTGGTTTTGGCCTTGGGTGAGGATTTAAACTCTCATGGTCTCAGTTTCCTCATCTTTAAGATGGAAATAATAACAAAAGAACCGAGGATTTGGTAGAGGCTCAACATTTATTGAGTCTAGTACAATGCCTGGCACATAGTAAGTGCTTGATGAATACTGAGGGTCTACCACCACAGCTGGTTTACCAAGAGCCAACCAGAGGCCAAAGGCAAAAACACAGGCAGCTGGGCATAGAAAAAGAAGAAAAAGCCTTCAGCAGGATTTCTGCTAAATTAACAAAAGAGGAATAAAAGATAACTACATTTTATACAAGTTCATATTTGCCTATGGAGATTCTTTGGAGCAATAGACTCATTTCAAGGACTGTCTCAACTGAGACTTGAAACGTTAGATCTGGATTGGTGCAGCCCCTGTGGGAAACAGCATGGCGGTTCCTCAAATAAATACAGTACTACCATATGACCCAGCCATTCCTCTTCTGGGTATTTATTTGAAGAAAGTGAAAACACTAATTCAGAAAGACATATGCACCACTGTGTTCACTGCAACATTATTTACAATAACCAATATAGGGAAACAACCACACCCATTGACAGTCAAATGGATAAAGAAGATATATACATATATATATATATATATATATATATATATATATATAATGGAATATTTGCTGTTGTCTAGTTGCTAAGAAGTGTCCTACTTTTTTGTGATCTCATGGACTGTAACCCACCAGGCTCCTCTGTCCATGGGATTTCACAGGCAAGAATACTGGAGTGGGTTGCCATTTCCTTCTCCAGGGGATCTTCCTGACCCAGGGATCAAACTGGTGTCTCCTATATTGGCAGGTGGATTCTTGACCATTGAACCACCAGAGAAGCCTTATAATGGAATATTACTCAGTCATAAGAGAATGAAATCTTGCTGTTTGTGACAACATGATGGATCCTGAGGGCATTATGCTCAGTGAAACAGGTCAAAGAAAGACAAATACTATATGATTTCACTTATATGTGGAATGTAAGAAACAAAGCAAATGAACAAACAGAATAAAACTAAACTCATAGAGAATGGAATGGTGGTCGCCAGGCGAGAGGAGGGTTGGGGGGTGGACAAAATGGATAAAGGGGGTAGGGGGTCAAGAGGTACAAATGTCCACTTATAAAATAAACAAGTCATGGGGATGTAATGTACAACATGGTGACTATAGTCAATAATATTGTAGTATGTGGTCTTCCTCGATGGCTCCGCAGCAAAGGATCTGCCTACAATGCAGGAGACTTCACTTTTTTAGTTAATTATTTTTTTATTGAAGGATAATTGCTTTAAAGAATTTTGCTGTTTTCTGTCAAACCTCAACATGAATCAGCCATAGGTATACATATATCCCCTCCCTTTTGAAACTCCCTCTCATCTCCCTCCTCATCCCACCCCTCTAGGTTGATACAGAGCCTAGTTTGATTTTCCTGAGCCATACAGCAGATTCCCATTGGCTATCTATTTTACACATGGTAATGTAAGTTTCCCTGTTGCTCTGTCCATACATCTCACCTCCCCTCCCCTCTCCCCATGTCCCTAAGTCTGTTCTCTGTGTCTGTTTCTCCATTTTTGCCATGTAAATAAACTCAGTTTTGATCCCTGGGTTGGAAAGATGCCCTGGAGGAGGAAATGGCAACCTACTCCAGTATTCTTGCCTGAGGAATCCCATGGACAGAGAAACCTGGTGGGCTACACTCCAAAGGGGTCAAAAAGAGTAGGACACAACTGAGCAATTGAGCACATTGTAGTATATATTTGGAAGTTGCCAAGAACATAAATCTTCAAAGTTCTCATCACAAGAAAAAAAAAAAAAATGCAGGTGAATGCTTTTAAAAGCCATGTACCACAATGCTTTTTTTTTTTTCTTTTTTGAATCACATGGACATGAGGTACTCCAGGACTTCCCTCCTAGCTCAGTTGGTAAAGAATCTGCCTGCAATGCCTGAGACCCTGGAGGTTCTCCAGAAGAAAGAAAAAGAAAAAAAAAAAAGCACAACCACAGGCCAGAACCTGACAAGGAGAGCCAGGGCAGGGACATCTCTGGACCACAGTGCAGGCCAGACTAAAATCAGGCAAGGTCGTACCCATGTGACAGGGCTCAGAGAATTATGAGGTAACAGAGGCCAAAGGCCACAAACTCAACTGATAAACAGAATGTGTGGCTGACCCAGGTAATAAAGAAGCAAGCAGCAGGGGCTTTGGCCAATGTGGTATCAATGCTGACCAACTGGCATTTCCATTTCAAAAACTAAAGAACGTGTTTGTGTATCAGAAAATCAAGGACCATGTCTGGGCAGGGGCTCCTCCCATTATGATGTCCTGCCACTGGTTCTGGCGATCAAAAAGGGAAGAGGAAAAAGGTCAGCCAGGAAAGCAAAGGGCAGGCACCCTCAGTGATGCAGGGGTCTGGGCCCCACATGCTAAGAGCCTGGGTCATGACACTCACAGTGAGAAACAAAGTACTGACCACGGGGAGGGCAGGTGTGGGGGCCACGGGGAGGGCACGCAGGTGTGGGGGCCACGGGGAGGGCACGCAGGTGTGGGGGCCACGGGGAGGGCACGCGGGTGTGGGGGCCACGGGGAGGGCACGCGGGTGTGGGGACCACGGGGAGGGCACGCGGGTGTGGGGGCCACGGGGAGGGCACGCGGGTGTGGGGGCCACGGGGAGGGCACGCGGGTGTGGGGACCACGGGGAGGGCACGCGGGTGTGGGGGCCACGGGGAGGGCACGCGGGTGTGGGGGCCACGGGGAGGGCAGGTGTGGGGGCCACGGGGAGGGCAGGTGTGGGGGCCACGGGGAGGGCAGGTGTGGGGGCCACGGGGAGGGCAGGGGTGGGGGCCACGGGGAGGGCAGGTGTGGGGACCACGGGGAGGGCACGCAGGTGTGGGGGCCACGGGGAGGGCAGGTGTGGGGGCCACGGGGAGGGCAGGTGTGGGGGCCACGGGGAGGGCAGGTGTGGGGGCCACGGGGAGGGCAGGGGTGGGGGCCACGGGGAGGGCAGGTGTGGGGGCCACGGGGAGGGCACGCAGGTGTGGGGGCCACGGGGAGGGCAGGTGTGGGGACCACGGGGAGGGCACGCAGGTGTGGGGGCCACGGGGAGGGCAGGTGTGGGGGCCACGGGGAGGGCAGGTGTGGGGGCCACGGGGAGGGCAGGTGTGGGGGCCACGGGGAGGGCACGCAGGTGTGGGGGCCACGGGGAGGGCAGGGGTGGGGGCCACGGGGAGGGCAGGTGTGGGGGCCACGTGGAGGGCACGCGGGTGTGGGGGCCACGGGGAGGGCAGGTGTGGGGGCCACGGGGAGGGCAGGTGTGGGGGCCACGGGGAAGGCAGGTGTGGGGGCCACGGGGAGGGCACGCAGGTGTGGGGGCCACGGGGAGGGCAGGTGTGGGGGCCACGGGGAGGGCAGGTGTGGGGGCCACGGGGAGGGCACGCAGGTGTGGGGGCCACGGGGAGGGCAGGTGTGGGGACCACGGGGAGGGCACGCAGGTGTGGGGGCCACGGGGAGGGCACGCAGGTGTGGGGGCCACGGGGAGGGCACGCAGGTGTGGGGGCCACGGGGAGGGCAGGTGTGCGGGCCACGGGGAGGGCAGGTGTGGGGGCCACGGGGAGGGCAGGTGTGGGGGCCACGGGGAGGGCACGCAGGTGTGGGGGCCACGGGGAGGGCAGGGGTGGGGACCACGGGGAGGGCAGGTGTGGGGGCCACGGGGAGGGCACGCGGGTGTGGGGGCCACGGGGAGGGCACGCGGGTGTGGGGGCCACGGGGAGGGCACGTGGGTGTGGGGGCCACGGGGAGGGCACGTGGGTGTGGGGGCCACGGGGAGGGCACGTGGGTGTGGGGGCCACGGGGAGGGCACGTGGGTGTGGGGGCCACGGGGAGGGCACGCGGGTGTGGGGGCCACGGGGAGGGCACGCAGGTGTGGGGGCCACGGGGAGGGCATGCAGGTGTGGGGGCCACGGGGAGGGCACGCAGGTGTGGGGGCCACGGGGAGGGCAAGCAGGTGTGGGGGCCACGGGGAGGGCACGCAGGTGTGGGGGCCACGGGGAGGGCAGGTGTGGGGGCCACGGGGAGGGCAGGTGTGGGGACCACGGGGAGGGCAGGTGTGGGGGCCACGGGGAGGGCAGGTGTGGGGGCCACGGGGAGGGCACGCAGGTGTGGGGGCCATGGGGAGGGCACGTGGGTGTGGGGGCCACGGGGAGGGCAGGTGTGGGGGCCACGGGGAGGGCACACAGGTGTGGGGGCCACGGGGAGGGCAGGTGTGGGGGCCACGGGGAGGGCAGGTGTGGGGACCACGGGGAGGGCAGGTGTGGGGGCCACGGGGAGGGCAGGTGTGGGGGCCACGGGGAGGGCACGCAGGTGTGGGGGCCATGGGGAGGGCACGTGGGTGTGGGGGCCACGGGGAGGGCAGGTGTGGGGGCCACGGGGAGGGCACGCAGGTGTGGGGGCCACGGGGAGGGCACGCAGGTGTGGGGGCCACGGGGAGGGCAGGTGTGGGGACCACGGGGAGGGCAGGTGTGGGGGCCACGGGGAGGGCATGCAGGTGTGGGGGCCACGGGGAGGGCACGCGGGTGTGGGGGCCACAGGGAGGGCAGGTGTGGGGACCACGGGGAGGGCACGCAGGTGTGAGGACCATGGTGGTCTGGTATGGAGCCAACACTCTGTGAGCCAGGGATCCCTAGTGCTCATCTTGAGAAAGCAGTATCATGAGAACATGGTGTAACAACTCGATGCAGTGAGGATGGGGACAAGGTCCCGCAGGTGCAGTGCCCACATACCTGCTCAGAGAAGGGCCTGCCATGGGGAGCACAGCTGAGTCTGAGGCAAGGGTGCACCTGATTGGAGGAAAAGGGCCAAAGGGGCGGGGCAGTTCTGAACAGGCTAAAGGAAAGGGGAAAAAACACACCTTTCTGATTCATTTATTTCTTGAAAAGGGATATATTTAGTGCTAACTCTTTATCCATTACAAGGTACAGTTGAGGTTACAAAAATAAAAAACTATAGTTACTGGGAGCAAGTGGCTCATCATTCTAGGTTAACGAGAAGGAGAGATTGTTTGGCACCAGGGTTGACCAAGTCATAAACTTTGACTTGGTAACATACTAGCTCACTAAGCTCTGTGCTGGAAGGCTAGACAAATAGTGATTGAAGGGGAAAGATGTGCAGTGGATGCTCTCAAAAGCAACCTATAGAGGCTAATTAAATTAAATTAACCATCATCATCAGACTTTTGGCAATGATACTTTGTCCGAAGAAAGTGGAGTAACAAATTTAAGATTCTCAAGGAAAGAAAATGTGAGCCAAGTAGATTATACCCAGCAAAACTGACCTTTAATATAAAGGTCATGATTTTATCAAGAAATTAGGAGGAAAAAAGAAATTATTAGAATACTATCCCCATGAGCCTTACCTAAGGAATCCACTAGAGAAACAGCTTCAATAAAAATTTGTAGAGATAGTGATATGAGGACTGATGATAAGCTTGACATATATAGTTACCTGTAGAGATATTACTGAGTGAGCACTGAAAGGGATCTATTTTAGTATATAATGGCTATATTATCTGACAGCGTAGATATAGTATAACCATTTAAAAAACTGGGGAAGAATGAGTAGGAACATGCCAAACAAATTACTTTTACTGTTTTCATTAATCATAGCTGATTATTTGGAGACTGATGTATGTGTAATACAGGATAATAAATGGGTAATTAAAAGATATTCTATCTCCCTTGAGACTAAAAAGCAAAGATTGTAAGTATGAAAGAAAGGAAATACAACTGCAACATAGAAGAGATTAAACAAAACCCCATAGTCTTGAATTTGAACTGGATATATCAATATGAACTCACATAGTATTTCATCTTTATATGTGTATATATGTTTGTATGTAAACGTATATGTATTTTCTCAGCTCTGACCAATGAAAGAGCCTATAAACAATGACCATTCCAGTGAGTGAACATCCCTAGTGCCAGGGTTATGGTCCTAAAATACCATTCTCATTAAAAGAAACCAGAGACTCTTGAAGAAACGGTTGAATCCAAGTCTCGGCAAAAAAATGTACAAGACAACCCTGGATCACCTTAACACTAGATATTATGGAAGCTAAGATCACGTCAGAAGGACTCAGGAGCCAAGTTGAAGAAGTTCCCACTAGTCAAAGATGGGACAATTTGAGCCTTATTAAGTATTTTTAATCCCATGATCATGGTAATTTTAAAAAACACCCTAATTGGTCACCTCCTGAGAATGACAGGAAACCAATTAACTCTCAAGAACCGAATAAGTCAAAGGAAAAAATTGAGCATTTATCCTGTTTTTTTCCCCTATGTAAGCTGCACGCTGTATAATCAAATAACAGATTGAAGGGATATCTATCTTTACAAAATTATGCCAGCTAATAAAGTAAAGGAAAATGGTAGAATGAGAATATCACCATTTTGCAATCTCCAGAGAATTAATAGGTCAAGACCAAGGATCAACAGCTTCTAAAGGCAAAAAATGAGTGGAAAAATCAGATGTTGTGTGCCTTCCAGTGAAAGAATCCAACAGCACCTCTCCTCTGGGCAAGAGAATCAAACCTGGGTCTGATCAATCCTCTGGATCCAGACACAGGAAATAGAGGGCAAAGGCATAACCCGAAGTGTGCCAGGAGGGCACTTGTTAATAAGACTGTGGGAAGGACATCCCTTTTGGTCCAGTGGCTAAGACTCCACACTTCCAATGTGGAGGTGTGGGGCCTGGGCTCGATACCTGCTCAGGGAACTAGATTCCACATGCCACAGCTAAGAGTTCATATGCTGCAACTAAAGATCCTGCATGTTGCAACAAAGATTGAAGTTCCCAAGTGCCACAACTAAGACCTGGTGCAGTCAAATAAAGAAAAATAAATGCTAAACAAAAACCTCTACACGTCAAACAGTCCAGATCCTTCAACAACAAAAAAATTCTTTTTAGTGAGGGAGGATGTTAAAGAAATCTATAGATTAAAAGAGATTTCTCTATGGTACAGTGGTTAAGAGCCTGCCTGCCAGTGCAGGGAACTTGCGTTTGACCCCTGGTCTAGGAAGATCCCACATGCCTCAGAGAAACTAATCCCGTGCTCCACAACGACTGAGCCTGTGTTCTAGAGCCTGAGAGCCGAAACTACTGAAGGCTGCACACCCTAGAACCTGCGCTCCGGAACAAGAGAATCCACAGCAATGAGAAGCCCATCACCGCAACTAGAGAGTAGCCCCTGCTCACTGCAACTAGAGAAAAGACCAGCACAGACCAAAATAAATAAGAGACTTAAAAGACACACATTTTTAAAAAAAATAGGCAAGACTAAACTGCAGTGTACCAGGCTGTTCACTTGGGTGATAAAACCATAAAGAGATGCAAGGAAGTGATTACTATAAAGGTTAGGATGGCATTTACTTTTGGAGGGATGAAGGCAAATGTGATTAGGGAAGGTGTTTAAAGGCACTTTTGGGGAAGTTGGCAAAGTTCTATTTCTTGACCTGAGTGACAGTTGTATGAGTATCTTATAATAATTCATTAAGGTATTAATTTGTTTCATGAGGGTTTTTTTTTTTTTTTTGGTTATTTGTGCTTTATTTTACAATAAAAAGGTTTTAAAAGTATTAAGAAAATCTAACATTTCCTCCATATCATATTAAAAAAAACTCAAAATGGATTTAAGATATAAATCTAAGAGTGGAAACCATAAAACTAGAAGGAAACATAGGTTATCTTCGCCATAAATTGTAGCAATATTTTTTTGGATCTATTTCCTAAGGCAAAGGAAACAAAGTCAAAAAAATAAACAGATGGGGTCTAATTAAACTCAGAAGGTTTAACATATAGGAAACCATCTACAAAACTAAAAGACAGCCTGCTGAATGAGAGAAAATATTTGCAAACGATGTGACCTATATAACAGGTTAATAACCAAAATATGCAAACTACTCATATAACTCAATATCAAAAAAGCAAAAAACCAATCAAAAATGGGCAGACGATCTGAATAGACATTTATCCAGAGAAGACATACAGATGGCCAACAGGCTCATGAAAAGATGCTTAATGTCGCTACTCATCAGAGAAGTACAAATCAAAACCGCAATGAGATACCACCTCACACCTGTCAGAATGGTTATCACCAAAAAGACCACAAATACCAAATCCTGGCAAGAATGTAGAGGAAAAGAAAACCCTTATGCACTGTTATGGGAGTGTAAGTTGGTGCAGCCACTATGGAAAACAGTATGGGGGTTCCTCAAAAAACTAAAAATAGAACTACCATGTGATGCAGGGTTCCCCAGGTGGCACCAGTGATAAAGAACTGTCTGCCAGTGCAGGAGACCTAAGAGACATGGGCTCCATCCCTGGATCAGAAAGGTCCCCTGGAGGAGGGAATGGCAACCCATTCCAGTATTCTTGCCTGGAAAATCCCATGGACAAAAAGCAACCTCAGTGCTCACTGACAGGCCAGTGGATGAAGAACTGGTGTGTATTTATATACACATAGAATATTACTCAGTCATAAACTTCCTTTTTATCATTTTAACAACATGGATGGAACTGAGTATTATGCTTAGTAAGACAAATCAGACAGAGAAAGATAAATATTGTATTTATTGCTTATACGTGGAATCTAATAACACAAATGAATGAGTATAACAAAGCAGAAACAAACTCACAGATATAGAGAGAACAAACTAGCAATTGCAATTACCACGGAGAGGGAAGAGGGAAGGGGAAAGATGAAGGGAAGGGTCATAAGAAGTACAAACTACTATATACAAAATAAATAAGCTATAAGGATATGTATACTGTATAGCACAGGGAATATAACTAATATTTTATAATAACTTTAAATGGAATATAATCTACAAAAATATTGAATCACTATGTTGTATTAATATTATAAATCAATTATACTTCATTTAAAGAAAAAGCAATAAAGTAACATTTTCTTTTTAAGTTAAAAAAAGAAAAAGAAAATCTAGACTTGTCAGCACAGTAAGAGCCAATTGGCAGAAAACCCGGCAAGGTAACAGAGAAGCAGCCAATCAGCTTGGAGCCAGTGTCTTACGAAGGCCTTCTGTCTCAGTGAACTGCTCATGGTGATATTAAATGATTTCTTTTTGTTCTTTTTTTTTTTAAGTCCTGCCACATAACATGTGGGAGGTTTAATTCCCAGACAAGGGATCCAACCTGTGCCCCCTGCAGTGGAAGCTCACAGTCTTAACCACTGGGCCACCAGGGAAGTCCCTGATTTCATCTGTACTATTATAATGAACATTTGCCTTGTAACACTTCAAATCATGTTTTAAAGCATGTGGCAAACAGTGTACTCCAAAATATCTCAAAGGTGCTCTCAATTCAAAATGACCTCTTGGATGCCTAACTGGAATTGCAAATAACTGTTGGGTGTTGATTTCTCACAAACATAAGATTAATCACTTGACTCAAACTTGTAGCATTCAGCATACCAACATAGGGCAGCTTTGAGTTCCCAGAATTAGAGAAGAACCTTACACCCCTTACTCCCCTACTCAGCTCTAGATGTAAATTATTAGCAATAGTCTATTTTAAAAAAGCAAATGAGAGAAAAAATTTTCCCCAAACATTAAACATTCTAAAGTTTGAGTGAACTGCCACACACAAGATGTTATTACAGCTTTGGCAAGTGAGTTCAGGACTAAGAGAAGAGACACGGGCTCCCCAGGTCTGCACTGAACTCTGCAGATAGGACCTGCAGCAGCAGTTGCCTTGCATCCCTGGATCAGAGTCACCAAATGAGAAGCATACTTAGCCCTGCATCTGCTGAGACCAACTCCCAGCTGCCAAGTGTTCTACAAGGTGCAGTCTCTGCTCAATGACCATCAAGAAGTTTTCCTAGGACTTTCCTGATGACACAGTGGAGAAGAATCCACCTGCCAATGCAGGAGACACAAGTTCGATCTCTAGCCTGGGAAGATCCCGCATGCCTCGAAGCAACTAAGCCTATTTGTCACAACTACTGAAATGCACGCACCCGAGGGCCCGTGAGCCGCAACTACCGAAGCCTGTGTACCTAGAGCCCAGGCTCCGCAACAAGAGAAGTCACGGCAATGAGAAGCCTGTGCACAGCAACGAAGAGTAGCCTACAGGTGCTGCAACTAGAGAAAGCCCTCGCAAAGCAACAAAAGACTCAGCACAGACAAAAATAAACAAAAAAATTAATTTAAAAAGAGTTTTCCCAGCTTATACTGAATTTGCCTCACACTAAGATTCTATAACCTGAGCACAAATCTCAGACTGGCACTCTTCTGTACAAGCCAATAATGAAACACACATTCCTCTGGGTTATGAAAATCGTCCAACTTCTTCCCAATATAAAAAAAGGAGATAAATGTTATTTTCTACTTGGGAAGTGCAGCACCATTGATCTTGAACTTCCACACCCTTACTCTGAAATACATTGGTGAATTACATCTGAAATAAACATAGGACTTTAGTATCATCTGCAATGGCAAGGGTCTATGGATGACAGACCCTAAATGCCTGGACATGGCCCCGCAGACTCAGTCTTCGCCTGCATCTCGCTGAGGAGATGGAGGTGGCTTGTTGAAGGTCACCGGGTGAGTGAGTACCAGTCGAGCACACTCTCGAGGTTCATCTTTCTACTACTAAAAACACCACAATGTCGATTCTATCTCAATCTTAAAATGTGAAGAATAAAATGGGACATAAACTGTGATGTAGACTCTGACTGGCTGGAGGAGTCTAGAGCAGTTTTATTGAGGGGTAATATCCTGCAGCCGTTCAGAGAACGAGGATGAGATGAAGCCAAGGGTGTGACTCCCTGCTCAGCCACGCATCTATGGCAGGTCATTTAACCTCCCAGAGCCTCAGTCAAGATTAACAACAATTCCTTTCTCATAGATCTGTTAGGAAGATGAATTTAACAATGTGTATAAAGCATTTAGCACAGTGCCCGCCTCATTGTAAGTACTCAAAAAGTACCGTTGTTGGATTGGGGTTGTAAACATTTCTACAAACATACAGAACTCTCTGTTTGATGAACATCTGTTGGGTTTCAATGCAGCCTACTGTCTCCAAAGTAAGTGGTGCTATTTTTATAAACCCACAACATTAAAAAGTCATTACTAGCAGTGCTTAAGTGTATATGTGTGATTAATACCTTCCACATCTCTGCTTTGTTTTTTCTCCCCAGCTACTCATCCTGGGTGGATAATTTTAATTCCAATAAAACCTTGGATTATTATTATCAGTAATAGTGATGGCTTAGCTAGAGAGCTTCTAGAGCTTGGGAGCCTAGGGCTGGTGCAGATGCAGATATTATTTGTCTGCCCAATAATCATGCCTCTCTCCCTTGTTCCCATTAGTACTGCCAACCTCCCACAGTAGAAATTTTTCCCTTACTATCCACTACTTACTTTCACAGTTTCCCTGGCAGCTGTGACTCAGTTCTGGCCACTGAGGCCTGAGGAGGCTTCAGGAAAGATTTATCCTCTGATGAAAAGAGATGGGGACTTCCCTGGTGGCCCAGTGGTTAAGACTCCACACTTCCAATGCAGGAACTTCGGGTTTGATCCCTGGTCAGGATGGCTTAAGCAGTAAAAAAATCCACCTACATTGCAGGAGACACAGAAGACATGGGTTCAATCCCCAGGTCAGGAAGATCCCCTGGAGGGAAGACATGGCAACCCACTCCTGTATTCTTGCCTGAAAAATCCCATGGACGGATGAGCCTGGAAGTCCATAGGGCCACAAAGAGTTGGACACAATTGAGCACACACACACAAAAAAATGACACACACATGGAAGATCCCACAGGCTATGCAGCATGGCCCAGCCTGGCCCCAAAATAAAAAGAAATAACTAAGTAAAAAGAAAAAAGACAGACACTACAGGAGAACAGATTTATCACTGCCCTCTCTGTGTCCATCCCTCCCCCCATATCCACCAGCTCCTCCCGCCTTTGAATGAGTTTGGAGACACTTGTGATATCCATCACAGAAGAAGCTATGTTCTGTCTATGAGGTCGCAGGTCTGCAATTTAAAAAAACATAACATACTAAGAATGGGAGAAGAGAAGGATGGATGGAACCTGGTTCCTGATGATACGGCTTGAGGCACTGGGTTGAGGCTTGAGGCACCAACTCTGGGTTGGTACATGTCACATAAGATAATTGAATGTCTTTACTGCTCAAACCACTGTTACTTGCAGCCTAAAGCATTCTAATTATGGGCTGAATTGTGCCCCCACCCCCACCCCATCCTAATTGGTATGGGATAAACTGTGCCCCCTGTGGTCTGTCTCTGTCTCAACCTCCTCCATCTGCCTCTCTTCCCAAATTGTGAGGCTGGAAAACCCCCGATGTGCTGGACTCAAGGGCAGCAAACCTGGAGGATGACTGGCTAGAGAGGAAGGCTGAAGCAAGACTCAAATCATTCATACTTGTGGGTCCCTGGTCAGAGGAAAAAAATCGTGGTTCCACTAAAACTAGAGAGATTTGCACTTTCATATATTGAATTTCTCACCCCCACTACCTCAAAATGGGACTATATTTGGAGATATGGTCTTTTAAAAGTTTGATTCAAGTGCACTGAGGCTTCTAGGGTGGCCCTAATGCAATCTCACTGGTGTACTTATAAGAAGAAGAGATTTGGACAGACAGACATGAGGGGCACATTTACAAAGAAGCCTGAGAGAATTGGTTGCCAGCAACTCTGGACTGCAGTAATATTAAAGGAAGTTCCTCAAGGCTGAAGGATTGAAAGATACGTGATGAAAGTGGATCTACACTAAAGAATGAAGAGCCTCAAATAAGCAGATAAATATAAAAAACTTTTCCCCCTGTTTTAATTTCTTCAAAAGATCATTGTTTAAAGTGAAAACTAATAACCATGATTTCTGAGGATTATATCTGTAGACATAAACCATATGATAATAACAAAAAGGCTATTATTTGGAATACCTCCCTCCCCCTTTTTTTTGACCATGCTGTATGATTTATATGTAGATGTAAACCATATAATAACACAAGGATATTATTTGTAACACCCCCTCACTTTCTTGGGGGGCCATTCTGTATAACTTTCAGGACCTTAGTTCCTCAATCAGGGATTGAACCCAGGCCACTGCAGTGAAAGTGCCCTGTCCTAACCACTGGACTGCCAGGGAACTCTCTGCAATAAACTTTACAAAAGAGATTGTTATAGATAAGACTTCTGCCCCCTCCCCCCAAATTCATATAGTGAAGCCCTAACCCCAGGGTGAGAGAGGGCCTTTTAAAAAGTAATAAAGCTTAAATGAGGTCAAAAGGGTAGGACTCTAATCCAACATGAATGTTGTCCTTATAAAGAGAAAGAGACCACAGATGCATGCACACTGAGAAAAGACCATGTAAAGAAACAAGAAGAAGGTGATCACCTTCAAACCGAGGAGAGAAGCCTCAGGAGAAATCACACCTGTCAACAACCTCATCTTGGTTTTCCAGCCTCCAGAACTGTGAGAAATAAATTTCTATTAAGCCATGCCGTCTGCAGTATGTTGTTATGATAGCCCCAGGAAACTGTTACAGGGATCTAGTATACTATTTATTATCATGAATATACAAATACTAGGGCAACCACAAAAGGGAACAGAACTTACAAAAGACTGACCGAAGGGTAAACTTTCACGTAGACACCTTTATAAGAAACTCAGAGCCCAGGTATGCACTAGGAAGACCATGGTGATTCACTCTCTGCCCTGTGGTCTGTCTCTGCAAATCACTGCCCAGCCTCCTCCATCTGTCCCTTTTCTCAAATTGTGAGGCTGGAAAGCCCCTGGTGTGCTAGACTTAGGGGCAGCAAACCCAGAGGATGGCTGGTTAGAGAGGAAGCCTCAGGCAAGACTCAAATCATCCATACTTGTGGGTCCCTAGTCAGATATTTAAACCTAGAGAAAAAAATCGTGGTTCTACGAAAATCAGTTTTACCTATCATCAGTAGCCGGCTTCCCCGGTGGCTCAGCGGTAACGAATCTGCCTACCAGTGTAGGAGATTTGGGTTTGATCCCTAGGTTGGGAAGATCCCCTGGAGAAGGAAACGGTAACCCACTGCAGTATTCTTGCTTGGAAAAGCCCACAGGCAGAGGAGCCTGGCCGGCTACAGTCCACGGAGGTCACAAAGTGTCAGACACGACTGAACGACTAAACAACAATCATCAGTAGCAGACCATTATTATTCAGTCTACTCCTCTGTCCAGAGGTCCTGGCACCTCCAGGCATCTATCCTGTTCTGAAGGGGCCCCTCTCATGTTGTAATTGGTGAGCAGTAGAAAATGGAGAGCAATTTTCTAAGAATAATGGAGACCATTATTCTTCAGACCCACTATTATTCTAGGCCGCTATCAGAATGATCAATTAAAAACTGACCAGAATTTAGAAATAGGGAAGAAAGTCTCAAGTACTGACACAACTCGAAATGCAAAATAAAGCAAAAGGAGGAGGAGGAAGAGGAAGTGGAGGAGGGGAGAGGGAGGAGGAAGTTAGAAGCAAGACCATTAGAAAGAAAACTGTTCTCCATTTTCTACTGCTCACCAATTACAACATGAGAAGGGCACCTTCAGAACAGGATCAATGCCTGGAGGTGCCAGGACCTCCGGACAGAGGCGTAGACGCAAGGAAGAGAAAACAGGCCACTTGGCAACTCAGGAGTCTTGAGCCTGGGGCTCCTCCCGACAGGTTCCGCTCACCCAGGTCAGTGATCAAAGAGACATGAGGTATCAAGTCAGCAGCACACCAAGGGATGATGTCAGCACTGCCAGTGATTCGAAATCTAGATTGTGAACAAATGTACACGGGGCAGGCTCCCTGGTAGCCCTCCTTCATGTCTTTCAATTCCTGAGTCTACTTGCGGGACGCCACAAGTGGTTTTGGTTGTTATTTTTTGTTCCTGACCCGGCTGTTGGTCAACATTTTTCAACCCGGGGAGGATCTACTTGTCTAAACTTGGTTATTTCTTAGGATGGGTACACAGGTGTTCATTTGAGCCATGCTCCTGTCAATCATCTTTAAACTTTAAAGCTACTCTATTACTTTCAAGAGATTTGCACATTCAACTGCCAAAAAAACACAGAACACCTACAGATACCTGCTGAATGAATTATCTTTAGAGACCAAGACATTAAAACTGTTCTCCCAGGCTAGGGGTTTTCAATCGGCTGGGCGTCAGTCCCTGGGGATAGGGTGGGAGGGCTGTGAGGTTTGTTAGGAATGCAGATTCCCAGGCACCACTTTGTGATAACACAGTAGGTAGGGCCCAGGAATCTGCCCCTTTTGGATCAGGCTTCCCAGATGATTCTAATTTGCAGTCATGTTGGGAGCTATGGCCCCAGATGAGCCCTAAAATAGGGCAACATGTGGGACAAATTCAAAGTTTCATTTGAGAGATCACCTCTGTGGCTGCTCATTTAGTCGCATCCTCAAATCAGCCCACTCAGGGCACAGAGGGCAGGGACCCAGGAAGTTCCTTATCGACACAGAGTCTCTCACCTTAACAAGAAGAGCAGCTGCTTTTTCAAGAACCTTCATGTGTTCCAGGCCATAAAAAGCAAGGGAGCAAAACAGCTACACAGAGGCCATCGCTGAAGGCCAGGAGAGGTCTGAGTTCACCACCTCTCCCAGGTATATTCGGTGAGTCACCCGGGGCCTATCTCTGCACTAAGGCAGACAGAATTCCATCACTGAGTCTAGACTGCTCTACCCTTCCAGGGCGGGGATAGTATTGAATCAAACACAGGCCATTTCCCAGAAAACTACTTCATCTTTTTAAAGAGAGGAGAAGGGGGAGGGGAAAAGGAGTTTTTTCCTGATCACAGAGGGATGGAATCAGGTATTGGATTTATTTCTTAAAGGTCTGAGTCATCAAAGATTGTTCTGAACTTTGCAACCTCTGGCCAACACTGGATCGGCACTTTTTCTCAGAGGACAGTAGCATTTCTATAGAATCCCCTTGTTGCATTTCTATAAAATTCCCTTGTTCCCATCTATGTGTGTATAACAGAGCCTACACACAATTCAGGAAGCCGGAGATGGGAAAAGATGAGGACAGTGAGGGCTCCACAAGCGCACACACAACCTCTGTCTCTTTCACTTTGGTTGACAGTCATGTTATTTGCTGCCGTTCAGTCGCTCGGTTGGGTCTAACTCTTTGCAACCCCATGGACTGCAGCATGCCAGGCTTCCCTGTCCTTCCCTGTTTCCCAGAATTTGCTCAGACTCGTGTCCATTGAGTTGATGATCCCATTTATAAGTCACGTTTTAAGGAACGCTTTTTTGTGGGGGCTGCATCACACAACACATGGGATCCAGTTCCCTGACCAGGGATCAAACCTGTGCCCCCTTCATTGGAAGCACAGAGTCTCAACCACTGAAACCCCAGGGAAGACCCAAGGAACTCATTTACTGAAATAAAAGAACAGTCAGGAGTGGAGAAGGCTTGAACTAGGTGAATTTGGCTTGAAGGAATAAGAATCAGGCTTAAACAGGGTATTGGCCAGGTGGCTCCTTTCAAATGTTCACGGTGTCCTGTGTGCCCTGCGGAGTGCTGTGATCCCAGAAGAGTTAGCTCCAGGGGACAGTCCTGGAGGTAGCGTCCCTGCCTTCTACAGCTGATAACTCTCACACCTTTCCCTGAGGACAGCTGAGGCAACTTTGAGACACCAAGGGCAGCAGAGACATCATTTCCTGTCTGGCTTGGAATACCTGGTTTCATCCATTACCTGTTTCAAATAAGAGCCCCCACAGGTGAAAGGGCAACCCATTGCTCACAAATGAACTGTAACAAATCTTTTAAAAATTTCCCTCATGTACGGGAAGGGTTACTGGATACCACGGCTCTTCTCCTGCCCAGACACATAAAACCCAGGTGCCCTGCTCTGGTTCATTTCTCTTCAGCAGCAGCAGCAAGATTTACCTATATAATCACACGGTCCTGCAGCTGGGAATCACTGCGTGTGTGCGTGCATGCTCAGTTGTGTCTGGCTGTTTGTGACTATGGACTGTAGCCCACCAGGCTCCTTAGTCCATGGGATTTTCCAGGCAAGAATACTGGAATGGGTTGCCATTTCCTACTCCAGGGGATCTTCCCCACTCAGGGATGGAACCCAAGTCTCTTATATCTCCTGCATTAGCAGGTGGATTCTTTACCACTTTGCCAAGAATCAATGAAGCTGTGCTACATGCCTGTTCTTCTCTGGCATCATCAGAGGCAAAAAAGGAAAGTTCATGTTAAAAGCACATGTGGCACAAATCACCACTCTTACTCTCTGCTCCACTATGTACAAACACCATCATCTTGAAATGACAGTAATTTGGCCAAT
Organism: Dama dama; assembly: GCF_033118175.1. Lineage (NCBI taxonomy): Eukaryota > Metazoa > Chordata > Mammalia > Artiodactyla > Cervidae > Dama > Dama dama. The sequence continues at coordinate 37,230,202 of NC_083689.1, forward strand.
CCAACAAAGTTGACCACTTGCTTTGGCACATTGGATATAAAGAGAGGAATATCCTGCTTAACTGACAACAATTCTGTAGTAGAAATATATATCCCCACTTTTTAGATAAAGCAACGGGCTCAAAGCTTAAGTAGCTTATCCCAAGTTACTCAGCCAGTAGTAGCCGAGATATGAACAGCTGATTCCATCAGTATCCTGTGAACCAATCACTTTTTGACTAAACTAGAAGTCATCTTAATTCCCAGTGTTAAGGAAATGACAACAAGTGGAAATTTGGACTTAATTCCATACTCTGTTATTAAAGAAAGAAACCCCAGTGTGTTTATAAGTTAGCTTGGGTTGATTCTGGGAAGGCCCATTCCAGTGATCTCTCACCCATTTTTTTCTTTCTTTTTGGTGGGGAAGATGGCTGCATGCCTACCACTCAGTCACCTTGAGTGAAATATCTTCATGTTTGACCAGCAAGAGAACAATCACCCACCTTGTTCTATGTAAAAAAGCACAAAACAGAAATTCCCTTGTGGCCCAGTGGTTAGGACTGTGCACTTTCACTGCTGAGGGCTCAGGTTTGATCCCTGATCAGAGAACTAAGATCCCACAAGCCTTGCGGGTGGCCAAAAAAAAAAAAAAATACAATCCTGGGAAAACAAACTTAGTGATGTCCATCCAGCTTTGCAGCTGGCTCTGGTGGCTCAGCGGTAAAGAATCCATCTGCAATGCAGGAGATGCAGGTAGACAAGCGTTCGATCCCTGGGTCGGGAAGATCCCCTGGAGAAGGAAATAGCAACCCACTCCAGTATCCTTGCCTGGGAAATCCCATGGACAGAGGGGCTTGGAGGGCTACAGTCCACCGGACTGCAAAGAGTTGGACACGACTGAGAATACACACACACAGTGAATCTCTGCTACCTTGGTTCCGAACCATAAACACTTGTTTCCAGAGAAAAAGCATGCTCTCTAAAAGGATGGGTGGATGTTGTTTGATTATTGTGGAGCATGTGACACTTTAAAACAAGTTTCTCAGGTAATTCCCATGCTTCACATGCAAGACCAAGAAAACAAAACCTGTGGACTCAGGTTTACTGCAATTATGCCTCTGGTCATTTGAAATAGACATCAGAAGTAAGATGCTTGTTTCAGCTTCTTCTTATTGAGAAAATATTTTGAAAATGGTTCATCTACTGTGCTAAGGAAGTGCCTTTACTTTCCTTTGTGAAACTCAGAATTGTGAACCCATCTTTGCACTATCAATTTACCTTCAGGGACCTGTTCAAATATTTTGTGCATGTCACCAGTCATCTTGGATCCCAGGCCCTGGTGGGAACATGAGAGGGTTGCACAGTGCCATTCACACAGTAGGAGCTCAATAATACCTGCTGCCTGAATGAATGGAGCCCTGGCAAGCTGGACGGAGGGGATGTGCCTCTCAACTTGTATAAGGGCCAATGCTGCAATCTAAGACTCATGGGCCAGATGGTCCCTAAGGTACCACTTGCCTCTCATTCTAGAATCATCTACGAACTACTGGCAGCTCATTTCCTCCTCTTAAGGCCAAAATGCAGAATTCAAATTGACATTCACTGGTACTACTTAATCTCATTTACATTTTGCAGCAAGGTTCACTGATTCTTTTTCTTTTTACCCTTAACGACTCATCCATTTTTAGCTATTGGGAAGACCCACTGATGGACAGAAGTCTAGAAACTACAATTGGCTCAGACCCCTAGGCTAAAGTTATCAAAACTAGGGCGGGCGGGGTGGGGGGGTGGGGGTGCAGGGAGCAGGAAGTAAACTGTTTCTCTCTCACAGGGAGACATGAAGGTTGAGGTGTTAAAAGCTCCTTTTTGGTGTTTGCTGAGTTCTTACTGTGTGCATTTGGTATTAAAGGCAGGATGTGGGCAGCATGAGGCAAGTTGAGGTGACAGAAGTTAATCTGGCACCACACAGTGCCTTCGCTCACTCTCTGCAGTGCAGTCGACTCTGTGAATGCCAAACTGAGGGAGGCTTTCGCCATTTATCCAGGTTGGCCCCTGGGTCAGTGTCCATGGCACTGGGGTTGCACTAATGCTCCTTCCACCTCCATGAGAAAACAGGTGGCCTTTATCTACTATCACCCACCATCCCCTGCCTCCCAGAGGTCACCCCATGCTCAACCCCCTCAATTTGTACCATGCAAAAACAGAGGGGGTAGAGAATGGACTCTTCTGCAAGGTGTGGAAGCAAAGCTAAATTCTGATTGAGGACAAACGAAATCTCCAAGAAGGAAATGTGTTCATTCCAAAGGGCTGATCCAAGCAGACGAGGATTAATTTAATCAACCAACTATGAGGTCTCTCGAATGCCTGGCATTAAGGCAGTCTCAGCTTCAAGGATCTCCTATTCGAAGTTCCCTAAGTCATAAACCACCCAGAAACTGCTCCTCCCCCCACAAAGCATTTCCTAATGGGTACTGTTTGGATGCAATCATTTCTCTCCACACACCCTTTCCTCCAATTTCAACAGAATAACGAATTGCAGAGAACAGGTCTCATAAAATGTTCCTGGCCCCTGCAGTGTGAGTGCACACCCTCAGTTTCTGCCATTCCGTAGGGCTCCCAGAATAGCCTGTCCACAACACTCACTACACAGAGGAAGACTATATCCAGTAACATAGAAACAGAAAATTGAGAGACAACAAAGATAAGTAGATTTTCTAGTTCACGCCACCCCTTTTCTCACTAGATTTAAACAGAACACAAGGCACAAAGATTAAAGTCTCCTTTAAAGAAAAAAATTTAAGGGCCCATCTGTGTAGAATTACTACTTTTGGGGGGAACCTGCTTATATTCAATACTTTATTGATCATTCTTAAATTGGCAGCTAATCTAGATGGATATAATGGCTTAGAAGGCTTATTTCTGTTAATGCAAAGACCTTAATACCAAACATTCACTGTCTAAGGTATCCATATTTTACAGGGAGGTAGGTGGTAGTCCATTTTCCTAAACTTTATTTACTCAAATTACAGGTATAAACTCAAAAGCCGAGGCAAGAAGTGGCAGAGGCAAGTAGTATATATGGGGCAAACTGGCACTCGCAAAAAAATCTACAAAAAAGCCAGCTGTGTCACCATAACTTGCTGACTTAACTCCCCACAACAGATCTAATTAGAAGGTGGCAATACATTTTTCCAGGTGTTTAATTAAGTGTGATAATTATTTCTTTCCTTAAAGACAGATGGAATCATATGTTTACATTTCAAAGCATAATGTTTCCTTAGTTAAAACACTGTGGAAATACTTTTGTGTAACACAGGATTCAAACCAGGATAAAAATACCTGCTGTGATAAGCAGCACTTAAAGTGATTTATCAGCTCTAAGCTTCATATGCCAGGGCACAATGGCAACTCCAAGTCTGCTCTGTTCTGGTTATTTCCTTTAGCTATATAGTTTTGTTTTCCTTATGCCTCAGTGAATAATTCTACTCAATATGCCATTTTCCTGCCAGCATCCCATAAATGAAGTCTTATCAAGAAAGTGGGAAAACTTTATGGGCATCTCTTCTTTCACAGCACGGCAAGAATAAACCGAGAATCACAAGAATTCAGAGACAGTTGTAATTGGATGGGACCTCAGCAACCAGGGAATCATTTTACAAGTGGATTACAGTACTGTCCTGCTATCAATTAAATATGTTTTTTAGGGCAGAAATACACCCTACATTGAAATAGTACTGACCTCCCCAATAAAAATTATGTATAGAAGGGTCGAATTATCAGTCTTAAGTAGCTCGAGGATTTCTGTTGTTTCAACACTGAACACCAACTATCTCCTTCCTCCCTTGCTTCTCTCAGGGTACTGCTCCTCCGACCCAGTGCTGTGTTTTAGGAAGTCAGCTGGCTTTAGCAATACGGTGTTACTGAATCAATGAAGATCTCTTGGCCCCTAAATCCTGTTGGTCAACCTGGTCTTGAACTTGCCTACCAGCCGCCCAGGTTCTGAAGGCGCTCAAGTGTTCTTGCATCAGGTGGGGAGTGCGCAAAGACACGAACTCGCGCACACACACACACACACACTCATTTTCTTCCTCAGAGGAAGTCTCCACCGAACGGTCTCAAGGCAAAATCTAGTCCCTGCCCATTTTACAATGCAGGGTTAGATTACAATCTCAGGCCAGCATCTCGGTCTGCAATCTGGGACATTCTGATAACCGGGGCGGTCCTTTCAACAGCAAGAGCTGTGACCAGGAGGGCGTGACACGTAGCGGGGCCCCCATCTGCAGAAGGAACGGTAAGCGGCTCAGGGCAGGAGGGTGGAAGTTACGGGGTCATCAGCTCGAGTCGGTAAAGGCTCACCGCTGGAGGTCTCAGACTATCTCGGCGACACAGGAACTGGGTAAAAACTCCGGGGAGTTTCCGGAGCTGTGCGCGCCTGCATACACACACATACACAAACACACACACACACACACAGAGAGGCTCAGACGCACTCACTCACACCCACTCACATTTACTTCAGAAACTCCCTGTGAACGGAAAGCGTGCCCCCAGGAGCACCCCGCAGCCCAGCGGCCGGGGAAGTCCTGTGAGGGTGTATGCGGGACCGGCGCGCCCGGGAGGCACTTACTCTGAAGAGGGGCCCGGCGGCGCGGGGACGTTAAGAGGCGAGCTGGGCGAGGTGACCGCGCGGAGCTGCCTAGCCGCTTGAACGCTCGCGGGCTCCCGCGGACTCACCAGCAGAGCGCGGGGCAGAGACGGCGGGAGAAAAGGGGCCAGGGGCGGGGCAAAAGAGGCAGGGGGCGGGGACACGAGGAGGAGCTAAAGAGCCAGGGGCGGGGCGGGAGGAGGGTTTAGGAGGCTGGGGGAGGAGCTAACCGAGGAGGAGGAGCCGGAGGTCGGGGGCGGAGCGTGCGCGGAGGAGTTCAGGGCAGGGCGAGGAGGAGAACCCGGGTGTCAGAGGTATTGCCTGGCGCAGGGGGTCAGGAGTGGCCAGGGCTCGGGGAAATGCGGACAAGGGCTGGACAGTGGCCGAGGAGCTGGACTTGAGCTGCAAGGCAAGACCTTTGGGCTCAAGGAGCCAGGACCGGCTTCGGAGATACGCAGGGAAGAAGTTATCTTTCAGGTCTCTCGGTTTCTTCAGCTATGAAAATGAGATACCGGCTTTAAGTCTATTGAGTCTCTTAAGTGAGTTCATGCCAGGCACCTAACAAGTACGCATTTATTATCTAGTATCTGTTGCCGTTATCTTCGTCGACGACATCATTTTCCGTATAAGCCCCTAAATCCCGCCTGCCCTTAAATTTTTTTCCTTTTCTTTTCAGCCTTTACTGGCCTCAAGTCTACCCGGCGATAGCTGATGCATAAGTGATTCCTAAGTTTCCATTCGCGAGGGATGCAAGGTTTCTTTTTAAGAGTTAAAGGGTCATTGGATCCCAGCAAGTCAGTCTGGTCTAAGCCACCCCTGCGAACTTCAGTGACTGCCCCTGCGGACAGAGTCTGTTGCTGCTGCTGCTGCTGCTGCTGCTAAGTCGCTTCAGTCGTGTCCGACTCCGTGCGACCCCATAGACGGCAGCCCACCAGGCTCTGCCGTCCTTGGGATTCTCCAGGCAAGAACACTGGAGTGGGTTGCCATTTCCTTCTCCAACGTATTAAAGTGAAAAGTGAAAGTGAAGTCGCTCAGTCGTGTCCGACTCTTCGCGACCCCATGGACTGCAGCCTACCAGGCTCTTCCACCCATGGGATTTTCCAGGCAAGAGTACTGGAGTGGATTGCCATTGCCTTCTCCCCGACAGAGTCTAAGAGTGGCTATTTACCAGAATGGGGCAGAATCTGGGCCCTGAACCCAAGGTAGTCATTCTCAAGGGCAAATGTTGCCCTTCTGGGGACTGTGATGAATCCATCCTCCATTAAGCACCTACTATATGATGGTTCTGTACAGAGGGCTGGAAATATTAGTAACACTAGCAAAACTTCGTATGTGCCGGTCACTGTTATAATCCTCATTAACAACTTATAGATGCTATAGCTACCTTAGTTTCAAAGAACTGAAATCATGGCTTCTGGTCTCATCACCTCATGGCACATAGATGGGGAAAAAATGAAGCAGTGACAGGCTTTATTTTCTTGAGCTTCAAAATCACTGCAAATGGTGACTGCAGCCATGAAATTAAAAGATGCTTGCTCTTTGGAAGAAAAGCTATGACAAACCTAGACAACATATTAAAAACCAGAGACATCTCTCAGAGACATCACTTTGCCAACAAAGGTCCGTATAGTCAAAGTTATGGTTTTTCCAGTAGTCATGTATGGATGTGAGAGTTGAACCATAAAGAAGGCTGAGTGATGAACTGATGCTTTCAAATTGTGGTGCTGGAGAAGACTTTTGAGAGTTGTTTGGACAGCAAGGAGATCAAACCAGTCAATCCTAAAGAAATCAACCCTGAATATTCATTGGAAGGACTGATGCTGAAGCTGAAGCTCCAATCCTTTGGCCACCTGATGTGAAAAGCTGACTCACTGGAAAAGACCATGATGCTGGAAAATATTGAGGGCAGGAGGAGAAGGGTGCGACAGAGGATGAGATGGTTGGATGGCATTATCAATTCAATGAACATGAGTTTGAGCAAATTCCAGGAGATAGTGAAGGACAGGCAAGGCTGGTGTGCTGCAGTCCATGGGGTTGCAAAGAGTTGGACATGACTGAGCAACTGAACAACATAGCTACCTTAGTTTTACAAAGGAAAAGGGAGGCATAGTGAAATAAAATAATCTACCAACATTTCACATTTAGTAAGTGGCAGAGTATGGTTGGGACACAGGAAAGTAAACACATTTGGGTTTAATGCCCACAATAGGAATATACAGAAGGTTCAGAGATGTTTAAGACACGGTCCTGTGGGGAGGGGAGAGTCAGGAAGATTTTTCTGAAAGAGATAATGTCTGAGCTCAATTTAGAGAAAGGAATGGGAGCTTCCTTCTTCTAAGGAAGGACATGGTAAACATTTTTCAAGCATTAAGAAGGGTTGGTGAAGAAGTGGAGATTGGAATGAGGCTAAAACAATAGAAAAAGACCAAATCTAAGTGTTTTCTTCCTGTAGGAATTGAAGGATATTAATTTGACCTTTGGTAAGTAGAAAGTCAGAAGGATTTTAAGCATGGGAGACATATCAAATGTTCTAGAAAGGTTTCTCTGAAAACAGCGTAGAAAACATCAGAGCTGCGAAACTTGCTTATGAAGTCATTGCAAGGATGGATCAGTTAGGATACAGCTCAGTCGTGTCTCTTTGTGACCCCATGGACTGTAGCCCACCAGGCTTTTCTGTCCATGGGTATTCTCCGGGCAAGAATAGTGGAGTGGGTTGCCATGCCCTCCTCCAGGGGATCTTCCCGACCCAGAGACTGAACCCAGGTCTCCTGCATTGCAGGCAGATTCTTTACTGCCTGAGCCACCAGGGAAGCCCTAGCATATAGCAGTAGGCAAAATACGAATTTCAGAAAAGATGTCCCCACCTGAATCCCCAGAACCTATGAATATGTTACCTTACATGGCAAAAAGGACTTGGCAGGTGTGATTAAGGTTAAAGAGAATGAGATGGGGAGATTATCTTGGATTATTTGGGTGGATCTAATCTAATTATATGATTCCCACAAAGAGGATGGATGAGTCAGAGAGAGTCAAAGTATGAGAAGAACTTGACCTGGGTCAGGAGCCAAGGAATATGGGTGGCCTCCAGAAGCTGGGAATGGACCTCAGCCAACAACAACAAAAAATGGGAATTTCATTCTAACACTATAAGGAAATGGATCCTCCCTTAGAGCCTCCAGAAAGGAATTCAGCTCGATTGACACTTGGAGTTTATCCTGGTGAGACCCCCCCACTACTGGACTTCTGACCAGAAATGTAAAACTGTAAAGTAATAGATGTATGTTGTTTTAAACTCCTAAATTGGTGTTAATTTGTTTTGCTGTAATAGGAAATAATTATAGACGCTGAATGCTTAAACTAAGTTGATGGAAAGATGGATTCAACACTTACAAGGCCCTGGAGATTGATGGGACGTGGGGGCTGAAGGAAGGAGATTAATCTAGGTCAATTTACAGGGTTTCTGGGTTGGCAGGCTGTCTTTGGTGATGCCACCCAGTGGAGGAAAAGGACAAAGACAGGTCTTCTTAGGATTAAAAAGGTTTACACACTCGCAGGCCTTCCCTACTCCTTAAAATCATTAGGAACAGTCCCCGAAAGTCCATGGGCAGTGATATTTGTTACCACCTAGAGTTCTAGAAATGGATCTACTCTGTGTAAGCTGAATGACTTTGGACAGAGCACAGCGCGTCAGTGAAACTTGGCTTCTTCTACTGTGTGGGATAGGAGGAGCCCCATCTGCATGATTCCTGGGTCAGCCAGGATGTCGTGGCGTCTGTAACCTCACCCCAGTAACTTTCACCATTACTTCATTTCAGTCTCCCTTGTCTTAAGCTGTGTGTCTCAAGCAGCACTCTCCAGGGATACTTCTATTTAGATATAAAGATTCTTTAGTCTTTCTCTTTTATCATTCCACACCCTTACTACGGACTCTTATCCTTGGTCTTCACATGCTTTCTTTACCTCTTGCAGACCTGCATTTCTATTGACTTCCCTTCCTACCAGCCTAACTTGAAGAGCCAGCACCTCAGTCACTCACTGCTAATGCCTCTCATTGCTTACTCCATCCTCCTTTCCTTCTCTTACTTGGCACATCTTTCTATCCAATCCATATATTTGTATGTACTACTTAAGAACCAAAAGATATGAAACCTATGCTCTGCAGATTTATGATCTCTGATCTGTTAAATCCTCAAGCAGGCTGGATTTTCTCTTGCAACACTGATGGAAAGGAGAAGGGAGTTCAATCTCTATCCCTTTCCTCAAGACATCTTTCACACCCCTAACCCTTCCTACACTTGATATACAATCTTACCTATTTCAAAGAAAATATACAGATCATCAATACAGAATTTTCTCTACTTAGCCCAGCTAACAAAGATGTCATTTACATCCACAATCACCTTGACTTCCTTTCCTCTGATCCCGGTGGGTCAGAGCAAACCCATTCATCAGCTTTCAGGGTCCCCAAGGAGTCCTCCCTTCTATTTACAGAGACTGTATTCTGTTGAATATCCATTCTCTTTTATCTTCAACCTCTCAATTTCTATACTTTCCCCACAAAAGATTTTAAAAAATGCTAAAATAATAAAATTTAAATATCACCACGGATCCTACCACCTTCTCTGACCTCTTTACTAGGGCCATATAGACCTGACAGTAGAAACGATGTAGAGTGGCCAGTGCCTCAGGGCTTCCTTTAGGAGACCTGGGGAGGAATCTCTACAATTCCAGGAAATGTGTGTCACTGTTATCAAAGAACAACCAGTTTTGCTTCTCTTGAATAAAGACATAGGATTCCACCTTGCTTCATAGTATGATGATATTTAGAAATTAACAAGATAGTGACCTTTTCTATCTTACGTGGGCCAAAAGATACTTGGAACATTTCTTTTTCAAACTAGTACTTGCATATTTCCATTTGGATTTATAAAAAAACCAAACCAAAACAAAACAAACAAAAACAGTATCTAGGAAGCTCCTAATAACTAGACCATCATTCAATGGCTAATTATATTTTGAAATAATTACAGCTGTATCTGGAATAACTGAATCCTCTCAGATCACCTATCCCCAAGAAAAGACCCCAAGCCCTATAAATCACGTAAAGTGGACGTAGCTGTAAGTAGAGCTGCATGCCAGAAATACCTCCGTACATACCTTCTATTTTTACTTCTGCCCAGTTGAAGATATAGTAACTAATATCAGACAGTAGTAGAGTCTCAAAAAAATCTTTTGATTTCTCTTGTACTCTTCATTCGCCTCAAGCAACTACTCCACTTACACAGTACCAGCCTCCTCTTTCGGAGTGAAAAGGAAATAACTACATGACACCGTGAAATGTGCAATAAAAGTGTATGCACTGGGAGGAGAGTGGAGATGATTCACATTCCTTGGGGGAATGGAGATTTCACAGAGGCTCCATCCAACCAAGTCGAAAAGGATGAACTCAAGCTGATCAGGCAGAGAGAAGGGCACTGCAGGTGTTGTGGAGAGAGAAGATACACATATAATAATTGCTACAGGCTAAAAGCACTGAAGCAAGGCTTCATACCTATGGGCTATAGACCTCAAATATAGCCCACAAAAATACCTATGCGGCCACTGTGTTTTAACTACAGTTTCATGGGAGTATATCAGTAACATGCCAGATTCAAAACATGGCTATAACTTCACCATCCTCCAAGATTATTATCTGATTGTCTACTCCTTCATCTCTTCCCAGTTCTATTTCTTTTCAGAGCTTTATCATAACCTGTGGTAAAGTATGAGTGTGGTAGAGTATGTTTTTCCTAATAGAAGTCAAGGTGCAGATTGGGTAGGGTAGCACAATTGTTTAATATCACACCTACTAGAAACTCAGAACAGTTTTAACACAGCATCCTCACAGGGGGCCCAAGGTAGAGCTTGTATCAGAAATAAAATATGGATGTGGCTTTTATCCAATGAATGGATTATAATTTAATATTATTATAATATAAAAACAAGGAAACCACAACGTTTTAAAAAGCAATGTTACTAGACTGAACCATAAGGGACAGGAACAGTAAAAAATGTAAAGGGGTCTTTGCATGCTCAAACTTTTCTAGCCAGGAAAACAGGGTGAGAAAACTACAGTTAAAAACATGAGCCACTTTTTTACAAAAAGAATGACTTCAGTTCAGTTCAGTCGCATCCAACTCTTTGTGACCCCATGGACTACAGCACGCCAGCTTCCCTGTCCATCACCAGCTCCTGGAGCTTGCTCAAACTCATGTCCATCGAGTTGGTGATGCCATCCAACCATCTCATCCTCTGTCATCCCTTCTCCTGCCTTCAATCTTTCCCAGCATCAGGGTCTTCAGCATCAGTCCTTCCAATGAATATTCAGGACTGATTTCCTTTAGGATGGACTGGTTGGATTTCCTTGCTGTCCAAGGGACTCTCAAGAGTCTTCTCCAACACCACTGTTCAAAAGCATCAATTCTTTGGCACTCAGCTTTCTTTATAGTCCAACTCTCACATCCATACATGACTACTGGAAAAACCAAAGCTTTGACTAGACAGACCTTTGCTGGGAAAGTAATGTCTCTGCTTTTTAATATGCTGTTTAGGTTGATCATAGCTTTTCTTCCAAGGAGCATGCATCTTTTAAATTTATGACTGCAGTCACCATCTGCAGTGATTTTGGAGCCCCCAAAATAAAGTCTCTCACTGTTTCCATTGTTTCCTCATCTATTTACCAAGAAGTGATGGGATTGGATGCCATGATCTTAGTTTTCTTAATGTTGAGTTTCAAGCCAACTTTTTTACTCTCTTTCACTTTCATCAAGAGGACCTTCAGTTCTTCTTTACTTTCTGCCATAGGGTGGTGTCATCTGTGTATCTGAGGTTATTGATATTTCTCCCAGCAATCTCGACTCCAGCTTGTGCTTCATTTAGCCTGGCATTTTGCATGATATACTCTGCAGAGAAGTTAAATGAGCAGGGTAACAATATACAGCCTTGATGTACTCCTTTCCCATTTTGAAACCAGTCTGTTGTTGCCTGTCCCGTTCTAACTGTTGCTTCTTGACCAGCATACAGATTTCTGAGGAGGCAGGTCAGGTGGTCTGGTATTCCCATCTCTTTCAGAACTTTGCACAGTTTGTTGTGATCCACAGAATCAAAGGCTTTGGCATAGTCAATAAAGCAGAAATAGATGTTTTTCTGGAACTCACTTGCTTTTTTGATGACCCAGAGGATGTTGGCAATTTGATCTCTGGTTCCTCTGCTTTTTCTAAATCCAGCTTGAACATCTGGAAGTTCACGGTTCACATACTATTGAAGCCTGGCTTGGAGAATTTTGCACATTACTTTGCTAGCATGTGAGATGAGTGCAATTGTGCGGTAGTTTGAACATTCTTTGGCATTGCCTTTCTTTGGGATTGGAATGAAAACTGACCTTTTCCAGTCCTGTGGCCACTGCTGAGTTTTCCAGATTTCCTGGCATACTGAGTGCAGCACTATCACAGCATCATCTTTTAAGATTTGAAATAGCTCAACTAGAATTCCATCACCTCCACTAGCTTTGTTCGTAGTGATGCTTTCTAAGGCCCACTTGACTTCACATTCCAGGATGTCTGGCTCCAGGTGAGTGATCACACCATCGCGATTATCTGGGTCATGATCTTTTTTGTACAGTTCTTCTGTGTATTCTTGCTTGCTGCTTCAAGATGGAGGAGGAATAGGATGGGGAGACCACTTTCTCCCCCCAAAATTCATCAAAAGATCATTTGAATGCTGAGCAACTTCCACAAAACAACTTCTGAACACTGGCAGAGGATACCAGACACCCAGAAAGGCACCCCATTCTCTTCAAAAGGACGTAGGACAAAATATAAAAGACAAAAAGAGAGAGAAATGAGTTAGGGACAGAGACCTGTCCTGGGGCGGTGTCGTGAAGGAGAAGTTTCCACACAGTAGGAAACCCTTTATCAGGGTATGTGGACAGTTTTGTAATCTCAGAGGACAACATAACTGGGAAAGAAAAAAAAAAAAAAAAAAAAAAAAAAACCACAGACTACACGCCTAACTGCAACTGCAGAAAAGAGAACTTTTCCGTAAAAGGCTCTAACCTAAAAACCCAAGGCGCAGCCTGGTCTGCTCACAGAACAAAGGATTGAGTGGATGCCAAAGGAGAGCCAGCCAGTTGCATACCAGCCCCTCCCAGCCCAGAGGCAGAGAGGCAGGCTTGCGACAGCCAGAGCCAGAAGGCAAGGGGCTACTACAATCTCAGTCCTAGAGAAGGCATCTTCCACCAAACGTGAGCAGGCTCCCAGCTTCTAACCACGTCATCCAGAGATCATGGATGGTTGACACCCACCAGAAGGGTCGCAGCCTGAGATCAGCTCTCCAGAGGAGACTCACAACACACCTGAGACCGCAGCCGAGCGGCCAGGACCAGGGAGGTGACTAAGATGCAGGGTCCACCCGGGACAGTGTGCTTGCGAAGCACCTGGTCGCCTGAGCTGCTCAGCCCTGGGAAGGGCGCAAAAGGCATGCCCAGCTCAGAGAGAGTGAGCCAGAATTGTGTCTGAGTGTCTCCTGAGGAGGTACGGATCAGCAGTGGCCTGCCACAGGGGCTCTGGGTGCAAACCTGCGTATGGCATAAGCCCTGTTGGAGGAGGTCGCCATTAACCCCACCATAGAACCACCAGAACTTACACAGGCCTGGGGAAACAGACTCTTGGGGGGCACAGACAAAACCTTGTGAGCACCAGCACCCAGGAGAAAGGAGCAGTGACCCTCACAGGAAACTGACCCAGACGTGCCTGTGAGTGTCCAGGAGTCTCCGGTGGAGGCATGGGTCAGGGGTGGCCTGCTTCAGAGTCAGAGGCACTGAGGGAAGCAGTGTGTGCATGGGACCTTTTGAAGGAAGTTGCCATTATCTTCATTACCTCCACCATAGTTTGGTCTCAGGTCAAGCAACAGGGAGGGAACACAGCCCCACCCATCAACAGAAAATTAAAAATTTACTGAACACAGCCCCGCCCATCAGAACAAGACCCAGTTTCCCCTTCAGTCAGTCTCTCCCATCAAGAAGCTTCCACAAGCCTCTTATTCTTATCCATCAGAGGGCAGACAGAATGAAAACCACAGTCACAGAAAACTAACCAAACTGATCACACAGACCACAGCCTTGTCTAGCTCAATGAAACTATGAGTCATGCAAAAGTGCAGAGCCACCCAAGATGGACAGGTCATGGTGTAGAGTTCTGACAAAATGTGGTCCACCAGAGAAGGGAATGGCAAACCATTTCAGTATTCTTACCTTGAGAACACCATGAACAGTATGAAAAGGCAAAAAGGTATGACACTGAAAGATGAACTCCCCAGGTTGGTAGGTGCCCAATAAGCCACTGGAGAACAGTGGAGAGATAACTCCAGAAAGAATGAAGAGATGGAGCCAAAGCAAAAATAGCACCCAGCTGTGGATGTGACATGTGATGGAAGTAAAGTTCAATGCTGTGAAGACCAATATTGCATAGGAACCTGGAATGTTAGGTCCATGAATCAAGGCAAATTGGAAGTGGTCAAACAGGAGATGGCAAGAATGAACATAGACATTTTAGGAATCAGTGAACTAAAATGGACTGGAATGGGTGAATTTTACTCAGATGACCATTATATCTACTACTGTGGGCAAGAATCCCTTAGAAGAAATGGAGTAGCCATCACAGTCAACAAGAGTCCAAAATGTGGTACTTGGATGCAATCTGAAAAATGACCGGATGATCTCTGTTCATTTCTAAGGCAAACCATTCAATATCACAGTAATCCAAGTCTATGCCCCGACCAGTAATGCTGAAGAAGCTGAAGTTGAGCGTTCTGTGAAGATCTACAAGACCTTCTAGAACACCCAAAAAAGATGTCCTTTTCATTATAGGGAACTGGAATGCAAAAGTAGGAGGTCAAGAGATACCTGGAGTAACAGACAAATTTGGTCTTGGAGTACAGAATGAAGCAGGGAAAACACTAATAGAGTTTTGCCAAAAGAATACACTGGTCATAGCAAACACCCTCTTCCAACAACACATGGATAGCACCAGATGGTCAATACTAAAATCAGATTGATTATATTCTTTGCAGCCAAAGATGGAGAAGCTCTCTACAGTCAGCAAAAAGAAGACCGAGAGCCGAGTGTGGCTCACATCATGAACTCCTTATTGCCAAATTCGACTTAAATTGAAGAAAGTAAGGGAAACCACTAGATCATTCAGGTATGACCTAAATCAAATCCCTTACAATTATACAGTGGAAGTGACAAACAGATTCAAGGGATTAGATCTGACAGAGTGCCTGAAGAGCTATGGATGGAGGTTTGTGACATTGTACAGGAGGCAGTAATCAAGACCATCCCCAAGAAAAAGAAGGCAAAATGGTTGTCTGAGGAAGCGTTACAAACAGCTAAGAAGAGAAGCAAAAGGCAAATGAGAAAAGGAAAGATATACAAATTTGAATGCAGAGTTCCAAAGAATAGCAAGGAAAGGTAAGAAAGCCTTCCTCGGCGATCAATGCAAAGAAATAGAGGAAAACAAAAGAATGGGAAAAGACAAGAGATCTCTTCAAGAAAATTAGACATACCAAGGGAACATTTCATGCAAAGATGAGCACAATAAAGGACAGAAATGTTATGGACCTAACAGAAGCAAAATATAGTTAAGAAGAGGTGGCAAGAATAACTTATAGGGGGGAAAAAAACAGTCCAGAAGGTGGAGCCAAGAGCTCTGGAGAAATATGTGCAGGGGACAGGATTACTTAAGAAATTGGTGACAGGTACCCACCTAAATTTCAGAATCCTTCTGGACCAGAGACCATCATATGTCTGTTACTTCTCATCTTTTAGAATGGGAGACAGCTACTCTCTCTGTCTCACCATTGTATGTTTCACAGGCAGGAGGCCCGTAACTTGCCTCATTACTTCATGGGTCTTTAAACTGAGAAGTACTGTACTTAAGGAAACTCATGTAAGGAGCCACATATATACCTGAACCTGATTTAGATGAGACCTTGGGGTTCAAAAGCCTACCCCTGATGCAGTAACAGGATAAAAACACTGCAGAGTTTATCGGCAGGGGGATGAGCATTTTGCATGTGGGAGGAATATAGATTTTAAAACTTTAAAAACACATATCCTGGGCTGATAACACTGTACTGCTTAGATTCTGTTACAGAGGCCATACCCATATACCGAGCAATCAATTGTACAGGAGAAAGGGCCACAAATTAAAGAAATGGTAACCCACTCCAGTATTCTTGCCTGGAGAATTCCATGGACAGAGGAGCCTGGTGGGCTACAGTCCATGGGGTCACAAAGAGTCAGACACGACTGAGTGACTAACACACACACACACACACACACACACACACACACAAGGGTCGCAAAGAGTTAGAAATGACGGAAGTGACTTAGCATGACACACGGTAAGGCATTTCTACTGTGGAAAGAAACGGGTTGTAACACCAAATTTTTCTATCACCCATCCTATTTGCAGTGAGAGAACATTAAGAAACTTTTGTTGTTCTAAGGAGCCTCGTAAAATAATGTCATACTCCAACTCTGCATTAGCTCCCTGAATTATAGACCACAGATGTTCAGGCGACAACCAAGCAAGCAGAAGGGGGGAAAAAAAAAGTCATGGAAAACTCCAAAAGTTTAGCTTTGAAAGTAACTAGCAAAAGCCATACACATTTTTAAGGCTGACAGGTACATTTAAGTAATCTATATTCACCTTTTTTCAAGTACTCTTAATTGAGAACATTGTAACCTTTCTACTAAAGTAACACCAAGCACCAAAAATATCTTTCAACAATTCAAAGAGGAATATTCCTAACACAAGACCACTTCACTCAACAAAATCAGTTATCAAAGTCCTATCTGGTATGAAAATACAGCTTTTCGTCACCAACACATACACAACTCTTTCTGCTATCATGTTACCAAGCAGGGTTTAAAGGCATTTAGAAAAGTATTATCTTCTTCTTCCTTCCATGTTAGAGTCTTGCTTCACATGCATTCTTCCATACATATTTCTGTGTCCCTATAATACATACTAAAACTAAAGACTAAAAAAATCTGAAACATAGGATATAACACCTTTTACTTTGAAATTTTTTTCTCACCAACTTGTTTTCAGATGAACAGATACAATTCTAACAATTTTTTGAGCAGAGAGAATATTCCGTTGTATGGATTACCAAAATTTATGCCACAATTTACCCATGAATTAACATTTAGATTTCCAGTTTTCTTGCTCCACTTGATGTCTCAATAAACATCTGTATACATATATTTTTATGCATAGGTATTTTTATTGTAAAGGATAATCTCTCAAAAGATTGCTCAGTGAAAGTGTGTTTTTCAGCCTTAATATGTATCTACATGACTTTGTAGCAGTTCAGTTCTGCCAGCAATGTTTCACTGTGCTCACTTCCTTGCATCTTCACCAAACTGAAGCCACTGTTTTGACTTTATACTAATTTGATGGAGGAACAGTGGTATCACATAGTTTTTTTTTTTTCCTTAAAATTCTTTGAACTCTTAGTGAGGATTAAAATATTTGTGCTTGGTGTGGTTATTTTTCCATTATTTGTTTATCATTTTAAAATTCTCTTTGTATTAGGAGCATTCAATTTTCCCTATATACTATACATATACTTCTTGTCTAGCTGTTCTTTGGATTGTGGTCTCTTGCAATAGAACACTTAAACTTTTTGTTTAGTAAAATATATCTTTCTGGGTTGCCAACACTGTTATGAAAAGATTATCACCACTCTAATGTTGTATAAGGACTTTCTTTAAGTAAGAATATCTCTGTACTTTGTTCTGATCGTTGAGACCAGTTGGAGAAATTCTGCAATGGTTTTATAAAAAAATTTTTTTAAAGGAGAAATGAATTGGGGCAAGACAGAGCAAGAAAGGATGATAGAACTGACTGTCCCATGAGTTTACATTAAAAAAAAAAAACAAAACAAAACCTACATTTTAGAAAATGAGGCTCGCAGTGTGGTTAATTCTTCTACCATTACAAAGCCTCATTCTCAGAAAGCACACAATTTAAAAAATGTAATTTGTTGTATCCACTCCATTAGTGTGGATAAAAATTTACATATATGTACACCATTTTTTACTTAAGCATACATTCCAATTGCCTTTACCATTTTATTCTCACCTTTTTTGCATAATGCTTACTCATTAAGTTAAAAAGACTATAGAAAGGAACAACAGGGAACCTGGGAAAATTATGTAATTCTTCCTACATTAACCAAATACAAATACAGAAATTCTCCTATTTAAAATGTCACATACACTGAAATCAACTAAAGTGGCATAACTACTACTTAAAACAATAGCATGCTTAAAAAAAAAGTCACTGCATGATTGTTTATTTAAAATATTATGACTCTGATGTAAATACATATGGGCTTACATAATTTATTATTCATATAAACCCTCAATTAAAATGCTTAATTCTTCATCCACAATGTCTTTTTCCTAATAAGCATAATAATAAATTTTCTATCTCACTGAAAGTGTTTAAATTTAAAGCCTTTTGAATCTTGATTCATGAAGAAATTACTGAAGAATAATTTAAGATTAACTACATCAAACAACAGTATCATTTCCAATGCTGCCACCGATTTCTCCATGGCAAAACAGTCACATATCGTTACTGCACAATTTATAGGTACAGGTTATTATGTGCACATAAACTCTACACAATAACAGTGTCTTCATCGCAACTTGCTTAACACATTTAAAATTATGAATTTACAAAATCTTTTAACAATATACTTTTAAAAGTATCCTGAGGATATTACAAAATTCATTTTACCAGCCCTTCATTTCTTTGCTTCATTTGACTCTTTAATTTCCAAGATAATAGTTGTCCATATTTTGTTACATAAAAATGTTCTATTAGTGCTCCTATTAACAAAATATATTTAAGCTAAGTAGTATATAGTTGTTGCTTAAACACTTAGTCCCATTTGCCTCCAGTCTCCTTGGTTAAAATCAAGTATTATCAAGTTTTCTATAATTCTGAATCAGAAAAGATATAGCACAAAACAGACAGAAATAGGGTTAGCACATTTAAGTTAAAAGCATTGTGCATTTTTAATATTTTGGTCATACTTTTATAATAAAATAATATATTTTGGCAAAAAATAATAAAATATAAGGTTTAGTTTATTATCTATTAACGGTAGATCTGGCAGGTATTTTACATTTGTAAATACTATCTATTTAATTTGACTTTTCACATTTGTTTCTAAAAACACTGCTGTAAGTTTTTCAGAACTTTGAGACTAAAAGCACCTAAAAATAAGAAATAAAATAAAATTTAAGTAAAATGTATGGTGCCCAAAAATTCTTTGACAAATTTATAAGCTTAAGTGTCTCATATATGCCACCACAGAAACATTATTGCCTGCTAAGTCTAATCTGACTCGATGCAATCTTAATAATCTTGGAAGTTTTCCTGAAATTTATTTGAAAATTATGATGTGAATTAAAAAAAAAAAAGATGAAAAAAAACCAGTTGCAAAAAAAAGTTGTTATTCTGATGGCAGTGCTGTTATGGCACAAAAACAAATGAAAAGACTTGTAGTTTTCTCTTATACACACACACACACACACACACACACACTTCAAATAAGATGTGTAAGGTATATTACATATATACAGACGCCACACACACACACAACTTGGGCTCCAGAGGGAAAATTGATGAAAACTTTACATAAGGAGCCATTTGACTCATTTATCACTAAAGTCCCAATGACAGTGTTAATGGAGATATTCATTATTTTTTGCCTCTTGCCCAAATATCACTCTATCATTAAGAGAGGAGTCTGAGATGTGAAAGTTTGGAAAAGGAAGTAAGAATGTGGTGAATTAAGTGATGACTGAGGTGCAACTGCCTTTACATAAAGGGTATTTTTTACTGTGAAACAAAGTCATGCAGAGATGTCTGCAGAAGAACTTATCAACAAAACAAAACTCCTTTAACATTATGATATACTCACTATAACATACTATAAATATGTATTATTACAGCATTACTTACACATTCTACTTTAGGCAATGTAGTCTAATTCTGAATGACCTTGTTAATTTTTAAGGCATCAGTGCATCAAGGGCAAAGCTCCATAAAATAAATATGAAAACAAGAAAGCATTAGCTTATTTGTGGTATAGAGAATGATCACTGTACATCATATGTGTTGGCCACTTCAAGGAATAGGTAATAAATTATACATCTTATTGTTAAATGTTACAGCATAAATTTCACATCATTTTTCAACACTTCATTTAATGGGCTAAACTGATCGGGTAGTATTCTCATTTTCATTGTTCCATCAGCTCCACATGAAAAAATGTGATTTGCAGGCCCCGTCTCAATTTGCATCACTCCGGTTCCAATATTTCTGAAAATGGATTGCCGAGCATGTTCATTGATAAAGGTGTGAAGAAGACTAAAGGTAGAGAGACTCCAAATCTGAAATTACATCAAGGACAAAATAAAAATTGGGGTTGACGACTACCTTAAAAATCCAAGCAAAAGATTTAGGCCTGTCTTTGTGTACAAATAAGGAATTTCTACAACAAAAATGGAGAAAAATCTGTGTAGGGCTACAGTTACAACATTTTGATTCTTATATAGAGTGTTGCAATTTTCTAAATCTCTGTGATATTACATTCTTCAAAAGTTAATCCAGTAAGACAAGTAAGTATCTTAAACCCTTCATTAGAGATGAGAAAATTTAGATACATGGAGGTTAGGTATGCAATGCAACAGAAACTTAATACTGTAGGAACTACAATGAAGATTTTCTCTCTCAGCAAAGATTCTGTGCGTAGCTGTATAAGTAGGGTAATTTTTTCTCCATAACGCACAGTATCCACCAGGGGATCAGAACCACTGAAAAGAGTAAAGTGCCAAAAATCTAGAGGTCTTCAGATCAGGCAAAACTATATTCCAGTGGCAAGATAAATTATTACAATTTTCTGATGTTTTGACATCTCATTTAAAAAAATATTTCTTTCTTTTCCTGGAGAAATTCATTAATTCACACTACTCTAGACATGAGTGTTAAAACTCTAACTCCTGAATACAACCTGGTATATTATGAAATCTTTTAACTTGATTAAATAATCAAACTCAGAATGAAAATACATACTAAAGAATTAATCTAACATCTAGCACAACTTATTCTAAACTGAGCAAAGTTCAAATAAGAAACTAGCTTCAAACAAACAAACAAAAAAGAATTTTGTATGATAACTGGGATATATATTTGATTTTAAGAAACACCTTTTTGAAATTCTACAATTCTAGTTAATTTTTTCTGGCTGAGAATTATGAAAACAGTATGTAAGTCCTAACAAAGTAACATAGTCCAACTTATTTGTACTAAGTAGTCTCACTAGCATTTAAATGAATGGATTCTAATAAACTAGACTCCCCCAGTGAGTTACTGACCATTAGAATAACCTGTTGACTAGTCTTACCCCTACAGATCCTTCAAAGTGAAGACAGGGAACCTTTCATCAAAACCACTATATCCATGCTATAAAAATGCACACTCCTGAGCCTTGGACTTACCAACTGGGTATTATGGGGATGCAATCTAGCAACAGTATTTCTGGAGTGGGATTCATTTTTAACAAGGTGCTTAACATTTTTAAAAAGCTGCTTAACATTCAAACTTCTAAGTTTGAAACAGTAAAGTCTGAAACAGTGGAGTTTCAGAAAGACTGTTTATAAGCAGAGCTTATCCAGGTACATTAGAATTCTTTACCCATCAGAATTCTGTAATCAGGCACTAAGTGGTTGGCTGCTGATACTATGAATGACAAAATGGGGAGAAATCTGGGATAAGGGAAAATGTCAGTATATTTCACAGCACCTGAAACTGAATTCAGTAACTCTGAATATGGAGTCAAGACTAATGTCTGAAATATGTTCATATCCATATCCACAGAAAATCTAGTTCGTTTGCATGCATTAATTAAGCACATTTGAAAACAACAGGAAAACGGGCAATTTTCAAGTTAAATGTTATTTTATTCATTAAAAGATTTATTAAATAGCAATTAACCTTGTGGACTACAAAGGAGTCAATATTTCTATTATTTAAAGAGACAGGTGTCTTCAATATGATTAAAGATCCAAGATTTCCAAAAATTTCCTTTCACATTGGAGATACTCTGGCATTACTATAATTACCTTTATGTTGCCTTCGGCAGATCCTGTAACAAAGTACTCCTCGGTAGGATCAATAGCGATGGCTTTAACAGGAGAATCATGGCTCTGGAAAAGTTGCCTCTGCTGTCGTTGCCGAAGGTCAAATACACACGTATAACCTTTTCTGCCACCTGATATTAGTAGCTGATGTTTTGGAGCATATGCCAAAACAGTGGCTCCACTATCATGACATGCAAAAGCTGAAAATTAAATAAAATAAAAACTATGCAACAGCGTAAGAAACATACTCCCGGCTTTTGGCCAAGGTGGAATGCTAGACTCGATTTACTCTCCTGCCTAAAACAATGAAAATATAAAATGATACATAAGAAACAACAGTATGAGACATTGGAAACTAAGCACTGAAGAAGAATGACCTCTGAGAAATGAGAAACAAACTAGGAGAGCCACACTACTGACCCAGCTTACAGCTTGGGATTTTCTGGCCAAGCATAAGAAAGGGGAATCCAGGTTGATTTGTGCTCCTGTTTTTACCAGCCAGAGTGGGGGGAAAACCTTTTAATTCAGAAGGCATTGTACAGAGTACTGAGAAGGGCACTGACTCAAAGGGGGGTGTGCACATGTGTGTGCAAAACTTGCCCTGTACCAAATGTGGTTTTGATTCTGTTTAACACAATTCCCATCTCCACCCTCAACAAATCTGTTTCCAAGTAACTCAGTCCCAGAGAAAACCTCAAAAATATTTAAACAATACAAAAATAATAGTACCTAAAATTTATAAAATTCACAATATATCTAATAAAAAATGACCAGGCATGCAAAGAAGCACGCATAAATACAAGAAAATCCATCAACTGAAACTAACCCAGAAATAACATAGATGACAGAAATACTAAATAAGGAAACTAAAAACCAATTTAAGTGTATTCCCCAAATCCTGGATTTTGTCTGGATTTAAATGTATACCTTAGGCAAATTATTTAACCTAAGTCTCAGTTTCATGATTTGTAAAAGAGACGTCAACACCATCTGCCTAACAGTTAAGTATGAGGATGAAAATAATTAATATATTCAAAGCATATGCATTACCTGGCAAATACTAAGTACTCAACAAAATGTTATTAGTATTGTAAGAATCTAGATAAAACTAATCATAAGAGGTTTTTTTTAAACTTTTCCAGCACTTTGAGATATAAACTTGCATAGAGTAAAATGCACAAATTCTAAGTGTTCACCTTTAATGAGTTTTGGCAAATGGATACCTTTGTGTAAGCATTACTCAGATCAAAACAAAGAATGTGTTCATCATTCCAAAAGGCACCCTCAGGTCTTTCCTTTTCCCTCAAAAGCAATCATAATTCTGATTTCTATCCAATTAGTTTTGCCAGTTCTTGAACTTCATATAAATGGAATTTTACAGTATATACTCTTTTGTTCCTGCTTCTTTTCCTTTCAACATACATTTTAGGTGTTAACCTATGTTGTTCCATGTATCAGTGGGTCATGTATTTTAGTTCTGAATAGTATTCTATTACATAAATATACCATGTTATCCTGTTGGACATTTGTGTTATTTCCAGTTTTTGGCTATTATAAATAAAGCTGCTAATAATATTCCTATACCAGTTTATTTGTGGACATGTGTTTTCATTTTTTGTGTAAAAATATATACTGCTAGGTCATGTTCGGTGCATGTGTAATTTTATTAAGAAACTGCTAAACAGTTTTCCAAAGAAGTTGTACTATCTCATACTTCTATCAGCAAACCATGAAGGTTCCAGTTTTTCCATATCCGCTCCAACACTTGGTATTCTAGAATCTTTAATTTTGGCCATTTCAGTGTGCAAAATAGTATGATATTTTATGGTGACTTTAGTTTGCATTTCCCTGATGACTACAGATATTGAGCATCTTCTATATGGTTATTTGCTCTTCAGATATTGAGCAAAAGCATAACTTTAAAAGTCTGGAATATATCATTTCTTTACTGGATTGTGTTTTTGTTGTTGTATCTAGATCTCATCACCAAACCCAAGGTCACCTAGATTTTCTCCTATATTTCCTTCTAGAAGTTTTATAGTTTTGTTTTTACATGTAGGCCTATGATTCATTTTGAGCAAATTTTTGTGAAAGGGGTAAGATTTGTACCCATGTTCATTATTCCACATGAAAGCACCCAAATGTCATAGCACTTTTTGTTGAAAAGCCTATGTGTTTCCATTAAATTACCTTTATGCCATTATTAATGATGAGTCTACTAATTATGTGGTCTATTTCTAGGCTCCCTAATGTGTCTATTCTTAAGCCAATACCACAATGGCTTGATTATTGTAGCTTTATAGTGATTCCTGAAATCAGGCAATATGAATACTCCAAGTTTCCAAGTATTCTAGGTCTGTTGCCCCTCTACATAAACTTCAGAACCAGTTTGTTGACACGTACAAAATAGACTGCTGGGGGCTTAATTAGAATTGCACTGAATCTATAAAGTTGGGAGAAAGTAACAACAATATCAAGTTTTACAGTTTGTGAACACAGACTATCTCTCCATTATTTAGGTCTTTTATTTTTTTACCTTTTTTGTAGCTTTTCCCAACAGATGCTATACATAGATTTATGCTTCAGAATTACATTATTTTGGGTGCTATTTTAAATGGTGATTTTTTTTTTTAATTTCAACTTCCAATTGTTCATTGTTGGTGTAAAGGAAAGCAACTGATTTTAGTATACTGATCTGGCATCCTGTGAATCTGCTATACCTGTACATTAGTTCCAGGAAGTTTTTTTCCCCCTATACTTTTTGGAGTTTTCTACACCAACATATAATATGTGAATAGACACAGTTTTATTTCTTCCCTTCCAATATGTATACCTTTTATTTCCTCTTCTTGTCTTATTGCTTTAGTTGTAACTTCAAGTATGAAGTTGAGTGTCGGTGGTGTGAGAGGATATAATACTATAATTGATATTCACAATGATGACCTATGGTTAATAGATTCAAAGTAAAAACAATTTTTATATTATCTATGTTCCATTGTCCTTCATTAAAGTACACTGAAGAGTTAATTACACACAGTAAACTTTTCTGCTTTCATACTTTGCTACCATGAGCAAAATAAATGTCACAAACCACTAAATGTGTCATTTAAAAAAACTCAATTAAAAATCACTTTTATAAAATGCTTTCAAAACTTACCATGGACTAAACTATTGGCAGGTGCTACAAGAGTGTCCCACAAACAAATGTTTCTGGAAAGAAAAAAAGATTACTTCTTAAGTGACATAAAAAGTTGACAACAGAATAAAAATGTTTCACATTATATAATGATAAAGGGATCAATACAAAAGGAAAATTATACATGTGAACATATACACACCCAGTAGAGGAGCAGCTATATAAAGTAAACAATAATAAAAAATACATAAGGGAAGAAACTGATAATAACACAGTAAGAGTATGGGACTTTAACACCCCACTGACATCAATGAACAAATAATCCAGAAAGAAAGTCAGTAAGGCAACAGTGGTGTTAAATGACAATAGATCAGTTGAACTTAAATGGTATGTATAGGATATTACATCCAAAAACAGCAGAATGCACATTCTTTTCAGGCACACATGGAATGTTCTCTAAAATACGTCACATACTAGGTCACAAAACAAGTGCCAACAAATTTAAGAGAATAGAAATTGTATCAAGCATTTTTTTTTACCAATCACAAAGGTACAAAGCTACAAATAAACTCCAGAGAGAAAAATAGGAAAAACAAACAAACATGCAGACCAAGCAACATGCTACTAAAAATGCAATGGGTCAATAACGAAATCAAAGTGTAAATCAGAAAAGACCTTGAGACAAATGAAAATGGAAACATAATTTCCCAAAATCTATGGAATGCAGAAAGCAATTCTGAGAGGGAAGTTCACAGCAATACAGGCATTCTCAAATTACAACCCAACCTACCATCTACTTTTTGTTTTAGAAAAAGAACAAACAAAGCCCAAAGTCAGTAGAAGGAAGGAACTTTACCCAAGATTAGAGAGGAAATAAAATAGAGATTAAAAAATCCAATAGAAACAATCAATGAAAACAAGGGCTGATTTTCTGAAAAGAAAACAAAATCAACAAACTTATTCAGGTTCATCAAGAAGATGACAGAGGACCCAAATAAACAATACAAGAAATGAAAGAGGAGAAATAACAACTGATACCACAGAGATACAAAGAATCATAATACTATGAACAGTTATATGCCCACAGACTGGAAAACCTAGAAGAAATGGACCAGTTTCTAGAAATATACAGCCTGCCAAGAATCAATCAAGAAGAAACAGAAAATTTAAACAGACTGATCACTATAACTGAAAATCAATCTGGAAGGGGAAACAAAAACAGCTTGCAGGTAACTGAGCGCCCAGGACCAGACATGGGAATTCTACTAAATGTATGAAGAGCTAATACTCATCCTTCTTAAACTACTCCAAAAAATTGAAGAGGAGGGAACACTCCCAAATTCATTCTACAAGGCCACCATCACCCTGATTATCTTGATACCAAAACCAGACAAAACACTTTTATAAAAAAAAAATTACAGGCCAATATCTTTGATAACTACAGATACAAAAATCCTCAACAAAATATATTAACAAACCAAATTCAGCATGATCAAGCTGAATTAATTCTAAGGTCAGAAGGATGGTTAGACATTTGCAAATCAAAACATATAATACATCACATAAACAAGAAGAAAGATAAATATCAGATGATTATCTCAAAAGACACAGAAACTCTCTATTGAGTTGCCCATTCATGATAAAACCTTTCATCAAAGTGTGTAAAGAGGAAACAGTTCTTAACATAATTAAAGGCCACTTAAGACAAATTCACAACCAACATCATACTCAACAGTGAAAAGCTGGAAGCCTGCCACTAAATTCAGAAACAAGACACAGATGTTCCTTCTCTCCACTTTTATTCAACATGTTACTGGAAAGCCCAGCTATAGCAAATAAGAAAAAGAAATCAAAGGTATCCAAACTGGAAGGGAAAAGGGAAAACTGCCACTATTTGCAGATGACATGATACTTTATATAGAAAACCCTAAAATCTTCACTCCCCCAAATTTATAACTAAAAAATAAATTCAGCAAGGTTGTAGGATATAAGATTATATATAAAAAATATGCTACACTTTCATATACTACTAATGAAATATCAGAAAAGGAAGGTAAAACACAACCCTACTTAAGATCACATCAATAAGAATAAATATTTAGGAATAAACATAACCAAGGAGGTGAAAGACCTATACTCTGAAAACTATACACCACTGATGAAGGAAACTGAAGATGATACAAAGAAATGGTAAGATATCCTGTGCTCTTGAATTGGAAGAATTAATATTGTTAAAATGACCACACTACCCAAAGCAATCTACAGATTTAATGCAAACCCTATCAAAATATTCATGGCATTTCCCACAGAGCTAGAACAAAATAACTACAAAAGACCCTGAGTTGTCAGAGTAATCTTTAGATATTAGATTAGAGCTGGAGGAATCACAGGCCCTGACTTCAGACTACATCACAAAGCTACAGTCATCAAAACAGTGTGATACTGGGTTCCCAACTCACTGTGGCAAGCCACTGTTGACCTACACCTCACAGGAGACCCTCCAACACTAGCAGGATCCTCACCCTTTGGTCCACAAGCATGTATAATTAAACTCACATAGTTTTAAATCCCTCTACTGAAAGAGGCGTCCAGGTGTAGAAGACTCATCTAGTAGTCAAAAACCTCAGGGAATATGAAGAGTGGCCTGGAAATCACTTGCTCTGTAGGAAAGCCAGCTGCTATGTCATAAGGTCACTCAAGCAGCCCTTCAGAGAGACTCAAGTGGCAAGAAGCTGAGGTCTCCTTACAAGAGTCAGGGAAAAAGTTCTTGCCAACAGCCCTGTGAATAAGCAACCTTGGAAGAAGACTTGCCAGCTCCAGTCAAGCTTTCAGATCATTACAGCCCCACTGACATCTTCACTGCAGCTTTAAGGAAAAGCCACTCCGCTAAGCCATTCCCAAATTCCTGTTCCACAGAGACTGTGAAACAATAAAACTGTGTTTGCAAATATCTTTTCCCATTATGTGGCTTGTGTTTTCATTCATTTTAAGATGTATTTTCTTTTTTAATAAACTGAAGTTCTTAATGTAAAAAACAAAAACAAAAAACAAACCAGTGTGGTACTGACACAAAAACTGACACATAGGTCAATGGAACAGAATAGAGACCCCAGAAATAAACCCAAGACTTATGGTCAATTAATCTATGACAGAGAAGTTAAGAATATACAATGGAGGAAAGACAGTCTTTTCAACAAGTGGTGGTGGAAAAACTGGGCAGCAACGTGTAAAATAATGAGATTAGAACATTCCTCTTTACCATATACAAAAATAAACTCAAGATTGTTTAAAGTCCTAAATGGAAGAACAGAAAATCATAAAACTTCTAGAAGAGAATACAGGCAGTACACTCTTTTACATAAATCACAGCCATATTTTCTTGGATCAGTCTTAGGCAAAAAAGAAATAAAAATAAACCAATGGGACCTAATTAAACATAAAGCATTTGCAGAGCAAAGAAAATCATCCACAAAATGAAAAGATAATCTACTGAATGGGAGAAAAAGCAAATGACGTGACTGACAAGGAGTTAACACTTAAAATAGATACACAGTTCATACAGCTCAATATAAAAAAAAAATCTAATTTAAAAAAAGGGGCAGAACAGGACTTTACTGGTGGCTTAGTGTCTAAGATTCTGCGCTCCCAATGCAGGGGGCACAAGTTCAATCTCTGGTTGAGAACTGAGATCCTGCATGCAGCACAGTACAGCCAAAAAACAAACAAAACCAAAACACAAAGCCACCAAAACAAACAAACAAAAAAGCCCCAAACATCAATCACAGCTGGGTATCTTAACTGGTTTCTGATTCAACCTGTTAAAAAAAAAATTGGACAGAGTAACTCAATGGACCATTTCCCAAAGAAGACATATAGATGCCTAAGAGGCATATGAAAAGATGCTCAATATCACTAATTATTAGAGAAATGCAGATCAAAACAACAAGGAGCAATCACCTCACACCTGTTAAGAGTGGTTATCAAAAAGTCTCCAACAAAAAAATGAGGGGCTTCCTTGGTGGTCTAGTGGTTCGGAATCTGCCTGCCAATGCAGAGGACTTGGGTTTGATTCCTGGTACAGGAGGATCCCACATGCTCTGGGGCAATTGATCCTGTGTGCCACAACTACTTACCCCAGACACCTAAAGACCATTTCTGCAATAAAAGAAGCCACAGCAAAGAGAAGCTCATGCACTGCCAACTAAAGAGCAGACCCTGCCCACTCCAACTAGAGAAAGCCCATGAACAGCAACCAAGACCCAGCACAGTCAAAAAGTACATAAATCTAAAAAAAAAAAAAAAAAAGTCAGAGAGGACGTAGAGGAAAGGGAAGCCTTGCACACTGTGGGTGAAAATGTAACTGGTATATCCACTATGGAAAACAGTATGGAGGTTCCTCAAAAAGTTAAAAATAGAACTACCATATGAGCCACCAATTTCACTCATGGATATATATCTAGAAAAAAATGAAAATATTCTTTTGAAAAGATACATGCACCCCAACTTTCACAGCAGCATTTTATAATAGCCAAGACATGGAAGCAACCCAAGTGCCCATCAACAGAACACTGGATTAAGAAGATGTGAGACACACATACACAATATTACTCAGCCATAAAAAAGAATGAAATACTGCCATTTGAAGCAGTGTGGATGGACCTAGAGACTATCATGCTCAGTAAAGTAAGTCAGACAGAAAAAGACAAATAGTATATGACATCATATAACATGCAATCTAAAAAATAATACAAATAGTCATGACTATGTATACAAAACAGAAACAGACTCACAGATATAGAAAACAAACTTGTTACCAAAGAGGAGAAGATGGGGGAGTGACAAATTAGGAATATGGAATTAATAGATACAAACAAACAAAAAAATAGATACAAACTACCATATATATTATAAAATAGATAAGAAACAAGGATACACTGTATATAGCACAGGGAATTGTAACAATTATCTTGTAAAAACCTATGATGAAGTATAATCTGCAAAAATACTGAATAATGATACATATGCCTCTAACTAACATAATGTTGTAAATCAAGTATACTTCAATTAAAAAACAGTATGTCTCATTCTAGCTCATCTGAATCTGACTCACACAGAAAGTTCTTAAATTTATAAGGCACCAAATACAAGTAACCAATACATTTATATATGATTAATTTTTAGACAAAAATTTAAAAGACAAAGAGCTTCCAAAATGAAAAACTTCAGATTAACATGTAATTACAAGGAATACTATATGAAGTCTGAATATAGAAACTATTTTTTATATTCATTGATTTTCTAATCTAAACAGTTCGACTGACATAAAGAATAGGACACAAGGAATCTTCTTGAGCAAAAAGAAAACTTATTCCTACTATGAAAGGAAACAGCTTCTACTCCATTCTGTGAGTTACAAAGGAGGCATGAATATATATAAGAATTTCTACGAAAGATGGGTTGAAAACTCCATATTCCTAAAATTCCCACTTAGAGTGCAAAGAGAGGTCTCAGGACAAATATAAAAAGCTCAGCAACTTCAGAAGGCCTTAATCTCAAACTCAGCTGTATGAGGGAAGTCAAAAGTGTGCATGGACATGGAAAAATGAGAAGATTTTTTTTCCCCCCACATTTAAGCTTTTTGGGGAGATGGGGACAGGGTGCCACTTAGTAGTTATTATACAACTAACATGTCTTTTGGAATTTCTTGTGTTCTGATTATGAAACTGATAATATCAGTCACAGCATGGCCAATAAACAATACTTTTTTTTTCCCTCAAGCTTTCTTAACACATAGAAAATAATATGCAGAAAAACTCTTAGCAAAATCAAATTCTTTTCTCCTACACTGAAGTGTTAACATTATAATAGAATGCCAAAAATCCAGAAGGAATGGATTTTGTGTTTTATGTCTCCAGAATTTCCTTAGCTTTACAATTAAAACACTAAAAGTGCTCTAAGAAACAAGTCTCTGTAATAAAAATATTTAAAGGTGTAAATGTGAAAACATTGAGATATAAGGACATCAAGCAATTTAAAAATAAAGCTTAGCTACATACACCACAAATTTCAATTTCAGTTACAATCTCTTACCTATTGTCAGTTGAAAGGCCAGCTGTGGCTATTAGAGAGGAGGAACTAACGAAGACAAAATCATTGGCTGTTTTGTTATGACACTGCCAAGTCTGGAATGGTTATAAACAACAAACGTTATTGCTATCACAAACAACTTTATAAGCAGGTAGATGCATTAATCAAAAAGTGATCTGTAATTTGTAGCTCACTTAATCCTTGTGTTCTTTCCCCTACAAACTTCAGAAACGTTTTAAGAGTAATACAGAGAACTCTCATATACCCCTCACCCCAGTTCACCAAGGTTCCCCATTTTGGCACATTTGTAAATTTGCCACTCCTCTCTCTCTTCTCCCCGCCCTCCTCTCTCTCTCTCTCTCACACACACACACACACACTTTTCCTGAGCTACTTAAATAAGATGCATACATTATGAGCCTTTACGAGGCCCTCTGCCTTTTTTGTTCAACCAAAAGTTCAAGGGGAAACAAAGAGGTTAAGTTCACATATTTTTCTTAGAAAACTTGTGAAAATATTTGTCTTAGAAGACAAAAACTAGAATTTCAGATGATCTCAGACTGAATTATATATTTTCAGAAATACACTTTTAAATAGTCTTTTAAATATGTTAAATAAAAACATAATACTAATAGTCAACAAATTAGAAAATTGACAATATTTCTCAATATTCCATCAAATAATAACAAACTATTATGAGAGATTTAGTCAATTATAAAGGTTTCCAAGTTATTTCTGTTCAGACATTTCTCCTCAACAAAAAATGAATTTTTAAAACATGTCAAAATCATCACATAAAAAAATTTTCCTTTCAGTCACTTCCCATTGCCCCCAACCACCACTGCAGCTGGGCTAGATGATATGTCTTTAAAACAAAATCTACTTTAATCTCCAAAAGCAAATATTGTTCATTTTAAAACGAATTTGTCTTTTTGGAAGTTAAAAAAAAAAAAAAGGTAGTCCCTTTAGGAACATAAACTTGTACAGTTCACCCTTGAACAACATGTTTTGAACTATACGGGTTTAAACTACATGGGTCCACTTATACACAGATTGTTGTTTTTTTTTTCAATAAATATTCTAGAGTACTACATGATCCAAAGTTGGTTGAATCTGTAGATGTAGGACCATGGATATGAAAGGCTGCCTGCAAAGTTATATTCAGATTTTCAACTTGAGGGGGGAGGGTGTCCAGTGCCCCTAATCCCTGTGTTGTTCAAAGGCCACCTGTACATTTGATCTGCTGGCTGAATGAAAATATGAGGAAAAAATAGTTTCAAAGTACCCTCACCAACACTCCCTTGCTTGCTTTCACTTAGATCAGTACTTTCTTCTAGCACTTAACCTAGGGTGAACTACCAGGATCAACCCATATTCTTAATTTTTTTCTTGATAGATATTGCTTAGTCCTACAAAGCGCTTCACTGAAGAATCTATTAAATGTAAATTCACAGTTATGTGAGGTTGTGGAAGGTTCATTAAGTTTTTGTGGTCCTGAATAGAGATATTATCTATTTTTTTTAAGAGATGGGCAAGAAAACAACACCAGCTATAGGATATCTTTTCTGCTTTGTTCCTAAGGTGTAAATTTACTGCAGAAAAACAACTAGATGCACTAGTCTGTTTATCATCCTTTCTAGGTATCATAGCCAACTGCAGTTTAGAGAGGCTAGAAAGGTATTTGAGTAACCTATGGTTGCATGGGTCTCCAGAGGTACCATGTTGGTTCTATACAGGTTTCTTTTCTTTTTTAAAAATGTATCCCTTGACTAATTATTACATTTTAAATCAATTTTACTACTTTGGTCTTTATCAAGCGACTGATCCACTACTCTTATTATTTATTTATATTTTCTGGTGAGTTTTTTTAACTTTTCTATTTTTTTTTTCTTTCAATTTGAAGAAACGATTAACATGCAGCACTCTAAGTTTAAGGAGTACAGCATAATGTTCTGTCTTACATACATCATGAAATGACTACCACAATAAGTTTAGCAATATCACCACCTCACAGATAGAAAAATAAAAAATACTTTTCCTTTGATGAGAACTCAGAATTTACTCACTTGGCAACTTTCATATATAACATATAACAATACTGACGATGTTAATCATGTACACAACATCCCTAGTACTAACTTATAACTCCAAGTCTGTACCTTTTGAACTGCCTCCATCCAATCTCCCCTGCCTCTAGCAACCATATATCTGATTTCCCCTTGCCATCAGAACCAGGCACTTTACAGGTTTATTTTCCAAGTTACTGGAGACTAAGGATTTTTATACCTCACAGAGTAATTTTAACATAATACAGACAGAAACTTGCAGTAGTATGACTGAATACATAGGACTAGACAGACTTTACATTTTGGCTTTGATACTTAAGTATATATTCTTGATTTCTTTAAAATAAAAATTAAAAAAATTTAAAGGTAGGAAATCTTGGCTTACCAGGTATGGCTTAGGTATACTTCCAGTAACTGGACAACATTTCCAGTTTGTTTGATACAAACTTAAATATCCATCAGCGTCAACTATTCCAAACTTAAGAGAAAAAAAAAGTTTAGCATTGAGTACAAATAAAAGGCACATATTTATCTTTACCCTCACTGTGAATCTCGTATTGTAAATCTTAAAACATTTGAGTCATAAATTGTTTGACTTCTCATTTCACCTATGCATGGATCTAGTCCAGATAAACATTTAGCTACTGCTTTAAAAAATTCCAGGGCAGAGAAAAGTAAACTAACATCAGACCCCCAATTTATTATAGTAACCAATAGCTTAGTCTGTATATTCTCTGTAGGTACTCCAAAAATGGGATACTGGATTTACACATTAAGCCATGTGACAAAATTTTAGTACATACAAGATAAAACACGGTTCATTTTGAAAAAGATTCCCAGAGATATACAATAAGGAAAACATGGTAAACAACGGTAGAAAGTAAAATGAAATAAAATTTGTTATACTAAAAGAATTCTTGATGGAAACTCAGAGCATTTTGATTGGAAAGATGATAAAACAATACAGGAAGGGAGTATTAAGATACAGATCTTAAATGTCTAATTTCGACTCCTGCCTTCTCCCATCTACAGATACAACAATCACTAATCGGATGTGTTTTCATTCAGATTTATTCTGTGAATATTCAAACACTTGAACATGTAAGATTTTTAAAATGAAATTAAGATAATAATATACAGTTCTACAATTATATTTCTTATTTATTATAGCCATTTTTCCACATTGGTACATATAAATTTACCTCTTTCTTGTGCTGTGTAGCATTGCACTGTATAGTTGTATTGTAATTTTTTTAGAAGCTTTTCTCTACAGAATTTCCATTTTTTTCCTATAATAAAAATGCTGCTTTGAACATTCTTGCATATATACCTCTGAGTATTTATATAGGACAGACATCCAAAAAGAAAAAAAATCTGTCAAAGGGCATCATTTAAAATTGGAAAGTGAAGCCAAAATTAAATCCTAAGTGACAATATCAATTTACACACCCATTTTTCCTTACACATTAGTCAACACTGCAGACTACAAAATTTTACTATTTGTCAATTAACAGAAAAGTCTCATTTTAATGTTCATTTCTTCAATTAGTGAGGGTTACTGATCATAAATAGGGTTTTGTTTTTTGGTCAACTGTTCACATTCTTTGTTGCCTTTTTCATTGTCTTTTTACAAAATTGATTGACAGGGCTAACAGTAGGAACATTAACCCATTGTGTGCTATATTTTTTACAGCTATTTTTCCAGGGTTCATCCTTTCTGTGGTTTAGTCTATGTTTTCTGGAGTAAGTTTAGGTACGTTTTTCAGAAAGGGTATATGGAATGTGCTCATTCTCTGCATAGTTAAAAATGTGTATATTTTGCCATTAAATTTGCATGAGTTTGGACAGATATTGGCCCTATTCCTTATCCATCAGAATTCTGTGAATACTGTTTTACTGTCTATTCGTAACCTCTATTTTTGAGGAGGCAAATGTCATTATTTTAGATAGGAAGGTGGAGAGGTTGTAGGTAAACATTTCTACCCCTACTCCTTCCACAAGCTCTCTTTATCCTTCAATTAAAAAACAAAAAACAAAAATTAAATAATCAGGCTGTGCTTAGGCATGTGTTGCTTCTCATTACTTCTGGTCTAGTATTTGGTAGGCTCTTCTTTTTCTAAAAATCCATTTTTTGCTGTGGGGAAATATTTATTTTATTATTCCTTTTAATACAACATTTCCTCTTTAAATCACTTTACTTTTTCTTCTTCTGCTATACCTTTTAAAGGTCTTCTATGCATTTTCCTGGATCTTTGTCTCAATTTACTTCTTGGGTTTTTTCATGATGGGATAAATTCCTAATTTGTACTTCCTGGTCACAAATTTGATTTTCAAATAATTCCATTCTGCTATTCAGTCCTTGTAATCAGTAGTTCCTCTACTCTCCTAATTTTGGGGAATCACATGTTTTTAATTTCTAAAACTTCTTTACTGTTCTACTGCCTTTAGTTCATAGAATCCTGTTCTTGTTTTACAGCGTAAGATCTTCCTGAATCTGAGGAATTATTCCTCACAGGTCATTTTTTTCCCTGCTAAATGCTCCCTTTTATCTCCTGGTCTTTCTGCAATGTCCAATGACTTCTGACAAAATGATCAGCATTATTGTGAAGTAGTGTGAGCTATCTGTTCCATTTACTCCAGCAGCCTTCCCTACTAAGGGAGATAGCATGCTAGGGTGTTGTGCTTTTGGGTACCATCATGGCAAAGGTGAATTAACAGTAAGCTGACTAGAATGGCTGCTATTCAAAAGTCTACAAGCAATAAATGCTGGAGAGGGTGTGGAGAAAAGAGAACCCTCTTACACTGTTGGTGGGAATGTAAACTAGTACAGCCACTATGGAGAGCAGTGTGGAGATTTCTTAAAAAACTGGAAATAGAACTGCCATATGACCCAGGAATCCCACTCCTGGGCATGCACATCAAGGAAACCAGATCTGAAAGAGACACGTGCACCCCAATGTTCATCGCAGCACTGTTTATAATAGCCAGGACATGGAAGCAACCTAGATGCCCATCAGCAGACGAATGGATAAGGAAGCTGTGGGACATATATACCATGGAATATTACTCAGCCATTTAAAAAAATTCACTTGAATCAGTTCTAATGAGATGGATGAAACTGGAGCCCATTATACAGAGTGAAGTAAGCCAGAAAGATAAAGATCAATACAGTATACTAACACATATATATGGAATTTAAAAAGATGGTAACGATAACCCTATATGCAAAACAGAAAAAGAGACACAGATGTACAGAACAGACTTTTAGGCTCTGTGGGAGAAGGCGAGGGTGGGATGTTCAGAGAGAACAGCATTGAAACAAGTATACTATCAAGGGTGAAACAGATTGCCAGCCGAGGTTGGATGCATGAGACAAGTGCTCAGGGCTGGTGCACTGGGAAGACCCAGAGGGATGGGATGGAGAGGGAGGCGGGAGCGGGGATCAGGATGTGGAACACATGTAAATCCATGGCTGATTCATGTCAATGTATGGCAAAACCCACTACAATATTGTAAAGTAATTTAATAAAATTTAAATAAATGGAATAAACTAATAAAAATAAATGGAAAAAAAAAGTATTAATTGATTCCCCCCAAAAAAAAAACCACAGTAAGCTGATTGCCTGTTAAAGATACCTGGGCAGATAATAAAGAAGAGTTTGTTGTGCCTTTAAAAAGCCTATATAGGAGCCTATTGTGTTAGTCACTCAGTTGTGTCCCACTCTTTACAACCCCATGGATGGTAGCCTGCCAGGCTCTTCTTTCCATGAAATGCTCTAGGCAAGAATACTGGAGTGGGTAGCCGTTCCCCTTCTCTAGGGCATCTTCCCCACCCAGGGATTGAATCCAGGTTAGTCAGAATGTTAAATCTATAAAATAACTCTGAGTGTAGAAGGACTTGAATGTCACACTTAAGAATATGGACTTTTAGATACAATGAGGAGATTGTGCGTTCTTGAAAAGGACAACATGATTTCACCTATAGTGTATATATAATGCTATTTTTTTTTCCTTTTTTATCTTTTTTGGCCATGTTGCGAGGCTTGTGGTATCTTAGTTCCCCGACCAGGGATCGAACTCGGACCCTAGCAGTGAAAGTGCAGAGTCCTAACCACTGGACGGCTAGGGAACTCCCTATGCTATTTGTTACATAACTTTGTTGGCAACATGAAGGATGCATTAGAGAGATTAGTTAGGAACAATACATAACACTGACAAAATGGAAAAACATGAGTATATAAATGATATTCTTATATGCTCATGTTTCTAGATTAAACGGTTTCTAGATTAAATTCCTTTAATTTCCCATTAAGGAGCAAAGAGTGTTGCTAATTATTATTAAGAAATTATACGCTCTCAATTCTGTTTCATAAATACATGAAAAAAATGTTGACTTTAGTGAAATGCTAAGAGCCATCTAATAAATGTCATAGGCAAAAAGGTTGCAGCATACCATGATACAAGTAACATGTGAGGATGGTGGAAGGTTTGGAGGTTGACAGAAAATGAAAGGCAAGATGTACTATCAGAAGGGCCCATGTGAATGTTTTTAGTGTGGCATAGTCCTAAAGACAAAAAGAAGGCTGATTTCCCCTTTAGTACCTGTTTGAAGTGCTAATAAGACATGGGGGGCAGACATTAGGGAGGAAGATTACAGGAAGTGAAGACAGTAAGAGCCAGGTTGGCAAATTTTTATTAAAAGGCCCACAGAGTAAATAAGGCTTGCCAGGTATAAAGTCTTTGCTCCTCTGAATTCTGCTGCTGTACTGAGAAAATAATCACGGAAAACAAATAATGAATTGGTTAGCTGTGTTCAAATATAGCTTTATGTTCAAAATAGGTGGTCTAGGCCATAGTTTGCCAACATCCTGTTCTAGAGCAGGTGTTCCTCAAACTTTAATGTTTCGTACACATCACAGGAGCATCTGGCTAAAAAACAGATGGTGATTTGATAGATCTGGAGTCTATTGACTCTGCATTTCTAACAGGCTCTCAGACGTTAGCTACTACTTGGTACCTGACCATATTTTGACTAGGTTCCAGAGGATAAAGAAAGCAAAAGTATTTCGAAGATGGTCCTATAATCATTTGATCCTTAAGCATCACATAAAAGAATTTTGATCGACATGTATATAATGTCTTTACAGCAAGAACCAAGTGAATTTAAGTTTTCAGAGGAATTTCTTTGAAAAGAATTCATATAGATGGATTAATACTTTACCAGTAGATCAGTGAACTGTTCTTTTCAGAAGCCCAAATAAGAAA
Source organism: Dama dama (assembly GCF_033118175.1). Lineage (NCBI taxonomy): Eukaryota > Metazoa > Chordata > Mammalia > Artiodactyla > Cervidae > Dama > Dama dama. The sequence goes on from NC_083689.1 coordinate 37,268,645, forward strand.
TATTCATAAACCTTTAACAAATCAAACCATTATCCCTATTTATACTTCTAAGTATTACCTTATTTCCTTGATAGTTAAATCTCATTCTTGTAACTCTTGAATTGCCACCAGAGCGGAAACAGGTTATTTGTTGAGAATGGCCCCATTCGAACATTCTGACACTTCCATCTTGAGCTCCTGTCAGATCTGCATTATAAGAGGGAAAAAAACTACAAATTTATTTCAGGAATCTTTGGAAAATTTATTTTTTAATCCAATGTGAAAATATGGAAGAAATACCTAAGAAATGAGTCATAGTCAATTAGATGAATTCACCCTTGTATGAAACTTCACTTGAATGCTCTCAATCTTAAAAACAGATAATTACATAAGGTTCTTTCACCTGAGAACATATCCTCTCACAAAACAACTGAAGCAATTGAATCAGGTCTCTATAAACTTTATTTTCTTTTGAAATTATCTCAATTATGTTTTAATAGCCTTTAGTAGATAATGTTTATGATAAAGAGTTAGAGTCTTAGGATTCTTTAACTTTGTATGGTGACAGATGGTAACTGGACTTATCATGGTGATCATTTTGCAATGTATAAAAATACTGACTCACTGTTGTACACCTGAGACAAACACAATAGTTCAAGTTGACTATATTAAAAAGATGATCTTGGGACTACTAACAGTCAATTCTTATCAGTCATACTAATAATGTTTAAATACGTGCATTTTTCTCTGACAAAACAATTGGAGAAGGTCTTGAAAGTCATGCTAAAAAAATCAACCATTTCTAATAATTTTATTATGATTGATCTGATATCTCAAATATAGTATTCATTTCACTAAGAAATATGAACAAACTAAATATTATTAATTCTTTGCTTTACCATTTACTAATTGTATGTTACTAGGAAGCTTACATAATCCCCCTGCTCTATTTTCTTTTTGTAAAAGGTATATGAAAGTGATAGTGTTAGTCGCTCAGTTGAGTCCAACTCTTTGTGACCCCATGGACTGTAGCCCTCCAGGATCCTCTGTCCATGGGGATTCTCCAGGTGAAAATACTGGAGCGGGTTGCCATTTCCTTCTCCAGGGGAACTTTCTGACCCAGGGATTGAACCCAGGTCTCCTGCATTACAGGCAGATTCTTTACCATCTGCGCCACCAGGGAAGCCAAAAAGGTATATAAGTCACTATTATAATGATATATAATATATCACTAATGACATATAACCCACTGTACAGTTCTGAGAAGCAAATGAGATAATTAATATAAATCATTTGGAAATATGCCTAACATACAGAGCTAACCTGACATTAAGAATATGGTACAGAGGTAGAGAAAAATTATGTTAATATACGTAAAGCATCTAGCACATTTCTAGTCATATATGAGTTAACTTTCCTTTCTTCCTTTCCAAGTATTTAAAATAAAGGAAAATTCAACTGTTATGACATGTTTTAACACTGGGCAGGGATACAAGAGTGGGTACAATTTCTTGCGACTACGAATGTTAGTAGTAGGGCCACGTGATGTGAAGAGCTGACTCACTGGAAAAGACCCTGATGCAGGGAAAGACTGAAGGCAGGAGGAGAAGAGTGGGGAGTGACATAGGATGAGTCAGTTGGATGGCATCACGAACTCAATGGACATGAGTTTGAACAAACTCTAGGAAATAGTGACGGACAGGGAAACCTGGTGTGGTACAGTTCATGTGGTTGCAGAGTCGGACATGACTTAGTGACTAAACAACAACAACAAAGGATGTTAACTGTATTCCCCCCTCTATAGTTTTGTCTAGCTTAATCACAAACATAAATTGGACTAGATGCATTAACAAAAATCACTCAAATTTTTCTATTATTCATGGTTTTCATTTATTTGGAAAAATCCCTATTAGTAGCTTACATGAAAATGAAATACTCTCTTAAAACTTTATAAAGTTAAAAAAAAAAAAACAAAAGGTTCCTATAACCAAGTTGTCTGAGTAAATATACCTCATTAATAACTGGAGAGTGTTATGCTATATAGGTGTGGAAAGAGTTAAATGCAACCTTAAAAATTTTAACATACTCATTATTTTTTTTAAATGGAACTTTCTTTTTAAGACTTACCTTTCTATTTCAATTCAACTCATCAGATTAACTTCTACAAAATTTTCGTTAAGTCCAAAAGTATTGGTTTATAATGACTAAGATCTTTTAAAAATCTGTTCCAAGGAAGAAAGGAACTGTTTTGAGGTATCAGCAATTCAGTCAAATTTTTCAAAAACCTATTTCAGGGCTTCCCTGGTGGTTCAATGGCAAAGACTTCACCTGCCAATGCAGGAGACATGGGTTCAATCCCTGGTTCGGGAGGATCCCACACGCCACAGAGTACCTTAGCCCATGTACCACAACTACTCAGCATGTGCTCTAGAGCTGGGAGCCACAACTACTGAGCCCATGCTCCCTAGGGCCTGTGCTCCACAACAAGAGAAACCACTGCAATTAGAAGCCACACACTGCAATGGGAAAATCTCAAGCACCAACAAAGACACAGCATGACAAAAAAAAAAATTATAAAAATTAAAAATAAATAAATAAAAACTCATTTCAAAACTTTTCCTGTTCATGAAAGGAGCCCACGGTTGAACTAAATTACTATCTGTGAGACTTATTCATGATATGAAACAATATATTGTAAAAAAAATTTCAGTGATTAATTAGCATTTAATTTTTCAACTCTTTTATCTGTCAGTTACAGTAGTTCTCTGAATGCAGACAGTACCTACCCCAGGAAGTTACATAATATTACCTAAGAACTATGAAAATAAGTCCATTAATTCTCTTTGAATCCAGGAATTATTTTATTTAAATCTACAGGCTTGAGGCAGAGCCTATTTACAAACTAGTCAATTGTCATCACACAAGCTTTAGGGCTGAGAAATAATGAAATCCCTTCAATATTTCAGGGAACTTCTAAACACTACTGCAAAGAGTAAGGATAGGTTTTAAGCAATGCCAAATTTTCTTGCTGTGGGATGCACATTATCTACACTTTATATATAAAACACCTTTGACTCCTTCCTGTCTAAACAATCTCATGATTGTTTTTAGTTCATGTTTTACATTAGACTTGTGGATAGAAAACATATACTTCTAGTATTGAATACATTCAACATAGTGAAAAATTGACTAAAGTTTTCAGTATTATTTTATATCTCTAGCATAAGTAACTGGAGAAATCAATGGCACACCACTCCAGTACTCTTGCCTGGAGAATCCAAGGGACGGGGGAGCCTGGTGGGCTTCCGTCTATGGGGTCGCACAGAGTCGGACACGACTGAGCGACTTAGCAGCAGCAGCATAAGTAACAGAAGCTACCTATTCATCTTAAATATATGGCTCTCTTGAACCCTTTTATTAGACATTGGTATACAACTTTGATAACACATGCTTACAGCACCTGTGATCATTAATTAAAAAAGAACACTGGTTTTGTCACTCATATTTTATCAGAATATTTCTCATAAAAAAGGTGGTACAATTTTTTATAGGCTATTAAATTGGAGGGACATGAGCACCTTTTAATTAACATGCACTATTTTTACTATTTTTGTTACTGCGCCTGGTAGGACAACTTGATGAAGGGCACAGCTTAAAATCATATTAAAAAAAACTTGAAGTACTCACATGCCAATATGAATACTGATTCCAACCCAATAGTTAATTTTAAAGTTGTCTTTATTATTATTTCTGCTTCAATACTTCCAATAATTCCCCATTAATTAAGTTCTTTGTTAAAGGAAGAAAAACTTTTGAGATTCCTAGGAAGATTAACTGAAAATAAATATACCCTGCCTTAGAATGTATACCATTTCCTATACTTACTATTAGTGTGTCTGATAAAAGATAAACTGACAAATATTAAAAGAAATACAAACTGATTATGATGAGGCTCCAAATGACCAAGATATGGTTCTGGTCTATATAATAAAAGATGAGAGTGATCCAATTATTAAAACAATAATTGTCAGCTACAATTTAATACTATAAAGAGTACAGAAATGTACAAAAATAAAATGTGCTAAGAAATATGCAGCAAAAATGTTAAAAATTTACACATTAAGTTAGTCTTTATTAATTCAGGAAAATTGTTTTCTCTATTTTTACTCAATTTTGAGGTGATTTTACTTGTCAGCAAACATTCTCATCAAAAATAAAAAAATAAATGTTGACTACTTTTGATTGATACTAGAATTTTTCTTTAAATTCTGTACAATAATGGCTTATTATCAACTTACAGTAAGGAAGAGTTGGATGAGAAGTCATTCTTCTGACATTATTAATGGCTTTCTTAATCATCTGTTAACAAAGAAAAATCATTCTTTTACACTTTTAATAAAAAGTAGCATTAAAATTTTATACTGTGACACGAAATTCAAGTAACATTTATTTTTGTGTGATTCCATAACTATCATAATGGGGGCTAAAAATACTAAATATGGGTAACAGAAATAAAATATAACAGCTCAGCTAACATTTTAAGTGTACATACATTTTCTGCATCATTGCCTAGGATCTAAGAACAAATTCACCTCAAGAATTTAGTCTTACCTCCTTTCTTGCCAATTCTTTTCTGATCCCATTAAATTTATTGGAATAATCCTGAATAGGATAAGGTTAAAAAGACAGGCAGAAGCATGTGAAAAAAAAAAAGAGGTAAACAGAAAACTGTATAAATTTTTAACTGATAGTTTGGAACTATTTATTTACCCATTTTAAAATTATGCTTTGAACGGTTTAAGTAGCCTGTCAAACAAGAGTAAACTAAGTACTTGAAATTAAAGGGATAATTTTAATTTACAGAATATATCCTACTGTAACTACAGTTATAGATGATCCTATGTTTGTAGCACTAGTCTCACGTACATTTTTTTGTTATTGTTCTTTGGATTTTAAATTGTTCAATTAGCCCAAAGCCATAAATAAAGTGGGGATGTAATAGGGAGGGACGGAACTAGGTCAGCAGAATCAGGGAGGAACAGAAACACTGAAAGACATGTTTGGATACAGCTATACTCCAAAAGAGCAGAAATTGGTCATAACTAATATTCCTTTTCATTAGCATTCATAATTTAATAAAATATTCATAATATTTTATTCAAATATTCAAAATATTCAAATATTAAAAATATTCATAGTATTCATAATTTAATAAAATAATAGGGTTAGAAAATATCTGATCAAGTTCTCTACCCACAAAAACCGAAAGCCTTCTGAATGTTATTTCTGTCTAATAAACATCATGTTTAAATCTCTAGTCTCAAAAAAAAAAATCTCTAGTCTCAAAAAAAAAAGCCTAAAGATTCTTGATTTTTCTTTTAATTATTTTTTTTCTAGTAACAGTATCAAAGAAAGGAAAATCATGAATAAAAAATACAGAGAGTTAAGTTTCTGAAAGCATATGTAGATTAGTACAAGGGGAAAAAATCACTGATTATTTTAGAAGATCTATATAAAAGGAACCACTTTATTATATTGGTCTTTTTCCTGAGTATGGAGTCGGGTAATCCCAATACTTCTGTTTACAAACCACAATGACACCAACTTTTTAAAAAGATGTTATAACATTTAAATAGGAAGAAAATTCAGTCCTAAGAGGAATGACAAAGGTAAATTTCCATATAAAAATGCTCTGGAGAAAATAAGCAAATATCTTCTGAGCATCAACTAAATGTTAAGCACATTCTACTTAGAGATCACTAGTGTGTATAAAGCAGGTACAGCATAAACTCTCAAAGAGCTTACATTCAGAAGGGTATAAAAAAATACAACCAAATAATAATAAATAGATAATTTATAAATTGATAAAAGCTATAAAGATGATAAAATGGGATAATATGATGACCAAATGAGAAAACAGGGTAACTGGGAGTAGAGGAGGGAGAAGCAGATACCTTTGCTAGGGAAACAAGAGAAATCTCTGGGAATCTGAGTTGAGATCTGAATGGTAAACACCAAGTATTGTAAGTAGAAAACAAGGCAGACACTCTAAGCCTGATGTGTTCAAGTGGTAGAAAGAAGGTCACTGCAACTAGAGAGAGCAAAGAGAATCCAGTGGGGAAAAAAGGGAGATGCTGCTGCAGAGGCTGGCTGAGTTTAAGTCACACGGAGCCTTAGAGGCCATGTGAAGGACTTGTTTTAAAGCAATACTGGGAAATCTTAGTTTTAAGCATGTAAGTGATAACCTGAATGATGTTTTAGAAAAGAGAAACTCTGCCTGCTGTGTAACAGAGAGATGGAGCAGTTGGAGAAGCAGAGATCAGAAAGAAAACTGTCACAGGAAGAACTGTATTATATTCTCTGAAAATAGAGCTGGAAAAAATGCTTATTATTTCTTTTAATATATTTTGTATATTCTAAGTTGTCCTTTAAAAGATGACATCGTTAAGTCTTACAAATGAATTTTAATGTCTCTGTCCACTGGAAAAAGTTAACTATTAATGACCAAGTCTTTTCTTTCGAATAATCACTAGACTGTTTTTCAAATTCTTCAATTCAATACTTTGGTCCTCCACGAAATCAATGAGTGAAGAGGAATGAAGGGCTTTAACAGAAGCTCTACCACAAACTGGAGACAGTGACCTGAGTTAAATTCCTTGACCTTTCTCAATCTCAAGCTTCATCTAAAGAACAGTTAAGTGGAGTAATGTAACAGCTACAACAAATATCTCAAACAATAATAAGGTTATATAATTGGTAAAGGAACTGCATTAAGTATAAAATATTATTAGGTATTATTAAAGATAATCAAGCTTTATTTAAATAATTATCCTCACTAATTAGTAAAAAAAAATTGGGGGGGGGGCAAAGACAGAATTCTACAGGACTTAAGGAATTGTGGGGGAAAAAAACACACCTACCACCTAGCAAGTCACTGAAAAATTGCTGGTGCTGGGTTTCTTTGGTTCTGTGTATCGATTTCTAGATCCTAAGTGTCAACAAAGAATCTCATGTAGATACAGCTACGGATCATATCCTAGGTAATCAGGGCTCAAGAAAATCCTCCATTACTACAGAAAAATACTTTTTCAGTTCATCTGCATATTATATTTTGCTTAAATTTTTAAAAAATTGTATCATTTTTATTTTTTCATGAAAAGAAAAATATATTTGTCTCAGCATCAACTAAGAGTTGTTAGTTGATAACCATTTAAAAATATTATCTAGACTAGGGGTTGGCAAATCTTTTTTGAAAAGAACTAGATAAATAAATGTTTGGTACTTTATGGGCATATAGTCTCTGTCTCAGATACTAAATCTTACCATTGTAATGTGAAAGCATCCATAAACAAAATACTAAAAGAATGTGTGGCTATGTTCTAACAAAACTTTATTTATACACAATAAAATCTAAATTCCATTTAATTTTCATGTGTCACAAAATACCATACTCATTTTTATTTTTTTTAATGGCTTAAAAATATAAATTCTTAGCATGTTCTTGACACAAAAACAGGTGGTAGGCAGGATCTGACCCACAGGATGTAGTTTGCTGAGGCCTAATTTGGAACAGTAAGTTTCAAATAATTATTACTTAAAATACAGCTCTTTGTATTTCCATTTATTTAAAATAATTTTTGTTATCAAATGAAAACCTATTATTCTTCAAATAAAAAATTAGAATTTCCAAAAAGTATGACTTACTAAAAAAAATAAAAATTTTAAAAAACATTTACATCATCCTTTATCTTATTAACTTAGAGGGGAAAAGCAGACATTTATACACAAACACTTTTAACTTTACATACCACAGAAGCTCCTCTGCCAGTCTGCGTACTACCAAGCCACGGCATGTTAATTGGAGTGCCGGGATTGCTATGTGTATATGGGGTGGTACCTTGCACAGCTGTTAAATCATCACGAGCATGTATAACCAAGAAATCTTCTGATCTACAAAGGAATGTTAGCCAAAATGAATAAACCCATCAGGTCTTCATTTCTTGTTATACCTGAAAGCTCTAACATATGACTCTGCATTTCTCTTTAAAATTAATTTTCTTCAGCTCAACTCCTAACTCACAGCCAATAATTACATGCATGAACAATTTCAGATCCCTCTCTTATTCCCTTGCAACCCCCAACCCACTTTTTTAAAGTTCCAGCCATCCAACTTCTTTATTCTTTAGCATATCAACTTCCATTTTGCTTACAATCTAGGAATATTCCTTTAAAAAAGTAACTTGAAAGGTATAGTTCTGTGGATATCATCATTCATACTGCAATATCACCATTTAAAAACAAAATAAAAGGGTACCCTTTGGTTTCCATTTCTACATCATCATCTACCCAAGTATATATCTGTGTAGCCAGAATTCCAGAAACATCTAGTTCTTGCACATCATGGCTCGAAGCAATTGCTATGCAATTTCTATTCGCCTGAAAAATAAATCATATAATAATTTTTGAATAAAAAGAGCATAATGTGTATATGGGCTACTTTTGAAAATGGAGACTACAAAACAGCCTCTAGAAACGACAACTTTAGGTATAGAATGAATATTATTTTCACAAATAAATATTATAATAATTAAACTTTGAGTGAGATAACCATATCAGGATGAGTTTGGAGATATGTTTATATTTTGAGAATTTCACAGCATTCAACAGAAGGCCAGCTACAAATGGAAATGCAAGTGCCACTTCACGTCTTCTGCCAGGAGCACTGTCTCTCTAGTCTACTAGAATGGTACTATATCCCTAAAATCTGCACCGTTCAGAAATGTGAAGTGAGATATTTTAAAATATAGGAGCCCTGGAAGGTAAACAAAGGTAAGGGAGATAAGAACTTCAAACTGAAGAAATAATGGTGAATTATTCAAATAAGATGGTATTGCTTTTTCCTAAGGCCTTTCAATCTTAGGCAAGACAAACAGAATTTGGGAAGGGGTCACCAAGAAAAGGTGATGAAATAAGTATTTCAGAAAAAAATCATCAGTGAAAAGTTGGTCAGATTAAATGACAGAAAACTTTCAACATCTACAAATTTTTAAAGTGTATCTTTAAAGAAAAAAAGGAAGATTATTGATAGCAAAGAGAAAACAGGACTAATATTTCAGTTATGCAAAATTCTAATACAAACTGAGACTGAAAAAAATTGAGACTCCAGAGATACGTGGAAAAAAGGAAATTAACTACACTGCCGGAAGGTAATTCTCCATGTTACTCTCTACTTCTGTGTGTCTTGAGTTAGTCAATGACTGTCTTTGTTTCACAGTATTGTTATCAGGATGCATATATAGCTATAGTCTCTCCCTCCAGATCAAAAGGCAGATATGCTTACTGTCCATTAGAAAAGATTTGGATTCCCTGAACTCACTGTTCTCTGCCTGTAATGCAACACACTTTGGGTATCATCTGGCCCTCTTGCTGTCACTGTGGGAATTGCACCTTAGGGAACCAGAGCAAAAAACGCTAATGTTCTAGCTTTTGCTTTTGCTGTTAGTAATAAACTATACTTTGTCTCTGGTCCTGGAGTCTTGTGTCTTATAACAGTATCCATTAAACTGTGAAAGCTAAGTTGTTAGACTGAATGCAGGGGAGTATCTCAGATCCTTCACAGTGCTTGACACAGATAATCCACAACTACACAAACGAGGAAAAGTTCAATCTTATCAGCATTTTTAATTACTGCAATTTAAAGCAAAAGACATTATTTCTTAGCTACAAATTTAGCAAAGATGTAAAAATTTAACAAAGTAACTAGAGAAATAAAAATTAAACAAGTACACCCTTACAGAGTCAACAGAAGACTCTGTATTATTATTATGAGGATGACTGTTCAACTAGTTGTATAAATTCAAGTAAGAGAAAAAAGCTAGTCTGTTTTATAACACAAAATATTAAAATCTTATTTTCTTCAGTAGAAGGAAGGTACTAGTTGTGTATAGATAATAATTTTATATTTGTATTTCACATGTATATATCATATTATATAAATAACACATCATGAGAACTGCCTGGCTAAGGGGCTAATTCCAAACTTGCCTGCTATGAACAGAACTAGTCATTGATCAGGAGTGTCTAGGAGGAAATGAGACAAGGAACCCAGGCAAAGATGAGGAAAGAACGACAAAGGAACTATCTAGATGAAATTAAAGAAAAGACAGACAAGCATAGGACAATGAAGAACCAATTGGTGAATGATTATTGAATGGGTAATGCCATAGGATATGATCTAAATAATATCCTGAAGTTATGAATACATGAAAAAGTGTGTGTGTGCGTGTGTGTGTGTGTGTGTGTATCGAACGCAGGAGAAGAGGACGACAGAGGATGAGATGGTTGGATGGCATCACCAACTCAATGGACCTGACTTTGAGTAAACTCCCGGAGTTGGTGATGGACAGGGAGGCCTGGAGTGCTGCAGTCCATGGGGTCACAAAGAGTCAGACACGACTGAGTGACTGAACTGAACTGATATATATACACACACATATCTAGATATATATCTCCTTTATGTTAGTGGTAGTAAAAGGAAATGAGTAACTAGAAGCTTTTATACACTTTTTAGTAATGCAGTTAGGTGAGATAGGAGGGGAAAAGGCTAAGACAAATTTCAACCATGGACCACTGTACCTAAGGCTACCTCTTCTCTAAGTAGCTTACAGACATCTCTATGGAGGATGCTGAGTAGAAGGGTAAGGGATACAAAGCAAACACTCTAGTTGGGCAGCTATTATAGCTGAAAGCTAAAGAGGAAGACTTTCTGTGAGTCACATTTAAGCTTAATTTTGATCTAAGAATCACATTCAACATATTCATATGAGAAAGACAGAAAACATTTTCTTTGGATTAATTGGATGTGTTGTATAAATTGTAAAGGCAGGGAAAAAAAAACTGTAAAGGCATGGAACTTCCCTGGTGGTCCAGTGGTTAAGAAGCCATGCTTCCACTGCAGGGGGTGTGAGTTCGATCCCTAAACAGGGAACTAAGATTCCACATGTCCTGCTGCATGGCCAAAAAATAAAAATAAAATACAACAATTCTCAAGGCAACTGCATATGTAAATACTTGAGACTTCCCTATGTTTAGTAATAAAGCATTTTATCTGCTATATATCCGAAGTCAAATAAATTATCAAGCAATATAATCATCTTATATAATAAAAAATTTACTCAGATTGCAATTTAGGGACTAGAAAAATAGCTTTGAGAAAGGGAAACAATGCTACTAGATAAACTGACAGAATAGGAGACATTCTCCAACTATGAATACTTAATTTAAAAAAAATTCGATGTACTTACTTTATTAACAGCAAAGGCAGTAATGATATCAGATTCCTTATGAATAATTCTTGCTTTACCTCCAGGATATCCCAAATCTGCTTCTATCTACATGGAGGGAAAAAAGGTACAATTTTAGTAATGTGAAAAAGAAATACGCCGGTCTTTCATGCAATACTTGCTTAAATTAAGAAGCTTTTTAGAGAATTCAAATCTAAAGGTACTAATTTACATGCTAATTATTTCTGAAACAAAATTTGGCAAGAGGAAATGACATCTTTACAAGTTTGCTTTTTCACATATAGAAACATAATCGATAAACAACTCCATTAACCACTTATATTCTTAAGGTGCAATAAGATAATTTAAGACATTCTAATTATTAAAGTAAAATAAATTTACCACACTTCTTAAGTTTATAATCCTTTGATAATATTTTAAAAGTATAAAAAAGCCAGAAGATAAATATTTGAGATTTTGCAGACCAACAGAATCATGCTGCATATTCTTTTTTTAAAACACCTTTCAAAAATATAAAAACTATTCTTAGTTCATGATCTACAGAAGAACAAGCAGGACACAGCCAGCTGAATATATTTTACTGACTCTGTCCTAAAATAACTTTCTAGTTATAAAATAAACCTGAAACCCTGAAAGGCATAATAATTTACCCAAGTTAGTAATCATTTTAATAGCGGAATAGACCATAATCCAATATACGTTAGATGAGGGAAACGTATTTGACCTTTTGCTTATACCACAGAAGGCAAATACATCTTTCAACTTAGAAGAGAGTATTGTATAATATTAAAATTTACTAAAATAATCAGAGGTAAAATGAAGAGGCAATTGTTAAGAGTTGGAGATGTTACTTATTGCACTATGATTCATTTTACTCTCCCTAACCTTCAATCTTTAAAATGAATTACTATAAAATGTTTTATAACTCATTGTGAAGTACAAAAGTTATTAATTTGAAATTAGAAAACAAATTTAATCCCTGGAAAATTTAAATAAAATATCACCAATCCCCATCCACTGTTTGACCACAGAACTGAGTAGGGTTAGCAGTATTTTTAAAAATGGCAACTAAGATGACAGTTCATTTACAAAGTTGAAAGAGACTTATAATTAAACCAAAATAACTATATGCAATCAAAACTCACAGTCACTGGATTGAAAAATGTCAAATATAACCTTAGATGCAACTTGCTAACAAATATAAAAAAACTTCACTGCTCATACAAACATTTTGGTTGATCTGACGGTCAACTTCTTTTCTAAATAAAGTCTTACCTGTCTGAGGCCCATCATCCAGTAACAATGTCTAAGTCAAATTTTGCAATTCCATGACTAAAATTCCAAATTAACTACCTATTTGCCTGGTATCCAAAGTACACTAAGTGTTTACTATTGGGCTTTTTAAGAAATTAGATATAAAGACAAATAGTATTTCCATGGAATAGAGCAATATGCTATTTTTGGTAACAAATGGATGGGTGGGTACTGTCACCAGCAGAACAGTCTTCAAACTTCACTGTCATGGAGAGAAAAGCAAGAAGTTCAAAAAAAGCTTCTTTGGTATGGAAATACATTCCTGTCCTCTCATTATCTAGGTTTACCAAAACAGTGTTCTCAGTAGTGTGGTCCCAAGATGACCTGCATGAAAATCAACTAAAGGGGGTGGAGTGAAATAGGAGAAATGGTGTTTAGCATTAAGAGTTTATGCATATTTAATTCTGAGAACAATCACAAGTTGTAGGAGATGAGTTTGGAGAAGTAGCAGGTGTTGTTTGTACAGAGCCTTAAAAGCCATAATAAAGAATCCAGATTTCACTTTAAAGCTAGAAAAACACTGGAAGGTTTTGGTAATTCTGGATGTTGTAGGGCAAAACACAAAGGGTAAGAGACTGGCTGCCAGGAAATGAGTTAAGAGGCTACTACAACAGCTGAAGTGAGAGGTAATGGTGGATTTGTTTAGGGTAGTAGAATAGTGGTAGTGATTAAGTGGTTAGAATTAAGATAAATTTTCTCAATGGGCTGAAACTGCAGTATGAGTATTAGAGGAAGCAAGGATGATGCCCCGTTTTCAGATCTGTCTCAATAAAGAATACTGGATGAAAGTGAAGGAAAGAGTGGGTTTAGGCTGGAATTAGGGGAGACAGAAAATTCTGTGTTTTGACATTCAGGGGGAGGTAACTATTAGGTCATATATGCAAGTCTGGAATTCATGAAATGAGTAGGAATAATTAGGAATTACCAATAATTATTATTGGTAATTATTATAATAATTATTATCAGTAATTCCTAATTATTCCTACTCATTATTCCTAAATATTAGGAATAATTAAGATTATCAGCCAATGGATGATATTTAAGCCATCGGATAAGCCAAAGAAAAAGTAAAGAGAGAAGGTTAGAGAAGTAAGTCCTTCAGTATTCCACATTTCAAAGGTATGAAAAATAGACTGGGCATTTCAGGACTGGGAAATAGCACTGGGAAAGAGAAATACTGACAGTGAATACACTGACAGAACAGGAAACATTCTCAAACTATGACTACTTGGTAATCAAAGACGACATTATGGGAACCAAGAGTTTCAAAAAAGTAGCTGAGATTAACACTATCAAAGGATACTAAGAAGTTGAATGTTATAAAGACAGAGAATTGACTGTGCCATCAGCATAGTCACACACTAGGACAATCACAGTGGAGCGGGCTAAAGATAACACCTAACTAGGGTAGAGGAACACGTGGCATATGGTGAACAGGGGAGGAAGTCCACTGGGGGATGTTCACAGGGGCATTCAACTGAGTGGATAATGTTTTATTTCTGAAACTGGGTAGTTCCTACATGGCACCTGCAATATTACTCTTTAAGTTTCATTCTTGAATAACTTTAAAGGCAACTCTATAAAGGAATTTTCCTAGATAAAGGCTTAGAGAAATAAGGTGATAGACTCAAAGATAGATTTTTTTCATATTAAAGACAATAAAATATATTTACTTATGTTGAGAATAACTTAGGTAAAAATTTATCATGGTGGTGAGGTGAGGAATAAATACCGAAGCAAAGTTCTTGGGGAGGTAAGAACAGACAGAATCAATGCACAAGTGGAAGATTTGGCTTTGATAAAACAGTGTCAGATCATCTATTGTGAGAGAAGGCAGAACAAAATATCTGCATATAGAACAAGTGAGATCTGGTGATGGGACAATATGGTGGGCTAAATCTCTGCTGACTGTACTTATTTTGACAGCAAAATGAAGTCATCCATGGAAAGTAGTAAAGAAATACTGGAAAGCTGAGATAAAAGGGAAAAAGTAGGGACAATGAAAAGAGAGTGAAGAAAAAATTATGATGGTAGGATAGTTTAATTTGAGATTTGTGACTATAAATTTTAAATAAGGCAAGTCCCCATGGTTTGTGCTTTTACTTCATCCATGTTCAGCTACTTGGGTGCAGACATACAATAGATAGAGAGCTAGGTTTAAACAGGTTTGGGAATTTTGAAGGCAAGTACAGTGTAGACAGAAGAGGGCAAAAAGGTTGAGGAGGTTTGCAAGGGATTGATCATAATGAGAGAGCTTCCCTGGTGGCTCAGATGGTGAGGGCTCATGGAATCAAAGCTGGGAAAGGAAGGAAGTGGGGACATGACGTGAAGTGAAGTGAAGTAAAGAGATGTCACTCAGTCGTGTACAACTCTTTGTAACCCAGTGGACTGTAGCCTACCAGGCTCCTCGGTCCATGGGATTTTCCAGGCATGAATACTGGAGTGGGTTGCCATTTCCTTCTCCAGGGGATCTTCCCGACCCAGGGATAAAACCCGGGTCTCCCACATTGTAGGCAGACGCTTTACCGTCCAAGCTACCAGGGACATGATACTGGCAAATAAAAATATGGAACTCCTGTGTGCTACAAACATTAAAAGTCATACAACATAAAATCAGAGTAAAAAAATCACAATGAATATGGTCTTAAAGGTCTTCTTAAATAAGGTTTCAAGTCATGCTTATAAAATGTGATTGGGCTGGATATACGAGAGGGAAATCCAAATATTAATGCTAAAAGAGATTTTATGAGATTATGCAGATAAAAAAATTAACCAAAGAATTACCATATGATCCAGCAATTCCACTTCTCGGTATACACACAAAGAAATGAAAGCAGAGACTGGAAGAGATATTTGCATACCAATGCTCAAAGCGGTACTACCCAGAATAGCCAAAAGATGGGATACAACCCAAATGCTCATTAACAGATGAACAGATGAACAGAATATGTTATATATACACAACAGGATATTATTAACCTTGAAAAGAAACAAAGTTCTGATATATGCTGTGACATGGATGAACCTTGAAGATGTTAGACTAAATGAAATAAGCCAGTCACAAAAGGACAAATATTGTATGATTCCAAGTATAATGGGTACTGAGGGTAGTAAAATTCATAGACTGAAAGGTAACTGCCTGGGGCTGGAGCACTGTTTAACAGGTAAAGAGCTTCATTTTAGGAAAATGAAGAAGTTCTAGGGATGGATTTCATGATGGTTGCACTACCATATTTAATGTACTTAATGTCACTGAACTGTATACTGAAAACAATTAAAATGGTAAATGTTATAGACATATTTTATCACAATTTTTTTAAAAAAGAAATTTTATGCAGAAACTGATCTGAATAGTATTTGTGTTCCACAAGGCTTTCTTTAGGAATTGGAGAAGAAGGGAAACCTCTAACAGACTAAATCCAGGACTCTACTGCTATTTCAATTAAAGCAGCAGCATGTTTAAAACTATCAACTCTCATTTTTACAAGTTGAAGCCTTAGTAAATGAGGCTTCAAGAGTGGAATGACCTCAGTGTCACACAACAGATCTATGGAAAGGTCTCATTAGCGGTTTTCAGTTACTACGACCTGCAATACAAAGCTGTATGCCCAGAGTACTTCAGCACTACCCTAATGATTTAATAAAACAAACATGAAGATAAGCTCTAAAAAATATCAAAGGCATAACAGAAGGAAATGGGAAGCAACTGGATGAATATAAAATGACATCAATACTCAAAGAATTAGGGAATATAAATATTAAGAAATAATTTTGTTTTCAAGATTATAGCAGAGAAATGAGAGATAATATCACCACAGATTCTACTGTGTATTAAAAAGATATGGGAAAACTATTAATAACTTTAACCAATAAATTTGACAACTGAAGTGAAGCAGAAAAATTTTTTTAAAGGTATGGACTAAGAAAGTTCACTCAAGAAGAAACAGATAGCTTGAACTACCCTTTATCTGTTAAAAAACAGAAGCTGTAGATTTAGAAACTCCAGGCCCAGATAATTTCTCTGGTGAATTCTATCAAACACACAGTTATTCAATATTCTTTGCCTGGTAATCATTAAAAACACCTGGGAGTTATTTTATGATTGTACAAAGTCTCACCCTATCTGCTCTTATTCTCAAGTACCTTGAGTACTTACTATGCATAAGGCAATGTGCTATATGCTACTGGTACTAGTAAAATAAATGCTGTGTGTATGTTAGTTACTCAGTGGTGTTCAACTCTTTGTGACCCCATGGACTGCAGCCCGCCAGGCTCCTATGTCCATGGAATTCTGCAGGCAAGAATACTGAAGTGGAATATTGCCAGTCCCTTCTCCAGTGGATCTTTCCAACCCAGGGATTGAAGCTGGGTCTCCTGCACTGCAGGCGGATTCTTTACCATCTGAGCTAAAATAAATGCTACATAATATTATTTGATATATTTTAAGTAATTACAATCAGAGAAGAGAATTTTATTCAAAAGTGATACTTGCAGAAATAGAACAATACTACTATAATTCTATAATACCTATTATAATTATGTTTTATTGAGAACTTTAGTTTTATTTACTCATAAAAATTTGTAGCCAAAACAGGATACATTCAACTCTGTTTAAAATTGCATTCTCTTAAAAACAAAACAGAAACATTTTTTTATGGTTACCATTTTTAACCTGTTAAAAAAAAAAGTAATTTGAGGTAATTAATTACTTTAAAAAGTAATGCAACAATTTAATTGCATTGGAAACAAAGTCCAGTCCAGAACTAAAATGCAAACACTTTGTTTTTCCCATTAAAGAATGCAATTTCTAATTTCAGTTGAATGATATTTTGTACCTTATTGATGTTTGGCTCCTCCATCATAGAATTTTTGATGGTTTCACAGTTGTCCTCTAATGACTTCATCAAGAAAGAATAATCATATGACAAAGAGTAAAGATGAGATGTAACATGTAAAATACTGGGGATATTTCTTTTTATTTTTAATCAAATTTACTAGAAAACAATACTGAACTATCTTTTAAAATTTCATATATTTTAAACGAAATATGTGTGGAGAGGCATGATTGGGGGTTGGAGAAACAATCACTATAAATTTTATTCTATTTCCTAAGAAATTTTTACTCACTTCACTCATTTGAAATGTTGACACTAAAGCAAGATTAAGTCCAGAGTACTTTACACTATAAATTTCAGAGCTACTAGTGCCAGAGTATTATCAAATGAAAATTAAAGTCAAACTGTTCTCTTACACACTATTAAGTCTTGTCTCCATTATGATATCTCATTCCTCAAGGAAAATCTCCTGATCAGAAACTTTGATTTCAAGATTTCTAACTCCTTCTACTGACTTAGCCAGAAATAGTAAATAAAATGCTTGGAGCCACATATTCTTTTTTAAAGAGGATATTAGCACTTGTTAAAGAAGGAGATGGTTCAAGACCTTAAGTTCTTAGAAAATGAAACAAAACAAAAAAAGAAACTGAGGATTAAGATGACAGCTGCTGTCAAGCATTTTTTGGGGGTTGGGACTGATTAGGATATAGTCTATTTGCAGCTATCTATATTTGTATTTTACTTTTAAATAAGTACAAACAGTGAAGGACTACTATTTTTAAAATGTATATGCCAGCAATATATATTATATAGGAAAAGAAAAGATCTGAGGATACACCAGAACTTTCATGTCAGATGAAGGAAATTTCATCTCCAAACACATATAGGAATAAAGAAACAGCAGCACCCTCAGAATACTCTCCAACTTCTACTGTAAATACAGGGCCTGTCATATATCTATTTTCTAACCATCTGAGAAGTCACGGAGACTTGGGCTCAACCATTTAAGTATAATCATCATTTTATAAAACAGAGAGATGGAAAGTAATTTTGAAAATACTATATGAAGCCAGTCAACTTTCCAGTAAAGATTAAATAATTTTGGACCAACTGTATAAAGTTAATATTTTATTTAATTCCATTTAATCTATGTTTTACTAGGTAAAATTTTTCTTTTCATATTTCCTTCATGAAAATGTAATTATCACTGTTTAGAATAAAACAATAAAGCAGTAACAATAAATTTCTCATAACTGCCATTAATCATGCTGGGTTTTAAATAAGTTAAATCTGTTAATCAAATACTGAAAGTGTATTATATTTATTTTGGAGATTATAAAAACTAAAATCAGAGAAAATATTTAGCTAAATGATAACTAAAATCTTTTATAGTCTAGCATCCATATTCATGATTTTTATTAAAATAATTACGATACAAAAATAACTAAAATTTTCTTAAGATATTATGAAACTCCTAAGAAAGCTAAGAATAAAACAGCAGATGAGTTTAACAGGTACATCTATATTTATTTGTCATTACCATTCCTTATGCATTCTGGCTTAGTTATGCTCTATTCCCGTAATGATTCTATTTCCTGATTCAACTAGACAATCTAGTAGTAAACTAGTTTTTTGTTTTGTTTGTTTTGAGAATGATTTCATTTCCCAAATGCACTAAATATATCAGTAGTGGAGAAATGTTTTTACTTTCACAACTATATTTATCAAATATGGCAATGGTTTTTTAAAAAAAAAAATTTGTACTTGAAATTACTATGTTAAATTTGCATGTTCATATTACAAGGTGCATCAAAGAAATCAAAGTAGTAATAACAAGCATAGTAAAACATGCTTTTTATTCAGAATGCAGCATTGCTTTGTATATCATTACTAGGAAGCTTTACCTTGCAATATATTATTTTAGTCAAAGGTACGTTTAAAATAAGAAATATCACCTTACCAGTAAACACATTCTAATTACTCTGACACTCTTATATAGCACAATTTTCAATTTTATTTATCCAAATATTTTCTTCAACTCTTTTAAAGTAATACATATATTAAATATTTAAGATATGTCTCAGCAAAGGTTAAAAATAAATATGTTAACTTGTGCTATATTTAATTTTATCTATTGTTTGACTAGACATGTATCAAAAGTCTTCTAAGTTAGCAAGAATACTAAGTATTTTGTTTCCTGACTTGGCTAATTCAAATATATTTACATAATCAGGCAAACAGTAAATAACAATACACGCAGTCGCCTCTAACAAATTAGTTATTAAACTGACAGGCAAGACATAAGTAATTTTCCTTTTCCAATGAGGTTAGATGTCATCTTGCTTTTTGCTAACTTGTCTTTAAGAAGCCATTCTATTTCCTCATTTTTCCAACTGAAATGTCTTCCTTTTTTCCTCTCACTTCAAAAACTGAAAAGCCTGCTTTCAGATTAGTTCAGAGCTTCTCAAAGTGTGATCCATAAACCAGCCACCAGTCTTGAACTCTCTGTTACCAATACATGAGAAAATAAGCAATTAACTACATCACTAAACCCACTGCTTAATTTATGGAATACTTCTTAATAGAAAAATTATTTCAAAGAAGGAAGCAATATGTTAATTTATATTCCACTACAAGTTCCCCATATCAAACTGGACTTATGAGTAGCACTGAACTAAATGAGATAGATACATCTGTATTATGATAACATTAGGGTACAATCAACCAATTGCAGTATAATTATAAACTGAGATTATAAAATTGTACTAAGTATAATCAATACAATAAAAAGAAAATGTACATATTTGATATGTTTTCAGTATAAAAACCCAGCTTCAATGAAATTTCTAAGATAAACTTTATCACATGAAAAGGATGGGAAATTTCCCCTTTGTCTCAAATGGTAGTCATGACAACTCAAAATCAGGAAACAAGATACAGAATTCTAAGTTAAACAGTATTTTTTGGGGGGAAAAAAGTGCCAACTACATCTGAATTAGCTACTTTAAACTAGTGAGGATAATACCAACTCTCTCTATGCATTAACATACACATTTATGACATAAAAAATGAATTTTTATAAAAGTCTGTAAAATACAACCTACTTTTTATAGTTAAAAAAGCAAGCCATTAATAATAAAATAGCAAATGAGTTTTATTTATACAGACCTCGTTCAGACACCTCTTCTTTGTGAATATATTTCTGATAAAGGTCTCTTGAGTTTCTTCCTGCTTCACCAAGTACTGCCAAAGTCTCTTCACAGAGAGTGCCAGACGGTGTTTAGACCTACAGAGAGGCAATGTATTTCACTGTGCACTTCAGAGACTTCTGAGTAACCTGATTACATGTCCTTGGTGCTATATGAATGATTATAATAAGAAGTTATCTAGAATCAGACCACATCATCTAGGGTAGCAATCAGTAATATTTTTCTTAAAAGAAGAGACAGTAAATATTTCAGGCTTTGTGGGCCATATGTTCTCTCCTACAACTATTTAACTTCACCACTGAAGTGGGAAAGCATCCATAGGTAATACTAAAATGAAAGGGTGTGGCTATAAACCATAAACCTTTATTGACAACACAGAAGGAGGTGTGGATTTGGCCCCATGGTTTGCAGTTTGCTGACCTTTAACCTAAGAATGTAAGATCTAACAAAAGAGGTATGCTTCCTAGAAAAGATCCAGAAACAAAGCCACTCAAAGTGTTGTCTGTGAACATGTACTAGCCCATGAACTCTGTTACTAATGAGCAATGAGGGAAGAGCCTGTGAAAGAATGGAAATCAACTATGTCACTAAGCCACAAAGTACACTGCTTATTCAGTTAACATTTCTGTAGTAATTTTCTTAAGGAAGCAAGCACTGCACTGATTTATCTTTTGGTGCAAATGCTTTATTTCTTCATGTACAGTAAAAAAAGTTTGCTAAAAAACTATTCCAAATAGCTCTGCTCCGAAGTAAGTGTCAGGAAACACTGGCCGACAGTTCAAATCCAGCCTACCTTTCATATTAAAAAATAAAGTTTATTGACTCCATTATATTTAGAATAGATAAGAAACAAGGACCCACTGTATAGCACAGGGAACTTGGCTCAATATTCTGTAATAACCTAAATGAGAAAACAATTTTACAAAGAATGGATACTTGTATGGGTGTAAGTGAATTACTATGCTGTACATCTATAACTAACAGATCATTGTTAATCAATCACACTCCTATATAAAACTTAAAAAAATTTATTGGATCACAGCTATGCCCATTCACTTATTGTTTATGGTTGCTTTCACTCTCCAATGGCAGGGTTGAACAGCTCCACCAAGGACTGTAGGGCCAGCAAAGCCTAAAATATTTACTATATAAACCTTTGTCAGAAATGTTTGCTAACATCCAGACTACAATATGCACCACACAAAGACAGAGATATGAGCCCAGGACAGCAAATTAAATGTAAGAAGCACTAAAACATTTTCTTCTTGAAATACCACTAACATTCTGACTTAGTAAAACTCAGAATTGTATCCATATGAAAACCTACTTGAAAGGAGTGTTTGTAGGTTCCAGCAAAGCTTTGTGGCGGAGAATTGCAGGACCTGCAGAAACACTCTCTTCAGAGGTATGACTGGCAATATAGTTTTGAGGTGGCCCCCCATGGATTTCAAGTCGTCTGAGAAGAACTTGTTCCCAACACTGAAGAGTTTTTAGAACGGCATGACAAAGTGGTGAACTAACTGGAAGCTCTAAAAAGAGAAAATTGACCCACATTTATCTTCTGCAATAAAATGCTATATTCAATCTTAAAAACGACTGAAATAAGATAGACACATATTGGCAGAGGAGACATGAAAGAGAGGTGAGCACAGAAATCCAGAGGACTGAAAAGAAGGATGCTGTAAATCTTTACAGCATTTCAACATAATTAGTGGCCTAGGATAACAGAAAAAGGGCAATTTAGGTCAAAATTACATCATACCTTTATCACTAGAACTTGAAATAACATTTGTGACTTGTGATTTAAATAACTGCTATAGGAATTACTGCATCTGAGTTTAATTTCATATGAAAAAAATGTACCTGAATATTATAAAAATATGTCTGGAAGGAAAATCAGTTGCTTTAAACCTTTGTATCAGCCCAATTTCTGTACAGCATATAACTTAGACTTCTTTTGAGAATTAAAATAATACACAAGGTTAAAAAAAAGTGAAGTAATACTTACTACAATACTCAACACTTTATAGTCTACATTTCCATACTCCTAAGTCCTGACCCTACTTTCAGTCTTTAGCTATTCCTGCTTTTTACCTTCAAAAATCTAAATAGTATGCTTACTGCAAATTCTTGAGTTTTTTCAAGTTTAGAAGTGATCTACTGATTTACTACTATGGAATATAAGAATAAACTCCCCCTCTCTCCATCAATCCAATATAGTCCATAATAATTTTTGGTTAAATTAGTATTTTAGCATCTACCTTGTATTATATATATATGTGTGTGTATATTATATATACATATAAAAGTACAGATCACAGCTAAACTACTTGGTATACTGCCATGCTCCTTTCTTTCCTCCTTTTAATCCGTAAGAGTTATTAATTACTACATTTTTGGTTTTGTTTAGTCTCCTTTGTCTACAACTAGGAAATACCCAACTCTTTGGCCAGAGCTATAAACCGAGTCTCAGTGCAGTTAATCACATCAGCTTCACATTCCCTGCTTTCTTGGACACTGTCTTTCTAACAGCAACTAACAATATGATAGACTCATTTATAGATGGTTACTTTGGTTAAAAGAACCCAATCTTCTACCAGCAGGAAGTTACTAAACTTTTTCTCCACTATGTGAAAAAAATACAAAACAGTAAAGCAAAAGCAATGGCAATATTAGTTCATGTCAAGCTATGTATTACCTGCAAGATCATGACCTGCGAAAGGATAGAAAGTCTTCAAATTGCTGAGCACCAGCTGCACCATTGCCAAACGCATCAATGACCAACTATAAATAAAGCAATAAGTTTGTTAAAAATTTACTTAGGGATTGAGAAGACTACACTAATCTTTGTCCCAATAACTCACTATTAGGAATCTACCTTGAAAATATACCTCCACAAAAACAAAACAATATACACATGCAGTTACTCATGTCAGCATTATCTGCAATAGCAAAAGAGTAGAAACAACCGAATAATCCATCAGGAGAGTAATGCCTGAATAACTAGCTTTGAATCATGGAATATTTTAGGGTAGCCATAAAAAAGAACAAAAAAGGATCTCTAAATGTTAATATGAAGAGAACTTTAGCATGTATTAATAAATAAAAAGCAAGTTATAAACATTACATATAATATGGTACCTACTACCCTCTGTGTAAGAAAGCAGCAGAAATAAGAGTTTACATACACACAAGCTTATTTTTGAAAACAGAAGGATAAACCAGAAACTCATGAGTATCTGTAAACGGCATAAAGGAAGACTCAGCTGGAAGAGATATACTTCAGATTTGCTTTTTTTTTTTTTAATTAAACAAAGACATTTTTGCTTCTTTTTTTTCCGAGTGAAAAATTTACCCCGTAGAGTACTGGTTTTTATTACTCTAAATTGTCAAAAGTACACAATCAAAAATTAACTATGGAATCACTGTTATGGAAGGGAACTTAACAATTCAGATCTAGGTTATAACACATTATAATTCACCAACCTAATAATTTCATATGCATTATTTTCAAAATTAAACAACAAAGTTTTTAAAGATTAAAATTAAATATTCCTTTGTCTGTTGCTTCATTTGCTATTATTTTCTCTCATTCTGAAGGCTGTCTTTTCACCTTGCTTATAGTTTCCTTTGTTGTGCAAAAGCTTTTAAGTTTCATTAGGTCCCATTTGTTTATTTTTGCTTTTATTTCCAATATTCTGGGAGGTGGGTCATAGAGGATCCTGCTGTGATTTATGTAGGAGAGTGTTTTGCCTATGTTCTCCTCTAGGAGTTTTATAGTTTCTGGTCTTACATTTAGATCTTTAATCCATTTTGAGTTTATTTTTGTGTATGGTGTTAGAAAGTGTTCTAGTTTCATTCTTTTACAAGTGGTTGACCAGTTTTCCCAGCACCACTTGTTCAAGAGGTTGTCTTTTTTCCATTGTATATCCTTGCCTCCTTTGTCGAAGATAAGGTGTCCATAGGTGTGTGGATTTATCTCTGGGCTTTCCATTTTGTTCCATTGATCTGTATTTCTGTCTTTGTGCCAGTACCATACTGTCTTGAGGACTATGGCTTTGTAGTAGAGCCTGAAGTCAGGCAGGTTGATTCCTCCAGTTCCATTCTTCTTTCTCAAGATTGCTTTGGCTATTCGAGGTTTTTTATATTTCCATACAAATTGTGAAACTATTTGTTCTAGTTCTGTGAAGAATACTGTTGGTAGCTTGATAAGGATTGCATTGAATATACAGATTGCTTTGGGTAGTATACTCATTTTCACAATATTGATTCTTCCAATCCATGAACACGGTATATTTCTCCATCTATTTGTGTCCTCTTTGATTTCTTTCATCAGTGTTTTATAGTTTTCTATATATAGGTCTTTTGTTTCTTTAGGCAGATATACTCCTAAATATTTTATTCTTTTTGTTGCAATGATAAATGGTATGTTTCCTTAACTTCTCTTTCTGTTTTCTCATTGTTAGTGTATAGGAATTCAAGGGATTTCTGTGTGTTAAATTTATATCCTGCCACTTTACTATATTCATTGATTAGCTCTAGTAATTTTCTGGTAGAGTCTTTAGGGTTTTCTATGTAGAGGATCATGTCATCTGCAAACAGTGAGAGTTTCATTTCTTCTTTTCCTATCTGGATTCCTTTTATTTTTTTTTCTGCTCTGATTGCTGTGGCCAACACTTCCAAAACTATGTTGAATAGCAGTGGTGAGAGTGGGCACCCTTGTCTTGTTCCTGATTTTAGGGGAAATGCTTTCAATTTTTCACCATTGAGGGTAATATTTGCTGTGGGTTTATCATATATAGCTTTTATTATGTTGAGGTATGTTCCTTCTATTCCTGCTTTCTGGAGAGTTTTAAACATAAATCGATGTTGAATTTTGTCAAAGGCTTTTTCTGCATCTATTGAGATAATCATTTATGGTTTTTATCTTTCAATTTGTTAATGTGGTGTATTACATTGATTGATTTGAGGATATTAAAGAATCCTTGCATTCCTGGGATAAAGCCCACTTGGTCATGATGTATGATTTTTTTTAATATGTTGTTGGATTCCATTTGCCAGAATTTTGTTAAGGATTTTTGCATCTATGTTCATCAGTGATATTGGCCTGTAGTTTTCTTTTTTTTTTGTGGCATCTTTGATTAATCTCAAAAATATACAAGCAACTCCTGCAGCTCAATTTCAGAAAGATAAATGACCCAATCAAAAAATGGGCCAAAGAACTAAACAGACATTTCTCCAAAGAAGACATACAGATGGCTAACAAACACACGAAAAGATGTTCAACATCACTCACTATCAGAGAAATGCAAATCAAAACCACAATGAGATACCATTACACGCCAGCCTGGATGGCTGCTATCCAAAAGTCTACAAGCAATAAATGCTGGAGAGGGTGTGGAGAAAAGAGAACCCTCTTACACTGTTGGTGGGAATGCAAACTAGTACAGCCGCTATGGAGAACAGTGTGGAGATTTCTTAAAAAACTGGAAATAGAACTGCCATATGACCCAGCAATCCCACTCCCGGACATACACACCGAGGAAACCAGATCTGAAAGAGTCATGTGCACTCCAATGTTAATCGCAGCACTGTTTATAATAGCCAGGACATGGAAGCAACCTAGATGCCCATCAGCAGATGAATGGATAAGGAAGCTGTGGGACATATACACCATGGAATATTACTCAGCCATTAAAAAGAGTTCATTTGAATCAGTTCTAATGAGATGGATGAAACTGGAGCCCATTATACAGAGTGAAGTAAGCCAGAAAGATAAAAGACCAATACAGTATACTAATGCATATATATGGAATTTAGAAAGATGGTAACGATAACCCTATATGCAAAACAGAAAAAGAGACACAGATGTACAGAACAGACTTTTGGACCCTGTGGGTGAAGGCGAGGGTGGGATGTTTCAAGAGAACAGCATCGAAACATGTATATTATCAAGAGTGAAACAGATCACCAGCCCAGGTTGGATGCATGAGACAAGTGCTCGGGGCTGGTACACTGGGAAGACCCACAGGGATGGGGTGGGGAGGGAGGCAGGAAGGGAGATCAGGATGGGGAATACATGTAAATCCATGGCTGATTCATGTCAATGTATGGCAAAAGCCACTACAATATTGTAAAGTAATTAGCCTCCAACTAATAAAAATAAATGGAAAAAAAAATAAATGCAGTTACATAAAACAAACAAAAAATAAATAAATAAAATTAAATATTCCATACCTATATGAATTTGAGTTAGAATGTTCCTGGAGATGGAAATCTGAAGCTAAAACATCATCATCATCATCATCATCATCACTTTCCAGACTCTCCTCTGAATCATATTCAGCTCTACCTTGGGAAGCAGGTAGAAATGGCTAAAAGAAAAAAGTTATACAATTTATTATCCAACTATATGACTTAACACATGCAATTATATAGCTTAGTATCAGCAATTTATCCCATTTTTGAGTACTTCATTATAAGAAAGTAAAGTAGCAAGTAATAGGCTGTTTGTTTTTTGACAGTCTATGCCTTCAATACCACTTCAGTTGGATCCCTTATTTCGTCATCATATCAACAAAAAATTTATTCAGCATCCACTATGTATCAAAAGTATACTCAATATAAGAAAATTTAATACATATACACAGTCACTGGTGTCACGTAACATATTTTAGTGGGGAAAAAATAGGCAAATAATAGAAAACTAAATATAAATTGAATTTAGCTGTGTTATAAAGAAAAAAACAGCACTGGGAATAACAATATTAAAAAGAGTTGAGATAAGCTAACCATGAAAGGCCTCTTTAAAAGTGTAATTTAAGTGAGACTTAAAAGGACAAGAAGGAATAAGTCATATAATGAGAGGGAAGAAAAGCAGTTTAGGCAGTAGTAATAGTATGCAAAAAGGCTTTAATAAAGGAAAAAAGTTTGGCATGGGAAAAAAGAAATTTGACTGACGGCTACTAAAGAGGATAGTGTTGGCAAAAAAATAGACGAGAATAGCACGTGACAGATCAGGTAGGGTTTTTGAACAACACAGTCAAGAGTGTAATGGAATGCCACCAATGAGTTTTAAGTAGAGTACAGGTACTGATATTTATACTTTTAGGAGTATCACTATGGCAGCCTTTTTTAGAGAAAAGTCAAATGGGAAGAGTAGAAACGGGAGGCATCAGCTGGCAAGAGCTGGCAGTCTAGATACAGGTGTAGGTCTGGCAAGAGCTGGCAGTCTGGATACAGTTGTCAGTCACAGAGATGGAGATAAATAACACATTCACAGTATACCTGGGAAAGAGAAAGAGAAGACAATTTCTGGGTTTCTGCTTGAGCAACTACATGGATGAAGATGCCAATTACTAAAATGGGAAGACTCTAGTTGTGACAGGGGAAGTACTGAAGAAAATAAAAAACCCAAATCTTAAAGACCAAGATTCACAGGTCAGGTAGAAAAGGAAGGATAAAGAAAGAACATTTCAAAGGAATAAAGAGCAAAGTTAGGAAGTAAACTAGAAGAGACTGGTATCAAGAGAACGAGATAAAAGTAATTCAAAATGGAGGAAATGGTCACGTGGTTGAACACTGCTAAGAGGTCAAGTAAGATGATGATAAAGAAGTTTCCATTACATTTGATAACAGATGAGTGCCATTTGAATCTTAGTAATAGCAGTTTCAGGGGGCAGTTGTGTCAGAAGCCATACAATGACTAAAAGTGAAGGGGACCTGTGGTAATAAGAGAGATAATATGTATACACCTTTGAAAAATTGAAGGAGAATGAGAAGCAGAAAAATGGGATAACAGCTGGAAAAAACTGGGGGGTCAAAGCAGAATTTGGGATGTGAGACAGCAGAGCACAATTCTGTTCTGATGGAAAAAGACAATAGAGAAGACAGAAGGCTAGAGAAGAAAATCAAGGACAGGATTCAGACTAGCACTGGAGCCTTTGATAGGAAAGATGTTTCCTCAATAGTAAATAAGAGGAGAGAATAAGATTGGGAGATTCATGACAGAGTGATGAAAGAATTTTGTCTGATTCCTTTTTTTAAATGACTTATGAGGTCATCAGTTGAGTGAGGATGAAAGAAGAGATGTGGGAAATTTGAGAAAAAAACAAAATCTTGGATTCAAGGAAGCTCAATAAAGAAACACAGCAGGAGAAGCAGAATTTCTGGAAGAGTTGAATGAATAGCTTGGTAGTCCTCTGCCCAAAAAGAAGTAATGTGCTGCACGATGCTTAGTCGCTCAGTCATGTCTGACTTTTTGTGACCCCATGAACTGTACCCCACCAGGCTCCTCTGTACATGGGAATTCTCCAGGCAAGAATACTGGAGTGGGTTGCCTTTCCATTCTCTAGGGAATCTTCCCCACCCAGGGATCGATCCTGGGTCTCCCGCACTGCAGGTGGATTCTTTACCATCTGAGCCACCAGGGAAACCCAAAAAAGTTGTCAAAAAAATCATTTAAAGATACTGGAAACTGATCAAATGCACAGAGAAGTTTTTATTGAAGAAAAACTTCTGAGGGATTTGCATGGTGTTCCAGTGGTTAAGATTCTGCACTTCTACTACCAGGGGTGCAGGTTCGATCCCTGGCTCAGGGAACTAGGATCCCGCATGCTGTGTGGCCAGGAGAAACAACAACAACAAAAGCTACTCAATCTCTGGTAAAAGTGAGCATCTAGCATTTTGGCCAGGGGCTATTTCTAGCCCGAGCCCTGCCCTCTGTGACTCATTTGTTCTATCAGTCTGTGAAGACAAAGAACTCTGCCTGCCTGGCCAGAGAGGGCTGTCTTTAATAAGAATTCCATGCCCATAAAACCAGACACAACTACAATTTGGAAGGATACATGTACCTCAATGTTCACTGCAGCACCATTTACAATAGCCAGGACATAGAAACAATCTAAGTAGTGTCTATCAATAGATGAATGAATAAAAAGATGTGGGGTGTGTGTGTGTGTGTATATATAGAGAGAGAGCATGGAATTCTCAGTCATAAAAAAGAATGAAATAATGCTGAAGATGGACCTAGAGATTATCATAAATGAAGTCAGAAAGAGAAAGACAGATACCATTTGATATTACTCATAGGTGAAACCTAAAATATAACATAAATGAACTTATCCGTGAAACACAAATAGACTCAGACATAGAAAATAGACCTGTGGGTGCCAAGATGGGGGTGGAGTGGGGAATGGGACTTTAGGATTAGTGGATGGAAACTATTATATAGACAATGGGTAAACAACAAGGTCCTACTATATAGCACAGGGAACTATTGATATATTTAATATTCTGTGATAAACCATAACCAAAAACATGAAAAAGAATGTAATATAACTGGATAACCTTGCTATAAAACAAATTAACACAACCTTGTAAATCAACTATACTTCAATAAATTAAAAAAAAAAAATTCCATGCCCAGCAGCATTGTCAAAAACAAGAGTCTTCAGCAGCAAACAATTAGGGAAGGGCAGCCTGGAAAATCCCATGGATGGAGGAGCCTGGTAGGCTGCCGTCCATGGGGTCACAAAGAGTCAGACACGACTGAGCGAATTCACTTTCACTTTTCATTTTCATGCATTGGAGAAGGAAATGGCAACCCACTCCAGTGTTCTTGCCTGGAGAATCCCAGGGACGGCAGAGCCTGGTGGGCTGCCGTCTATGGGGTCGCACAGAGTCAGACACCACTGAAGCGACTTAGCAGCAGCAGCAACATCTCAGACAGGAAAGGATCTGCCTGTAATGAAGGAGACCTGGGTTCGCTCCCTGGGTGGGGAAGATCCCTTGGAGAAGAGAATGGCAACCCACTCCAGTTGCATCTGTTATTCTTGTCTGGAGAATTCCATGGATAGAGGAGCCTGCGGGGTTATAGTCCATGGGGTCACTAAGAGTTGGACAGAACTGAGTGGACTAACACTTTCACATCTCAACTAGCCTGTGTTACACACTGGAACAAAGGCAGACCAGCCAGAAAATTAACCAAATCCAGGAACAAGACAACTAAAGAAGGCCTTGCTAATCAAGAATCATATACCCAGCAAAAGGAACTATGCTTCAAAAATGAAGATGACATATACTCCAATATAAATAAAGCATATAATAGACATTTGTTGAATGAATCAATGACTGCAAAAGGCAATGTGAAACAAGGTGATACAAATGCCCTTCTTTACCCTGAAGCATGTTGGATATGAGAAAAACAAAATCTACTGCCTAACAGGCCTCAGGGATTGGTGTCATTAGGAAATAGTGAGGAGTCAATTAATACAAGGTAGTAAGGAAAAAATCTAGAAGTTCAGAATGTGAGGGAATTTGGCTGTCCACAGAAGAGGATATATACAAGAAGTTCTTGCTAGGCATGGTAGGACAAGAATGTAAAACTACAGATGCAAGTTGAAACCATGCAAAGCAAACCTTAATAATCAATGAAAAAACTACAAGTGTTCTGTGACTATTAATTCATCAAAACACTAAAAATTCTTACCGTCAACTATAAATGTATAGGAAAAAGAAAATAGTAAAAATAATATTTATTTAGTATACTGTAACTGCAAAATGAGAATCAGTGAGAATTAAAGTGTTTTATTTCTTTGTAAAAAATTTATCAAGAAAACTTTGAATAGTGCTGGCCTTCTAACTTTATAAAACCCAGAATACAAAGCAAGTATCTTTTCTAATTGTTAGCAAATTGTCATATTCCTTTCTAACTTTGTATCAATATCCAACTTTTTATTGCACTTTTGATGTTGTGAAATATTACCCACGGTTCTTGTACTGTGAAGGTTTTTTTGTTTTTTTTCCAATTTCAGTATCTCTCGGTCATCTCCATCCTTTTGTCAAACTTTCCTCATTTATGGTGATAAGCTGGTCTTCACTAATTTCCCTTGATTGCACATCTAAAGTCTCTCAAATGACAGCAATGTTAAATCTCAAAGTTAGCTATTTTTGTTAAAACTTTATTCATATTTGATTTGAATTTTTTTTCCAGTACTCACTTTTCATTGCCAGTTGCACTTGACTTTGTCAAATTTCCTGTTCTGATTAGCCAGTTTTGTAAAACGTCACTTGCATTTATTATGGGAGGTAGGGAGGCAAGACAACTAACTACATGCTTTTCTGTGTATGAAATGAATACTGAATAAAAGGTACTAAATGACCAATCACCAACAGACTTTGAAAGAATTGTTGTGATTGGTCACTGATCAAGAGTTGCATCTGTTGTTTATACAGTGATTTGTGGACTAAGAGCTAGCAGGAAAGTCTGTACTTTATGCAATTACTCATATTGAATAAATTGTGGTAACTTTAAACCTGAACAATATTGTTGAGGGACTGATGTTATTTAACTAAAAACTGAAATCTGAGTACATCAGGACAATGTAGGACTATAGTATAGAAAAGGAATTAAGAGTTTGAATGGCACTTTGACTTTTGGCAGTCTTGATTCCTTAATCACTACCAAGTACATTACCATTTGGAGAAGGGAAAGATAAACCACTCCAGTATTCTTACCTGGAGAGTCCAATGGACAGAGGAACCTAGTTGGCTACAGTCCATGGGGTTGCAAAAGAGTCGGACAAGACTGAGCAACTAACATACACACATTAGCATTAACGTGCTAGCCAATGTATCTTTCCATCTTCCTAAGAATGTTGCATTGTTTAAAATGCAAAAATCTTAATTGATACAAGAATTGCCTTAAAAAATAGTTTAAATACGCCCAAAATATTTTAGGATATATTCTGTGATAATTTATCCTGATAAAATGAACATTTTCTAAACCTGTGTGGGAAAATATTTGGAAATACCAACAATTACACTTATTTTAAACATTTTCATTTCTGTTTAACTATACAAATCATCATTTGGATAACATTTGTATTACCTTGGCAATGAAATAGTCCCAGATACTGAGCTCAGGTGGAATGAACTTCTCTTTAACAATCAGTGTCTCCTGGCTTACTGGTGGTGAGGAAGAGGTCACTGAGGCAGATTCTCTGCAAGACATTTTTGATGGCCTAAAACGTTTGTTCTGTTTCTCTCCTTCTTCCACTAGTGAAGAAACTAATAAGAACAAGACAAAGTATTACTAAAATAAGCACAATTTTCATTGCACTGATTTCATCTATTTTTACATAAGACCTAAGGTTAACTACAAATAAGTACATACACAAAACTGAGATTACTATGATAGTAAGGTAAGTGGAGGAAGTGAGAAAAAAATCATCTTGTATAGCCATCTTTGTTTTTATCTCATCTTGTCCCTTACTCTTTGAATGTTCATTTATTTATTGTATATGTAAATTGTATATGGAATAGGATGTAATATCTTCCTATAAATGAGTCCATAATTTAGCTAAGACCATGACAGAAAAGTATCTACATCTTTTTTTTTTTTTTTTTAAAGAATTTCATGGGTGGGGGCAGGGAAAACAGTATCATGAGATGTCAATATTAATTAAAGATAACAATTCTAAGATTCTTCAGTAATCACGTGGCCTTTTATCCCCTAAAAAACTACTACTTATTTTTCATTGAAAATATTAAAAAGGTCAAACACCACCACTACTTACTAAACTGATTCAGACTTTTAGAAATGGTTAGAGATAGAATTTTCTAGTCAATGGAATACAAAGAAGAGGAAGAAAATGCAGTTTTTATTGTTTTAACTTCTAAACACTTTAGAGTCAATATTCCCTTATTATTTTACCTTAGAATATTAAGGGCATAAGCAAAGAAAAACAAGTTATACAAATCTTTAATCAAGACTAAGTCACAAGATGCAAATCACCAGTAGAAAATCAAGGATCTCCTGGACACAGGCATGGCCTAATAGATAAGTAAACAACTCCAAGTTAAGGCAAACCAATATTCTTCTTCAATGCTTCCAGCAAGAAGTTACTCACCTTCCAAGGAATACAAGTATTTGTGCTGTAATACAATTTTGCTTTATTGCTTGAAGCTACTCAGCTTGCATAAATAGCATGCTCATGCTTTATATAAAGTTACAGCCAAGCTGGCTCTAACAGAATAACTTAGTCATTTCAGAAAAAAATAAAATGCATAAAATTAGTATACTAAGAGACTGCTAAAAAGTGTTATGATTATTACATAATCTTTCAAACGACTTTAAAAAGAACCATCATATCAATGTGTAATTTCTTCTCTCTGATCTTATAAACAATTGATAATCAACAATCATGTTTCTAATATATCAGTTGCATACATTTATATACATTCTAAAACTTAAATAATGGTTTTACCAAATTCTCACTGAGCAAAAAATTTAGAATCTAAAGGTATTTTTTTATCTGTCAAAAATTAATGCTGTGTTCCAAGATAAATGTCATTTGACTCCAATATTACTATTCTGCTTATTTTGTTTTTAGATTATAAGAAGGCATATGATGTGAATATAAATGTTTAGGGAAAAATACTACGAGGCTAAATTCATAGTTCTACCAAGTTTGCTATGTGATAAAAATTAGTAGAGTTTTTTAAAGCAAAACAAAGTTTTGTTTTGTTTTCAGTTTTTTAAAAGGGAGAAAAACATTTCAAAGTATAGTGTGTGAACCCAGACACATGACATGAAAATGAAATTAACCACATTATGGGGAAATGTTTAAAATTACAGATTTCAATTTCAGAAGGAAAAAACTTCTTATCAAACACTTCTGATGAACAAGGAGAGCAGGGGGGAAATGGCAAACAGGTTCACAGTACTGGATGATATATTATGGAAAATGCTACAAGTAAAAAGACTTAGTGATTATCTCCTAGGAAACAAGAAATGACTTGAAGCTTGTCATCAGAGTAGATGCACCCACTTTTCCCTCAAACTGCAGCAAGACCCAAGACAATTTTATGGCTTAAATCATGTTGGGTTCAGGTAGTCATGAAGCTCAGGGGCACTACAATAGAGACTATATATACTGCTGCTGGGTGCATCACCATTTGTTTCTGAAAAAAGCTAATAATAAAATATCAAGCCATATGAATGCCACTATGTGGATACAAACTGCACTGTTCCATTACTAAGGTAGTAAATGGCTACTCTAATAGTAATAAAAGAAAAATAAGCATTAGGGAGAAATGAAAAGGAATTTGGATAAAGAGAGACTTTGTGAATTCTAAGGGGCATGAAGAAGCTAGAAAGTGGGTTAACAAAACTAAGTTATGCATGGGAATTAATGACAATTCTTTCATCTGCAAGTATTATGAAACACAACAAAAATTCTTAAAATATTTTGCTTTGCTTTATAAATGCAATAAAAAGCAAAAGTATGGATTTCTAACTGTTAACAAAAAAAAAAAGTAATTTTTCAAAAACTGCTACTGCTCAACTATCTACTTTAAAAGTTTACCATAATAACAAAATAACTCCATGAACATACACCCAGACTAGTTTTAATTAATTAGAAAAAAGTAAATCCCATATTAACATATGTGGAAATCACAAAGTAAATTGTTTGATTAAAAAATACTGATTTATGTACATTAACATTTTTGTTAAGATTCTGAACTGCCAAGCTAGTCTAGTAAAAATCATCTATCATTTTCTCACATTACAAAGCTTAAGTCATATTTAAATTTTATGTCATTAACAGTACATTAACTATATAATAGACTTGTAGAGAGAAAAATAATTTAGTTCATAAGACCATTTTTGTAAAGTATTCTAAAATCAGAATTTATATCAGAACAAGGAAAACAGTGACTTTTAAAACCTTCACAGTACCAAGTGTATGAAAAAACTTCTTAAAAGATTTTCAAGGGTTATAAGGAAAGTGTTTCATCTTCAATATACAATACATTGATACTGAATAGTTGAACAGGTTGTCAGGAAAATGAAATGTTCTAGACTTATCCGTTTTCATTGTGCTATACTTAAAACTAAAAAATAAATATATATATTATTTTTCGCTGAATTCAGATCAACTTTTCTAACACATCTTTTTATTCCCTTGGTCAACAATGTATACTGAATATTATCTAACACAATTACACTCCTGGGACATCATGATTACATTTAATAGTAACTCAAACACGCAAGGCTACTTACTTGCAACTGAAAATTTATCAAGCTGCTGTGCTGCTTTAGTTGGTATGCTTTCAGAACAACATAATAAAGCCTTCAAAAACTGAGATTTCAGAACTTTGCCTTACACTGAAAGTCACCACTGCTTGTCCCTTTGCCAATTTTCTGTTCTCAGATTTTGTCTCTCCAACTGTCAGTTTATCTGCCTCACAGGACTGCTACTTCTAATTACTACTATGGCCTTTGCTATTTACTATCTTCACTTCTTCCCTTTTTTCTGTTTTTCTATTTTTTTCTACCAGCTCCTTTACAAACTAAATCAGCTTTAGAAACAGCATGCCTTGGCTTCATCATTAAATGAGTGTACTCTTTTTCTTCTGGTTAGCAAACTGATGAATCATATCATGCATGTTTTCTGTAAATGCTCTTTCAGTTACATCCATGACAGATCGTATTCAGAACAGTTTCTGGGTTCTTTATCGACCATGAGTATCACAAAATTTATATGTGGCTATACCCAGCCTCACCACTGAGTAAACCATATGTTTTAAGTATCCTGTATTATTTGGATACCATATCCCAATCTAAGAGGTTAAATATATAGATGCAGATAATTTTTTCACTTTGATTACTTAGGATTTGATAAGTGGTGAGATAAGAGTTTATTATATGGTATTTGCAACTACAAACAACTAAATCTGAGTGGTTAAACGAAGAACGACCTGGACTTCGAGTAAAGCTGTTTATGTATCTGTGCCCAGAAATGTTCTAGAAATGTTAAAATTGAGACTTGCTTTTTTTTTTTTTTCCAGTGGGTTTTGTCATACATTGATATGAATCAGCCATGGATTTACATGTATTCCCAATCCCGATCCCCCCTCCCACCTCCCTCTCCACCCGATTCCTCTGGGTCTTCCCAGTGCACCAGGCCGGAGCACTTGTCTCATGCATCCCACCTGGGCTGGTGATCTGTTTCACCATAGATAGCATACATGCTGTTCTTTTGAAATATCCCACCCTCACATTCTCCCACAAAGTTCAAAAGTCTGTTCTGTATTTCTGTGTCTCTTTTTCTGTTCTGCATATAGGGTTATCGTTATCACCTTTCTAAATTCCATATACATGTGTTAGTTGCTGACTGGCTAGTAAGAATGTTATTTTTAAATTTTCAAAAGTGTGTGGACATTCTATTTCAAGAATTTATCCCCTTTATAACATTTTACATTAACAAAATCACAGTTTTCACTTTCAGTAAGCCTATAAACTGTACTCCCTCTTAGACTCTGAAAGTTCTTTAAATGAATTCAAATATCTGAAAGTCAAGTATATATTCCAATGTGAATTTCATGTTAGTCTTTTCTATAAAGCACTGGAAATTACTCTTTAAAAATTTCAAAGGAGATGTTATAGAAATTAAAATATCATTTAAAATTTGAAAGCCAAGATTACCATATATGGGCTAATAAATCACAAAAAGAAAACAAAGGCAGAAAACATCATGAAGATTTTTTTCAGGTCAAAAAGCTTGTTTCAATCTTTAAATAAATATATATAGTTTTAACACCAGAAAGTTTAGAAAAGATAATAGAATTGTTTAAAATATTTACTTTACATGGTATTATGAACACTTAGAAATCCAAAATCTCTAATGGTCAGAATCATGATACGCAAACATAAAGCAGCCTTATTTGAAATGTTTTTCCAGTCACTTCAAGCCATAGTCTGATTTACCACGATTAGCACTGATATTTCCTTATTTCTACCCATTTAAAAATACATTAAAGTCTAAGGAATAGAAAACATCAAAGTGAAGAACTAAAGCAGAATTAAAAGAAGTAGGGATGGTTTTCTAAAATGCTAATCATTGTTTTAAATCAAAAATATGACTTGATTAATGGAAAATTTTCAATTTTCTAAGTGCCAAACAAAATAAAATCAGCCCACTGTATCCCAACCCTTCCAAAACAACACAAAGCAAGCTGAACTGTAAAAGCCTATTTCTAAAGCTAATATCTTGCCTGCAAGACTGGGAGGGCTATGAGAACTGATGGTTGAAAGAGCTTTGGAAAAGCCCACACACTCCATGGAGAATACCACTACCTGGTGGGGGCTAGGCATAGCAAAGTACCTTCCTGCCAAAGAAAGAAGAGAGAGTCTGTATTTGGGATAGAACAAAAACCAGTGTTACAGTATTTTTCAAAACAGACGAAAATTTCAATAGTAAAAGATTTTAAATTACATTAGATAGCTCTAATCACTGGTGTACCAGTATCTTAAAGTTTAATAATTACACCAGAAACTTCATACTGTATGTTTTCCATAAAACTATTTATTCACGCTCTAAGAAAATGGTCTATAACATAACTTTCTGTGAATAAATTAACATGTAATTACATTTAACAAAGTTATCATTCAGATGAATAAAGTGGTAGCCTTCAAAAATAAAATAAAACAGATTAAAAACTAACCAGGTAAAGCTTTTGAGTGTGCTTGTTCTTTGCTGGGAACACGCGCACCTCCACCAAATACAGCAGACCACATTTTTTCATTTAGAGGGTGGGCCACAATTCGAAATAGTTCATTACTAGAATGTGTTGCCAAGCCATGAATGAAAAGACTAAGATACACTGCTGTGAGAATCTCACAAAGCAAGATCGTAAGTCCTGACTGGGCTTCCTCCCCAGAAGAATTCAAAAGTTGAACTAGAGAAGTTATTCCTAGGAGAAAGAACAAATATAGTTACCATTAGCTACCACTGACAATAAATTTAATAAATAAAAAATTAACTACAGTTCCTAATTTTTGAAAAAATGTTATAGCATCAGGATAAAAATATTTTCTTCCACAGTTTCATAGACCACTAGAGGTTACTGCAGTTAATGCATAAGTGTTGAGCTATCTGTTCAATTTATATAGACACTGGGAATAACATAACAATGTTTTTCTATTACAACAAAAGCAAAAGTATAAAAAAATGATATGACAAAACATTTGTATTTGTTATTTTAGTATTATTATAAAGGAAAAACTAATGTTATATAACTGGATAATTTATAGTAAATGATGAATAATGAATTGGAATCAATTCTAACAATACTTACCAATGATTATCACACAGCAAAACCAAACCAAACCTACTTTTTCCTCAGCTGATTAAGTTCAATAAAGCTAAGAAAAAACTTGTGTGTATATATATGTATACATATAAGTTTTTATACCTGGCCATTGAGCTGGTGATGTATTGGGAGTTATGGCTTCATCTAAGCTTCCTGTTTTCAAGGAATGTCGATGGGGAAGCAGTACTGTCTGATACACCATCCCAGTAAACTGATTTGTTTGAAATGAACTGAGAGGAAAAAAAAATTTAAATAATAACTATCTATAGTGACCTCCAATTGCAATAAAACAATAATAATAACAAAGAATGACCTAAAATGAATTTCACATTTATTTCTATGTTTGAGATCTAACATTTAGAGTAACTTAAATACAAACTTTTGTGTATTAGTTATACTGCTTTATATCTTAAGTACTATACTGTATATTCTAGTACTATAATAAAACAAAGTGTCCTTTAAATTTTCTAAATTAAAATAGATATGATAGCTTTTAAATATATTTACTGAAAGTCATAAAATACATAATGAGAAAACTATTATTGACCACAAATAGGAAGCTTATATATCACAAAGGTATATAATTTATATATATCAATAACAAAGTTGAAAACAAAGTCAGTTTAGGTTCAATTTGATATTTAATGGCTAGTGTACCCAACGTCAGGGTAGGCTATATCAGGTATATGCACCAGATAGCAGGAGTCTAATGAAAAACATGGAAGAAGGACTTCCCTGGTGGTCCAGTGGTTTATCTGCCTGCTAGTGCCAGGGACATAGGTTCAATCCCTGGCCTGGGATGATCCCACATGCCACGGGACACCTAAGCCCGAGGGCCCTAGAGCCCATGGTCCACAAGAGAACCTATTGCAGTGAGCAGCCCACCCCCCACGACAATAGCCCCCGCTCGCCATGAGTAGAGAAAGCCCACATGAAGCCATGAAGATGCAGAGCAGCCAAAAATAAATTAATAAAATTAAAAAAAAAAAAGAAAAACATGGAAGAATGAATTAGTGTCTGGAAACTGAAGCTAAGATTTCTTCTGAAATGAAGCAAAAATAAAATAAATAAATAGATCATTTAAAAGGAAAACTAAAAGAAAAAGAAGGGATCCACAAGTTCCAATATCTGTCTCATAAAAGGAAAGAGAAGAGAGAAGATAAAATACTTGAAGAAATAGAATAAGAGAATTGCAAAGAAAAAAAGATATAATTCCACAGTGTCAAACAATATGTTTCAAAAGCCTAGAAAAATTACAGTGAAACCTTAGGACATAAAGAAGAAAATCATAAACATCAAGGACAGTGTAAAATTTTTCTCAGTTCCAAGCCAGTCACTCCCTCCTCTGTGCTCCCTGAGCATTTTACTGTCTATCATCTTAGAGGATGTATCATTTAAGTATGATGTCATATTACACACCATTTATCAGTTTATATGTCTGTGTCTAACTGGCGTGACCTTAAAGGAGGAGATCTTGTTCCAGTGATATCACAATGTCTAGCATTAGGCAGTGATCAATAAAAGGCAGTTAAATAAGCTAATTGTGAAGAGTTTAACTTGAGATGCATTTGCCATAAAGACAAATGCTAAAATTGCAAAGATGATAAAAAATGACTCAACATTTCTCCATATGCTTTTTGCATTAGCTAAAGTGGACTGCTGTATACGTATTCCTAAAGCAAGAGCACACAAATTCTCAAACCTCAGCAGTCACTACAAACATTCTTAAATTTCACAAGAAGATGCTTACCTGTAATTATGACCACCACAAAGGCACTGATAGATACAAGCAGAAAGTGAGGCTGCTAAAGTATGCATTACATATACCTGGGGGAAAAAAACACAAAATTAATTTATAACTTTTAAAAACTGAACCTTTTTCAAGGCCTAATATAATCAGCATTTTAAAAAAAGATGAAAAACTATTTTGCCCTAATAAACTATTTCCTTTTTTTCCTTAATACTCATTTCTGTCTGGAGACATCTCGCTACAAATACACACACAGACACAAATAAAACCTGAGGCCTCTGGCAGAAATTATAAAATACACAACTGCTACCTAATTTCTATTTTAAGGGCAAACAAGAACAGATGTTAGCTATTCAGCAGAGCAGTGAGGCATGCATGCGTTAAAAGCAAGCCCTCCAAGACTCAACCTGTTCCCTCCTCAACCAAAACGTAAAGCCCTGCCTGATCATAACAGTTCATTTATGAACTATTCAAGTTACTACAGAAAACAATTTGAAGAGAGTGAAATTTTTGAGAAAGAAAAAGGTATGAAAGACAGCAACTGAAGGAAAATGCTTGTATTAAGAAAGACAGCGCTCTAAACATGGCATGACATGAGAAGTAACAGAAGTAGATCTGAGGATGAAGGAGAAGCTTAATCTAGGTAAGAAATACACTAGAGTATTCAGAAAACCAGGTTCCTGATCTAATTATGAAGTATGATACTCTCTTTTGCAGATTAAAATCTAACTGCTATTTTTCCTTCAATTATCAATAGACATGTGACATGAATTAAAGTCAAGGACAGCATCATATAAACAAAGACAGCAAAGACCAAATATGGGAGACTGCAAAAATGATAATATTTTCTAACTTCTCTAACCAAAAGGTAGAGTCTATCTCTCCATTTAATGAGTTTGGGCTTACTCTGTGACTTGGTTTGTGCAAGAGGACACAGCAAAAGTGATGTGTTATTTCTGAACCTAGTTCTCTAAAAGCCTTGCAAATTCTACTCTGGCTCTTTAAATCCCTGAAACCACTATATGAAATAACCCAGGTGAAATGGTTAACTTTATGTGTCCATCTGACTGGGCCAAGGGGTGCTTAGACATTAGGTCAAATGTTATTCTAGGTTTGTCTGTTAGGGTGATTTTGGATGAAATTAACATTTGAATTGGTAGGCTATGAATGGGCCTTACCCAATCAACTGAAGTACCGGAATAGAACAAAAAGGCTGAGTATGAAGGAACTTCTGCTTGGCTGCACTGAGCTGGGACACTGGTGGTCTTCTCCTACTTTCAGACAAGAACTGAAACAACGGCTCTTCTTGCATCTTGGGCTTGCTGGCATTTGGACTGGAACTTATCCCGTCAGTTACCCTGGCTCTCAGGCCTTTGGCTCAGACTGGAACTACATGATCTGTTCTCCTGGGTCTCCAGCATGCCCACAGAAGATCTTGAGACTTCTCACTCTCCATAATGAAGTGAGTAAATTGCTTAAAATAAGCCTCTTTCTATAAAACACACACTCACACCCCCTTTCGATTCTATTTCTTTAGAGAACACAGCCTAATACTCTAAGTATGCCTACTGGCAGCTGAGATACATCTCAGAGTCTCTGGTCATCCTAACATCTCCTGACAGTCTTGCAGATGGCCCACCAACCACCAGAAAGTAAATAAGGCCATCTTAGGTCATCCAGAATCCAGCCAACCTGCTTGCTGACCAAAGACAAATGAGGTATCCAGCTATCAATCCAGCTAGCCCAAACTAGAAGAACTGATGAGGAACCCATAGAATCATGAGCAAAATAAATCACAGATATTTTTAG
Source organism: Dama dama (assembly GCF_033118175.1). Taxonomy (NCBI): domain Eukaryota; kingdom Metazoa; phylum Chordata; class Mammalia; order Artiodactyla; family Cervidae; genus Dama; species Dama dama. The sequence continues at coordinate 37,311,003 of NC_083689.1, forward strand.
CTATTAATACTAATGTTTAAGGGTGGTTTTTAAGCAGCAGAAGTGTGATACATCAGGGATATGTTTATTATTAAAGTTAAAGATGGAATGAAATTTGCTTAAAATTAGCATAATCTGAAGAAAATTAAATTCCTAATTCTATAATATGCAATGTGGGCATTTATTCTACTGGGCAGTACAAGAAATAAAGTGGCAAAATTAATTTATAAGGGTTAGGTTATCCAGGAGGGTACAACTGTAAGAGAGGCTACCATTAAACAAGAAGAAAATGGAAACAGAATGATATCACAGCTTGTGAGGTAGGAGAGAATCAGATGACAGACTATGAGAAAAAAAAAAAAAGAGATATTTACATACTAGTTCTTTAATACAATATTGTTTCCGTCTCTAAAAAACAATCAGTGTTTTTTTTTTTTTTTTGGCTAACTGTACACTAAAGAGTTACTCATAAAAGCACACATACATACAATTATTCTTACCTAAATGAAATGGTTAAATAAGATAAAATAAATGTTAAAAAATGAAGTACCCTTTGGGTAAATAATACAGGTAAAATAAACCTGACCTACAGTCAGGTTTTCTTTGATCAAAATCAATACAAACTCGGCTACGTAACAATCACTAAGCATAGGATGATGTTTAAAATCATTTATAAAAAGCCTTAACACTTACCTCTTAGCTTTATGATAGTATATAGGTTAATTAAACATTTGAAACCAAACATACTTACTTTATTGCTCTGGATATCAGGATGGGGTGGCGAATCAAAGTTAATTATGGCATGTAGAATATCATGCGTTAGATTACTAAGGTGCAACAGTGGATTGGCAACAACTGTTTTGGCACTGGCTGTACGAGCAAAGAGGAGAGGTACTGAGGTCTGCTCTGAAAGAGGGCTAGGAAATATTGGTTCTGCTGTTTCCTTAAAAACAAACGGAAAAAAGGTTGATCAACTATTTACAGTTATGATCCATTACTTAAGTAAGTCAGGGGTCTCTTTGAAAAACTTCAGAACGATTAAAAATTAAAAGCAAAACAGAAACTCTTACAGAGCTAGAAGGGACCTGAGGTGGTCAACCTTCCACTGATTATAATGAATAATAATGGGACAATACTCTCTTATTATCACCTCGCAAAGCCTTCATATAAGACTGTTTAATATGAACTAAGCAGACCTTAGGGTCTGACATGAAACTGTTCTTAAGCCACAATACAACTCTAGAAATTCACAATATGAAGTGTCACAGAAAAGTAGCATTCCTTAAAGTAACCATAATTAAGAAAATCAACAATTTGAATATTTAAAAACTAAAAAAAGCAATCTCAAAAACTGTTTTTCATGAAAGTACTACCTTGACTGGTTATCATTTAAGTTACATACCTGCTGAGATTCTTGTAAAAGCAAAATCAATTCCATTCTCACAGATGCAAGACCCCCACCATGGGATCCATGAAGTATGCAGTAACTAAGAAACATCCTCAAGAGAGACTGATATTTCAAAAGCCACTGTCTTTTTTCCTGAAAATTTTCTCTCAGTTGTTTCACTTTTGTTTGCTGAAGCAAATCTTCAGGATCCTCATTTAGTTCAATTGCATCTCCATTTTCGCCAAATGCAGACTGTACTTCCTCAGGATCTGAACAATAGTCACAAGTTCTCTGAAGGGCTATCACCTCTTTTTCAAGCCAGTGGTATAGCTGATATCGCAGTTTTCCACCATCTATTTCATAGCCAGTAGATAAAGTACGAAGTTCTACTGTGAGAATCTTTAAACAGGCTCTAAATTTTAACTGAACTGCAATTACATCTTCTGATGGATTTAAAATGTCATTTTCATCTACTGCGCTGAGAGATTCTGTGTAATTAGAACTTGTTTCATCCAGTTTTTTCTCAATTTTTCCCTCTGAAGGTTTTAGTTCTTTCATTGAAAGTGGGACATCCTCATTTTCTTCATCGTTATCACTGTCCCACTTTAATTCTAAAGAGTCATCCTGAAATACAATACTTGGTTGGCTCCAGTCAAAAGAAAGAGTGGAGTTTGATTGCTTTTCTGAGGAACCCTCTGAAGAAGATCCAAAACCATTCATTAGTGACTGTGACCAATCAATTGCTGAAGACTTATCTTCCCTTGCATCCAATTTTAATGGAGAAGAAGGAGAACAGTCTTTACTAGTATCCAAAAAACTATACATTCTACAAAAAGGTTTTGTTTTCTTGATGACTTTTGGCATCTTTGATAACACCTCCAAAGCCAGCATAGGGCAGCCAGCTTTTAAATGAGCACTGGCAGTAGTAAAAAATAATCTTCTTTCACTTAAATTAATTGTTCCTGCTAGTCCACTTTTTCCTGTTAAACTCATGTGTGTGGAAAATGCATCAGATGATCCAAAATGACGTCTCAGCAAAAGAGGATGTGTTCTTAGGTAATTGTAGAAATTAAAAACTGCAGGATTGCAGGCTGACATCATGACTTGATCTGAAAGTAAATTCATTTCATGAGCCAAGAAAAATTCTTCAGGAGTTGTATGTGTGGCCCTTTTTCTCTATCATGATACCAGTATCTACCTGGTCTTATGAGAAAAATTTAGAAGGCCACACTAATACACATTGAATAGACAAGAACACATTTGTAATGAAAGTGTTCTAACACAGTAGGAAAACAAAGGTTTGCTGATTTCACATCTCTTCAAGTAATAATGTGAGATATTTTAAAACATAGTTCTTTTCTCCCTCCTTTCCTGGATACAACTTCTCAGTCAGTCTGCTTTGCTAGATCTTCCTCACCTTCTCTGCTTTGAAATGCTGAGTGTCCAAGAGTTCAGTACTTGACTTCTTCTCTATCTACAGTCCCTGGTTGAACACCTACAGCCCCATGGCTTTAAATACTCCCTATATGTGATAACCTGCACATCTCTATTTCTAGTCCCAACTCCAACCTGTGAATCTAGAACATTATATCCAAAGGCCTATATTATATTGCCACTTAAACGTAAATAATCTTGCCTCAAGGCCTTTTTATTTACTGTGCCCTTGGCCTAAAAACTGAGAAGCCTTTTCTATGTAAAGCAACACTCCCTAAGATCTGCTCCTAGCCTTCCCACTATCATTTACCCACTGCTCAAACTAAAAATCCAGGAGTTAAATTTGACTCTCAATCCCTTTAAATTCCATCTCCAATTCAGTCCTATCTAGTCAACATTAAAATTATAGTCCCGGGGGAATCGGGTGGAGAGGGAGGTGGGAGCGGGGATCGGGATGGGGAATACGTGTAAATCCATGGCTGATTCATATCAATGTATGACAAAACCCACAGAAATGTTGTGAAGTGATTGGCCTCCAACTAATAAAAAAAAAAAGAAAAAAAGAAAAAAAAAATTATAGTCCAAATCCAACCACTTTTCTTTCACTGTATGTCACTATTTTCTTCAAACATTTATATTCAATGTTGATAACATCTATGTTCAATACACTGATTTCATAAAAACAGAAAATCCAAAGCCCTTGGCTTTCAAAGGATTTAACTTTCTGGGAGGGCAGGAGGTGGGTAATAAACTGTATACGTAACTCTGTGTCCCCAACTAAACCATAAAGTCTTAGACCATTTATGTCTTCAATTTGCTTTGTATTATCCTTAGCATCCAACAGTGTGTTCTGAACCTGGTAAACTCTTAATAATTAAGATGTTAGAACTGTAGCTTACCATCATCCTTTGTGACAGGTTGCTTTATTAATGTCTCCAGAGCACTACCATAATCTTCTAAAATCCAATATGCCATACTTCGAAGGAAAGGATCATAATGCATATTTATATTCAACAAATTGAGTTCACTGACAGGAGAATCAATTCCCAAAATTTTTTTACGTAAAATAGATTTATATGTTGCAGATGTATCAAATTCAGACTCATAGAGTCTTGCTATTACAAGAGCCAACTGAATGTCATTCAGTTTCTCAAGACATACCTTCAAAAAGAAGAAATACTGTTTATAAATAAGGGTATCTTTTAAGGTAAAAGACTCAAACTGACTCATTAATAACTACATGAACATAAAGCTTTAATAATATCTGAAATTAGTGAACAGGGATAATAAGTAAAACATGCCGCTTACTTTAGCAAATCCACCCGACAACACTTATGCTAATTTAACTGGTAGTACTAAGTGGTGGTGGTGGTTTAGGTAGTACTACGTATATATTTGCAAAAAGAGTCTGACGGAAAAATACTGAATAATTCTTAATTACATCAATTTAAATGACATATTTTATCCTTGAGTTTTCACTCTTTCCCATCCACCTCAGCAGACTAATGTTGCCAAATCAAAAAGCTTTGTTGAATCATTTGTATGAAACTCTGAGCAAAAGGGCAATTTGAGATAGAAATGTTATATTTAAAATATTTATAACTTTTTATAAGGTTTACTAAGGGGTAATCAATTAAAAATTTGCTAAGGTTCATCAGCTAACACAGAGCCAAATATAGGTCCAAATATATTGAAAATGATGAGGCTTCCCCAGTAGCTTCAGCAGTAAAGAATCCGCCTGCAATGCAGGAGACTCATGTTTGATCTCTGGGTGGGGAAGATCTCCTGGAGAAGGGCATGGCAACCCACTCCAGTGTTCTTGCCTGGAGAATCCCATGGACAGAGGAGCTTGGTGGGTTTCAGTCCATACATTCACACATGACTTAAGCAACTCAGTACACACACACATGTTAAAAATGATAGGACAAATTTTTTCTTTTTTAACCTGTTCATAAATATTCTTAGGAGGCAGATCAATTCCTTATCTCAACCAACACAACCTGGTTAATTTTAATTCTGTATAAATATCATTCAAGCTAAATGACAAAATTTTAAAGTCACTATTAAGTATTACTAGTTACTTTATGCATTAAGCCTTTGTTAGTTCCATTATACTTAAGTTGAAATTAAAAAAAAAAAATTTAAACCATAAAGAGCTTAAAAGGATGACAATGACATTTTTTTAAAAAAATCACTCATACCTCAATTGCATCTCTGAGGCAACCAGCTAATAGAAAAAATGCTGCTGAATGTTCAAATCGTTGCTTTCCTAACAAAGAAAAAGCATTCTTTAAAGCTGCTTTACGCCATCTCTCATCCTCAAAATTGTGTCCAAAAAACTGTGTCATCTTGGAGTCTTTTTGGGATCTATAAAAAAAATAAAGTATGAAAATTTTGGAACATAAAGTTTCTATATCAGAACCAACTTTATGAAGTTAGCCACTTAGAAGTTAAAACTCAAAAGAAACAATTACCAGTTCATAAATTACTACACATCTGTTTCTTCTCTGAGCAAAAAGAACACTTATGGTAAACATGTACTTTTTCACATAAATTCCAGAGATTACTGAAAAAAAATTCTTTTCAATTACAAAGAAAACTGCATTAGCAGCAGTTTGAGAAATTATTTTGAAATCTATACAAAATATATAATTTATATTAAATTCTGTGCTACTGTACCATTTAATCAATTGCCTGTATGTACCCGCTACTGCCCAGCTGAGAATGACTTCGATGATAAAAATCATCACCAAGGAATCTGTCCTGAAGTAAAACTTCTAAGAGGCTAAAATCTAGTCTCTGAGACAACTGACTGATACCACGATTTTCACCAAAGGTTACTGTTCATATGGATACACCTAGACTGAATCCCAAACAAAGAGTGAACTATTTATGGCCATCACATTCACCAAGCCTAGCTGAGGACAAGTTAATGAGAAAAATTCTAAATGACCCTAGTTCAAGAATGGGGTCAGGGCCCTTAGGAAAAGAGTGGTTTGGAAGGTTAAGTCGGGGCCAAGAGCTCCTGACAGGGCAGAGGGTAGATGCATTTTCAAAACTCCACCAATTCATCTTCTTCCCCATTCTAGATAGAAGTTTCTGGTTTAGTTCTTTGTCCTACCAGAGCATCATAAGACGTTATTAAAATAAGCAAAAAGCTGTTTTTATGGACTGATAAACTGAAAAAAACCTGAATGTAACCTCATCAACATTCTTTTGCTCTGGTAGACACCTGGGCTTCTTTCACATGAAGTCTGCTAAACACAAAAATAACTAACAATCTACATGAACCACACTAACAAGCACAATAAATCTTTACTTCATATTCTTTATGGAAAGTTTTCCATTTTGAAGCAGTTTTTTCACCTACCTATATAATCCCCAAATCACAGCTTTCTTTTTCATTGCTAGGTAAAAAATGGCAGCATCTAAAGGATCATTCTTTTTATAAAAGGCTGCTTTGGCTACCTGTAATTACAAAGTATTGGTCAAAAAAAGAAAAGTATTGGTCAAAATTTCACAGAAACAGTTTGTAAGTAAACAAATACTTTCCTTTATATATAAACTGTCATACATTCTCTACTTAAATGTCCAATAAATTTAAAAAATATGTGAATGAACACATGTATATTTATATGTAAATTTATTTATCTCATAATTACAAAAGTAATCAAGGTCACAAAGAGGTGGAAACAGGACTATGCTTTCCATGACAAGCTCTTGAGTACGGCTTTATTTTTCTTTTTTTTTTTTTTTTTTGGCTTTATTTTCCTAAATATGCATTTATACTATTTGTAAAAGACAGATATATACTACTAAATAAATATATCAACTAGCAATTTAAGAATGAGAATATAAATTTTAAAAAATTACATTAACATGCTATCCTGAAATATAAAGACTTAAAAGGATTTTACTGCTTAAAGAGTAACAGGAGAGTAAATATGGAATATCATTTCAATAAACATGCAATACATATTATTTCATTTTTACACCAAAATAAAACACTCACCTTTTCTATGCACTTGCGTAAGATGCGGGTATTCCGGACCCACCACCCCACACCCATAGCTCTAAGTTCAGACCACGTGGGATCGTCTTTTTGCATCGCTGGCAACATGTTCAGTAGTTCTTCTTCTGCTACGGAATGAAATGCCCAGGCAAAATGACTAGTAGAGAGGCCTGAAGAAATATAAAAAATAATGTTTATAAGAAATATGACTATTTCCAGTTTTTTAAGATTAATCCTGTTTCAAATGAACAGCATGTATACTATCTATGGTGAAACAGATCACCAGCCCAGGCTGGATGCATGAGACAAGTGCTCGGGCCTGGTGCACTGGGAAGACCCAGAGGAATCGGGTGGAGAGGGAGGTGGGAGGGGGGACCGGGATGGGGAATACGTGTAAATCTATGGCTGATTCATATCAATGTATGACAAAACCCACTGAAATGTTGTGAAGTAATTAGCCTCCAACTAATAAAAAAAAATAAAAAAAAAATAAATATGACTATATAATTATGATCAGAAACAAATGCTCATATTTGCAACAGAAATGCCTAAAAGTTTATATGTAAGACTTACAAGTTATAACTATTAAATGTTTGAGGTTGGAAGGAATATGTGTTAGTTTTTTATCTTGCTTCTCCAAATAACTTGATCACATCAATATTTTCTACAATGAGCATGTATTGCCTATAATTAAAATATATTTTTAAAAAAAGATAAAAAATGCTTATGGACAAATGCCACTGTGCTGAATCTTTCTATTCTCTAGTATGTTTGATCTCCTTTGGTCAATATGTGTCATGTGGATTTAATTTCATGGAATTAAAAATGCATTGAGACAGTACAGATGGCGAACAGAATTTAAGACTGCAAAAACTCTAGAGTCAAAAATGCATGAATTAAATTCCAGCTCCATCCTAACTAACTATATAACTATGGGTAAGTTACTTAGTCTCCTGATTCCTCAACTTCCTTATTTACAAGATGTGAATAACTATGGCACCTACCTCATTACATTCTTGTGAGGATTAGAAGAAAAAATATAGTTGAAGCATTCAGGATAGCACCTAGCACATAATAACTTTTATCACCTCATATCACTATATTAATAAGATACTTTTATATTTATAAAGTATCATTTACATCAGCAAGTCTCTCGATCTATTTATTGGCTCACACATGTGGTGTTAATCATTCAGTTTCTATTTTGTCTCTTCAAATTACATTTTGTTTAGCATTACTGAATAAAGTAAATGATTAATTATAAGATTTGGCTTTGACGTATACAAACATATAAACTCAAATTTTTAATGTAATATACAGTGACAAGGAATCTGAACTGCCCACAATACCCAAGTCTTTGGAAATAAAGAAACTGTAAATAAAAAACAAATAAACATCTATACTGTGAATGGACTGTTGTTCTAAATTATTTTTAGATTCCCTAATATCTCTCAACCAAGTTTAATAATTTTTCATAAATAAATAAATATCTGACTTAGAATTTTAGCTTCTCTTTTCTAAGACTAAATGCAAAATGAAAGGGAGGAGGAAGCAAAGAGAGACAAGAGACAGAGACCAATGAGCAAAGGTTAAGCTGTAGAGTTCTAACAACACTGCTTAAACTTCTAGATCCAATAATCCGAGAAGCTGGCTCTATTTCTTAAACCTGGGGGTACTGAGTCAATAAATGCCTTGTTTTAAGTTACCTTAAATTTAAGTAAAGTTATTTCTGTTACTTTGGAGTCCCGACTAATAATATAAAAGTATTTGAAATGTCATTAAACTAATATCTGAAATACATATTAATGTTAATAGCAGTTTTGGGAGTAGAAAGATTTTTATTTTCTATATTCTGTATTCTTTCTTTGTAAAACAATTAAAATTGAGTATATATTAGTTCTCTATTCAAATTATCTCAAATTTGGGGGGAAAATGAATTTAGATGGATGTCAATCAAAAAGGAGAATAAAGAAAATTTAAAGAAATTAAAGAGAATGAAACAATACTAAATGGCCTATAATGTATAATGCATTTGAAAACATACGATGTAATATTCAATTGTCCAAAATCCATTTCTTCACTAAATCTACAAAAAAAATTTCAATATTTTAAAGCAAAGAAGATGAGGTGAAAGCCAATGTTTTTAACACAAATTAAGGAAATTCAGAATGTATCAAACTTGTCATGATCATATCCAGACAAAGAAAACTTAAATGTTTTTAAACCTCTCTTCCACTTGGCTTACTTCCTTTTATTAGATTATTACCAAATCACCTTGGAGAAGGAGTTGAGCTCGATAAACTGGAAGAGAAGTTGTAAGAAAAGTATGAAGTCGAACAGCCAGAAGAAATTTTAAGCCACATTCATCAAGAGTTTCTCCACCTATAAAACAGAAAAAAAAAGTATTATTACCTATAAAAACCTATCTCAAGAGCAAAACACAAGTAAGTGTTAATAATTCTGGCAAGCAGGGCATGTCATGGCACCAAACACAGGGTAAAACATTGTGAAACTGACAAAAGAGATCAATCTAAATATTACCTTTCTTTTTTCCTATATAATTATACATTACAGGAAAAGCTGTATAGTTAAATAATTAAAAAACTAATAAAGAGAACAAATTGACTCAGGATCTGTGATATTTTTTTAATAATATAATCTCCTCTGACATGAATATTTAAATTAAAATCTGACAGAATTTTAAAAAACTTTAATCTCTGTGGTACATGGTACAATATTTTCCATACTGATCCAAGTCATATGCCCCATCCAGTAACTGTTAACACTAGAAGAAATGGCTACATGGTAGCGGGACCTGATTTTTAGTTTACATGAAGAAAAACAAACAGTTGTAAAATAGTCAGATCAAGAAATAATATCTACTAGTAATATTTAATATTGTAATTCACAACAATTTTTCTTAAAGTTTTAATTTTTATTATTGTTATTCTTTTTTCTTAAAATTACCCCACATTTTCCTTTCAAGCAAAGTTCAAAGGGTGCATCCTACTGACCTATATCTGGTACATAAGGCTAGACTGTTAATTTCAGATCTTACTTGAAATCTGATGGGAATTTTATAAATTTTATTCATAACTCAGGAAATTAAAAATAAAAAATGCTGAGTGAGGGGAAGACCTAATTTTAGTAGGCCTGTTTGTTATTCTAGGAAGGAGTATACATTAATGTTAGTTTTTAAAAACCTCAATATTCAAAAACCCAAATTAACAGTGAATTGCCATGATGTGAGAAATAAAGAAAATACTTTTTATTTTGGGGTATCTAAGATATTTATTAAGAATGTTAACTTTCACTAAACTCAAAAGCAATGGATCACTGGATTTTTGTTATTAAGTAGACAGCTAAAAATGAATTGGCATAATGAATCTCTGTGCACTTTCTCAGAGTACTGTAACTTATGGGATAAAGAACATATATTCAAGTTAAAACTATTGTGAAGGCAATGATGATGATGTAACAAACCTTTATGGTGATCATTTTTACAAAAATTATTTAAGATTATTTTCTGTGAAAAAATAAGTAAAAATACTATCATCAGTTTTTCCTCTAATCCTGTATCCAATTTAGTTTTACCTTGGCTTCGGTCTCTGCTTTCTCCAATATCAGTGCTGGTAGTTGCAATTGTATCTGCTAAAGCCATCAAAGACATCTGCTCCATCCGGCTGAGTCCTGGTAAACTAGAATGAAGTAAGTGGCCAGAAAGAACCTGAGCATGCTCAGGACCAAAGTAAGTTGGACTGTACTGTGAAAGGTCAATAACCACAGGCTCTGTATTTTCTTCATCTGCCTCTAACACATGATGATCAGTCACTAAAGCTGGCATCTGAAAAAGCTCATCATAATTTTCTTTTGACAACTGGTTTGAGTTATTTAAGGTACTCTGATTACTAGGTTTCTCTAAGGATGAGTAACAGCTATCATCATCTGCTGCAAGTAAGGCATATAAAGGAAGTGGAGGGACGGAATCAATTTCTGTGTAGTCTGTATTTTCACTTTTGTTGAATGCCTGGGGGTCTCTAGTAGTACTTCCACTAGCACTGATGGTGAGAGACCTAAGGCGGCGCTCATGATTAGATTCGGCTTCATTCAGAGCCACGACTTCCCCGGCAATGCACTTGACAAGATGTGACAAGATGGCCTTTGCTCTCCGAACTTTGCCAAGATCCATGAGTTCCAGAAGTTGCAAAGGATGGTACTGAGGTAAAGTTGGGGAAAGAACATGAGCTGCTTCAAAAAGACCCGAATCTTCCATATCCACAGAAGGATCAAGCGCAGTTTTCTTCCCACAGATCTTCTGTGCAAGACTGGTCATGGATCGAGTCAGAGTTTTCTTTGGAGGATGTAATCCAGAACTTGATGAGTTACTCTGTTTTATTAAACTCGTTATAGATGGAGTGCTCCCATTATATGAATCTGTTGTAACAGGTTCTTGTTTAGAAGATGGCTGCCACTGGGAATACACATGCATTTCACAATCCATTCCTACCACCAGGATGCCATCTCGGACCCAAGATAAGGAAACAGGAAAAGGTGGAGAGCCTTCTACAGAAGAAACCAAGTCCACACTTCGTAACAGTACAAACTGAGAAAGGGGCACAACTTTAGTACTTTCCCAGAGAGGAAACGCCAGGCTTTCCTTACCAGTCTGTTCTTGTACTTTGCCAG